>NC_083704.1:28052500-29288333 GCF_033118175.1 Dama dama | reverse complement strand
ACAGCACGCCAGGCCTCCCTGTCCATCACAAACTCCCAGAATTTATTCAAACTCATGCCCATCGAGTCAGTGATGCCATCCAGCCATCTCATCCTCTGTTGTCCCCTTCTCCTCCTACCCCAATCCCTCCCAGCATCAGGGTCTTTTCCAATGAGACAACTCTTCGCATGATGTGGCCAAAGTACTGGAGTTTCAGCTTCAACATCAGTCCTTCCAATGAATACCCAGGATGGATCTCCTTTAGGATGGACTGGTTGGATCTCCTTGCAGTCCAAAGGACTCTCAAGAGTCCTCTCCAACACCACAGTTCAAAAGCATCAATTTTTTGGCGCTCAGCTTTCTTCACAGTCCAACTCTTACATCCATACATGACCACTGGAAAAACCATAGCCTTGACCAGACGGACCTTTGTTGACAAAGTAATGTCTCTGCCTTTTAATATGCTATCTAGGTTGGTCATTACTTTTCTTCCAAGGAGTAAGCATCTTTTAATTTCATGGCTGCAATCACCATCTGCAGTGATTTTGGAGCCCAAAAAAATAAAGTCTGACGCTCTTTCCACTGTCTCCCCATCTATTTCCCATGAAGTGATGGGACCAGATGCCATGATCTTAGTTTTCTGAATGTTGAACTTTAAGCCAACTTTTTCACTCTCCTCTTTCACTTTCATCAAGAGGCTTTTTAGTTCCTCTTCACTTTCTGCCATAAGAGTGGTGTCATCTGCATATCTGAGGTTATTGATATTTCTCCTGGCATTCTTAATTCCCGCTTATGCTTCTTCCAGCCCAGCGTTTCTTATGATGTACTCTGCATATAAGTTAAATAAGCAGGGTGACAATATACAGCCTTAATGAACTCCTTTTCCTATTTGGAACCAGTCTGTTTTTCCATGTCCAGTTCTAACTGTTCTTTCCTGACCTGCATACAGATTTCTCAAGAGGCAGGTCAGGGGCTCTGGTATTCCCATCTCCTTCAGAATTTTCCACAGTTTATTGTGATCCACACAGTCGAAGGCTTTGGCGTAGTCAATAAAGCAGAAATAGATGTTTTTCTGGAACTCTCTTGCTTTTTCGATGATCCAGCGGATGTTGGCAATTTGATCTCTGGCTCCTCTGCCTTTTCTAAAACTAGCTTGAGCATCTGGATGTTCTCAGTTTCTTAGGTAAATTTATTTCCAGATATTTTGTTATTTTTGATGTGATGGTAAATGGGCTTATTTCCTTAGTTACTCTTTCCCTGATTGTATTTTCACAAATTTTAAATAATAGGTCAATTAAATGATAAATACTTACAAAGCAGTGCTCTTCTATTTTTGTGGTCCCCATAGCATAATACATTGCAAATATAAGTCCTCAATAAAATAACATTTGTGTGACCTAAATGTTGGTGAGTTGCTAAAATTATTTGCTCTTTTAGAATCATTTTTAGGCCATAATTAGGTGGTTTAGTATAGATCAATACAAATGCTTTTAAAGAATCCATGTGTCTTAGGATAGCCCAAGGTATAAATCTTTACCTTTTTATGTATGTATAAAAAGATTATGATAGAAATAAACAACAAAAGTGAAAAAAAATTAGGTACTTTTGGTAAAAGTTAGGCCAAAAAGCAAGAGAAGGAAGGAGCCATATCTTCTTATAATCTGTTATTTTACCAGGGGAATTTTAATGACTCTGAGGGTTCATAAAATCATAGAATCCCAAGTCAATTGAGAATATGATATAATACACTACTTTATTGTGTCTCTTTTCTTGTTGGAGAAAGGTAGTGAAAACATTTTCTTGGAAGACTGTTAAAAGGTTAATAATGAGCAAAATGCCTGTTTTTTTTTTTTTTAATATTAGGGAATGACTTAAATTTACTGCAAATGTGTATGTTGTTGCTTAGTAAAAAGGATATCCCTTGAAGCTGAACAAAAGTTCCTGCTAAACAGTTTATAGAAAAGTAAGGAAAGTAATGTAGTTTTTAGCAGGCTCTGAAATATTTTTATGCTTGTGTTTTTTCTTTTTCTCATCTTCCCTTGCCACCATTCACCAGTGGTTACTGCTGTATACATTTCAGAAACTCTCTGTTGAATATTCCTCTGTAGAGCACATATAGGCATAATTGCTCATCTTCCCCACTGTTGGCCTCATTTTCATTAAAGCTAGTGTTATTAATATACACTGCTTGCTTTTCTGCTCCTTCTGATTTGTCCTGTTCTCTGGGGAATATCGATTCCCCTGCATTGTCGGTGGGATGCACCTGCATGGCTCATTTGTGCTTACTTCCTTCTTGTTTGGGGGCTCAGCGCATTCAGCATAATGCTGTTTATTCAATTTATCTGTCAGTTTCCCCTTCCTTGCATGGCTGACTAATCAATGGAATCAGTACAATATGGGAGTGCACAGGATAACGACTTAATTTTCTTTTTTTTTTTAAAGAAAGCTGTAAATCAAAAAGAGACTTTAGGTTTGAAGATCAGTCACTTCAGAAGGTGACAACTTTTAAAGTTGGTACAGTACTTTCTGAGGTGAATATGGCAGCACAGTTTGGTTTTCTGATGGGCTAACTCTCAACTTTTCATTAAAAGTTTTAAGAACACACAGGAAGAGACAAATTGGGTGCAAGTTTGTAAATAAGCATGAGAAGAGCCTATAACTCAAGTAGAAACTTCTCCAAAAATAAACATGCAAAAAAGATAATCTATAAAGAAATAAAACTCAAAATAGCCTCACTTTTTCTATATCACTAAATGGTAAAAAAAAAAAAAAAATTGATAGAGGAAATTTCAATATTGGAGCTCTTAGAATTTTCTTAGGAAATATACATTCTTCATTTTTACATCCTGGAGAGCACCAACATGCCATTTGGCCGTGGATAACGTAGGAAAGGAAACTGAACAGCAATAAACTAGTCTTGTTATGCACCAGAATTTTTTCTAAAATATGTGATCCTTCCTGAATGGGGTACCAACTTTCATCAGAGCTAGAATACCAGTGTCCTCATGCCTCATCACAGTCAGCTTATTTATTTTTATATCATTGTAGAAAGTACAGATCTCAGAAGGCAACATGCTTGAGATAAAATTCAGTGTTTGAGAGAGGTAGGCATCCATAACTATGGAAAGAGAAATATTGTTCATACTGTACACATGTGAAAGTTTCCCTGCCCTTCAGAGAATAAGGTTAAAATACATCTACCTGGTATGAATTCCTGTTGGGCTTCCCAGGTGGCTCAGTGGGAAAGAATCAGCCTGCCAATGCAGAAGACACGTGTCAGTCGCTGGGTCTGGAAGATCCCCTGGAAAAGGAAATGGCAACTCACTCTAGTGTTCTTGCCTGGGAAATCCCATGGACAGAGAAGCCAAGCAGTTCACAGTTCATGGGGTTTCAAACAGTTGGAGATAACTTAGCAACTGAGCACACACAGCATGATTATTAAAAGAAGGGATGTTAAACAGATAGGATGATTTTGAATTCCAAAATAACTGTGTACTGTCAAACACTGGAAAAGTTCTTTGTACCTTAGTTCTCCCATTTGTAAAATAGTGATAAAATGCTTCATAATATCATTGTGAGGATTAATAAAAAAGTAAGAATGAAGTCTGGTGTTTGGTGTATATTGGTAAACATTGGGTGGATGGTCACCACTACTTTTGTTTATCCTTAACTTAGGCTCAGAAGGGAATGAATGCTTGCTGGCTTTGCAGATTGAGCTGATAGATCATGCCCATCAAGTTAAAATTCAAGTTTAGACCTGACATTTGAAATTGCTAACCATGTATTTATCTTTTATGTGAGAAAAAATTCTGGCCCTAGTTCTCCCTGTTCAAATGTAAACAAATACAAAGAAACAAAGCAACTAACTGAAACTAATACAAACATCCAAATGAAATTACTGATTTGGGTAGGGATCAGCAATTTAATAAATTGATTTATGGGAAGTCAGATAATTTTATAATATCAAGGTAGAACTATATATATAACTTTACAAGGGGAAAACACATACAGTGAGTGAATTAGATTGTTTTCATTGTAATCCAGTAATAAGTTAGGTATATGCCTCTTGATATAACGTAAGGTGTAACAGACAACATCCATGATGTACTCATGTCAAAGTTTTAATATCAGATCACCAGGAGGAACAGGAAATGCATAAACTAGGCATCATCATACAGATGCAACAAGACAGATAATAAATATGAGACGTTCTGTGCGACAGCAGGCCTGA
Source organism: Dama dama (assembly GCF_033118175.1). NCBI lineage: Eukaryota > Metazoa > Chordata > Mammalia > Artiodactyla > Cervidae > Dama > Dama dama. The sequence continues at coordinate 29,284,123 of NC_083704.1, read as the reverse complement.
TCTCCTCAGCAAGTTAATGTCTGGAGAAGGGACTGTGCTGTATTAAAGAGGGCCAAAAGCATTTAACGAGTTGTGATGCTTGGTCCTGAATTCGGTACTTATTTTGTCAAACCAGATTAAGAATGACATTTTTGTAAATAGTGCCTGCATGTTTTTATATACATTATTATAATATGCATTATTAAAAATAACAGCACTTTTATTAAAATATTCCTAGACATAGTCGTGATAGACATATTTTTATGACCTGCAAGTATTCTCTTCCTTTTACCATGTTTTCTTGATTACCAGATATAATACTGGACCAATCAATAGGTATTTATAGGCATAGTTATGAATCTAATGCTCTTGACTAAGGGGATATTTCAAGTATTGTTTATTGTGATTCTTTGAAAGGTAATTATGACAGCATGAGAAAGAGTCATTTCAGCCTTCTCCCTCCTTTCTTGATGTTACCCACTGAGCTCAAGCTGCACAGTCTTAATTTACTAATGAGGACACAATTGCAGAGTAACACACTTTGCTTTGGGTCCCCGAGCTAGTGGTACTCGGGATTGAAATGCAGGCAGTGTAATTGCAGAAACCGTGCTTTTAGTCAGTATCCTACAGGGTCTTCAACTGTTAACCTCCTGGGAGTATAAGGTCACAACCCTAGTGCATGAGTGTGTGGGTGCTCAGTCACTTCAGTCATGTCCAACTCTTCGTGATCCTACAGCACTGCAGTCCAAAGCCCGCCAGGCTCCTCTGTCCATGGGATTGTTCAGGCAAGTATACTGGAGTGGGTTGCCATGCCTATTCCAGGGGATTTTCCCAACCCAAGGATCGAGCTCGCGTCTCTTATGTCTCCTGCATTGGCAGGTGGGTTTTTTTTTACCACTGGTGCCACCTGGGAAGTCCCTCACAACTCTGTAGAGAACACAGTAAAATATTGAACTAAAAAAGGAACAACTAAATTCTACTGTTTTTCATGGAAAAACCTGGCCTCATTGCCTACTTTCTTTGTCAGTTTAGAAGAACTTCTATATGAAGTATGGTGCTTAGAGCCCCAGCTCTTGCAAAATTGTTCTAAAAGCCTCAACTCCACTTAATTTAAGTTCTTGACAGAAGTTGGAAACATGATGAGAATGACACGCACGGTTTTTGTTCCAGTCACCTGGGAAGGCACGTCACACTGGCATCCACCTCCAGCAGAGTCTGGGAATGACAGAAGCAGCCTTTTAGAGGTGGCACCTACTTGCTCTGTTAGTGAAAAGCTGAGATTTGGATGACGTCTTCCATACTCTTGACAGTTCATGACACGCTGATGGGATAAAACAGAAATACTGAACACTAAAAGTTTGCTCTGACCTAACAAGCAAAGTTAGAGAAGTCATTTCTGGTCACAGAAGATATTGCATAGCCTTGTTTTAAAAACTGTGTCTAACAGTTACTGGGTTTTGTGGTTAGTGGATGTATGTACCTCTACCATATTTTGGTACTTTCTTGTTCATTAACATGGATAACATTGTTGAGCTCAGCATCTAAAGTAAGGCAGTGAAATGATCTTAACCAAATTAATTAGCTTCTTTGAGCATCAGTATAGCTGTCAGTTAAGTAAGAATGATGACACTACATTCCATTTACTCTAGCCATGAGGATAAATAAAAAGCCCAGTCCTGGGACTGTCCGTATATACCTAACATAGGCAGTGTGATTATTACTCTCCATGACTCACCTAAAGCCTGAAGAATCTTCAGCACCTAAGCACTGGGATGCGCTGAAAGTGTTTTATAGTCTCTTCTGTCTACTGTACACTGTGGTCTTCTACCTCTGGTGGCCACTTTCTTGCTCTCCCTAAAGGAACACAGCACTTGTTTGGCCTCTGAAGCTCTCTGTCACACCTGATAGTGTCCTCCCATGCCAACTTTTCTCTTCCCTTTTTGTGCTCTTCCTTCAGTGTTGCCTATGTCAGTGGCTTCATTTGTCAAGCACGTTACTTCTCTGTTTGTCTAGTGTCGTCTTGTTCTGTGGGGATAAAGATAGGTTAACTTTGAGCAATGTAATTGTACTTGGGTATTCTTGACTCATTTAATTTTGGCTGGCAACTCTACTGACTTTGACATGAAGATTTTCATGTGTTATAAAGGTTCATAAGCTGTCAGCTTTTAACTTCCCACGTGTTCCCCAGTACCCACTCATTTTCCCCTTTATTTTCACATATGCTCCTGCTCTGTTTTTATAATAACCTTTTAAATTTTCTTTTTTTTTCCTATACACTACAGTTTATTAGTATGCTAAGTATGATAGGTAAACATTATTGTCTGACATATCATGAATGTAAACTTTTATAATCTACTTCTGAGTGCTTGTTTCACACAGTTTTCAGATGGTTGGCATGAGTTTTTGAGGCCAATTAAATGCAGTAAACATTTATAAAATTACTGAAAGTGTATCAGTGGTGACAGACATTTAATAACTTCTGTTTATTGCTGATTGGTTGTAGTTCCGTTTGTCTCCAAGGTATTTCCTTTAATATAAGGATATGTCAAAAACACACAGTATGTATTTTTTCCTGTGTTTTACAGTGAGAGCAGGCACACAGTATCATGGTCACTGTCAGTTCATCTATGCTGTAATGCACTCTGCTGAGTTCTGTAGTGTCTGTGGTGTATGTGGTTCATGAGTCTACGGCCTCTGTCTGAGTCTGTGGTCTTTCTGTTTTGGTGGATCATTTGGCCAAAAATGGCTGACCAAATGTAGGACAACCATGTGTCTTTAACATAAAGAAACAAAGCAGCACTATCACACTGGATGTTACAGTGTTGGTTTTAGAGGATCTCAGGTTCTTTTCAAGGAGGTCTTATAGCCAAGAACATTGAAAATCTATTTTTACAGAAAAGCTTGTGCACAAATACTCATATTAGCATTATTCATAGTACCCCCAAGTGTAAATAATCCAAATGTCCATCATCCAGTGATTGGATAAACAAAATGTGACATATCCATAAATGGAACGTTAGTCATCCATTCAAAGGAACGAAATAATCATACATGCTTTAAGATGATGAACCTTGAAAATAAGCAATGTAAAAGAAGTCAGAAAAGGCCATGCCCGGTGCATATCACTTACGTGAAATGTTGAGAACAGACAAATCGGTGAAGACAGAGGCCAGATAGTATTTTCCATAGACTGGTGGTAGAGGGGAATGGAGAGGGGCCACCGAAGAGATATGGGGTTTCCTTTGGAAGTGATGAAAGTGTTCTGGAACTAGATAGTGGTGATAAGTGGGTGAATTTGTGAAAATATGAAAAGCCGATAATTATACACTTCGAAACAGTTAATACTAACATAACATAAAATTCATCATTTATCTCAGTATAAAGCTAAAAAAAAACTATAGTGAATAGAGAGCATGAAAATAAGAAGCCACTGGAATTAGTGGAAATGCTTTGACATTAAGAAGAGCATCATATGTTCAGATTTCAGGATAATTGACAAACATGTTCAGTTCAGTTCAGTTGCTCAGTTGTGTCCGACTCTTTGTGACCCCATGGACTGCAGCACGCCAGGCTTCCCTGTCCATCACCAGCTCCCGGAGCTTGCTCCCATCCAAACGTCTTGTCCTCTGTTGTCCCCTTCTCCTTCTGCCTTCAATCTTTCTCAGCATCAGGGTCTTTTCCAGTGAGTTGGTTCTTTGCATCAGGTAGCCAAAGTATTGGGATTTCAGCTTCAACATCAGTCCTTCCAATGAACACCCAGGACTGATCTCCTTTAGGATGGACTAGTTGGATCTCCTTGCAGTCCAAGGGACTCTCAAGAGTCTTCTCCAACACCACAGTCCAAATGCATCAATTCTTCAACGCTCAACTTTCTTTATAGTCCAGTTCTCTCACATCCTTACATGACTACTGGAAAAACCATAGCTTTGACTAGATGGACCTTTGTTGGCAAAGTAATGTCTCTGCCTTTTAATATGCTGTCTAGGTTAGTCATAGCTTTTCTTCCAAGGAGCAAGTGTCTTTTAATTTCATGGCTGCAGTCACCATCTGCAGTGATTTGGGAGCCCCCCAAAATAAGGTTTGTCACTGTTTCCCCATCTATTTGCCATGAAATGATGGTACTGGATGCCATGATCCTCATTTTCTGAATGTTGAATTTTAAGCCAACTTTTTTCACTCTCCTCTTTCACTTTCATCAAGAGGCTCTATATTCTTCGCTTTCTGCCAAAAAAAAAAAAAAAGACAAATACGTATGAACTAATTAATAATAACAGTAAATCCAGGAATGCATTTAAATAAGAAACACTTATCACAACGCTTTATAATAATGTCAGTTAGCGGGTGTCCCAATCGCTGTGAATGGGTTCCCTCTCCCCCACAAAAGGTGCTGTGCTTAGTCGCTCAGTCATGTCTGACTCTTTGCAACCCTGTGGACTGTAGCCCACCAGGCTCCTCTGTCCATGGGAATTCTCCAGGCAAGAATCCTGGAGTGGGTCGCCATGCCCTCCTCCAGAGGGACTTCCCAACCCAGGGATCAAACCCAGGTCTCCTGCATTGCAGGCACATTCTTTACAGTCTGAGCCATCAGGAAGGTCCCCCCCACCCCCTGCCAAAAAAAAAAAAAATTAAAGGCAGATAGTTAGTTATTGAATGGTGGATGGTAGATAGAGTAATATATTCATAAATCTGTCACCAAATATGCTCACAGAGTACTAAGTGCTATGTCTCGAGGAGTGGGGTACAGAAGAGGGTAATTAACACTGCATGGCTGAATTGGGTGTAGAGACCTTTGTCAGAGAGGTTCTGTTTCAGCTAGTTCTGGAAGGAGGCATAGACGTTCCTACGCCACAGTGCAGGTGAGGAGGGAATAATAAGATCAGTAAGAGGTTTCATCTCACCCTAACTCCTTTTTCTAACTAGAAAGGGTTAGTTATTTCTTCATTGAGCTCAATGATTCCTACCCTAAATATAATTGAAACAGCTCTCAGTCTTTATTTTTGGCTCAGTTTGTAAGGTTTAATTTTCCTCCAGCTTCCATATTTCTGCTCAAGGGAGGCCATTAGAACTTTTTTTTTCAGTCCTACAAAAGCTAAGAAAGCGTATTTCCCGTTATGAATTTTTCATCTGCTCATTTGATGCCTATATGCTCTCTGCCCCTTTGTCTGGCCTGAAATCTGCTCCTTACTTATCTAGTTCATCTCTTGCTGTTTGCCAATGCAAATGTGAAACTGAAAACAGCTAAAATAGTAAGGTCATGATGGCAAAGTGAAAAAGGAAAGAGAGACAAATAGAATAAGTACTCAGAGAGGGGAAAAGAGCGGGGTAATAGATTGCTATATGAAGTTTAAGTAGAAGGAATGAAAGAAAATGAGAAAACTGCTGGGACTAATTCTAAATGATAGCTACAGGCAGAAAATCATAAAGGAAGCTACCCCAAGAATGGTGTAGAAGTTAAGAACAGGACATAAAAAAAATTGAGTTGCTAGAATGCAGAACCAATTAAGTTATTTGCAAGTTTCTTTTCTTTTTTTCTTTTTGTAGGCCCATCTCTAATATACACGAAGACTTAGCTTCCTCTGGTTTTGAAGGTAGTTTTACACTCTTTCAGATATCTTGCAGTAATTATCTCATCCATCCCTATATCCTTTTATGAAAGGTGGTTTGAAAAAAAAGTCTCAATATTTTTCATGAATTTTACTTATACTATTTCATGATTGCTTAAATTGAAGTAATTATATGAAGTTTAGTTTCAAAGAATTTAAAATGTAGCATCACAGTTGGGGTTTGATATATAATAATATTTTTGAAGGGTAGCAGAATATACCTTTGACAAACAGGCTCCTTTTGCATAACAGTTATTTTGAGCCGTAGACAATTGAGAAGCAAATACAAGAAAGGATTCCTATGCTACACCTGTTTGCCTAAGAGCAGGATATAAATTTACAAAGGTGTCTTACCCTTTCTACTAAAAACAAAAACAAAAAGTTGATCACCTAAGAACTCTATTCCCTGTTGACTTGGAGATGGCACCAGAGGAATCTGTGTAACAAACTTTTCTGACTCGCCTTTATCTGTTTTTATTTTATCTACCCTGTGAGTTTGCCACCCTTGGAATCCTAAAACTGCTTTCCTCTGTCCTGTCATTTATCCACATATGTGTTTTCTTGATGCTGTTGTTGAAGATGCTACATAAGTCAGAGTTCTAAGCCCTCTCTTTGAGTTAATCAGTGTTCCTCCCATGAACACATGAGGTATCCATGTTCATAAACCTCTTTTTGCTTTTCTCTTCTTAATCTGGCTTCTATTACAGAAGTTATGGCCAATAAATCATGAGGGAAGAGGGGAAATAATTTTTCCTTTCCTACGCAATTGTAATTATCTGTTTTAGAATAATTTATTTACATAGTTAATGAAAACTAACTCCTGCAATAGAGCTAGTAAAATGAGCCAGCATTATCATTTGGAATGTTCATTTTTATCAGTAATAAAATATTTGACAGTAGTGGAAAAGTTAATTTACACATGCAATGTACTGAGTGTTGTGCAATCTTGAAGAAATGTTTAATATATGAAAAATATTCCTTATGTATGAGCATGACTATATATTATAAGAAATTATTAATATTAAAATTGTTCAAGTTATATCACACAGAGAAGTGTTGAAAAATGTTTATTCTTCATTGATTATAATCTTATGAGGTAGGTAATAGGATAGTTTTAATTTTGTTTTCTTATATATTTTATGTTTGCCAGTTTGTTTACCAGGATATGCTTTAAATAAGAGGAATGGTGAGTAAAACATTTAAAAATGAAAAGGGCTCAGTCTACATAAAAATGATACTTTAATTCTGTTATAAATTAGAAAGTCATGTTAACTATTAGCAAACAGATAGAATATGGAATTTAGCAGTACTTAGAAAAGTTCTAAAAGATGAGTAACAAACACATATTTAAAAGATCATAATTGAGAAGTTCCAAATCTCCAAAATATTAAATAGGATATAATTAGATGAATGGGTTGGTTAAAAAAATAGTTTACCTAGTTCCATTACGGTTGATACATCTGTTTAATGATACTGTAATTGCTTTTTGTCACAGCATAATATCATTAATAACACATACTAAAATTACTGAAGTGGAAACATTAAGATTGCATTGGTGTGCCCAACAGTTTCCTTTCTTTTCTCTCCTTTCTATGTATCATAACTCTTATATACTAAGTAAAATGCTATGTAGGAGGTTTACCCATGCAAGCACTTCCTAATATTAAAAAATGTCCTTGCTTACTGTACATTTATTACACAAATGGTGTTCACTGGGTAGACCAATGAAAGTAGTCATTGATAATTCTAATACCAAGAGATTGTTATCAATGTCATTTTAGTGCTGTCCATCCAGGTATGTTTTCTGTTGTGTTTAAATAGTCACATAAATAAATAATTATGTATTTTTCAAATGTTTTGTGGCCTGGATTTTATACATAGTTTTGTAATATGAGCATTTTCCATGTCAGGAAATATTATTTGCCATTATATTAATGGCCAGTGATTATTTCATTTATGGATATACACAGTTTCCTTAGTCTTTTATCTCTTAAGGATGGGTTCCTGAAACATAACTGTTGAATCAAAGAATGTGTATATTTTATGCTTTTAATAGATCAATAAATTTCTATTAGGAAAATTTGTACCAATTTGTATGTCTATAGTGAATTAAACTGATTTAGCTACATAATTGCTGATTTGGGGAGGCATCTATTTATTTATAAAAATAATCAGCAAAAAAGGTATATCTTTAAGAATTCTGTTAATTTAAAATTTTAGCTTTATTATATTTAATATATCTTCCTGTATGAACTTATCACCCATTCCACTCTCTCTATATGTGTGTGTGTGTGTGTGTGTGTGTGTGTGTGTGTGTGTGTGTATATGTGTGTGTTAGTCACTCAGGTGTGTGTGTGTGTGTGTGTGTGTGTGTGTGTGTGTGTGTCTATGTTAGTCGCTGAGTCGTGTCTGACTCGTTCTGGAATTCTCCAGGCGAGAATACTGGAGTGGATTGCCATTCCATTCTCCATAGGAGGGCTTCCCTTGTGACTCAGCTGGTAAAGAATCTGCCTGCAATGCTGGAGACCTGGGTTTGATCCCTGGGTTGGGGAGATTCCCCTGGAGAAGGGAAAGGCTACCCATTCCAGTATTCTGACTTAGAGAATTCCATGGACTGTATAGTCCATGGGTTCACAAAGAGTCGGACATGACTGAGCAACTTTCACTTTCACTTTCTCCAGAGGAGCTTCCCAACCCAGTGATCAAACCCTGGTCTCCTGCATCGCAGTAGTTTCTTTACCGTTTGAACTATAGGGAAGTCCTATCTCTCTCTAGAGAGAGACTATCAAATATATATATAGAGAGAGACTGCTGCTGCTGCTGCTAAGTCACATTAGTCGTGTCCGACTCTGTGCGACCCCATAGACGGCAGCCCACCAGGATCCCCCGTCCCTGGGATTCTCCAGGCAAGTATACTGGAGTGGGTTGCCATTTCCTTCTCCAGTGCATGAAAGTGAAAGATGAAAGTGAAGTTGCTCAGTCATGTCTGATCTTCGTGACGCCATGGACTGCAGCCTACCAGGCTCCTCCGTCCATGGGATTTTCCAGGCAGGAGTACTGGAGCGGGTTGCCATTGCCTTCTCTGAGAGAGACACTATCAACTTTGAAACAAACCCATCTCTACAATAACCTTTACAGGTGAATGTTCAGTCTCAGAACAAGTAGGTCCAGAGAAAGAATATGCCATAAACTTCCTCACAGGAATGTCTGTTGTATGACAGGTAAGACATTCCTCGTCTTTTAACTACAATCCCTTGCTGTATTTTAAAACTATAATCAAAACATTCAGTCTGCACTTATAGCCCCTCTAGTGTTTTTATACAAAAATGCAATTCCCGAATTTTAACTCATCTAAACACAACCTTTTCTGGTTTCTTTAAACATTTCTTGCAACATAAACTTTTCTCCATATTTTAAGAATTCTCTAGCTCTCTATGCCTCTTCCAAAATATCTTACCAGATATTTTGTAAACTAAACATGTATTAAATTACATATCTTTTCATCCATACATATGTACACCCACATATATCCTGTACTTTTAAAAACATTATGAACCTATATTTTGATGTTATGCTTGGTCTATACATTGATGTTCCTGTTGATTAGAAAGATGAGTATTTCCCTTTCTTCAAAGTTATAGTACAAAGAAATAGTGAAACATGAATAGAAAATAGTGCAATCGTAACCATGCCAAAGCCTTTGATTGTGTGGGTCACAATAAACTGTGGAAAATTCTGAAGGAGATGGGAATACCAGACCACCTGACCTGCCTCTTGAGAAACCTATATGTAGATCAGGAAGCAACAGTTAGAACTGGACATGGACCAACAGACTGGTTCCAAATAGGAAAAGGAGTACGTCAAGGCTGTATATTGTCACCCTGCTTATTTAACTTATATGCAGAGTACATCATGAGAAATCCTGGGCTGGAAGAAGCACAAGCTGGAATCAAGATTGCCAGGAGAAAATCAATAACCTCAGATATGCAGATGACACCACTCTTACGGCAGAAAGTAAAGAAGAACTAAAGGGCCTCTTGACAGAAATGAAAGAGGAAAGTGAAAAAGGTGGCTTAAAGCTCAACATTCAGAAAACTAAGGTCATGGCATCTGGTCCTATCACTTCATGGGAAATACATGGGGAGACAGTGGAAGCAGTGTCAGACTTTAATTTTTTGGGCTCCAAAGTCACTGCAGGTGGTGATTGCAGCCATGAAATTAAAAGACGCTTACTCCTTGGAAGGAATGTTATGACCAACCTAGACAGCGTATTAAAAACCAGAGACGTTACTTTGCCAACAAAGGTCCGTTCTAGTCAAGGCTATGGTTTTTCCAGTGGTCTTGTATGGATGTGAGAGTTGGACTGTGAAGAAGGCTGAGCGCTGAAGAATGGATGCTTTTAAACTGTGGTGTTGGAGAAGACTCTTGAGAGTCCCTTGGACTGCAAGGAGATCCAACCAGTCCATCCTAAAGGAGATCAGTCCTGGGTGTTCATTGGAAGGACTGATGCTGAAGCTGAAACTCCAATACTTTGGCCACCTCATGCAAAGAGTTGATTCATTGGAAAAGACCCTGATGTTGAGAGGGATTGGGGGCAGGAGGAGAAGGGGACGACAGAGGATGAGATGGTTGGATGGCGTCACCGACTTGATGGGCATGAGTTTGAGTAGACTCTGGGAGTTGGTGATGGACAGGGAGGTTTGGTGTGCTGCGATTCATGGGGTTGCAAAGAGTCAGACACAACTGAATCACTGAACTGAACTGAACTGAACCATAAAGGGTCTATTTAGCTTAAAAATACATGGTTATTAAATAAGACTGTCACACGATATAAGAAGAACAGGAAAAAAGAAAATATGTTAAGTGGTGTTTAGATTAGATGAGTTTTTTGGTCAGAATATCTAATTACTGTGTGAATGGGAAGCATTACCGCTGACTGGGTTACACATTAATTATAGTTAAAATAGAACACTTTTATCATAGGACATAGTAGAAGCTGTAAATGTCTAAGGATGATCCAAGGACATAATTGAACACACATTTAGTTTACTCTGGGTAAGATATTTTGAAAGAGGCATAGAGAGCTAGAGAATTCTTAAAACATGGAGAAATGTTTAATCACAATGTTGTAAGAAGTGTCTAAAGAAACTAGGAAAGGTTGTGTTTAGATGAGGTAAAATTAAGGAATTGCGTTTTTGTATAAAAACACTAGAAGGGCTATAAGTGTAGACTGAATGTTTTGATTATAGTTTTAAAATAAAGCAAGGAATTGTAGTTACAAGATGAGGACTGTCATGCTTGTCATATAATAGACATTCCTGTGAAAAAGTTTATGGCGTATTTCTCTGGACCTACTTGTTCTGAGACTGGACATTCACCTGTAAAGGTTATTGTAGAGATGGTTTTTATCATTTAATAGTTGAATTAGATTACCTTTAAGGCTATTTCCAGCTTGGTGATTAAATATGAACCATAAACTTGAGCAACTAAGGGACTTTACACCGTTCTCATCCATTGTAGCTCTTGAATATAATGTGTGAAACAATATGCTATTTTACAATAGTGCATTAGTAAACCTGAAGTTAGAAATTGGATGTATGATTATAATTTAGTTGTTTGATGTAGCTAATCTAGTAAACTTTATATTTATCTCCTGATATTTGAATTATATTACAAGAGTAAAAAGATAATAAAAATCTGCTAATAAAATTTTAAATGAATAAGTTGAGAATTAAGATCTCATTTTGGTTGTGTTAGTTTTGTAAAGAAATATAGGGAACAGAGAATTTCAATCACTGGCAGTCTTGACAGCAACACTGACATCTCATAATGCAGTGAGAAAATTGACAGCAGAATTAGCAAATAGAGGGAATGTTAGTAGAAATTAAGTGGTCTGGATTTGAAAATAAAACAAGGAAGGGAGGAAATTGCTATAAAGGCAGAGTCAAGAAACTGGGAAAGATTGCAACATGCAAAGATCTTCAAGTAGTTTCTGTTTGGAATGGAATAGATTAAGCTGTAATAAGTGTAACACAGAAAATGTATCACATATGCATTGTTATCAAATCAGTAGAAGGACAGTAAGAGAAGTATGAATCTCAAGACCAGAATTAAAGAAAACTCATGTTTTGTACTTGTTGAAAGAGAATTTGTAAATGTCAGATGACCATGTAAATAAAGGAAAATAGTTTATTACTCAAGTTAAACAACTTGTTTGTTCAGTCATGTAGGGAAGGTGGAAGAATAGCTAAATTTTCAAGGAATGGAATGAAATGAAAGCAGTATATACAAGTATTAAAGATAGGTAATGAGGTTAAAGGTCCTGTGTACCATCTTATAATGATTTATAAGATCTTTCTAGATGAAAATTTTATTTATTTATTTATTCCAGCTCCCTATTCAGCAAGTGGACCTTACTTAGCCCCATGTTCCTGAAAAGTGTTTACTCATTACAGACTCAAAAAATTCATTATTTTGTAACATTCTAGATTTAAATAAGTTTTATTTATAAATTTATATAATGTTTATGTGTTTATATATTTACATATGATAAATTATAAGCTATTTATATTATAAATATGCAAAAGGAAAATATCAGTTAACTTTTGCCCAGTTTTATCCAAGTTCAGACTCCTTTCAGGTAAAACGTCTACAAATTAATGGGGACTAGGACAGTGACATTCTTTCTTTTTTTTCCTAATGTGTTGAAATTCACCTGCTCCTCATAAACACAAGTAGGTGATAGAGACAAAACTATTTAGAAAAAGTGAGCAAAGACTGGTAGTTGAGCTGGCAGGTAGCATAAGTTTTTCCAGGAATGATCTCTTATGACTGGTGAAAAGTGGTGCAGGAGGAAGCAGGTGAAGAGAATGCAAGCGATGAGGGCAAAGCCCAGCAGTGGGGCTGGAACCTCTGCAGGAGCAGGTGTACACTGGAGTGAGCAGATACAGTAAGAGTTCTCTCTGAAAACTGCACAGTTTACGTTAAATCCACTTAGATCCTCTTCTTGGAAAGAATGGGAAGTATGACTGATCTGAGGATGGGTCGGCTGGAGACAGGAATGACAGAGGACAACCTGAGAATGAAGGAGCAACAGGCATAGGCCAGGTGGAGGGGTTATAGAGGAGGAGAGACCAGGTCCTCTGAACATGAATTGGTTAAATGTCGTGATTTTACATAGAATGATCAGCATGGGTTAGACATATCTTTCTACTGCATAGAGATATTCTTTGCAAGTTACCTTACTTTTCTCTAGTTCTTTCATCTGTGAAATGGGGATAATAATTGTACTGCATCTACATCAGAGGGCTGGTGTTAGGATTAACTGGATATTACATGTAAAGCACATAGCGTGGCACCTGGAACATTTATGATCTTCATTACATGCTGTTGTTAATAATGAAAAGCAAGGCGTGAAAGCATCTGGTTTCAGTCAACATTTATGGAACATGTTGTAGCAGAGGGTCGTTGAATCATGTATGATGAACTTTTTGGTCTTTTTAAATCCATGTGAGATTTTTTACTTTAGGCAGCTCTCTAACACCTCCAACCCTTTCTTCTCACACTATGGAAATAAAAAGAAAAATAAAATAATGAAGAGCAGACTGTGAACCCATTTCAGGGCCTCTTGTGACTATCTTCAGTTTTGAGCCTCGTTCTAATTTTCTTCTACTTTTTGTGTTTATATGAATGGCCACTTGATATAGAAGTTGCTACCACAGTGGCTGAATGACTTACTGAGAATATTGCTTTATGACATAGTTCTGTCTGGATATTTGATGACTGAAAAATCCAGATTACCTTATTTGCAAACCTTGAAGTATAGGTTTCAGAATTTTAGAACTTTCATTGTTGCTGTCTCGAGTTCTTTGACATATGACCTCTGAGCCAGCCACTTTCTCAGATCTCATAACTTCCTTATATAACATGGTGGAGTAGCAGGGGCTGGATTTACCATTCTGCCTAATGAAATAAAACCAAAAATGAAAAAAAAAAAAAAAAGCAACAGTTTTTAGATAGTGAACAAAATAGGCAGCATAGAACAGTGATTCCAAAAAGATGAACAGCAAACGAGGTGAGTATAGGTTCATCCTTGCTCATAAACTTGAGACAGCCTCCGGGTCACATCATAGAAGAGGGAAGCCAGATGGACCCTGAACGTATCCATAGTAATTTAAAGCTGTTCATTTCAGTTTGCTACATTATGACCTAAATATCATCACACTAAATTGTGCTTTATGCTATTGGTTTGGGGCCCTTTTCGTCTTTTCATTTATACATGTAACTTATTTATTGAGTTCCATGGTTGCAGTTAGAGGCAAGAATCATTAATGACAATTTTGATACAAGAAGTTCAGAATAGAGATGAGAGACTATATATGAAATAGAAGTGGACAAATAAAAATGGTATATTGAACAGAATGAAATTTTTCAATATGACTGAAATCAGTTGTTGAATCAGAATTGGAAGAAGTGACTGAAGACAAAGAGCTGAGCCAGGCTACACCTGGTTTGAGAGCCACGTTAAAGACGTGTATTGCAGGGTGTGAGATCATGGTGCATGTACAGTGTCTTGGGATGGTAGTCCGGAAGATAGGCGTTAAAATCTTTCTGACTTCAAACAGATGAGATTGGAGGAAACAATTCATTTTCCTTTGACTAGAAACTCCAGGTCTAAAGCTTTGCTGAGTTTCTTAGTATTGAAATGATTGGATTTTCCAATGAAAAACTCAAGGCACTAATGGAAATTGTTTTTGACTTGTGACCTATTTTTATGAAAGTTTTGTATTGGTAAATTGAATCACTTCTCATATTGAGCTATATTTATTGAAGAAAAATAGAATTGTCTATGATGAGAGTGTTTGGTGCAGTTTGATCATGACTCATGCCATAGCTATATGTTTGGGTAACCGCATCCCTAGCCGTTAAGGTCTCTGGACCCCATAATTGTAAATAGGATGCTTTTCATTCTTTCCTCTTCTTTTGCTTTCATTTGTGTACGTGTTTTACACTTCCCATATACCCAAGCACGTTAGAATTTTCTTGGTGGCAGAGAGTGTATTGAATAGCTTGTTCACTTCCCCTGCATTCAATGTATAACCTTGGTATTCAATAAATTCTTGTTCAGTGATTCATATGGAGAAACTTCAACTCATGGAGGAGACCTCTCACTATTCAAGACTTTACTATTTTCTCACTATTCAAGACTATTAAGACTTTGTGATATTATTTTAAAAATGATGAGTAACTTTTGCCATGCTATTAGCCTAACAGAATCACCCTAGTTACCACGGGTGCCTATTTACTCTTCCTTTAAATATTTGAAGAACAAAAGGGGGTTTAAAAGGCTCAATATGAATTTTTAATTATGATTGTTGAATGGATGATAACATTTTTTGTTAGCTTATCCCATATTTCACTATAGGATATCAGATGCTGTAAAATCATTAAGGGATTAACTGATAACTTTATGATAAAATATCTGGAGGTCTCTAGAATCCTTCTGGGATTTAAGTGATTTTACTTGTGTTGCTTTGTTTTGAAATGTAATGTTTTAATGACCTTTTTTAAAAGATAGGAAAATATTAATCTGTCACATCTCCAACTTTTAAAACAGAGCATCGCATGCTTATTCCCTGTTTCACCTATAAAAAGTGATACTCATATTGTCACTTCTAAAGCACTTGGTTGACCCATGTTCTTGGCAACATATTACTTTTCTCCTGAATGTCCCCCTAAATTTTCTTTTGTCACAATGGATGGACTTCTTCATAGCATTGATTTTGGCAAGATTTCCTTCTGTCACTCAGGATTGCTTTGAGCACAGTGCTAAGCACATAGTAGGTACCACATAGGCATTTCTTGAGTAACAGTTAAAATGAGCAAGTATTATTTTGTTTGTGTTTTCAGCTTTAATTTGTGCTCAGTAAAGTGCTCATATCTAAAGTATACAATGTGTTAACTTTTTGATAGCCATTTGCCACTACTCAAATAGAGGTACAGGGCACCTTTATCATCCCAGAAGGTTCTCCTGTGTAACCTTTGAGAAAGTTCTCCTGTGTAACCTTTGAGTAGTCATCTGTGCTCTACTCCAGGCAATTGCTTTCTCATATACTTTGGAATATTCTTACTTGTTCTAGAATTTCTCATAAATGGAAATACATAGCATATACTGTTTTTTATCTTCTTTCTTTGGCTCAGCATAACATTTTGAAATTCATATATGCTATTACATGTATAGATAGTTTGATCTTCTAAAATTCCCGAGAGTATTCTGTTGTATGAATACTCCATCATATGTCTTCCTGTCTCTTACTGATGGACATCCTGCATGTTACCAATTTGAGACTGCTGGAAATAAAACTATTGTGAATATTTGGTACAGGTCTTTTTGTGGACATATTCAACCATTTCCTTAAGTGTGAAGTTGCCAAAGGATAGGGTGAGTAATGCCCTTATTCATTAGAAACTGCCAAGATGTATTCCAAATTCATTTTACTATTTTACACTGTCACCAGCAATGCATGGAAGTTCTGTTTGCTCACACATCCTCACTAACTCAATCAATTTTAGATATTATTATAAGATAAAATAATACTGTGTCATTTTATTATTGTTACCATTATTGTTTAGATGCGCAATGGAATAGTATTGATTATTTGAATTCAAATCTTCACTTTACCACTTACTAGCTATGTGACTTTGGACAAATTATTTTTCTCTGTCACAAGTTCCTCATCAGGGAATAATATCACATTTTATAGGATGGTTTTGATATTAAGTGAGTGAATAGATTGTTTAGCATATATTAAGCATTATACCCGGAGAAGGCAATGGCACCCCACTCCAGTACTCTTGCCTGGAAAAATCCCATGGACAGAGGAGCCTGATGGGCTGCAGTCCATGGGGTCGCTAAGAGTCGGATGCGACTGAACAACTTAACTTTCACTTTTCACTTTTATGCACTGGAGAAGGAAATGGCAACCCACTCCAGTGTTCTTGCCTGGAGAATCCCAGGGACGGGGGAGCCTGGTGGGCTGCCGTCTGTGGGGTCGCACAGAGTCGGACACGACTGAAGTGACTTAGCAGCAAGCGTTATACCATGTGCTGGCTGTTAATATTATTAGCAGTAGTTGTCATTCGGTTATATATTTGTTATGAATGTATTTATTTAAATAATCAGGACTAACAAATTATTTAAACATTTTCACTTCAACCATCTTTATGAAATAATAATTTTAATCCTGTAACCTGCTTGAACTATTCAATGTATAGACTGTACTCTGACTTGAGTTTATGCCAGTTGTCCATTGTTGTACTACAGCTCCTAGAACTTAGTGACTTTAAACAACCTTTTATGTAGTTTTTATGTAGTTTACAAGTCTGGGCTGAATTCAGCTGACATTTCCTCTGGTCTTGGGTGCACTGCCAGTCTCCTGGCTCTGTTTCTGAAAGCTGACTTGTAGTTAGTGGAGGAACCTAAGACACAATCTCTCATCATCCAGCCTGTTACGGTAGCTTCTTCACGTGCTAACGAGTGAAAAGTGAATGAGAAAGTGTTAGTAGCTTAGTTGTGTTCAACTCTTTGTGACCCGATGGGCTGTAACCCTCCAGGCTCCTCTGTCCATGGAATTCTCCAGGCAAAACTACTGGAGTGGGCTGCCATTCCCTTCTCCAGCAGATCTTCCCTACCCAGGGACTAAACCCAGGTCTCCTGCATTCCAGGCAGATTCTTTACCTACTAAGCCTCCAGGGAAGCCCTGTGGTAACTAGATGGGACTTCAGATACCAGATACAGGATGCCTTGTATCTACTGCTGTGTTGTTCCCAACCATGACCTATTGTGCAGTGCAAGTGGCAAAGCCAGTTCAGATTCAAAGGCTAGGGAGCTAAGCTTCCTCTGTTGTGAGTGGTGATGTGAGGATCTGGAAAGTTATTAATACATGGCAAACAGAAGGTAGAAGAATTCTGTCTTTTTCAGTCTACCATAGCTTCAAAAGTTTTTCTTACTGAAAATATTACTCAAATGCTTGTCAAGAACAGACTGTCTCTAATTCTTTCTGTAGAAGCTATTAAAGAGGATTGAAGTTTGTTAGAAAACATGCTGATGCCACTTTGATTTATTATCATTTAGGAGTAATAAATATCTGAAGACTCAAAGGAGGAGATCAAGCTCACATGGTTCTGCCTGAGAATGATTTGTCTCAGGGAGCTTAGGTATTAATGTTGACAATTTACCATGGCAGAGTTTAGTCAAATAGAAGTAGCAACACTAGCTTTGAGATTTTATAGGACACAGGTTAGGATAAAAGTGAAATGGTCCACAGATACTAGAGCTGATAGCATATATAGAAGCGTGTTTGTTTAGTACATGCTATCTATCACCTCTTGACCTAAAAACCCTATAATTCCAATGAACTAGAAAATTAGGAGGACCTAAACTTTTAGATTTTCTTGGAAGAATTTTGGGCTTCCCTGGTAGCTCAGCTGGTAAAGAATCTGCCTGCAGTGCGGGAAAGCCCGGTTTAATTCCTGGGTCAGGAAGAACTGGGGAAAGGATAGGCTACAGTATTCTTGGGCTTCCATGGTGGCTCAGCCCATAGAGAATCCATCTGCAGTGCGGGAAACCTGGGTTTGAACCCTGATTTGGGAACATCTTTGCTTTACTAATGTAAAATATCTGTTGAGTTCCTTGTAAATTATGTCACTCATCACTTTTTTTTTTTTCCTTTTCCCTAAACAGATTGGAGTTGAATAATTTGGTTAGGGCAATGGTGAGATTTTTTTTTTTTAATTCATGCCTTTGATTATAGTCATTAATTTAATTTTGAATGTACAGGGGGCTTCAGAGAGCTTTTATGTAATTCTCGCCACCTAAGTATCCTATTGACAAAATGTGGATTTAAATTACAATATAAATTCAGCTTAACTATGCTTTAAATGCCAGCTTTAATGTCTTTCAGTGGATTCATTAGTGAGATTTTTCCAGATTTAATGTGAGGTATCAAATAGCATATTTGTAACTATTAGAATACATAGGATGCTCTATAATTTACATCTGAAAACATTATATGACAGACCTGTTTCATTTTTATTTTAAAATTCCCATCAAAAGGAAATCAAATAATTTGTATAAATCATATTGTAGAGTATTGCCAAATGATATTAAATATGTTGATGCTTTAACAATTACTTTGAAAATTGCAGAATATTTTGAAGATTCTGTTCAGAGTTTATGTTGACAGTTTTAAAAGGAATGCAGTAAAGAACAACAAAATACTAATCACTTGCTGACTTCTAAGTGCTTCCTGCCCTGATTCGCATACAAAATTGCAACTCGCTTGCACCTCTGTCTAATTGAACCCTGCCCTTGTAATCCCCAGGGCATTATGGATTTATAAAATATTGTACACTTCTCTTGTTTGTTATTTTTATTTCCAATCTATCTACACATGAATGTAAGCTTCCCGAGGCCAGAGATTTTTGAGTGTTGTATTGAGGGATCTGTACTTAGCAGTTAAAACAGTACTTGGTACAAGGTGAACACTAAGTAGAATACTTTGAATGAAGGAGCTATTAAGTGGATAAATGAAATCATCTAACCAAAACTTGAACTGATTCTTCAAGAGATGGAAACACCAGACCATCTGACTTGCCTTCTGAGAAATCTGTAGGCAGGTCAAGAAGCAACAGTTGGAACTGGACATGGAACAATAGATTGGTTCCAAATCGAGAAAGGAGTAAGTCAAGGCTCTATATTGTCACCCTGCTTATTTAACTTATATGCAGAGTACATAATGTGAAATGCTGGGCTGGATGAAGCACAAATTGGAGTCAAGATAGCTGGGAGAAATACCAATAACCTCAGATGTGCAGATGACACTACCCTTATGGCAGAAAGCGAAGAACTAAAGAGCCTCTTGATGAACGTGAAAGAGGAGAGTGAGAAAGTTGGCTTAAAACTCATCATTCAGAAAACTAAGATCTTGGCATCTGGTCCCATCACTTCATGGCACATGGATGGGGTAACAGTGGAGACAGTGATAGACTTTATTCTCTTGGGCTCTAAAATCACTGCAGATGGTGACTGCAGTCATGAAATTAAAAGATACTTGCTCCTTGGAAGAAAAGCTATGGCCAACCTAGATAGCTTATTAAAAAGGAGAGACATTACTTTGCCAACAAAGGTCCATATAGTCAAAGCTATGTTTTTTCCAGTAGTCATGTGTGGATGTGAGAGTTGGACTATAAAGAAAGCTAAGTGCCGAAGAATGGATGCTTTTGAACTGTGGTGTTGGAGAAGACTCTTGAGAGTCCCTTGGACTGCAAGAAGATCAAACCAGTCCATCCTAAAGGAAATCAGTCCTGAATATCCATTGGAAGCACTGATGCTGAAGCTGAAACGCCAATACTTTGGCCACTCTATGCAAAGAACTGACTCATTGGAAAAGACCCTGAGGCTGGGAAAGATTGAAGGCAGGAGAAGGGGATGACAGAGGATGAGATGGTTGTATGGCATCACCAACTCGATGGACATGTGTTTGAGTAAGCTCTGGGGACTGGTGATGGACAGGGAGGCCTCGTGTGTTGCAGTTCGTGGGATCGCAAAGATTTGGACATGACTGAGTGACTGAACTGAAGTGAACCAATGTTAGAAGAGAATTTGTTTAGTAATAAATAATTTTAAACTATATATTCCATTTTATGTTTAAAAATAGTTATAAATGCATAATTTTAAGTTGCTCTGATAGGGCTGTCTTCATTTTGTTGAATTAAAATCAAGTCTCACCCTTTTTTGGGGATTTAACAGCTTATTTTCAAACCTGGCTTTTGTCCCTGTTAGTTGTAATTACTCGGTTATAATAAGTATATTAATTTTTTAAGCACTCAGTACCTCATGTATTGCTCAACTCAACTAATTATCTCATTAACCTTACATTCTGAGAAAGTAGTTCCCTAATTACATTCTGTATGTTTCCAAATGCCCTTGAAACAAATGGGAATTTTAAAATTTGTTCTCTTTCTCTCTTTCCTTGTCTTCTTTATCCTGTCCCTCTGTCTCTCTGTACTTCTATCTGACCCTTTTTCTCGTAAAACTCAATGGAAAATGAATTTCAAATTCTTTTATATTCAATTTCCAAAAGCAAGTAACCTAGAAATCATGCTTCATAATTACCCAGAGGACTTAAATTCATACAGAAACCTGAAAACAAATGTTTATAGCAACTTTATTCATAATTGCAAAATTTGGAAGCAACCAGGATGTCCTTTAGTAGGTGAATAGATAATTGTGGTACCTCCCAACAATGGAATAATATTATTCACTACTAAAAGGAAATGAGCCATCAAGTCGTGAAAGAGATGAGGGAGCTTAAATTTATATTACTGTGTAAAAGAAGCCATTCTGAGAAGGCTACAGACTGTATTATTTCAACTCTGTGACATTCTGGAAAAGGCAAGACTGTGGCATTCAGTAACAAGATCACTACCTGAAACTGCAGGACAGACTGGCTTGTGTAAGGTTCTCACAATAGTAGAATTGTTTGGGAAGTATTGCAGTTTTTATCTTAAGCAATAATTTCTTCCTTAAAGTCAGGGGCCTTAAAAATTGCAGCAACAAGTGAATGTTTGTTTTGAGCCCAAATGGTGGAACTAATATTCTCATTTATTACTGTTTGCTCTTTTCATTTACCCTCGAGAGAATCAGAGGATAGTTAGTAAACCTTCTTTTTCTTTTCTTTTTTATAAAACATTTTATCAGAGAAACCTGAAAATACCATGAAGTCTTGCCTGTTTAGTGGCTTTCAAATAAGAGCTTGGTTCACCTGCAGGAAGTAACAACATAGTGGATAATCATTTTCAAAATATTATTGGTATTATTCCTCAAATCCGGATTTGGGCTAAGCCATCCTTGATATGTCCTTGACCATTCATTGATTCATTGCAAATTGAAATATGTAAATCCACCAAATGTTCTGATACTGAATGCTAACTGTGCAGTAGCAGTGTTGAAATATCTAGTGCATACAGATGTACATTTTTAGTGTCCATTACTATAGAATGGAAAGAAAAACTTTGTCTTCAAACACTAATTACTTTTAGGATGGGGAGGAAAACAAATATTTGTATCAATTTGGGTTATTATGGCCTGCATTGTATTTATTATGAATAATCTGTTTTAGCCATTTATTAAGTTATAAATACATTTTTATAAATCTGGGTGACATTTAGATATTTTATGAAACACAATAAATGCCAGAGAAAATTGAATTAAGAGAGCTTGTAATATGCTTTAATACTAGTTAAAATATTTTTTGTAGTTATAAATGATTCTGCTCTATATCAAGAACAAATTTGATTCTAGACCAGAGAATAAGGTTTATTTTATTTTCCTTTTTCATGCTGGAGGCCTTGACCTTTTTGTTGATAGCTGGTTTTCAACAGTTTTACCTTATGTTTTATTCCTTTCAATTTGTAAAAAATTTGATTATGAACCTTGAGCAGAAATCATAATCACAGCAAAAGGAGGCAAGTCATTTAGCAAATAATATAGAGTTGTTTGAACACAGTGTGAAGCTTGAGTTTGGCTGAATCAGATGCAATTTTCTAATAGAGCATTCATGTCAGACCTCAGACTGGAATCCACTGTTGGCTTCTATAAGTACTGGTATTGGAACTGTCCCTTAAGCTGTCATACTTGTGATTAAAGCTGGCTTGACCTGTCTTTAAAAAAAAAAAAAATCTCTAAGACATATGAAAATAACTATGTTGAAAACTTTGTTTCTAGTTTCTGTAGATTAGCTATCTACTCGACAAAGGTCACTGATAACACTAAACTGTAATTTGAATATGATCAGAGGTATATGGAGCACTTGTTAATTATGCTAGTGAATATATATTTTATTCTTCTAAATTGAAGTTGAGTTCATTGCTATTTGTTTTTCTTTGTGAAGGAATTCTTGTGGGATAAGCATACTGTTTACTTCATAAAACTTCAGGTAATTTGATTATGCAACTTAAAAATAAATTAAGAAAAATATGTTATTAGGGAAATCTTAGTTTGAGTTAATTGGTGTACCCTAGTTTAAGCCATTGCAGCTATTATTTTTGAAATGCAGTCCTACTTTCTAAGAGTGATTCTCCTGCCAGGAAATCTGAGAGCCAGATCATAGTTGACTTATTTCCATCTAGACTTTGTCTGACTGCACCCATTTTTATCATGAGAAGTGTGTGAAAGACAAAGAACGCTGTTTCTTGCCACTATAGAGGCTAAGGAGGTATTAGTTACTTTGTTCCGTAAGAAGGAACATCTAATTAAATGTTGGGAGGTCTTATCTATGAGCTTGTTATTCCATCTAGAGTTTTATTTACACCTAACCATGCCAAACAGACAGTATATACTCCATTAATATGTAAGAATAAACATGTGAATGGAATTTTGAGCACTGAGGTGCCCTTTTGTTGACACATCTGTTAAACACAATGGCAGCCATCAGATTTCAGGAGACACCTTAGAAGACGATGCTTTGGTTAGCCGTAGTAACAGGTGATATTTACTGTATGAGAAATTATCCTAAATCCTTTACATATACAGAAATTATTCAGTCTTCAAAACTGTAAAGTATAGATACTGTTACCATCTGTACTTTCAGATAATATACTGTAGTTGAGAAATATTATGTTACTTTCTTATGGTTCCAGAGCTCTTAAGTGGTAGAGTCATGTTATAAATTCATGATCTTGTTAAAAAAACATACCAGCTTTATTGTGATATGTTACATACCATACATCTTGCCTATTTAAATTGTGCAGTTTAATGGTGTTTAGTATATTTACAGTGAATAATAATTAATTTGTTACCACAATCAGTTTTAGAATGCTTTCTTGTCCCAGGACTTCCCTGGTGGTCCAGAGGCTAAGACTTCACACTCCCAATGCTGGGGGCCCAAATTCAATTCTTGGTCAGGGAACTAGATCCCATATGACTCAACTAAAGAAGATTGAAAATCCTGTGTACCACAACTAAGACCTGGCACAGCCAAACAAATAAATATTGAAAAAAGAATTTTTCCTTGTCCCCCTCTCAAAGAAAAGGAAAAGAAAAACCCTAGTACTTATTAGTAACCACTGCTCTTTTCCCCTAATTTGTTGTCTCCACTGTTCTAGGCAACCACTAATCTAATTTATGTCTCTATAGCTTTTATGATTCTAGACATGTCACAGAAATGGCGTCAGATAATATGTGGAATTTTATGATTCCCTTCTTTCATGTAGCATAATATTTTCAAGGTTCACTTATATGGTAGCATATATCAATACTTCATTATTTCTTGAAAAAATAGTTCCTTGTATGTATATACATTTTATTTACTCATTTATTAGTTGATAGATGTTAATCCATGCTATTTAAACCACAGATCTCTGCTTCCACTCTATTACTTAAGGATTGACTCTTAAAACCACTGGTTTTTATATCTAATGTTTGGACAGCTCAGCACACACTTTCAGCACCACCATGCAGGACAGCTCCGAGCTTTAAGTTTTAGAGTCTGAAAGGCACCTCTGATTTAGCTCAGCGGCTTCCCACTTGGTTTAGGGGTAAAGAATCTGCCTGCAATGGAGGAGACATGGGTTCCATCCCTGGGTCAAGAAGAACCCCGGAGAAGAAAATGACACCCCATGCCAGTATTCTTGCCTGGGAAATCTCATGGACAGAGGAGCCAGGCAGGCTACAATCTGTGTCCATTCACTTCAGTCGTGTCCGACTCTTATGACGTTATGGACTGTGGTCCACCAGGCTCTTCTGTCTGTGGGATTCTCCAGGCAAGAATACTGGAGTGCATTGTCATGTGCTCCTCCAGGGCAACTTCCTGACTCAGGAATCAAACCTATATTTCCTGCGACTTCTGCATTACAGGTGGATTCTTTACTGGTGACCCACCAGGGAAGCCCAGATTGTGACCAACAGCTAACCTCAGAGAAGTGAATACAGCAAGTGATTGTGGGTAGGAAGGAGCTCATGAACTTCTATCTGCCCTCTCAATTCCCTTCAGATGAATCCGTAGCTCAAGAGTCACTACTAGAATTTTCAGACTAGGTTGGATACTTGGAGTACTGTGTAAAAGTTATATTTTGTTTAAAATTAAGTATTACCTTTGGACTTTTTCTCGTCAAAAATAAATTAGATGATGGCACGTTTAGCTGAGTGTTATTCAAATTTTCTGTAAATCTAGATTACGTATTAATAGGTGAGATGCCCAATGATATTTAGTCCATTTATCTTTTGATGAGATGTTAAAGATAGTAGTATCAGGAATGGATCATTTGGTGATATACTCTGTTCATTTATCTCTAATGAGATGCTGGGAGCTACTATGTAAAGTAGAAAATATATCTTATAAAATATGTTCTTTACTAGTTTAGATTTATAGGCCTGTTCATTTCATTATTCACACCCAATTAGATTCCTTATTTTATGGCTAATGTGATCATAGCTTAGTTATGATGCTCAATTTTATCTGTTGCTAAAGTGAATTAGTGTATTTAAAGAAAAAATAATTGCATCTTATAAATACCTCATTAGAAAATATTAATTTGATTATTAATCTACATTGTTCAGGTGCAGTGAAACATGTTTAGAGCCAGGTTCTGTTAGTAGCTTTTTGATTTTTACGTGTTCCTTGACCCTGATTATGATTAACGATGGAAGTAAGGGAAGGAAGGGATGTTATGTCACTTATGAGCAAGATGCTTTGCATCTTTTTGGTTGAATTCACAATATAATTTAGATGAAACATTGTTGACCTTGGTAATTAGGAAAATATTGAAAGCAAAAATTTGGCTTTATCATATCTGACCAAACAAATAATGCCGCAAATCCCCAGTTCTTAAGAATACTAAATGTTTTGCAACTCAATTTTTTTTAAAGAATTCTGAGTTTTGCAATCGTTAACATCATTCAATTCTAGAATATTTTCAAAATCGAGAGAGATTTACAGTTCTTTAGTACCCAATCCACACTGGCCTCTCAGCCTCTGGAAATCACTAATCAGTACTCTACTTCTGTGAATTGCTTATTCTAGACATTATACATACATAATACAAAATACATAGACTTTGAGTCCCATTTTTCACTTGTCACAATGCTTCATTTTCATCTATGTTGTAGCAAGATCTGTGCTTCATTCCTATAATGGATGGATAATCCTGCATTATTCATCATCTGATGGACTTGGACATTGTCTGAATATTTTACCTTTATAAAAAATGCTTCTATGAACATTTGTATACAGCTTTTGTGTGGACACATTTTTATTTTTCTTGGATATTTTGTTAGATCTTATAGATTTTTTAATGAATTTCACCGGGTTTTCTGTAAAGAAAATCATGTTATCTGCAAATTGAGATAATTTTACTACTTCCTTTCCAGTTTGGGAGAATTCTGTTTCATTTTCTTGCCTAAATGTCCTGTCTAGTATCTCTAATGCAGTGTTGAAGAGAAGCAAGAGCAGACATCATTGTCTTGTTTATGACCTTATAAGGAAGGCTTTCACCCCTTCACTAATAAACAGGACATTTCTTATGCAATTTTTATAGATGACTTTTAACAGGTTGAGTACATTCCTTTCTTTTCCTTGTTTCGGAGTGTTTTTATAATGAAAGGGTGTTTCATTGTGTCAAATGTGTTTTTAACATCTGTAAAATAATCATGTGACTTTTGTCCTTTAATACACTAATATGAAATATTAAACTAATTCCTTTTCATATACTGCACAAACCTTGTATTCCTTTGATAAACCCCTAAGTCATAGGTTCTTTTTAAATCTTTCTGGATTTGGTTTGTAAACATTTTGTTGAAGTGTTTTTAGGTCAGTCGTCATGAAGGATATTAATCTGTAATTTTCTTGAGATATCCTTGACTAGTTTTGGAATCAGGGTAATACTGGTCTGACAAAAGTTGGAAGACTTCCTCCTTTTTTATTTCTTTTAGAGAATTACATTAAACATTTGGTAGCATTCATTACTGAACCCTTCTGTTCATGGACTTCTATGTGGGAATTTATTACTAATTCAATAGCTTTCATGGTTATATTCAGATATTTTTCTGTTTTTCTTGATGCAATTTTAGTAGTTTTATGCTTTTCTGGTTATTTGTCCATTGTATTCACTTCAGTTCAATTGCTCAGTCGTGTCTGACTCTTTGCAACCCCATGAATCACAGCACAGCAGGCCTCCCTGTCCATCACCAACTCCCGGAGTTTACTCATGTCCATCGAGTCAGTGAAGCCATCCAGCCGTCTGATCCTCTGTCGTCCCCTTCTCCTCCTGCCCCCAATCCCTCCCAGCATCAGGGTCTTTTCCAATGAGTCAGCTCTTCACATGAGGTGGCCAAAGTATTGGAGTTTCAGCTTCAGCATCAGTCCTTCCAGTGAACACCCAGGACTGATCTCCTTTAGGATGGACTGGGTGGATCTCCTTGCAGTCCAAGGGACTCTCAAGAGTCTTCTCCAACACCACAGTTCAAAAGCATCAATTCTTCGGCGCTCAGCTTTCTTCAGTGTCCAACTCTCACATCCATACATGACTACTGGAAAAGCCATAGCTTTGACCAGATGGACCTTTGTTGGCAAAGTAATATCTCTGCTTTTTAATATGCTGTCTAGGTTGTTAATAATTTTCTTCCAAGGAGTAAGCATCTTTTAATTTCATGGCTGCAAGCACCATCTGCAGTGATTTTGGAGGCCAAAAAAAATAAAGTCTGGCGCTCTTTCCACTGTTTCCCCATCTATTTCCCATGAAGTGATGGGACCAGATGCCATGATCTTAGTTTTCTGAAGGTTGAGTCTTAAGCCAACCTTTTCACTCTCCTCTTTCACTTTCATCAAGAGGCTTTTTAGTTCCTCTTCACTTTCTGCCATAAGGGTGATGTCATCTGCATATTTGAGGTTATTGATATTTCTCCCAGCAATCTTAATTCCAGCTTGTGCTTCTTCCAGCCCAGCGTTTCTCATATAAGCCCTGCATATAAGTTATGAGTTTATCTTATAAGCCCTGCATATAAGTTAAATAAGCAGGGTGACAATATACAGCCTTGATGTACTCCTTTTCCTATTTGGAACCAGTCTGTTGTTCCATGTCCAGTTCTAACTGTTGTTTCCCGACCTGCATACAGGTTTCTCAAGAGGCAGGTCAGGCGGTCTGGTATTCTCATCTCTTTCACAATTTTCCACAGTTTATTGTGATCCACACAGTCAAAGGCTTTGGCATAGTCAATAAAGCAGAAATAGATGTTTTTCTGGAACGCTCTTGCTTTTTCGATGATCCAGTGGTTGTTGGCAATTTGATCTCTGGTTCCTCTGCCTTTTCTAAAACCAGCTTGAACATCTGGAAGTTCACAGTTCACGTATTGCTGAAGCCTGGCTTGGAGAATTTTAAGCATTACTTTACTAGCGGGTGAGATGAGTGCAATTGTGCAGTAGTTTGAGCATTCTTTGGGATTGGAATGAAAACGGACCTTTTCCAGTCCCGTGGCCACTGCTGAGTTTTCCAAATTTGCTGGCAGTAAATTTGAGTGCAGCACTTTCACAGCATCGTCTTTCAGGATTTGAAATCGCTCAACTGAATTTCCATCACCTCCACTAGCTTTGTTTGTAGTGATGCTTTCTAAGGCCCACTTGACTTCACATTCCAGGATGTCTGGCTCTAGGTCAGTGATCATACCTTCATGATTATCTGGGTTGTGAAGATCTTTTTTGTACAGTTTGTCCATGTATTCTTGCCACCTCTTGCTGATATCTTCTGCTTCTGTTAGGTCCATACCATTTCTGTACTTTATTGAGCCCATCTTTGCATGAAATGTTCGCTTGGTATCTCTAATTTTCTTGAAAAGATCTCTAGACTTTTCCATTCTGTTGTTTTCCTCTATTTCTTTGCAATGATCACTTGAGGAAGGCTTTCTTATCTCTCCTGGCTATTCTTTGGAACTCTGCATTCAAATGGGAATATATTTCCTTTTCTCCTTTGCTTTTCACTTCTTTTCTTTTCACAGCTATTTGTAAGGCCTCCTCAGACAACCATTTTGCCTTTTTGCACTTCTTTTCCGTGGGGATAGTCTTGATCTTTGTCTCCTGTACAATGTCCATGTTATTAGGTTACCTAATTTGTTGGCATACAAAGATTTGTGGCATTTCCTTAGAGTCACTTAAAAACATGGGAGTTAGGTTGTAGTCACCCCTCTTTTATTCTTAACTTTAGAAATTTGAGTCTTTTACATTTTTTCTTGATTGGTGTAGATTTTGAAACTGTTCCAGTTTTTTCTCAATCTTGCTGAAGCTCTCTCAATTTTATTATTGAAGAACCAACCTTTAGTTTCATTGATTTTTCTCTGTTGTTTTTCTCTTTTCTCTTTTCTCTCCAGTTCTCATTATTTCTTCCATTCTGCTAGCTTTCATGTTTCTTTTTCTCTTCTGCTTCCAGTGTCTTAGGATGGAAGGTTAGGTTATCGATTTTAATATTTCTTCTATTATGATTATTGAATTGTTATACATTCATCTCTCTTTCCCTTTATGTACTTTGGGTCTCTTTTTAAGTGCCTATATGTTTATTATTATATTTTCCCAGTAGATTGGCCATGTTTCCATTATAAAATGTTCCACTGTATTGCTGGTAACGTTTTTGGCTTGAAGTAGTACAACCTTCATTAGTAATGGCAGTCAAGCTCACTTTTTAATACTCTTTGTAGGGAATATCATTTTCCATCCTTCACTTTCAAGCTACTGTGCATTTGAATCCACATTGTTTCCCTTGTGCATAGCATCAAGTTGGAACATGGGTTTTCTTTTCAATCCATCCTGTAAATCTCTCCCTTTTCATCGCTTCATGTTTAATGGTATTATGGATAAGGTAGAATTTATATCTTCCTTTTTATTATTTATTCTTGTATATCACATCTCTTTTTGTGTGTGAATGTGTGTGTGTGTGATTACTTATTTCTCCATTTCCAGTTATTGGCCCTTCAGCCCAAGCCTTCCCCTGGCAGGAGCTTAACAGAATACCCTACTTGGTTTAGATGGTCAGGGCCATTACAGGATGGCATTCTTGTTGTAGCAGGTTTTTTCAGTCTATCAAAATAAGTTGAAATTGTGATTTAAAAAAAAAATTTACTCAACTTTAAAGTTTTGGAAACTAGATATTAAAGTCATTGTTGTGAATCAAACAAGCTATATCTACTGGACAAGTAGAGTGAAAGAGAAACCATTTGCCACCTGCGTTTTTCATATATGGAAGTTCTCAGGACTAGCTCAAGTCTGGTATGACTGCTTTTATATTTTGCCTACACATATTTAAGTAAATCCTGCCTAGCTGTAAAATGGTATAAAACAATAGTAGTAAAAACTAACTTACAGTGAACACTTTATACTATGCTATGTATGTTCTTTTCTTAACTCTTTTTATCCTCACTTATTTCATTAGCCTGATGGAGTATGTGAAAAATTTATCACACACTCCAAGAGTTTCTACATGTTTGGGAAGCAAATGCATGGATGGGAAATACATGTTCTCTTGATGGAGACTTTGTAATAAAAGGGTCAAGTGTGAGTGTTGGAACAGCAGTCAATTGACTTGGCTTTAGTGTGTCTTCAACTAATTTTCTAGGTGCTTTTCAAGTTTTTTACTCTTATATAAAATGAAAAGTTTAGCCTCAATGATTGTAGGAATCCCATTTTCACGAGCTAATGTTACTTGACCAGGAATGAAACTATGAAACTTCTACATCAAGCAAGTTCTAATAGGACATTTTTGCCATCAGTGCAGCATGTCCTAGGGTGAACAGTGCAGAGTGTCTGTCGTTCACTATTCATCAAAGTAATGCCCTCTATGACTTATGAAGCTACTGGAGACATTCGTAGCACGAGAGTTAGCATTCCTGCTGTTTCACCCCAGCATATTCTGCATCATCATACAACATCCTTATTTTTTGTTTTATGTCAACGGTTGTAGATAATGTTTCGACTAATATGTATACTACTACTTTCTCCCTTTAAAAATGGTTTCTTTCATACCCCAATGGCATATTAAGCACCTATGTGTCTTTAGGTGTCCCTTGATATTTTAACTAAAAATACCTGTGGATATGAAAGCCTTTTAACCTGGCACTATCTAGAACTTGCTGTCTCTACTCCCGCTTGTTTTCTATTATTCTGTATAGATAAAAGGATTGCCATTGAAATACTATAAAACATTTTTACCACAAGTGCTCTAGTGCAGAAATCTGGTTAACTCTCAAATGATAGCTATTCAACCTGCCTTTCAAAGCAGTGGATGTGTTTTGAAATTTTCATGTTTGATTTATAAACAAAAATTCTCCCTTGACTTTATCCTCCTGTATTTCACACTTCTTTTTTCCCTTGTTAGCAAATGAAAAATAACAGCTAAGGAATGTAGTGTAGAGTGAAAATATCAGAAACAAGCAGACTGAATCAAAAACACACCTACTATTCCCCCTTGAAATGGTATTAATGTCTTATTGGAGCTGACAAATTTCAAAGAATCTTTAATTGAAGGCTGTTTCTCCATTCCTGATTCAAGCTGTCCCGCCTAGCCGTGGCAACAGGAATGAGTCATAGTCTCTTCAGAAAGCAAAGAACTGTAGATGGAGTTGGTGATTGATTTTTTCCCCCCTTTATTTGAAATACTCTTGCTTCTGTCTTTCTCTCAACCTAGGAATGCTATTTTGATTTGTAATTTTATATTGATAATTTGCTTCATTATTTTTTTGGAACCATTGAAGAAATATATCAAATAGAAATACATTTGACAAGAAGCAGAAAGAGGTCGGTCACCGACACAAACACTGTTGGGTTTTCTATTGATGCTTTTAATGACTCTTTGCTAATCTACTTTTTATCATCTGTGGTAAAGGTAGTGTATCAAGTGTTACACGAATCAGACTTGACAGAAAGTGCAGGTGTACACTTGTGAGAACAAATGACTGATGCTCTTCCTGGACACTCAGCAAGGATAGCATTTCAGTAGGTTTTCTTCAGTGGTCTGGCGTGCTCACAGGAGCGAGGAGTGTGCATTTCATTTGCCCTCTGTACAGCGTGTTATGTCAGAGAAAGGCTGGTGCACATTTATAAGACTTTGGAAAGCTGTGTGATTAGAGAATTACTGGGAAAATTGCTCATATGAAAAGTATTGAATAGAAAAATGTGTTCCAAGCAATTGCATTCCTTTCTTAAAAACTTTCTCTTCATTTAAGATAACAGAATTTCTCAGGCAATCCTTAGATATTTTTCAGTGGTATGACATTTAGAGGACTCTTGATCAGGGATGTGTTTCTTGTAAAATGTAAGTACTTAATAAATATTTATTGATTAGGTGTATGAAAACTGTGAGGGTTTTCATGAAATGAGGGGAAAAAATTTTAAGCTGAAGAATTAATTGTATGCAGTATTCTTGTTCTCAGTCTCTTTCTGGGCAAATGGTAGGGTTATACTTCTCTCCAAACTGAGGCCAAATGAGTGCTGTGACCAATGGAATATGAATACAAAGGACATGAATCACAATTGAATGAAAGATTTAAAAACTAGTCCCTAGTTTGTTTTCCTTCTTGCTGTTGTGGAGAATTTAGAAATGTTTACTGATACTGCTTTTCATCCCCCTGAAGAATTGTTGTGAACAAGCATTGTCAACAGTCATGAGACCAGAAATGAATTGCTTTAAGACCTTGATTTGGATCATATTATGCTGTAACCTAGCTATTCTGGATGATATGAACCTCTTAGTTATCAGCTGGTTTGTTATAAAGATCCATGGGAAATTCCGCATCCCAGAAAGTCAGGAGAAAATCCATTCTGGTAGATCCTGAAGTCTATGTGATATAATACTCATGGTTCTCCATGTAAAATGTGGGTGCATGCTAAGTCGCTTCAGTTGTGTCTGACTCTTTGCGACCCCAGATGATAGCCCACCAGGCTCTTTTGTCCATAGGATTTTCCAGGCAAGAATACAGCAGTGGGTTGCTGTTTACTCCTCCTGGGGATCTTCCCAAACCGGGGATAGAACCCACATTTCTTCTGTCTCCTGCATTGACAGGTGGTTCTTTACCACTAGCACTACCTGGGAAGCCCTGTAAATCCATAGTTGTCTTTTAAAGGTATATTGTTGCAAACTTTTAAAATAAGTAACTCAAAAAAGGAAAAACTTGGAAATTACATTGAGGTTGAGCCAATATATATCTTCCTCAGATTTCTCTTTCAGGACTTCTTTCCTCCTCCCCATGCCTTCATCTCATTCCCCACAAACAGGCACACCATCCCCTAAGCTCTCGGACCTCTAAGTCATTCATCTCTAAAATAGGTGTCATAATACCAGTCCTCCCTATTTATTTAGTGTGGTTGTATGGACCACATGACAAATATTTCTCAAACATACTATATATTTTCTGTATAAATGTGAGGTGTAGAGCTTCCTCCTGGATCTAGACCTGACAGATTATCATAAAAGGACAAGTATGCATTTCTGAACTCAGTTAAGAGTGATGCTTGTTTGTGAAGCAGTTGCTGTCTCTTTTAGCTTGACCTCATTAATTTATGTAAGGGGCAGGTATGTTTACTGTTGTGTATTTTTTAGAAGAAACTGGCAACTAAAAGATACATGAAAATTATAACTGAAATACCCAAAAAAATCAGTAGCTACTTTTCCAATCCAGATATTTATCCTTAGCCAGGTTGATTGCTGGTCATGACTGTCCAGGTTTTCATTCCTGGATGGAACCTCTCCTGCTCACACTCAGATCCTGAGTAGCATTCTCATATCCACTGGGGCTAGTGCATCGGATCACTGAGGCATTCCTTTTCCTGTGTTCTTTGGTCTATGATTCTGTTCTAATGGGCAGCCATAGTTTCTAGTGACTTTGGAGGCTTTCTTCTAGTTAATCTGTCAATTTTTCTCACACTAGCGCAGCTGCTGTGAAAGAAATTGGAGCTGTTAGACTCCGTGCTTT
Source organism: Dama dama (assembly GCF_033118175.1). Lineage (NCBI taxonomy): Eukaryota > Metazoa > Chordata > Mammalia > Artiodactyla > Cervidae > Dama > Dama dama. Next base: position 29,250,535 of record NC_083704.1, on the reverse strand, counting down.
GATACAGTTGGTGAAATGCAAGGTGGGAGACAGTAAACCAAACGCAGCATGCTGGTAATTTCTTTAAAAGGGCTGATGTGCTAGCACTCGGAGTCTGTGGCCCACTAAGCTAACATTTCTTTTCTTCTGAAAAGAGTAATATTGTTTCAAAGTGTTACTGTGCTTTTGTATCAACAGTAAAAATGGCTTTGGTATGTCCTTTAGGACTTAGTTCAGAACACTTTGTCTTTTGACTTTGTTTTCCTGTTGTTTTGTGTTTTCTCTTGATATAGCTTACAGTTATTTTGAATATCAATCTTAGCGTGATCTGATATGTTAAACATGGCAGCTTGAATATACTAGTATATCATCATGTGAATATATAACCTTTCCTATATTGTGTGTACTGAAGGATCCAATGTGCTTGGAAATAGACATTACTAGAACTCTTCTTATTAGAAAGGAAGCTTATACTGGAAGAGTTTGGTCCTGCCTCCATCAGGAATTGTCAGAATCTCTGGGATATAACAAAGTGTCTTTTAATGCCGCAGTGTTCTTCTCTCTTGAATAGGGTCACTGTATTATTCTCCATTAAACATTTCTAAGCTAATTCCAGATTTTTGTATATTCCTCTCCTCCAAATGTAAGACCTGTAAGTAACCTACTTTAATTGAGAATGCTTAGGGATGTGTGGGCAGATTTACTTTCTGCTGTGTATCATTGTATTATGATATAGGGAGGCTTACTAAGTAGTTCTCTATTGTAATAAAATAATTTTGTAAGTCTAAATTTGTGCCCATGTGTTAGTACTATTTAAACGTTTGCAGTGTATACATATTCAAAGGAAAGAGGGAAGATTCAAAAGGAAGAGGAAAGAAAATTAATATTTCTCAATAATTATCCAATGTATAGTGGGCTCCAAGCACTGTCCTGTATTTTCTATTTATTATTTATTATTCACAGCTACCATGTAAGAGAAATATTACTGTTACAGTTTTAGACATCTAGACCATCGAGAGATATTCAAGAATGATAGCCGGTAAGTTGAGTGCAGCTTCCCTAGGAACCACAGTTTCCTGATCTGAGAGCCTGTATTACTTTTGACTTCTTAAAGAGAGTGAGTGCTTAGTCGCTTCAGTCGTGTCCGACTCTCTGTGACCCCATGGACCGTAGCCTGCCAGGCTCCTCTGTCCCTGGGATTCTCCAGGCAAGAATACTGGAGTGGCTTGCCAAAAGGAGAGTAGACTTTTCAAAAGAGTTCAACTTTTTCAGTGAATGGAAAGTTACATTTATGATAAATATACATTTATATGTACAATAAACCAATACAGTCATAGCCATTATGAATATAAAAATAATAATTTTTTACACTTTTCAAGTAAAATTTCAAGACCGTTGGGTTTTTCCATCATCTTTTTATTAGGAATTATTACCTCTGTTTTACTTATTTTAAGAGTTGGTCTTATACAATCTATTAGAGTTAGAGAACAAAAGGAGAGAGAATACCTTTGCAAGGAAAGAGCTGGAATGGAAATCAAGCACATTGTAAGGAGTATAATTCTGGAGTGAGAGATAGGCTGAGACCCTCTTCATCTGTGCCTTAGCATCTCTAGATCTTTGTTTCCTCATGTGGAGAATGAGAAGGTGGGAATTACTTACCTCTGGTGACCCTTCAAGCTAAAAATGTTCTGCTCATTGTTGGTGTCCTTGAGATGTGTTAATGTGTTATAGACAAAAAGAAAAAAAACTTTGGTCTTAGCAACTTAATAAAAACCCTTCAACACAATCATAGGAAACAGCATCAGTGAGGATATGGGATAGGGGATCCTGAACTAATACAACTTGTGTGTCTAAATTTATGATTTTTTTTGAATCAGAGTTTTAATATTTGGTTTCAATTGCTTTCTCTTTAAACACCTATATTCCACATTAACATAGAGTTACTGTATTAACACATTTGCTATATATCCCAGGAGATGAATGTTCTTATAATTGACCTTCATAATATAACTTTATTTGTATAGTTAGGTCAGTGGCACATGAATTTTACACAAGACATCAGTCAGTATTCCATTTTAATTTACCATGTTAATAAAGACTACTGTTCTAAGTTGCTTGTGTCTCTTTTGGGATGTCATAAATTATTCTGAAGCAAATGTCAGTATGAACTTAAAACCATTTAGACTGCTGACTTCTAAAATCATTCTGCCAGTGCATAGGAAAAAGAAACACAGGAGTCTGCATTTCGTTGATAAATCCTCTATAGATTACTATCAGTCTTTTTCTCTAAGCAGATTGCATAAGTGCTCCCTGATTTTACTTGCTCCAAAGGGAACAACAATTATAATTAGGAATAATTACAATAGCAACAGTGAAATTCTCTTTAGACCATTCTAGGTATCATTCACTCATAAAATATTTATATTTCAGTAAAACAGCCAATGTTGGGCTCTCAGGGGAGAGGTCTGAAGGAAATGTCAGATGAATCCATGTGGAGCCATGTTTAGTTGCTAAATTTTCAGAATGGAGAAAGACCAGATGATTCGGGCTCTGTCCAACACAAGCTAGGCAGACTCCCTCTTTATATCTCTGAGGGGACCCATTTTAATTCACAAGGCACATTAATTCTTATCTCCCTCATAAACACATATTTGTTTGAAGCATTGTCCCAGTTGTGAAATGTGGTTTGGGCTGATTCTAGATAACACAGTCATAAAAAGCTTCCTCTCAGGAGTCACATAGATACTGGTTCAAAGTTTGCCTCTACCATTTATTAGCCATGTGCCCCCATGAGAGTTACTTGAACTCTTAGTTTCCGTAGCTTTAAATGAAAATGCTAATAATTTGTTCCCACAGAACTGCCATGAGAGTTCAGTAAATTAATAATTCCAGAGTAACCAAGACTTAATAAACATCTTTATTTTTTTTATTTTTTTTTTTAATAAACATCTTTAAAATGTAGAGTTCTGCTGTTGTTTAAATGAGAAGAGCTTCACTATTAAAATATGGTTTACAAATTTTCACTTTTTGATATGCAGTTGTTATTATAACATTTAGCAATCTGTGTTTTTGGTACAATTATTTTGTTACTAATTTTATTTGTATCAACTTTAAGATCATTTTCCTTCTATTTTTATCCTTTTCACAGCTATATTTCCTCTGAAATCATGTTTCTGTATAGCCTAATATTTGAGTTTCCTATTCATGGAACTACATAATTAATGCAGGACAAAGTTAAGAAGGGCATGTGTGGTCACAAACTTCAGAATATTACATCTTACTCTGCTCTGTCACTTGACTCTCTGGTGTTGTAAGAGGGGGAAGTGGCTTATGAAATACAGTCACATAATTTGACCATTTTAACTTAGCCAAAGACATAGTGAGCTGCTTTGAAATGGTATTATTTTCTCATGACCTGTTGAGAAGTACCAGGTGTTTTTGGGAGACCATAGAGAGAAGAAAGAATATTACTAACACATGAACTTATTTATTGTATATGCTTTGAAAAATAACTTCAAAGCCCCAGGTGGCAGTGTTCTTATTTGTAAAACATTTTCTCTCCCTATGGAACAAGGAGTCACATAGGATCATATGACAAAAATGAACATTAGATTACCTTGTTTCATAACAACCTTGCAGCTGTCAGATAATGTTTTTAAATGAGTTAAAATGAATCAAAATTTAAATAGAAAGAAGGGATTCATGTACTTTTATACCCTTGATGATAGCAGCATTACTGAGAATAGCTAAACAAAATGATACCTATACATATACTAACATATTATTAAGTTGTAAAAGGAATGTACTTCTGATACATGCTATAGCATGAATGAACCTTGAAAACATGCTAGGGAAATCCGGCACACACACAAGGATAAACAGTGATAAAAATACCACTTTTGTGAGGTACCTGAAATTGTCAAATTTATAGAAACAGAAGGTAGAGTAGAGTTTACCAGGGACTAGAGAATGATTGTTGAATGAATATAAATTTCTGTTAGAGATGATGAGGAAGATCAGGAGATAGATAATGGAGATGGTTGCACAACATGGTAAATCTACTTAATGCACTGATTTGTATGTTTAAAAATAGTTAAGCATAGCAAATTTTACTTTAAATTTATTTTTCCACAACAAAATATGTTTAAAGGTTTAAAAAACCCAAATTTAGATCCTGATGTACTGAACATCTAAATGCCTGAAACATGCTGTTGGCAGCGTCTTTTAGTTTTATTGAGTGAAGTACCTGTGTTTATGTAATGTTGTAAGTGGACCTGAGCTTTAAAATGGAGACAAATTGGAAGTTGCAGATTAGTGTATTTCAGATTAATGGAATTCTGCAGGATTACCAGAATTCACTCTCCTGAGCGCCCTAGCTCATCTCTGGCTGCTGTCATATGGGCCCCAAATTGCCATCTCGCCGGCACAGAGCCTCAGCTTGATAAGCAAAGGTATTTTTTGTGCAGGAGCTGTCTTGCCTCAGAGGAACTGATCTGGAGTGACTGTAAATGGCAGCAGGCGCATACCTGAAGAATCAGTCTCTTCCATTTTAATTTCATAGACACGCACTGCTGGTATTATGATGATTGCAGGATGAAGTATCCTGTAGGAATGCTGGCTAGGGTAACAGAATCAAGCCCCATTAGTCTGTCTCTGGAGCACAGACTGTAAATGACAAGGGGAGAGAAGGACAGACAGGAGAGGATTTTGAAATGAAGGGGAACTGTGGGATTTGGGAGAACATCTTTGCCTGCCATGGTCTCCTGGAGGTTCATGGAAGCTGGTAAACAAAAGCTTAGATTGTTCCTGTGAAGTGTCATTCTGCTGCAAGTTGCATGAATTCTATATGTATAGACGTTTAGATGTCTCTTTTTCTACCATTTATCAGAGCTCCTCAGTAGAAATGATCACCCATTCTTTTTGTTTTCAGGGTGTGCCTCAAACCAAATGAACATGTTTTGAAACTCAACAAATAGCCCATCCATTAAATTAAGTTTCTTTGATGAGTTCTTTCAATTTCTACCCCCACCCTCCCGCCCAGAACATTGTGGTCAAAGCAACTATGGCCTTGAAACCCTGATTTGAATAAGCAAGTGCGTATACACTCATGTATCTGTGTATATTTTCATTAGTGCATTGACTCAAATTAAAACATTTTAGTCTGTGAACAATATCGTATGAATACAAACAACTTTGGGAAGTAGTAAAGCTTCATACTGGGCTTTGTAATATTGCCTAGATGTGTTTAGAAATCTAGACAGTGCATTGGCAATTCAGAGTGCTAGCCTAGGAAAATAGAAAGTGATTCTCATGCCAAGGTTATTTCCTTGAGATGAGCTTCTCAACTTGAGTTGTATTGACATTTTGCTCTGGGGATCTGTCCTGTTCAATGTAGGATATTTAGCTGCATCCCTGGGTTCTACCCACCGGATGACAGTAAAACCCCCTCCACAAACTGTGACAATCAGAAATGTCTCATACACTGTCCCGTGTGCTCTAGTAGCGAAGGGACATTGCCTCCACTCGTTAAGAAGCACTGTGTCCTAGTGTGAAGGTCCAGCGCCTCAGCCTCGGCCTGGATCAGGAAGCCTTATTAGTCTTTGCAGCAGAAAGTGAGGGCCGAGGAGAATGACGATGGGGCATATAGTTAGAAGATGCATTGTATTAATCTTTCCAAGGGATTATTTGTCTTAAGACGCATACACATATTATGTACTGCACCAGATGTCTGTATTCTGTGTGGCTTGACCTTTCCCATTTTCTAGTCCAGAAGCTTATGACACATTATAACTTGTATTATGGCTTTATCTGTTTGGGTCAGAAATGTGCTTTCTTCTGGATATTCTTCTGGATTTTTCTCTTAGTTTTAATTTTACCATTGCCATTCCCTGCATTCAGTTTAGGCATAGTTGAATCCAGGGGTTCACACTGTGCCCTCATTAGGTGTCTCTCTGTGGGTCTCACCTCTGTTTCTCTTGGGCTGTTGCCAGGTTAGAGGCAGGTGACTTCTGAGATCCTTGAGCCTGCACCGAAAAGCTCATAGATTAAACTCAGGAAAAAGTGTTTGGATCTGCTTGTATCTTATGGGTTCTCTGCACCCAGGTAGTTTTTTCAGGGGAGATGAACCAGCCTGGTTCATCCAGTCCCTATCCACTCCTCCCACCCTACCCCCACTGATTCCACCAGCCAGACAACCGAATTACAAGGAGTGATCTTTTATTTACTTTTATTTACTCGTTTGAAGAGAAAATTAAGCTAAAATTGTTTTCTGAACATCTACTCCCTAAATGTTGTTCACACATGTATTTTATTATTTTCTTTTATCTCTCTGTTTAAGTGAGGGATAGCTTCTCTCTGCTTCTAAGGCATCCTGTTCCAGTAGTTCTCAAAACCTGATCTAAGGAATTCTGGTTGGTAATAGCCACCAGGATTTTCAGGTGGTCTGTCAGATCAAAGCTATTTTTATATTACTAAGATGGTATTTGCCTCTGTGACTCTCAGTATTTCACAGATGTGCAGTGGGGTTTTTCAAAAGCTGCATGAGATAAGACATAAATAGGGTTGAATGCAGAGATAAAAATACATGACTAGAAGTATTATTTCTTTGTGTGTTTTTCTTAATAGAAGCAGGCTATCAAAAACTGTGAATTTCTCCTAGAGTATTTTAACTTTTTTTTTTTTTTTAGAAAATTATAACATGGTACAAAGTGAAAAGGTCACATAATTATTTTAAGGGATTAAGCAAATCATCATGGAAATATACTTTATATATTTTTTTTTTTTATTAGTTGGAGGCTAATTACTTCACATCATTTCACTGGGTTTTGTCATACATTGATATGAATCAGCCATGGATTTACACGTATTCCCCATCCCGATCCCCCCTCCCACCTCCCTCTCCACCCGATTCCTCTGGGTCTTCCCAGTGCACCAGGCCCGAGCACTTGTCTCATGCATCCCACCTGGGCTGGTGATCTGTTTCACCATAGATAGTATACACGCTGTTCTTTTGAAATATCCCACCCTCACATTCTCCCACAGAGTTCAAAAGTCTGTTCTGTATTTCTGTGTCTCTTTTTCTGTTTTGCATATAGGGTTATCGTTACCATCTTTCTAAATTCCATATATATGTGTTAGTATGCTGTAATGTTCTTTATCTTTCTGGCTTACTTCACTCTGTATAAGGGGCTCCAGTTTCATCCATCTCATTAGGACTGGTTCAAATGAATTCTTTTTAATGGCTGAGTAATATTCCATGGTGTATATGTAGCACAGCTTCCTTATCCATTCATCTGCTGATGGGCATCTAGGTTGCTTCCATGTCCTGGCTATTATAAACAGTGCTGCGATGAACATTGGGGTGCACATGTCTCTTTCAGATCTGGTTTCCTCAGTGTGTATGCCCAGAAGTGGGATTGCTGGGTCATATGATTCAATGCAATCCCTATCAAACTACCAACGGTATTTTTCACAGAACTAGACCAAAGAATTTCACAATTTGTATGGAAATACAAAAAACCTCGAATAGCCAAAGTAATCTTGAGAAAGAAGAATGGAACTGGAGGAATCAACCTGCCTGACTTCAGACTCTACTACAAAGCCACAGTCATCAAGACAGTATGGTACTGGCACAAAGACAGGAATATAGATCAATGGAACAGAATAGAAAGCCCAGAGATAAATCCATGAACCTATGGACACCTTATCTTTGACAAAGGAGGCAAGGATATACAATGGAAAAAAGACAACCTCTTTAACAAGTGGTGCTGGGAAAACTGGTCAACCACTTGTAAAAGAATGAAACTAGAACACTTTCTAACACCATACACAAAAATAAACTCAAAATGGATTAAAGATCTAAATGTAAGACCAGAAACTATAAAACTCCTAGAGGAGAACTTAGGCAAAACACTCTCCGACATAAATCACAGCAAGATCCTCTATGACCCACCTCCCAGAATATTGGAAATAAAAGCAAAACTAAACAAATGGGACCTAATGAAACTTAAAAGCTTTTGCACTACAAAGGAAACTATAAGTAAGGTGAAAAGACAGCCCTCAGATTGGGAGAAAATAATAGCAAATGAAGCAACAGACAAAGGATTAATCTCAAAAATATACAAGCAACTCCTGCAACTCAATTCCAGAAAAATAAATGACCCAATCAAAAAATGGGCCAAAGAACTAAACAGACATTTCTCCAAAGAAGACATACAGATGGCTAACAAACACATGAAGAGATGCTCAACATCACTCATTATTAGAGAAATGCAAATCAAAACCACAATGAGGTACCATTACACGCCAGTCAGGATGGCTGCTATCCAAAAGTCTACAAGCAATAAATGCTGGAGAGGGTGTGGAGAAAAGGGAACCCTCTTACACTGTTGGTGGGAATGCAAACTAGTACAGCCGCTATGGAAAACAGTGTGGAGATTTCTTAAAAAACTGGAAATGGAAATATACTTTAGCACATACCAACTGTCAATGAAAGTTGACCCCTAATTTGGATAACCTTCTTAGTCTCATTTAAGTGATTTGGTGTCTTTCTAAGGACAGAACACAGGAATGAGGTTTCACTCAGAGTAAGGATAGGAGTGACCATCACGATCTTTGAATTAATGTTAGATGCCAGGCGCTGACAGTTACTATTGCTTTCATTTTACAAATGCAGAAATTGAAGCTAAAGGAGAATCCTTTGCCTCTGGTCATATAGGAGTAAATGAGATAGCTAGCTTTGAACCAGTGTTTCTCTAATTGAGAAAGCTATTCTCTTACCAGCTCACCAAGCTTTCTTGGACCTAGACTACACATAAAGCATTTTCCTACCTATGAAAATGCAGGACACCATGATGATTTTTCAGTAGTTTTCAAAAGTAGCAGTGCCTCTCCTGCAGTTTTGTTAAGTGATAACTGATTTATAGTGAACTAGGGAAATTTCGTGTTGGCATGAACTATACAGTCCTCAGAATCAAAGGGTGTATGTCTGTGTGTGTAAAGTTCTAAGTTTATTTTCAAGAATGCTAAAGAAACTTGCCACTGACTAGGAAAATGTTTGCATTCTTCACGTAGTTCTGCATGGATTTCCAAATTGATGGCTGTTTGCTTCAAAAGTAGACAGGAAATCAATCCTGGAAATTATCGTATGTGTAGCTCAATTCACTAAGTCGTAAAATATTATTTCTTTCATCCCTTTTGTGCTGTCTAGCTACTATTTCATTCTTCATGATAATAGCAAAATATTTGCTGATATTGTAAACATTTATTGAGCTTTAAGGTTTGCTTTAGCATCCAGTAGCCTTTTGTTCAGAGGACACTGGTTGTTTTGCATCAGCAGGTCTCTCCCTCTTTAGGGAAGAAAACCACAGTCATGCTTTGTAGTTTCTTTTGTTTTGATTATGTTTTCCTTTCAAGATATGTCACTGTGCAATTAGTGCAAATGTCATTAAAGAAAACCATTACATAGATCTCTTTCTGGACCATGAATAGCAATAGATATGGAAAGGAATGCAGTTCTCAAATGTGGCTGGTGGAAAGTAGGACTCTTCCAGAAAGCCAGAATAAATTGATACTCCTAGTGAAAAACAGGGGCCATATTTGAAACCCTTTTTATTCTGGGCTCACATATTCATATATAATTTCCCTTTCAAATATCAATATTTCTTGCATTTTGGACAGTTATGTACCAGGATAATATATCTTACCATTGTTGTTGTTCAGTCACTCTGTCATGTTCAATCCTTTGCGACCCCATGAACTGCAGCACAACAGGCCTCCTTGTCCTTCACTATCTCCTTGAGTTTGCTCAAATTCATGTACATTGAATCCATGATACCATCCAACCATCTCATCCTCTGTTGTCCCCTTCTCCTGCCTTCAATGTTTCCCAGTTTCAGCGTCTTTTCCAATGAATCAGCTCTTCACATCAGGTGACCAAAGTATTGGAGCTTCAGCTGCAGCATCAGTCCTGCCAATGAATATTCAGGACTGATCTCCTTTAGGATGGACTGGTTTGGTCTCCTCGCTGTCCAAGGGACTCGCAAGAGTCTTCTCCAGCACATCATTTCAAAAGCATCAGTTCTTCGGCACTCAGCTTTTTTTGTGGTCCAGCTCTCACATCCTTACATGACTACTGGAAAAACCATAGCTTTGACTATATTTTACCATGTGATCTTATCTTACTATATCTTACCTCACCATAGCTGCATACCATCTCTACTCTTGTCTATTTAACATATTCCATAAATTTAATGGATTTTTAAGCTAATTCCGGATCTGAAGAATGCTTACACCAGTAATATAAATGATGAAAACTTGTCATCAATGGAAAATAAACATTAAAGCAAATATGTAAACAATTACACACACATTAACTAGGTACCATGGTGGTATGGTAGTAAAAAATACGCCTGCCAATGCAGGAGGCACAGGAGATGTGAATTCAATCACTGGGTTGGCCCTAGAAATAGCACTTCACTTCAGTAGTCTTGCCTGAAGAATTCCATGGACAGAGGAGCCTGGGCGGCTATAGTCCATGAGGTCACAAAGAGGTGGACACAGCTGAGCACACATGCGTACATGCACGCACCCACAGATTTATATTGAACTGTTCAGAAAATAAAAATAACAATGTGTGCCCTTGGAAGTCCTATGACCAAATTTTTGAAAACTGAGATTCCCTGTAACCGTTATTTTTCAAAGATTGAAATTGGAGTTCAGAGCCATTACTGTGCTTTCCTTTATATACAAGTCGCTTATGGCCATGAACAAAAATTCTGCCTGGAGGGACCAGATTTTGAACCTTTCCGGCCTCCAGACTGTTTCCTTCACCCCGCTCCCCTGTTGTGTCACCCGCTGCATACAGTGGGGTCACACGTACTTCTTAACATGCTCTGGGAGTTGAGATCTCATACAGAATCACACAGCCCTCTGAGGTCCATGCAGCTAGGAAAACAGGGCAGTGCTGAGCAAACTCAGGGAAAGAAGGAATCGCAAAGAGTTCCTTATACTTGTAGAACTTAGGTTATTTCTCCAGTAAAATGGGATCATATCTTCTGCTTTATCAAGGTGTTTCTTTTTACTATAAACAACCACTTGATAGCTTCATGGTCTTTACTGTGTATCAGGAAGGATTCTAAACACTTTCTAAACATTTATTTATATAATCGTTATAGCAGCCCTATGAGGCAAATGGGATTAATACCTTCATTTAATACACGAGGAAGGTAACAAGGTAAGGCACAAGAAGTATTTTCCTGAAGGTCACTCAGCTAGAAAGTGGAGATCTGAATTCTGAAAGCCATACTCTATACTCTCAACCAGTATTCCATACTGTATCTCATCTAAAAGTTTATGAAATTATCCATGTGAAAATATTTGGACTCTAGCATCTATAGTTATTAATACTTTCTGCAATTTTGGCTTCATTTCATTTGTCTTCCGTTTGCTAGGCAGAAATACAGGTATTTTTTTCCCCCCGTGGTGGTAAAACTGAAATAGAGAGCAGGCACTTATAGGAAATATAAAATTCTAAGTGTCTAATATATTTTCATATCATGTCACATAATGTGACACATTAGACCGTGGTGGAATGCCAGGCATTGGAGTTATATATGACTTGGGAATGGAGACTGACAGGTTGTCATTACAAGCTGTGCCAAATTTCTGTGATAATGGTGAACCCTTGCAAATTTCATTTTCTGGTTTTGCAGATGGCCAACACATTGACTCTTCGCCTATGGTTTCCCATTGGGAAAGACAGAATTGAATTTAGTCAAACTGATAATTGTTCATAATGGAAATTGAAAGGGCTACAGAGCCTGCATTTGGATATGGGCTTCAATAATTTGAAGAAAATTATTTTCCATCTCTATTCGTAGGATCCAGAAGCTGATGAGGTAGTTTATCACGGCACTGAATTGTAGGTGAGGGTGCCTAATGATGCAGGTCATTCAAATCATGAGTTAAGTGATAACATTTAGTGTCTATATTTAGAACAGAGAATAGGGTCCTATGTTTCATGGGAGAATTGGCAACATTCGTGTCCTCTACCCACTACATGCCAGAGCACACCAGCACCCCCTCCATTCACCAGTTATGATGATCAAAAATATCTCTAGATTTGGATGCAAAGTTGCCTCTGTTTGATAATCACTGATTTAGACCAATAGAATTTTTGACTCTTTGAGTGTAAACTCCTAAGATCAATAACACCTTTGCACATGTTTTAAGACTGTAGATTTTTTGAGGATAGTATCTTTGGGACCAAAATACCAAGCTAATAATTCCAAGCATATTACAATAAATTAAGTGTTATGTGTCCTTTACTAGTATTATTTTTAATACAAATAAGCTTAAGTTATACCACTGGCAGAGCCTTTGAGAAATAATGTATTCTCACCCCATTTTTAAAGTTTGTGCAATGAATCCTTCCAAATAATAATGTATGATAAATATAGGGTATTTTATTCATACAGAGTATCTTCACACTCAATATTTTCTTTACTTTTCCCAGTAACTCCAAGGAGAGCTTTTTAAAAACCCATTTTATTGATGAGTAAATGGAGATTCAGGAAGAGTAACTTTTCTCTGTTTTTTGTGAGTTACGGAGATCAGAGAATACCACCATTTGCAGTAATTTTAGGTGAGCACAGTTTTCTTGCTAATTAGAACCCTTCAGTAATGCTCTATCTTGTGTATAAGCTTTTTTTCTATCCTTGACAACAGTGCCAACAACTCATGCCTGTTTCTTTTTCCTGTTCTCCTAAGTCTAAATCCACTTGTCACCCTTTGCTACTTTGACACTGGTTGTTTGTCCTGGGACCTTGTGGAAACCAAACATCTGTCTCTACACCCTCAGGTGATCTGGCCTAATTATGTTAGTCAGTTCAGTTCAGTCGCTCAGTCGTGTCCAACTCTTTGCAACCCCATGAATCGCAGCACACCAGGCCTCCCTGTCCATCTCCAACTCCCAGAGTTTACTCAAACTCATGCCCATTGAGTCAGTGATGCCATCTAGCCATCTCATCCTCTGTCATCCCCTTCTCCTCCTGCCCCCAATCCCTCCCAGCATCAGGGTCTTTTCCAATGAGTCAGCTCTTCACATCAGGTGGCCAAAGTAATGGAGTTTCAGCTTCAGCGTCAGTCCTTCCAGTGAACACCCAGGACTGATCTCCTATAGGATGGACTAGTTGGATCTCCTTGCAGTCCAAGGGACTCTCAAGAGTCTTCTCCAACACCACAGTTCAAAAGCATCCATTCTTCGGCGCTCAGCTTTCTTCACTGTCCAACTCTCACATCCATACATGACCACTGGAAAAGCCATAGCCTTGACTAGACGGACCTTTGTTGGCAAAGTAATGTCTCTGCTTTTTAATATACTATCTAGGTGGGTCATAACTTTCCTTCCAAGGAGTAAGCGTATTTTGATTTCATGGCTGTAAGCACCATCTGCAGTGATTTTGGAGCCCAAAAAAATAAAGTCTGACACTGTTTCCACTGTCTCCCCGTCTATTTCCCATGAGGTGATGGGACCAGATGCCATGATCTTAGTTTTCTAAATGTTAAGCTTTAAGCCACCTTTTTCACTCTCCTCTTTCACTTTCATCAAGAGGCTCTTTAGTTCTTCTTCACTTTCTGCCATAAGGGTGGTGTCATCTGCATGTCTGAGGTTATTGATATTTCTCCTGGCAATCTTGATTTCAGCTTGTGCTTCTTCCAGCCCAGCGTTTCTCATGATGTACTCTGCATATAAGTTAAATAAGCAGAGTGACAATATACAGCCTTGATGTACTCCTTTTCCTATTTGGAACCAGTCTGTCCAGTTCTAACTGTTGCTTCCTGACCTGCATACAGGTTTCTCAAGAGGCAGGTCAGGTGGTCTGGTATTCGCATCTCTTTCAGAATTTTCCACAGTTTATTGTGATCCTTATAGTCGAAGGCTTTGGCGTAGTCAATAAAGCAGAAATAGATGTTTTTCTGGAACTCGCTTGCTTTTTCGATGATCCAGCAGATATTGGCAATTTGATCTCTGGTTCCTCTGCCTTTTCTAAAACCAGCTTGAACATCTGAAAGTTCAAAGTTCACATATTGCTGAAGCCTGGCTTGGAGAATTTTGAGCATTACTTTACTAGCGTGGGAGATGAGTGCCATTGTGTGGTAGTGTGAGCATTCTTTGGCATTACCTTTCTTTGGGATTGGAATGAAAACAGACCTTTTACAGTCCTGTGGCCACTGTTGAGTTTTCCAAATTTGCTGGCATATTGAGTGCAGCACTTTCAGAGCATCATCTTTCAGGATTTGAAATAGCTCAACTGGAATTCCATTACTTCCACTAGCTTTGTTCGTAGTGATGCTTTCGAAGGCCCACTTGACTTCACATTCCAGGATGTCTGACTCTAGGTGAGTGATCACACCATTGTGATTATCTGGGTCGTGAAGATCTTTTTTGTATATTCTTCTGTGTATTCTTGCCACCTCTTCTTAATATCTTCTGCTTCTGATAGGTCCATACCGTTTCTGTCCTTTATTGTGCCCATCTTTGCATGAAATATTCCCTTGTTATCTCTAATTTTCTTGAAGAGATCTCTAGTCTTTCCCATTCTGTTGTTTTCCTCTCTTTCTTTGCACTGATTGCTGAGGAGGGCTTTCTTACCTCTCCTTGCTATTCTTTGGAACTCTGCATTCAAATGGGAATATCTTTCTTTTTCTTCTTTGCTTTTCACTTCTCTTCTTTTCACAGCTATTTGCAAGTCCTCCTCAGACAACCATTTTGCCTTTTTGCATTTCTTTTCCATGGGGATGGTCTTGATCCCTGTCTCCTGTACAATGTCACGAACCTCCGTCTATAGTTCATCAGGCTCTCTGTCTATCAGATCTAGTCCCTTAAATCTATTTCTCACTTCCACTGCATAGTCATAAGGGATTTGATTTAGTTACTACCTGAATGGTCTAGTGGTTTTCCCTACTTTCTTCAATTTATCTCTGAATTTGGCAATAAGGAGTTCATTATCTGAGCCACAGTCAGCTCCAGGTCTTGTTTTTGCTGACTGTATAGAGCTTCTCCATCTTTGGCTGCAAAGAATATAATTAATCTGATTTCGGTGTCGACCGTCTGGTGATGCCCATGTATAGAGTCTTCTCTTGTGTTGTTGCAAGAGGGTGTTTGCTATGACAAGTGTGTTCTCTTGGCAATACTCTATTAGCCACTGCCCTATCAGTCCATACTCCAAGGCCAAATTTGCCTGTTACTCCAGGTGTTTCTTGACTTCCTACTTTTGCATGCCAGTCCCCTATAATGAAAAGGACATCTTTTTGGGTGTTAGTTCTAAAAGGTCTTGTAGGTCTTCATAGAACCATTCAACTTCAGCTTCTTCAGCGTTACTGGTTGGGGCATAGGCTTGGATTACTGTGATATTGAATGGTTTGCCTTGGAAATGAACAGAGATCATTCTGTCGTTTTTGAGATTGCATCCAAGTACTGCATTTCAGAGTCTTTTGTTGACCATAATGTCTACTCCATTTCTTCTAAAGGATTCCTGCCCACAGTAGTAGATATAATGGTCATCTCAGTTAAATTCACCCATTCCCATCCATTTTAGTTCGCTGATTCCTAGAATGTCGACATTCACTCTTGCCATGTCCTGTTTGACCACTTCCAATTTGCCTTGATTCATGGACCTAACATTCCAGGTTCCTATGTAATATTGCTCTTTACAGCATCAGATCTTGCTTCTATCACCAGTCCCATCCACAACTGGGTATTGTTTTTGCTTTGGCTCCATCCCTTCATTCTTTCTGGAGTTATTTCCCCACTGACCTCTAGTAGCATATTGGGCACCTACCGACCTGGGGAGTTCCTCTTTCAGTGTGCTATCATTTTGCCTTCTTATACTGTTCATGGGGTTCTCAAGGCAAGAATACTGAAATGGTTTGCCATTCCCTTCTCCAGTGGACCACATTCTGTCAGACCTCTCCACCATGACCCATCCTTCTTGGGTGGCCCCACACGGCATGGCTTAGTTTCATTGAGTTAGACACGACTGTGGTCCTGTGATCAGACTGGCTAGTTTTCTGTGGTTGTGGTTTTAATGTGTCTGCCCTCTGATGCCCTCTCGCATTACCTTGGATGTGGGGTATCTCTTCACGGCTGCTCCACCAAAGCATAGCCACTGCTTCTTACCTTTGATGAGGGGTATCTTCTCACGGCCGCCCCTCCTGACCTTGAACGTGGAGTAGCTCCTCTCAGCCCTCCTGCGCCCTGCAGCAGCCACTCCCTGGAGGTGGGGTTGCTCCTCTCGACAACTGTTGCTGCCCCTGACCTTGGGCCTGGGGTAGCTCCTCTAGGCTGCCAATCCTTCTACCCTTTGTGTTCTGGAAAACGGTTTACAATGGCAAAGAATGATCCTTCCCCCATAGATTCACATAAGCCTCTTGGGTGCTCACTTGTTTACCTGTGATAAAGGCCAAACAGGGATCCTTTGGGACAATTCTCCAAGCTTAGTATCTCAAGTCTAACTTTACAGCTGATAAGCTGCATAAGCCATTCCCATTCTATTCTCAGTCTTAAATAGATTAGTCTCTAGGCCCTTAAGCATCTCCCAGCCCTGTTTATCTTGTAGTCAAGACCCTAGAAATTAGTCTTCCAGAAAATGGCTCTTGAATCCAGATACTTCAAGGTGATGGTACCTGTGTAACCTTGATACGAAGCCTTCTACACTTTGTAATATTATCATCACAGGGAGAGCCCTCTTCATTAGCTTAGATTGTGAAATTTATGCTTCATTATAATGAATGCACATTTTCTCTATGGTAATGACTCTTTTTTTTTTCTCCCTTTGTGAAAACTGCAAGGACCCTCGTTATTGAGAGAGAATCGTATTTTCGCAGGGCCATTTACTGTGCCCAGTGAAAGTCCCAAGGATGTGATTATCTCTTAATAACTCTAAAGCCTGTTATGTATCATGTTGTGTTGTTATTTACCTTGAGTGTGTGTGGGAACCCATTAGTGATCTCTGTGGTTGATATTGTACGTCATGATAATGACAAAAGCGTCAAATGACCATTTGTTTGCTTGTAGATAGACAGCATGATTAGAAATGCATCCCACTTCCCAATAGAAAGTGCATTTAAATGTAATCTCTTGCATGGTATTAGTTTAATAACCTGGATGTTAATACTAAATTATGTCCAGTCAAGCTAATGGAAATTGTGGAAATAAACATGGATAATTTAATATCTGTATGACTTTTACCTCCCATGGAAAGTTCTGGTTGGGTTTTAAATACCTGAGAAGGAAGTAAACACTCATAAGAAATACCTGCTGATTCAGTGATGGAAAGTGCCATTGATAACTTAAGCGGATAGATGTAAGGAGAAACAATTTAAATACAGTGACTTTTTAGAATATGGACAGTCAGTGAATGGTATCTCTTTCACCTCCTGCTGTCTTTTTATGTTCAAATAACGCGGTAATAGTAGACATCATTTATTGAATACATGCTATATGCCTGATAGTTTTCATATATTCTTTTATCATCACAAGAATCTTTCAAGGTAGTTAATATTATTTTTGATTTACAGCTGAGGAAACTGAGATGGTAGTGATTAAAAGATTTGCTTGAGTTGATGTAGCAGAAAGGTGATGAAGCTTAGAACCTAATCTGACTTCAGAGGCCATGTGTTTGTTTGCCACTGATTAAGTAAAGGCATATTGCGAGGAAGATTCCGTGCCGTCATAGACTTCTAGGTGATGGTGATCATGTACACGTTCATTACTGGATATACACCTGTCTGAGACCAGTGAAGGCTAAAGAAGGTTTGTAACATTGTACGGGAGGTGGAGACCGAAACCATTCCTAAGGGAAAGAAAATGTAAGAAGGCAAGATGGTTGTCTGAGGAGACTTTAAAATAGCTGAGGAAAGAAGAGAAGTGAAAAGCAAGGGAGAAAGGGAGACTGAATGCAGAGTTCCAGAGAATAGCAACTGAATGTAGCGTTCCAGAGAATAGC
Organism: Dama dama; assembly: GCF_033118175.1. Taxonomy (NCBI): domain Eukaryota; kingdom Metazoa; phylum Chordata; class Mammalia; order Artiodactyla; family Cervidae; genus Dama; species Dama dama. The sequence continues at coordinate 29,232,548 of NC_083704.1, read as the reverse complement.
AAGGAGAGATAAGAAGGCCTTCTTAAGTGAACAATGCAAAGAAATATAGGAGAGCAATAGAATGGGAAAGCCTAGAGATCTCTTCAAGAAAATTGAAGATACCGAGGGAACATTTCATGCAAGGATGGGCCCAATAAAGGACAGAAACAGGAAAGACCTAACCGAAGCAGAAGAGGTTAAGAAGAGGTGGCAAGAATACGTAGAAGGACTATACAAAAAGTCTTACTACCCAAATAACCACAATGGTGTGATCCCTCACCTAGAGGCAGACATCCTGGAGTGTGAAGTCAAGTGGGCCTTAGGAAGCATCACTATGTACAAAGCTAGCAGAGGTGATATAATTCCAGCTGAGCTCTGTGAAAATCCTGAAAGATGACTGTGTTAAAGTGCTGCACTCAACGTGACAGCAAATGTGGGAAACAGTGGTCACAGGACGGAAAAGATCAGTTTTTATTCCAGTCCCAATGCAGGCAATGCCAAAGAAAGTCCAAATTACTGTAAATTGTTCTCATTTCACATCCTAGCAAGGTTATGCTCAAAAGGCTTCAAGTTTGGCTTCAGTAGTATGTGAATCAAGAACTTCCAGATGTACAAGCTGGATTTAGAAAAGGCAGAGGAACCAGAGATCAAATTACCACCATTCATTGGAATATAGAGAAAGCAAGGGATTTCCAGAAAAACATCTACTTCTGCTTCATTGACTACACTAAAACCTTTGCCTGTGTGGATTAAAACAAACTGTGAAAAGTTCTTAAAGAGATGAGAATGCCAGACCATCTTACCTGTCTCCTGAGAAATGTGTATGTGAATCAAGAAGCAACTGTTAGAACCTTACACGGGACAGTGGACTGGTTCAAAATTGGGAACTGAGTAAGACAAAACTGTATACTGTCACTCTTTTTATTTAAGTTCTATGCAAAGGACGTCACACAGAATGCTGGGCTGGATGACTCACAAGCTGGAATCAAGATTGCCAGGAGAAATATCAACAACCTCAGATATACAGATGATACCACTCTAAAGGGAGAAAGTGAAGAGGACCTAAAGAGCCTCTTGAGGAAGGTGAAAGAGGAGAGTAAAAAAGTGACTTAAAACTCAACATTCAAAACACTAAAACCACAGCATCTGGGCCCATCATTCTGTGGTAAGTAGAAGGGGAAAAAGTAGAACCAGTGACAGGTTTTATTTTGGGGGGCTCCAGGATCACTGCAGTTGGTGACTGCAGCCATGAAGTTAAAAGACACTTGCTCCTTGAAAGGAAAACTATGGCAAACCTACACAGCATATTAAAAAGCAGAGACAACAGTTTGTCCATAAAGGTCTGCATAGTCAAAGCTGTGGTTTTTCCTGTTGGCATGTAAGGATGTGAGAGTTGGACCATAAAGAAGGCTGAATACCAAAGAATTTATGCTTTTGAATTGTGGTGCTGGAGAAGACTCTTGAGAGTTCCTTGGACTGCAAGGAAATCAAACCAGTCAATGCTAAAGGAAATCAACTTTGAACATTTGGAAGGACTGATGCTAAAACTAAAACTCAAATACTTTGGCCACCTGATGTGAAGAACTGACTTGTTGGAAAAGACCCCGATTCGGGGAAGGATTGAAGGCAAAAGGAGAAGAGGGCAGCAGAGGGTGAGATGCTTCCATAGCATCACTGACCTAGTGGACATGAGTTTGAGCAAACTCTGGGAGACAGTGAAAGACAGGGAAGGCTGGTGTGCTGCAGTCCATGGGGTCACTAAGAGTTGGCACGGCTTGATGACTGAATAAAATACTGTCACTTGGGAAGGATTGTTTTGTCCTGAACAAATTACCAGCATACATTTTAGTTCTAAATAATTGAGCAGGGTGTAGCTCAGGACATTTTGTTCTCTATATTAAAATAATCCTTTCTGACCCAGGCTTTCCAGCTGCTGCCTCTTCATAGTTGCTTTTTGCCACGAAGGTCTACACTCATTCATGGATTTCTGGTTCTTTTGTATAGTGACATAGCCGGTGCATTTACGTTTATACCAGCTGATTTTGTTCAAAATGCGGATTTGTCCAATCCTTAGCAGAGGTAGATTCATCTATTTATTCATTTGTTCATGTATCAATTTCCTGTCTGTTCTCACATGTGCTTTATATGTAGTTTCTAATAAAAGCCATCATTAAAATTTAAATATAACTGAAACCTATTACAGCAGCAGGTAAATGACAAGGATGGTGTAAATGACAAGGATCGTGCAAATGACAGTGTTAGTCACTCAGTAATGTTTGACTCTTTGTGACCCCGTAGGCTGTAGCCCGCCAGACTCCTCTGTCCCTGGAATTTGCCAGGCAAGAATACTGGAGTATGTAGCCATTCCCTTCTCCAAGGGTCTCCTCGACCTATGAATTGAACCCGGTTCTCCTGCATTGCAGGCAGAGTCTTTATCATCTGAGCCAACAAGGACAAGGATATAGTATTGGAAAATTTAATAAATTTTCAATGATATTAAAAGTAAATACTTTATGCATATTATGTGCTGGACACTGCTTCCCCACCCCCCCACCCCCCCCATAGATTATCTCATCTGCGCTTATAAAAACAGTGTGAGATGGGAATAAAATTAGTATTATGCTCTTTTTATGCATGGGAAATCTGAACTTAAAGGTGAATGGAATGAAAGCCTTTCCATGTGTTCTTGTCCAGGGAGAGGCTGTTATACAATCAACTAGCACGAATGCCTGGTTTCTTTGCTTGAATAAAGCAGCACAAAGGTGGTATTCAGTAATTCCTGTGATTTTAACCCATTGAAGGAATCTACTTAGGTATGTTCTACCTGGTTTATCTCTGTATGTTGGCACATCAGATAGGAAGTTTTCACCAAATCCCTTCTATATCTGATAAGAATCTGCTTAGTCAAATTTTATTCCAATTAGAATTAAACAAGCATTCTCTAATTTTTAAATAAAAAAGCTTCTTAATATCTACTGAGATGTTCGTAGACCTTTGTGGGTAAATCTTAGATATTACTCCTTACTTTCCAACCTTTCCATCCTGCTTTCCAGTCTCTGGCATCATCCTTTGCTTAATGGCATCTAAGAAATCTGATAGAGGTGTTCATGATGTTAGCCCATCCAACAGGTAAATTCTTTAGATAAAAGTGCCCATAGGGAACAGTTCCTAAAATGGAAGGGGTGAGTTTTGAACTAAGTAATGTGGATAAGGAGGGGATTCTTTGAAGTATGTGTAGATTTTAAGTACTAACTGCATTTTTTGTGTGTATACACATCCCTCATGATGGATAGGAGACTCTTATCAATGTTACTGTAGAGTCACTGGTTACCATATGCCAGGTAGTGGACTGAGAACTGAATTACATTATGTACTTATTTTTCATCTGTTCTTTGAGGCTGAATAGCATTATCCTCCCTACTTTGTAGGTGAAGTTGAGGCTTTTACCAATTAACAAATTGCTCATGATCACATGGCTAGTAAATAATTTAACTCGCATCCCTTCCCAGGCAGCTGCCCCAGAGCTTGTGCTTTTAAACAAGAGGAACATAATTATAATTTAATGAATGAAGTTAGTCTGCTTTCATTTCAGACTGTATCATTCTAGTGGATAATTGTAATCTTTACTTTCATCCTGGAAGAAAAGAAAATATATATGTATATGCCAAGATTCTAGTAATAATTGAAAATAAAGAATGAAGCCTTGCCCGCAGTTTTCCCGTTTTTGTTTTTAGGATAACTCTCATTTTAGCTGTTGTTTTTGATGTGTAATCTGGAGTTGCATATAGTGCCAGTAACTGTAAATAGAGGTTTACCCTCTTATCAGTGGGTATGCTTAGTATAAAAAAATTAGGATTTGAGATACACACACATATATATACAGCTGATGACCAACCATATTTAAAAAATCAAATAGTGATGTATTTATGATTCATGGTTAAGTTAATTATAGGATTTGTTTGTTTCATAGGAAGCACTGCCTTAGATTTGTTAGAATCACTTGTGGCTCTTTATTTTTGGAGAATATTTAAGAAAGTAAAGGAAAAAGAAAAATTCCATTTCCAATATATAAACAATATAAAGAAGATTTGGTTCTGATGTTCCAGACTTATTGATACTGACCTGAAAGTAAAGGTATTAAGAAATGTAGCAAAGTGATGAACTATTAGGGCGCCCGCCAGGCGACAGTGTAAGCGTAAGACGTGATAAGGCATTTACGGTAGTCAGGGAGAGATTCTGTTTCTATCTCAATCAAATATGCTATGTTTAAATGTAAATTCGACTAGAGTTTTATAGTTAAAGATACTTCTGAGTGGCATATATTTATATATACATATACATATACATACACACACACACATAAAATGATATTTTCAATTATAAAAAGACAATTACTCAGAGTTACAGTTGGAGGATATACACATACACATAAACATGAAACTATAAATACACACACACACATATTTGTGTGTTTCCCTTGTGGCTCAGACAGTAAAGAATCTGCCTGCAATGCAGGAGACCTGGGTTCGATCCTGATCCCCTGGGTCAGGAAGATCCCCTGGAGAAGGGAATGGCAACCCACTCCAGTGTTCTTGCCTGGAGAATTCCGTGGACAGAGGAGCTGGGCGGGCTACAGTCCATGACGTTGCAAAAAAGTCAGACACAACTGAGTAACTAACATTATTCATCTATTCTTGAAAGAACACTGGGGTGGGTTGCCATTCCTTTCTCCAGGGTATCTTCCTGACGCGGGGATCAGGATCGAACCCAGGTCTCCTGCACTGCAGGCAGATTCTTTACTGCCTGAGCCACCAGGGAAACACACAAATGTGTGTGTGTGTGCATATATATATTTGTAGCTTCATGTTTATGTGTATATCCTCCAACTTTAATTCTGAGTAATATAATTGTCTTTTTATAATTGAAAATATCATTTTGTGTGTGTGTGTGTGTGTGTGTGTGTGTGTGTGTGTGTATAGGCCACTCAGAAGTATCTTTAACTATAAAATTCTAGTCTAATTTACATTTAAACATAGCATATTTGATTGAGATAGAAATAGAATCTTTCCATCTATTCTTAGTAATATGTATATATTTTCCTTAGAGAGGAAACTGTTGCTTCAAGAAAAAGTACTTTCAGGTAGAAAAGTATTTCACAGTTAAAGTTTAACTTGGTGGATTTAAGAGAAGATATAATGCCATATTTGGAGAAGGAAGTGGCAACCCACTCCAGTATTCTTGCCTAGAGAATCCCATGGACAGAGAAGCCCGGTGGGCTACTGTCCATAGGATCGTACAGAATCAGACACTACTGAAGCGACTTAGCATGCACACATAATGCCAGATTTACTGGAAGAGTTTTGTTACATTCATTTTATGTAATCATAAAATGAGCAAAAACAGTGGCATGCCTCCTAGTTGTTTTTCATTATTTAAAATCACGTTGTAACATATTTTCTTAGGAAATGGTCACTCCTACTGAATCTGAGTACCTGAGAATATCGCAGGCTTCTAAAGTTGTTACACTCACAAGAAGCCGTTAAGTGGTGAAACCACTGCTCAGTAGTTACACAGCAAGGCAGGCACCTAGTTTGATTTGGTTTGTTCATTAATTTTGTGTATTAGTTTTTTTAATATCCCATATATAAAGCATGAGTGGAGTCATACAGATTTGTCTTCTTCCCTCTAACTTATTTTACTTAGCTTAATACCCTCAAGGTCCAGCCACATTGTTGCAAATGGCAAGATTTCACCTTTTTATGGCTGAGCAGTGTTGCATTGTATATGAGTCCTTTTTATCCATTCATCTGTTCCTGGGCACTTAGGTTGTTGCTGTTCCTTGACTATTTAAAATAATGCTGCAACAAATGGTGCATATAGCGGTGCATGTGTCTTTTTTCAATTTGTTACCACTTGGGAAGAGGGACATGGCGAGGGTAAAATGGGTAAAGGGTGACAGAAAAATTTGTGGTGATGAGCATGGTGTTTTTGGTGAGGCATACAAAAGTAGAAGTATAATGTATACATGAAACATATAGTGTTAACAGTCAAGGTCACCTCAATAAAATTTAAAAATTTAAAAAATACATGTTTTAAAAAAAGTTCACAGAGCTAGTGAGATACACAGCATAGAACCCAAGCTCCTGTCTCTAATTTTGGCCATTCTATTAAGCCTGGAATCCATACCAACTGTATTTAATGTTTATTTCCTTCTAATTTGTTTAGAATGGAAATTGTTAAGCATTAACTACATATAAGAATATTTATCCTTGAAAAATGTATTTATTTGTACATTATTTTTTTTTTTTAATTCTAGGAATCATTGACATATAGTAACTCCACAGCATGTGGCCCCAAGATCTATACTAAAAGGTAAGCTTCCCCAAAGGGAAAACTTTTTCTTACCTGTATTTCACCTTGGATTAGCATCCTCAGTTACTATGGAAACATTCAATCCTTAGAGTGATACAGTGAGATCATTTTTGATGTTTTTCTGAAAGTTGAAGTTAACAGTAGTGAAGTCATACAAGTTTGAACCTTGAAAATAGGAAGTTGCACCCTCTCTGGGTTCTTTCTGGAGAAGATACTTGAGGCAGATATTTGGTGGTTCAAATTAATGTGATAATTCAAAAAGTTCAGAATTTGGCATCATGGAAAGAGTATTGGGAATAAAATGAAGGTTGTTGCATTTTTGCCCATGACTTATGGAGAGAATATTTTCAGTCAGATCTTCAAAATACTAAGTTAATGAGTCTGCAAATGTTGAGGCATTAAAATTGAAGTCTTTTAGGGGTAAAGCATGAGTGTTGTAAGTTACTGTCATGCATGCCCCCTCTGTCTACACTTGCCTACTCTGTCTTGAACTTCATATTTTTTTCCTTTATAAAAGATACAGATATACGCAAGTAAAACTTGCTGTTTTCAGTTTTGTAACACTGTAACAAAGTACCATGAACTGGGTGACTTAAAACAATGGACATTTATTTTCTCACTGAGTAGAAAAGAATGAAATCAAAGTGTAGGCTGGGCTGTGCTTTCTCTAAGAGTTTTAAAGGAGAAATTCTTACTTGCGCCTTGCATCTTCTAGAAGTTGCTGACAACTTTTGGTGTTCCCTGGCTTGTAATTGCATCACTACAGTCTGCCTTCACATGGCTTCTCCCCTGTGTGTGTTTGAGTCTATATTTCCCCTTCATGTGAGGACGCCAGTCCTTACGTCAGGCCCACCCTAGTCTAATATGACCTCATCTTAACTTGATTACATCTGCAAAGACCCTTTCCCCAAATAAGGTCACATTCATGGGTCTCAGGATTAGGATTTCACTATACCTTTTTGTGGGATATTGTTCACCCATAGTAGGACCTGGCCCTTAAAAGTGGCAAGAGTGATATTGAAGTTAACTACAGTTAACCAGACATTCATGGGGAAAAATGTTAATCTGGAGGATGGTGGTAGAGGAAAATCTCATTGCATTGCTGTGTAGAAAATAAAAAGCTGAGTCACTTTAAGAGATGTAATAATTATCAAGGGATCCTGATGGCCAAATTGTCTCCCCAGCAATAGAAAACAAAATATTCTGTGATTCAGTATAGGGCTTGATACCTTTGGGTAATATTAATGCATACTCTTGAGTCTCAGGGAATTTTCTTAACACCCTCTATTGAAAAAAATATATAGAAAAAAATTATTTAATTTGATTTCCCCTTATGAGCCCCAGTCCTTCATAAGCCAAGATTAACTAAGGTATTCTTTACCAATTAATTCTTACTCTGTAAAAAGTCACCCCAGAATTCAGTGGCTTGTAATAGTGACCATTTATTATTTCTTATGAGTCTATCAGCCCACAGTTTGCTGGGTGTGTCTGTGTGTCTGAGGTCAGTTTGTAGGTTGGGTGGGGGAGGCTCTGCTCCCTGTCGTCTCTCAGGGAGCCAGGCTTTTTATTCATGGAGCTGGCCTTGTTCCAGGATATGAGTGCCCTCACACTTACTGTGAACAACTATTTTTACCTCCTCAGACTTCTCTAGCTAGAATCCATCCCACACAAGGAAGTAGGAGTGATCTTAAATCACGTTCTAAATGTAATCTAACTACCAGAACCACCTATAAATCTGCCAGTCTTCCCTGTTTTCCTTGGATCAATTCCAGATGTTTAACACGGCTTCAGAAGTTTCAACATTATCTGGCTCTTGCTTAGCTGTCTACCTTTCTTTCTCCCACCCCACACTTTCCAAAGTAGGTTCTTCCAACCTGAATTTCTTTAAATTGTTTAAATATCTCATCTTCTATCTTGCTCTTGTGCATTGTAGCCCTTCTTCCAGGAACAGCCCTTTTCTCCATCTTCTCCCTTCTCCTACCTTTGTGTGATCAACTCATTTATCACTAAATGAAAGCTCAGTTCTTCCAGGAAGCCTTCTGTGTTTTCCTTTGCCTCAGTTAAGCTTCTCTTGGCTGCTGACATCAATATGAATGACATGATAATCACAGTGTCCTGCAATTGCTTGCCTAATTATCTTACTCTCCCACCTTGGACTCTGATGCCCAGTGATTACATCTTATTGTACATTATGGTATTCCTAGAATGTAACAGTACGTGCATGAAGAATGACTCAGTAATTATTCATGGAAAGAATGAAGGATTCAATGACATCTTTTCTATTCTAATTCTTCTGTCTTTAAAGGTTTAAGTGGTTGGGCGTGTTCAGAATTAATGTTGAAAGGCAGAGGGTCACCTTCCCTCGAATTTTCCTCATTCTCCTTTGTCCCTGTCTTATAGAGGGCCCTGGCTCCCCCTCTGGTGCCTTGGCCTTTTGCTATCTGTTATTTGTAGCCTGTGGAACAGAACAGCTGCAAAATAGTGTACTTTAGTTCATGCATTTCCTCTCTCTTTTTCATTTAATTTCAAAAAGGAAAACAAATTTTAATTCGTGGCTAACACTTGAAAATTAGATTTCCCATGCAGTGATGATTTCCAGATTCTCTTAGAAGAGACCGGATTGTTTTCTGCCCTGGGCCCGCATTCCCAGGTGGCGTGAGGGCCTGTTGGAGCAGCAGATGCCTTCCTCTACCTTCAACTCATCATGCCTCATCATTTGCTATCTATATGGCCCTGGCAGGCACTCGAGTTCCCTGGTGGCTCAGTAGTAAAGAATCCGCCTGCCAAAGATGAGGGTTTGATCCCTGGATCGGGAAGATCTCCTAGGGAAGGAAATGGCTACCCACTCCAGTAAAAAACCCATGGACAGAGAGCCTGGTGGACTGCAGTCTATCCAGTTGCAAAGAATCAGACAGGACTTAGTGACTGAAACAAAACAAAATAAAAGCTCGACTTCTAAGAGTTTGTCTCTTACAAACCAAAGATGATGGGTTTGGTCACTGAACCATTTTGTTGTTCCTGTTGTATATCTACCCCACTAAGTAAAAGTAATTTACGTTTTGTGTTCAGAGCTCTGTGCTTAATTTCCTGCTCAAATACTCAAACAGATAAACTAATCTCTCCAAAACTCTTTTCTCCCCCACCTGTAAAATGGAGAAATGGAGACTATAATCTTGTGTATGAACTTGCATCAAGTTCCTTTGTTAAAACCACAACATTCCATCTAACCTGTACACATAGAGAAAATTGAAGAAAATAGTTTTTCTGGATTGATGCACATAATTTTCATCTTTTATTGGATGATATTAATTTAAACAGATTAGGAAAATTAAGTATCTACACATGCTACAACATGGATGAAGTTTGAAACTGTTATCCTAAGTGAAAGAAGCAAGCACAACAGGCTCCATATTATATGAATTCATTTATATGAAGTTTCCAGAATAGAAAAATGATAGAGACAGAAAGCATGGTAGTGGTTTCCAAGAATTAAGGAAAGAGAGTAATGTGAAGTGGCTGCTGGTGGGCCCCTGGTGTCCTTTCTTGGGTGATGAACATTTTCTGGAGTCGGATGGTGGTGGTGGCGACATGGCCCTGTGAATATGCTGAGACACTGGATTCTACAGTGAATGGTGAATTTTATGGTGTGTGCGCTCGGTCGCTTCAGTCATGTCCCACTCTGCAACCCTGTGAACGGTAGCCCACCAGACTCTTCTGTCTGGGGGATTCTCCAGGCAAGAATGTTGGAAAGAGTTGCCATCCCCTTCTCCAGGAAATCTTCCCAACCCAGGGGTCGAACCAACATCTCATGTCTTCTGCACTGGCCCAGATTTTATGGTTGTTGCTGTTGTTCAGTCACTCAGCCATTTCCAACTCTTTTTATGCTACGTGGATATCAGTGAAGTCATAAAACACTAAATTCATGTTTTAGGAAGACAAGATTTTTCTTTCAAATGTGGTGAGTAGGACGTGTAACAGAATAAGCAGACTTCTTGGGCGGTCACTCAAGTCAATAAGCACGGTTTTCCACAAAGTCCTGCTGTGCGCTCCAAAACCAAAGACCAAGGCAGATTTCTAATTGTAAAAATTCATAGTTTAATCCACTGGTTATGAGAGATGGGGTCAGAGATGGATTCGTGTTTAAAATTCATCAATTACATCTTCTCTAGCCACACATTCCTCTAACAATAACATGAAGGTACTAACGGCCATTTTGGTGGGTTATTGTAAGACAAAGGAAGAACAAATGTCAAATTTTTACCATGGTGCCAGTTACAAACAGTTCCTCTCTCTATATATATGTGTGTGTGTATATATATATATATATATATATATAAATTGAAGTAAAATAGACTTGTAATATTATATAATTGATGTATTTTAATGAGTGTTACTTGGTTGTAAGTATTAGGCTGTAACACGGTTTTTGGCGACTCAGCTTTTCCACCGTTACCCTCCCACATCCCCAGCGCCCCCTCCACAGGCATCTTTGCCAGAAAGAAAAGCACGGCTAGAATTTCTGCTATCACTTAATGAATTTAATCAGTCCCGTAGGGACTTCTGATAAAGCAGAGGAATGTTTAACAGAGAAACATTATTTTTATGCTTCCTGTGTTCCTCCTAGTAGTTGACAGAGCCTTCCCTCGCAGAAGTAACATTACCTGTGCTGAGAGGGGCATTAGCATACCATGAGGGTGATGTTAGAACTAAGAGAACACATCCCTGTGGCCTTGTATTAAAAATGTGTCTGTGCGTGTGCCTCTGAATGCAAGTCAACATGTTGCCAGTAAGAAAATAAACTGCTGCCTGAAAATGTATGTTTCAATTGTCTATCATTTTTATTATTTATGATTTTTTTCTGTTTAAACATTGTAGAGTTATTTTTTTTTTTTACCTTTGGTTTTATCTTTGGAAATTAAAATTAAAATCATAGTTTGGGGATATAGAAGATAATTGAGTTAGTCAGTGAAGTATACTATACATTGTAACATTAAGCAGAATTGTTTAATCTACATTATGAAGAAATGACTGTGTGAATTGCTCCATTTGATACAGTGGTTGCTTTCTGCTTTTCTTTGTGGATAATGGAAAGGATTATGCTATGGTGAGTAGCCAGAATAGCTGAGATTGTATCATTTGCCTCTTAGCAAGGATTTATTGGTGGCTCACTAAAAGCCAACATCTTCAGTAGGACCTAGGGTTATGGTGGCAAATAAAATATATATATACACCCTCAAATTCTGAGTTTGATATCTAATGGAGGGGGCACGTGGTACTTCAGCAGTAAAGAATCCACCTGCAATGCAGGAGATACAAGAGATGCGGGCATCAGACTTCTTTTCACATAATGAATTAACCCTTTGATATTAGGGAATGATACTCTTTCTGTTCTCAGTAATGCTTCTTGACATATTTATTTCATATCATATTAAGATTAAAATCCCTCCGTTATTTAAATTAATATTTGCCAGGGGTTCCATTTCTAGTTTGTTTCCAGTCCTTACTAGTCATTTTAGGTGTGTCTTCTTTTAGTAACATATAGCTATATTCTTTTCAATATATTGTTTTTCTCATGTATCAGAGGAGTTTAAAAGTTCATACTTACTTTGAATCTTAAACAATCTTTCCATTCTTTCTACTGTCTTATTTTGTGTCAGCACACTTTGTGTGAGATTTTTTGTTTCTGCATATTTCTTCTTTTCTGAATTCTAATGGAACAACTAATTTTTCTTTTATTCCACTATTCTTTGATTATTTCAGATTTCTTATTATGTCTCTATTTGTATATAGCTCCTTTAATTTTACACTTAGCAATGCAAAATTTAATAACGTTCTTACATAAGACCTAAAATACTTTATTTCTAATTATACCACACAAAGTTCCACATTTTTCTCGTATACATAGTAAAATACTATGGAAACTTGATTTTTTTTTCAGTTAGTGATTCTTACTGTTATATTCAATATAGTTAAGGTTTCATTTATATAGAATTCCTTATTCATTTGCTCATTTATCATTTGTCATTTGTTTCTAGTTTCCTAATCTGTAGTGTTCAAATTCCTTTTTTATTAACACCCACAAAACATTTTTCTGTGGCTTCTGTTAGTGTTCAGTTCTGTTTGTTTGTCACAAAATGTCATTTTTTTTTTAACCATTATTTTGGAGTGATATTGAACTAGGGTTGGAATTCTTGGTTGCCCAGTTTTTCCCTTCAATACTTTGAAGATACTATTCTGTTGTTTTCTACTCTTTATTTACTGCAGATTTTAAAGTCTTCTGTTAGTCACACTGATGATCTTTTATAGGTGGTCTTTTTGTTTATTTCATTTTAAGATTTTCTCTGTGTTTGGAGTTCTGAAGTTTCATTATTATTTGTCCAATTAAGCACTTATTTTTAGTTTTACTCATGTGATGCCTTACTTTCAATCTGAGGTCATGTTTTGGAAAATTGTCATTCATCATTTATTTGAACAATTGACACTCAACATCTTTTCCTTTGTCCTTTGTTGTATATCTAAATAGACGTTTTGGGACCATTTATTTCTCCTGTCTATAATGCCTGGTTATTCTTTTCAGTGTCTGTTTCTTTACATCACCATTTTGCTTTTTGAGAAAATCTGTCATTTCCTCCTCCAGTTTTCAAATTCTTTCTTTATCAGTGTCTACTCTGTTACTTAACATTTATATCAGTCAAAATAGCAAATTTATGCTGCACTAGCAAATAACTCCTAAGTCTTATGGGCAAAAACAACAAACATTTATTTCTCCCTCATGTTACATACCCACTGCAAGCTAACGTGGGAGCTTTGCTCATCATATTCCATTCATGTTGATGGAATCACTGCCAGGAAATGATTCCATAAGTGCTGAGGCCGAATTCAGAGCACCTGTGGGATCATGAACTAAGTCTGAAAACTTTCTCATGAAGGACATGTGTCACTCACTTTTGTTTACATTTCATTACCAAAGTCACAAGGCCATGGATGACTCTGAAGAAGGCAGATAATGCAGTATTAACAATTGCCTGGAAATAAAGAATATTTGTTAAAAGCACTTAATTGCACTTTAAAATGTTTGTTGGCTTTTAAATTTTCTATTATTTTTTTTTTCTGGGAACTTCTATTTGGTTTCTTTGATTTCTCTTTCTGTGTATCTTTTATAATGTTCTGCTATTTTCTTGTGGGTTCAATTCCTTTCTAACATTTTCCAAACTCTTACTTTCTATTCATGTTCATGATCTTTTTTCATTTTGAGTGCTTACACTGCATATCCTTTTTACTGGGCTAGTAGATTCATTCTTGTCATAGCTTTTTCCCCCTCACATAGTCTGTCTTTTTATATTGTGAGCTCATATTAGATTTATTTTTTTCACGTGAGAATGCTGTGGATGTTATGTTGTGAAAACATGACACAGAGGTGGTTTTGCTTTTGCTTCTACCAAGGTTTTGGGATGTAAAATGTCACAGACCAGTGTTCATTTCCTACAGCTCATGAGTAGTATACAGTTAGGTCTTATACTAAAGTTTAGCAAAAGCTTCAGGTTTCATTTTCTTCCATGCATTGAACCTGGGCAAGACAGTAGAATTCCATACTGAGTTTTGAGGTGGCTTGAGATCATGTCCCCCAAAGAGGGTCCCATTTGGTACCTGCCTCTCAGGCAGATCCTTCAAGATGAGATGTGGAATCCTTTCACCTACCGCCCACACATTTTTCAGCCTAGTGTTGTGCTGTTGTTCGTGTTGAGTGAGTCTGCACAAGAGCCTTTTATAAAGCAGATTTTCTGTTCCCTGTAGTTTTATATTTTCTTGAGCATGTGCCCCTTTGGTTTTCAAATCCAGGGGTTTAAGGGGCTCATCTCCGTTGTGCAGGATCTAGCCATTGAGGTGTTTGTGGAATTCAAATCCCCTACTCTGCAGGGAAAATAACCTCACTTTTGTAATTGCTCCCATCTTTGGATTGATCTGACTGGGGTGTGAATTTTTCTTGACGAGCCTTTATCTCTGCCTTTTCTGCTATCCCCTTGCTGTCGTTTTACCGTTTGCTCTGGAGACTCTTCATCCAGCTTTCAGGTCTCTTTCTGAGGGGATTATTCTATATGTAGCTGGCGATCCCTTGTGTTGATGGAAGGAGGTTAGTTCAGGATCTTCTTATGTCGTTTCAGGCTTTCTAAACTGTTAAGTACTTTGCCTGTAACTAGTTAATGACCAGAGCTGGAGACCCCCTCCCACTCTTTCCCAATAGCTGGAAATGCATTAAACAATAGAAAATGGAAACCCTGAGTCTTGTATTGAATTTTCTTTGATACAGGATTAGCAGTCAAGAAGCCCTGAGTGAAACAAGTGAAAACCACACAGGCAACGACTGCGGGAGTTTTAGAAGGCAGTGAGGAAGTGGCTCTCCTGGTGCTAAGTGCTCGTATGATACATTAACCAGGGATAAACGCCCTGGCTGTCATCTGAGTCAGATAAGAACTGAACATTCAAGGCAATTGGTTGAGTACAAAGGAAATCTTTGGGTTGTCTGCCCAGTATACTGCCCTGATTTCACTTAGAAGTATCCAGCTGGCACAGCCCTGGCGGAAAGGAAGCAAGGCGTCTCCTTCTACCACGGAGTGACCGGAGCAGGAGATTTTTCTCTTTGAGGAATTTCTCATGAGGACACAGAGTCTAGATGAGACCCGAACAAAGGAACCAGTGAATCATGCTAATCTTGAGCTATTTTAACTCACTACATACTAACACAGAAGAATCCGGAAAGGGCAAGGAAGGCAGCGTGGCTCAGAGGGTGAGAGAGCTGTGACCACATGGTCCCTGAAACAGAGAAAAGGTAGCTGCTTTGCCCCGACCTGTTCCTTGTGATTTTACTCCAGCTGCACTTCACAGCTCCAGGTTCTCCGAGATTCCTTCTGTTCTCACAGCGAACTAACTTTTTGCTCAGGCTCCTGTGAGGGGTCCTCTCTTTCTTTACCATCTGAGACACTAGGGAAACCCAATGGAGCCTCTCTTTCTTAAAATTGAGATTTCTCACCCTGGACATTGACCCAATATGTCCCATGACAACATATTGATACTATTTAAACAAACAAGCAAACAAAACAAACTCCTTGAAAGCAACATTGTAGTTTAAGTTCATTGACCAAATGACTGGGTGATATTAGGCAAAATGTCCCTAATTCCGTAAAATTCCATTATGATGCCTGGAATAATGGGTCAGAAGTTAGGACAATGCTAAAGTGGCTTGAGAAAAGAGCAAACTGTGCATGATTCAAGGATGTTACTAAGCAGATCCTGGCTTGGAGGCATTGAGACGGTGCTGGCACCTTTAAATAGCTCACACAGCTTCTGAGGCCGGCTACTGACACAGCAGGGTTTATCCACTGGGAGGCTGTGACTCACTTATTCTCCCGATTCCCCTATGTAATCTGACACAGTGTATCCCCAAGACACTTCCTGCTGCTAATGCTTCTATTTCTATCTCGGAGTCTTTTAATTTGTATTTTCCCCAAATGGCTTATGTCTGCTTGTCAAGTGGGATTCTCACCTCACTTGGAACTCTGGCTCTTTGATAAGGAAGAGCAGGCTGGCAAGAAGAGCTGGCGTGCCACAGAAACCGTGTAAGCAATCAACAGCTTCTTTACGGCCAAGTGTGATTTTTCTGCAGCGCCAGCTGAAAGCAGCTCAGCATAGCTGTCTCCTGTTCCTATTGGATTCTCATACACAAAGTTTCTATTAGCGCCTTACCACCGTGTGGAAAGGTAGGAGTTTGGGTGCAACTAGCTGTTCTAACATAACTTCAGTGGATGCATTTCTTGAATCCTGTGTGTCTGATCCCTTAATGGGCACTTAAAACTCAAAACCATTGTAGGTCCTATTCACCTGCACCTAGATGAACAGTGATTATGAATCATGGTCTTGGAATCAAGAAGGATCTGAGTTTGAATCCCAATTTTGTCACAGATTTACTATGAGATATTGGAAAACTTATTTAACCACTCCAGACTTCAGATGATATGTTTAAAAAATGAAGAAAATGTTAGAACCCGCTTTTGGGTTAGATTTTCATATTTTGAAGAAGCAAATATTGTCCATAAGGAGCAGAAAAGTGCCAGGTGCATCACACATGCTCAAAATCGATTAGCTGTTATCCTCATCATCAAGTAAAGACTGCTTATTATTTAAAGCATGTATCCTGTTTTCTCCCATTTCTCTTAAGCACAACTAAATGTTGTTCAGTTCGTTAGGGGAAGTAAGATCATCCTCCTTCATCGCTTGAGGGAGAAAGAAAACACTTTGGGGAAGGTAAATTCTCACCATTGACATGAGGAACTCTGATCGTCATTGTGGACAAAGCACCGCTCTGAACTTCAAGACTTCTATTTGTGTGTGACTTTGGGCAAGTCGTTCACAGTTCTGAGCCTAAGTTTTCTCAACTGTGAAGGGAAAGCTCTGGCCCGGCTGTTACCTGGGGCTCTCTTGACTTGCTGTGCTCTGGGAGTTTCCTCTCCCCAGTGTGAACACTGAGTGAGCGCACCTTCACCGTGGGAGCGGTGCCGTGAGCCCCCAGCTGCGCCGTGAGCGGGGCTCGAGCCTGAGCGCTCAGTGTGCCCCAGACAGACTCGCGTTTTCATCAGTCGCTCAGTCATGTCTGACTCTTTGCAGCCCCATGGACTGCAGCATGCCACGTTTCCCCTTCTTTCACTATCTCCTAGAGTTTGTGCAGACTCATGATCATTGAGTCAGTGATGCCATCCAACCATTTCATCCTCTGTCCCCCCGCCCCGCTTCTCCTCCTCCCCTCAATCTTTCCCAGTATCAGAGTCTTTTCCAATGAGTTGGCTCTTTGCATCAGGTGGCCAAAGTATTGAAGTTTCAGCATCAGTCAATGTACTCAATTTAGGGACTTGTAAATAATAAAGAATTATGAAGATTTAGAACCATTGCATTGCACAGAAACAAAGGTCTATATTAGATCATTTTTATTTCATGCTTTGTTGGGAGGGGAGCTATATTAATCAGGATTAGGTAGGCTTTGCTATAATAACCAGGAATATTAGTTGCTTAATACAGTAAAGTTTTATATCTCTCTCCCATCAAGTCTGGTGCCTGTTGCCTGCTTTGCTTCTCATTTTTCTTTGTTACATTGGCTTTGCTTAAATTTTCGTCGGCTAGAGAGACATCTAGATAGTTCCTGATTAAATTAAATTTATAAGCATCAATTAAATATTGACTGAGAGCTATTCATTTCTGGCTATTTCCTGAGCAAAAAATTAATGAAGAGACATTAAGAGGGATTTAGGTCCTCAGTGAATAATAGCATTAGATGTGCCTTGAAGAAAGGACCACCCCTATGAATCCTACTCTATTTTATCCTTTATGTAGCTGTACTTATTATGTCTTTATCTTATACTTGTACACAGCTCTCTATAGCAACTGCCTGTCCCTTTTGTTCAACATTATTAGCAATAGGACAAATTTGTCCTTGTATACTTTTGATGCTCCTTTTATTTCACTGCCATCAACCACTTGGTGGAGGCTTTTATTTTCCTGCTATTTTTCTCCCTGTGGAGTACAGATGAGGTTAAGAGGATTATTCAGCAGCTGTGTCCAACCACCTGCTCTCAAATCCTTGGATTCTTGGTTTTCGAGCTCTTAAGAACACTGCTGGGGATACCTTAGGTCTTGTCATCACCAACACAGTTAATTCTGCATGTCCGTAAGATTTGGCATCCACCTAACTTTGAAGGCAGCTGTAATTATGGTTTGCCTTTAAAAGTTTCATTCTTCCAGCAAGGATCCAGTTAGCTTTCATCTCATCTCTAATCTCTTACTTCAAAGGTGGATTAAAAGGTATTATAGCTGCAGCCACATCTGTAGAGCACATTTAGTCATTGACCTTTGAGACAAGTGCCTGTCTCACTTCAAAACAGATCTCAATGGGGACAGTAGATTGCCCTGACTCTTCCATGCCCTGCCCTCAACAGACTCACTGGAGATATGTTAACATTCTCCTGTTGTGTGATATTTCATCCTATTCAGATAAAGTTGGTTATGTTTCCTTTCAATTTCCCTCCACTGATACTCCAAGTTTAAGCTTCTCAAATTTCTCTGGCTTGTTTCTGGTTGTTTGTTTCAATGTACTCAGTTCAGGATATTGGTCCATCAGCACTCCATCTGAGATATTCTTTCACTTTGTATTTGAATTTCTCCACTGGGATAATATTATCCAAGTCCATGTGCTTGCAAAGTCTGAAAACTATGCTAATAGTTTGCATGTAGTCCATCAATCCCCTGAAGTCTGGATTTTCTAATCGGTTCTCTGTACAATCTTTAGACAGACATAACTTTTTCCCTTCAAATTTATGTGCTTAAGCCAGAACTGACAGCAAATCTTTAGCTTTTGGGTAGTGTCTGTAAGTATATCTTTGACTTTGATGTCCAAATCCTAGGAGTGATTTGGACATGACTTTTACAGTAATTCAAAACAAAAAAAAAACCACAAAAAATGAAACAAATTTAACTCATTTTAGTGTGATTGTAAGGGAAATTACACTATGTTTTGGGTGATCTATGAAGTTTAAATTATTTTACTACACATGTAATTAGAAGGGTAATTCTGCACTAAATATACTAAATTCGAGACTTTGTTTTGAAATTTTGACAAGCTACCATATGTCTTATTTTAAACGTGACAAGCTAAAAATGTGCCATCATTCCTTTTTTCTATTTGATGAAATAGTAATGTATGCCACTTTGGAGGGCTCTTGAAAAAATATCTTACAGCAATAAACAAATATTTTATGTTAATGTTATCTCTTGAGACCTTTATGATAGTAAACCTAATTTTATTCAACCCATAGGCTTAAAAGGTCATGATGGTTCTTCACACAGTTACAAAATACCACAAACAAAGTGGACTTAAGATGTGATTTTTTTCCAGTAATATAGTTTAAAAATTTCACTAGAAGTAATTGAATAATTAAATGGTAGCATATTGAGAATGAAGTAGAGTCTTTTCAAAAAACTTGTCCCTGTTCTAAAATTGCTTATTATAGAGAAAAGAATCCATTTACTTAAGGGATTAAGTCCCAACTTCTTATCTTATAGATTGGGAAACTTAAATCCAACAATACTGAAAGATTTCTCTAACATCACCCTTTCTAACAGATGAGAGGTGATGCTAGAAAACATGGTAGACCTGGCTACTGCAAACCAGTGCCTACCTACAAATGCAAAGAAATAATGAATAAAATCATATGCATGGAGTAAACGGGACCAACCTACTACTTTTTGAAGCATCTGCCAGCACTGAAAGTGAAAGTGAAAGTCACTCAGTTGTGCCCAACTCTTTGTGACCCATGGACTATACAATCCATGGAATTCTCCAGGCCAGAATACTGGAGTGGGTAGCTTTTCCCTTCTCCAGGGGATCTTCCCAACCCAGGGGTTGAACCCAGGTCTCCCACATTGCAGGTGGATTCTTTACCAGCTGAGCCACAAGGGAAGCCCAAGAATACTGGAGTGGGTAGCCTATCCCTTCTCCAGGGGATCTTCCCAACCCAGGAATCAAACCAGTTCTCCTGCATTGCAGGTGGATCCATTACCAACTGAGCTATCACGGAAGCCCTGTGAGCCCTGGTAGTGGCATTTTGGAAAAAAATGAAATTGGCATATCAACAGTAATGAGAATGGACTAAAGTAATTAAAATTAGAGAGGAAGGGAGAAGTTCAAATTGTTACTACAGAAACATGAAAACTGATAAGAGACTACTCTGAATATTTATACACAAACAAACTGGACAGCTTAGAAGAGATGTATGAATTCCTTGAAATATGAAGTCTTCCAAGACAGAGTCATGAAAAAATAGAAAACGTGAGTGGACTGATTACTAGCAATGAGACTGAAACAGTAATAAAAGTTGCCCCAAAATAAAATCCTAGTCCCAGACAACTTTATTAGCAAATTCTACAAAACATTCAAGAAAGATTTAATATCTGTCCTCAAACTCTTCCAAAAAATTAAAGAGGGGAAAACCTTCCAAATGCATTTTATGAAGCCAGAGTTATGCTGATACCAAAACCAGACAAGGACACCATGAAAAAAGAGAAAATTACAGGTCAGTATTCTTGGTGAACATAAATGCAGAAATCCTCAATGAAGTATTATTATTAGGAGGCAAACACATTAAAAGCATGCTACAGCATGATCAAGTGTGATTTATTCCAGGGATGCAAGGATGACCTCCTTGAATCAATAAATGTGATATCACATAAATTAACAAGAAAGGATAAAAATCATATGATCATCTCAGTAGCTGTAGGAAAAGCATTTGACACAATTCAACAGCCATCTATCATAAAGATGCACAACAAGTGGGTATAGAGACAGTGTTCCTCAACATAGAAAAGTTGTATATGAAAAACCTACAGCCAACATCATTCTCAGTGGTGAAAAACTGAAAGTCTGCCTCTGTCATCAGACACAAAACAAGGATGCCCACTCTAATGCATTTATTCAATAAAGTATTGGAAATCTTAGCCATAGGGGAGGATGGAAATGTTGTCCTTTGGCTGAGAGGTATTTTTTGTGATGTCTAGCTCTTAAAATCAGAAGAGTTAATTTTTACAAGAGTTATTTTAATCCCTTAAAAACTTTTCGTAGTTTTACTAAAAATTCCAAGACTGTCAACACAATTAGATTTATGCAGACTATTTATTATTATTTATTATTACCACTTGATGTCTAGAGCAGTACTTTTGAATCTTAAAAAGTACATACAGATCACTCTGGAATTTTGTTAAAAATGCAATTTCTTTTCCAGTAAGCCAGGTTAGAGCCTGAAACTTCCATTTCTACCAAAATGCCTGGTTGATCTAGCCACGCTTTAAGTAACAAAGACATTAGGATATATACATTTTTACATTCACAGTTGGGGAATTTTTCAGAACATAAGAGAACATTATTTTAGACCTGAAAATAAGGACTTCCCTGGTAGCTCAGTTGGTAAAGAATCTGTCTGCAATGCAGGAGACCCTGGTTTGATTCCTGGGTTGGGAAGATCCGCTGGAGAAGGGAACAGCTGCCCACTCCAGTATTCTGGGCTGGAGAATTCCATGGACAGGGGAGCCTGGTAGGTCCATGAGGTCGCAAAATAACAAAATAAACCTCAGTGAAGTGAGATGACTTGCATAAGAATGCTCTGGCTTGTAGCAGTGCTATAATTAAAAACTAAATTCTATTGCTTCTAACACTTACAGTTTCAGGGATTCTCATTTATTATGTTGATTCCATGCTCTTTTGTTCACTTAGTAAAAGTGCTGCATTCATAGCCCTAATTCATTGTCACTGTCTGGCTTTCAGCTCAAACAGGTACTGGAAGCATAAACATATACACAGGAAGACAGATTTATCTGTTTATCAGCCAAGCTTTTTCAAAGCAAAGCCCAGGATGCAGAGAGACTGTTGATTGATACTAAAATTTTGACAGCTGGGAGTATATTTTCAGCAACAAGATGAGTAACTTGGGCTAAAGGGGACCAATGAGAATAAAGCTCAGATTTATTAAGGACCTTTCCAGTGTTGTGTCCTTTCTCAATGCAAAAATAAATAGTCTATAATTCCAATTATATGATTCTGTAGCATGTAGTTTGCCTTTGATTCACAGCTGTAAATAGCTATCATAATCTTAATCCTCTATGTATTTGGTATCATGCTTTAATTTCTGTAAATTAAAAATGCTGTGATACTCAATATATTTCTGAAAGAATGCAGTACAGAATATATCATATTTTACTTAGAGTTTTTAAAATAACTCCAGCGACTGTCTTTTGTGTAATAAAATGCATGATTTCTACACTTCACATTTGATTTATAAACCTACTGTGTAGCAGAATCAGTGGTTGGAAACATCTGTTTACCCCCTGCGAAGGTCTTTATTTAGTGGGGACGAGAGGAAGTCTGCTGTGGCAAATCTTTTCTTTATGTTTTTAAGAGTTTCTACTAGCTTTATCTTTGGATGAAAAAGATACACAAAAGGGTGCAGTATTTGTATCTGTTCAAAGTGGATATCACAGTCCACTTAGCAGTTTGAGTAATAATGTGATTTGGTTGATGTGTGACCTTGGGCAAGCTTACCATTTTGAACCTCAGTTTTTGCGTTTATGACATAAAGATAGTATTAATATCTACCTTCCAGGGTAATGTGGATAAAATGACAGCATGTTTAAAAGCACTTAAACAGCACTTGGCATATTAAGCTCTGAGGAAATATTCTTTCCTTATTTGCTGAAGCATTTGATATCTCTAGGAACAAGCTGTAGCAAAATGATGATTCTCTTTATTTACCTCATGCACCTAGAATGCTCTCAGGTAAGTGAAGTAAGTTTTAACTGTAATCATTGCTGGAGAGTTAAAGTGTAAACTTTAACTATGGGAAAAGTAAAGGAAGCGTGCTTTTCAGAACCAGTTAAAAATGATTTTTCATTATCTTTTTTATATGTCCCAAACCTTGCTTTACGTATTAGCATGTATAAATGAGAGTTAATGGTAAATAATAGCAGATCAAATCAGCACTAAAGTGCATGGTCTTTCCTCATCATGTATCTGTAATGATATTAGTAGTATCAGTTTCTTGGTTATATATAATGAACTGTTGTATTAGATTTTTTTTTAATTTTGTAAAAGTTATATTTTTATCCCTGTAGCATTACTTGATCAGTAAGAGTAGAAGTTCTTTTGAAACAAGAACATATGGTGAGTGAACAAATATGACCGGTGCAGACATGGGGTGTGTTCCAAAAGTGTGCATTTTTCTCTTTAACAATTCTACGAGCTTCTAAATTGAAGTATTTCTCCCCTTCTGCTTGTTGTTGTTAGATATTACTGGTGGGTTTATTTATGAATATGTCATATTTGCATCAATTCATTTAATTATTCTAGATCTTTTCACCCCATCCAAGTAAAATCATCATTTTCTCTGACTGAATTGTGATAAATATTTATTTCCAGGTGTTATTCAAATGACAGCCCTGTGACATAATGAAACAGTGACTTTATATGATTTGATACTACAGAGATACATCAGTCAGGTCTGCACCGTTTAATTAGCTGGATGTGAATTAACAGAGTGGACTCAGGTTTTTGATAGTTAGACTGATTGGTTGGAGTGGAGTGAATACAATGATCTAACTATTATGATGTATGCTGTACATTGTAATGCATTATGATGTATAATACCCCCATGTTCACCTCACAGCCCCTCTCTGGGATTGCTGAAATGTCTGTTTTTGTAAGAGCTTAGGTGCTACATTTCCCAAAAGAAGTTACACAAGCATCAAGGGAATTTTAATCACTGTGATACAAATTATCATCTGCTTAAGTCTGAGGCAAACCCAAACTATCATGTGCTTAACATAAATCATGTATAGTTCATTGCTCATTGACTCATCATTTGCTTGTTACACTGATATTTTGGAGACCCTCCCAAATTCTAAGTGCTGTGCAGTATAGCGATATATGCATGTCTTCTCTGAAGGGGTTTAACAGAGCAGAGTGATAACCAGGTGAGCAGATACAAACTCTACAGTGTGATAGACTTGTCTTTGGAGCACAGAGTTTGTGGAAAGCTTCACGGGAGAGTTGACGTTAGAACAAAACAGTGAAGAGCTGTACAAGATAAGACACAGGACCCTTCAAAGAGAGGGTCGTTTTGAGCAAGAATTCATGATTACTTTGTATTGCAGTTTTTAAAAAGATGTTTTACTCTTCAGGTCACTAATGTTTCTAGAGTAGATAGAAGCTTCTTTGTCTCCTCCTATCCTTCACTGATCTGAAAAGTCTGAAAAAATACAATTTCCAAGGATTTCAGTCTTTTATGGTTTCCAGGTGAATTATGAACACAGTCTTGCATAATGCTGGAAGTTGGTAATGCTGGACACTTAACTCTCCTAAAAGATCAGTGTGGAGTTTAGTTTTCCTTCTGGCATAATCGTAATCAGTCACAGCGCTGTGGTTGAGCATGTTCCCTGGGGCTCTGTGGTAGGTGTTGTTCAAGGTATTACTGCTTTTACTAAGCAATTCATAATGTTGATTAAGAAGTAACATGGCCGGGGCCCGGGTAAATTAGTGTGAGACAATACATAATGAAATGCCAAGTTCTTGGAAAACTAGAGACTCTTTTTTAAGCCTAACAGCATTTTGTGTGTGTGTGTGTGTGGTTTGTTCTTATATACCTGTATTGACACCACCAACCTAGTTTTGCACCTCATCAGAACAATTACTGTGTTTTAATACAGTTGCACTCTATCAGTGGTACTCAACCAGGGATAATTTTGTTCTCAGGGAAATAATTGGCCATGTCTAGAGATATTTTTAGTTGTTAACAACTGAGAAGTAGGTGCTATTGGAATCTGGTAGGTAGAGACCGGGAGGACTGCTAAATATCCTGCGTTGTACAAGATGGTCTCCTCAACCAAAAATCAGGTGGCCTAAATACCAGGACTATCATGACAGAGAAGCCCTGCTCTACACTGCTGTCTAAGGTGATTCTGTGACTTAGATGTTAGCTTCTATGTTTATGCCTCAGTATAAAAGGGAGATTAATTAACCAGTGAAGTGAGTGAAGTGAAAGTCACTCAGTCGTGTCCAACTCTTTGCGACCCCATGGACTATACTCTACAGTCCATGGAATTCTCCAGGCCAAAATACTGGAGTGGGTAGCCTTTCCCTTCTCCAGGGGAATCTTCCCAACCCAGGTCCCCCACATTGCAAGTGGGTTCTTTACCAGCTGAGCCGCCAGGGAAGCAATTAACCAGTGCGTGTCTGCAACTATATTGGAATAAGAGCTGAAAAATTAGCCTGGAAATTACATGCTCTGCTATGAAACAGAACTAAATATTTTCTTTTTTATCCTATTTTTTATAGAGTAAAAATATTTTCACATAAAACAGCTAAAGAAATAACTCCTTTATGCACATTGTGTGACTGCAGCATTAGTGACTTTGTGAGTGCACGCTGAAACCGGTGTTAACAGATTAGTGACTTTGTGAGTGCACACTGAAACCGGTGTTAACAGAGCAGGCATTGCTCTCATGAGGTCTGTGGTTGCATGGGCTCAAGCGAGATGCTAAACAAATAATTACAGAAATGCATATTGAATTAAAAATGTAGATGTATTTTATAATGTACAGGGTTATTTGAGAACTTCAGGAGAACCTGAGTTAGAAAGGTCTAAAAAAAGTTTCCTTTTAAGTAGAAAAAAGGAAGAGTGAGGGTTGACCAGGCCAAGGATGAACCCCAGACAGAGGTACCAGTACAGGCAGAGGAAGGTAGGAAAGATCTCAGTGCATTCAGTGACCTGTCAGGAGTCAAGGAGGACTAAGTCTGGCAGTTAAGCAGAGGGGCTTGAAAAGTAGGCAAGATTCAAATCGACCTAGATGCTGTGAGGGCATGTAAAGAATTTTTAACTTTATTCTAAAAATAAGATTCAACTTTTAAGACTTTCAAACAAGAGAGTGACTATGATAAGGTTCGCATTTAACACCTAATTAAGACACTTAGAGAACATTATTCTAAGTTTCTACAGGAGCTTATCTTATAATACTCTCGTGATGGAATGGCCGGGGGCGTCTGTATCTGAACCAGTCAGACTGGCTGTCTCTCTCATATACAGATGTCCAAGTCTCCCCAGTTCCATGCCTCTCCTTTAGTGAATCTGGTTTTCAACCTCTTCGTGGTAAAGCATGACTTATGTGATACCAAAAGAAGGAAGCGAGCATCTTTTAGATGCCTCCTATGTAACAGGGGAGGAAACTAACACTTGCTGGTTATTTACCAAGTGCCAGGACTCGGCTAAGCATGTCACAGCTATCCTTCCTCTAAAGCAAGTTCCATTTTATGGATAAAAACCAGAAAATCAGGTCTCAGATGTTAAAGGATCCGACTAGCTTGAGACCCTACAGCCAGTAACTGGCAAAGACGTACTCAGAGTTTCTCCCTCTGATTCCCAAAACTCTATTTTTTCCCCATACAGACTACAGGAGATAGATAATTGATGTCTTCTTTTTGAGCTTCACAATAACCACATGAGGTAGATATGATTTTACCTTTTTTTTTCCTTTTTGGAAGGGATAACTCTGTCCAGGGTGACTTCGTTAATAATTCCTTGGAGATGCAGTTCAGATCCACATTGGTCTGACTCCCAAACCCTATTTTCTTTTCACTGCATCTTTATGCTGTCACCAAAAATTACCAGAGTCTAACATCTTCCCTCTATCGACTTGTGTGGAGATGGAGAAAACTGGTCAGCATTCTCTTCAGAGTGGCTCTCTGTGTAATTTAAAGTCCTCCTCAAGGTGGTATTGACAGCAAGCTTCATAAAGCATGGAATATAATAATTCTGCCAAAGACTGAAACAATAAATAGTAAGGGAACACATAATCCATAGCCTTAATGTAGGTGATTTCCTACAAATAGAAAATAAATAATGTGTGGCATACTTCCAGTTATCCTTCTTAATGATCACTGAACAATGGAATATTTATAAAAGCCTCGGCAACTTTATGTTCCAGCCATCTCGGGACCAGAGCTTTGCTTGGATGGGGTGCTAATGCTGTTTCAGTGCCACTGCTTAACCTTATATGGTGTGAGCAACATGAAGGACTTCTGCTAAATTAAGTTAGGAATTCGGATAGTCCTGGTTTGCACTCTATTACTGCAACTACCTGGCAGTACAACTTTGAACTTGTTGATCCTCTGAGCTGTCTTCTGCAACATGATAATACTTCTCTCAAAGGAACTGTCAGGATATTTTTAAGGTGCCTAGTACAGTGTTGGATAGGAACCCAATAAACTGTCATCATATTCTATACTTAGACTGTCTTTATTCTCTTTTGTTGCTCTTCTTTCTGTTTCTAAGGACCACTTAGTGTTGGAATGTCAAAGGAGGAAGTGGTGTTACTACAATCTTTGAAAGTGATGAAAATAAAACATCTATTTTCCAAACTGTCAAATTTTAGCCTGAGTTATTAATAGATAGTTACAGTCATTCTGGATCTCTTAATCTAATTGAATCCCCAAATGATAGTTAGTTATATTATACAAGCCTTGCTTAAGAAGCAAATGATGTCAATGGAAAATGTATTGCATTTTGATTTGGAAGTTGCTAGGAAAAATTATACAAAAACAGTTTATGAATCTTGGTTTCCTGGTGATTGAAAGGACCTATTTAATGATTCCAACAAAGTTAAAAAAAAAATTGCTGCTATTTTGAAGACAGACAACTCCATGGTGAATCTAGGCCATTGCCATGACAATACAAAGCCCTACAATTTCTTTCTTCCTTTTTTTTCCCCCCTGTGTGTGTGTTTATGTGTGTGTGTGTGTTTTATTCTGCTTCAAATATACTATTTCATAGTCCACGAAATACTCTTAATAATGGTGCAATTTAACTTTGTATTGGAGACATTTTTCAAACCATTTATTTATCCACTGGAGATAAGGAGGTTACGGTAGCTTATATATTGTGTGTATTTCACCTGGTGACTTAAGCACATTTCTAAGCATCTGATATTGAGAGATTGCATAGTAGTTATTTGGTTCAATAATATCATGTTATGATGGAAGAAAAGGCTACAAAGGAATTTGGAACAGTTGTAATATGTCAGGTAATTATTTATCCAGCATTTCTTTTCTCCTCCTCAGGGCAGAGTGACCATATTGGGTTTAGTCTGACATCTTCTTTGGTCTGTACTTTCTGGTTTATTTCTAAAGATTCATCTTCCTGTGGGTCCTCATGTAGATAAAAATTCTCCCCTTTGTCTGTGCAATAGAGTCTCATCTTGGTGTTCACTGTTCCCCATGCTCTGTCCTAAATATACGGTTCTCATCGTGTTTTCCACTATGTCTCCAGCCTAATCACATTAATCTTAACCATATATAATTATGCTTAAACATGAGTTAGCCTTTTCAAATTCTACTGGTTAATAATGATGGAGCAAGAAAAGGAGGGGCTGGAAGGAGAGAAAAAGTGAAAAAGAGAGAGGTGGAAAGGTGTGGGCATTTCTTCCTTACCTTCCACTAGTGAAGATTTTTACCAAAGTGAGACTGAGATGAGATGCGATGAGATTCGGTTCTTCCCGTCCCCAGGCCCAGTGTGATTCTGCAGTGTAAATATTAATCATAGTTAGGCAGCATGCCCCCTACATGTCAGTCGGAAGTCAACTAGGTGTAGTGCTCTGTGAAGAGACAGTGATCTGTTCCAGTACCAGGGTAACATAAGCAAAAGAACAAAAATCAGTCCATGTTGGACCTATTGAGAGAAGGAAAATTACGTCCATCCCCAACAAGGCAATATAATGAATGAGGATAGTTTTGATCATATATTTTCAACCAATTCTTTGAACTTTTAACCCTCAACTCCACTTCATTGCTTTCTGTACCAAAGTCTCTCTATCTTTGCGAGGCCTCTTTCTTGTATCCTTTCCTGAGAAATGAATCTGTTTCCTCCAGGGAATCTTCCCAGCCCTGGGATAGAGCCCATGTCTCCTGCATTGCTGGTGGATTCTTTTACTGCTGAGTCACCAGCGAAGCTGCAAGTGAATCTATACATTTTCACATTTTGTAATTAAGTGAACATGCAGGAAATTATATTCATCAAGTTAAATTTGTCAGTTTGCATCTACATTAAGTTTATTTTTTTTAATAAGGGATCCGTAAGAGATTAAACTTTAGTACCTAAATTCTGGCCTTCTGACTTAAAATCCATACCTCTTTTCATTCTTGATATACTTATTTATATTGTAATTTCCCTCTGTAAAAAAATGAAAGGAAAGGGACAAAATCTACCTTGGTACAATTTGTGTACCTTTTTAAACCTTAAGAGCCATATTTTCCAGACTTTTATTGTCAGCAGCACCTTGTTTACTGTGTTTGCATAAATTCTTTAATGGCTAAAGAATGTAATAAGTTGTATCCAAACATGTTAAATTTAAAATACTCATGCTAAGCTGTAGTTTTTGGAAACCCCAAATAACAAGGATACATGCACTTTGTGTGATTGTCATTCAAATTTAATGTATATGACATCTTGGAACTGGCTATATGTAACTTTCTTTTTAAATAATGTTTAATTGACATCTTTGTATGTGTGTTTATGTAGGGGTATCCTGATGGAAAACCAAATAGTATTTAAGAAAAGAGTAATTTCTCTGCTGTTCTCGCCTTCTGAGACTGCCCACACTCTGTCTGTGGAGTGTTTCTCTCTAAATAAGTCTACTTTTTACCTAAAAAAAAATGTAATTTCTAGGAAAAAAAACCAAGAAATTAAAAAAAAATCATAGAAAATACACAGATCTGTAGAAGGAAAAAATATTGGGTTTCTAGATGTCATATAATATTATTCTTGGAGATAACCTCTTAGATGGCACATGTGAAATATACAAGTTGCTTTTCAGGATTTTATCATTAAAATAAGCAAAGGCACATTAAGCTATATTTGAAAGCTTAAGTTATCCTCTTGTCATATTTTTAAGATTATTTTCAAGGAGATAAAAACACAAATTATCCTTGAAAATTGTAACAGTCTTAATTATAGTTACAGTATATTGTGGTTAAGTGGGAATAGAATATCTTTCCACTGGTGGAAGAATCTCAGTTGGTTGGCTGAGTCTTTCCCTTTTTTAACATAGGCGTAAAACCCATTGAAACTTTTATCTCAAACTCCTAAAATTTGAGCCTTTCACCCTGTTGATTGTAATAAGCATCGTTAAATTCACCTCAGGATTCCTAAGTACTGTTATTTTTCTATAGAACCTATGTCCAGATTTATTTAAACAAGAACCTACTCAGTGATTCACTGGGGCTTTACATAATTCATTGTTTTAACAGTATGCTAATATATATAGTCACATCACCTCTCTCTTCCTTGTCTCTTATGTTGAGACTTCTTTCATCTATGTTTTCAGTTGGTCTGTAAACATTTGAGTTCATATGATCTGAACTCAAAGCCAGTTCTTCACCTGAACCACCCTTTCTCAAGTTAACTTCATCTCCAAGTTCCCCTATCATGTATTTTGACATACCACAAATTTATAGGTGCGAATGGGCAATTTGTTATTTCTAAGGCATTTTTGGACCTGTATGTTATCAAGCCTGTTCCCTAGCATGTATGAATTCTACTTATTATTGATAGTTGTTGTAGATATAAAATATGAATGGACTGGATTCTTCACATTTTCTTAAAAAGAGAAATAACTAATCAAACTAAAGTGCAAGACTTTACTATCTCTTAAAGGAAATCACTATTAACAGTATTGAAGTATAAGATTATGACTACGAGATAAAGGAACAGATTTTCTTCTCTGGTTAACTCACAGTCATACCTCAAATGTTATAAACATGTGAATAGGAAGATGCTGCTGTAAAAATGGTTGGTGAATTAAACTTTCCTCTGTGTGTTGAGCTAAACATCAGGGCAAAGTGTGGAAGTGTGTCGGTAAAAGCATTGATTCATAGATTTTAAAACTAGATGGTATGCCATTTCTTCTGAGTTTTGGAAAGCTAGCATTTTAAACCTCTATTCACAAAGCAGGTAAGAAGAAATTGACTTGCTCCTCTTGTTCTTCTAAGCATGCCATTGCTCTTTTTCTTGAGTTAATTTAAAAGAAAAACCAAAGCCATTATTATTTAGTGGTCTGTTTTCCCCTCTGAGTACCAAGTGGCAGATTCTGGCATGCAGAACAAGAAGTTCTGCACAGAACAAGAAGTTCAAAGTCCCTTTGAACAGGGACTAACACAAGATTGCAGCAATTAGAAAAGTTACCAGAAATCACAAAAGTTCTTAATTTTAGAGTATTATAATGACCTGTTTACACATAATGGCTTTATCATCACTCATACAGCAGAATTTAGAAACTGATGCTTCTTTTTTTCTTTCTTGGAAATTAGAAATATATTTACATTTTCAGAAAAGCACAGGTTCCTTTTATGAGGCAGAACCCTGTCTAGCATCTAATGGTGGAAACTACAATACTTGTCACAGAATTTTTTAAAAAGATAGAAAAAAATTACATTGATTTGGAGCTCACTTCCTTGCTTTTAACTACCATAATAGAGTAGTGGTTTAATAATTTCTTCTAAGTAAAATGTTTCCCTCTAGAGAACGTCTGGGTCTATTTATTCTGTGACCACTCCTTTGACGCAGAGTGCAGTTGTCCATTTTGGTAGTCTCTTTTCACACTTACATTTCCCATGGAGATGTGAATTCATTGAGACGGTAGCCACCTAGCACCAATATGCAGCCTTACTGGCAAAGTGCCCAGCCCTGTTTATAGACACTACCTTCAGTTCTAGAACCTAGGAATGAGATTTGGGGGCTTTTTTGTTTGTCTGTGGGTTTATTATATCTTTGCATTCTCTCTGTAATACACATAACTGAATTTACAGCCTGAAGCTAGTAAAGAGGTTAGTTACCCACAGCTAAGGACCTGTATGTTAGAAAATACATTTGTGATACTTAATATCTTTAAAAGCACTTAATACAGGACCAGTAGTATTCTGTGGTATGCTTAAATCCATTAAATTTTTTTTAAAAGCTCACTGATAATAGTATGTTGGTGAGAACTGTTTCATAACTCTGATGCTTTGTTTTGCCTGAAAGCATAAAATAGTCATGAAAAGGACTTACAGAAAACACTGGGTTAGAGTGAACCAGAGTCAAGTTTAATGACGTCCAAAAGAATGAAATGAGCACAGATAGAGGAGGGTGAGGTGACTGAGTGATGAAATGCCCCCTACTGCCTCTGTTCCTGTTTGATCTGACAACATTGGAAGGATAACTGGTTAATGAGACTATTTGATTCAAACCCATTTGCATATTTTTCATCAGAGAAAGTGGTTCTGTAGTTTACGGAATAGTTGTTTTATTTTGAGTATGGTGGTGATCTCAAAGACAGCTATCCTCTGACATTTTTTGTAAGTGAATGGATTGTCTGATCTATTGCTCATCAGTCGGTGTGCTTTTATCATAGATTCAAGGGGTTTAGCATCCTTAAGGTTTATCCCAGTGTTTCTTAACTGGGAGGTGGGAGTAGAGCCATTTTTCAGATTACATTCTGGGTGCCACATCCACCTCTTCCTGTTTGGAAGAAGATCAGGCAGACATTTGTGAAGACCCCATATCGCCAGTAGGAGTGATAAGCTTCACTCTCCTGAAAAGTGTGATTTGAAAGCAGCAGACCAAGGTATAGCAAAAGTTACTGCGTTTCTTGGGGATTTCAGGATTTCATATTTATATTGAGTGAGAATTCAAATCTAACTTCCCTATTTGTGTTTGCAAGAGATGGGAGTGGGAACCTTTGTAGAGTGGTTTCTCATCCCTTCCCTATTCTGGATGCCACAGTTGTAGACAGAATGACTGGCAACTGAGCATGTTCCTTAACTTCTTCCTCCTTTTGTTGCTCAGCAAATAATCTCACCATTCATTTTATCAAATGAGATGAAAATTTGAGCCATCCTTCATAACTCAAAATTTTCCATGTAGTTTACTTCCCACTGCACTTACTGTAACCACCACACACTTTTCATGTCTCACATATCTCTGCCTGTCTTTCCAGCCTCTGTTTTGTAGTATTCTTTCAAGGCACTTACTGCATTTTTAAGCCTCCTTATAGGTCACATCTCAATAATACTCATCTTCAACATGCTTTCTTTTCATACTTTTCATACTGTTCATGGTGATGGAATTCAAATTGAGCTATATTCAAAGCCTAAAAGATGGTGCTATGAAAGTGCTGCTCTCAATATGCCAGCAAATTTGGAACACTCAGCAGTGGCCACAGAACTGGAAAAGGTCAGTTTTCATTCCAATCCCTAAGAAAGGCAATGCCAAAGAATGCTCAAACTACTGCACAATTGCACTCACCTCACACGCTAGTAAAGTAATGCTCAAAATTCTCCAAGCCAGTCTTTAGCAGTATGTGAACCATGAACTTCCAAAAGGCAGAGGAACCAGAGATCAAATTGCCAATATCCGCTGGATCATCGAAAAAGTAAGAGAGTTCCAGAAAAACATCTATTTCTGCTTTATTGACTATGCCAAAGCCTTTGACTGTATGGATCACAATAAACTGTGGAAAATTCTGAAAGAGATGGAAATTCCAGACCACCTGACCTGCCTCTTGAAATACCTGTATGCAGGTGAGGAAGCAACAGTTAGAACTGGACATGGAACAACAGACTGGCTCCAAATAGGAAAAGGAGTACATCAAGGCTGCATATTGTCACCCT
The DNA here is from genome assembly GCF_033118175.1 of Dama dama. Lineage (NCBI taxonomy): Eukaryota > Metazoa > Chordata > Mammalia > Artiodactyla > Cervidae > Dama > Dama dama. Next base: position 29,198,917 of record NC_083704.1, on the reverse strand, counting down.
GCTTATCTCACTTACATGCAGAGTACATCATGAGAAACGCTGGGCTGGAAGAAGCACAAGCTGGAATCAAGATTGTGGGGAGAAATATCAATAACCTCAGGTATGCAGATGACACCACCCTTATGGCAGAAAGTGAAGAGGAACTGAAAAGCCTCTTGATGAAAGTTCAAGAGGAGAGTGAAAAAGTTGGCTTGAAACTCAACATTCAGAACACAAAGATCATGGTATCTGGTCCCATCACTTCATGGCAAATAGGTGGAGAAAGAGTGGAAACAGTGTCACAGTTTATTTTTTTGGGCTCCAAAATCACTGCAGATGGTGATTGCAGCCATGAAATTAAAAGACACTTACTCCTTGTGAGAAAAGTTATGACCAACCTAGACAGCATGTTAAAAAGCAGAGACATTACTTTGCCAACAAAGGTCCATCTAATCAAAACTATGGTTTTTCCAGTAGTCATGCATGGACATGAGAATTGGGCTATAAACAAAGCTGAGCGCCAAAGAATTGAACTGTGCTGTTGGAGAAGACTCTTGAGAGTCCCTTGGACTACAAGGATATCCAACCAGTCCATCCTAAAGGAGATCAGTCCTCAGTGTTCATTGGAAGGACTGATGCTGAAGCTGAAACTCCAATACTTTGGCCACCTCATGTGAAGAGCTGACTCATTGGAAAAGACCCTGATGTTGGGAGGGATTGGGGGCAGGAGGAGAAGGGGACGACAGAGGATGAGATGGCTGGATGGCATCACCAACTTGATGGACATGAGTTTGGGCAAACTCTGGGAGTTGGTGATGGACAGGGAGGCCTGGCGTGCTGCAGTTCATAGGGTCGCAAAGAGTTGGACACGACTGAGCAACTGAACTGACTGACTGAACATGTTTTCTCATGTTACAACCCTCAACTCCAATGGTTTGAATTCTCTTCACTCTTCTCCACTTTGATAGCATCTGTCTCTGCATCCTGGAAGATGCCTACAAAGAAGGCGTTAATTTTTGTCTGATCACTGATGTCACCCAAATATCTAGAATACTACCCTTCACATTGTAGGCTCTCATAAATACTTGTTGAATAAATGAATGAAGATTTTTGTTGGGTTTTGTCACATTATATTTTATGCTCCCCGAGTAGGCTAAGATGCATGAAAATAGGGAACACATTTATGTAGTTTGGTTTTGTGCTAAGGATTGTATTCTTAGTGCATTGCACATGGTAGTCATGTAATGTGTACTTTTAAATGAATGAATGAATTAACCAAAAAAAAAAAATTGGAAGAATTTTAATGCTCACATCTGTTAAATTTTCCCCTGAAGTCCTTAGAATGCTCAAAGCAAATACAATTCTGATTTCCATTAAATAATTTCCTTTGACAGGTGATGATTGGGAAACAGATTAAATAATCTAGTGTTTGTAGTTGTATATTTATAATACAGCAGTTGGCCAAATCCTCTAAGTATGCAAACATGTTTTGGTGGTGGAATTAAAACCAGGATAAATGCAGCGTCTGATTAGCTTGTGCCGTTTGGTTTAGAGAAGAACAATTTCATCTCACTAAAATAAACAGTCATGTTCTTTGCATAAACAATGATACAGTAATAAAAGTTTGTGTTTTCATCTAGAGTATGAAAGGTGCATAACATGACCACTCTCATTATAATCTTTGGTTAAACCCTTGGTCATATAATGACAAGTACTTGAAGCCTTATCTGTTTACCTTTATTGAGGACATATGCTTTAGAGGCTTAAAACTTACAAGACTGAAGCATAAATTATTTTTAATTCCTGCAGAGTGCACAAAAATATGATCCTTGTATGATGAGTTTTAAAAATAACGGTTTTGTGTGATTAATAAGATTAATAAGTTTGATTGATACGCCTTGTGCCTGGAAATATGCGGTTGGATACAGAACCTAGAGGACAGTAACAGGATAGCTAACTTGGACAGTCTTGCTTATTCATAAAAAATGTGACATATGCTGTGCTGATGGGTCCATGAAGGAAGTGTATCCGTCCTTCAAAAACTCGAAATGAGAGACATAGCTGAAATTGAACATCAGGTTCCAATCATTAATATCTTCTAAAAAAATGTATTTAGAAAGAAAAAAAAAAGTTTCTAAAGACAGTTCCGTTGTCTTTCAGGACTAGCTTGCTGGCATTTAGACTCCGACCAGAAAGTTTTTAGCTATTCATTTCTTGAAAAGGGCCATACAGGCAGAAGATGAAAGGAAGAACAGTTGGATGGGAGTCGAAAGATCTGGGGTCCAGTGTCGGGTAGGCTCTAATACATCCTTTGACCTTGGAAAAATCACTTTATTTCTAATCCTTCCCAACCCCCAATTTCTTAAGATAGGAAAGCACTGAGGTTAGAGGACTTAATCTCAAAGGTTCATCCAGTGATTACAGACACGGAAGCGATGTTGATCTTTAGGGAACAACAGACGAGCTGTGACTTAGGCCCTATATGGCTCAGGCAGAGTCTTATACCTTGAGGATATTTGCTGATGAAATAAAGACTTAGAGATGAACCAAATTTCTCTACATGAACCTATGTCCTCATCCCTAAAACAGAAGACTATTTTGTTCTTCCCAGGAATGCTGTAATTTCCAAGTGGATTAAAGTATGTAGACGTGTTTTATTAACACTGAAAACCAAAGTAAGAATTAGACAAGTGTATATGCCATATCTGCTAAACACTTCCAAAGAGATATACTGCTTAATATTTGCTTGGTATCTTGAAGCAAGTTCTGTATTTTGTTTACTCCACCCTTACTCCAAGAGCACAATTTTTAGCAGTTAGGCTAATTCTAAACTAGTATGAGCATGTATGAAAAATTTACATCTTTTAATTGGCATCTAAAACAAATATTAAGTTGTGATTTTAAAGCTTTTATATTTGGGCAGATAGCATGTGAATATAGTATATGCAGAAGTATTTTAAAGGATTTCAGTTCTAGAAAAGCTCTTTAAAGGTCACCCTAATTAAGGCAATGTTTTTGAACCACTATAAAGCAGATAGTATTATTGGAAATTCATTGCAATAGCCCAGAATGGCATTTTACTTACAGTTTAAAGTTTTTATGTTTAATTTGGAAAGCAAAAAATGATTTTTGGGGGGTTCCTGATCTCTGAATGAAATGACATTTTAATCAATAATAATGATTTCTTTGCTATGATTAGGAAGACTTTTGTTCTCTGGGCTGTGTGGCACGCATAATTAAGCAGCTCTATTTTAGAGCCCCTGAGGGAAAGGATACTTGTGTAGGGTAAATGTCTAATTCAGCAAAGGAAGATGGATTCCTGAGGTCGAAGGTGATACTCAGAGACTGTCATTTACAGCCTTCAGTCTATAGGTCACGAGGTAGATTGGCCTGGGAGGGACATCCAGGATTCCCATCCCTGGCTTCTAGACAGGGCTCGGCTGTGCAGAGAATGTCCCTCAGCGCCCTTAAAATCCTTATGCATGTAGCAAGGTTGGCTTCCATGCTTCTTGAGGCAGTTTAGCTCTAGAATTTAGAAAGGACTGCCCTGGTGACTCAGTGGTGAAGAAGCCGCCTGCCAATGCAGGAGACGTGGGTTCGATCACTGGGTTGAGAAGATCTGGAAAAGGAAATGGCAACACTCCAGCATTCTTGCCTGGGAAATCCCATAGACCGAGGAGCCTGGTGGGATATAGTCCGTGGGGTTGCAAAGAGTCGAACATGATGGAGCAACTGAACAACAACAATCTGGAAAGAAGAGTTGTTCTTTTCTCTTTTGATGTCATGTCAGTTATTGAGGTTAAAGAGTTTAACTCAAAAACGTTGCTAGTGAATAGTTAATTACCCAGTATTCCTTACAGAGTAGGTCCTGTGAAGCCTGTTGCACTGCCACATAACAAGAAGTCTCGTGCACTTGTCTCATATCTCTGTGTAAAGAAGGACATCACATATTCCTGATGGACCATTCTAAAGTGCCAAGGTTTCTTTGCAAAAAAAAAAAAAAAAAAAGCCTATGTTCCTAATGAGAGGTAATTACTAGAAGCAATAAAATATTTATGCTTTAATCATTAAACATGATTGACCATGAGGAAATTAAAAAGTCTGAATGCCCAAACTCTCATAAATACAGAAAATATAAATGAATGTTTCAATTTTTATCTAATGATGAAATAAAAGATCATATTCTTTGTGCTCCGATACTAATCAAGTGTCACCAGTTGAAATATTAATAAAATAAATGAGAAGACAAATAACTTGTCTAAAATACTAGACCTGTATATAAACATAGGGTAACACTTTATGCCAAGGCCTGTTGCTTATTTGAGCAAATTAAAAATATAGTGATTATGGTTAATGAAGTGATACATTTTAAAAAACGAAAATCCATCTGACAGTATACATAGAATGTGTTATCTTAAACAGTCATGGTGCAAATCTGTTCCAGTTATAAGAGGTTTAATGTGTCTGCATATTGTTTGAAACTAATCAACAAGCTGATGACAGTAGACAGTTTCTACTATTTCTAAATATATGGCATATTGTTGCCACAAAATAGAAATTGCTACCTGGAGGCATTATTTTTCTTACAGGGAATGCCTGTTAGACAAATGATTTATAAACAAGCTTAATCTTTGACTAACTGTCATGCTGTTTTTATTTTCCTTGGTATGTCAAAAAGCCGTCCTACCTTCCCTGTCTTCACGTCTTTGTTTTAGCTTTCTTTTTTCTTTCTTTACTATTTTTTTCTTTTTTGTCAAAACTGAATTAGATGGGTCATTTTGTAGATAAAATGTTTATCTCAGAGGCCTTATTTTCTTTACGGCTTTTCAGTACTCAGTAATATTACTGCTCAGGTTCTCTAGTGCAAAAGGCCACAGCAGTACATCAGTTAAGCCACAGATCCTTTTCCACTTTTTCTGGAGATAGAAAAAGCCCATGATTGGTAAAACACAAAAACTCCTGTCCAGGGCTGAAATGCGCTGTGGCTAGAGCAGAATTCAACTCATCTCCCCAGGGGCCTTCTCTGTTTGTAACATGTCCAAACAAAAACGATTCTTCTTTTTTTTTTCTTCTCCTTTATCAGTCTTCAATCACTGTTTTTATGTCATGAAGTGTCTCCAGGTTTATGTGCCTGTCCACATTTCATAAAGTTGAGAGGACACATGATAAAAATCTCAGAAGAGCCTCATAAATCATCCATGCCTGTGAATTGCTTGAAAATGTTAAACGCCCTGGTTTTGGTCCAGATGTTCAACTCGCCCCTTTTATACCAGCCTGACATACATCAATTGAAAAAGAAAGAAAAAGAACAGCTGGTTTTGCAAAACCTCTGCTGTTCACTTTCAGGTTAATACTGGGTGTCTTTTCCTTTTTCTTCTTACTTTGCTGTTTATTGAAGCATATAAGGGTACCCCACTTTCTACAAAAGCTATGTTCTACAACTCATGAAAGCTAAGAAAATGTGAGATAACCACTTGTTCTTCTGTTCCAGGGTGACAGGAAGTCTTGGACTCCCAGGACTGTGTTGAGGGGCTCCATTCTTAAGTTTGAAGATACTAATAATCCACGCATCAGATGGAAATTGATATCCTGTTTCACAGTATTCTTCTAACGGTTCCTATTGAACTATTTAATTCAAATAGAATAATTCTAATTGCACATTCTCTAGTCCAGATCAGAACATTTGCCTATTTTATGTTCCTAGTAATTATCCATTTCATGTTAATGATGATGATGAACACTTATGATTTATATTTTGATGAGAACCTAGAATTATAGGAGCACATGAAAGGCAGATTACCTTTCTTTTTTGGACAGGGAAAGACAGGAGCAAGTCAGGAAAGACTTCAAAGAGGTGGTGATATTTGAAGTGGGCTTTTAAGTGTAGGTACTTGTGTATCACTAGGCATTCTTTGAGATAAATAGGTCTTTGGGATGGATGAAGCACAGTCCACTCTGTGTCAACACAGAGTTGACACTGTTTTTAGGTCTTTTTACCTTGAGAATGGTAAAGAATCCTGGGGGCTCTGTGGTAAAGAATCAGCCTGCAATACAGGCAATGTGGGTTCGATCCCTGGGTTAGTCAGATTCCCTGGAAAAGGAAATGGGAACCAACTCCAATATTCTTGATGGGGAAGGCACATGGAGAGAGGACCCTGGTGGGCTATATAGTCCATGGGGTCACAAAGAATCGGACACAACTTAGTCACTAAACAGTAACAGCAACTTTGAGAATCCTTATTGCTCAGTTTTGTGTTTTCTAAGTTTGTATAAAGTTTTGTGGAAGGAGGCATTTGTATGTAAAAAAAAAAAAGATATATGGCTAACATTTATGTACTGTAACATTTCAGCTGCTAGTGTCTGCTTTCTGCTTCCACTTTGGTTGTATGCTGACCACGTGTTGACTTATTATCAGTCTATGGGTCTGAGATGGTGTTAAGGCACCTGCTGTATTAACACGGAAAAGGACCAACAACTCTTCTCATGTCAGTTTCAATATATAATATCCAATCTTCCTGTATTTTTTTTTTAACAGTAAGGCATTATTAGTGTTTCTGATACCTCCACTATCAGAGAGGATGCAAATGGCATGCCTGGCACACTGACTTGAATATAAACGCCACCTTGAACCGTGTTTTATTATACAGAGTATTAATAGAATGATGGGTCGTACCTGCAAGGCACACTCTTTCTCTTTATCTCCTTCACCCACACACAGGTTGTAAGTCACCGAGAGATGTGTTGTCCCTGTGCCCTGGTAAAGCTCTCCTCTCTGGAACGTAATACTTTCACAGGAAAGGTCAGGAAGGTTTCACTGTCTTTGTACACCAACACACCAATTTTAGGTTTGAGTTTATCTTTTTGAAGAAAGAGCTCCATTACAGCTAAGAGGAGCTTAAAACAGAAGCTCCCCAGAATTTTTATAATACATATATCTGCATAAAAATTAAAAAAAATTTTAATAAGCAAACAAAATGCCAACACAAAGGTCTTTTTCTAAAGGAAAGTATTAGTAGAAAAATGAGCTCCCACCAGCTATTGTGTTTCCCAGGTACCTCAGCAGTAAAGAATCTGCCTGCTAGTGCAAGAGATGCAAGTTCTATCCTTCAGTCAGGAAACCTGGAGAAGGAAATGGCAACCCACCATGGACAGAGGAGCCTGGTGCTCTACAGTCTATAGGGTCTCAAAGAGTCAGACTTGACTTGGCGATCAGACAGCAGCAACACAGCTTTTTGTGTCCCCTGTGCAAAAGGGAGCAGGTGCGAGCTCTTTTGTTATTTGTGTTTTGTTGTTGCAAACGTACACTGTGAAACCTAGATACCGCCCTGTGATATGGGGCCTGAATTCTGTGACTATACATTGCATTTCTTTAAACAGAATAAAGAGGTGCAACAAATGGACTCAAAATGCATTGACTCAATAACAGAGTTTTAGTTCTCAAGTTCATAGAAATCCAGGGTGGTTCCATGTCCAGTACTTGGAGAGATTGGTGGTCATCCTATCTACATAGTTGTTCAGGGATCGAGGCAGATGAGGACGCGGCCTCTTCCATATGTGCCTGCCTTTAGGATATTGCTGGGCCTCACATTTCCCGTCAGCAAGGTGAGGGAAAGGGCATCGAAAGCTAGCGAGAGGCTTTATGGTTCCATTCGTTCACCTTGTTTGGACTTCAGTCACATGGCCTTCTTTGGCTGTGTGTGGGAAGCTGAGAAATAGCATCTATTATAGTATCCTGGAAAAAAAGTTAAATGGATCTTGGTAGACAAGCAGCAATCTTTGCTACACTCATTTATTCTCACATTCAGAATGTTTTGGGAGCAACCTGTTTGCTAGGCATTGGGCAAGAGAGTACGCTTATCAGTTCATCTGCCCATTGGCCTTCTGCATGGTGCATCAGAGAAAACAGCTAATTTACGTCTTGTATAAGAGAAATGAGGCTAAAAATTCAGATAAGGAGGTGGAGACTTAAGAGTTGAGGCTCAGCCTCTTTTTCCTTTTTGGAAGTGAAGAATTACAAATAATTTTGGTAGTGGCATTATTTTTTCTTTTCCTGCCTCTTGTATCTATCTTAGTAAGAGGAGAATTTGCATTATTTTTATTGGTTTTCTGTAAGAATGCCACCCTTTGTTATTGATAGTAGGGGAAAGGAAATGTTACACTACAGTTCCATCAACTTTTCAATATAAGACACTTTATTCAATGACCATCACTCTGCACACATGAACAGTTTTTCTTTCCATTGGCATTATTAAATGAGGGCAGATGAATTGCTTGAGCTTCTTGTACTCACCCTCCATATGGGGCCAAGCATATTTTCTTATACAATAGAAGTATGATATATGATCATACAAATGGAATAATAATAATAATAGCCAAAGCAACATAAAAGATTCAGGCAGTTTTTTCTAATAATCAGATTATATAGCCCATTTTTGCCTTTTACTTCCCTTTCTTTCTTTCCTTTCCTTCTTTTCTACCCTCCTTTCTTCCCTCCTTCCCTCCCTCCCTTCCTTCCTTCTCTCCAAATGTTTTTTATTATAGGTTAAATTCTTCAAGAAACGGGCAGCTCTGCCTACTGTAGGGGGAAACATAGTAAGTTTACAAGCTCTGGGTTCTGTTGCCACTCTTGCTACTAACTTCTGATAGCACTTTGGATAGTTGAATTTTATTAATGTGGTTGACCTCAGCATCCTTATCTGAAAAAGGAGAGCACTGTAGCCAGAATGTGACAGGCCTCTTTTAGTTTTGTTACCTAATTACTGTGTTGGTGTAAATTGTTGGTTAAGGCCATGAGGCAGATGTTTATAAAGAGAAATATTGTGCAGGGTGTTGAGGCAGTCCAGGCACAGGTTGGGAAAGAATTTCCAAACACAGATTTTCAGAAGGCATTGAATTTACTAAGAAGCAAGAGCAGAGACAATGTGGACACTGTGAATGCAGTGAACTGACCTCCTAACAGACAAGGGAGAGTCGATGCTTTTTGTGGGTTAGTAGCAAATTTTTAGAGCCTGAAAAGAAAGCAGAATCCTGCTAGAAGGTTGTTTAGGTGTTTGGTTAGCATGCTATAGGGTGACTGCCAGGGGGAACACTTTTGCCTCATTTGGGGTCAGGAAGCCTGATCAGTGATGATCAAGGGGACTTTTGGCAATGATTTCAAAGGCACTTAGTCATCCTTAGGCGTGACCTTGGTTCTAAGCTCTGTTTCTGTAGTCTTGGTGCAAGGCCTTACACCTATGGCCTTGGGGTAGGTCTCAGCAGAGCTTGCATTTATTATTGCTTAAAATCTTACCTTTGAAATTAGACTGCTGGGATTTGAGTCTTTTGCCACCACTTGATTTAGCTTTATTGATTATGCCAAAGCCTTTGACTGTGTAGATCACAACAAACTGCGGTATGGGAATACCATACCACCTTACCTGCTTCCTGAGAAACCTGTATGCAGGTCAAGAAGCAATAGTTAGAACCGGACATGGAACAACAGACTGGTTCCAAATCAGGAAAGGAGTACATCAAGGCTGTATATTGTCACCCTACTTATTTAACTTCTATGCAGGGTACATCATGTGAAATTCCAGGCTGGATGAAGTACAAGGTGGAATCAGGATTGCCTGGAGAAATATCAACCATCTCAGATATGCAGATGACACCACCCTTATGGCAGAAAGCAAAGAACTGAAGAGCCTCTTGATGAAAATGAATGAGGAGAGTGATAAAGTTGGCTTAAAGCTCAACATTCAGAACACCAAGATCATGGCATCTGGTCCCATCACTTCATGGCAAATAGATGGAATGGAATGGAATAGCAATGAAAACAGTATCAGACTTTATTTTTTGGGGCTCCAAAATCACTGCAGATGGTGATTGCAGCCATGAAATTAAAAGATGCTTGCTCCTTGGAAGAAAATTTATGACCAACCTAGACAGCATATTAAAAAGCAAAGACATTACTTTGCCAACAAAGGTCCATCTAGTCAAAACTATGGTTTTTCCAGTGGTCATGTATGGATATGAGAGTTGGACTATAAAGAAAGCTGAGCACCGAAGAATTGGTGCTTTTGAACTGTGGTGTTGGAGAAGACTCTTGAGAGTCCCTTGGACTGCAAGGAGATCCAACCAGTCCATCCTAAGGGAGACCAGTCCTGGGTTTTCATTGGAAGGACTGGTGCTGAAGCTGAAACTCCCAACACTTAGGCCACCTGATGCAAAGAACTGACTTCTTGGTAAAGACCCTGATGCTGGGAAAGATTGAAGGCAGGAGGAGAAGGGGACAACAGAGGATGAGATGGTTGGATGGCGTCACCAACTTGATGGACATGAGTTTGAGCAAGCTCTGGGAGTTGGTGATGGACAGGGAAACCTGGCATGCTGCAGTCCATGAGGTCGCAGAGTCAGACTCAGCTGAGCAACTGAACTGAGCAGAACTTATTTAGCTACATGACCTTGGGAATAATGTATAACCTCTCTGAGGTAACGATTTTCTCGTTGGCTGGTAAATTATAAGAGTATCAGCTTCATGGGGTATAGTGAGGATTTAATGGCATTATCTGTCTCATAACATCAATTTAAATAAAAATATCATTCCCTTTCTTCAGTCTGTTGTGTTTTTATAGAAGCACGGAGTGAAGTAATTTGGACAGAGAAAGAGGAATATATCACTTATATGCAGAATGTAAAAAAAAAAGGTACAAATGAACTTTTCTCTAAAACAAAAACAGAGTTATAGATGTATCAATAGAAAACAAAATTTATGGTTACCAGCAGGTGAAGGTATAAATTGGGAGATTGGGGTTGACATATACATGTGACATTATATATATATAAAGTAGACAACAAATAAGGACCTGCTGTATGGTACAGGGAACTCTACTCAATATTCTGTAGTAGCCTATATGGGTAAAGATTCTAAAAAAGAGTGCATATATGTTTATGTATAAGTGTTTCACCTGCTGTATGGCAGAAACTGATACAACATTATAAATCAACTATACTCCAACAATTTTTTTTTTTTTTAAAGAATTAGATGAAAGAGGCAAAAAAATGTTAGGGAAAATAGAGTCAAATTATTCCAAAGCACCCCTTCACTTTTTTATGCGAAATTTGGATATTGCCTTATCTCAGCCTTGGTGATGACGTTAGGGGTTGCATTGGTGTTTGTCCCCTTCGGGGATCTATTTTTTCTCCTTTGATTCTTTAAGACATTTGGATAAAATATTAAAAAGCCCTAGGATCAGATGTTGAAGATTGGAGGTAGAAAACAGATAAAGAAAATGAAATGAGTCTATTTTACATTTATATAGCTTTGTGAACGGGTGAGATTTGATATTAATTTGAATAGTAATGATACTTACCTCTCTTGGAGCATCCGACATTTCAGAACAGTTTGCAAACTTTAATTAGTTTATTTGGGTATCACTTCTGTGAGCTAAGTAAATATTCTCACTTCACACCCGTGGACATCTAGTGAAATGTCCAGTCTGAGTCATTCCGTAATAGCATTGACTATTACCAAATTAAGCATACCCTGATTTCAGTACTGATCATGTGTGCTCTATGATTTCTTTTTTTTTTTTTTTCTTTTTATCCTATTCACGTTAGACTAAATAAATTACTCTGTAGAATGTAATAGCTCTATCTGAAAAATGGGAAAACCTGAAAGACAGAAGGCAGACTAGATAGACATTTCTTTGTAGCTTCAAATAATGTTAGCAATTTTGTCATTCTGGATCACTGATTTATAATGGACCTGGTTCCATGTCTTTTGTATGTGTCCCCTCTTTTTTCAATTCAATGCTGTTGTGTTCTAGTGTCATGTGTCACAGTTATTTCAGAATTTGTAAACTGTGGTCTTCTTTTTCCTTTTTAGGGAAAGAGGGTCCACAATATTTGACTTAGTATAGTATGTTTTTAGGCTCGACTTGGGATATCAGATCTGGTTGACAGTTTTCATTTAAGTCTCTTATGTAGGTCAGGGAAAATTGGGGTAACAACATAAACAATGTAAACATTTTGAAATTGCAAGAAAGGAATATGTTATGTAGCATTTCCCAGACTGATATGATCACAGATTGTAACTCACAGGATAATGGTTATCTTACCCAATTACCTATCCAGGCTGTGAATCCTTTTTTATAATACCCTGCTGTGTATTTGTTCAGCTCTGATTTAAGTATCTAGAGTAATGAGTAACCACTTAGAATGCTGATGATGAAATTGAAGAAAATGGTAAAGACAGTAGCTCCATAGTGCCTTCTCCCTGCTTTTTGTGCACTGTTTCCTATGGTAACTCTTAGTCCTTCCATCTCCATTCAAAGCAGATACTACTTATTTTCTCCACTTTGCACTCTGAGGTCTTTTGCTGTTGTTTAGTCACTAAGTCATATCTGACTCTTTTGTGACCCCATGGACTGTAGACTTCCAGGCTCCTCTGTCCATGGGATTTTCCCAGGCAAGAATACTGGAGTGGGTTGCCATTTCCTCCTCCAGGAGATCGTCCTGATTCAAGGATCAAACCCACATCTCCTGCATTAGCAGACAGAATCTTGACCACTCAACCATCAGGGAAACCCTGAAGTCAATAGAGATTAGGTAAATTGTCCCAGGTAGCACAGCAGAGAAGGAGCTGAATTTGAATTTTGCTCCTGCAAAATCTTGTCCCAAGCCCATTAATTTATTTTCTCTTTCTCTCCTTCCTCACTTCTCCCCCCTTCTCTTTCTCTCCCCTACTGCACACACACACACACACACACACATATGTATATACATACATACATATATTTATAGACATTTGGTACCTATGATTGACTGTAATAGCTTAATAATTAAAAATACATTGAAATCCTCATCTTACCACTTGGAAAAATTGTTTATCTTTCCTGAGGTATGATTTCTTTATCAGTAGAATAAGTTTATAGCCTACTTATTGGTTTCCTGAGTAGATCAAATAAGATAATGCATTGAGTTCATAGCATGGATCCTGGCATATGATAAGGGCTCAATATTCATTAGCCATTATCATTATTGTTAGCATTATTGTTGAACAAGATGGGCTTGAGCGTAGCTCTCAACCTCCATGTACTGATTGACTGTTAAGTAAGATCAGTTATTCTGACCAAGGGGAGGGTAAGCACTGTGAACCCAGAATTCAGTTGCTGTAGTCCAGTGGAAGTTTGCTTCCATCAAAGTTCTTTTCTTGCTTCTTCCAAGGTCATGTGCACATAAATCCATCCATCTATTAGATTACATAGCTGGAAAAGGGAATGGCTACCCACTTCAGTATTCTTGCCTGGAGAATTCCATGGACAAAGGAGCCTGTAGGCTACAATCCATGGGGTCGCAAAGAGTTGCGCATGACTGAGAGACTAACACTCACTTTTCAGATTATGTAGGGAGCATAAAGCAAGAGGAATTTTCCTACTGTTTATATATAATGTGAGAAAATGCCAAGGAGAGATTTATTGCTTATGCCTATTTTAATGTTTTGTTTTTTTTTTTTAAAACACAATAGCTTTGGAGATTGTAAGTTTGTTAAAACCAAACCGTAAATCAGAGTGAACTGAAAATGCCCAGATGAATCAGGATTTAAGGACAGTCCCTTTGTGAAGTCTTCCTTTCTGCTTTGAGACTCACATAGGATGCTGACATCTGCCAGGTTCTCAGCCCAGCATTTCAAGCAGCAGATTTGTCTTTGACTCCCACACTGAGAGGGACCCAACATGTTTATGTATGTGTGTGTCTGTCATCTCTACATTATTCATTTCTAAATGAAAGGACTATATTTTACTTAACATTTTATCTATTTTGAGGATGTTGTTTTTTTATTAACACATTGCCTTAAACAATATTTGAGAAGATAATAAAGATGAGCTCCCCACAACCTCTTCTATATTGCTCTAAGTCTGAAATCAATTTGACTTGAAACTCCTTGTTATGACCACCACTGAGATCCTCATTTTCTCTCTTTCCTGGCCTGTTCCTGTAGCTTCCAAACTGGTCTCTCTCCTCTGTTATTGCCCAGAGCAAATAGATTACCTTGCCATCAGAGAGACCTACTTAAAGTGTAAGCACATCACTATTTCCCTAACTTAAACTGTACTGTTGTTAAAAAAAAAAAAAAAGATTAACCCCAAACTCTTCATAAATACATAGAAGAGTTTTTATGGTCTGGTCCTGCTTTTCTCACCAGCCTCATCACCCCACTTTTTTCTATGCTAAGATCAAATCATTTCCAATGCTCCCAGCCAACAACACTCCTTCATAAGTTGTGTTTGCTTCATATTATTCTCATTGCCCATGACAACCTACCAGCTTCTTGAGTCTTTGTGATTTTCACTACTATTTCCTGAGTGATATTCTTTTTTGACATTCTTTTTTAAAAAAATATTGTTTTCCATTATGGTTTATCACAGTATATTGGATAGAGCTGCCTGTGCTGTACCTTAGGACCTTGTTGTTTATCCATTCTAAAGGTAATAATTTGCATCTACCCACCCCAAACTCCCAGTCCATCCCTCTCTTCCCACACCCCCTTGGCAACCATAGGTCTATTCTCTATGAATCTGTTTCTCTTCTGTAGGTAGGTTCATTTGTGCCCTATTTTAGGTTCTACATGTAAATGACATCATATGGTGTTTGTTTTTCTCTTTCTGACTTACTTTTCCTTACTGTGATAATCTCTAGTTGCATCTCCTGAGTAATATTCTTCATGTGTTGTCTGTAGTAGATGCTTGTATTTGTTTCCTAGAGCTGTTATAATAACCCCCTACACCCTGAGTTGAGTGCTTAAACAACAGAAATCTACTCTCTCACAGTTTGGAGGCTAGAATGCCAAAGTCAAGATGTCGACTGGACCAGGTCCCTTTTCAGACCTCTGGTAGGTGATCCATCCTTGGCTGTTGTGGTTTCTGGTGGCTCCAGGCATTCAATGACTTATGGGAGCAGAACTCCAATCAATCTCTGTATCCACTAGACCATATTCCCTCTGTATGTATGTCCTAATTTTCCTTTTCTCACAGTGGATTATGACTCACAATAATGACCTCATCTTAACCTGATTGTGTCTGTAAAGATCTTATTTCTAAATAGGTCAATCCATAGATACCAGAAGTTCAGACATTAACATCTCTTTGGGGAACACAGATTAAACCATGACAGTGCTCCATGAGTATTTGATTAAAGGATGAATAAATTCCCATGTGCTCAGCCACCACTTCTGAGAAACTTTCTCTTACATTCAAAAGAGAGGTAATCACCCCACTTCCATAACAGTAATTATGTATTGCTATACTTTGCACATGTTATTTCTTAATTGGCCTGTCACACTACATTTGTTCTTATATTTTTGCAATTATATGACCATGAATTACTCAAGGAAGGGCCTATGTACTATTCATATTCATATCTCACTTCCTAGCATGGTACCTGAAAGGAAAGAGCAAATGTTTATATAAATTTTTGCTTACATTCTAAGTGGATTATTTCCCTTATTTCCCCCCAAATTACTATGCTGTCTGCGTAATCTTTGTGTGGTAGCAGCGGAGTGGCCAGACGGTAACGCTGAGACATACAATCCAGTCTTTCTGTGTGGCTATCGTACTGTCATCACTTCAGACAGCAAAGAATGCTTTGACCATCGGTGGCCAGCTCACATGCCCAGTAATATCCCTGTAGGATACTCTGGTTTGTTGATATTAGATTAAATCATTGTTTGTGAAGTACATTTATGATGCATTTAAAATATTTATTGGAAAAGCTGTTTGCATTCTGGGCAATAATTTTTGGAAAACTTTATGTAAGAACATAAACATTTCACATGCTCGGAGCTGGAATGTTTCTAAGGAGATATATGAAAATTGCAAATATAGTTCTATTTATAACTTTTAGCTAGAAAAAGCCTGATAGCAAAGGGCTTGTTTTCCTCTTTAGAAACAAAATGGGAGCTTATCTTATTATTTGCAGTGGGATAGAATTAAGAACGTGAATAGGATAAAGATAAATTGATAATTTAAAAATGACTTTGAGCCTAGGTATTCTTGCCTGGAGCATTCCATGGACATGGGAGCCTGGTGGGCTATAGTCCATGGGGTTGTAAAGAGTTGGACATGGCAGAGCAACTAACACTTTCAGTTTCACTTTTGAGCATAGGCGTCATTACCACAAGAAACTGAGGTAAGCCACACCTACAGCTGAGCATTTAACTTAAGATTACTTATTTATAGGTGATTGGTAAAGGAGGAGGTTAAAATTTATAGAAGCCATAAATGTAGCAAATCCATAAATTTGCCTTTTGCTTTTATCTCCATCTCCTGGCTTTGGATCTTTATTTCAGGAAAGCTGTGTACAAGGGAGTGAATAGCATTTAGTTTTGAACTTGCTGACCCTATGTTATGAAGTGACTTCCACTGTCAGTTATTACATTCTGCTATGGTAACAAATAAATGTTCATTTTACATGTCATCTTGATTTATTCAAAGTTATAAAACCTGTCCTTATGTTAAATTAACATGAAGTGAACTAAATACTTAATAGGAATTATAATAAAAACTACTTAGTTGTGACCCAGTCCATTCTTTTGTTGTCTATTTAAAATGCTCTTGTTAATTCAAGGACTGTGGTTCTACCATTCAGTGAAAAAAATGTCTTTATACAACTTTTTGCAAATCATGTTTATAATGTGTTAACCTGATGAGTTATTTCTACTAGACAAATATTTATTAATAGTGAAAAAGAACGTTTAAAAATAAAGTTATCTAAGAGTTATGATGCTGCTGTGAACTTATTTTTTATTAAAGGAAATATAATTTTTGTGTTTTATTTTGACTACAATGTAAATAAAAATAAATAAATAAATAATAAAGTTACCCTCTTCCATTTTAAGTAGTTGCTTTATATTGAATAAAGGGCGCATTTCATGCAAAAATGGGCTCAATAAAGGACAGAAATGGTATGGACCTAACAGAAGCAGAAGATATTAAGAAGAGGTGGCAAGAATACACAGAAATTGTACAAAAAAGATCTTCACGACCCAGATAATCACAATGGTGTGATCATTCACCTAGAGCCAGACATCCTGGAACGTGAAGTCAAGTGGGCCTTAGAAAGCATCACTACAAACAAAGCTAGTGGATGTGATGGAATTCCAGTTGAGCTATTTCAAATCCTGAAAGATGATGCTGTGAAAGTGCTGCACTCAATATGCCAGCAAATTTGGAAAACTCAGCAGTGGCCACAGGACTGGAAAAGGTCCATTTTCATTCCAATCCCTAAGAAAGGCAATGCCAAAGAATGCTCAAACTACCGCATGATTGCACTCATCTCACACATTAGTAAAGTAATGCTCAAAATTCTCCAAGCTAGGCTTCAGCAATATGTGAACTGAGAACTTCCAGATGTTCAAGCTGGTTTTAGAAAAGGCAGAGGAGCCAGAGATCAAATTGCCAACATCCGCTGGATCATCGAAAAAGCAAGAGAGTTCCAGAAAAACATCTATTTCTGCTTTATTGACTACACCAAAGCTTTCGACTGTATGGATCACAATAAACTGTGGAAAATTCTGAAAGAGATGGGAATACCAGACCACCTGACCTGCCTCTTGAGATACCTGTATGCAGGTCAGGAAGCAATAGTTAGAACTGGACGTGGAACAAGAGACTGGCTCCAAATAGGAAAAGGAGTACATCAAGGCTGCATATTGTCACCCTGCTTGTTTAACTTATATGCAGAGTACATCATGAGAAATGCTGGGCTGGAAGAAGCACAAGCTGAAATCAAGATTGCGGGGAGAAATATCAATAACCTCAGGTATGCAGATGACATCACCCTTATGGCAGAAAGTGAAGAGGAACTGAAAAGCCTCTTGATGAAAGTTCAAGAGGAGAGTGAAAAAGTTGGCTTAAAGCTCAACATTCAGAAAACTAAGATCATGGTATCTGGTCCCATCACCTCATGGGAAATAGAGGGGGAGACAGTGGAAACAGTGTCAGACTTTTTTTTTTTAGGGGCTCCAAAATCACTGCAGATGGTGATTGCAGCCCTGAAATTAAAAGATGCTTGTTCCTTGGAAGGAAAGTGATGACCAACCTAGACAGCATATTAAAAAGCAGAGACATTACTTTGCCAACAAAGGTCCGTCTGGTCAAGGCTATGGTTTTTCCAGTGATCATGTATGGATGCGAGAGTTGGATTGTGAAGAAAGCTGAGCACCGAAGAACTGATGCTTTTGAACTGTGGTGTTGGAGAAGACACTTGAGCATCCCTTGGACTGCAAGGAGATCCAACCAGTCCATCCTAAAGGAGATCCGTCCTGGGTGTTCACTGGAAGGACTGAGGCTGAAGCTGAAACTCCATTACTTTGGCCACCTCATGTGAAGAGTTGACTCATTGGAAAAGACGCTGATGCTGGGAGGGATTGGGGGCAGGAGGAGACGGGGACAACAGAGGATCAGATGCCTGGATGGCATCACCAACTCAATGGGCATGAGTTTGAGTCAACTCTGGGTGTTTGTGATGGACAGGGAGGCTGGGCGTGCTGCGATTCATGGGGTCACAAAGAGTCAGACACGACTGAGCGAGTGAACTGAACTGAACTGATATTGAATGAGAATTTTAATTACATTATTATTTGATTAATAATGTGAAAGACTATTTAGAAGAAGAAACTGAAAATTATAAAAATTATAAGAAATTTAATTATTGTAAACCTAAATTAGCTACCTGAATGAATTTCACTTTTATTTTTATCTCTAAGCTCTTACCCAAAGAGCCAGTTTGCAGAACTTTTTCTTGTTTTGTTGTCTTTTCTGTAAGATATTAAGATATTCCTGAGATATTAATTTTAAGGGCTACTCATTACTTCTTATGTTCTACTCATTATACCTGAACTATGAGTATAATCAGAAGATGGAAAACAAAGAGCTCATCTTTCCAAGAACAGAGTGTGAACCAAATTGATTTCATGTTCTTTTTAATTTATTTATTTTTATTGAAGGACAATTGCTTTACAGAAGCAATTGTGGTGTTTTCTGTAAAACCTCAACATGAATCAGCCATGGGTGTACATATATCCCCTCCCTTTTGATCCTCCCTCCCATCTCCTGCTCCATCCACCCCTCTAGATTGATACAGAGCTCCTGTTTGAGTTTCCTGCACCATACAGCAAATTCCTGTTGGCCATCTGTTTTACATATGGCAATATAAGTTTCCATGTTACTCTTTCCATACACCTCACCCTGTCCTCCCATCTCCCCATGTCCAAAAGTCTGTTCTCTATGTCTGTTTCTCCATTGCTGCCCGTAAATAAGTTCTTCAGTACCATTTTTCTAGATTTTTTATATATGCATTAGAACTCAATGCTTATGTTTCTCTTTTTAACTCACTTCACTCTGTATAATAAGTTCTAGGTTCATCCACCTGATCAGAATTGACTCAAATGTAGTCCTTTTTGATGGCTGAGTAATATTCCATTGTGTATATTTACCACAATTTCTTTATCCATTCATTTGTCGATGGATATCTAGGTTGCTTCCATGTTCTAGCTATTGTAAATAGTGCTGCAGTGAACAATGGGATACATGTATCTCTTTCCAGTTTGGTTTCCTCAGGGTATATGCCTAGGAGTGGGATTGCTGGGTCATATGGTGGTTTTATTCTTAGTTTTTAAAAAAGTCTCCATACCATCTTCCATAGTGGCTGTATCAATTTACATTACCAGCAAGAGTGCAAAAGCATTCCCTTTTCTCCACATTCTCTCCAGCATTTATTGTTTGTAGACTTTTTGATGATGGCCATTCTGACCAGTGGCAGGTGATATTTCATTGTAGTTTTGATTTTCATTTCTCTAATAATGAGCGATATTGAGCATCTTTTCATGTTTGTTACCCATCTGTATGTCTTCTTTGGAGAAATGTCTGTTAGACCTTTTTCCTACTTTTTCTTTGGGTTGTTTATTTTTCTGACATTGAGTTGTATAAGCTGCTAGTATATTTTGGAAATTAATTCTTTGTCAGTTGTTTCATTTGCTATTATTTTTTCCTATTCTGAGAGTTGTCTTTTCACCTTGCTTATAGTTTCCTTTGCTGTACAAAAGTTTTAAGTCTAATCAGGTCCCACTTGTTTACTTTTGTTTTTATTTCCATTACTCTAGGAGGTGGGTCATAGAGGATCTTGCTTTGACTTATGTCATTGAGTGATCTGCCTATGTTATTCTCTAAGAGTTTTATAGTTTCTGGTCTTACATTTCGGTCTTTAATCCATTTTGAATCTATCTTTATGTATAGTGTTAGGAAGTGTTCTAATTTCATTCTTTTACATGTAACTGTCCAGTTTTCCCAGTACCATTTATTGAAGAGGCTATCTTTGCCCCATTGTATATTCTTGCCTCCTTTGTCAAAAATAAGGTACCCACAGGTACCTTTGCTGAGAGAGTTGCTAAACTCAAGCTTTTATTTGAATGCCTTTTAAACAGTACAGACTCTGAAACGGGATTTCCTTCTTCTAGAATATAGATTGTTCTTTAACTACATTTTTTAGGTTATAAAATAAAAGATGCAAAACAGAATTCATAATGGTTATTATCTGGCGTATAATTCTAATAGCAGGTGTTTCATACATATTCTGAATGGCAGGGCAATAACAGAGAAGCCAGGTTTATTTTGTAACGGCCTCAATATTGACCTTGCCCGCTGCACAACCTGTGGGCATCACGCTAACCTGACAAAATGGCTAGCATCCAAGGAGCACCTTTGTCGATGGGGTTGGATACCTTCCATATCTTCACATATAATAACCAGCATCCAATCCAAAACTACTGGAGCAGAAAAGTGAAACAGAGTACATAATAAGAGTATGTTAGAGTCATTTAGTGTGTGCTTATTTTAAGCTCATTTGACTCCTTGTTTCCTGATTAAATCCATGCTAGCTTCTTTTATGACCATTTTTACAATTGCGTTATCTCAGCCCTACATGGCTGAGAGTCATTATTAAATTCAATAGATGAAGCCATGACAAACTCTTTAAGAAAAGTGGAAAAGCTGTGGTGTTAGCTGAAGGATACAATGAAGTAACTGGACAGCATGAGAGAATAAGAGGAAAGCAAAAACAAGATAAACTCAATTTTCTAACCTCTGTTCCTTTTCTACACCTCAGAAATTACCAACAAGACCCCTCCAAAAATATGCATTTCAGAGAACATTGAGTCTTATTTTGGATACTATCATGCATAAATGAAGGTTGGAGCAGAGGACATTTGCATGTGATGCCTTCATATATTGATAAAGATAACTGGCCACACAACACTGTACGTGTTGGTCATCTGCATGACCTCAGCAAGGATTTTGAGCTTGGAACTGCTTCTCCCATAAACCAATAGTTGGAATCAAATATCAGTTCTGACCATACTTTACTGACCAGCTTTACTGGTTGCTTTTTTTATTGAGTTTGTGACCCATGAGAGCTTATTGTAAGAACTGGAATGACCCAACAGTTTTGGGAAAGTGGAGTAAAGCCTCTTAATGTAGGTGTTCTCAGTCTACTGGTTCAATGGATCAAGTAAAGACAACAGCATTAAGTAGTTGGAGTGAAGTTTTATTCAGCTTGTTTCAGTCAAGATGTTAGAGTCATTGTGGCTTTCTAATGGAGCTCAGAACAGAACTGAACCTCCTCCAAACTGCCAGGCTCAGCCAAGAAAAACACTGCTTCATGACCCTAGATCAGAATGCTAAATTGAATTTTACCGGACTGTTTCTCAGCCTTCCCAAATACATTTGGCTACCTTGTCAAAGGACAAGTTAGTGTCAAGGAAATAAAAACAGTTGTCACTTTGTCCCAGTGTGAGGATTTCTCTTCAGGAAATCCATGACCAGCTGTATCCTGGTAGAGATTTGGTGATTTCACATGGCTTAGCTCCTCCTCCTCCTTTTTTATAGCCTCCAACAACTCCTTTGGAAACCCTACTCTGCACCTTCATGTCCATCAGGTCCTAATCAGGAAGTATCTCTTGTTGATTTTCTAGTTAATGTGCCTATTATCATCAGATGATAAATAATATGCGAAGAATTCCTGACCTAGGAGACATGAGATGGATTCTCCCATAGGTTTTCATTCTGCAACTCTTAACTCGCCCATTGCATTCGTGTGCCAGCGCTGCTGTAACAAAGTGCTGCAAGCTGGGTGGCTTAAAACACAGAAATGTATTATCTCCTGCTTCTCAGGCCTAGAAAGCTTAGATCACGGTGCTGGCAGGGCTGGTCCTTCCTGAGGGCTGTGAGTGAACCTCTTTAGCATCATATTTCTGGTGATTGGCTGGTAGTCTGTGGAACTGTTGGGTGCAGATCTCTGCCTTTATTTTCACAATGACTTTCTTCATGTTTGTCTGTCTCTAAATATCCCCTTTTCACCAATCATATTAGATTAAGGCTCAGCCTAAAGAAATTATCTTTTTTTTTCCATTTATTTTATTAGTTGGAGGCTAATTACTTTACAATATTGTAGTGGGTTTTGTCATACATTGACATGAATCAGCCATGGATTTACATGTATTCCCCATCCCCATCCCCCCTCCCACCTCCCTCTCTACCAGCTCCCTCTGGGTCTTCCCAGTGCACCAGGCCCGAGCACTTTTCTCATGCATCCAACCTGGGCTGGTGATCTGTTTCACCTCAGAAATTACCAACAAGGCCCCCAACGTGTTTCGATGCTGTTCTCTCGAAACATCCCACCCTCGCCTTCTCCAACAGAGTCCTAAAGTCTGTTCTGTACATCTGTGTCTCTTTTTCTGTTTTGCATATAGGGTTATCATTACCATCTTTCTAAATTCCATATATATGCATTAGTACACTGTATTGGTCTTTATCCTTCTGGCTTACTTCACTCTGTATAATGGGCTCCAGTTTCATCCATCTCATTAGAACTGATTCAAATGAATTCTTTTTAATGGCTGAGTAATATTCCATGGTGTATATGTACCACAGCTTCCTTATCCATTCGTCTCCTGATGGGCATCTAGGTTGCTTCCATGTCCTGGCTATTATAAATAGTGCTGCGATGAACACTGGGGTGCATGTGTTTCTTTCAGATCTGGTTTCCTCGGTGTGTATGCCTAGAAGTGGGATTGCTGGGTCATATGGCAGTTCTATTTCCAGTTTTTAAAGAAATCTCCACACTGTTCTCCATAGTGGCTGTACTAGTTTGCATTCCCACCAACAGTGTAAGAGGGTTCCCTTTTCTCCACCCCCTCTCCAGCATTTATTGCCTGTAGACTTTTGGATAGCAGCCATCCTGACTGGTGTGTAATGGTACCTCACTGTGGTTTTGATTTGCATTTCTCTGATAATGAGTGATGTTGAGCATCTTTTCATGTTTGTTAGCCATCTGTATGTCTTCTTTGGAGAAATGTCTGTTTAGTTCTTTGGCCCATTTTTTGATTGGGTCATTTATTTTTCTGGAATTGAGCTGCAGGAGTTGCTTGTATATTTTTGAGATTAATCCTTTGTCTGTTGCTTCATTTGCTATTATTTTCTCCCAATCTGAGGGCTGTCTTTTCACCTTACTTATAGTTTCCTTTGTTGTGCAAAAGCTTTTAAGTTTCATTAGGTCCCATTTGTTTAGTTTTGCTTTTATTTCCAATATTCTGGGAGGTGGGTCATAGAGGATCCTGCTGTGATTTATGTCGGAGAGTGTTTTGCCTATGTTCTCCTCTGGGAGTTTTATAGTTTCTGGTCTTACATTTAGATCTTTAATCCATTTTGAGTTTATTTTTGTGTATGGTGTTAGAAAGTGTTCTAGTTTCATTCTTTTACAAGTGGTTGACCAGTTTTCCCAGCACCACTTGTTAAAGAGGTTGTCTTTTTTCCATTGTATATCCTTGCCTCCTTTGTCAAAGATAAGGTGTCCATAGGTTCGTCAAGTAATTACCTCTGAAACAACTTTGTATTCAAATAAGGCACATTTTGAGATTCTGAGAGTTAGGACTTCTGTAGATTAATTGGTGGAGGGTGGGCGGAGTTTGAGGGCACAATTCAACCCTATAACCTGTGTCATTTTCCCATAAACTGTTGAGGTTCTCTTTCATCTGGTGATAGTGTATGAAAAAATATGAATCAATCATTCATTTTGGCATACTTTTTTTCATAGAATTATATGGATTATACTTCTTTTTGTCTACTTCATTATACTTATATATGATATGATAGATAAATATAGTTATCTTCACTCTGTCTGCAAATATGCACCTAATAAAATAACAAGGACTTTTGTATATGGGTCTGACTTACTCTGTGAGATTATATCAGATGCAATAATATTGAACATTTCAAACTGCATTACCTTCTTTTTCTGTTATCTTTATAAATTGTAAATAATTGTTAAGTGTTATCATCATCATCTCTGAAACTTGTGGATAATAAATTATATGCTTGAAGAGATCAAGTAAAATATAGGGAAGAATCGCCATAAATCCACTTACTTACTTGAAAGAATTATCGGTGTGAATTGAGATTCCCTGTAGGTTGGGTAGTAGGTACCATAACTGCTGTTACTTCCTCAACACTGCTGCAATCAAAGGGTCCTGATACGTCATGTACCAATTGTTTATTTTAATCCTTATGATTCCCCTAAGAGAAAGCTATTATTTTCATTTTACAAATAAGAAAGAAAATCAAGATGTGAGGTTTGGTCATAGTTACCTTTGTCTGCATGCATGCTCAGTTTTGTCTGACTCTTTATGACACTGTGGGCTGTAATCTGCCAGGCTCCTCTGTCCATGAGATTTTTTTTTTTTCTAGGTAAGAATGCTGCAGTGGGTTGTCACTTCCTTCTCCAGGGGGTCTTTCTGACACAGGGATCCAACCCACAACTGAGCCACCCGGGGACCCTCGTAGTTGCCATTATGTTCAAATAATGGTCTTAGTTCAACCTCCATCAATGGAAGCTAAACTTATAGATATGTAAATGGGCAGAAGTTAAAAGGAGTGTCACTTTATAAACAAAGGAACTTATTTTTAAATATTGAGAATGAAAGAAATGACCAAAAGGCATAGCATCATCAAATTAGAATAAAAGGAGCACTATATAATTAGTATGTAGAGTTTAGGGTTTCCATGTTAACAGGAATAGTATCTTCTCACAGGGTCAGGGACTAGTTCTAGATAAATGAAAAGATGCATTTCATTAGATGCACTTTTCAGAGACAATTGAGACTTAGGCCTATGTGGAAAATCTCTTGTTGATCTATCACTAACTGGAAACCCAGTTTGTTCACAATTAGTGAAGATTGAACCTATTGCCAGTAAGCACATGAAAAAAAGTGCTCAACATCATAAATTGTTAGAAAAATGAGACCATATGGCCACCAAATACTCAATTAAATGGCTAAAATGAAGGAAATTGACAGCCACAAATATCAGTGAGGGTGAGGAACAACTAACACTTTGCTACATTCTAGATGAAAATGTGACATGAGGCAGCTATCTTGGGTATTTTGAACAGTTTCATAGAAAGTTAAAAGGAATATACTCTATGACCTAACAATTACATTTATATGGAAAGAAATGTAGTCAAGAGAAATGAAAACATGTCTACAAAGAGCCTAATATTAGAATGTTCATAGCAACTTTATTCATAATCATAAAAATAAACTGAGGACAGTCTAGGTGTCTGTCAATAGAAGAAGAAGTAGTATATTCAGAGAGTGGAGTACTACAGAGCAATAACATGTAGTAACATGAATGCCTCTGAAAACATGATGAGTGAAAGATTCCAGATACAACAAAATATTAATATATAGTGTACATTTCCATTTATGTAGAACATTTGAATAGGAAACATCTCTCGTGAAAGAAGTCAGTTCCTTTTGGGGCAGGATATTGACTGGAGAAAATATAAAGGAACTTCTGAAGTGATGAGAATATTCTGTATCTTCATAGGACTATGGATTGAACTGTACACTTCCAATTGATATAGTTTAATATATGTAAATTATACCTCTCTCTATATATTCTTTCAAATTATTAAGCCATACAGATTATGGGCTTCCCTGATAGCTCAGTTGGTAGAGAATCCACCTGCAATGCAGGAGACCCCAGGTTGATTCCTGGGTCAGGAAGATCTGCTGGAGAGGGATAGGCTACCCACTCCAGTATTCTTGGGCTTCCCTGGTGGTTCAGCTGGTAAAGAATGTGCTTACAATGCGGGAGACCTGAGTTCAATCCCTGGGTTAGGAAAGGCTGCCCAGTCCAGTTTTCTGGCCTGAAAACTTCCATGGACTATATGTATAGTCCATTGGGTGACAGTCAGACACAACTGAGCGCCTTTCACTTTCACAGATTATGGGTAACCCAGTCCAGGGTCAGTTTTCGGGTCTGAGGGATAATGAGAAAGAGGGTACATTTGAACCTGAAGTGTCTCCTCAGAAATCCTACTAAAGGTTACTTTTTAGGAATAACGAGTGAACTCCTCTCCTTTTTGGTCCAAAATGCCTCTCAAATTTAATTTACTACTTGCCCCCTCAACCCCCTGTGTCGCTTACTTTCCCCTGGACATTCTCACTAGACAGATGCTCATTTAAAATGATACTGTTATCCCCTTGAATTAATTGGCTGTGCTCAGAGAGGTAGAACTCCCATGATGCTATAACAAACTCAGCTTGTGCAAAGGCAGGAGTAGTTTTAAAAACTCAAGTGTTATGTCTGGGATTTTTTTTTTTTTTATTATTATTAACCTCTCCTAGAACTCTTCTCTGCTGTCATACATAAATCAGAGGATTATGAAAGAACTAGTCAAAGAGGCTGTTTCCTTCTAAGGCTGTAATTTGGCTCCATGAATTATTAATTATTAAACCGGTATGGCATCAGCTCCTCAGAACCTAATATAAATGTAAAAGGCTCACCTTATCAGTTATAATCTAAGGAGCTGCAGTAATGTAATTCTTTCCATTTAGTGCTCTGTGGTATGTTAAAGGGAGTTGGAATATTCAATCCACGAAACTTTCTGAAATAAAATACAAGGAAGCAAGGAAGAGGATTTTTTTTTTTTCTTTGCAAATAGATTTGAAATTCAGTATAAGGAAGCAGATGTGGATTGCTTCAAGGGTTTTGATTATCATGAAGGATGGAGTTGTTTCATAGATGCTGAAGCAAATAACAGGACATGTAAAAGACTGTGGTTGAAGAAAACTGTCTGAAAGCAAAGCTTTGGAACATCTTGCATCTCTGCTGCTGCTAAGGAGGAAATAAATAATGCACCAAGGATTGAAGTTGTGCTAAAGATAAGTTCAGTATTTGTTGAAAGCAGACATCTGATCTAGTAAGTACGTTGTTTTTCATATACGAATTATAGCTCTTCAAAGAAGCAAGAACTAAGAATGCGTGATCCTTTTTGTTTTTTTCTGGGATACTTAGCTTTAATACTTGATGAAGCCTCCCAGACTTCTTTGGTTATCTCTTTAATATGTAATGTTGTTTTATTTTTAAAAACCTCCTGAAGAAAAATATATGAGCTTAAGTCTGTTCTTTTTTTGCAAACATAAGATTAGTCTCATGTGCAGAGTTGTCTTTTTATCAGCAATTTCTGAATATTTCAGAACTGTGCTTTCCAAGTATACATACAACTGATTCTGTCAGATTCAGATGACAGCATTCTTACCTGATTTTACAAATGCCACAACTGTTCAACACCAAAATTTAAAGAAGGAAATTATACCAGTGCTCTGACCTAGCCAATGATTATAAGTTGGTGGCTTTATTAATATTTTAATAAGGTAGAAGTACATGTTATGGCTAGCTATCCTAAAATAAATGTGTTATGTTTCTGTAGCTTAGCCAGTCTAAGATAGTGTTTTAGAAATAATTGAATTAAATCTGTGCAAACTTTCATACTATTAATAGGAAATTTAGTAGCTTTAATATTTTGAGTACACTGCAGTGATGCTAGTCCTGTTTGACTTACATTAAAACAGATTACAGTTTTTAAAAATAATTTTATGAGGTTAAAGTTGGTACAGGAAAATAGAGAGTAAACTAATTCTATAAAAACAGCTAAATGTGAAGATGACCTATGAGATAAAAGCACCTTGATTGCACTGTTACTTTTGTATAGTCAATTTTTAACATAATGACAAGTTAACATTTTGTGTGGACCTCTATGACGTTAAAAGTATTAAAAATAGCGATGATTTTTCCTGGTTAGGCCAGAGAGGCCAGGCTGTGACATGTAGTACTTCAAAGATAAATAACAGTTCATTAAAAATTATGCAAATGCCTGTAATTTTAAGTATCCTTGAACAATAGCATACATTTCCACAGAGTTTTCTGAATGAAGGAAATGCCACGTAATTGTAGGACTCATTAAGATAATAACAAAAAATGACATTTCTCCTTTCAGGTGAAATAATCATTTTTTGTTTTAAATAAACTGTTTTGTGGATGCAAAATTAGGGGTAAATATGCGTCGGAATGACAATTACATGAAATCGTTTCATTAATAATACGGTACTACTAATATTGTACACAGTTTATACCCATTTCCACTACTAGCCAACAGGTAACATTTTTTTTTAGGTAATATTTTCCTGACTGTATTTTCTGTATGAGATGTTGCCCCATTAAATATATATTAGGGGAAAAATGATTAGATTTAAGTTTACTACTGGCAGTTTAGTATGATTCTACTGAGTAGACTGTGCTTTGGTTCAATATTAAAATAAGTCTCTTTATAACCAAAGCATTTCCAAGATCCAGTTTCTGGCTCATCACTGTTGGACAGCATATTTAGAGTTCCCTGAAACTCTTGGAAATGAAATTTGATCACTAATGATAGGTTCATTCTCCATTCCATTTTGCTAATCCAATTTGGTTCCCTACTTTTCATTGCCCAGAGATTTGGATTGTGTATTTGAGTTTTAATGAAACCATAGAGTATAAGATTCAGGCTGTTTCAGAGGTTGATTTGTTGGCTTAAGGTTAAATTGTAAAAATGCCCAGTGAAAGATGCTAAGTTAAAAATCCATAAGGACTTAGGAGTTAGGAAGCATTTGGGAAAAAAAAAAAATAATAATAATAAGCAAAGAGCACCCTCAGGCTTGAGCAGGTGTTATGCTAAGAAAGCCACTGAAGGTGGAAAGAAAGGTAAAACTTTGATGGGAGGCCCTTCTGTTTTTGCTCCATATCTGTGATCTCTTTCTGTTTTGAATTGCTTTTACCCTGGGTTAGTCTCTAGGCTTAGTCCTGATATTTCTCATTGCTGACCATGTTAACAAGCCAGGATAAGTATTAAAGCTTGTAACTCACTTGCTACACTCTGTCTGGTGTCTTCTTTTAATCTTTTATATACTCAGGTAAGGTTTGAGCCATGGTCACTTCTGTGACCGCAGTTTCAAGATTGTGTTCATATAGTGGACTTTTTTCATGATGTCTTAGGATCCAGCTTTGATTTCAGACAGGATTAGACTAGAGTTGTTTTTGAAAATGAGTGATGCTGCTTTCTAGCCTTTGCACACAGTATGATCTCTCTGAGGCTCTGTTTTCCCTATTGTAAATGAAGATAATAAAATTAATCTCACTCATTAGTTGATTGAGAGAATCCAATGAGAGAATGCATGTAAAAATACTTAGTTTTTGTCTTGCTTATGTTAAATGTTCAGTAAATCTATTACTACATTCACCTGTTATATCAGGTGAATGTTATATCAGGCTTTTGCTTTTCAAAAAAAAAAAAGAATCTCTACAATTAATTCTAGTTTTGGGTGGTAATGGGTTTGATCTGGTATATGGATTCTGAGTAGAGTAGCCATGAATCTTATTTAAATCTAAATTTATTTTTAATGAGAGTAAAAAATCAAATGGTTTCTGTCATTACCAACTCACCACATAATCATGCTGTGGTTGGAATCTTGAATCTTGTAAAGACTAACCTCCCCATTTTTCTTCAAATAGAATCAATATATGTGAGTGATTTTATTAGTTATGAAATATATCAAGGAGAAATGTAACTGTGTACATCAGTAATATAATTTAATGTGGTAGACAAACTGAGACTAATTATGGGGTTACTTTATTTATATAAGTGACTTCTATAGGTTGAAAATCAATCCTGTTATGATTTCCAGGTTTTCTGCCTTTGGTAAAGTGGAACCTTTTCTCCTTTAAGACCTATTTTCTTCATAGAACTTTCCTGATAAACACCACCATGAATTAATACTTTTCTTATTTTAAACACTTATACTGTAACAAAACCAGAAACCTCTCCCTGTATTATTTTTAAATTTTCTCTGCTTTCCCCCCATAATATCTTTTTTCCCCCTGAAATTTTATTCCAAAGTTTTGGAGTCATGTGCTTACATCAACCTTTTCTCTACCAGAAACACTGTGTTTCTGTGGATAAGTTGAGAAGTAGGTAATAGAGTTCAGCTTCTAAACACTAATTCAGCAAATCAATGAGATATAAAATGTAGGTTTATTAACAAATAGATATTTCACTGAAAAATTGATGCTTTTGAACTATGGTGTTGGAGAAGACTCTTGAGAGTCCCTTGGACTGCAAGGAGATCCAACCAGTCCATCCTAAAGGAGATCAGTCCTTGGTGTTCATTGGAAGGACTGATGCTGAAGCTGAAACTCCAGTACTTTGGCCACCTCATGCGAAGAGCTGACTCCTTGGAAAAGACCCTGATCCTGGTAGGGGTTGGGGCCAGGAGGAGAAGGGGACAGCAGAGGATGAGATGGCTGGATGGCATCACCGACTCGATGGATATGAGTTTGGATATAAGTTTGGAGATGGATATGAGTAATGGAAAGTTGGTGATGGGCAGGGAGGCCTGGCGTGCTGCGATCCATGGGGTCGCAAAAGTCGGACACGACTGAGTGACTGAACTGAAAATATCAGTAAAATATTAATATTTTTTATGTGAATATATAAATGATGGTACAAAAAAATCACACCTATTATATTTCTTAAAATAAAATATTTGGTGACATTTTCTGCCCATAAGCAAAGAAAATAACTTTCTGATGGCTTTTATTTCAGGTTTTCCAGCAACTACTTTGCATTAGTTTGGATTATGCTCTTCATAATAGGAGAAACACTACTTGATGCTCCAGTTCTCAGGTTCTGACTGAATAGATATACCACCTTTCCTTTTTCCTTCCCTGATTTAAAATTACCCCCTTGGGGGAGCAAACTTATAGTTCACTTATGGGATTCATAAAACACAGAGGTTAATGTATAGAGAAACTAGTATAGAACATGTAAGTGTGTTTGCTTAGCCTCTCAGTCGTGCCTGGCTTCTTGCGACCACATGGACTGTAGCCTGCAGGCTCCATAGTACATGCTAAATAATCATTTCATTGTAAGTTGTGCTACTCTTTCCTGCTTTAGAATATGTACCAAATAGTGAGATAAAGATGATCTTGCTATTCCCATGTTGATTGCCATTCCCATGTTGATAATTTAGAGTTATTCTCCAAATAGGCTAAAATCACAATCAAGAGTTACTTTTTAATAGGTTTTGGGGAGTTAGTTACATTATTTGGACCTCATAATGTTAGATTAGGACCTCGGAGATCATACAGCTCATTACTCAAATGGTAGCTTAGATCCCAAATGGCCTCTCAAGGTCGTAGAGCCTGTTAGTAGTGGAGTTACAGAGCCAGATAAAGAAATTGGGTCTCCTGACTTATTGTGTGATATCCGCTTTAGTGCACCTTATTTCCTCTGAGTCAGATCGATAAACTGTTCCCTGGTGACATTCAGACATCTCTCAGATATTTGTGGATAATGTAACACTGTGGCTATTTTGGAGTATCAATCCAGAAGTTAAGATAATACAAGATAGTTTGCACTTCAATATGCTTTCATGTGTAAATTATTTCACAACTTAGATCTTTTTTTCCTGTAAAATAGTAGCTTTCTGATATATTTTTTTAGTTTGGTTTCTCAAATGGGATGAGGGATAGAGATAATTCATGTAATTCAAGGGAAGGGAAGCAAACAAGAAAAAGAATTATTTCATTCTTATTCAGAAGGAACAGTACACCTATTTGATGTTTTCTTCAGAGATCCCAAATCCATTGTTTCTGTAGCTGGTAATAGTTTGCTCTTCAGAAAGGCCGCACACTTTGCAGAGGTTAAAGCTTGCACCACACAAGTGTAGCTGTTTGTTCACCACACTGAATTGCCAGGTGAACTTTAACTAAGAGCTCAAAAATTGAATAGTTTAATCCTACAGAAGCAATTTTGTTCACTGGCAAAAGGGTACCTCGATTTTGAGTATTTCTCAGAGGAGCTTGGCTGGGAATTTAAAATACCTTAGAGTTCCTCTTGGGACAAAGAACAGCTCCTGGATGGTAATCTAATAAAACAGAATCGAACAAAGATGCGGTCTGTGACATAAGCTCTGCTGAACTCCTCTCCAACAGCTCAAGCATTTTTGCGTTGACAGACTGATCAAGACAATGGACCTGTGGAGGTGGCCTCACCAGGGCAGCTAGAACCTTCCTGCAGCCTTCTGCCTACCACTCCTCTTGCATCCAAGTTTAATGGTATTTTATGGTGTCCTAAACATACAGTCAAAATGCTGAGCTTCTTGACCATTTTTGTCTGATAGTTTCTTCCATTTGAATTTAGGAGTAGGTATGAGCAATTGAGCCAAGTGAAAATTAAGTAAATGGCATAGAAAAAGGAGCTCTGGATTCAAACTTGAAAGTTTCTGATGCAAGCGTTTCCTCCATCATC
The DNA here is from genome assembly GCF_033118175.1 of Dama dama. Classification (NCBI taxonomy): domain Eukaryota; kingdom Metazoa; phylum Chordata; class Mammalia; order Artiodactyla; family Cervidae; genus Dama; species Dama dama. The sequence continues at coordinate 29,166,223 of NC_083704.1, read as the reverse complement.
TCTGATTTTAAGCAAGCTTCTCAAACTATCTTGCATTACATCCACTGGTTTCTTGTAAAGTATAATATGGTTTCCATCTTCTTTACGGCTCAAGATTTATTTTTTAAAAAGAATTAAATGGACTTAAGCTATTTGAAAGGGTTTTTTTTTTTTTTTTAAGTGACTCATACCCTTTGTTGGATCATTATAATTACAGTAATTCCTTTTGTATTTTCTCTTGAATAGAGGAGTGCATTCGATTACTCAGGCTTTCATAGTGAAATACTATGAACTGGGTAGCTTCAACAGCAGTAAAATTTGTTTCTCAGACCTGACGGTTAGAAGTCAGACCAAGGTTTGCAGGTTGGTTCCCTCTGAGTGCTATGAGGGAGAAGCCCTCTAGGCTTTCCTCTAATTGCTGGTGGTTTGCTACCAGTCTTCACTGTTCCTTGACATATAGAGGCGTCACCCTGATTTTAACTTTAATCTTCACATGGGGTTCTATTTATGTAGCTGTCTGTGTCCAAAGTTTTCTTTTAAAAAGATATTACTCATAAAGGATTAGGGGTCCAGCTGATTACGAACTCATCTTAACTAATTATATTTACAATGCCCATCTTTCCATATATGTCGTATCTTGAAGCACTGGGAGATAGTTGAACCTAACAATTGGGGGATGGGTCACAATTGAAACCCATAACAAGGAACATGGGCAATTTAAAAACTTCCTTAGCATTCTTTCTGTTGATTGCAGACTTTAGAATTACCATAATGTCATTTTGCATCCTGCTATTCGTTCCTCCATTCCTATTCTTTATTAACTATTAACAATAAACCACATCCTAACATATTAAACTTATAATCTCAAAGTAAAAGAATATTCAAAGAGAAGCATTATAGTAAGTAATTGTGAATCAATCTTAGTAAATTAACAGTCTGGACTAATCTGACCACTAACAATTATTTTAGTCAGTTTCTGGGAATCAGCAAATAGTGTACCCAACCCAATGAGAATTTATGTATTTTCAATTTTCAGAGAATTTTAATTTGTGTTATATAACCTAAGCCAATGTTAACTGATGCTGAAGCTGAAACTCCAATACTTTGGCCACCTGATGTGAAGAACTAACTCATTGGAAAAGACACTGATGCTGGGAAAGATTGAAGGCAGAAGGATAAGGGGACGACAGAGGATGAGATGGTTGGATGGCATCACTGACTCAATGGACATGAGTTTGAATAGGTTCCGGGAGTTGGTGATGGACATGGAAGCCTGACGTGCTGCAGTCTATGGGGTCACAAAGTGTTGGACATGACTGAGCGACTGAACTGATCTTAAGCCAATATAGCACAATATATACCCACATTAAAGACGAGAAAATTCAGTTTAAGAGATGATGAAATGTCAGAAGTTCCTTGACTAATGATTGAGTTAGACATGGCCTGGATTATATTTGATTTCCAGTCCAAATCTTGAATTCTTTCTGCTCTCATTATCGTGTTACTCTTTAGAAAATGATGAAGGTAGGTTTGTGACTCATATGGGTCTCAAATAGAGACTGATTGAATTATACAGTGGACCTTGTAAGTATAGATTGTCCTTATAATGCTTTCTCAGTTTCCTTAAATCAGATCTTTCTTATTCCCATTATCAGTCAACAGTAGTCATTATGTTTGAGGCTCTATAGATTGATATAGATTGAAAAGAATCATTTTATTGCTCCAAATCATTTTTTCCTCCTGAAACATGATATGTTTATTTCTATTGTTGTGCTAACAATTATCACACATTCAGTGACTTAAAATAATACCCATTCATTAGCTCACAGTTTTTCTGTGTCAGAAGTATCAGCACAGCATGAATCTCTGCGAAGGGTCTTGCAAGGTTGAAAGCAAGGAATCAAAATGTTTTTTTTAAATTTTGTTTTTCTTGAACTGTAGGGGAAAATGTTTTTCCAGGATCATTCAAACTGTTGGCAGGATTCAATTCCATGTGATTATAGACTTGCTCCCTGTTTCTTTGCTGTCTATTTGTCCTAGAGTCTTTCTGAGCTCCTAGAATCCACCTATTGATACGTACCCTGACTCACGGCCATGTTCAAAGCCAGAAATGGTGGGTCAAGTTCTTCTCACACCTTTCTTGACCCTCCCCTTCATCCTCATTTCTCAGCCCTCACTTTCTTATTCAGGCACATCAGATAGACTTTTCTGTCTCCTCCTTCTGCTCTGAGCTAATATTTATTACATTGGACCTAGGATAACCTCCCTATGTTAAAGTCAACTGTTAGGTAACCATGATTCCATTAGCAAAGTACCTTCAAAGCAGTACCTGGATTCATCTTTGATGGAATGACTAAGAAATGGAAATCTTGGAGGAACATACATAGATTTCTACCTATCATATCCTAGTAATTTTTTGTATTAAACATTTTTATATTGAGCAGCAATATGCCCACAAATCATGTGCTTTTGAGTATAAAAAGTACCTTCACATTTATTGTAATAGAATGTATTTTTGTAAAATCTGTAGGGGAGAGAGATATTCATCCTCATTTCATAGGTAAGGAAACACAAACACCGAACTTCATAGATTTTCTCAGATGCAGGACACCTGTAGTTTACAGTATATTAGAATTCTTCTCGATAAAGAGTATCTACTAGTCCTTAACTTAATAAAGAGAACCAACCCTTTATTGTATTCCTTCTGTTTTAATTTATTATTTATATAGTTGAGAGTATTATTTCCTTATCCCTTCCTGAAATGTGAATCCTACCAAATTAAAAACTAATTTCAAGACAGGGGAGATTATTAAGAGAGTGAAAACTCCTGGATTAAGTGCCCGACTCTTTGTCAGTACAATACATATGTTTTCAAGCTTTGTTTACTGAGAGAGTTTGGAAGCAATAACACTCTAGTAGCTATGAGCACACATAGAACTAAGATCTTGGTATTTAAATCCCATTGTCTACAGGCTCCTTGAAGAAGTGGCTGATTGTAGGGCTGGAGAGTATAAGAGAGAGTATGAGATGAGCTTGGAGTATCTTTAGCACCAAAAGCAAGAGAGTCCTCTATAAGGATGGGGTCATATCAAAAGACACAGGTCTTAACCTGAAAGGGCTCCCATTTACCAAAGCTGGAGAATTAGAACAACCCAATAAATAACTCTAAGGTTGAGTTTTAACCCATAGGATAAAATAAATAATTATAAGCCCATACTGAAATAGAGAGAAAGGAGGAGGGTGAGAGCAGATAGCAGAGAAGACACAGTTTCTCCTTATGGAAGAATTTCAGTTAGTAAATATAGAAGGAATAAAGAAGATGGAACAAAAAAGATGGAACATCATCATTAGAAAACCTCGGTAATAACTGTTTTAGGCAAGAACCTCTGATGGATGCTAAAACCAGTGGATAAAAGTTTGAGGAAAAGAAACTTTTTTATTTTTCTCAAAGTTCTTCTGAAAAATACATAACTACCATCTAATCATGAGAAAATACCAGACAAACCTAAATTGAGGCACACTGTACAAAACATTTTGACAGTATTATTTGCTGCATCATTAGATCATGGAAAAAGAAAAACACATTAGTGATAATGCTAGTAAAATCTGAGTAAAGTTTGTAGTTTGTTTCTTGTTTTGGTCATGGCACTATGTTTATGTAGGTAAGCAGTGGGGAGGATGGATGAAGAGTATATGGGAATTCTCTGTTCTGTTTTGGCCATTTTGTGGTCTAAAATATTTTTTTAAGTCTAGTTCTTCCATAGACTAGCTTTGTAGTGTTGAATTAACTCATGTAACCTCATTGAGCTTCACTTTACTTTTCTGTGAGATAGACTTACTAAGGAATGTTGTGGCTTTAAAGAGGTGTGTGTCCTAAACACACGTGTGAATGCTCAGTCATGTCTCACTCTTTGCAACCACTTGGACTGTAGCCTGCCAGGCTTCTCTGTCCATGGAATCTTCCAGGCAAAAAATACTGGAGCACATTGCTATTTCCTGCTCCAAGGAATCTTCCCTACCCAGAGATTGAAACTGTGTCCCTTTTATTGACAAACAGATTCTTTACCACTGCACCACCTGGGAAGCCCCTGATGCCAAGAGCCAACTCATTGGAAAAGACCCTGATGCTCGGGAAGATGGAAGGCAAAAGGAGGAAGGAGTGGCGGAGGATAGGATGTTTAGATAACATCACCAACTCAACGTGAATTTGAGCAAACCCTGGGGGATAGTAGAGGACAGAGGATCCTGGAGTGCTGGAGCCCATGGACTTAGTGACTGAACAGTAACAACAACAGAATAGGCTTAACAGTTCAGAGGCTGTCACAGATGAAGCATGAGAGATATAATTTAGACAGCATAATAATTAAAAGCAATGGCTTTGAAGTCATATAAATGTGGTATAAGTCTGATTCTGGTGAGACTGTGCACAACTACCTAAGTTCATTAAGACTTGGTTTCCCTGTTGTTAGTAATGCTAGACTTATTGTGGGTATTAAATAAGATACAGTCACTTATCAGAGACTTTGACATAGTATATACTCAAATTATATTTAACCTTTCAGTGATTGGATAGATTTTAATTATTATATATCTACTTCAATGAAACTAGGAAATGTGGTAAAATATATTCAACATAAAATTTGTCATCTTAACCATTCTTCTAGCGTCAATTACGTTCCTAGTGTTATAGAGCAGTCTCCAGTATTTATTTTCAAATGTCTTCCTTACCTCCCAAGGAAATCCCTAAAACCAGTAAGCAACAACTTTTTATTCCTTCTCATCCCCATCTCCTGGTAACCTGTGGTCTGTTTTGTATCTCTATGAATTACCCAATCCAGATATTTTTTATAAGTAGAATCATATAATATTTGTCCTTTTGCCTATTGTTTCTATTCACTGAAGCTTTTTACTTGAATCTCAGTTCAGCATCTATTTCTCCAAATGCTATTTTCTATACATGTATAAGCTGAATGGTCAGGTAAATATTTTCTTAATGTGCTAATAGAAAAGCAGAGGGACAAATATTTGTCAATCTTATTTAACAACTTAAAGAACTAAAGATTCTGCCAAGAAATTATGTGTGAAAATGTTCACCACAGTGTCATTAATTATAGCGAAAGAGTTACCTAAACATCCAATAACAGGCGAACAATTGAATGAAAAATGGTAGGGATTGTGAAAAAAAAAAGCTCCCTGGTGATTTCTGGATAGTGGAATAACAGATAAATTTTATTTTTTGTTTTATTTTGCATATTCATTGTTTTAAACATTTACTATTTTTATAAGAGAAATTTATATATAGTTTATGACAGTATTTAATATAAATGTTCATATTCCTACCCAGATTATTACTGGTGACACTTTGTGTCCATAATTTACTTATGAATGGCCAAATAAAGCTGTGAATGCTCATGCCAGGAGGTAAACCAAGAATGAGACAAGAGAAACAAGACATAGAGAACAGACTTATGGACATGGGGAGAGGGGAGGAGAGGGTGAGATGTGTGGAAAGAGTAACATGGAAACTTACATTACCGTATGTGAGATAGATAGCCAGCAGGAATTTGCTGTGTGGCTCCGGGAACTCAAACAGGGACTCTGTATCAGTCTAGAGGGGTGGGATGGGGCTTGAGATGGGAGGGGTGTTCAATAAGGAGGGGGTATGTGTATACCTATGGCTGATTCATGTTGAGTTTTGACAGAAAACAACAAAATTCTGTAAGTAATTATCCTTCAGTAAAAAAAAAAATTAAAAAAAAAGAATGAGGGAAAAAAATTGAATCCAGTGCTCTGGATTCCAATATATCACATTAGATGTTTTGCATAAACAGATACTAACAGCTAAGCATCTAAAATAATTTGTTTAGTTTGTAATAAATAGGTTTGAAGCTAAGAGTAATAAATAGGTTTGATTTATACAAGAACAGTCATAGTTTAATCTGGAGAGAAGGTCCATGAAAAAGGGAGTTATTTTTACTTGTAACTTGTTTAGTTTGAAACAAAGAGGAAAACATGAGATGAATCAGTTGTCAAGAAATACAAATATATCTAAAGAATCATGGTGAGATTTGACATACTTTTGGCATTTTCTTTATTATTTCTTTGCAAATCCATTTTACACAACATTTGATCTATGAATCAACCAAGATCTGATAGCTTTTCCAACATAACTGCCATGAATCTATCTTGCTATATGGAAGGATTCCTTTAAACAAACAAAAGGCATAAAATAAAATGAATATGAAGAACACTATAGTGGATTTTGGTGGTGCATCTGTATTTCAGGAGCTTCCCAGATGGCTCAGGGGTAAAGAATCCACCTGCCAATGCAGGATGCACAGGAGATGTGGGTTCAGTCCCTGGGTTGGGAAGATCTCCTGGAGGAGGAAATGGCAACCCGTACCAGTATTCTTGCCTGAAAAATCCCATGGACAGAGGAGCCTGCAGGGCTGCAGTCCATGGCTTTGCAGAGCTGGACATGGCTGAGCAGCTGAGCGTGCGCACACAGACACACAGACACACACACACACACACACAGTTTTTCTGTAATCTTAGCTTCATGTTCTATTTAGCCACATTTATTGGACCTACTTCATCTCTCATATGGGATGACACTCACCCTTTGGGTCATGAGAAGGTAAAAATAGGTGATATGCTGAAAATGATCATCGAAATCAGTCAAAACATCAAATTTGAGGTCTGATAAGGAAGGCAATGCCAAAGAATGCTTAAACTACCGCACAATTGCACTCATCTCACACGCTAGTAAAGTAATGCTCAAAATTCTCCAACCCAGGCTTTAACAATATGTGAACCATGAAGTTCCGGTTATTCAAGCTGGTTTTAGAAAAGACAGAGGAACCAGAGATCAAATTGCCAACATCCGCTGGATCATCGAAAAAGCAAGAGAGTCCCAGAAATACATCTATTTCTGCTTTATTGACTACGCCAAAGCCTTTGATTGTGTGGACCACAATAAACTGTGGAAAATTCTGAAGGAGATGGGAATTCCAGACCACCTGACCTGCCTCTTGAGAAACCTGTATGCAGGTCAGAAAGCAACAGTTAGAACTGGACATGGAACAACAGACTGGTTCCAAATAGGAAAAGGAGTACATCAAGACTGTATATTGTCACCCTGCTTATTTAACTTATATGCAGAGTACATCATGAGAAGGGCTGGGCTGGAAGAAGCACAAGCTGAAATCAAGATTGCCGGGAGAAATATCAGTAACCTCAATATGCAGATGACACCACCCTTATGGCAGAAAGTGAAGAGGAACTAAAAAGCCTCTTGATGAAAGTGAAAGAGGAGAGTGAAAAAGTTGGCTTAAAACTCAACATTCAGAAAACTAAGATCATGGCATCTGGTCCTATCACTTCATGGGAGATAGATGGGGAAAGAGTGGAAACAGTGTCAGACTTTAATTTTGGGGCTCCAAATCACTGCAGATGGTGATTGCAGTCATGAAATGAAAAGACACTTAATCTTTGGAAGGAAAGTTATGACCAACCTAGATAGCATATTAAAAGCAGAGACATTACTTTGCCAACAAAGGTCCATCTAGTCAAGGCTATGGTTTTTCCCGTGGTCATTTATGGATGTGGGAGTTGGACTGTGAAGAAAGCTGAGCACTGATGAATTGATGCTTTTGAACTGTGGTGTTGGAGAAGACTCTTGAGAATCCCTTGGACTGCAAGGAGATCCAACCAGTCCATCCTGAAGGAGATCAGTCCTGGGTGTTCATTGGAAGGACTAATGTTGAAGCTGTAACTCCAATACTTTGGCCACCCCATGCGAAGACCTGACTCATTGGAAAAGACCCTGATGCTGGGAGGGATTGGGGGCAGGAGGAGAAGGGGACGACAGAGGATGAGATGGCTGGATGGCATCACCGACTCGATGGACATGAGTTTGGGCAAACTCTGGGAGTTGGTGATGGACAGGGAGGCCTGGCGTGCTCTGATTCATGGGGTCGCAAAGACACGACTGAGTGACTGAACGGAACTGAACTGAAATATGTAGATAATAAATGCAGTCATGAAAAGTTGTTCCCATCTTTACAAAAGAATGTCTTGCTTCAGGAAAACCCAGTAGTTCAAAAATTGGTAATTTAAAGGATTAACCTTAACAAAATAATCCATTTGGGACGTGCCTAATTTTTTAACATCTAAATTGTTGACTACTCTGTTGACCATACCACTTAAAAATGTGTATATGTTATGTATATAATGTACACACACACACACACACATATATATATATCCCTGCACTTATATGTATGTGATAAACATCTGTGACATATTTGTTCAAAATTACTTTGTATATGAGCAGCATGGCAATTAAAGAAAAGGATTAGTTTGGTCATTTTCTTAAAATATGCTTTAAGGAGAAAATATCTGAAATCATGGAGCACTTATTTTTTGCTTTCTTCTCACTTTGATCATAAGCAGATGTCTTACACAAACTTTTTATCAGCAAATAAGTATTTTTTGTGCAACCTAAGAGGGAGTTTGGACTAGGGCATTTCCTTATTGATGTCCTCAGAGTTACGTGTCCCTTGAGACCAATTACAAAGGTTCAGAAGGTTGTTTTTATTTTGCTTTCTCTTGATGCCTTTTTAATGAGGCCTCCAAGTAAACAGCAAGCATGATACTTTCTTATTGGAGACCTGTCTGCCGCCTACAACCATTTATTACTGATACATCTGGGAAATGATTTATAAATTAAATATTAGGAAAGTGTGTTTTAGGGGAAAAAAAAGTAGTAAGAGGTACAGTTTATAATTCTCATTTAGGGAGTCAGGCCAGCTATTTGCTAATGGAAGGGCACTGTGAGAGCCACTCTTGGAAGCATGGTTGTGGTCTATGTATTAATATATGATAAATAGAGAGAGTGGGTGAAGAGAGTCTTGTGTGTGTTTTTGGATATGTGGTTCATTTTAATAAACTGTGAAAAGAGAAGATCCCAGTGCTTCCTTAAAAAGATCACTTGGAAAGTGGGAAATAATAAATTATAAAATTGACATACCATTTGTATTATAATTCCTCTGTAGGACAAAAATATGCTTATCAATAGTAAGTGAATATAACTTCATCACAGAATAGAGTGTGATAGTCAAAGTCTTCATGGAATTGAAGTGGAACGTATACTAGAGCTATTTTATTTTTAAACTTTTTAGTTGAAGTATAGTTGATTTACAGTGTTGTATTAGTTTCTGGTGTACAGAAAAGTAATTCAGTTAAATATGTATATATTTATGTGTGTGTGTATGTTTATATGTGTAGATATATATTTATATATATATATATACATATATATATATATACTTTGCAGATTCTTTTCCATTATAGTTTTTTACACAATATTGAATGCAGTTCCCTGTTCTATAGTGTAAGACTTTGTTGTTTATCTATTTTATATATAGTAGTCTGCATCTGCTAATCCCATACTCCAGACATCCCCCCTGCCCTTTCCCCTTTGGTAAATGTAAGTTTGCTTTCTCTGTCTGTAAGTCTGTTTCTGTTGTGTAAATAAGTTTATTTGTATCATTTTTTTTATATTCCACGTATAAGGAATGTTGTATGATATTTGTGTAGATGGCTTGCTTCACTTAGTATGATGATCTCTAGGTTCATCCATGTTGCTGCAAGTGACATTATTTAATTTTTTTATGGGTGAATAATATTCATACACGCACAAATCTTTATCCACTCCTCTGCTGATGAACATTTAGGTTGCTTTCATGTCTTGGCTGTTGTCAATAGCACTGCTTTTAACATTGGGGTAATTATATCTTTTGGGGTTAGAGTTTTCTCTACATGTATGTCTAGAAGTGAGATTGCTGGATCCTGTGATAGTTCTGTTTTTAACTTTTCTAAGGAATTGTTTTCCATAATGACTGCACCAATTTACATTCCCACCAACAGAGTAGAAGACTTGTGTTTTCTCCACACCCTCTAAAAGAGGCTATTTTAGAGCAATCTCGTCATTGCAGAGGGGGTGAAATTGAAGACACACCTACTGATGACTTACCCAAGGTCACATAACTTTTAAAATATTAAGCTTTGGAGGTTACTTGCAGGGCTTTGCAGTTTATTTTTGTACATATACAGTTGATTTTGTGTGGCAGAATTCTGCTCTTCATCTAATCAGTCAGATTAAGTCTGCATGTCAATAAGAATATCTTTCACATCTGTATCATTAAAAGAAAATGAACCATAGTTTTGTTTATATACCCAATACTTAAGAGGAACAAAATTACAGGTTTTGGATCATCTTCTAACATGTCATGAATCCTAGGGAATTAAAGCATGCTCATCTTAGAGGTTTTATTTAATAGAAACATTTGTACCTTTTATAACGTTCTTTTCAGTATTGCTCCAATGGCTGCATATAATAATGTCAAATATCTAAGAATCAATAATAATTGTATAGTCGTTTCTTTCCAGATCCCATTTCAATGTCTTTTGTTTCATTTCTATCAAAATGATTAGGCCCTATTTAATATGTGTTTCAAAAATACAATCAAGCATGTATGATGATATCTAGTCTCTATTTGAAAGAAACATGCACATAGATTATCTGTATATATATTATACATTGTACGTTTATACAGTTGACTCCTGAGCAGCATGGGGTAGAGGGCACCAGTACCCTCCCAACTGCTGTTGAAAATCATAGAACTTTTGATCCCCTTAAAACTTAACTACTAATAGAATGCTGTTGACTGGAAGCCTTACCAATAGCATAAACAGTTGATCAGCATATATATGCATGTTACAGTATATGTGTATCTATATCTGCTCTATGCTTTCCTGCCATACCTTTTTCTTAATCTTTTCAATATTTCTGGGCTACATGGTTTGTCAGTAATATTTTTCTGAGTATTGAAAATCTCAGAAATGTTTTCGGTATCTCTACTGAAAAATGGCATGTAATTCACACCCATGTTCAAGGTTCAACTGTATATTTAATAGAATTATATATATTTATGTTTATAGTATGTATTTTAAATTACTATTTTATAGTTTTACTTATTTTTGAAATATTTTAATCTAATTTTATATATATATATATATATTCATACATTCCTGTAGAGACATTATCTTTTTGCTGTTGTGACATCTGAACTGATAGTTTCTGCAGAAAGGAACTTACTAGTGTGGCTTTGTTGGTACGTAGTTGTCACCACACCATGAAGTGAATCCACTGGATCATTGATAAAGATTTAGTTATTTGGGAAGGTTAACTTTTCATAGTTTGGTCATTTTTAGCTCTATTTACTGCCATTCCTCTAACCCATGTTGGCTTATTAGGAAAAAATTCAGAAATCAATGATATACATTTAAACATTTCTCCTTCATCTAATTTAAAACAAGTTATTTAAAAACATATTTAGGTATAGGTACTTCCCTGGCAGTCCAGTGGCTAAGACTCCATGCTTGTAATGCAGGGGAATGGATTTGTTCCCTGTTCCAGGAAATAAGATCCCATGTGTCATGATACACAGCCAAAAAAAAGAAGTATAATTGACATGAATTGCATGTATGTGCTGTTGTGTCCGAATCTTTGCAGCCCCATGAACTGTAGCCCAGCAGGCTCCTCTGTCCGTGGAATTTCCCAGGCAAGAGTATTGGAGTAGGTTGCCATTTCCTTCCCAACCCAGGGATCTAATCTGCATCTCTTGTCTCTTGCACTGGCAGGAGGATTCTTTACCACTGTGTCACCTGAGAAGCCACAAAATTGACATGTAATGTTTTATTAGTTTCAGGCATACAGCATAATGATCTGGTATTTGTATATACTGAGAAATGATCACAATCAAGTTCTTTTGATAAGATGGTATCTTGGCAAGTATAAGAAGACAAAAAAACCTCAAATGAACTTTGTGAGGCAGACACGGAAAATCTGTGTTGACTACTTCTCTCTAATTCATCCTTCTGACAACATTTACAGTTAGAAGAGAACAGAGTATTCTCTAAGAGTCATAGTTTTTAGATAAAGACTGTTACAAAGGCATAATCATTCCAAAAGATTTCCATCTTCCAACAATCTCTTGAAATTAATGAATAAAGACAATGGCCTTTTATTCATCCAACTTTACCACATCAGGCAGTGGAAATAGAAAATGATTTAAAAATTAATCCTTTCTCTTGACAGTTGTACAATGGTAATCCTCCATTTTTATCCTCTCAAAAGATATTTGAAGATAACTTTTTTATTCTTCTATTTTTATATTCTGTCTCATCACCTCATGTATTATATAGTCAGTTTCATTGCTGGTGGCCAAAATAGAACCGCTCTTGAAAGTCAGGGCTAGGTTACTAGGGTTGTGAAGAATGTATTAGCAGTGAAAATCAAGACCAGGTATATTTTTAGTGTTACTGCATTAGAATATGAATCCTTTACTGAGATATCAGAAATGAAAGACTAGATTAGCTTTAATGTGAATAAGCTTAGGGATAAATCAGCTCCCTCTAACTTTTGTATTTTGGCTTCCCTGGTGTCTCAGCGCTAAAAAATCTGACTACCAATGCAGGAGATGCGGTTTTGATCCCTGAGTTGGGAAGTTCCCCTGGAGGAGGAAGTGGCAACCCACTGCAGTATTCTCACCTGGAAAAGCCCCTGTACAGAGGAGCCTGGCAGTGCAGTCCGTCGGGGTGTGAGTCTGACAGGACTGAGCACCTGAGCACAACCGCAGCAGTAGCGCGCAGTCAGCCTGACTCTGGTAACCTGGGCAAGCAAAGATGAGATAAATGTTATTTTTACTCATGTGTGATATTAGCAAAGTGTAAGAACTATTCCTTAAGCCCTTTGTTAGTTTTGCAGTGCTTTGGGATCCCACTTGTTCAGAGTGAGCACCAGCCCACCATAGTGCAATGTCTGTATTTCAACTGGACTTTCCATTTAAAATGACAATATTAGTGCAATGAATCTCTTCCTTGGTTTTACTCAGTCATCTTGAAAACTGGCATGCGTGCATGACACGTACTTGTTTCCTCGGAAGTATTGAGCTATTTATTCAGTAGAAACTGTAAAAGTGTTAAAAATCTGATAAATAGAATTCTAATTAAATACATTTGTTGAGGAGAAGGTAAACCCTTAACATGAAAAATTTGGAAATTGCGGCCTTAAATGATTGCCCTGTTTGGTTTTATGGAATGGCTTTTCAAAAGGAAGTTTTATTTTTCAAACTGGAAGTTCATTCACTGGACTATTACTCTCTTTCCTTTTTTCTTTATTCTCCTTCCCTGTCTCCCTCCTTTCCATCTGTCTCCTTCCTTTTTATTATGGAAAAATTAGTCCCTAGGAAAAGATACTGAATTCCTTATTCTTTATATGTCATATAAATTTCATTGTTTTATGCCTCTTTGCCTTTGATTCCATGGTTGTTGCATTTTGAAACATATTTTCCCCTTTTAAATTTAGATATGCTTCATTTAATGTAAGAATCTTAAATTTTAAGTGTACAGATCAATATAGATACCTGTAACCCTCACTCCTATCAAGACAGAGGATATTTTCATTACCTCGGAAGAATTCTCTCTTACCTCTTTACAGTCAGTGTCTCCCTACCTTGAAACAATTGGTCTTCTGACTTCTGTCACTATAGGCTAGGTTTGCCTGTTCTTGGACTTCATATACAGAGAATCAAGCTCTGTAACCTCTGAAAAAGGCGAGTACCTTGGCTTACGTTCATAAACTGTAAGTTTTAAGACACTGTTCATAGTGAACTGAGATGGGGGAGGTAGTGTTTCTCTGGCCTTTAACTTGAACTTTGACGTCAAAATAGTTCATCTGTTCAAGTACAGATGACATCTTGAAGTTTTTCCTGTATTCAAGTTTAGAGAGAGCATGAGCATTTACCAAATACTCGGTGCAGTTAATCAGAGACCCTTCGTAGACAGTCAGTGCTTTTATAACATCTGTGTTCATTTCCATACCTTAAAACACAGATAATCTTTTCATTATGTGCACGCATTGTTTCAACTTTAGATCTTTCTGTTCTCAGTCTTCTCTTTCGCATATTAATTTATGCATTTACCCTTATTTTAAATTTTCATATTACTATTTGCTTATTATATTTTTACTATTATACATTTTATTTATTTTATTGTAGGTAGGTTACTCATTTTTTTCTCTCTATGTATATGTGTATATACGTGTGTGTGTGTATGTATACTTGTGTGTGTGTGTGCATATATATATTTTTTTTCTTTCTTTTTTTAAGTGCCAAGAAATGAGACTCCAGTACTCCACTGTCTTGGGTCATAGGCCTTTTGTGTTTTAATGAGAACATTGGACTCTCTCATAGTATATAGCAATAGTTGATACAGTTTAACTGAGTTATTAAATAATTGATGATGCTTTTGATAATATGTTTTATTACATTTATGCATCATATGTATATACTCCTGTAACTTAAAACAAGGCAGAATTGCTGTTAAGATAGAAAGCTTTAAATTAAACTGCCTGAATTTGAGTCATAGATATACTGCTTGCTATTGTGTGACTTGAAGCAATTTACTTAAACTTATTGGATCTTTATTCATTTGTAAAAGCAATGGTGTTGGAACTTACCTCATAAAGTTGTTATGATGATTGAGCTAGACTATACCTTCAGAGTAGATAATAAGCACTTCCCATATGTTAGCTATTATTTCTACTATTCCAAGTAGGTAGGTCATTTTTATTTAAAAATATATATAGGATTCCATATGCTCTTATACACCTTCACATAGTATAAGTGTAGTATGTGAATTAACCTGTCAGCTATTTTCTGTAGCCAAAATTGGCAAAAGCTAAATATTTGAGTTCAGTTTTGTTCTTGTATCTCTACTTTAGGTGAATCAAAGTGAATGATAACAACCATAGAGAAATTGCTTCTTGACTACAAATAATGAGACACTCCAGTTTAAATTACTTCAACAATGCTCTTGATTGAATCATTCTCAACTGCATACTTTGAGAATCCAGACATTAGTTCTAAGAATAACAAAAGAAAATTCAAACCTCCCTTTTTGAATCACTAAGCCTTTTGATACTGGGAGACTGTTTTAGGTGTGTGGAAAAAAGATAAACATCAAACTTGTTGAACATAAAAGTATGTCATCCTAAATCATTTACCTTTGAAAATTAAATTTTAATGTTTCTCAATCTTTATGATTTCTGTGTAAAGCCTTGAGTATATAATATATGTTAAATGTCTTTGAGTACCTACTACTGGCGACTACAGTTGTGGATTTTTTCATCAAACATGTCACATTTTTGGTGCTAACAACTCGGTGCTTAGCCTAGTCTTGGCATTGACATCCAGAATCTGTATTGGTGGTTCTGATTGGGCAGCGAAGATGACAGAGACTTAAATCTCCCCCTCACTGTGGACAAAGGGGCTGGTGCCTCCAGCGTATGAATGATAGATGATAGCATACACATATGACTGAAAGATGGCAGAGGTTAGACTTTCCTGACCTGTGGAGTTTCAAATTTTTCTAATATTGTAAGATGGCTGGTGGCTTCCAAAGGTCCATGCCTTTGAGGTACCATAAATGCTTCTTATTTATGTAGTCATTTCATCCCACCAGTGTAGGGCTTTCCTGGTAGCTCAACTGGTAAAGGATCTGCCTGCAATTCAGGAGACCCTGGTTCAATTCCTGGGTCAGAAAGTTCCCCTGGAGAAGGGTTAGGCAACCCACTCCAGTATTCTTGGGCTTCTTTGGTGCCTCAGATGATAAAGAATCCACCTGCAATGTTGGAGACCTGGGTTTGATCCCTGAGTTGAGTAGATCCCCTGGAGGAGGGCATGTCAACCCACTCCAGTGTTCTTGCCTGGAGAATCCCCATGGACAGAGGAGCCTGGCAGGCTAGAGTCCATCGAGTTGCAGAATCAGACTGAGTGACTAAGCACAACACAGCACATGAGGATGTACCATCTTTGGGGAGCACATTGTAGGTGTTAATTTGTTTCTTTCTGTATCCCTTAGCATAAGGGCTTGCACTTATCCCTCACATAAATATTTCTAAGTAAATGAAACAAGCTTGTAAGATTTTCAAAGGACAGTGAAATACAAAGACTGCTTTAAAAGAATATGACAGCAAAAATGCATATATGTGTAAAATTATATAAAATAATTCTCACTGAAATATTAATGGGCAGTTATCTTTAGCTGGAAATTCAAGTGGTTAAAACATTTATTTATAATTATTTCATTTTTATAGTGATTATACTTTATTTATATAATCAGAAATAAAAGCATATACACATAGTAGATTCTAAAGAAAAGGGAACCCTCTTACACTGTTGGTGGGAATGCAAACTAGTACAGCCACTATGGAAAACAGTGTGGAGATTTCTTAAAAAACTGGAAATAGAACTGCCATACGACCCAGCAGTACCACTTCTGGGCATACACACTGAGGAAACCAGATCTGAAAGAGACACGTGCACCCCAGTGTTCATCGCAGCACTGTTTATAATAGCCAGGACATGGAAGCAACCTAGATGCCCATCAGCAGATGAATGGATAAGGAAGCTGCGCTACATATACACCATGGAATATTACTTAGCTGTTAAAAAGAATTCATTTGAATCAGTTCTAATGAGATGGATGAAGCTGGAGCCCATTATACAGAGTGAAGTAAGCCAGAAAGATAAAGAACATTACAGCATACTAACACATATATATGGAATTTAGAAAGATGGTAACGATAACCCTATATGCAAAACAGAAAAAGAGACACAGAAGTACAGAACAGACTTTTGAACTCTGTGGGAGAAGGTGAGGGTGGGATGTTTCAAAAGAACAGCATGTATACTATCTATGGTGAAACAGATCACCAGCCCAGGTGGGATGCATGAGACAAGTGCTCGGGCCTGGTGCACTGGGAAGACCCAGAGGAATCGGGTGGAGAGGGAGGTGGGAGGGGGGATCGGGATGGGGAATACGTGTAAATCTATGGCTGATTCATGTCAGTGTATGACAAAACCCACTGAAATGTTGTGAAGTAATTAGCCTCCAACTAATAATAAAAAAAAAAAATTAAAAAAAAAAAATAGAGAGGGGAGTTGTGAAAAAAAAAAAAAAAGAAAGAAAACCTGAGCGAACTATTAACTATAGAAGAAATCAGTGACATTTTCAACTACTTCTCAAGAAATTATCCTGCCTGCTCCTTCACAGGGCATATTTTTTAAATTTAATTTCTGTAAGCATATGGAGAAAGAAATTTTAAGAATTATTTTTACCAAGTCATTACATGAATGCAGACACCTGACAAAATTAACTCAACAAAAGAACACTTCAGATCAGGTAGACTTAGTAATATGAGTTCAACCATTGTATTTTTTTTTAATTTTTATTGTGGCAAAATATACATAACATAAAACTAACCATTGTAACCATTTTTGACTGTATAGTTCAATGTCATGAATTCCTTTCACATTGCTATGTAGACTTTAATTAACATCAGTTTTTTTTTAAGTGCATTAAGATGTAGTAAGGTGCATAAAGATGCATTTTATTGTTATTGCTATTGCTAGTAATATATTGATATAATGTAATAATATAGTAGTATACAAGTTAGAGAGAGGGTCTAAGCCTATTTTGCAAATGTTGTCAGTTGGAAATTGATAATATTTTTTATTATTTTAAATAATTAACTTTTTATTGAAACATAATTGCTTTGTAATGTGGTGGTCTCTTGTGCACATCACCATGAATCAGTCATAATTATATATATATATTCGCTCCCCGTGGAGCCTCCCTGCTGCCTCCCATCCCACTCCTAAGGTCTTCACAGAGCACTAGGCTGGGCTCCTGTACCATACAGCATCTTCCCACTAGTTATCTATTTTACCCCTGATAGTATATGTATGTCAATGCTACTTTCTAACAATTCTGTTTTAAAAGCAGCAGTAATTTTTTCATACATTAAAAGAAAAGCACATCAAGAGAGGAAGATAACAAATGCTGAGTGAATTTTGTTGGAAAACTCTTCCAGTATCTCAAAATCAGGAAGCAGTTTTCTCTTTATCTAAATCTTTGTGTCTAATATAGTAAATATAATGCAAGTGTAGGTTTAATTACTTTCTATGTTGATGACTCATTTAAAGGCATTTCTATTTTTATCTGGTGGATGAGGTATTCTAACTTCTCTTTTGACTTGAGTGCCACCTAGTCAACACCACAGTGTTAAATGCATTCATCCTAAGAGACTCTACTATCGTGTAGCCCTTATCTTTTCCCTTCTCAGCATGAATGACCATTCCAGCAGCAAGTGTATTTTGTAAAGTTATTGATGGTGTAGACTTGTAAAAGCCTCATCATGTTTTGCTTACATCAAACCTGCACTTTCTGAATGAGAGAACCATAATAGCCCAAGTCTCCTGGTAATCTATATGAATTTTATAGAATTGCAGTTTATGGGTCAGCTTTGTAATAGTACAGTGTTTCATTGGGCTTAACCAGGTGTGGGAAATTGTTTGGTGCTTTTATAAAGTTGTAACATTTTCAAGGACAGAAATGTGAGGGATCATTTCATAAGAGAGAAGAAATGAATTAAACACATCACATTATTTTTAGACCAATGTTAAGTGTAAGAAGGGAGGTTTGTTTTACTTACTATACTTTTCCATCTAATCAGCATTTTGCTTTGATGATCCGTACACTAAATTCCTTTGCATTTTACTTTTTCCATCATATTTTTTCTTTTATCCTGTGTTAATAGCATAATAAATTTATAAAACTCTTAAAACTCTGATACTTCATTCATTTGTTGCTGCTATTGCTGTTAGCCTTGCTTATTTTTACCTCTTCTTTAAATATTTTAAAAATTGATGTTGGTCTTGTCTCATTAGACCTCTAGATTTCACCACATTCTCCTCCTTCACTCCCAACTCTGGAAGCTTAACAACCCAACTTATAAGTTATGTTCATAATACTGTAATTTCCTTAACTACTGAGTGAATTTCAAATACAAGGTGATTTGGAAGTGAGAATTATTTAGTCAATCAACAGCTTTGTATAAGCATTAAGTTACATGTATAGTATCCTGTCCTTACAAAACGAATCTAGTGGATAGAGAAATTAAAAACTTATTTAGCAGATACTTATTTTATATAACAAAAGAGAGCTTTTCTGTAAGTTAGAATCTGATTCCCTCATAAGGTTATTCCATATCATGGACCACATGTATCCTCCAAAAAGAATAAAATCAGTAAGTTTCAGACTTTATAGGTGATGTTGCTTTATATTCTGACTCTGCTATGTACTGACTTCGTGACCCTAGAGAAATTTACTTCATTTAGCTTTGCCATCAGAGTTTGCATCTTTGAAATGATCATAGTAGGAATACAAGCCTTATATGGTATTTGTGAAATTACCTTTGTGCATAAATATACTTAATGATAGTTGGTAGCTAGTCCAGCCATCTCGTGTGCCCACAGTGGGGTTGGACTGCTCTCTGATACTCTTTACATTGGTGAAGCCTTTCATGCTTCCTTATTTGAGTTTCCAGTTACCACTGTTAATTCTGAAAAGTCCGTGTAACTTGTGTTATAAAAGAATCAAGGGTCTGTCTGGTGTCCTGACTTACTCCTGCATCAGATTTGCTTCTTTTTTCAGAAGCCTCACAGTTTGATGACCACCCTTCTCAACTGCGGGCTGGCAGACAGGTTATAATGGTTCCAGCTGCCTCCTAGGCACTCTGTTATGTTACCTCCTTCCCTGGGGTCTTTATCTGATCTGGAGCAGGCACAGGTCCATTTGGTTTCCATAAAACTGGCTCTCTATTTCTCCTCTTATCCTGTGTCATTTGTAGAGATGTGGATGGACTTAGAGTCTGTCATATGTAGTGAAATGAGTCAGGAGAAAAACAAGTACAGTATATTAATGCAAATATGTGGAATCTAAAAAAATGGTATAGATGAACCTATTTCCAGGGCAGGAATAGAGACACATGTAGAGAATGGACTTGTGGACTCTACGGGGGGTGATGGTGAGATGAATGGGAGATTGGGATTGACGTAGATGCACTATCATGTATAAAATAGATGGCTAGTGGGAAGCTGCTTTAAGGCACAGGGAGCTTAACTCGGTGCTTTGTGGTGACTTAGAGGGATGGGGTGGGGGGCGGTGGGAGGGCCACTCAGGGGTGAGAGGATGATGTATAGCTGATTCACTGCATTGTACAGCAGACACTAATACAGCATCGTAAAATAATTGCATTGCAGTTTTTTTTTTTTTTTTTTTAAGTGTACCAAATAAGCATGTTGTGGGTAAATAAAGCACAGATAAGTCTGTGCTTGGATGAGGATAAGCTCACTGGAAGGAATAGTGCATATGGGTGATCTTGTCAGAGCTGTTTCAGTCCATGAGTTATTTGGTCCCTGGTCAAGTAGACTAGGGACAGGGAGACCTGGTGTGCTGCAGTCCATGGGGTCCCCAAGAATCGGACACAACTGGATGACTGAACAACAAGTAGACAGTTGATGGCAACTTCAGAAGCAGAATCCAGTTTCTTCAGTAGAGTCCGCTGTCTACTGTATCGTGAAGCAACCAAGGACATTGACTATCACATTTTGAGCTGATTTCAAAAGCAGTAAGCTCAGTCCATGATCTGAATCAAGCTTCAAATTCAGAACTACTGAGTCTGCCGTGAACTATTTGATGCTCTACTGCGGGATTTTGAGCACAGCTCCTTTCCCATTCCTCATATTAATAACTTGCCAACAGACCCCTTGGGGAATGATTGTAAAAAAGAAAACTAACTAATAAAATGAGATTAGAGGAACCTCTTGAAAATAATATATAGAGGGCACTTACAAATGCAAACTAAGACAAGCAGTTTGCAACACAATACTGCTTATGACCCAGATACTAAAATTACTGCTAAACCATTAGCTACAATAGTATTACCTCCGGTAGCAAACGTTTACTTCCTGTCCTGTTATATGCTATTTAACATGATCCAGTGTCAGCATAAAGCTGTAATTTGGCAATTGCATTTGTGTGTTTAGTAATGTTGATAAAGCAGAAAATACAGACTGGGTGAAATGATTCCACTTTTGTAATACACATCCAGGGCTTAAGCGAGATGAAGTCATTCAGCATTTCTGATAAATAGAGGGCAGGATGTGCTTACTATATTAAGAAGAAATAGCACATAAAATGATGTCTGGGACACTGAATTGAGAAAAGTAATCAATGTCATTTTTAATCAGTGTTGGCTTGCATTGTGAAAGAAGGGAATGATTTACGGAGCATGATGTTTGTATCAGAGTTTAGAGGATCCCCAAAAATGAAAGAAGCCTTAGATCCATAGGGTGAAAAAAAGATGAACCTTACTGTAGGACAAGGACACTGAGGTTCGAAAAATATAGGGCTTTCTTAAGATTTTGTTTTGAAAGTAAATTTGTTTGCTCTAGGATTCAGGACTAGGATTAACAGGTAGAGGGTAAATTGACACATGGTTCAAGTTTCTAAAAGGATTTCTAAAACTGGATCTTCCCAACAATGGGGAAAAGAAGCTGCTTTGAATAGTAGTAAATAGTCCATTATTGCAGGTAGTTAATCATGTAATAAATAACCTTCTAACTTGAATTAGGTACCCCAGATTCCCATTGGCTGAAAAGGTTGATGTAAGTTATCATCTACATTTCAGTGTAATACAACTTTCTATACCTTAAGATTTTCAATTTTATTAAGATTTTATAAATTTTAGGGTGGTAGTGAAGTATATCCAGTGGCCATCATGTGCTCAGGGTGTGTCCAACGTTTATTTGTCCATATGTAGGAGACACAATGAACTGACCTCCGTAAGTCCCTGTCAGTTCAATGATTTCAAAAATGCTGGCATTTTAGTGAAATGTTCTGTGGATTACACAATATAACACAGTAAATAGAAAAATCTGCAACTAAAAGATAAAGCACTTATATGTCACATAACATTGTGTGAATAAATTTAAAATGATTTTGAACCAATTTTTAAAACTTCTACTAACAAGCATAATCAATTGTCATGCAGAAGATGATGAGGGGCAAAGGGTATGTTAAGGAAGTTTACAGATAACTAAATGCCGTCTTGTATTAAGTGCATTTCCCCATCTTTAAAGGAGTAATTGTGTGTATCCAAATGTGAGTAGTTCCTGGGATCTATCTGGTCCTCTGTCCCTCACACATATATACACAAATATAAGCATATACATCAGCTTAAATATTTATTTCCCTTACGGTCTCAGAACATTAAATGTTTGTCATCACTGCACTGCATGACTATAATTTTTAGTTACAGATTGATGTTGATTTTGCTGAAAATTGTGGTCACTGGGCATTGTGGTTTCTGGATGACACTCTCGCATGTAGAGTCTCAGGGCATTTGGGGGAGTCTGTTCCTGATTGCACCTGTGTGCGGTGGCGTAGTACAAGTAAATATTATTATTTCCTGTATCTGGTGCGGTCAGCATCCTGCTTGGATGCCTCAGACCTTTAACTGTGTTCCTGAAGACCTCCAGTCCCTATTACCTACAGCCCTTTTTCCTAAATTCTCTTTTCCTGAAACTGTGGGAAATTGCACTGCTCATAAGGTATGACTGAGCTGTAAATGCTGAGAATTACCATCCCTTGGAAGTGGCCCTCCACTGGTGACTGTTAATGCAGATGCAGTTTAAATACCCTTGCTCCCCTGCCCCTTACGCAGGACCACCCTGCAAGATGTGTTTTACACCACTTGGCCGAGTTTCTCTGGAGATTGCCCACTGTGTTAGTGGCTTTAGTAAAAATATTACTTGTTGGATTGTTTTCTCACTTTCTTCCTAGCATCACCTGTATTTCCTAAATAAACTCATTTTATCCTAATCCTTGTCTTACAGACAGCTTTTGGAAAAACACAGACTAAGACACATATTGTCCCCAGTTGACAAGAGCAGGCCATCTTGAAAGGGCTTATAGAACCCAGCCCTTATTTCACCATGCATTTCATATTCCAGTCTCAGCTCAGCCATCTCTCATGTTGACTTAAAAAAAAAAAAAATCATGACATGAGAGTTGTAGTCATGTTTTATTTGGGGCAAAATGAGGACTATAGCCTGGGAGACACAATCTTAGATCACTCTGAGAAACTGTTCCAAAGAGATAGGGAAGAAGGTCAGTATATATGTGATTTTGGTGAAGGGAGAGTATATATACATATATATACACACAGTCAAGCAAATATATTTTCCAAAAGATTTCTCCTAGTCATGAGGAGCAGTTGTCACCAGGAAGGATTTTAGTGCTTTTCTATATATGAGGATATTCAAGAACTGAACTCATAAAATCACCTCCTAAAAATATCTACCTATCTGAAGACCTGCTCTGCCAGTTTTTCCCAGAGCACAGGGTACCTCATTTCTGTTCTCAGCCCTGCACTCCTTTCAGGGGGTGTTGATAATTAGCAGCTACAGCAGCACCTAGTTTGATCCTTATAGATGGCAAGTGCCCATGGCAAGTGTCAATTTGTAGTTGACACCCATCACCCTAATAAATCAACATCCTATAATAATCAATGCCTTGTTATCTAGAAGCAGTAGGGAGTGAACTTTAGGGTGTGCGTAAGAGAGTTTCATATGCTGATCTTGATTTCCTTTCTCTGCTCTTCTGTAATGGGAAACATTAGACAGTCAGTGCTTGAAGCCCCTCTTCACATACTCATTCAGTATTCTCTTGAATGATGTGTGTCCTCACTGAAATTTAACATTTGTACATCAAAGATGGGACTGAAGCCAAACTCATTTACAATATAACTACTTAGTATGGAACTCGTACCTTAATAGGCAGAATGCTAAGCACTTTATAATCATTATTGACATTACAGTCATGGCCACCTTTTGAGATAGAACTCTTGTTCCCGTTTTACCAATAGAAACCTTAGTCACAGAGAGGAGATTATGTAATTTGCTTAACACACTAACAAGGGAGTCTGGCTAATTCCTAGCAAGGAACTTGCTAGGAAGGAACTTAAAGTTTCTAGCAAGGAAGAGACTGGAAGAGCATTTGTATTTTTAGACATTATTTATAATATTGGCATCTGTACACTGGTGTACTTGCCTGATTTTGTGTTATCTAGTCTGACATCTGTAACTAACTTGTGGATAACTTTGTTTCTGTTCTCTGACAATGCAATGAAAAAGCAGTCACTAGGAGGTTCTCACCTCAGATAAACAGTACACAGACTTGGGGAGGGGTGTTGCAGAGGAGGAAAGCTTTCTAGTGGAACAAAAAAGAAGGGAATACAGACCAGATTTTCATGCTAATTTGAGTTAGCCCTTGGCCTGGTTGCCCTTGATCCTGAGTGCCTAACCCTGTTCTATTTAGACACTTCCTTTTCCAAACTTCTCCATAGAAGAAAGTGATAACCCAGGGCCCTTGGTTTTAGTTCTGCTCATTCTGCAGCTTTTTACATAATGGGAGGGCGTCTGGATTTGATAGCAGCCAAGTTCCCTCTGTCACCCACACAGATGTGGTGTTCTTCAGTGTCCCTCAAAAAAAGACATCTTTTCAACAGCAAATTCTAAATGTATTGTGATAGTGATCACTATTTCGATTCCTGAGAGTCGGAAAAATAATCAAAGATTTGCATCAAGTGCTTGTAATATAAAGCCATTGTTCTTCAAGCTAGTTTCCACTACAAGGTCTTCCCTATAGATTGTTGATACTTCTGGTCTAAAATGGGGTACAGGAATTTATTTTAGCATTTTAGAAGCTTCTGTATAGCCTCAAAATAATTCACAACTTTGGAGGAATGACTTCATCTCATTGTCACAGTGTGGAGAGCTTTTGATGTCAAGGGATATCCATTAACATCCTGTTTTTTCTAGTGTCTGAAAGTGACATGGCTTCAAAGGGATTCTGTATCATTTGTAGAGATGGAAGGACCATCAGGTCATGAGATAGGAGGTTTCCTACGCTTCAGTGAGCGTTGTGTTGTCCAGGAGCTAACTTTGTTTTACCCCTTTCTGTTGCCTGTCCTGAATTTCTAGTTCTGAATCTGAATTTCCATGCCAAACTGGAAAAGTAGTGTTGCCCTCTTTTGCACATCAATTTTGGATTTCAGTATGGAAGGTGATGCCATTATTTTTAGTGAAATGAACTTTGAATGAACTCCAAAAGTAATAAACCAATAGCCAATACAACAAATAAGTGATTCATCTCAGAGCAGTCTGACTTCTAGAAGTGGTGTTCCTGGGAAGCTTGTGCGTAACTGCCCTCTAGAAAGCCTCACAACTTTTTGCCTTTCTTTATTTTTTTTTTTCCAAATGGACGATTTTTGACAAACAGACTCCAAAGGGCAGTCAAGTGTCAAATACAAAGTTATGGCTGGTGCAGCTGCCTTTGGGATCACACGCTCCATTTATTCATTATAGAAAGCTCAGATGCACAATCATGTGGTGCCATTTTGTGTACCTGTCAGTTTAGTTCATTTAATGAACATTGATCATGCTCATTCAGACAAATTTCTCCATGCTGCAGACAAGTCAGTCATTTCTAAAAGGTGTGGTAGGAACTTTGGTTTTTTTGCAGCCTGCCTCTGTGAAGTGCTTCTTGCCAAAAATAAACAAATTTGACTAAAATGTACCTTTAATTTTGCTACAAAAGAGAAAATATATTAATTAAAATTTACTCTGGTTTTGCTGATATAAATCCAGTATTTGTCTACTTAAAAATTGAAATTTTAATGATTTTGTCATTAGATTCCTCTATGAATGGTTCAAGTTTTGCAGTTTTATTTGTACCACATGTCACTTTTTTTCTTCTTTTTAAAACATTCTGTTATAAAATTTGCTACTGGGTAGTTCTATCACTCTTTGACTTGCATTGAGTACACTGTTCAATTGGTGCTAGATTTTATTGTCCTACATTAGCATGAGAAAAGTACATTATTTTTCTTACCATTTGATTTTTGCATCGTGTCAAAAGTCTCACAAAAGTAATAGTTTAGGTTCGTATGATTGGAATACATCATTTTTATGAATGATATTTTGTTATCCAGTTGTTATTGGACACAGATTTTTAAAATATGTTCAGTTAGTTTGCCTCATTTTGGGGTACACTGTATTTAGAAATGATTTACTCATAACTCCTGTGTCAGGAGATGATCCTAATCAGGTTTTGGAAAGAGCTAAGTACATTTACATTATTCTACATGTGTTGTTATTTCAACATGTGCATTTTGTTTGGCTGAGCTTTCTTCCATCACCCTGGGGTACAAAATAGCTGAACAAGACAGATGTGCTCAAATTATAATACAGACTCATCTAAGCAACTAGTGGGGTTTCCAAGTTGCTGATGAAAAGTAGAATTGAATCATGATACCAAGCACTTCATATATCCAACTTTTAGATTTTGATAATCCTGTGAAATAAATGGAGCATCCCATCCAGAATGTAGTATAACTTTAGAATAAATTTATTAACCTGACAACTTTTTTTTTTTTTGGTCTAAGACTCTATCATCCAAAAATGCTAAACAAGTGTATAATGAAATATATTATGGAGCATTCATTACAGCTTTGTCATATACGAAAATTGTAAATGATCTAAGTATCTATGAAAAGGGGAAGAGTCCTGAAAGTTATGGTCCACACCTACAGTGCAACAGTATAAACCTATAAAAATTATAGAGCAGGTCTGTATGGTATGAAGGAAAATGAAGGTCTATGAGAAAAGCAACATTAGAATAATATGCACATGAGGATGCTCTTTATTTAGCAAATAAAAAGAAAAGCGTGTCCATCTATGTGTATATGTATGTAGATGCAAAGAATAAGTTTTGAAAGAGAATTCTTTTCTTCTCTTTAGGAGAACAGGATGTGGAGAGTTAAAAAGGGAATTTTGGTACATGCATCTCTACTTTTCATTATTCTACAAAAATCATGCATGAGACCAATTTTTCTGTTATTGTCTATAATTGAGTTTTTAAAAGAAGAAAATCCATGAAACAAGTATGTGGAGTCATAATTATCCAGTTAATCTATGCAACAAATGTTAATGGTACTCATTCTATGTACAAGTTTCTACAGTTGCCAATAGTAATACAATGGAAAACAATGAGACACACTGATCCTGAGCTAAGGGATAGAGAAATTGATAAAAGAAATACAATAATGTACACATTTATTATTATCTAGGTAAAGTACAGGGAGTTAGAAAAGTGTATGATTATATGCTCAATGAAAGTTTCCTGAGAAAGGGATTTTTGCATCAATATCTGAAGCTTGAATCAGGCCTGACAAAGCAAGGAGGCTATTTATGACGTCAAAGCAGTATAAACAATAAAAGTCAGGTGAATAAAAAGGTATAGAATAAGTTATGTCTTAAGAAATAAGCCAGATAATCCAGTCTATCTGGTTGGCTGTGGTTAATCTGTAATACTTTGCAAATGGCAAACCATCCAGAAAAATCAAGTAAGTCTCACTGCACAAGCAATGAGCCAGGTTTTACTGAAGTTAGTACATCTTCATGTATTCATTTTTTATGTACTCAGGAGTCATAGTCCAATTGATCTTGAGCTCATTTTTTGGATGTTATTTGTATAACTGAATATCTATCATTGCCCAGGCAATACCCAGATGTCACTTAACTCTGTTTTCCTCTCTCCGTCTATATGCTCTTGCATTCTTGTATCCAATAAATATATATGGAGCAACCTGTATGTGCTGGATATCAGGGAAAACAAATATGATCCTTCCTCTATAAATTCCAATTATGTTGGAAGAAACAAACAAATTCTTAATCATAAGTCACAAATAGAGACTGATGTTGCGGATGAAATTAGTGGAGTAGACAGTGTCTACTTGATACATTCAGAGAAAGGCTTTCTGAAGAAGTGGCACTAAAATGAGACCCCAGTGTGAAGAGTCAGTTATGGAAGAGTAATGGGAGAGGCGTGTTTAAAAGTCTAAGCTAGGTAAAAATTTGGAGTGTTCCAGGGACTGAAACAACATGAAACTGAACAGATCTGAGCCCCAGGTGTGTGCATAACTTGGGAGAAAATACTACGCAGAAGTACTGAGAGCCCAGCCCTTCCTGAGACTGAAAGATAATGGTCTGTTTTGTAATTTCTAAGAATGGCATTCTTTATCTTGCAATCATTGAATCTTAGGGTGTGGCAGAAACTCTAAAGGTGACCTAATCAAATTATTTCCTAGCTGAATGCTATTTGTACTGGAGGTCTGAACAGCTCAAGGTGTCCATCAATAGCACAGGTTTATTTTTTCCTCTGAGCCAGTTTTGTGATTGACTCAATCCCTGTTACTGTTTTCTTCCAGAAAGGCGATCCTGAATTCATTTGCAGCACCATCCATCTTTCCACCTATATACTTCTGTATACTTTTAGTTTGTGCCATGGGTCTCCTGATAGAAAGTCCTCTCTACAGCCATGAAATCTCATTAGTTGGAAACATGAAAGCAGTCATTATTTTATGTGGAACTCTCTTAAATCCTGAACCAAAGGAGAATGACCCTCTCTTAAACCATCTCAAGGAAGGAGCTTTTCCAACAGTTAATTTTTCCTGGAATCTGTTATAGTGATGTCCAAAACACATGATGTGGAGAGTTAAGCCAATTATCTAAATGATTCAAATCAAAGAACTTAAGAGCAGAGTGAATCTCCTGAATTATCCCCATGGTTGTGTAGACTGCTAGACACCATTAATTTCATCAAGTAATTACCAATTCAGTGAAGTAAGTTATGAAAAATTATAGACAGATACACATCTACATGCTATCTGTAATAGAGACTGTCAGACTGCCTTTACTAGGGTTAGGTGCAACTGCAAAACACAGGAAATTATTCAAGTGACTATTTTCTCATTTCTCCCAAGAAGTATTGGTGCTTCCACTATTCTAGTTGTGTAGGAGAAAAGATCCTTTACTACTTGCAATAGATCTTTCTCTTTCAAGACCACCTAAGAAAAACTGGTAGGTTATTGAAAAGACTTATACATAAATATATGCTTATGTATAGTATATACATAATTTTAAAGGATGCATTTTATATCTGTTTACTCTTGTTTTCTTCCCACAAAACTTGGAGTTCTACTGTGATGTTCACCCCCTTTGCCATTAATTTCTGGTTGTAAAGCTAAACTGTGCCTTTATAGGCAAAGGAAAGCATTACGACAATTGAAGAGATAATGCAGGTCAAAAGACCATTTATATCTCTATTACAGGCAAAGGCTAGACCCTTCCTAAATGCCTGTTGAGTGAAGTTGAATTAAATTAGTTCGAATTGAATTGAATTGCCTTGAGAGAGCTGTAGCTGGAGCCAATTATTACTTCATCCTTTGGCCAGTGTTTTCAGTTGAATATTTCAACAATTATTCATTTGACCAATATTTTATTGAATGCTACCTATTATGAGGCAGGCTGAAATTCAGTTCAGGGCTGTGGATTCACAGGTTTAAAATAAACATGGTCTTTAGTTTGTAATTTCTCACAGTGTACAGAGGAAGAAATTGTGAAAAGTGCCCTCTGTGGTACAAGTAGAGAGATCCAGGAAGCTCTCACAGGGACAGGTAAATAAGATGGGAAGATTGGTGGGTGGGCTTGCAGGTGGCAACCTGGAGGAGATGACATCCTGCAAGTGCTTAACTATGATGGCATTTCTCATCAGACAAGACTGCCGGCAGCATTTCTGTGCAGCGGGCAACATGTCAGTTTAGTATTTACTCTTAAGCATTTTCTGAGCTTTTTATTACCTTATTGAATTTTTCTAGACTCATTTTCTATTGGCCTCCGGTGGTTGAATTTGGGCACATGGTATTGAAAAAGAATCAGACCTCAGAGCTCGGTGGTACTGATAACTGCAAACTACAGTGCCTTCAACTCCTGTGACGGAGCTGGGTATATAGCTCACACACATATGCTCAGTGTTGCTTTTCATATCCACTGTATAGTTTGGTGTATCATATGTGTATATATATATATATATATTTTAAACAGCTTCATGTATGTTTTCCATTTGGTTAACAGATATGGCTATAAATTGGCATTTTGTAAATAAACTGTGTTCATTAAACTGAGAGAGTTCTTTAGAACTATACTTTCTCACTGGAACTGGCTAAGTGATTTTTAAGATTGATATCTTTGAAGTATAAAATGATAGAGTTTACAGGTCTTGATGTTAAATTACATTTTCATCAAGAAAGAGAATAAAGTGTTGCTCAGTTTAATTTTCACCAACTTTAAACCTTAAATGGAAGAAAGTGATTCTATGTGAACCTTCGAATTGGGTTACGTAGAATGTTTACTTCTTGTGTAGATCTCTTGAGACACACGATGTTAAATATTTCTTCATCTTTAACTTTTTCTCTGATTTCTACCTCTTGTCATATGAATGGAACCTGTTAATTAGCAAAGTCCTCAGACATATTTAAGAGTGTTGCATTCCCCAGTCACAATTCTAGTGAGGAAAAGAGACTCTGATAATTAAATCTGTTTAATTGACAATTTCAAAGTTTTCTTCCTTTTGGAACTCATTTGAGTTTAAGAAAAACTGGATACAAATAAATAAATGCTGTACATTTTAGAAGGAAAAAATACTCTGTTAATGTTCCTGAAAATAAAATGCCATAAAATTAAATAATATCTATTAAAGATCTAATTACTTGAATTATTTTTTCACAACTTGGTGAATTAGTTTTTTGCTGCCTTCAGTGTATATTTTATGTAACACTCTTTGTATTGTAAAATTTAATACATATCATTGCTGACAATCACACCCCAAATTTCTGAATCCACTTACCCTTTTATTCTAGAGGTCTATCCACTTTAAAGCAATAAAAGAAAAGAAAGAAGGTCCTAACAGAGGAAGTTCTAAAAACAATATGTGTATGATCCTCTGTATTGGTTAAAAAGTAGATATTCTGGTTCACTCCCAAACATTCTGATTCTAAAACCCTGCCTTGCAATCTGAAACAATTTTTGAAAGATGGAAATCTGGAATGATTATGATGCAGGTGGCTTCTAGTACACACTTGGAGGAACTTTGAAGCATAAAGTTTAATCACTTCTATCTTTCAGATCTGGTTTCCTTGGTGTATATGCCCAGGAGTGGGATTGCTGGGTCATATGGCTGATTCATGTCAATGTATGGCAAAAACCACTACAATATTGTAAAGTAAATATTGTAAAGTAATTAGCCTCCAACTAATAAAAATAATTGGGAAAAAAGTAAAAAATTTAAAAAAAATTTAAAAAAATCACTTCTATCTTTGAAGATTTGTGAAAAATCTATTAGCCATGGAGAAGGTGATGGGGCGGGTTAGAGTCTAGTTAGTGTAAATATCTGGTGTTAATGGCATGCTTAATCTACTGGTGGCGCTCTGCATCCTGGTAATAAATCATCATACAATGAACTCTCTGAAGTCCTTATAGTCTCTTAAGTATTCAGAGTCCATTCCGAACATGAAAATTTCATGGGAAAATTCAGTGCAGTGGTTCTTCTTCTTCTTTATTTTTTAACTGGCTTACAATGTTTTGTTAATTTCTGCTGTACCGTGAAGTGAGTCAGCTATATGTGTGTGTGCGCACTTTCTTTTCTGGATTTCCTTCCCATTTAGGTCCCCACAGAGCATAACGTACAGTTCTCTGTGCTATACAGAAAGTTCTCACTAGTTATCTATTTTATACATATTAGTGTATATATGTCAAGTGGGGGTAGGATGAACTGGGAGTTCAAAGGTTCTTGAGCTGTGACCCCCCCATACCAGCATCACCCTCACCGTCTGACAACTTGTGAGAAGTGCAGCTCCCCAGACCCTACCATAGGCCTACTGAATGGGACACTGGGGAGGGGAGCAGTCAGTCTGTTTTGTAACCATCTGACTTTCCTTTGTTGAACGTTTTGGAGTATTAGTATGTGTGTGTGATATTCTAAAATGGGGGAAGATGACAAGTTTGAATTGCAGACCTAATGAAAAGGAGTGGATGAGATTATGCATAAGAGAAGAACAGTAAATCAGGGACTCATAGGGAAGCATGGTTCCTCTCAGAGGGCTTGGTTGTTTGGCTCCATCGCCAGTGCCTCAGGCACTCAACTCTGACGCAGGCACTGAGACCCTCAAGTTTACCTGCTCTTTAGCACAAGTCTGACTATTTTAAAAGAAGTTGCTTTTGAAGAAAATTCTTTAGAAGTAAATTTTTCAGCTTTAGCTTTCAGTAGTGTCAAAACTAGTGTTAGCAAAAGCCTCTGGCAATAAATAAATGAGATTAATAAACCAAACCTAAGAGCGCACAGAAATTTTCCAAATCAGAAAAGCAATCTTCTTTTCTTACCGCAAATGTTATATTTGCAGAGGCATACTTGGCATTGTCATATTTGTTGATGGTATGGCTCATTTTTTTAGTTTCCTCTTGGCAAATGTACTTGCTGCAGAATTAAGTCACACAGATCTCAGATACAGTAACTTATGCTACTTGCAATTGACTTAGGGGTCTTCAAATTCCAGTGCATGAGATTTTATGCCTTTGTGTACCATTGTTTAATTAAATACAATTTTGGTAAATACTGTGGATAGATCATTTGTGGATCACCATAATTCTCAAGAATTGTATATCCTGAGTTTACTTTTAATATGTCCAAGTAAGTCAGAGCCAGTGATGCTAAAGGAACCAAGTGATGCATGTATATGATTGTATTTGAATATGGAGTGTATCTTTGAATAATTAGGTATCAGTGTATGACAAAGCCAAACATTGTGAAATCTTTTCTTTTACTTCCTTTTTCCAATGAACAGATACAGCATGTGGTTAAGCAACTAGTTCAAAATCCTGTACTTGATTTAAGATTAATTCAGGATTGGAGCCAGTACCTTGTGCTATAGTGGGTCTTTTGTATATTCCAAGCAGCATTCACTTGTATGGTCTTCAATGCATTTATAAAGTGTTATTATTGAAGTCCAAATGAATTTTTATCCATTCAATAACTTAATAAATAATACATTTGAATAAATACAAGGAGTCCCACAAGAAGCCCATTATTGAGTAGAATATGATATCCACTAATAAGCATGTATGAATATAAGTGATTCAGAGGTAACACTTTCAGGAAGGAAAGGTGTCTTATTTAGTGTGTGATCTGATTGGCTTAGCATTGCTTACAGTAGGGCCCACGAGAAATAAAGCTCTGTTTCTAAATGAGTGTCCCTAATGGCACTCTTATTCCCAGAGAAATATTCTAACAAATTGAAGATAAAATATTATCTTTGGAGGCCTCTTCTTCCACGTATGCTATTCCTATGAGTAGCAGGTATTAAATAAAGTATTAGATTTTCAGTTTAAATTTATTTGAGTCCTGCAGTAGATTCAACTGTGGCATTCAAACATCGCTTTTGGAGGTATAGAGATAGTGAGTTATTTAGCAATGCTGCATGACTAATTGCTAGTAATTGCCTACAGGAAAGGAGTTGGAGAAGCTTATCTCTAGAACCTCCCCATCATATTTTGTGCAAGGGCCTTTGCAGCCCAGGACAGCAGCAGGGCGCAGGAGAGCCACTGGGAAATTATCAGCAAGCATGCAATATATAAAACATGTGGTTTCAGTTTTTAAAATAAGCTTTGTGTAAAGCGAACCTTTATACAAATAGAAAACTGTGAAAACACACTCTTTTAAATAATGCATTATTTTCATTCCTGATTAACCTTTATGTGCAATTGGCTCTTACAAATACAGTACTTTTGCATTTCAACTCTAGCTTCCTGCCACTTTCCAGTGATGAATGTGCTATGAACTAGTATTAAATATGACTTCTAAAGAAATATTAGGTGATTTGCCTACATATGAAAAGAAAAGTATGTTTACAGGGAAATTACATGTTGGAATAAGTTTTAAAAGATAGAAATTTGGTATATAGTTAAATCAGATCTTTCTGCAATCTTGTAAAAGTGTAGAGTTCATTTGTCATTTTTTTAAATTTACGGTTTTTATTGAAGGATAATTGTTTTAGAGAATTTTGTTTTCTGTCAAACCTCAACATGAATAAGCCATAGGTGTACATATATTCCCTCCATTTTGAACCTCCCTCCCATAACCCTCCCCATCCCACCCCTTTAGGATGATACAAAGCCCCTGTTTGAGTTTATTGAGCCATGTGGCAAATTCCCATTGGCTACATATTTTTCATATGGTAATAGAAGTTTTCATGTTACTCTTTCCATACATCTTACCCTGTCCTCCCCCCTCCCCAAGTCCATAAGTCCATTCTCTATGTCTGTTTCTCCATTGCTGCCCTGTAAATAAATTCTTCAGTACCATTTTTCTGTATTCTGTATATGTGCATTAGAATATAATATTTATGTTTCTCTTTCTGACTCACTTCACTCTGTATAATAGGTTCTAGGTTCATCCACCTCATCAGA
Source organism: Dama dama (assembly GCF_033118175.1). Lineage (NCBI taxonomy): Eukaryota > Metazoa > Chordata > Mammalia > Artiodactyla > Cervidae > Dama > Dama dama. Next base: position 29,131,850 of record NC_083704.1, on the reverse strand, counting down.
ACTGACTCAAATGCATTCCTTTTTATGGCTGAGTAATATTCCACTGTGTATATGTACCACAACTTCTTTATCCATTCATTTGTTGATGGACATCTAGGTTGCTTTCATGTTCTAGCTATTGTAAATAGTGCTGCAATGAACAATGGGATACATGTGTCTTTTTCAATTTTTGTTTCCTCAGGGTATATGCCTAGGAATGGGATTTTAAGGAATCTCCATACTGTCTTCCATAGTGGCTATATCAATTTACATTCCTACCAAGAGTGCAAGAGCATTCCCTTTTCTCCACACCCTCTCCAGCATTTGTTGTTTGTAGACTTTTTGATGATGGCCATTCTGACCGGTGTGACTGTGGTTTTGATTTTCATTTCTCTAATAATGTGTGATTTGAACATCTTTTCATATCTTTGTTAACCATCTGTAGGTCTTTGAAGAAATGTCTGTTTAGGTTTTTTTCCCACTTTTTGATTGGGTTGTTTGTTTTTCTGGCATTAAGTTGTATGAGCTGCTTGTATATTTTGGAAATTAATCCTGTATCAGTTGTTTCATTTGCTATTGTTTTCTTCCATTCTGAGGATTGTCTTTTCACCTTGCTTATAGTTTCCTTTGCTGTACAAAAGCTTTTAAGTCTAATCAGGTGCCACTTGTTTACTTTTGTTTTTATTTCTGATACTCTAGGAGGTGGGTCATAGAGGATCTTGCTTTGATTTATGTCATTGACTGTTCTGCCTGTGTTTTCCTCTAAGAGTTTTATAGTTTCTGGTCTTACATTTAGGTCTTTAATCCATTTTATTTTTGTGTATGGTGTTAGGAAGTGTTTAATTTCATTCTTTTACATGCAGCTGTCCAGTTTTCCCAATACCATTTACTCAGAGGCTGTTTTTGCCCCCATTGTATATTCTTGCCTCCTTTGTCAAAAATAAGGTACCCATAGGCGCATGGGTTTTTTCTGGGCTTTCTATCTTGTTCCATTGGTCTATATTTCTGTTTTTCTGCCAGTACCATACTGTCTTGATGACTGTAGCTTTGTAGTATAATCTGAAGTCAGGAAGGTTGATTCCTCCAACTCCATGCTTCTTTCTTAAGGCTGCTTTGACTATTCAGGCTCTTTTGTGTTTCCATCTGAATTGTGAAATTTTCTGTTCCAGTTCTGTGGAAAATGCCCTTGGTAATTTTTTAGGGATTGCATTGAATCCGTAAATTGCATTTGGTAGGATAGTCATTTTCACAGTATTGATTCTTCCTCCCCAGGGACATGGAATAGCTATCCATCTGTTTATGTTGTCTTTGATTTCTTTCATTAGTGTCTTACAATTTTCTGTGTACAGTTCTTTTATCATCTTAGGTAAGTTTATTCCTAGATATTTAATTCTTTTTGTTGCAGTGGTGAATGGGGGTGATTCCTTCATTTCTCTTTCTGATTTTTCATTGTTAGCATATAGAAATGTAAGTGATTTCTGTGTATCGATTTTGCATCCTGCAACTTTGCTTAATTCACTGATTAGCTCTAGTAATTTTCTGATACTATCTTTATGGTTTTCTATATATAGTATCATGTCATCTGCAAACAGGGAGAGCTTTACTTCTTCTTTTCCAGTCTGCATTCCTTTTATATCTTTTTCTTCTCTGATTGCTATAGCTAGGATTTCCAGAAATATGTTGAATAATAGTGGTGAAAGTGGACACCCTTGTCTTGTTCCTGATCTCAGGGGGAATGCTTTCCATTTTTCACCATTGAGAATAATGTTTGCTGTAAGCTTATCATATATGGCCTTTACTATGTTGAGGTAGGTTCCTTCTATGCCCATTTTTTGAAGAGCTTTAATCATAAAAGGGTATTGTTTTGTCAAAGGCTTTTTCTGCATCTATTGAGATTATCATATGGTTTTTATCTTTCAGTTTGTTAATATGATGTATCACATTGATTGATTTCCATATATTGAAGAATCCTTGCATCCCTGGAATAAACCGAACTTGATCATGGTGTATGAGCTTTTTGATGTATTGCTGAAGCCTGTTTGTTAAAATTTTGTTGAGGATTTTTGCATCTATGTTCATCAGTGCTATTGGCCTGTAGTTTTCTTTTATGTGTTATCTTTGGTTTTGGTTTCAGGGTGATGGTGGCCTCATTGGAAGGGTTCCTTCCTTTGCAATTTTTGGAAGGATTTTTGGAAGGATAGGCACTAGCTCTTCTCTAAATGTTTGATGAATTCTCCTGTGAAGCCATCTGTTCTTGGGCTTTTGTTTTTTGGAAGATTTTTGATCACAGCTTCAATTTCAGTGCTTGTAATTGGTTTGTTTATACTTTCTATTTCTTCCTGGTTCAGTCTTGGAGGATTGAACTTTTCTAAGAATCTGTCCATTTCATCCAGGTTATCCATTTTATTGCTATATCATTGTTTGTAATAATCTCTTATGATCATTTGTATTTCAGCTTTGTCTGTTGTAAACTCACCTTTTTCATTTCTAATTTTGTTGATGTGATTCCTTTCTCTTTTTTGCTTGATGCATCTGTTTAAAGGCTTGTCAATTTTGTTTATCTTCTCAAAGAACCAGCTTTTGATTTTGTTAATGTTTCCTATTGTTTCTTTCATTTCTTTTTCATTTATTTCTTCTCAGATTTTCATGATTTCTTTGCTTCTACTAATTTTGTTTTGTTTTGTTTTTTCTTTTTCCAGCTGTTTTAGGTGTAAAGTTAGGTTATCTATTCGATGTTTTTCTTATTTCCTGAGGTGGGATTGTATTGCTATAAACTTCCCTCTTAGGACTGCTTTTGCTTCATCCCATAGGTTTGGAGTTGTATTTTCATTGTCATTTGTTTCTGGAAATTTTTTGATTTCCCTTTTGATCTCTTCAGTAACCTGTTGGTTGTTTAGAAATGTGTTGTTTAATCTCCAGATGTCTGTGTTTCTTACAGATTTTTCTCATAATTGATATCTAGTCTAATAGCATTGTAGTCAGAGAAGATGCTTTTTCAATTGTCTTAAATTTAGTGATGTTTGATTATTGACCCAAAATGTGGTCTATCCTGGAGAATGTTCCATGTGCACTTGAGAAGAAGGGTGTATTCTTCTGCATTTGGATGGAATGTCCTGAAGATATCACTGAGGTCTATCTCATCTAATGTATCATTTAAGACTTGTGTTTCCTTATTAATATTCATCTGTCCATTGGTGTGAGTGGGGTGTTAAAGTCTCCTACTATTATTGTGCTACTGGCAATTTCTCCTTTTATGTCTGTTACTGTTTGTGTTATGTACTGAGCTGCTCCTGTGTTGGGTGCACAGATATTTACAATTGGTATGCCTTCCTCTTGGATTGATCCCTTGATCATTACGTAGTGTCCTTCCTTATCTCTTGTAATCTTCTTTATTGTAAGGTCTATTTTGTCTGATATGAGGATTGCTACTCCAGCTTTCTTTTACTTCCCCTTTGCAAGGAATATATTTTTTCATCCTCTCACTTGCAGTCTGTATGTGTCTTTAGATCTGAAGTGGGTTTCTTGTAGATAGTTTATATATGGGTCTTGTTTTTGTATCCATTCAGCCATTCTGTGTCTTTTGGTTGAAGCATTTAATCCATTTACATTTAAAGTAATTATTGATATATACGTTCCTATTGCCATTTTCTTAATTGTTTGGGGTTGATATTGTAGATCTTTTTCTTCTGTTTTATTTCTTGACTATGTAAGTACATTTAACATTTGTTGTTAAGCTGGTTTGGTGGCACTGAATTCTCTTTACTTTTGCTTGTCTGCCTGCGATGTGGGAGACCAGGGTTCGATCCCTGGTTCGGGAAGATCCCCTGGAAAAGGAAATGGCAACCCACTCCAGTATTCTTGCCTGGAGAATCCCATGGATAGAGGAGCCTAGTAGGCTATAGTCCACAGGGTCGCAAAGAGTCGGACACGACTGAGCGATTTCGCTTTCTTTCACTTTGCTTGTCTGAAGAGTTTTTTATTTCTCCATCAATTTTGAATGAGCTCCTTGCAAGGCACAGTAATCTTGGTTGTAAATTTTTCCTTTTCAGTACTTTAAATATATTCTGCCATTCCCTTCTGGCCTTCAGAGTTTCTGCTGAAAGATCCGCTGTCAAGCATATGGGGTTTCCGTTGTATATTACTTGGTGCTTCTTCCTTACTACTTTTAATATTCTTTCTTTGTGTTTAGCCTTTGTTAGTTTGATTAGTATGTGTCTTGGTGTGTTTCTCCTTGGGTTTATCCTGTGTGGGACTCTGTGCCTCTTGGACTTGATTGACAATTTCCTTTTCCATGTTGGGGAAATTTTCAACTATAATCTCTTCAAAAATTTTCTCATACCCTTTCTTTTTCTCTTCTTCTTCTGGGACCCCTATAATTTGAATGTTGGTGCATTTGATATTGTCCTAGAGGTCTCTGAGACTATCCTCAGTTCTTTTCATTTTTTTTTACTTCATTCTGCTTTTCCGAAGTTATTCCCACCATTTTATCTTCCAGCTCACTGATTCATTCTTCTGCTTCAGATATTCTGCTGTTGATTCCTTCCAGAGTATTTTTAACTTCAGTAATTGTCTTGTTTGTCTCTGTGTGTTTATTCTTTAATTCTTCTGAATTCTTTTCCAGGTAGTTTGCCTATTTCCTCTTCACTTATTTGTACTTCTGTGTTTCTAGTTTGTTCCTTCATTTGTGTAGTATTTCTCTGCCTTTTCTTTTCTTTCTTTCTTTTGTTTATTACTTACTGTGTTTGAGTTCTTCTCTTCCCAGGCTTGACAGTTGAATTCTTTCTTCCTTTTGGTTTCTGCCCTCCTGAGGTTGGTCCAGTGGTTTGTGTAAGCTTCGTATAGAGTGAGGTTTGTACTGAGTTTTTGTTTGTTTGTTTTTCCTCTGATGGGCAAGGCTGAGTGAGGTGGTAATCCTGTCTGCTCACGATTGGGTTTGTATTTTTGTTATGTTTGTTGTTTAGATGAGGTGTCCTGCACAGGTTGCTACTGGTGGTTGGGTGATGCCGGGTCTTGTATTCAAGTGGTTTTCTTTGTGTGAGTTTTCACTGTTTGATGCTCTCTAGTTAGTTCTCTGATTCTCTGATAGTCTAGGGTCTTGGAGTCAGTGTTCCCACTCCAAAGGCTCAGGGCTTGATCTCTGGTCAGGAGTGAAGATTCCACAAGTGGTTTGTTATGGCATTAAGTGAGATTAAACAAATATCCCAAAATGAGAGGCCAAAGATGAACCCCAGACAAACGGCAGTTACAAAACCAGGCAAATAATAATTAAGATAATGGAATATACACATGTATGTATATACCCGTAAGCAAAGTCAAAACAGCCCTACAAATATAAAGTACAGCAGCTTTACCCAGCAGTCAAAGGAAATAAAAAAATTATATTTACCAGTTAAGAACAAAACTACCTCAAGCACAAACTGGAAATCAAAAATAAAACAAGGTGCCAAGTGGGGAATAAAGCAATGAAAACAAAACTAACAAATATGTTGAGAGGAAAGGAAAGAAAACAAAGAAAGAAAGAAAAGGTATGCAAAGTTAAATAGAGGTAGATGAAGAACATTAAAGATTAACTCCAAAGGGTTAAGAGCAGTAGGAAAGGCAAACAAAGGAATAAATGTAGAAAATATATAATAGGTTTAAAAAAGTTAAAAGTATAAAAAAAGAAAAGAAAAAAAAAAGGAGAAAGAAAAATGAGAAAAAAAGGAAAACTTCAGAACTGCAAAAGCCCAACATACATGTGGAAGTTTATAACAACACTAAAAAGTGTGACTGAATATACAGATATACATATACACCAGATATACATATAAGCAAAATCATAACAGTCCATTAAAAATAAAGTATAATAGATTGACCCAATGAACAAAGGAAACCAAAAATTATGTCTACCAGAACAAAACTAACTAAAGCACAAACTGGAAAATAAAACTAAAGCAAGGTGCCAATTGGGGAATAAAGCAATTAATATAAAGGTAACATATATGTTGAAAGGAAAGGAAAGAATAGATAGGAAAAGTTAAATAGAGGTAGATGAAGATATACATATATTAAAGATTAACTGCAAGGGGAAAGGGACTGTAGAAAAAGCAGACAAAGGAATAAATGTAGAAAAAATAATGATAGGTTTAAAATATTAAAAATTAAAATTAAAAAAAAGAATAGAAAAAAAAGAAAAAGGGAAAGCTCCCCAGAACTGCAAAAGCCCAACATAGAGGCAGAGGTTTATAACAACAATGAAAAATGTGACTGAGAAAGAAAAGAAAAACTCAAAATCTTAATTAGATTTCATAGTGCCAATAAAATCAACAACTACAACAGAGGCGGGGGAAAGGAAAAAAGAAAGAAAAAAAATCCAAACGAATCTACAGAACAAATCAAAACTTAAGAATAATAAATGTCTTTGTTGAGTCACTGCTGTCAGAGTCCTTTCCCTCGCTGGGAGCCACAGTCCCCCTCACCTCCCAAGGATGCCCTCTGACACTGTGCTGATCTCTGGACCTGCTGTGGGGGCAGCTCAGATTCCCATCTGGCCCTCTTCCTGTGTGTTCTTGCCTCCAGTGTCCACAGCTATCAGAACTAGCGCGTTTTCTTTTGTGGGAGCTCTCAGTGATCTTCTATATATTCCATAGACACAGAGTCTGCCTAGTTGATCGTGTGGATTTAATCTGCAGCTTGTACAGCTGGTGGGAGGATTTGGGGTCTTCTTCCTTAGCCACACTGCCCTTGGGTTTCAGCTGTGGTTTTATTTCCACCTCTGCACGGGGGTCGTCCACTGGGGTTTGCCCCCGAGGCTGCCCTGGAGGACTTGGGTTTGCCCCTGCGAGGACCAAGGGTAGAGGTGGTACAGCTGCTTGGGACGCAGGGGTTCTGGCAGCACCAGGTTCTCAGGGGAGTTGGCAGCTAGTGCAGCAGGAAATATAGTGCTCTAGAAGGGTAACCAGTATTGGCCAATATGCTCCAGTATTCTTGCCTAGAGAACCCCTCTCCCTGACAGAGAAGCCTGGCAGGTCACAGTCCACAGGGTGCAAACATTTCCCACCACAGACATTTCCCACCACATTCTCCTCCCTCACATCCCCTCGATTTGTCTTTCTGCAGTCAACAAAGCGTTGACTGAGTCCAGCAAAGCGTTGGATACCACTGAAGTGACCCCGCGCGCATAGACACACGACCTTCATTACCTGTGGCAGCTCTGGCCCAGTGAGAGGTGAGCATGAAGGTGGCGCAGTTGCTTGGCTTGCGGGGACCCTGGCGGTGCCAAGTGTGCAAGGACACGGACTGCCTCCGCCGCAGGAGTTCTGGCCCTGTCAGTCTTTTTCCGAGCGTCTTGTAGCTGGCGATCAGAAGGCTTCTTTGGTCGGTCTTGCTCTGTAGCTCCGCCCGTTCGGACACTTAGAGGGCTCCCTTCCTGCGGCCCTTCTCTGTTGCTCAGCACATCAGGCACATAGAGGGGGCTCCCCTGGCTGGGGCCCTACACTGTAGATTGGCGAGTCAAGCACTTAAAGGGGCACCCTGGGCGGGGTCTTAGTCTGTAGTTTGGTGCATCAGTCACTAAAAAGAGCACCCTAGGTAGGGTCCTACTCTGTAGTACAGCACATCAGGCGCTTTTGATGGGCCAGCCTTTCTGTTGTTCAGCTGCCAATAATGGTGTGTGGGGGGAGAGAGGCTATGTTGATGGCTCCACCCCCCAACGCGTGACTCCGCAGTATTGCCTTGCTTCCATGGCTGCCCGGCTTTCCTCCCCAGGCATTTCCCACCACATTCTCCTCCCTCACATCGCCTCGATTTGCCTTTCTGCAGTCAACAGCAGCCCTTGCCCAGGGGTTGCGCCACAATCCCTGAACTCCAGCTCCCAGCTGCTGCATCATTGGGGGTCTGTGTGGCTGCGGCAAGGACTGTCTGATTCTCATTCCACTTAGGCAGCCACAGATCAGCTGTTTCACTCTCGGCCTTAAATGTTTCTCCTTTGACTCAGACAATTGCCCTGATGTGGGGATCGGACCTCTGCTTCAGTTTCCCCACCCGCCGAGGGCAGGTCCAGTCCTACTAACACTCCTGTTTCCCCCCCTAGTTCTTTCATCCTACCGAGTTTTGCGTGGGCCTATATATTCTTTTCCTCTGGTCAGGTACTCCTGTCTGCTCTCAACAGGTGTTCTGTAGACACTTCTGTGTCTGAAGGTGTCTTCCTGATGTATCCGTGGAGAGATATGTACCCCACATCCACCTACTCCTCCACCATCTTGTTTTTCCCCCTGTGTCATTTTTGATTATTATTAATTTGTTGATAATATTTGAATAATCAAATATTAAATATTTGATTATTATCATTGTTTTTGCCTTCTCTGTTATACTTTTGTTAAATCTAACTCAAGATCCACAATGGAATTCATCAAGTTCTTGCCTTTTTACAATCATCTGGAACTGAACCCTAACAACAATAACAAAAACAAAAATAGACAGTAGCTTATGGACCATAAAGATTTAAATAGATAAAACCCCAAAGCTAAAATGGATTGTTTCTGAGTATAAGATGAAGAAAATCCAAGTCTTACTCAAAACTGAGGATTGTCTTTCTATCTACAAAGTAACTTGCTCAATTTCAAGACATTTTTTGAACAGTAGCAGAATTTTAACCCTTATTTTTCTCTATTTCTTTTATCTCCTATCTCTTAAATATTGACGTACCATAAACTTGTCATTTAACTCCACTCAACACATATAGATAGTTTATTTTGGAAGCTTTGTGAATTAGACCCAAAAGAAAAGGCAGTTTAATTTAGGACCTTGATAATATCCAGCTTGGTTAGTTTTATTCTATTACGTGGACCTTAAACTAGTTGGGTGCTTTAAATAGTGCCATTTAAATAATGATTCATCCACTACTCCTATTTCTCTGATAGGTAAGATTTAGAAGCTTACTTCTAGTTGTATGTGTTAGGAGAAACAAAACCTGTAAGAAAAAAAAATATATATATATATACACACACACACTCACACACACGTACATACATACACACATACAGGGAGAGAGAGATTGATTCTGAAGGCTGAGAAGTCCCATGTTCTGTTCTCTGGAACCTGGGCTTGCAGGAAAGCCAGTGGTATTCTGCAGTTCAAGTTGGAAAGCCTGAGGACCAGAGGAGCTGATGGTTTAAATGTCAGTCCAAGGGCTGGAGGAGATGAGATGAAACAACCTCACTAAAGCGGTGAGACCAGGAGGAACCAAGAGTGTTGTCTTCCTCATTTTTCTTCCTTTTTTGTTCTATCCAGGCCTTTGAGAGAATGGATGAAGCTCACCCACAATGGTGAGGGAGATCTTCATTACTCAGTCTACCAGTTCAAATGTTAGTGTCTTCCACGAACACCCTCACAGACATACCGAGAAATAATGTTTTACCATCTACCTGGGCATGCTTTTTTCCAGTCAAATTTGTACCTCAAATTAACCATCACAGTGTGACTGACAAGATTCTTAAATTACCTTTTTTGAAATGGTTAGGGAGGGTGCCCTGTTTCTTTTTTTTTCAAGTTTAGTTCCCAACGAGATTTCTGCACTTTGAAGAAATGTACCCTAGAGGGGAGGAAACACTTCTGAGTCTTTTTAATAATATACTTAGGAGAAGTAATTTATACACTAGTAGGAGCTTACCTTTGGAAGAATAATTTACTTAGAATTCTCTAAGAGTGGAATGGTTTTAAAGGAAGATATTTCATCAGAAAGATGCTTCTGACAAGTATCTCTTCAGTAGAATTGATGAGTTGGTTCTTTTTGGTTCCTGGTGACACATGCAACGCCCCCTGCTGAATAGGAAGTATTGCAGAAAATGAATGGTTTGGACGCATTTGTCAGGCAGGGCCTCGAGTTTCTTGCAGGACACCTGAGTTTCTTTCCCTTCTTTTCTCATACTTCCCCATTCATCCTTTTCTCTGTTAGTGGTTTTCTTTCCCATTACATCACTTGGGTGACTGCCCTTCTGGTAGCATCTTGGCCTTCATTCTTAAAGGTTGGCAACCTCTTTTAAAACTTGTATTGGCCTTCTATAGCAAAGAAGACAAGTCATCAAAAATCACACTATTTCAGTGAGAGAGTAGTCCCATTATTCTGAGGTCATTCTGAAGGAATCTCGGACGTGTATCACTGAGCTCAGTTTTAAATCTGTGTTAAAGTGAAAGTGTTAGTCGCTCATTCATGTCCGACTCTTTGTGACCCCGTGGACTATAGCCCACCAGGCTCCTCTGTCCGTGGGATTCTCCAGGCAAGAATACTGGAGTGGGTAGCCATGCCCTTTTCCAGGGATCTTCCCGACCCAGGGGTAGGACCCGGGTCTCCTGCATCACAGGTGGTTTCTTTACCATCTAAGCCACCATGTTTACCTATTCAGCTCACTGAAACTGGATCTCTGATTTGCTGGAGGACCTGTGTTCTACTTAGAGACCAGCTTTCCAGACCAGTTCTGTAGAAGCGACAAAAAGCAGTGATCCTGGGTTGTGGTTTCATGTTGGTGGTGGTGTTTTTTTTTTTTTCCCTTCATTTAGTTAAGCAGTCAGTTTCATTTTCACTAACCAGTTTAATTTATGTATAAGTTGATTCATTTGTAGTTTATCTTATTTCCTTCTAGGTTTTCTGCAATGAAGGACCAAATCGATTTACATAATTTATCTGACAAACGTGTGATTAAGTTTGAGTATCGTTTCCTCAGGAAACTCTTTTTAGTCTCTTCCAGGATATCTCTAATCACCTTATTATATACTCCAGTAGAACCATTTATCTTTCCTACATGGCGTCGTAGTTTTATATGTATTTGTGTGTTCTTTTTTTAATCAAGTATTTTTCAAATGATTACAACAGGTACTGTTAAGTAAATATCCTCTGCGAATTAAATGGATAAAAATCAGTGCCTTATGAAGCTCATTTCTAGTAAGAAAGGCACAGACTTAATCAACATGTATTATTACGTTCAGTAATGAAAAATGCTATGAAGATAACATAAAGCAGGATAAAAATGGAGCATTACCTGGGAGGAGAGGTGGTGGCAAGATTGGGTTCTCTGATTAGGAAAGGCCTCTCTGAGCAGATGAGGCCAAGCCAAAGACTGACTAACAAGGAGCTGCCCATCCTGTGGAGGTCCAGGGAGGAGTTCTCCAGTCAGAAGGGGGAACCCTGAAGGGGGCTCAGCTGTTTTCCTGGAGAAAGAGAAAGAAGAGCAGTGACATTGAGTTTGGTGAATGAGGGAAAGTGGTAAAAATGGAGACCACAGAGCCTGGCAGGGAACAGATCACTTCCGTCTTGTTGGCTGACTGATGTTCATGTTTTGTTTTTTAAGTTCAGTGAAAAATCATGGTGGGTTTTTTACATCATATCTCATTTGATAGAACATGCCCTGCCATATGAGCACGGGATCTGCAATTACAATTTGAGCCCCTCCACCTAGCACTTAGTAAATATTGGGTGGATCCATGCATGCACGGTGAGACAAATGGATTGGTGGCCCTGCAGCCCTGCTGCTTGCTTGTGGGTTTTGCTCTGCCTTTCTGATCTCAGAGCTGTGCATGTGGGTAGTTGGTATTACTTTTGTTTTGTTTTACAGCTAGGTGAGTAGGACTCCCCATGCCGCATGCCTTGACAGTTATACCCATCTTCCTCTTCCTCTCCTTGGGTTAAGAAAACTGATTGGCTTGACATCTTGAATGTGACTGTCTACATTAACTTACTTGTACTTCCATCCAATAACTAATCCTGAAGGATAGTGTTAAGCCAGATTCCTCAGCTCAAAAGTCAGAGGATCAGACATGAACTCTCCTAAAACAATGGGATGGGACAGACAGAATGATCATAAGCTGGTTAATCCCCCTTCAGCAGGGCCCTGGAGTCCAGTAGGTACTTGTGGGCTTGGTGATAGCCTCTTTGCTGGACAGAGGAGACCTGTGCATCCTTGCAGATCCTCTCTAACACAGGGTCCCATCAAATCCAGGTGCTCCTACTTGGAAGTGTAAATATGACAGCCATTTGTGGTTTTTGATCAGTCTGGAAAAGAGTAAAATGAAGGACATATAAGAGTATAACTGTAAAAATCTTTGCTATGGTTGTCTATACCTGGAAAACTGAGATTTTAAAAAAGCGAAAAGTGTAGCTTCTAAGTTCCCAGAAATGTTGAATTAGTAACATTGACGTATCTTGAAAATATATGTGATTTAAAGACACTAAATTTAGATTTAAGAAATATGAGTTATGACCAAATTCTGTAATGGGTCCATATATATGCTAATATGCTGAAGCATAAAATAATATAGTTGTAAAACATAGCGCATTTTATTTAAATAACCCTTCTTTGAAGATTATTTTTTGTCAGAAGAAATCAGTGTTTTGATGCCTGAAGTGTTTCCTTTTATTATCTCAGTAGGAGGTGTATTCTTAAGTTTTATAACTGCCCTTACTCTTCTTGAATTACCTCTAAAAATCATCATAGGGTTTTCAAATGTAAGCTCAAAGAAAGGCTTGGAGATTGTGGATAGATTCTTCATGAATAATAGTAGTAGTAATAATAATAGACTAATTTTTATTTGCATTTATTTTTGAATGATTCAACACTTAAAATGATTCGACACTTAACTTCTGTTGCTTGATCCTTTTCATCTTAAAGCCAGCCCCCTTTTCCTGGTATTTTCTAGGCATGTATTTGAGTAGAGTTCTGAAATTCCATCGCTTTACCACTTCTTCTGTATTCACACTAAGGTCATGTTCCAGATAAATTTAAGGCTTTGCACAGAACTCAGGGTTACCCACATTGTTTGTGTGTCTCTCCCTTATCTGCTTGTGCAGTTCTTGAAGAAAGGGACTATATCTAGGTCCTTTTACTCTCTCCTTTAGAACCCAGCAGAGACCCTACTAGGACCTCCCAGGGACCCACTGATAAAGAATCTGCCTGTCAATGCTTGAGATGTGGGGTCAATCCCTGGGTCAGGAAGATCTCCTGGAATAGGAAATAAGAACACCTTCCAGTAATCTTGGCTGGAAAATTCCATGTACAGAGGAGCCTGGTGGGCTACAGTCCATGGGATCTCAAAGAGTCAGATATGATTGGGCACACACACACACACCCACACACCCTACTATGTAGAACATACTGAACTAGTAGCTCACTGACTAGACTGCCTAGATAGATAAATGAATGAAAATTCTACTCTCATTTTTATTTTGGTTGAGTTCTTAGATTGTATAATTCTCTAATTTTCCTGGAGATCTGGAGATTCAAATCTCAAAATGCCCTGTCACCTTGAAGAGACCATAGGGAAGGGTAGCGTAAGCCAGAGAAGAGGGAGATATTTTTTTCAGTAGACTCTTTTTTCCTGTGCATTTTCACCCCTTATGGGAAGAATAAGCCCCCTTTTCTGCTGCACACACTCCTGCTTTTATTAGCACACCAAGTTAGACTGCTCTATATTTGCTGCAGTGAGCCATGGCACACTGGTGTGAAGAGAAACGAATGTGATGTTAATATGACTTGAATGCAGAATCTGTTTTTCTCTCCCATAGCCTCCAGAGCTTTAGAGAATTTTTTGTCACCATCGCATTTAACTGGCATCTTTCTTAAAGGGCTGGCTTTATGCGTCCCAATTATTTTCTCATTCTCTCCCTGATTCCTTTCACTCAAATTCAATAAACTCTCCTTTTCCAGTACATCATTCTGCAGCTCATTCATACCTTCACCCTTGCTCCTTGAACTGAATCCAGAATCTGATTTGGGGCTTGTTTCTCTGAGTGTAAAACACCTCAGCTATAAATAAACACACTGAGTTTACTTAGGGTTGATACTTAGATGAGTCACATCAGCATATGTTTTGCTTCATGCTATCAGCATCTTATAGGTTCAGCTCTCATCATTTTTTGCTCTCAAATTGACAGTGCTAAATATGTCTTGAGGGGCTAAGGCAGGTTGAAGAAACTCATTGCAATGATGGGAGAGAGCTAAGTATAATGTAGCCCAGTGGTCTAATGGAAGAAGCATCATCTTTCTTTCATTATAATTTCCTTTACTTTTAAGGGTCGTAGATTAGTAAAGTGTTGCATCATAAGTAAGCAGAGAATAATCAAAGGGAGAACAGCATCACCAACAAAAGTGGTTGCATCCTCTTTTACAGATATGCAGCTGAACCTCAGAAAAGTGAATGACTTAACTGTCCTCACAAAGCAGACAAGGAATAGAATTGGGATTAGGATTCAGGCTCTCAGTCTCTGAGTCTAGAGCATCAGCCCTAGTGAGTCTCCATCATTTGACTTAAGATGGTCTAAGCTCTCCATTTACCCATAGTTTAGGCATGGATTGGATTCTCCAGGAATAAATCTGAAGAAAAGCCATTCTTAGCAATTTTGCTAACATTTGCAGATCCTTTCCTGGGGTGGGGGGAGAGCAAGTGGGCTTCATTCTTTGCAAGGTTTTCAAAAGTGATCTATCAACTAAATTTAAAATGTAAGATTTCTTTCTGTTGTTTCAAATCTGTTTCTGTTTTGTAAATAGGTTCTTTTGTATCATTTTTTTTTAAGATTCTACACCTAAGTGATATTGTATGTTATTTGTCTTTCTCTGACTCACTTCACTTAGAATGATTATTTCTCGATCTGTCCATGTTGCTGCAAATGATGTACATCCAATGCACATGGAAGCACCGTTTATAATAGCCAAGACATACAAGCAAGCTAAATTTCCATCAATAGATAAATGGATAAAGATGTGAGAAATATATGTGCCTTCATAGGCACATGCGCTCTCTCTCTCTCTCTCTCTCTCTCTCTCACACTGGAATACTACTCAGATGTATAAAAGAACAAAATACTATGTAGTTCTTATTAGAGGAATTTGTCTTTTCTCTTCTAACTGTATGTCTCTGGAAAGCAGAGACTTGGTCATATCAGAGATTGTTTTGATAGCCCTTACATCTCTAATTATTTTCAATGCTGTATCACCAAGCCTTTGTCAAGTACCCTGGAGAAAACTCTGTCATGAAAGAGACTCACCCCAAACCTAAAATCTTGACATGTTTCTTGCAAATAACAGGTTATCATATTATCTTCAACTTGCCTAAAATCACACAGGAAGCTATAATAGCAGCAGCAGCAGTAGTAATAACAAAGAAAATAGTAACATAATTATTTAGTGCTTAAATTATAATAAGAATTATTCTAAGATTTTATATATTCTCCTTCTCTCTTAATATATATGTATATTGTATATTTTAACATATTTATATGCACACTCAACATATAATTATCATATGTATACTATAAATACTTATAAACACTTATTTACTTTGATGAAAGAGAAAATTTAACAAGAAGTTTTGTTAACTTTCCCAGGATGACTCACTTCAGTAGGAGATGGAACTAGAATTCAAATTGAAGTTGTCTGGCTCAAGTCACCTAGAATCCTAGTGTATTTTTTTGCTACAGGAGCACTTACACATAATATGAGCAAGTTACTACTAGTATTTTCATTTGTAAGTACATGCATAAGATACCAAAAATTATGGCCAGTGTAGTTAAATGATTGCATGTGTTGATTAATCATGACCAGCTTCTACTGTAGCCAGAATGTTATTTTTACTTGCGAGGGCCAGTAACACTAAAAGAACACACGGCAGCTTTATTAAAATACATATGGGAATCTGGTAATCTATGAAAGAGTCATATGGCTTCCCTGATGTGCTCAATTCATAAAGAATCCACCTGCAATGCAGGAGACGCTGGTTCCATTCCTGGGTCAGGAAGATCCACTGGAGAAGGGATAGGCTATCCACTCTAGTATTCTGGCCTAGAGAATTCCATGGACTGTAGAGTCCATGGGGCCACAAAGTGTTGGACACGACTGAGCAACTTTCACTTTCATAAATAGTCAAACTACTGAAGAAGTACCACTGTCTTTCTGTGTATATTATGTGTCTGTTAGTCAGTGAGCAGGAGAAAATAACTACTGCTCTGAGAATCACGTATCTTTCTAAGTCAGGGCACAGGGCAATAATGTTTGAAAAACGGTGATTAGAACCATGCTACCTATTTGATGTATAGAAATATTTGTGTGTGTGTGTGTATTTTACCTGGGTATGTTTAAATACATTTGTGTGGTTATACACATTTATTTAAGGACATTAGGTACTTATACCTCTCAAAATAATTGTTTTATGTCATTTTATATTTCAATTTGTTACAGTGATGTATTTTTTAAAAATAAAAGCACTCTTTGTTGTTCACGTAAACCAACAATGTGAAAATCTTGTAAGCTTAAATTTGCAAAAATATTGTCCCTTGATTTTATTTTTCTGTATCACTACAATCACTGAGTTTCAGACTCTTGTCATTTATCTCCAGGATTTTTGTTGTCACCGCCTAATTATTCTTCCTGCCTTTAATCTCTTGCTTGTAAAGTTTATTTCCCATATCAAATCCTTTTTGTAACACAGACTGATTTTGTCCATAATTCTGGTTCATCGTGAAGCCCCAGTTTTGTACTTTTGATTATACAGTATAAAACAGGTCATAATTTAAGAAAATATTGGTGAGGGTTTGTATTCTTGTTGTGATTCTTTCCTTAATGGAAAGATTTCTATAAAAACGACTCTTCTCTTTTTCCCCAGTCATTATATTGCATGTTCCTCTACTTAACATTTATTTCCTTATTAGCTGTTCTTAGGTGTAACTTGCCTTTACAGTGCTTCCTCCCCATCCAAAGAGCCTGAGCAAATTGCCCTGAATATGCTAGATTCTAATCACATGCCTAGTGGGTTGAAATGTTGCTCACTAATCATAAAATTTGTCATTCTAATCATCTAGTCTCCTTAAGAGTTAGTGTTGTAATAAAAATATAATAATTATTTTTCTATCAATGATTTAGTCCAAATCAGTAGAGCGGAAGTTGTAACTCCTCAAATAGCCTAAAAATCAGTGTCTATGATTAACTTTTCATATTTAAATTTGTTGTATTTATATTAAGACATCCTTTTGTGTGCTTATTTATCTGTCTGTACTGTTATAGTGTCCACAATAACATTTTTGTTCTGTTTGTCTGTATCTCAAGACTCAGCAAAATATAGGAGATATACTTCACTGTCATATATATGGTAATTATATATATATGCATATGTATGTATATAGATGTCTCAAAATATAGATATATAGATATAGATATCTCAAAATATACACATCTATATCTGTATATCTATATCTTGAAATATATAAGATCTCTATCTTGAGATATATAATCATACACATATGATTATCATGTATACATAGTTTGTATACTCAATAAATACCTTTAAATTATTAAGCCTTATTATGTGTTTGGATTTATAATATGTACTTAAGATGATTTTTTTTTTTCAATCCCTCGAAATCCAAATTAAGGGTAGATAGTGCAGCAGCAGTATTATTATCTTAATTTTAAGAATGAAGAAATATAGGTTTGGTATAGGTAAGTGACTTATTGTTGGGTATTTAGCTCATAAAGGATAGAATCAATACCTAGGTCCAGGCCTATTTGAAACAAAAGCAAATGTGCTTCACCCCTGAAATATACTTCCTCTAAAATAATTGCCTGAAATAAAGCTTTGCATGAAAATGCAGGAAAAATTATGGGGCATGGGATCATGGGTACTAATAGTAAGATCATCAAGTGGACATATGGTCCTCTAGGAGGATGAGAGGATAGCCAAGCTCAGAGCAGCCAGCAGAGACTGCTGGTGAGAGAATAGTTCAGGGGCACGCAAGAGGAATTAGTTACAAGTGCAGTGCAGGTAATGTGGGGAACAACAGAAACATCACTAATCAAAGTTCAAATAACCAGAGAACCCTGAACCAGAGCATTGGGTAAATATATTCCTCTCTCAGGAGCAGGGAACAAATGAGTTGACAGGTAGAAGGGAAAATAACTCAGATCTTTAGGACATCATTCTTTCCCATTTGGAGTGATGAAGAGATGTGTGCAACAATAGGACTTTGCAGTTGCAGGTTATAGAAACACAGCTTGAATGCATTTGAGGATTACCCTTTTTCCCCTCCAGTATCTAAATTAAAGAACAAAAGATATCTGAAATTCTGAACAGGACATGGAGTGCTAGCAACTCTGGATCATATGCCAGAACTTGCACATTGATAATCTCTCCTCTCCCAGAGTCACTCTGAGATAGAAGAGAGAGCTCTCTGAGTGGACCTCAGGCAAACAGCATGCACAATTGTCTATTTACCGTAGTGATGGCAGCTGTATCACACCCACTTAGCAAATATTTCTCAGCACCAACTCTGACAGGATATAGAATATATTACCTCCTCTGTTAAGTCTGCTTTGGCTGTCCAACAGCCCAGATGTCCTCATCTGTTAAGTGACGATGATCAAATCTAATTTGTGTTGGTATGCAGATTAGATGAGCATGTATATGAGGGCATTATGTGAATGATGAAGTACCATGTAGCTATGAGCTGCTGTTTTATTAACACTTGCCTTTGTATTGCAAGATGATTTAAATTTTTGATCTAACTCAAATTAATGAGTTTTTTTTTTTTTCCCCAATTATCACTCTTATTTTCACTTCCAAACAAAAGATCACAGTTTTGAGAGAGCACATATTACCTATATAACTCTGGTCAAAGGGTCATGCTGAGAGCTAAGGAAAACCTTAAAGCTTTGCATGTTTTCCCAAGCTAGGGTGATATTTGGGACATGTTGGATTCAAAGATGGAAAAAATATGGAGCAAAACATTGTCACTTTCAGGATCATTATTTGAAAACGATTTTATTGGACAAGAAGACGCAAATCAGTCTATAGTGGGCAGCAGTCAGGGAATGAGCCTATGGGAATGGCTTGAGAGACCCCATCAGTAAGCCCAGAGACCAAGCAGATGGAAGAAAAATGTACCCTAAGACCTGTGATAAGTGATAAATTTATGATAATGATAAATAATAGGATATCAGAGAGAGAATAGATATGTTTGGGTGTTTTAAAGTTATGAAGGCAATGTTGATTCTTGTTATATGCATTATGGTGGTATTTTTCTGGCGAATGGAATATGGTAATTTCACAGTGAGATTTCTTGGAGGGGTGAAGGTCTTGTTAACCATGTCCTGCCTCCCGTCCCAGCTCTTCCCAGTTGAAAGAGAACCTAAGAGGCCAAGTACCCATCAAGGTTACAGTAATGGAGACTGAATCACTCCCAGTGTGCAGGCTCTTTGCTAAAATGGAATGAATGAATTTGGCCTGGACTGACGTCCTCCCTTTCCCAGCTTCGAATGAAAGATAACCTGTCCCAGGAAGAGTCTACCTCGACTCAGCTGAAACAGTCGCAGACACTGATATGGAAGCATAGAGAAGACCAAACTGAGTTCACATGTGGGAGACTGCCGTCTCTGCTAGTGGAAGGAGGCTGAAACCAAGCAGGGCCCGGCTTGTTCTCAGGTTGTTAGGGAACACAAGACAGAGATGACAGAGCCCTTGCTTTCTTGGGAGCAGCAAGTCAGGAAAGGTAGAGAGGAGCCAAGGTGGGGATTGTGTTCCCCAAAGTGAGAAGGATGTTCAGTCCCTTACAAGTGACCTAACAGAAGAATGTGAAGATAGATGAGAAGGGATTTGGTTTTCACATTCATGATTAATCAATTTTATTTATGAGACTAGAGAAGAAATGTCCTTAAATAAGGAAATAAGAATGACCTTGAAACCAAGTATATTGTTATTCATGTAGGAATATAGTCTGAATTTAATTTTTATTCATGTAGATAGTAGCTTACATGGGCCTTATTGCGACATTACTAGCACTGTAAAATTTAGTTAGATTTTTAGAGCTGTGTTAATGTCTTTTCTAGGATTATACAATCTGGGGCATCACCAGTAATCTTCATATGCTTTATTTTCATTATGATTTGAAGTAAGCAGAAATGAGGTATTTTGCATACTAAAACAGTTTGATTTTAGTATCTTTATTAAAAATTAAACCCCGAGGGTTAAAATCAGTATTTTTTAAATCCCAGGTTATTTATATTTATTATCAATCATATATATATATATATATATATGTATTATATACTAATTCCTGTTGTCCTTACTTTTACAATGTTAATTTCATCATAATTATTATTTGACTAAAACCATAATTGTATATATTCTGTAATGATTTTAAAGTAAGAATTTTATGCATACATTCTTTAGTGTACATATTTTCCTGAGCGTTTTTGTTAACGAAAGTTTCCATTTCTGGTCCTTTAATTATTGTATTCTGATTTTATATGTAGCATGCCTTCCCAGCTCCAGTAAATCCTTTAAATTAATAGAAAAATCTGTTCAGCATTTTTTACTGTCACCACGGCAATGTGCCAGATACTTTTGTGAATTTTAATCAGTTTATCTCCTTCTTTTACAGGCACGAAACAGGAATTCTGGACAAAAACTACAACTTTGTTTTATGTAAGACTTGCTTATAAAGGAAGAGACATACTATTGATTCTTAGCTGAGTTAACTTAGTTATCACGAGTCAGTTTCTTTATTTTAGGGCCCGCAAATCTGATACATTATTAGGAGACATGTATGAGATTGGGAAAGAACAACCTATCCAGCATTGACATGGAGCAGCAGGTTGTGGAGAGAGCAGAGAATGGGAGCCAGAAGCTTCTGTATAGGCTCTGCTGTGTGTTAGCTGTTCGCGCAGGACGAGTCATTTCACTTGCCCTGGCCTGAGTGTTCTTCTGTGTGAAATGAGCTGGTTGTGCAGATGTTCTCGGGGTCCCATTGATCTCTGGCATTGTACAAAGTGAACTGTTGTCGGAGAGCTCCTTACCCTGTGCGTGTGTCTTGTGAATTCACCAGGCTCTGAGCACCCACCTTCTGCTGGAATAGTTTTGTCCATGTGTGGCTTCTGGTGGCTTTCCATGGAGATTCTGTTTGGGAAAGGACTTTGTCTGGCATGGTTTAGCCTAGAAGTTACAAAGTACCAATGTGCCCTCATCTATAATTGCAGTGTGAGCTTATGATTCATTTTCCTCTAGCCCATAACATTTTTTTTTTTTTTAGGCAAAAAGGGGTTTAGACAGAGATCTTTAAACCTTCAAAGTATCAGTATTTCCATCTTATTTTGTTACCGAATTGGTATTTATCTTTTGTGAATGTCAGGCTTCTGTTCTTTCAGAATCAATCATGTGTGTTTATGCACTTGATGGAGTTGGGAGGGGGAAATGGTCCCGCATTGAGGAGTATATAAAAAGCGGTCTCGAATCAGTTTATTTCTTCCTCCTGTGAAACCCCAGCCTGTAAAAGGGGCATAACCCCGAATAAGTCTGTTTCCCTCTTTTCTAGGAGTTCTAAAACATTACCGTTGTGGTGGTGGTGTTATTCTTATACTGGCCTTGAGCACTGCAGATATTCATGATTGCACCATACAATAAATTTTAATTTTTTTCCTGATTACATCTTTGCAATTATTCACAATATTCATTTAAGGGATATAAAATGATATACACTGAAGTTAACAGATTGTAAGATTTGATATGTTTTGAAAAGAAATGGTAATGATAAATGACAGTGACCTAATTTGTGGAATCTTCTTGCATAAAATAATCTGCTAGTTTGTAATTATGTGATTAACTTGCCAAGAAAAGGAAAATGATTCAAGTTAGAAGTATCAAGTTATAGAATAAAAAAGATGTCTGGAACTTTCCAAATTAATTTGTTACCTATAGTGAACTTTGGTGTCAACTCTGAATACCTTTCAATTTAAAACTATATTGGGGAAAAGGTGTTCATTTATTTGCCACTAAAATTCAAAAGACTAATAAAAAATAGCAGAAATTTCAGTTTAAGTATTGATAGCTGCTTTTTGTTGGTTTTGGCGTTTATAAAGCACTTTCACATGTAAAGCCTCATTATAAAAGAAATAAATGAAGTAGTGAGGCAAAGTACAATCAATTACATTTTAAAGATGAGGAAATTGAGGTCCATTTTAAAGACCATTTCATGATCACATAGTTTTTTAGAGGCAGAGATAGGAAAAATTTTGTACATTTCATGTTCTTATCATTCTACTAATAAGAAAATAAGTGTAAAAAATCTAAGGCATGTGAATGGATTTTAGGACATTTGGTGGATTATGATTTGAACAAAGAAATAAATTCCGACTCATAATGCCTGAGAGAAATAGATAAGTATGTGTGACTTGAAGGTTAGTGTTGTGAAATAGCCAAACCTACAACAAAGGTGAATTGTAGTTTGGTTAATATGCAAAATCATTAGGATGATTTGACTTGGCAAGAAAATTATATGATAATATATTTATAAACCTAATTGAAATCTACAAGTTACTTGGAAAAAATCATATTTAATAGGCATGAATATATAAAATACAGAAAACATTTAAGTTATTTATGTGCATGCATTACTATATCCTATAACGTTGTGAGAAAGTCAATATCATAGCTCTTTTTGATAAACCTGAGGCTCAAAGAAGTTAATTTCTCTATTGTCACATGTCAAGTAAATAGCAGGAGCAGAGTTCAAATCTAGGTATTTTTGGTTTTTTTTGTTTTTTACCACAGTAAAAAAAAAAAAAAAAAAGCCTTCTCCCCTAAGTAAAAATAAAACTAACTACCCAAAGAGAAATAATCAAGTTGAGAATATTGTAACTGGACAGAAGGATCAACCTCTGATATCTTTGAAGTCACAAGGAAGTTTGGGAGATAATAGAGGCATGTGTATGTATGGCTAAATCCTTCACCGTTCACCTGAAAATACCACAACATTGTTAATCAGCTATACACCAATACAAAATAAAAAGTTTAAAAGAAGAAAGGTATGTCCTCAAAAGAATTGGCTTGTGATTTGACTACAGTTTTTTAAATTGAAATACAATTGCTTTGCAATGTTGTGTTACTTTCTGTTTTACAATGAAGAATCAGCTATATGTGTGTATACATTTAAAAGACATCACATATATATCCCCTCCCTTCCGCCCCACCCCACATCCCACCCCTCTAGGTCGTCACAGAGCGCTGAGCTGACCTCCCTGGGCTGTGCGGCAAGTTCCCACTAGATAGCTATTTTACACATGCTGGTGTATTTATGTCAAACCTAATCTCCCAGTTTTCCCCACCCCCACATCCGTACATCTCTTCTCTACATCTGTGTCTCTATTCCTGTCCTAGAAATAGATTCATCCGTACTATGTTTCTGGGTTCCACATAGGTGTTAATATATGATACTTGTTTTTCTCTTTCTAACATGCTTCACTTTATATGACAGACTCTAGGTCCATCCACGTCTCTACAAATGACCTAATTCCATTGCTTTTTATGGTTGAGTAATATTCCATTGTATGCATGTATCATGTCTTCTTTATCCATTCTTCTGTCAGTGGACATTAGGTTGCTTCCATGACCTGGCTATTGTAAACAGTGCTGCAATGAAATCGTTTTTTTTTTTTTTTTTTTAACATAGTCATTTCTAATTCCAAAGTCAATATATTTGTTTTCTACTCCTTTAATAATATTATCTCTACTCCATGTTAAATTTGATATTAATGTGTTATTCAGTAAGCATTTCATTGTTGAATGTGTGAACATTTTAAAAAAGTTTTTGGATCACCTTTATGCTAGAGTGAGTTCAAAATACAGCTCTTACTCTCAGGAGTGTGAGTGGTAGGCCAGTCATTAAGGGATGTCCTAAACTTTTCAAAAATAGAGAATAGAGGAGAGTCTTAAGTGTATTTAATGATGAATAACTAGAAGCAATGACTAACTCACTAAATACAAGTGTAATTTATCTTAGAAACAAAAATGAAACCAGTCAGTGTGGTGTGGCAGTAATTAATCGTGTCTGATTTGCTCAGAAGAGGATATACATGAGACCCACATAAAGATCAGGTGGATATGTAAGTTCGAGGAAAGGGGTGGAGTCGAATGCAGCAGGGGCTATGGCAGATGACTCTTCAGGAAGCAATAAGCAAGTGTAACATCAGTAAGGAAGTTTCATCAACCGTTATTCTTTATTTGGAGCTATTGATTGTTCTCTAGGCTAGGACAACAAGCGTAATGAACTGTTACAGCCACTCGGGGTCAATGTCAGCCCTGCAAGATGATCGCTATCCAAAGAAGGCAGTATAGATAGTTGGAATGCTGAAAGGACGTGCAAAGAAGAGAGGCAGAACAGTGAGCAATGGGACCATGATTCCTTCCTTGGTCTGTTTTTTAAGGAGAGAGACTCTTGCTTCCATTCTGTACTTTCCATAACCAGAAATCTCTTCAGTAATATTTAACTGCTCTGATAGTAGGAAACGAGAGGAGGGTGTTTTTACTGTTAAGGCTCTACTGTTTTGTCAGTGATGGAAGGAGGACACCTCCAAAAAGTATGGAAAATTAAGTTCAGTGATTTAATAAATTGTGTGCCTAGCCAGGTGTGTCTGTGTTTCTTGTCTCTTCAAATAGTCATTGTTGAAGGGTGTCCTTTCGGGTAAGTTTTGTATTACTGTGTGCCCCAGAGGGAGGACTGGAATCAAGTTTTGGGAAAGGGCCATTTGTGCGCAGGTCAGCGGGACTAACTGTTAACAGTGAATAGTTAATTAGTGACAACTTAGCCACTAGAGACTTCAGAGCTTCTAAACATGCCTCTCTTCTTTCTCTCCTACAATACACCTCACTCCAAATTCATTGTCAACTCAAATCTATGAAGTGCAGATTCCATTTGTCACTGGTAAGCACTTACTACATGCTGGCCATTCTACTGGACACAGTGTAGGTTACTTGAATGCACCCTGTGCACTGATCCCTTGAACACTTGCTTTCCTATTTTACAAAAAAGACCAAGTACCTTGTTGACTCTGTACAGCTGGTAGCAGATAGAGTTGAGAAATGAGCTTAAGTCCAGTAAGCCCATAGATCTTTGACTACATCAGACCTCCCTGAAATGGAATTGGTTACCTTATGAGAGAATGAGTTATCCATCCATAGAGGAAGAAGGGGAGGAGGAGGGGGAGAAGAAGTAATATATCAGCAGTTTACCTTGTTATTATTATGAATGTTATCTAAATATTTACCAAGGCAAAATTCACGTGACTTAGTATTACCATTTTTAATTGAACAATTTGCAGCATTTAATACATTTACAGTGTTGTATAATGGTTACCTCTAAATCATTCTAAAATATGTTCAAAATAAAGTACCCATTAAACAATTAATCCCCATTCTTTCCTCTTACCCACCCCTGCCCCTATCAATCTGTTTTCTGTCTCTTTGGATTTACCTGTTATGCATAAGCTATCTCACATATATGGAATCATACAATATATGATCATTTGTGTATGACTTCTTTCACTCAATGTCATGTTTTTGAGATTCATCCCTATTGTAGCTTGTAGTGGCACTTCATTCCTTTTTATGACTGAATAATATCCTGTTGACGACGACTTATTTGTCCATTCACCAGGTGATAGACATTTGGGATATTTCTACTTTTTGGCCACTGTGAATACTGCTGCTATGACTGCTCATGTACAAGTGTTTGAGTCACTGTTTTTGATTCTTTGTGAGCTTCATTCTTTGGAGCCTTTACTCTGTGCTAGTTGCTGATCTGAGTGTCTTGTATATAGATTTTCTCTGAATTCTCAGAACATTATGAGGTGAATACTATTATGATACCTGGCTTGTAGTTGAGGAAACTAAGTTACAGAGAGGTTAACGTGCCTTGCATTGATTACTAGTGCTGAAACTATACACTGTGTTTTTCTCTCTTGTTTCTTATCACCTTTAGACTTAACACCTACAACTGCTACAGGTGTTCCTTTCCCTAATACCACCCTTTCCTGTCTCCCCTGGTAATATCCCCTGGTTTGCCAAGTTTCCTCTTAAAATGAAAAATCCAATATTGGATAATAATATTACAGGGGTAATTTATTTTTACTGTTATCATCATCACTGTCGTTGTCTAGTTGCTAGGTCATGTCCAACTCTTTGCAACCCCATGGACTATAGCCCACCAGGCTTATCTGTCCATCTTGCCTGTCTTCTCAGGCAAGAATACTGGAGTGGGTTGCCATTTTCTTCTCCAGGGTATCTTCCTGACCTAGGGATCAAATTTGGGTTTCCTATATTGCAGCCAGATTCTTTACCACCGAACCACCCAGACAACTCATCATCATCACTGCCATTATTGATATTTTGGTTGTATTTGAAAGATTACTAGATGTTAGTCTTTAAACATCATTTTTATTAATTTTGTTCATTAATAATAAACATTGTATAATAAATAACATATTAAGAAACAAGCCCCAAGCTTCGTAGCACAGAATCACTCTTGCCATTAAGCAGTAAAGTCACAGTACATATGCATGTTGAAAATCCAAATAGTAAAGAAATATAAAATTTTTTATTATGACCTCTGTTCTGGATAAACATTGTATAAATTTCCAAATACTCATTCCAGGTATGTTCTGACAGTGTCAATTTCCAGAGTCTCATTATTTCCTCAGGGTTCTCTTATAGCTCATTTAGAGATGTATGCAAGAAACTACTCCTGAGTTTGGAGTGGACTAAACTCTGGGGCACTTTTCTTAGGATCTGTTGCCAAGTTAGAGCTTCCTTCTGCTGTGATGGTTTATGCAGTTGATTTTCTTAACCTAACAATAGAACTTTCCATATCTCTGTGTAATTAATTGAGCATGTTCTGGCCCGATGCCATTTTCTTAAGATAACTTTACAGTCCAAGTCTAATAACCAGTTTTTCGTACTCACTCTCAGTTTGGAAAATGAAAAAAAAAAAAAACTCAGCCACTTGCCTATCCTGAGAATTTTTCATTTATTTTATTGGCTGTATTTAACACTGTCAACTGGGAGATTTTCACCACCTAAGCTACAGAAGTACATCTGCTTTGCAGTTATTTCTGAAAGATTCCTACTCAAGCATCTCCCACTAGCCATAGTGTTATACAGGGTAACAAGGTTCCACTTGTAAAACCAGAGCTTCATTTGCAAAGATGCAACATGGAAAGGTGGAAAGACATTTATCAAATTTAATGGTAGCATTTGAAACCAGAGGTCCTATGCAATTCTCAGTTTGAGTATCGAATTGCACAGTCTCTTGCTCAGTATAATTTATTATCTGAGGGATGTGCCTACATTAATAGCATTTGACCACATTTTAATCTCACTAAGCTGCTATGAATTAAACCAAATGGTAAAGGTATAATGGATGGCTTCATTTTTATAACAGTATAAGTTAATATTATGAGATAAAAATTAAATGCTTTTAAAAAATGAAACATGTTTTGTCTAGCTCTGAGACATATGTCTTTCTTATGTATAACAGACCTATAGTGTAAGTCAAACTAAGCTTTATCTTTTTCAATAAACTTTGTATTAGAATAGAAATCCCTTATTATCAGGTGTATATACTTGAGTTTTGATGTCCTAAGACTAAAAGTACTAATTTAGGCATCATCTATTTATTCCCTCTTAGATGTTGATAGCAATCATTCTGTGGGTGGACATGATTTTTAAAACTATTAAAAAAAAAAACAACTATTCAATTTACTAATGAGCCTTTTTTTTTTTTTTTTATTAGTTGGAGGCTAATTACTTCACAACATTGCAGTGGGTTTTGTCATACATTGATATGAATCAGCCATAGATTTACACGTCTTCCCCATCCCGATCCCCCCTCCCACCTCCCTCTCCACCCGATTCCTCTGGGTCTTCCCAGTGCACCAGGCCCGAGCACTTGTCTCATGCATCCCACCTGGGCTGGTGATCTGTTTCACCATAGATAGTATACATGCTGTTCTTTTGAAATATCCCACCCTCACATTCTCCCACAGAGTTCAAAAGTCTGTTCTGTATTTCTGTGTCTCTTTTTCTGTTTTGCATATAGGGTTATCATTACCATCTTTCTAAATTCCATATATATGTGTTAGTATGCTGTAATGTTCCTTATCTTTCTGGCTTACTTCACTCTGTATAATGGGCTCCAGTTTCATCCATCTCATTAGGACTGGTTCAAATGAATTCTTTTTAATGGCTGAGTAATATTCCATGGTGTATATGTACCACAGCCTCCATTCATCTGCTGATGGGCATCTAGGTTGCTTCCATGTCCTGGCTATTATAAACAGTGCTGCGATGAACATTGGGGTGCACGTGTCTCTTTCAGATCTGGTTTCCTCAGTGTGTATGCCCAGAAGTGGGATTGCTGGGTCATATGGCAGTTCTATTTCCAGTTTTTTAAGAAATCTCCACACTGTTTTCCATAGCGGCTGTACTAGTTTTCATTCCCACCAGCAGTGTAAGAGGGTTCCCTTTTCTCCACACCCTCTCCAGCATTTATTGCTTGTAGACTTTTGGATAGCAGCCATCCTGACTGGCGTGTATCAATCAAAAAATGGGCCAAAGAACTAATGAGCTTTTAAAGAATGTTTTTTTGTTTCCCCCACTAAGTCACAGCCCATAAATATCTGTGATTTCTTTATATAGGGATAAAGGCAAGCCGAGTGAATGGTCTTCTTATTTTTATTATGATTATTTCATATAGGTAGGTACTCTTTTTGACTTCCTTTTTAAATGGACTTTGTGGTAGGAGGAAAATGCAAATGAAGTAACAGTAATCCTCATAAATTTCTGGTCTCGTGACTATAATGCAGGGTATTGGCCTTACTGTCAGACATTCCTAAGCACGTTTTCATTGTGTTACTGAGTTAGGTATATTATTGGATCTCTCATTCCATACTTTAGACTGTTTAACTCTTCCTTTCTACTTAGTGTGCCTCACATACAACCTTAAACATGCGTATGTATTAATATGTTTGTGTGTATACATGGCATTCATTCTCGGCTCAAGCTGAGAAGCATCAGCAGTCAGATTCCCTCTATACGTTTCAAATCTGATAAATGGATACCCTGTGGTTATGAAAATTACATATACTTAATACCTGTATTAATCTTGTAGTCTCAGCAAATGCCTAAATGATGATCTGCCACTTTGTTGATACCAAAAGCAGTGTTAACACTTTCCTAGGAGCAGTCATAGATGGACTGTTCCCTTGTATATTCGAATGTACTACTGTACTTTTCAACCTTTTTTTCCCCCACTAATTTTATGTTATATCCATTTTTAAAAAGAAACATTAATTTAGGATTATCCAGCTCTAGATATATGCCATGAGACCTCTGAAGATTTCAAAAGAACCAGAAACCAGGAAAAATGCACAGATGATATGGGAATTGCTTAAAGTTGCCTCTACTCTTTACACTGTGTTTGCCCTCCTGTCAGTATTCCATCTGCAATGCATCTCCAAAGCAAGATATATTTTGAGCAATTTTTCAGTGGTAGTTCAAATTAGACAATAAAATCTGCCAGATGCAGAGCTCCTCTCAAGGTTTGGCCAATCAGGCTTTTCATCCTGGTCTTGCCCTTTAAGATTACTTTGTGGATGCGGTGGCAGGGTGGCACGCAGAGAGAAAAGGAGTTGCCTTCCAGAGATGGTACTAAAAACAGCTCAGAGCTCTAAAAGCATAAGTCTTTGATTAGACCACTTTGGCTGCTAAAAAAGGCTAGCTGGGTTCCTGTCCTTTCTGGCTGAATAGCCCTAAATGTTAGGTTCAGAGGGCAACAGATGACTGTAAGGAGGTGATCGGATTTTTTTTTTTTTTTTTTTTTTTTTTAAGCTTGCTTCACTATCTGAGGCAAAAAAAAAAAAAAAAAAAGGTAGTTTTTTTTTATCACCTCTCTGCCCTGTATTTCTAGCAGTCATTGCTAATTTGCTATGGCATTCTGTCCTGCTAAACCCAGATATGGCTTCGTAACGTTTCTCAACATAGTCCATTAGAAAGCAGCTGTTACAGGTTTAGAGTTGTCCCGTGAGATGTAACTGGTCTGGCCATCCAGATCTATGCTGAGTATGGCCACATTTTTCTCTAATAGATTTTTAATAGGTCAAGTGCAGAGTCAAAGGTCTCTCACTGTTCCTAGTAGGTCAGTTACCCTGACAGTAGAAGTACCCTGGACTTCTTATCCACTGTAGAGCTTATTGCCAGTCACTCAGTAAGATCTTTTCCCAGCTCAACATTAACTCTCTCATTATTCCTCAAGTTTAATATCATCTTCTAAGAGATACTGTTCCAAAAATCATTTCCTGTGCTATTCTGTTAGTTGCCACTTTGAAAATCTCCCATCACTTCATGAGAGATGAATGCATGTGTTCTGAAACTCCTGGGCAGTGATATTTGGTTTGGTACCACTATCAGTAGAGTGAAATCTGCAACTTAGCTACGAATGCAACCCCTTTGTGACTCAACTATTAAGGAAGATCTTTGTTGCATGTGACCACTGAATTGTCTTCATTTTCTTGATGTTCCTTGGCATTGTCATTGGTGAAAATGATGGTTTTGCCCATTGTAAGTGAGGAAGAATCCATGGTTAGCTATGGGCTCTGAGATCAGATAGAGTTAACTAGCCTCTAGAGATTACAGATAAGGATAGTCCCCCTAAATAGGGGGACTTTTTCCCCCTAAATATGGGAAACCTTTTCCTATAGATTAGATTGCTCCACATGCTTAGTGTCTCTACCAGAGATTAAGGCAGGAGTGGGAACACTGGTTCTGAAATTGTTAATGCAAGTTTTTGTATCCAACATAGAATGAGGCCAAACGAACATTGGAGTTTGGAGCAGAGGAAGGTTTATGGCAAGGCCATACAAGGACACGGGTGGCTCATGCCCTAAAAAAGTCTCAAGCTCCCTGAAGTTTTGAAAAGCATTTTTTAAAAGAGAGATGAGGGTCTCAGGGTATGTGATCAGATGGTGCTCAGTTCTCTGATGGGCTGATGATGAGGGAACTGGGTGGTGTCACAGGGTTTAACTTTAATTAGCCCTTAGGCTCCGGGAGGCCTGTGACTATGTGCTCATGGTCATCAAGTAGTTAAACATCTTCCATTTGGTGGGGGGGGCGGGGGTTCATATCTACAAAACAACTCAGGAAATTTGCATCAAGCACTATTATTGAGGTATTCCAGAGAGGAGCAAAAGCAGAGGTATGGGGGAAGACCTGTCCCAGGGAAGGCCCCACAGAGTCTTGTGTGGTTACAAAATCATCGGTCAGTAAATATTACAGTGTGCATACTCTGTGTCTGACACGGTGCTAGTTACAGTGGTGGGAGAGAGGAAGAGAGCCTCTTTGTAACTTCCAGTTGTACAATAGGTAGGCATTAGGCTGATAATTCCCCTTCCTGGTTGTTATGGTCAGAGAATATCCTTGTCTAATTTAGTGAGCTGTGCCCTTCTAGGTGATGAGTGGAATTCATCTGTATGGTCTTGTGATGGTCTGTCCTAAAAGGATAGTAACCTACCTTAGACGTATACTGAGGACTCTCCCTATTCAAAGGTCATTATCACCTTAGACGTATTCTGAGGACTCTCCCTATTCAAAGGTCATTATCCCTTGCCTTTTGAAGTTTCCAGGTTAAATAGCTTCTGTCTTTATCCTAGGGCACTCTAGACACAGTAGAAACCAAAGTTATGTAAATACAGGTGAATTGGTCTCATTTTTCCTTTCTGAATACTCCAGGGAGACCACTCTTCCAAATTACTTCCCCTCACTTTTATAGTTACATGTACTTCAAAAACCAGAAAGACTAATAAGTGTAACCAGTAAGTGAAGTCTCTCAGTTGTGTCCGACTCTTTGCGACCCCATGGACTGTAGCCTACCAGGCTCCTCCATCCATGGGATTTTCCAGGCAAGGGTACTGGAGTGGGGTGCCATTTCCTTCTCCAGGGGATCTTCCCAAGATCCTGGATTGAACCCAGGTAATAAGTGTAACAGTCATTACCATATATTGAAGGTTTGTAGTATTATTGAATACTCTGCTAAGATTTGTTATCTACATCATCTCAGGTAATTCTCACCTGAATGCTGTGGGATTGGGGTTTTATTATCCAAGTTTCATGGACTGAGAGCACATTTAGGCATATTCAGTGGTCTTTCCCTGGTTGTGAGTCCAGGGCTCCTGTGCAGTCTGATTCTAGATCCTGAACTCTCAGCCACTGTACAGCTCTGTGCCACTAACCGCACTTGGCCTATCCTCTAGTTTATTCACAAGAACATTGAAACCCAGGTTGTTAAGTGACTTGTCAATGGACATACAATTTAGTGCAGATTTAAGACTGAATCTTGTGGCTTCATTTAAACATACTAATAATAACAACAACACAGCAACAGCAGCAACTAAATCTTTCTTCGGGCTTATTACGACATTGTAGGCACTCTCCTAATGCTTTATTTAGGCTCATTTGGGTAATTACCACAACTGCCTTGAGGAAAGTACTATTATTATCCTCATTTTACTCATCAGGAAACATGCATTCTGAGACTCACTTGATTGCTTAAGGTCACACTGCTGCAAAGGTAAGGAGCTGGGATTCTAACCCAGCTTGTCTGGTGCTGGAGTTCGTGGTGTAACCCAGTGGTTCTTGATGAAGAGAGGGTTCCCCTCCCTCTCTAGAGAGGCGTGCAGTGCCTGCGAGGTTGTCATAACCTGGAGGATGCTACTGGAATCTTGTGGGTAGAGGCCAGGGATGCTGGTGCACAAGACAGCCCCTCCCAACAGAGAATTATTATTTGCTCTGAAATATTGATAGTGTTATAATTGCTATTCTAGCTTCTAGACTAGACTGTCTCTTTGCCACCCACATGGTCTGCAAAGAAGCATACAATATAATGCCGCTGTTTATTCAGTCAGTTGTGTCCAGCTCTTTGCAACCCTGTGGATTGTAGCCTGCCAGGCACCTCTGCCCATGGGATTTCCCAGGCAAGAATTAAAGAGGGTTTTCACATTTCCTTCTTCTGGGGATCTTCCCTAACCTGTGTCTAAACCTCATCTCCTGCTTGACAGGTAGATTCTTTACCACTGAGGCACTTGGCAAGCCCATACAATATATAATATACCCTCCCAAATTAGGAAGGCAGGACATAGCTTGCAGTGTGCATGCTTAGGATGATGTGTCTGTTATCATGACCGAAATTATTGCAGTAGATTGGGTAACTCATAAGGATACAAAACGGCCTTGTGTTTAGTCAGGCTAATACAATTATTAACCTGTGGGGCAGGCTATCAATTATTACAATGGAAACACAAGTTGGTGTGTTTATTAAAGAATGGCAAAGCACTTGGAGAAGATGGTTAAAAAGCACTGTGATGACTAGTGGTGATTTTGGCTTTAGTAAAAATAGTAGCCACATTGTTACTCAATGTGTTATTTTGGAAAGGAAAAAAATATGATGTTTCAGACATTTTCCTTTCATTAAAACAGACCTATTTTTCAGATTTAGTATGCCTTTATTTAGTACTGCAGCTCAATTACAGTTTAGGTAACAAGTTTGGACAAAAATAAAAAGGAATAAAAATATTTTTATACCCACATTGTATATTTTTTAGAAGAGTTTCCAAGTGTAATTACCCATGAATTTAATCCAAAATCTTGAACTGTGCAAATTGTATATTTTGATGCTGGCTAATCAGGATTGGGCATAAGTCCAGTGTATAAGTTGTTTAAAGGGGCTGGGACATGCATTCCAAGCAAAAGGAAATTTCCTTATTATTCCTACTAAGGTTTTATTTTTTATTATCATCCAAGTAATCAAGCATAGAACTTCCTGCCTAACTTACCTGCCTCTCCACCCTCCCTCCTACCCACAACTCCTTTCATGTGTTTTCCTTCAACAGCTACTTTGGTCTATTTGCTATCTGCTAGCTTTTGTGGAAACTGCAAAAGAAATGAAACACAGTCTCTGCCTTCATGAAACTAAGTCAGATAGAATTAACATACCTGACACAAATGAAAATCCATGAACCCTTAGCCTGGTGTTACTGATTATAGAAATTTCAGAGAATGGTAGACTTCTGTGAACAAGAGCTGCATCTTTACAGATAAGGTAGATGCGTGCACACTAAGTTGCTTTAGTTGTGTCTGACTCTTTGCAACCCCATGGACTGTAGCCCGCCAGGCTCCTCTGTCCATGGGATTGTCCAAGCAAGAATACTGGAATGGATTGCTATGGCCTCCTCCCGACCCAGAAATCGAACTTCCATCTCTATGTCTCCTGCATTGGCAAGTGGGTTCTTTACCACTAGCGTCACCTGGGAAGCCCAAAATTATCTGTTAGATGGAGAGAACAGTATGCTCGAACCCAAAGGCATTATGTAGCAATAGCAGAAGTAGGCTTTGTTGATTGAGATTTTATTTTATAAGTAAGAGCCCAGGTACTAGAGTCAGACAGAACTGCATTTGACTCCTGGTTGTACCATATACAGCTGTTACTTAAGGGATATTATTTCATTTCTCAGCTTTCTCATTTGTAAAATGAGGATAATAGACTTGTTCTGATTATCAAATGGAAAATACTTAGCACATTTAGATATCAGCTGTTACCGCTGCTGTTGTCTCACAGTTTTGAGGCAATGCAGTATAGTTCTAAATTCACCCATGTGCATCTGTACTTAGCCAGACCCATGTTCTCTTACACATCTTTATTACTGTCTATAGCAGTGCTGGCCAATAGAGTTATAATACCACATATATAACATACCCAATTTTAAATACTGTAGTGACCACATTAGAAAACAAAAATAAGCAAGTGAAATTAATTTTAGTAATCTATTTTAACCTGTATATCCAAAAAGTATCATTTCAATTTGGAATCAGTGTAAAAATTATTAATGAGATATTTTACACTTTTCTCCCAGATTTAGTCTTTGAAATCTGGTTTGCACATAATTTGGCCACGTGATGTGAAGAGGCAACTCATTGGAAAAGACACTGATGCTGGGAAAGATTGAAGGCAAAAGGTGAAAGGGATGGCAGAGGACGAGATGGTTAGATAACATCACTGACTCAATAGACATGAGTTTGAACAAACTCCGGGAGATAGTGGAGGACAGGGGAGCCTAGTGTGCTGCAGTCCATGGACTCGCAAACAGTCAGATGTGACTTAGTGATTGAACAACATGCATCTTACACTTTATAGAACATCTCAGTTTGGATTAGCCACATCGTTGTTCTGAGACTCAGCTATGTTTGGAAAGCATTTCCTTACTGTCTACTCTTAAGAAATACAGTCGCTAGCCCCACTTGGTTTTGTAATCTTAATTGTAGTCAGAGATGATGATGAATAAAGCATTCTGTCCAAATATAAATGTGCATAGGCAGAAGACAAAGATAGAACTGGAGGAATAAAAGGTTATGTCTGTTAAACAGGATGACAGTTTTTTAGTAATGCTTGACTTTAAGGCAACTGATAAAACTTTAAAGTAAGACTGCAGGTGTGAAATGAAAACACATCATAGAAAATAAAACCCAGCTTCAGTTCTTGTGTGCTTTAGCTGAAATAAAAACTTGTGTAAGGACCTCC
This sequence comes from Dama dama, assembly GCF_033118175.1. Lineage (NCBI taxonomy): Eukaryota > Metazoa > Chordata > Mammalia > Artiodactyla > Cervidae > Dama > Dama dama. The sequence goes on along the minus strand of NC_083704.1, from coordinate 29,096,464 downwards.
CAGTTTATATTATTAAAGTTAGAGGAATACAAACCATCCTTAGGGTACAGGATAATCTTTTAGCAGGTGGAACTACTTTTCTTTATATAAAATTATACTACTTGATTTATATGAAAGATACTTGTGAAATAGCAATTAACTGCTCTTTGATTAACCCTGCTTCTGGGTGTCTATACTAAGGTATGAGATGCTCTGCCCATGGGTAGGAGAGCAGACTTCCTTTACGTGTGAAGCTGACTTTTATAACCTAGAACAGGAGAAACACCTGTTAGGCTTCATTTTCCAAGCCTAATAATGGAATGTCTTGAGCTGCTCATTCTCCCATCCCATGTTCTATAAAACTGTGTTTGCACCCGTAACTGTAGGCTGTTGTTTTGTGTTTCTCAGACCGTTACACCAAGTTTGATTTCTACATGAAGTTAACCGTCTCTAGTTTATACTGTACCACTTATGACAGTTTCATCAGTGCTTTGCCCTAACCAGCCTATTGTGGTGTACTCACACTGTGGGTATGTCAGTTTCATATTGTCCTTTAGATCGTAAACTTGTTAACTGCCCCACTATATTGCTGTTTTTAAGAAATACCCTGTTATTTTTTAGAGCTCACATTCAGGAACCAACCCCCTGCTGTACACTCAGTGTAAATTTCCAAATGGTAAGCTGGACTGAGGACTCGGATAACCCATCTTCTGTAACTGGAAAAGGCACATATACTCTTTCTTGGCATTTAATAAATAGTGGGTTCTATTATATAGTCATAAATGAAATGGAAACCATCATTTTTTTCTTGCTTACCCAAAAGGTTAACCATCCAAGAAATAATACATTCAAGTTATAACCTTCTACAGGTGACCACATAAACTACTTTGCTGCTTCTGAAAGGGAAGCTCTTAGTTATTCCTGAAATAGCTTCTATAATTAAGTAACTTGTCTAATATGAGAAAGAAAATGAAAGATCTCCAGTGAGGGTCAAAACTAAAGGACGTGTTGTTCTATATGTTTTGTTTAGTTTTACTAACTTCAAACATTTTTATTAAATAAAGGCATTTTGTAATTGGAACTTTTATCTATTAATAAGATGCACATGCAAACACACACACACACACATATATATATAAATATATTGAAAAAATGAATTTGTGCAATATTTTTATCCATTCTTCCTCCTATAAGAGGCAGTTGTATACTACTAACATTCTTTTATAATATCCTTCAACTTTAAATGAAGTCAACATAGAAATAAAGCTTTAAAATTCCAAAGAAAAATATACATCTTTTATTAAAAATAAGAAATAAAGCAATTGAGTAAGCACTGTTTCTCTGGATTTGGGAAAATGAGCAGGTTTAGAATCAAGTGTGGCTGCTAACAGTAATGACTTGGTATTTGTGATTTTACAGTGGTTTCTGCCTTATTTTATCTTATGGCTGAGTTGGTTAAAGTGTGGTTCAAGTTATGGGCTTGAGTACCATTTAACAAGAAGTCTTGTCACAGATCTTAGTGCTTTTCTTTTTTCATCATCAAGTGTGATTTTTTTCCCCAAAGACTGCAAAAGATACATAGCACACAGCCTCCTGATAGCTTATAAGGAAAATGCAACATGAATTTTAGCAAGATCACAGGCAAAGGAGATTCTGATTGTGCATAAAAACATATATGGGATATTATAATATTCTGGAGGTACATTTCCTAATGAAAACTCTAAGGTTTCCAACCCATAGATTATTGGGACAATATAGCATAGTCATGAAGTTCTATACTTGATAATTTCAAAGTTTACTTTGAAATCAAAATCAAAAATCTTACTTCTCTGTGAACCTCATTCAGTTGATTATATATGAATTATACTAAACAGAACGCACCACTGGAGAAAACTGTTTAATATACATGCCATATTCTTTTCTGGTCAGGATTGTCAGCCTGGCAAGGAAGAGAATGCATAGCTACTTCTTTCTTTGATAAATTATTTCTAAATGTTATTGTGGGGACTTTTGCTGAGGAACTAGTCTTTTGGGTTTGTATTAAGACTGAAACTTTCTAGTAATTCCCCTTATTTGAACCACCGCCTCTCTCAGGAGAAAGGGACCTAAAGGAATGCTTGGGAATAAAGAGAAGACACAAAAAGGTATTGTGTGTGAGTGGAGGTAGTTGGAGGGAAGGGCAGAGGGAGAAAGAAAGGCTGATTAGAGAGAGAGTTACAGGCAGACAAGCAGAGTGTATCAAACTGTTCTGTGGATTGCAGTCTCCTGAGGACCAAGGAAAATAATAGTCTCTCGGGATTCTACATACATACATCACAAGGATGCTTTGAGTCACTGGGTCTCAAGTTGAAACTGGGAAACTGCATTTTATCGAGGCTCCCAGAACTGTGGTCTATCTTGAGAAACTCTTTTCTAGAGAAGAAGGAAGTATCCTGTGTTCCATTTGTGATTCCTTCTCAAGACAACAGAGAATCCCAAGACAGATGGCTGTTTTGTGGCAACTGCACTTACTCATTCTCTTTCCCTGGCATCTAAACCTCCTAGAAATGACTTCCCCATTGAAGTCCATGATAACCCATTGATAGTCCCCACTGATAACCATGTAAATCCTGTAATTTAGATTCTGGAGCAGATAAGGATGAAAGAATTTTTTTCTTACCTGTGTTCCTTAAAATATATATATATATACACTATATAATGGGCACAGAGTTTCTGTTTGGGATAATGAAAAATTCCCAGAAGTGAATCGTGGTGATGTTTGCACAAGAATGTGACTTACATGGCTCTGAATTTTCTGTTTAAGTTGGTTGAAAGGTACGTTTTATGTTACATATATTTTACCGCTATACCTATATATTACCACAAAAAGTTCATTTACTTACCAACTGCTACTCTGGGGATTATTTTAGTAATCTGTTGGCATGATTCTTAATGAGAACTTCAGTGCAAAGACATCCACAAAGATTCACTGTTCATTAGTTTAGAAAAAAAATAACTTTTTTGCAGTTTCTTTCCTTTCATTTTAGTGTGAGCAAAGAGGTGAAAAATATAAATGATGTTTGCTTTCGTTTCATAAAAATTAATAGGATAGCTGTGCAGGTTTTAAACTTCAGATGTCTTATTTCTTGAAACCTGAAGACTCAGTTTCTGGAATGGACCAGCGAGTGTCTGGGTTCTTCTCTGATGTAAAGTTCCATAAGTCTACAGTTTACTTACGTAATTTATTTAGCATTCTGTTATCAAGTATTTCACCTAAAATACTGAGTATGCAATTCGTAACGGGTAAGTTTGTGGAGGAGGACGTCATTGCTATTATTTGAAAGTGACTTGGTGCATGCGTTCAGACTGTGTTATGAGCAAGGTCAAAAGTATCAAGTGTGCAAGTACTTTGTAAAAGGCTGTCTGTGGGATATATACCAGGGAGTTCAATCTATTATGTGTGCTTCAGTGCACTAAACCCACACCATGTGAAGCCATCAGAGTATAGGACGGCCTCACTCATCTCACTGCGGTAATTACTGCAGGTGTATCCTGATCATTTAAGATGAACATCTATATTAGGACACATCATTCTGTAGAGATGTTAAGGCCATTAGAGAGAATTATAAGGGAATTTCACTTTGAATACTTGTAACAAAAGATAAAATGCTTGTGAAACACATAGATTCTGAAAATCACAAACACCTAAGGCTGTTTTCTTGGAACCAAAGTATGTACATGTGAAACCAAGCCTACAGGTTCTGTGCTGCTCTCTTGTATTTTTAGCTTTTACCGAGATCTGTGCATCTTATGTACCATGAAGAACCCTTCAAGGTGTTAAGTAATGAAATTGAGAATTCAAAATGAATGATGAAATTTCCGTGGAAGGGAGAGGATGGCAGTACTTTTTAAAGTAAAATTTTCGAATATCTACAATGATTCTTTCTTTCACCTAGTGATTCTGAGTCCTCTGCTATAGCAGAAAGGCTCTTGTTGCTATGGTATCTCTGAACACCACTTTTGACATTGCTGGTCACAACTGTAAATGATCGTTTTACACAGGCATTATACGTGCATTTTGCTTATTGTTTCCACATGAAAACTGGCTTGATTTGACATGCACTCTGTCTCAAAATTTATTATTTACTTAATGCAAGACTCTACCAAAAATAAGCGTATTATTTGAACAAAATGGTGCTTATATATTAATTGTTTTAATGGCAGGCAGGGTTAACTATTTTCATTCTAGCTATTATCTTCATCATGGGAGGAAGTAGAGGTCTCTGTTCTTTTCCCAAGGCCCTGACTCTTCACTTCTTGCTTAAAAAGTTCTTATTCCATTTCCAGCTGCCAAAGCTCTCAGTCACTAATCTAATTTTAATATTCACATATGGGTATATGCCAAGTTTACCTCATTTAAACAGTCTTAGAATATTACTAATACATATTTTCCATTGGATAGCTATTTTTTGAGCAAAAAAAATAGTGGTCAGACCCTGACTACCAGAAATATCAAGAGTATGAATACTGATAAAATGCTTAAATTGGCACTGTTTTAGTAATACATTTACCTCTGAATCCTAAATTTTGTTTCAGACTAACATCTACATGGGCCCAGCCCTTGCTTTAGCTTAGTCTGTCAGTGTGAGGCCTGGGAAACTGTGAATGTTAATTGTGTTTTCCACTGGACAATTACAACTTCACTCTCCAGACATCACCAGCATACTTTTTAGCTAGGTCCTAGTAAAACTGAGTTCTATTTGCAAGATGAATTTTCAGATTATATCAAGAGAATGATTTCCATTGTAGGACTGGGTTGTGTTTGAGATGTTGAGACATTGTCTCTGAGCCACTGTTTCCTCAGATGTGGGTTGTGATATATGATTGGTAATATATAATAATATATATAATAATATCTGTAAAGTTCTGGGTAGAATACCTGACAGTGAAGGTATTGCACCCTGGTCTATCTTTATTGTGATGACTTTCCACAAATCTTGATAAGTTAACCCAAGTTTTACCTTTTTTAAATCAAATAGAGAAATGCCTTGTCCTTCTTAAAACTCTTCCAGTGTGTAAAGTAATAACCATTTACTTAGCATCTTACTTATAGCAATTATTTCCAATATTCCACTTTTAAAGTTTGAACTAGTCTAATCAAGAAAACAGTGAGTGATTTTATGAAGTATTTATTGTTGTTCAGTTTCTCAGTCATGTGTCCGACTCTTTGTGACTCCATGGACTGCAGCATGCCTGTCCTTCACCGTCTCCCAGAGCTTGCTCAAACTCATGTTCATCAAGTCGGTGATGCCATCCAACCATCTCGTCCTCTGTTGTCCCCTTTTCCTCCTGCCCTCAATTTTTCCCAGCAACAGGGTCTTATTCTAATGAGTTGGCTATCCGCATCAGGTGGCCAAACTATCAGAGCTTCAACTTCAGCCTCAATCCTTCCAATGAATATTCAGGGTTGATTTCCTTTAAGATTGACTGGTTTGATCTCCTTGCAGTCCAAGGGACTCTCAAGACTCTTCTCCAACACCACAGTTCAAAAGCATCAGTTCTTTGGTGCTCAGGCTTCTTTATGGTCCAACTCTCAGACTCATACATGACTATTGGAGAAACCATAGCTTTGAGTATAAGGACCTTTGTCAGCAAAGTAATGTCTCTGCTTTTGCATATGCTGCCTAGGTTTGTCATAGCTTATCTTCCAAGGAACAAGTGTCTTTTAATTTCATGACTGCAGTGATTTTGGAGCCCAAGAGAATAAAGTCTGACACTGCTCCCATTGTTTCCCCATCTATTTGCCATGAAGTGATGGGACTGGATACCATGATCTTAGTTTTTTTAATGTTCACTTTTAAGCCAGCCTTTTCACTCTACTCTTTCACCTTTATCAAGAAGTATTGAGCATTTATTTATTTATTAACTGACATAGTCAGGGAAAGCCTGCAAGTGATTGTCTGATTTTCTGGCAGGTCCTCATTCTGTCCCATCTTAATTCTAATAGTGGTCATAACCAAACATGGTTTTAATTCTTATTCTTATCTAATCTACTCCCAATTGTATGGACTATGCATCTTTTATTTGCTGCTTCCCTGGTGCTTCATCAGTTTGCTTGTTGGCTCAGATGGTAAAGAATCTGCCAGCAATGCATGAGACCTGGGTTTGATCCCTGAGTTGGGAAGATCCCCTGGAGAAGGGAACAGTTACCCACTTCAGTATTCTGACCTGGAGAATTCCATGGACTGTATGGTCCATGGGGTCACAAGGGGTCGGACATGACTGAATGAGTTTCACTCACTCATGTTTTTTTTACAGTCTAACATTTTTTGAATAACTTTCCCTCGGTGGCTCAGACATTAAAGAATCTCCCTGCAATGCAGGTGACCCAGATTCTATCCCTGGTTTGGGAGGATCCCCTGGAGTAGGAAATGGCAACCCACTCCAGTAGTCTTGCCTGGAAAATTCCATGGACAGAGCAGCCTGGCCGGCTACAGTCCATGGGGTCACAAAGAGCCAGACATGACTAAGCAACTAACCCTTGAACAGGAAAAATACAGCAGATAATTCAAGTCTTTTGTTTTCTCATAGAGATCTGTCATACAGTTAGAGGGATCTTCTAACACTGGGTCAGGTTGAAACCTCGTTTGGGTAGAATTGTGTATTGTAATCAGAACATGCAATCTGTTGTTTGGATGTGATGCCTATTTTTCAACCAGTTAGTCAGTTGGTTTGTAGAACTTAGATATTTGCTTTGAGTAAATGCAGAAATAGACCTTTATTCTCCTGATCCATTGTTTCATATCTGTTGGCTTACCAAACCAGTGGAAAAGTCAAATGTTTAAATTCCTGGCCCATGGGAAAATCTTCATGTTTATGTCTTAGTGGAAAAATTAAATATGTTTTCAGTGTCTGAGTTTCTCTTCTTAAGCATGCTCACCCACCTAGTGGAACGAAATACAAGATGTATTTGTGTTTATATGTGACAAGACATTTTTGACTGAAAATTTTGAGAGCAATATTTCTATATAACTATTTACTAGCATGAATGTATTGCATGGGAGTGGCATTACTTTTCAAAGTACTTTGTAATTCCCTTTATGTTTAGTTATATATTGCTTATGTTTAAGAAATCATGATTATTGGGTAGTTTTTCACTTTCCAACATTGTATTTTGTCCATAAATAAAATTATACAGCTTATCGTTTTTTTGCTTCTTACTTCTTCTCTGAACTCTTGTTCATTCTGGAGTGGGCTGTAAATACCACTCTTAGCTTCACATCTCCTCTCATTTCTGATCCTGTCTTAATTTAATATTATGACTTCTTCCCAGCACACTTGTTCTGCTACAATGAAAGGCCAACAGACTTTGAAGCCCCATAACTTACTTCTCCTTGTCATGTTCTTTTGAAGGACTCTACACTAACAACTTTACCCATGGAGAAAAAAAAAGTGACTTATTGCCCACTTGATATTGGGTTATAAACAAACCTGTTATGGCTCTCTTCTTAGGAGTGTAGCACATTTAGAGTCCTGTCTGTTTATTTGTTCAGCCTCCCAAGTAAAACTGAAGAAAGTTTGGTGATAACCCATAAGCAAATCAATGCACAGGTATGTAGCAAGCATCTGATAAATGTAAGGTTTAGAGTTAGATGCTTTGCAAAAATGCATGGAAGATAAAATACAGTCTTTGCCCTTAAGGCACTGCCACTTTTGCGAGGGAAAGGATATATATGTTAGTTGCTCAGTTATGCCCGACTCTTTGTGACTCCATGGACGGTAGCCCACCAGGCTCCTCTGTCCATGGAATTCTCCAGGCAGGAATACTGAAGTAGGATGCTATGCCCTCCTCCTGGGTTTGGGATCTTCCCCACCCAGGGATCAAACCTGAGTCTCCTGCATAGCAGGCAGCTTCTTTACTGTCTGAGGCCCCAGGGATGCCCAGGGAAAGGGTAGCATGTGTACTTGAAAGTTAACTTGCCCTGTAGGACTCTCTGTGGAGTATTGGATGAATTATGTTTTGTTGTTGTTGTTTGTTTGTGTTTAATGAATGTGGCACCAGTATCTAGAGCAGTAAGTATTCATAAGAGGTGCAGACCATTGAATGCCAAAGACAAAAAAGACAAGGAATATTGAGGAGATTATCCAATCCCCTCATCTTATAAATAAATGAGGGAAATCTCCAACTCAGTCCCAGAGAGTGATCCTGGTTTTCAAAGAGCTACACTCTTGTTATTGACAGAACCAGGACTTGTTCCTAGAAACTACCCAGACTAGATGTATTCAGAAAGAAATGAAAGACAGTCCTAAATTGAGTCAGTGGGGCATGCGGAACATGAATGTGTTGATTAGCCAGATAATATTTGGAGAAAAATGCACATCAATCTATCATGAGAAAGGGAAGATGGCAAGTGGCTAGCTTTATGCTTCCCACTTCTCACTTTATATTCCCTAAAAGGATGGCATGCTCTAGAGCTATAGTAACTTTTCTTTTCATGGAAGTGGGTGGCATCTGTGTTCTCTCTTTTTAATGAGGAAAAATTAGCATTTCCCTTCTGAAATAGTTAATTCTAGGGATAATGCTCACTTCATCTTGTGATTGTCCTTCATAAATGCTCAACTTGTAAATCATCAGGCATTGTTGAATTAGAAGCCATCTGTCCCTCCAGAGGTGTGTTGGTTCACAGTATTCCAGAATGAGGTGATGATGGCATGTGCTAACATGACAAATTAAGAAATCTCTCATCTGAGTGTTCTAAGTATTAGCAGGACACAGTGTCAGAATTGTCTGCCAGTGAACTTTTCATTAACCTTACCTGCATCTTGTATTAGATGTTTGGAGTTTACCTTCTGAGAACATTTATAATGCCTCATTTTAGGCAAAACTGGATGCAATCAATTCATATTTGAAAGTCTACTTTAAAAGCTCAGATGTGGGACAGAATTTTGTTGAGTAATTTTGGTATGTTACAGATGTGAAGTATTTTTTTCAGTTTTTAAAATTTGAATAAGGAAAAGGAACCTGAATTTAAAATTTTATCCTCAGTATTCCAGCAGATAAATTAAGGGCAAGTTTTACTTTAATGGTAAACAAAATTATTTTGTAAATGGTAGAATGAAGAAAAGGTGGTTGTGATTAAAACTAAATTACCACTGAGAAAATGTTGAAAAAGAAAGGAAGTCAAAGACAATATAGGGCTTTGGCAGTGAAAGCAAATATAGAATTTGAAATGCAGATTAAAATGAATTTCTCCTATTGCAGAAGAAATGTTAAGATTTACCCAGAAATGCATTTGACATTAGAATCCTGTATTTCTAATATGAGCTTCCCTGATAGCTCAGATGGTAAAAAATCTGCCTGCAATGTTGGAGACCCCGGTTTAATTCCTGGGTCAGGAAGATCCACTGGAGAAGGGATAGTCTACCCACTCCAGTATTCTTGGGATTCCCTTGTGGATCAGCTGGTAAAGAATTCACTTGCAATGAGGGAGACTTGGGTTTGATCCCTGGATTTGGAAGATCCCCTGGAGAAGGGAAAGGCTACCCACTACAGTATTCTGACCTGGAGAATTCCATGGACTACTATATAGTCCATGGGGTTGCAAAGAGTTGAACATGGCTGAGCGACTTTGACTTTAAGTTTCGATTCTAATATAAGGAAGATAGTATGGAAAGAACTAAAGAATGGTTTAGGTTCAGTAAAAGTTGCCTCTTTTAATCTTTCCATGTTCCTTTCCGTGTTACCTTACAATATAGTTATTATGTTGTGCTTGTTAACAGTATTTATATTCTTCATACCAGCCGAAACATTTGTATGTGGGGTGAGGGATGGGCACCCAAAGTAAGTCCTCAGTAAGTGACTAAACTAAATTGAATTGAAAATTGCTTTGCTAAGGTTCTTGAGACAGAAATTTTTGTAATAGCGTGACAAATAAAAATAAGTAACTTTTTTTGAAAAATGTATTATATACTATTTAATTCATTCAAAAATGTTTAATGAGAACATCTTTAGGTACCTTGGATTCATCAGTGAACAAAGTAAATGAATATCCCTGACCTCTAGAAACATGAAAAATGACCCAGGCCTCTTGCTAAACCAGAAAACAAGGCAGCCATCAAAGGCAAATGGGATAATAACAGAGGACACAGGGTCAACTTGCAGGGCTCCCCAGTGGCCTAAAATGGGATAATTTGAGTATTAATAAGTAATGACTGTGATTGATTGAAAAAATATTAAATATGTAACAAAATATATTAGTCCATAAGTAGCATTGTAGATAGATCCTTGGATAGATAGTGTTCACAGTAATGTGATATGATGGATTCTGCTCATTCCCACTTACAGATGAGAAGGATGAGACTTTAAAAAGGTAGGCAGTTGGCCCAAGAGTGACCATCAATAAATGGTATAGTTGGGAATTCTAATTCTGGAGGGCTTCATTGAGAGAACTGTGATAGTTCTATTGTATATCCGTGTGCTTAATCAGTCATCTGGCTTGATATCCTGATGGTGGGGGCAGGGGGAAGGCATGGATTCCTTCATAGTTGCAGTGTCTATTACTGAAGGACTCATACTGAACAACTCCACTGAAGAGTTGTACGCCTTGGGAGGTCAAGTTAGAAAGATTCTATAAACAAAAAGTATTAACTATGCCACAGTCATTCTCACCTACATAGCTTTAAGAGCAGATCAATACTTCCTTGCGCACATCCGTGTGTGTGTATTTCCTACTTCCACAATTTCATTCCTAAAACTTGCTCTTTCAAGATAAATGATGAAGGATATGGATCAGATTGTATCTGAAAGTAGCCATCTCCTGAATACCTGGGACTCACAAGTGTCTGTGTAAAGATTGATTTGAGACAATTCTGTTTGATTTGAAATATGTTCTAATCAAAGTGGAAACTTTTATCACTACTTAAAGAAAACCAAGAAAGAATAAATACGGAATTTGATAAAAACATTGTCAGCAAAGGGAGACTTTGACAATAAAGTGTGCTTTGTAATTTCTCATTTCTGACTCTCTTTAAGATTTATTGTAGAACATGATGTTATTTATTGCTGCACATAAAAATGTCCTCTAGGACATATGTGTGTGTCTGTAGCTTAAGTGTATAATTCAGCATATCAGATTACCAACAAATGGAATACATAGAGCCCCATCCACAGTCAAAATGGAGATCAAGGGAAGAGACATGGCACATAATATTATTTTTTATTGACTGGTATTTTTGAAAACAAGTTGTCTTTGATACAAGTGTTTCATAAAAGGAAAAGTATCTTTAGAAATATAAACCTAAAATCAGGTAAAACAGATCTCATCAGCCATCTCCTGTGACCTTATCAAGGAATGAGCCCTAAGAAGTTAAGTGACTTGATGTGTAAGTCACTCACTTAGGAAGTAGCAAACTCAGGGTGCACTAATGGTAGAATTATGTCTTAACCTAGTGCATTTCCTAAATTCTACATCTCCACCAGTGGTACCACCATCTCCTCTGGTCAGGCTGGAACACAGTATCACTGTTGAGTGTTCCCTGTACCTTTCGGCTCACATGCAGTCAGTCTCAAGTCTGTCTGTCACATCTCCTGTCAAATTGTTGACTGTAGGTGTCTGGTTCATCCCTTTCATGATGCCTCCTTGGTATTTGTGGTTTATTGGTTCCAAGACCTGTCACAGGTACCAAATCCACAAATGCTCAAGTCCAGTTGTCAGACCTCAATATCTGCAGTCTGCATCAGCACATTGAACCAACAACAGGTTTTAAACACAGTATTGATACATCATCCATGGCTGGTTGAATTTGAGGATGCCAGACCCGCAAATACAGAGGGTCTATAGTGTATTGCTACCTTGTTAAAACTTCAGTATTTCTCTCCTAATTTACTATGATAGCATACTAATTGATCTCCTTGCCTTTAATCTGGCTTTTTCATTTTCAACGAACATGGTTCTGAAGTGCTGACTTGATTATGAAATCACTGCATTATTCTTGATCATAGGTTGCCATTACATAACAGAAATGATCCAGGAGACCAGACCTTTCAAAGCAGTGATGGGTTTTGGACATTGGTAGAAGAGAAATGAAAAATCCCAGCTGCGTATAATTCTAGGTAATACATAAACCCAAAAAACAAACAAAAAAACCATAAATAAAATGCCCTTCTTTCCCTCCCTTCCAGGTCCCACCATGAATCCCCACACTTTTGTGTGTTAAGTAGGTCAGCTTTGCTTGTGTCAGTATGCAGAATTCAGGGTGTTTGTTAATGGGAGGAGGGGAGCTGGGTATCTCTGTCTGTAAGTGTCTTGTCTGGGATCCATGGATGACTGCTTACACTCATGTATGTAGTTTCCCCTTACAGCATGGTTGTGATGGCACACCCCACAGAACACAGCACACACATCCCCACCTAGTCTAGACTCCGCCTGCCTTGCCTCCTTTCACCTCCCTCCCTCTTTCCTATCCTGTACCATTTGCCCTGGCCGTAGTGAACATATTTTAGTTACCTGAAAGCTATGCTCTCCAATAATATAGCTGCTGGCTACCTGTTACTATTCAAGTTAATTAAAAATCAAGTGAAATGAAAATTTCAGTGCCTGAATCACCCTACCCTTATTTCAGATGCCCGTTGGTCACCTGTGGCTGATAGCTACCATTCTGGACAGCACAGATTTTAAAACATTTACATCATCAGAAAAAGTTTAGTTGGATACCAGTGCTACAGAGATAAGTACCCTTCCTTGCCTTTGGTCTTTGTCACCAGCCTGCAGGTTACTGGCTAACCGAGCTTTCATTTTCTAAGCCCCACTTGGTTACTTAACTCCTCCTCCTGGTTTCATATGCTGAGGTTCCTTTCTCTGCGGCTTCAGTGCAGGGTATCTTCTCTCCCTTCCCAACTTGCCAGTATTGGTTAGGTTCCTTGTCTGTGTTGTACTCCATATCTAGGGCTTCCCTTAGCGTAATGCTTAATCACAGATACTGTAATTGTATGTGTGCTTGTCTCTACCCTTATCAGATTCTAAATCCATGGTTCTGGCTCAGTCTCACGTTCGGGCATGCCGTTGATGCCTAGCACTTTGCAAGAACTCCATCAACTTTTGATTTATAATGGATTCATTTGAATGTTTATTTTATTTGAAATAGGCACACTTATTAGAATAAATATATTTATGATTTTCCATGAATTGAAGCTTTTTAAATTTGACTGTTAATAAAAGTAGAAATTAATTTCCTTAGAGATTGGTCTCAAGAAACTTATCCTTAAGAATCTGTTACTTAATGTTAAACCCATTTAACCCTAAGCTGTGCAGTAATGATGCTGATGCTGATGTGGTTTTCATTATCATCATCATCATCATCATAGCGGCATATCTGAGGAAACATAACCATGAGCCTCACATCCACTGAAGGAGAAATAAACTACATTTAACACAAGTCTGCTTGTGCCAGCCCATGTGAGAAGCCCAGTATCTAATATAATTAGAACAAATCAACTATTTTCATTTTTCTGTGTTGCCTTCTAACACTTGACTACATGAATGCATAATTTGACAATTGCTTCCCTAGCTCAGATAGTTTCTGTTTTTAGCTTCAACATTAATATTTCACCATAGATATCCACCATGGACAGTATAATTATTTTTAATGGCTGCACTATACTCTATCCAATAATGACAACATAATTTACTTCCAAATTCACCCATTACTTTCTGGGTATTAGGTGGTTTTCAGTGTTTCCTATTTTACATAGCACTGAATATTTTTATGCAAGCAGATTTTCTTATTCAGAGAGATATTTTACCTTAGGCTAAATTGCTTAAGTGTAAAAATCTATAAAGTTAATGGGATTTGAAAGCTTTTGCCAAATATTTTCCTATGAGTTTGGGGATATTGTCATCATGTTTAATTCTTTTTTCTTTTTTTTTTAGTGTAGTAGGACAAAACGGATCAAAAAAGATTTTTTTAAAAAATGAATATATATGGGAAATAATTACTTTGTATTGAAAACTGTAGTGTTATTTTCTATCACCACCATTGTGTTGACAAAGAGGAAATTTCAGGAAAAACAAAAAAAGATGCCATTCATTTTAATCTGTTGTTTAAACTAAATCACTATTCTTTTGTACACTGTGGTTAATATCCCCTTTATAAATTTGAAGTATTCCTACTCAAGGGGTTAAATATATGACATTAATGTCCTGTCACTCCATGTGCAGTAGGATCTAGTGAGCTCAAGAACACAAGTGAAGTATGTAGTCACAGTTTAGCTTTGATGGAAGCAATTTACTTTTTTTTCCCCTCTCTTGGGACATTTTTACATTTCGTTTTACTTCAAAACATGACAAAGATATCCCACAGATGTGTATTAATACTATCTTTTGTATATACTTCCTTCCCCCAGTCTCCCATATCAGCTCTTTTTATATTAATACCTATTTTTGTTTATTTAACTGTCATGGTTACAGCTTTTTGTGGTTTAGGATATACTTCTCTGCTTCATAATAACAACAATAATATGAAATTAGCAAAAGTAAATAGTAAAAAGACCTAAATTTATTGACTATGTATTATGTGCTAAGTACCACTCTAAGTGCTTTGCAGGTATTAATGTATTTACTTCTCAAAGCAACACTATGATGTAGGTACTCCATTGCAAAGATTGGAAGACTGAGTCAAAACAGAGGTTAAGTAACATATCCAAACTTGTGCTAACATTTAAATCTACAGTCTGTTTATCTGGGTTTCCTGTCTTTAACTTGCTTGCTATGCAAAATGGAGTAAGTCTAGTTTTTAAAATGTTTCAAGTAGTTACCTGTGAAATTCTGAAACATTGACTGTTAAATGTCTTAAAGGTACTCTTTAAAACTGATTTGAGCTTTTGTCATTTGCAGCAACATGGACAAACTTGGAGGGCATTATGCCAAGTGAAATGAGTCAGAGGAAAACAAACACTGTATGATATCACTTACATGTGAAATCTGAAAAATGAAATGAACTAGTGAATGTAACAAAAAAGACTCACATGTATAGAGAACAAATGAGTAGTTACCAGTGGGGAGAGGGAAGAGGAGAGGGACAAGATAGGGTTAAGGGATTAAGATGTACTAACTATCATGTGTAAAATAAATAAACTATAAAGATACAGTGTACACCACAGGGAAGGTAGCCAATAGTTTATAAGAACTATAGATGGATTATAACCTTTAAATATTTCAAATAACCATGTTGCACACCTGAAACTGGTATAGTATTGCACATCAATTATACCTCAATAAAAAATAAGTAATTTATGATTGAATTTTTAGAATACTCCCCAAATCCTTTCAAAATCTCTGTTCAGAATGCACAGGTATTAAATGGCTTGAGAATCAGTCTGGATTTATTCCAAGTAAGACACACAAAATCAATCTCCCTTCTATTCATGACTGGTGTACTAAAGGACAGCTCTTGGTTGGGTCACCTGTCATTCAGATATGGGGCGTATCCTTGGGGAAAATGTGGATGATTATTTCTAGCTGATACTGCGAGCATGTGCTTTCTCAAATGCTTGATAATTCTCATGAAACTGGAGGCAGAGTAGTTTAAGTATATTGGAGTGGAGCCTGCCTGTCTGGCTTCAGATTTTGGCTTTTCCACAGCACACTTAGTCTTTGAGTAAATTTCTTAGTTTCTCCAAGCCTCAGGTAAGGATGCCGGTGTGTGGCATCTACCTCCTACAATTGCTGTAAGTGTTAAAATGGATTACTGTGTACAGTGTTCGCATGGTATATCCCTAAGATGGTATACTATTCAGCAATAAAAAGTTGCAGATTACTAATACATCCTACAACATGGACGAACCTCAAAAATATTATGCTAAGTGAAAGGATTCAGATGTATTTTGATTCAATTTAAATGGTCTGTGCAATAAAGGCCAATATAGGGAGATGGGAATTATACTGTTTGTTGCCTGGGACTGAAGGTGGACATGGACATAAAGGATGTCTTTGGGGTGATGGAAATTTTCTAAAAGTAACTTGTTGGTAATCATGCAGTTCTGTAAGTGTGCTAAAAATGGTTGAATTGTACACTTAAAGCAGGTAAATTTTATGTTTAAATTGTACTTCAATACATTGTTTTAAAAACCCTAAAAATAGCATTTAGCATAGCCAATGATTGTCAATGCCTTTTCATTATTAAATTGTTTTTTAATACTCTTTATTTTCCATCTTACCTAAAGTGAAAGATTCTGGGAATATTCCATAGGACCCTTTACTTGGCTGGGCTCCATCTATATTTTATCAACTGTTTTGGATGAAGACATGCTTTCACATTTGTGAATGACACAGCTAGGAGGGATAACTAATAGAATAGAAGCCAGAACCAAGATTTGGAATTGTTTTGACAGCCTGAAAAGCTGGGCTAGTACCAGTAAGATGAAATTTAACAAAAATAAATGTAAAGTCTGGCACAAGCTAGCTTCCTCAGGCAGTCAAAGAGATATAAGCAACTGGCTTCTAAAGTAGCTATTAGCCTTATAAAAATGTGTTTGCCTGTTAAGAGTCTCAGAAAATCTAGGAGAAGATTCAGGCCAAAAGGGAGACTTCAGATATAAATGGAACATTAGGTTTGTAGCAGAGTCCCATCTGGAGAATCCATGCTTTTTGTTCACATGATGATAATAATAATGATTATAGTAATGATTATATTTATAATGATATTATACAAAATGATAAAATCCAGTGCGTACAATGTCAGTAGCTTGTGTAAGGTGCTCTGTATGTATTATTCCGTTTAATACTTGTAACAACCCTACAGAGTATTTTTATCCCATTTGTATGTGCAGACCTGAGTCTCAGTGAGCCTAAGTTAGATTGTAAGTTATGAAGCAGTCCTAATTCAAGGCCCATGCTTTCAGCATTAAACTCTGCATGATCTGCCATTAGAATTCCTTATAAACAGAATATAGTTCTTGAACCCTATAAAGTAAAATGCAGAAGCAAAGAGATCCATAGCTTATGCCTTTTGGGAGGAATCACTGATGTTTTGTCCAGTAGTAGGACTGGTTTATTTTAGTTCTAATCCTTCGGGAGGGACTTATTTCCATCACTGTGTTCTGAACAGTGTTCCAGCTAATGAACTGTGTGAAAGGGCTGAGGTGTCACGGGCGATGGCCATTTCCAGAAAGAAGACAGTAAACTCAGTAGGAACAGCTGCTTAATAAAAAGCTATTAGCAGGCTAGAAAACAAACAGGAGATGTTGCTGAAACATAGACTCTATTTTTAAATTAGTTTAAAATCATTGCTTGGGCATGGATAGAGAAGAGGATGTTTTAATAGAAAGTACACTAACTGGCAAGTTTGCTTTCAGATATTGCTTCCTGGTTTATATTCAGTAATCTGAAGAGAGGGGGGAAGGAAGTCACTGTGTGTTTATGAAAAATATAAAAGATGAAGTGCTGACTTGAAACCCTTCTGTTATAAAGAAGAAGGAAATTGCATTGGCACAAAGCCAGAAAGGTACATACTTGGTGTTTTTTTTTTTATTTCAGAGTGAGATACACACAGGAGATCTCAGTCTGAGATGCCACATAGATCTGGAGATCAGAGGGTTAGAAGTCCGCCTTTCAGTTCTGTCACAGATGGTACACATGTGTTGCCAATGACTCTCAAATTGTTTTATTTTTTAAAAACTAATGAATTAAAAATTGAAGTTCACTGATATGCAGATGTCTCTTCTTATTTAGCACTTAATTCCACTTAATCATTCATTTTTACTAAATAAAATCATGATCACAGATTTTTCAAGGGGCTGTAATTTTTTCCCCTCCATACCACTAACAGAGAGTGGAAAATGAAAGTGAGCAGCACTCAGTCGTGTCCGACCCTGCCATCCCATGGACTATACAGTCCATGGAATTCTCCAGGCCAGCTCTTCCCTTCTCCAGGGGATCTTCCCAACCCAGGGATCAATCCCAGGTCTCCTGCATTGCAGACGGATTCCTTACCAGCTGAGCTACCAGGGAAGCCCCGCCAACAGAAGGTCACATTAACTATATAAGTTCTCCTTCAGTTTCCCTGACTTCCCAGCAAGAACTGAGTCCTTGGTCATTTTTCCATCTTCCTGTCAGTTTGGCAACAGACTGAGTAGAAAGTCCCAGCCATTTCAGCATATTTATTTTGTCTCTCCCTTTAAATGTCCAAAAGAGCATACATATCTATTTTTGTCTTGAAAAGGTTAAAGTTAGTATTCCAGTACTGTTGCCTATCATTGCCATTTCCTTTGCTTTGAAACAAGCTAGGTTTAAGCCTTCCCCACTTAATTTGATAAATTAACACTTTTAAAATTTCACATTGGCTGGTTCCTATTAACAGAGACTAAGTGTGGGTAAAACCCACCGTGAGCTTGCACACCAGATTTTAGCTTGCAGCACATGCTTGTAAAAATCCATTACTGTAAGAGTGTCTGCAGTTCTTTTTGAGTAACAAGCAACTAGTAATTTATATCTGCAATAATCTATCTCGTAATGGTTTGGGATAATTTGGATTTCGGAAAGTTTTCTTATTGTGTAATGGACATTAATAGAATGGGGAAATGGAATTTCTAAAAATCTCTCTTTTGTAGTATAACATTTGATGATGGCAGCTGTCCACATTCAGGTTCCTGCCTCTAAATTCTTAACCTATAAGAAGAGCATATTTGAAGTGACTGCTATCAAGACACTCGTATGACTATATAAAAAAATCCTTTTCCCTTTGACATTTTAATTTCATCTTCCATTACTCTAGCTCTGTTAACCTGCTAACCTGATATGATAATAAATACAAATACAAATAAATACTTCTATCACTAGATAGAAGTCTTTTGAGTACAAATAAGTTGTAGTTTATAAATTATGTCTGCATTAAGAGGAACTGTAAATGGCCTCTGGTACTAGATCGGCATGTAAATCTTTGTGTTCTCCTAGAATGCAGTGACTCTTGTTACAAGTTATCCCTTGTGGGGAGCCTGGGATCTATTCCCAGGGAATTGTTGAAAGAGATGCTGGCTCCAAGGGCTCACCCTCTAACTCAGTCGGTAAAGAATCTGCCTGCAACGCAGGAGACCTGGGTTCGATTCCTGGGTTGGGAAGATCCTCTGGAGAAGGAAATGGCAACCCACTCCAGTATTCTTACCTAGAGAATCCCATAAACTGTAGTGTAGGGTCACAAGAGTCGGACACAGCTTAGCGACTTAACCACCAACACCATGCTGGCTCCCAGGTGCCCCTAGTGTTGAAGAACCCCTCTTGCCAATGCAGGAGACATAAGAGATGCTGGTTCAATCCCTGGGTTGGGAAGAGGAGGAAATGGTAACCCACTCCAGTATTCTTGCCTGGAGAATCCTATGGACAGAGGAGCCTTGTGGGCTACAGTCCATAGGGTCACACAGAGTCAGACACTGAAGCACTTAGCGTGCACTCATGTGGTGCTTCTAGATCAGGACTACACATCCCTTGCTCAGTGTGATTCTTGCTTCCTTCAACTTAAAGCCATCTCTAGAGGACAGACAGCTCCCAGAAGCAACATGCGAACCACTGCAAGGGTGTTCACAGAAGGAAACTCTGCTGGCAGGCTGTGCTATGTGCAAGAAACTGGATGTAGCCTGTGATAGTCTGATGAGTCTTATGTTTAGTTGACTCTAGGAGGAACCTCTGGCAGATGTTAAACACCTGATGAGAACATTATTACCAAGTTAGGGAAATGTTTGGATTTTTTATTGATTTGATGCAATGGTAAAAAGCAGTTGCGTACTTCACTAATCAGAATCATTAATACATTAAGCATAGCACCTAATTTAATTCTTGTAGACAAATAAGATATATATTTAGGTCTCCAGTTTCACCCCCAGATCAATGTCAGATACTTAAAAAAAAAAATTATAAAGCACCAGAAACTCAACTTAAAAAAATGAAAATTTATATCTGTTAAATATTTGCTTTGTCTGAGTGCTAGTTTGCTTGATAGTTTTGTTGATGTTGTCCCAAGGTTTTTTTTTTTATTTTATTTTATATCATTCAGATACATCTATAAAGGAATGAATTAACTTTGATTTCTGATC
The DNA here is from genome assembly GCF_033118175.1 of Dama dama. Classification (NCBI taxonomy): domain Eukaryota; kingdom Metazoa; phylum Chordata; class Mammalia; order Artiodactyla; family Cervidae; genus Dama; species Dama dama. The sequence goes on along the minus strand of NC_083704.1, from coordinate 29,076,426 downwards.
ATTGGTGAATTTTTGATCATTTAACCATCTTACCAGAATGGATAAAATTGGCCATTTGAAGGGTGGCTGAACCTAAAGTTAGGGCCCTTGTTTTTTCCAAACTATTCTCCAAGATTTTATAAAATAAAATTTTTAGATTGTTGTTTTTTCAATCAGGTTATGAGATCATTTCTTCTTATAAATTAGATAAAAATTTGTAGCCTTTTTGAAATGGTGGCTACCAAATATCTGCTATCTTCTTCCCACTTTCTTCTTTTTGGAAGTCCACCTGGTGATTTTTTTGTTGGTGAAGTTTCTATTTCTAAAAACAGTTTTAGTTTATATAAGCATATCATGTTTGAACTTAACTCCTTTCTCAGCTTGCTTGGAAGGATGTTTATCTGTACTCCAATGCACTGACTTTCAATGTACTGCCACTGTTTGGTGAGGTTCAGGGTAGGGTATTGTTTAAAGTTAACCTGAAAAAGTAACAAGGCAAGGCAACTTTTGTAAAGAAACTAACTTACTTCTTCTCCTCTTTCCATTATCCAACCAACCTACAAGAACCCATGCCTGCATCCACCCAACCATCCATCTACTCTACAACTATTTGTTGCCAGGGAATTTAGAGATGAAGATACAGAATCCTTGTCTTTAAGGAGCTCACAATCAAAATTATTGCCTCGGATATATCAGCATTTTCAGGTACTCTTTAGATGACTTCCTTCAAACTAAAATAAAATGTGTATCTGTGTGTAATTACAATGCAAATGCATATAATCACTCAAAAACTTTGCTAGCATTTGAGGAAAGGTTTCCCTCTTTTTTCATACAATGGATTCTGTGACTTCAAGAAAGTTTAAAAGCCTTTGGCTAGATGTTTCATTGATATTGATCTCTTTTCTCCTTTGTCTTTGTAATTTAAGAATATATGAGAAACTGGCTTTTATTCTTTCTTTTCAGTTTCTAATATGCTATGGGATTAACCACATACAGAGAGGTGGGAAGAAACAATATCAGCATTTGGCAGTAAATTAATTTTTGCAAAAGCAAATGTACCAGTAGCTTATATTTGTTCATGAACATAAATTTGTAAAGTTAAATTTTGACTCAGTACATTTTAAGACTGCACATTGAGAGAAGGTTTAGCATACCTGTGGGTCAGCATAGATAAAAGACACCTATGGTTTCTTTTTCCCTCCTTGTCTGTAGCTTACCAATTAACACCCCAAAGCAATTAAAATATCTATAATTATCCCTAATACAGATTTATTTTCTTGGGCATTAGCCAAACTGCACATTTTACAATCACTTACCCTCCAAGCACAACTATTGGTAATTATCTAAGATGTTTAGATGCAAACGCTTAGCAATTAACAATCTAAGTTCATATATGCTAGGAAAATGTGCAAAACAAGTCTGAACTTTCAGAGCTTGTGTAGACTTCTCCTTGCATTAGTGCATTGCCATTCCCTTTAGTTGAAATGGATGCTTACAAGTGAGAAAAGCAACTAACATAATGTTATTTAAATTGAATGTAGGCTCCATTTTTAATAATAGATAGTCTGGAATCATAGATAAAAAGGAATGATAAATAATACAATAGAATCCAAATCATTCATCTTTGCATAGCTCTGCAGAGACATGCTGATTTCCATCAAATATATTCCTGGCATCCAGCCTTGCTTTGTTTTTGCAGGTTTTTTTTCCAGTGAGTTTTTATTTTGAAATATTTTCCACATTAGCATGTATTGACTTATTTTCCTTTTTGGTGAAATACTGAAATATCTCAGTTTAACAGATCAGCTTGGAGCTTTTGCTAATCTTGGGAGGATAAGAAACTTGTTAGAAAATTATTTTTGCCCTCTCAACAAAAAGCATTAGATGTTTTGGCATTCTAGAATTAATACATTGAATCTAATGGAAGTCGTTGTAGAGATTACAGCTGTTCTCAAGCCCTACCAACAAAAGAGTGAAGTTGCATCATTTAGCTAGTTTCCTCACTTGGATGAAGTAGAGAAGGAGAGGACGTCTGAAGGAAGGAAGCCCCTCAGTTCAGTTCAGTTCAGTTCAGTCGCTCAGTCGTGTCCGACGCTTTGCAACCCCATGAACCACAGCACGCCAGGCCTCCCTATCCATCACCAACTCCCAGAGTTTACTCAGACTCATGCCTATCGAGTCGGTGATGCCATCCAGCCATCTCATCCTCTGTCGTCCCCTTCTCCTCCTGCCCCCAATCCCTCCCAGCATCAGGGTCTTTTCCAGTGAGTCAACTCTTCGCATCAGGTGACCAAAGTATTGGAGTTTCAGCTTCAGCATCAGTCCTTCCAATGAACAGCCAGGACTGATCTCCTTTAGGATGGACTGGTTGGATCTCCTTGCAGTCCAAGGGACTCTCAAGAGTCTTCTCCAACACCACAGTTCAAAAGCATCAATTCTTCAGCACTCAGCTTTCTTCACAGTCCAACTCTCACATCCATACATGACCACTGGAAAAACCATAGCCTTGACTAGATGAACCTTTACTCCCTGTTTATTTTCCCATCCTGGTAAGCTAAACCTTGTTTTGCCTGCCAGATGAAATTTCCCATTTCCCAGATGAGGAAACAATGGAAACAGTGACAGACTTTATTTTCTTGGGCTCCAAAATCACTGTGAATGGTGACTGCAGCCATGAAATTAAAAGATGCCTGCTCCTTGGAAAAAAAGCCATGACAAACCTGGGCAGTGTGTTCAAAAGCAGAGACATCACTTTGCTTACAAAGGTCCATATGGTCAAAGATATGGTTTTTCCAGTAATCATGTACGGATGCAAGAGTTGGACCATAGAGAAGGCTGAGTGCCGAAGAATTGATGCTTTCAGATTGTGGTGCTGGGAGAAGACTCTTGACAGTTCCATGGACAACAAGGAGATCAAACTAGTCATTTGGAAAGAAAATCAACCCTGAATAGTCTGGAAGGACTGATGCTGAAATTGAAGCTCCAGTACTTTGGCCACGAGATGCAAAGGGCGGACTCACTGGGAAAGACCTTGATGCTGGGAAAGATTGAGGGCGAGAGGAGAAGGGAACAACAGAGGATGAGATGGTTGGATGGCTTCATTGACTCAATGGACATGAATTTGAGCGAACTCTGAGAGATGGTGAAGGACAGGGAAGCCTGGTGTGTTGCAGTCTATGGGGCTGCAGAATTGGACAGGACTTAAGAGACTGAACAACAACAGCTGAAATGTACAGAAACAGAGAAGTTACTTTGTAGTTTCCAAAGTACCCTGTTCTGAGGAATCAAAGGAGTTTGAAGAGTAATTTCATATGTCCATTCTGTACTGATTTTAGAACCTCCACACTCTAAAATAATACTGGTTATATCAGTTACTCTGAAGAAGACCTTTTCTACATGTTGCTAAGTTTTAAAGCTATTTATATGGAGTATAATGTTTTTGCCTGGAATAAGCCACATACTCAGCTGTTTAGAAAATGATGAAATTTCATCTTTATTCCCCCCCCCCCTTTCTTTTCCTTTCTTCCAGCCTTCTACATTTGTTTTCTTCATTTTCTCTAAGAAATACTAGGAAAAGTTCTCTAAGGATCAAGGAATACTCTGAACAATATTGGTCCCACCCACCTTGCTCATTTGACCTTTGTTGTAAATAGAACACACACATGTGTGTATGTCTGTTAACTGCACAGACTGTCCTGCCATGTTGCTTGTGTCTCTAAATAGGAATAGGGAAAAAGTAATTAGGGGAACATGGAAGTCATAACTGATCATATAATATTTTCCTAGGCAAAGGTTGCTGAAGTAGCAGAGTTATTATTTCTTCACCAGGAGAGGAAAAAAAAAAAAATCCTTCAGCTAACAGCTGCTTAGACAAGAGCATTCTCCACAGAAAGGAAAGGCGGGGGTGGGGGGTAGGGGGGCGGGGGAGCCTTAACCGTCTGTACTAAGGACTTTTTCACTAGAAAGGTACAAATGCACCAGAGGGGGACTTTGTTCTTGGGGCACGATGGACTTCCTCCCCTGCACTTAACTGGTTGCAGGGCTGCTCACCCTAAGCCTTTTGCTTTCTGCTTTGTCTCAGCACAAGAAACCCTGATGCCCTATCTTATGGTTTCGTGTATTTTTCATTATCATCTAGGCAGTCTCTGATCATGCTCAGCTGCCTGCCTAGGTTGTTTAGGGTGGTTTCTGAGGGAGGTGCCATTAATCATCTTTGTTAATGTGTTGCTTATATACTTGCATAGGATTTCAGTGGTCTACATAAAATTCATTTTTCCCATAAGCCTTATTTTTAGTGCGTAATTTTACAAAGAGTGAGGTCTTTCCAAAACACCTCTGTTGTGGAGTGTGGAAATGCCTGCTTTATCTTCCTTCACCCTAACTCAGAACTTGTTTACAGTTTTGTATTTGTGTACCAGCAATATTGCTTACACAAATGTATAGAAAATAGCTTAAAACCTGGAATATGTTGCAGTTACAAGTCATTGTATCTAATTTGTGTGTATCTACTTTGTGTGTTTCGTTAGTGAAAATGGTATTTAGAAGGAAAAATCTCACATTAAAACATGGGCATGAATTAAGGATAGAATCAGCTTTCACCCCACTGATCTAGATACCAGGACATTACAACTTCCTTACTATATACACACTTCCTATTAAATGTTAATGACAAAAATGCAGTGCTTCTGGAAGAGTAGTATTTTACACATGAAAGTGAAAGTATTCGTTGTTCAGTCATGTCTGACTCTTTGCGGCCCCGTGGACTGTAACCTGCCAGGCTCCTCTGTCTATGGAATTCTCCAGGCAAGAATACGAGAGTGTGTTGCCATACCCCCTCCCTGAGGGAATCTTCCCGATCCAGGGATCGAACCCAGGTCTCCTGCACTGCAGGCAGATTCTTACACATGAAGCAAGATATAAGCTTTTTCAGAGCCTTGATCGATCGATTGCTAGTCAGTCAGTTGTTTCTGGAGAATCAATAAAGGAAGACAGGTAAGGATAGTGACTGTGTCCAGTACATCTCTTCTACCCTCAGTGCCTCCTGGTAAATGGCAGATAATCAGAAAAGATCCACAGGAAACAACTTACTGTGATAACAACAAATATATATCACGTGTGTCCATTACCATTACCAATAAAAATAAAGCTCGCTCTAAAAATTGAAGAACTCAATTAGAAAAGAAGTATCAGATTCCAAAATCTGAGGATTCCAAAATCCTCTGCCGGGTGCCTTACTGCCCAATGGGTCACCAGAAGAAAAGAAAGAAAAATATATGTGTGCACACACATGTGGTAAAATGCTAACTGTTGTTGGATCTAGATAGTGAGTATATTGGCAATTACTGTCCTTTTTAAAAATTTTGTCAATTTTGTAAGCACTTTCACAATAAAATATTGGGAGAAAGTGGATGCTGCTGCCTATATGTAGTAAGTGACAGACTATTATCTCATATTGTCATGGGCTTTCATAACCTATAACAATTTTTAAACTTTGCATCAAACATCATCTAGTTTGAAGTATCTCATACAACCTATCTTTTCCTGTGTGTTTAAAATCCCTCTGATTACAGTTTTAATATTTATGGCCTCTGATGTGGTGTGATGGAAATCCCTCAAAACACATACGTATTCCCCCGAATCCCAATCCTCTTGGTAGGACTGGAAATGTGCTCTGTCTTAAAGAATGAGGAGGTGACTCTTCCTACATGGAGCAGCCTGCCTGTCGTGGTTTTATTGCACTCCAGTGCTTTACACTGACTTCCTTTCTGTGATTATCTGCGAGCCTTTCCTGTGTTTTTGTTTGTCTCACAAATCTATGCTGTAAGCTTCTCAGACAGGGAGTGTTTTTGAGTTTGCAGTGCCCTGTTTCCTATCTGTGAATCAGAAAATTGTGGCAGTTTAGACTCTTTAACAGGTTGCTTTGGTTTTTATTGATTTAAACATAAATCGTTAGGCGTTCTTGTAATTTTACTCAACAACAACTTGATTGAAAGTTCCCTGAAGTCAGGGAATGTTGCCTTCTGGGTTTCTAGGATGGTGCCTTGTGTATAATAGATGCTTAATAAATGCTGTTTGACTCTGATGCAAGGCATGACCCATAAGCTTTGCATGTATTTTACACACTTTTGCAATTATAGTACCTCTTTTATAGTATCTTTGAGTCCTTTTGAATGCATCCCAAATCTCAGAGGTTGTAGGCTGAGATCGTGGGCCTGGTGGCTGTACTTGGATTCGAGTCTTATCTCCTGTGTTCAGAAGCAATCTGAAGACACAAGTGAGATGCCACACCCAGTTGAGAACAAGGAATCTTGTTCAGTGCTCCAACGTGGCAGAATTTGAGAGCAGTTACTTCTTCCAGGTATATTTGTTTCAAAGATTGTGGTGATGGGATTAGCCGTTCTCTTCTTTTCTACTTTGCCATATTTTATAGCTACATAGGTGACCATATTGCCCTTAATAGATATTTTCCCTCTTTGGTAATATAGTTAAAAGGAAGAATCTTATTCATTTAGCTTATTATTACATTTTCTATTTAGTTTTCTATTTAATTCATTTTCATGACACTCTGGGTTCTTCCATTTAAGAAACTGCAATAAATGAAGGAGAGGAATAAGGCAAATAAACTTGGATTAGCTGGCTTCCTTGATAAAGCTTAGAAAGAACCTCATGCTGGTACCCTAATTAACAAATCTGAAGTGTGGTGGCAGCTTGTAGTTCAAACAGTATTGTCTATACTCTTTTCAATCTATCATATTTTATAGGAAGATTGTACAAAGACTTGATGGTTATATTGTTACACAAGTTTAATTCTATCCACATAAAAAATAATTATCCTAGAGGCATTAAGAATTGTTTTTACTGATTGAATATTTTGCTTGCATAAATGGTAGTTCTTATAAACAGCTGCACATTTTGCTTAGTATCTTACAGTTCTTAAATTGTAAGCGTGAATGTTTCGTTTTAATTGTGAATTTCCAAGATCATATACAGGGTATTCTCTTGGTACCAAGATGATACATTTGCCATTCATGCTCAACGTCAAAGAAAACTTCCCTTGTTCTCTTCTCTTTCTTTTTCCTCCTTCTTTAAAAAAAAAAAAAAGATCACTGTAAAATAGTTGAGTGGGGCTAATAATTCAGTGGGACTATTCTAATAGCCTTATTTTGCTACTCTAATAGAATGTAAGCTGGACTATTCACAGATGTGCAAATAGTTTCCATATTAGAAACCACCATTCCTTTGGTAGTAAGGTAATGAGGTAACATTTTAGGTCTCCTAAAACCTCAGAACTGGAGGATATCTGAGAGAGATGCTAGTCTCTAGCCTGCCTCATTTTGTATATCAGGAGACGCAGACCACACAGGGATCTAACTGATGTCTTCTCATCACCAGGAAATCCCGTCTTCAGAAGCCTCATTCGTTGATTTCTGGCACTAAAGTTTTATTGTTGGTTCAAGTGTTTGGTGTTGGGACTTCCCCAGGGGTTCAGTGGTAAAGAATCCAACTGCAGTGTTTGAAACACGGGTCCAATCCCTGGGTCAGGAAGATCCTCTGGAATAGGAAATGGCAACCCACTCCAGTATTCTTGCCTGGAAAATCCCATGGACCGAGGAGCCTGGTCGGCTACAGTCGATGGGTTGCAAAAGAGCTGGACATGGCTTACCGTAACAACAATTATGGAAGAGATCTCTGATTGCCAGCCAATATCCATTCTTCCTTTGTTCTTTAGTAACAGAACAGCAATATTATTTAGAACATCAGTGTGCCCAGATGAAATATTGTAGTTTTTATTGCATGTTCCAAAATGTTGTCCAGTTATATACAAGCAGAAATATTTGGTAGGACTTCTGAGAGGTCTCTTTGAGAGGAAAGGTTTTAGCTTGAAATTCAGATTTCTTGTCCTGTATCCCACTTCTTTCATTCTAATGCTTGGAAAGCAAACTTGATGGTTAGAGCTCTAGTGGTTACCATGGACCAACTGGTGATCTTGACTAAAGTAATAAGCAAGAGTAGTGAAGGAAAATTAGAGAAGAAGCCTGTGTCCTTAGTTGATGACTTTGAGTGAGAAATTCCCTTCCATGAGAGCTATTATTATTTTGATTTTCCTCCCACGTGTAATTGCACCAATTTGGCTAGAGTGAAGTTTCAAATGAATGATGCTTAGAGAAGTGGAATTCCACAGAGTAGGGAGGTGTTTTAGTAAACACTGGCATAATCTCAGTAACTCCCAAAGAAATTCATAATATTGAAAGAGTTGCTTAATTTCTTCATGTTTTATTTTTCTTCTATGAAAAATAGAGGCAATGATAATAGTCCTTATTACTTCTTCATATTGTGGTAATGTAAAAGTTCTTGGGAAAGTGTAAAACGCTATTTATATGCATTCCATGAATAATATTCTCTCGACCTAAAGTAAGATTTCTTAACTGAAAGTCTGTGAATTCCTTGACGTTTTTATGGAAAATTGTAATTGTGGATGCATTTTTTTCTAGGGAGAAAGTACTTTAAATTCTCAACAGAGTCTAGATATCAGAGACAGCATCCAAAATGGGAAGATAATATTAATATTTATCTAGAGAAAGAGCAGTTTAAAAAGATCATTTGAAATTCTGCCTTCAGCATCATAGTCACCACTAAGTAATCATCTCCAAATGGCTAAAATTGACAGGTTCTTCAAGTTTTCATTTCTAACACCACTTCCTCCCCAAAGCATTTTGGAAATAAACTTTCTCTTTTCTAAAATCCTGTAGAACTGTAATAAACACTCTCTTAAAATGTGTATCTGTGGGTTTTATACTTCTCTACCGGGCTTCAAATTCCTGGAAAGCAACTTTTTTTTTTGAAAGCAACTATTAAGTGCAGTTGTTGTTGATGTTTAGTTTCTGAGTTGTTCCAACTCTTTGAGACCCCATGGACTGTAACCAGGCTCCTCTGTCCATGGGATTTCCCAGGCATCTGATGTGTTTATAGGAAATTTTGGTTTAAATCTACTCAGGTGGTTTTAATCATCTTACTTGATTTTTCCTGGGGTACTGGACATTCTTAGACATTCTAGGAAGAAAAGACCTGTTTTGTTTTGTTTTGAGGATTTTCGTAGGCTTAAGAATAATTCACTTTTCTTTATTTTTTTTTTTTAATTTGGCCACACCACGTGGCATTTGAGATCTTAGTTCCCAGGTGATAATGATGATTTAGTCGCTAAGTCATGTGTAACTCTTTTGCGACCCCTTGGACTGTAGTCCGCAAGGCTCCTCTGTCCATGGAATTTCCCAGGCAACAATACTGGAGTGGGTTGCCATTTCCTTCTCCAGAAATATTTCATTGTGTTCCTCTAATAGTGTTTCACATCATCATTTTCTTCCAACTAATTTTCAAAAAAACTTTAATAAACACTTGTCCCTGATTAAATCACATGTGAAATCCTTAACTTGACATACATAATCCCTGCGAACTGGACTCACAGTATCTAAAATCTGTACCCTAGTTTCCATCCCCCTAACGATTCAACTTCCAAATGACTTCGTTCCTTAGCTTATCTTTGGAAAATCCAGAAATTGATACATGTCATGTCCACGGTCAGTGATTTTGCCAGTGACACATGCAATGAACACTGTAATGCTCTTCGTCCATGAGTGCACACATGTAGGAACCTATGTCATTTTATTAAGAAGAGATTTGGGAGGTCGAGTGTAGTTATTCTCTCAAAACCTGGGTAAAGTTAGGCCAGCATTGTGGAATATAAAAATTTCATACATTCTCTATTAATGTTCCTTCTTAGTGATTACTGATCTTTTAAAATCTGATGAATACTGAAGAGCCAAAATTTGCTACTCTCTATCTTAGGACTCTTTTAAAAATTTTTTGCAGTGTTGTTAACAGAATCTCGTATTATTTAATTTACTTATTGATTGCTATGTGCTATCAGTCTTGCTCCCCAGGACATAAAAGTCCATAATTGTTACCATTCATTTGTGTGGCTCAGAGATAACCATTACATTGCTTGGCACCCAATGGATAATAAGTTGAGTGAATCATCTCACTTACTCACTTACTAAGTTACTTGTTCTCTCTCCCTCTCTTTATCCCACCAAAACACTTATTCTTTGAATCAGAAACAGACAAAATCATTTTGAATGTCCTGTTGGAATATAATAAGTTAATATTAGTAAAAAAAAAAATTTTATCATGAGATCCTAATATGTGGCCAGTTCACTGAATATTTACATCTTAATGTGTGTGCTCGGTTGCTTGGTCAAGTCTGGCTCTTTGTGGTCCCATGGACTGTAGCCCACAAGACTCCTCTCTCCATGGAATTTTTCCAGGCAAGAATATTGGAGTAGGTTGCCATTTCCTACTCCAGGGGATCTTCCCAACCCTGGGATTGAACCTTCACATCCTGTGTCTCCTACACTAGCGGGTGTATTCTTTACTGCTATGCCACTTGGGATGCCTGATTTCCATGTTATTTCTTTATATATATATATATATATATATAATCACAAATGCTTGTGAAGACTTATATCTATATCTATATTATCACAAATGCTTGTGAAGACCTATCCATGGAATTCTGTAGGTGCTTAAGTACATACTGATTGTATGGTTTTTGCAATGAAGTTTCAGTTTTATGCTTCTCCTGTCCCTGTCAGGCATTCAGCTTATTCTCTAGCCCCCAGAGATGCTTTCTTGCACAGTTTCAGGAAGTTCATTCACTTGAGAGCCTATGTGAACCACACCTGCAGATATGTAGCTGGACTCCCCAGCCAGCCCTTAGTGTTCATAGGCCCTCATTCATCAGCTTAACTGTCTATCTTGACATTTTATTTCTCTCAAGTTCAGCTATACTTCTACATGTGCATGCATGTAATTTTGTTACATTTCTTTTATTCTTTTAACTAGCATTTTTATGACTTTTAAAGGAAATGTTTTAGCTCACTGTGATTTTAGAACTTCACTTTAATTTTATATATTAAAAAAACAAACAAAAAAAACTTCCCAAAAAGTATCCTCAAGGCTTACTTGAAGATACTTGACTACTAAATTACCAAGTGAAGATAGAACCTTAGTGCCTGAATCAAATGCGAAGATTCTTTCATGAAGTTTAATAACCATGGTTTTGTTATTATTAATCCTGTCATTTTAGTACTCAAAACTGAATTGTCAAATTATACAAGTACCTGATGAAAACCAGATTGTTGCATGGCTTTGTAACTATACACATGTCCAAAAGTCATTCATTAATTCTTTAAGCTTTATTGAGTTACACCACTGAGCTAGATGTTAGGGTAGCAAAATTGACCAGGATGTCATAGCTGTTTTGAGGAGGTCCTATTCTAGTAGACAAATAGTTGCATAGCCAGGTAATTACAAGGCAGTGTGCCTGAGGATCATGTGAACTCAAAGACATCGGTGATGCTATCCTGGGGGTATGGAGATGATTGGTGTTGGAGAAGAAAGAATGTGTTTGAAATGCTTAATCTTAAAATAGTCCTTTTTGGATTAATGGAAGCATATTTTAGAGGGGTAAATAGATGTATAGTAATGTGATGAAGAAAATTGCTATAATTATCACCATTTTATAGAAAGTGAAGCACAGAGAAGTTAAGTAACTTGTTCAAGGTCACACAGTAAGATGGAGAACCTAGGCTACCAGGCTGCCCAACTCCAGAGTATGCTCCTTTGTACTTTGACAGTGAGAGCTACCTCTAAAATGTTGGACATATCTCCTGATGGATGGGTTTTGGGTTAAGAAGCATTATAAAGATAGGATATAGTTGCAATGGAGGGGAAGGGTAGCATGAAGTTTTCAAGGAAGGAAGAGGAAAAAATCCTGGTTGATAAATGGGATAGAAAGTACAAATCAGTGAGGGAGGGAGGTCCTTGGGGTGGTGACTGGATTTGAATTGGTGTTTAGATTTGATGTTTAGATTTGATAGGAACCTTTGAAGGATTATAAGCAGGAGGATAATGTTTAAATTTCTCTTTTGGAAATAGCATTCTGACTTCACTGTGGAGAATGGATTTCAACCAGGGCTTTTCATTTCTTATTCATTTCCAGGTGAAAAACGCTACAGCAAAACAGAACAGTTTAGAGATCAATAAATGGCACAATTTAAAACGTCTGAAAGGAGCTCTTTGGCTTCTTAATATAGAGTGCCTTCTGCAGAAGCTGAAAGTGACCCTAATCTGATAAGAGTAACATTGATATTTTTAGCATTTATAGATATGAAGAGGAATATCTCATTATTCAATTTAAGACATCACTTTGAGGAATTATAATAGGTTTATCCTGAAAAGTTCCCTCTTCCCCTGAAAAAAAATTGGTTAGTTTTATTTTTTAAATCTTTATTTTTTATTTGGCTGGGCCTGGTCATAGTTGCAGCATGCAGAATCTTTGATCTCTGTTGTGGCATGTGGGATCTTTCAGTTGCAGCACGTGGGATCTCATTCTCTGACAAGGGGCCAAACTTGGGCCCCTGCATTGGGAGTGCAGCGTCTTAGATATTGGACCACCAGTGAAGTCCCCCCAAATGGTTAATTTTATATTTTTCTTCCAAACTTTATATGTTCTGGGGCTGCTAACAAATTTTCATGAGGAGCTTGATGAGTTATCATTGGCCTCTGTTTCTGAGAAAACCGCAGAAACTTGGTGCTTCTGAATGGCATCCTTTGCCACCACTCTGACGTATGTGAGAGCATAGACTGAGTAGGTTTCGATCCTCTAAGACAAGAGATTGGCAAATTATTGAGATTGGAGAATCCAAATCTTCTGTAAGCATTATTACAAAAATTGATTCAGTGACAATTCTTCAAGGTTTGCCAAAATGAGTAGGTGAAAAACTTTTAGAGAAAATGACATAAAGTCTCAAAGTATTTTCCAAATGTTACTTACTAATTACAAAAGTAAAATGATACCTTTACATTTATAATAGAGGAATCTGGTGATCAAGCTTAACACCACCAGTAACAGGGTAAACTGACAATACCTCCCTCCAAATGCAGTGCACTGAGAAATCAGTATCACCTAGTTTCCCAGGTGGCTCAGTGGTAAAGGGTCTGCCTGCCAATGCAGGAGATGCAGGTTCGATCCCTGGGTTGGGAAGATCTCCTGGAGAAGAAGATGGCAGCCCACTCTGGTATTCTTACCTGGAAAATCCCCATGGACAGAGGAGCCTAGCATGGTACAGTCCAGGGGTCACAAAGAGTCAGACACAACTTAGCAACTGAACAACATGATATTATAAAAACATGATATTATATACATTAAATATTTTACATTTTTAAAGTTAACGATAATTCAGTAAAACTTAAAAAAATATTTGGTGATTTCTTAAAGTGGCATAAGGGCTAAGTTTTAGGATGTCTGCTACTTTCAAATGACTCAGAGAAAAATGAATATAACAGAGAGAAGGAAGAAGGGAAGGAGAGAGAAGAAAGAGTAAAAGCAGAAAGCAGTCATGAAAATGTTCACCTTAGTTCTAAGTCAAAAATATATGGGTATTCAATGTATCATTCTTTAAACTTTCTTCTAAGTCTGAAATTATTCAAAAAAAGGGGGAGGAGGAGAAGGAAGTCCAGATGATCAAGTTGAAATTAGTGCTCTATTATCTTATCAAAAGTTATTACAGGTTATGTGTTATTTTAGATCAACCCTACCCATCAATTTTAAGATTTAATACATTTCCTTTATTTTGTATAACTTGTTTTAAAATTTCAAACTTTAGAAACACTGGTTTATTGTAGGCAAACAAACTTAAGAACATTTTCCATTATGAACATGATTGGAAAAGGAAAAGAAATTGTCAACAGTGAAAAATAAATGTTCCGCAAAATAAAGTTTAAGAAAAACCCGTATCTGCCACTTGTGAGCCAGGGCTCTTGGACAGCTTACTCATGTCTCTGGTTCTCAGTGTCTTGATCTATGAAACAGGAATGGTAAAGACATCTAACTCATAGAGTTGTGATGAAGAGTAAACAATCCATGTAAATTGCATAGCAGTTTCTGACAAACACTCAAAATTATGATGGTCCATGGCAGAAAAATTAAAGTGTCTCTGGACAGAAGTCATCCTTCTACTATATTATTCAGTGCTCCAAATAAATCTCCCCTAAAAATATAAATTATAAACTGTCTTAAATTTGAAAAGTCTCAAATATACCACTTAGAACAGATGTGTACTTTAGAGTTATATATGATTATGTGACTATGTCATATAGATATATAAACTTTAGATTTCTAGAATTAAAGGTTGATTTCCCTACATTTGTCATTTGCTAGTAGTGTTTCTACATCATATAGATGCAGAGCGTAGGAGGGTATGAATTTAGACAGAAGTTTCTCTGAAAAGAGCTTTTAAAATTGCTCAAGAGAATCTTGATCTCTGCCTTAATCTTTGATCTACATGTATTCTAAAATTATCTGTTCCTCTCTATCTGGAATCAGTCCATTTTGGAAAAACAAATAAAAATTTAAATCCATCTTCTCAACACAGGTAGGAAGGAAACCAGGCATCGTATTCCTCTTTTTTGATCCATAAAATATAAGAAAATTTTAGCCCATTCTAAGCAGACACTCACTTCTTTCCTAAAGTAACACTGGTAATCTAACCATGTATAGGCTTTTCTGGATTTTGTTCTGTTTCTCTCAGTTTCCAACCTCTGGGTACCCTTTTCTCATCTTGTTCCATCTGCATCAGATCTAGGGGGAGACAGTTTCTGTTTAAGAAACAAAGGTGAGCTGTGACTCCCCTCATGTGAAAGCCTGAACAAGGCTTTTTGCAGTTGATAGAAGGGATGCCAAAGAGTGAAATGAAAAGCTCCTGCCATCTCCCTAGCGCCTACTCTCCCTGGAGCCGACCAAAGAGCTCAGCAGTAGATCTGGAGCCCACAGGGCACTACATTAGTGATAAAGCTGATTATAAATAATAATGACCTTAGTGGATGATGAGAAGTGCAATAAACTTTTTCTGAGCCAGCTGGGATGATGTAGGATACACACTATAAATACATGGAGTTTGTAAGGAAAGCAGATGCTGAGAGATACGATTTCTCTCTCCCATAATTCAAATGTACAGCGGATTTAATAGGTGCATAGTAAAGTGTTGTTGAATGAGTAAACAAAAGAGGTCTAACAACTGAATTCCTAAGGGAAGTCCATGCGTTGAAGCATATCTGCATTTAGTCCCAAATGAAATAATGTTTGTCGCTCAGTCGTGTCCAACTCTTGGCAACCCCCTTGGACTGTAGCCTGCGAGGCTTCTCTGTCCATGGGTTTTCCCAGGCAAGAATACTGGAGTGGATTGCATTTCCTCCTCTAGGGGATCTTCCCGACCCAGGGATCGAACCCAGGTCTTCTCACATTACAGGCAGATTCTTTACTGTCTGAGCCACCAGGGAAGACTTTTAATGCCAGCTGTCTTCTAAAACTGTATCTATCTCAGGAGTAAGACCACATTCTTGAAATGAGAACATACGAAAGGATATCCGTTTAGGGAGAGTTATAAAGATAAAATTATAAAGAAAAAGATACACATGGGGTTACATGGCCATCCACTTGCCTTTGACATGTGTTCATTGGTTTCCATGCTGGTGAACTGGGAGAAGGTACAGAGCTGGGCTGAGGTTCATTCTTCTCAGTTCTGTTTGGTTTTGAGAGAAGCAGGAGGAGGGAGCAGAGGGCCAGATTGGGTACTTGTTCTGACTTGACTTTTTTACTTAGTCATTCTGCCACCAGCCATTTGTTCTAAGGCCCACATTTGTTTGCACTAACAGGCTTGGAATTACAGTATTTTCTCAGCTTTTGGACTTACTTGGTGGACTGAATGTTGTAATTTTTGTGAAAGCATAATATAAAGTCTAAAGTAACTTTCAAGGCAAAACAGTCCATTTGCTACTGCAGCTATATTTAGACCACCACCAGTTAAACTTCGTCAGTTTTTAATCTTAGCTCTCAATTCCTAACTATGAGGACTTCATCAAGATTCCTTTGGGTCAGCATTTCACAGATGTGGCACTGTTGACAGATGGGGACGGAGAATTTTGAAGGAGGGACCGTCCTGTGCATTGCAGCCGAGTTAGCAGTATCCCTGGCCTCTGTCTGTCAGATCCCACTTGCACCTCACCGCACCCCCACCCCAAGGTGTGACGATCAAAAACTAATCTTTTAAAACTTCCTGTTTTTATTGGAAGAAAAATAGGAATCTTCTGAGGAAAAGAATTTTTGTTCTCGGATGGTAAGAAAATTGATATGTGTTCTTTGGCCAGTGTGATAAAGTCTGCCCTTAAATGAGAAATACCATTGGCAAAACCATTTGGATAAGAAACACCACTTGCAAAACCATTTGTCTACAATTTGTCTCTCTTCTTTTCCTTCTCTCTCTCTTCTCACACATGCAGACACACTGCACATGCATGCACACTTTAAATGATAGCTCCAAATTTCTGAGCAGTTAGTGGTAGATAAATATTGAGGCATACTGCTTTATATTTATCTAACTTGTAAGTGAACTTAATGTCATTGTGGCACAGTTTTAAAAATGGGCCATTTTTTCTGCAGATTGAAGTTTGTGATCCCAGTCTTGGCGTGTCCTTATTACAACAGTCTGATGACTTTCTGAAAAAATGAATATGGCCACACACTTTCCTGTGTGGATCCATACTTGGGGCTTGTTTCTTGATTAATTTCTTACTGGCTCCTTCACTTTCAGTTAGAAAAGAAAGTCCAGTCAAGCTGCTTAGATTGTCACTGCAGTGGGTGCCCTGGGCAGTGATTTCTGAACCATCCATTCCTTTGAAATTTTGTTCTCAGCTAGAGAAATGTTACAGTTATCTCAGCTTTTGGCTCTTACTTTTAGTGAAAGAGGCAAGGAAAAGAAGGTATGAATACTTTCTAAAAGAAGTGGCGAGTAGCTATATGCACATCAAGTGACTTACTGCTGAAGATTCCAAAGCATTACAAAATATTGATTAACCCTCAACTTGTTGGAAAATTACTGCCATAACTTTCATTTTTCCCCTAGATTTGCTGAAGCTCAGAACTGTATTTAACTAGCTGAATCTTGTGTTGAGGCCAGAAAGAGACCTCAGGAGCCCCATTCCCCAGATTCTCACTAGCCTTGCCAAGAGTGTTTAAAAAATGTAGATTGTTCATGGTTCCAAAAAGATGCACTTTTTAAATAGTTTCCACATAAATTGTAAAACCATCATCATATGTTTTTGGCTTCCAAAATATATTCTGAGTTAATATATCAGGTCCTACTGTATTTATGAAGACAGTCTCTTCTTTGGTCTCTCTTGGTCTTTTTCTCCTTCTATTGTTATATTTATTTTGCCATTAATGTTGGATTTGACCTTAAAAGAAAAAAAAAAAAGACATTACCCAGATTTAGGCTTTTACTATAAATCACTTCATATTTTGAATGATATGTCTCAGGGGAGAAATGTATGAAGAATTGATGGAAGTTAGAAATTTTTAGTTAGTAATTATCACCTACCATTAGAAACAAGTGCAAATCACATGATGTCAAAGTGAATCTATTGCATAACATAATCAAAGATGAATCAAAGTAATTACCAGGCAAAGAGGGACTGAATAGAACTTAAAACCAATTAAACTATTTATTTCGGCTGTACCACTGAATAAACATGTTTGTATTTTAATTTGCTCATCTTTTCATTTGCTTCAGCAATATGTTTGTTAATATAACTGAGATGCACAATTGCTATTTAATTAACCTACTTTTGTCAGCAGCTCACATGAGCTGCGTGAAGTAGATGTGCTAAAGTCTCAATAATAATGAGCCAGATAAAAATAACAAACATGAGATTTGTGCCAGTCATTTTACAAGTTATGCCAAATCGGCAAAAATACCCACGGAAATGTTTAAAAAAATAGTTATTTTAAAGAAACTGGATTGACAATAGTCACAAAAACAAACATATTGAACCAATATAAAACTACTCAAAAGTTTAGTGAACTTTCTTAAGTTTAATACTGTTTCATCATCCCTCACTGTGTATATTGTTACTATTAATTATTGATAGTATGTCTACTTGAGGCCTTGTATCTACTTTGGAATAAGTGAGTTGGAAACGGATATAGAAATATCTGGTAGATGCACCTTTTGCAAAATCATGTATTCTTTGGGTGAATTGCATGCGTGAGTACTCACTCAGTTGTATACAACTCTCTGCAATCCCATGGACTGTAGCCCACCAGGATCCTCTGTCCGTGGAATTCTCCAGGCAAGAATGCTGGAGTGGGTTGCCATTTCTTCCTCCAGGGAATCTTCCTGACCCAGGGATCAAACCGACTGCTCCTGTACCTCCTGCATTGGCAGGTGGATTCTTTCACCACTGAACCAGCTAGGAAACTCCTTAGGTGAGTTATTTTTCTAGTTATTCAGTAAAGCATCATGAAAGTGTAGATACATTTTTCTGTGGTTCCCTGATGCCAATATAAAAAACCCTAGGGCAGTTTGCATTGTCTTGACCTTGATGATACACATTTTTCCACATAGATGACATGACTGGCAACATGAAGAGAAGCTCTTTCTTTATTTACTTTGGATAGTAAGAATGTAAAAAAATAAGATGGCATAATCTCGTTTAAATCGAAGAAGTCGCTTTCCCCACAAATCAAAGTATCTAGTGATGAAAGAACATTTTGACCAGACTTTTGGCTCTTCCTCCAGATGTTTTACTCTCAGAAAGACAGAGTTTGTATAGAAATAGCCAAAACCATCTTCTGGACAACCTTTTATTTTTCCTTTTATACATTTATAATTTACTCACATTTACTGGTCAGTGATGCTGCCTCCAGTTCTTTAAACAGCTGCATATTAGCCATTTTCTCATGGAACCCTCAAAGGTAACAGAGACCTCCCAATTTAGGAGAGCTTTTAAAAAAAAAAAGCATAGCTGGGACTTCCCTGGGCATCCAGTGGTTTAGACTTCACACTTTCAATGAAGGGGGCATGGGTTCGATTCGTGGTGGGGGAACTAGGATCCCACTGAAGTGTAATGTGACCAAAAAAAAAAAAAGGGCATCGTACTTTTACATTCTTTTCCCATAACTCAGGTCGCTGCTATGAATTGTAAGCACTCTTCTAACAGAGACCTACTTTCTAGCTCTTAGGACAATAGTAGATTGTCTTATCTGTGAGAGTCGTCAGAGATCTGGACCAAGGCCTGTTGTAAACATAAGAAAAACAGGGCTCAGAGATGTATAGTAATATTGTAGATCATCTCATTTTTGTAGCACGGTGAGCATTAGAATTCAGATTTTCTTTCTGCCTAATTTCTGCCCTGCCTTTTATCACATAGGCTAATTTGTGTGTGTGTTGGAATTTTAAATTATAACATAGGTGCCTTAATCACAGCCTGTGATGAGTGACACAAGAACCAAGTCTCCTTTCTCTAAAAGAGAATATTTTACATCCCTAACCCACGCTTGCTTAAGTAAGGTCAAATTTACATAAGCAAATGTCTCCGGGGCCTGGCAGGTAGCG
Source organism: Dama dama (assembly GCF_033118175.1). Taxonomy (NCBI): domain Eukaryota; kingdom Metazoa; phylum Chordata; class Mammalia; order Artiodactyla; family Cervidae; genus Dama; species Dama dama. The sequence continues at coordinate 29,056,939 of NC_083704.1, read as the reverse complement.
TATGTGAGCAAAAGCAGGAGCTGGCATCCTCTTGGTAAAGTGCAGAACACATGTTCTGTTTAAAAATGTTCACATTCAAATTCTAAAATCTCTCTCTTTCCAAACCAAGCATGTCCATAGGCTACTAGTTCGCAACTCCGAACTGCATCACCATGCAGAGAGAGTGAAGAAGCCTATTATTCCAGATACACAAGTGGAATCAGCATCACCACTTCCTTTTCGATTATTTGAGGTCCCAAGTTCTATGCCAGACCCTCTGCTTTGAATGCCCTGGACTTCCAGGCTTGAGAAGAAGCATGGATTTGCAGACAGAAAATGCCCTCAGACTATCTTTAGTCCAGTCAGTCTCCCCAAAGTCTAGATCTGCAAAGAACATACGCACACGTGTCCCATTAGATCCAGAGGGGAAATGCTGCGGTTTCCTGAGAATTGCAAAAAAGAAAACAAAACCCAAACAGACAAACTACATCACAGGGCAAACCCACCATATGTACCGAACAACCGGTGTCATTATATTCTATAGTTGAGGAATTACATAAATTGCCCATTGGGAAGGAAGCCTTAATCTCTGCTGCCCCTCCCTTGAAATCTATAAACAGCTGTGTGAGTCTCTGTGTATCTTCGAAAGGTTGAACACATTTGATCGGAGAACCAAGTTGATTTCCTAATCAGGTTCGATGTGAGCAGAGCCAGCTAGAGATGTGCGTGATTCTCCCAGTGTGCGTCTTTGATTCATGCGCTAATTATGTCGATCCTTTGGGGAACACAGCCACGAAGCTGGGTCCTCCTTGATTAATGCTGGCCGAGAGCCATGCAGCGCGCAGCGGAGAGCGGTTCAGCGTCTCTAGTCCCAGCTGAGAATATGGTCCCATTATCTCCCAGCTGCCTAAGCAATCCATAAGGCCCTGTTCTGCGTGGATGATCAGTGCAGTGGAAGCAGGGACTTGCTGAGAGCTGAAATCTCTGTTTGATTTGCTGTAACGTGTAAAGCGAAACTGGGACATTTTACTTTGCAGTCTGTAAGTACCAAGGTTTCCCCCCCCCTTCCTCCCTATAGCTCCATGTGAATGTGACTTTGCAAGCTGCATTTGATTTTCTGTTCCATTGCTCTTTGTTGAATCAAGCTGGTGAGGCAGAGTGTAATCTGTTTAGAGCTTGCTGTTTCTGTCAGATCTCTTTTGTAATTGATTCATACGAGGAAATAAGAGACCTTTCAGAATGCTTTCATAGAAGTTAAAAATTATTGGCTTTGTTTGGAATTAGGAAGCATGGGTATATTTTCTGTGGTGCTCAGGATGCTTCGAGCATATATTTATCTTCTTCTGTATCTCTGGCCATTGTGAGAAAAATGTAAGTAGAAGTCTTGTCTATATGTAAAGAGATCATCTTGCTTGGGTGTCTGTGTAAAAGAAGCATGTGTCTGTATTTCCAGAATTTATGTGAGATAGTTTATTTTCTGGCTCTCTGCTGCCACTAAGAAATGCAGAAACAGGAAAGTTTCTCTTGTTTTTCAGTTGCATGCTTTTTAGAAACTTTGCCAGAGATGGGAGTGATGAGTAGGAATATTTGCAAATATGAGCTATGTATCTCCATTTTTCATTCTAAGGGAAGGTATTTAAAAATAAGTCTGTCTAGCCCATTTTTGCTTCTAAATACACTACTTTTTATGAAGAGACGTGAATTTTAAAAAGCAAAAAGTACCAGTTCAGCTCCAGGTTTATTTATCCTTCATATGTCTCCAGATGCAGTCTATCAGATTAGTACTGCAAGATTGAATTGATCATAAAAATGATATTAGAAATTAATATTGTTAATAATATTTGCATGATGTCTTTCAGATGATCAATGGCTTAGTGAAATTAAAGATTGTTATCACTATGGAAAAGGATATATGGATTTCTTGTCTGGATTTCCCCTAACCTAAATATAAACCACATTCTTTTTCCTGGGTTCAAGGTAGAACAATCGAGCTGATTTAAGAATAGAATTTGAATATAAGAGGCTTTAACCACTTGAACCAATTGTCAGAGCTGAGGTGGACCAAAGTGAACTTCAAATCATTCCTACCTGCAAAGGGGAGTCGAAATGCCCTCATTGAGCTTGAGTCCACGCAGCCAGAGGTTCCCGCAGTTTCCGGAGCGCAAACACACTTTTTCTGAATAGGCAGTAAGTCTCAAAGTAGAGAGAAACCACAGGCTGTGAAGTATGAAAGTGTCTCACTGGTGAGGACAGAGGATGTTCTCATTAGATTTGGTTGAGGGGAATGATGCAAGGGGAGAGAAGACTCAACATAGCTGGTTGTGTACGTGAGCGCAGGCATTTTCAGAGCCTGAGGTTTGGAGAGGAAAAGGTAATAAACCAGTACTGAATACTTACCTTCTGGCAAGATGAAGCAGGAAGAGGAAAGCCTTGGTGCCTCTGGGTAGCCAGCAGTCCCAGGGTTGTGCTCAAGGAGAAGTCTGTTCTCTGGGAAGGGTCTGAAATACGGAAATCTGAAATAAAGGCAGTTGAATTTGATGGTTATATTTCTGCTAAACAAAAGATCAGCCTCATGCCTTCTTCCCAAACTGAACTGATGACTTCTGCAAGTGATGGTTGCTGAGGAAGCCTCAGCTATATTTTTAATAATAGTTTGTGTTACTCTAACTGGTGCAAGTACATGATCTTTTGAAGGTATGTACTTATTTAAAATGATGAAAGGCACAGAAATAGAGATAGTTAAAGTCCAGTGATTTTTATACAGTTGCTTGTTTAGCCTAAATAATTTAGTACATGTTTTCCTTTGAATTTTGGTTTTGTGTGTGTGACTCTTGAATTCTTATATGTGTATGTGTGTGTGTGAGCATGTGTGGTGTGTGTGTGTATACATACATATTAATATGTATGTATGTACATATGTATGGAACTTTTACCCTTGGTAGAGAAGTACTTTTCTGAAGTAGTGAAGTTTGACTTCTATTTTTCTACTCAAACATTTAGAAATTTCAACTCTTGTGATGTTAATTTTTTTTTTGGAGTCTGGTCACCTCAAAGAGCCAAGAGACATTTGCTAGATCTACAGTGTGCTCCTAATACTTTAGAAATATTTTTTACTATTTACTAAAAATCAGGACACCCCCAAGTTGTGCTTAATCTGTAGAAAAGGTGATTGGATGCTTCAGGGGTTAGTTGAGGGTCTGGTCATTTGACAGATGGGAAGACCAGATAGGTGTTACATATACGTTGTAAGAGGAACTTCTAAAGTCATGGTGATTTGATTGGCCTTCAATATAAATTTTAAGTGCTATAAAAGATAAATGTCTTGCATTTTGTACGTAAAAATAACATCTGTCTCTATGTGTTGCAAGCATGCATCCAGATCCAGCCAGTAAGCCCTGTAGACGGTTTCTGTGCTGCTCCCAGTTCAGTGCTCCCTCAGCCTCCAGAAGGTGCTGGGGTTGAACAAAGTAAAGAAGCCTGTGGGAAGGGGCACAGCATCAGGGAGAGAAGCCCCCTGGCATCTGTGCCTGGGGCCCTTGGCTCACTGTCATGTCTGTCCGGAGGCTGCTGGACTTAGCACACAGCATCCTCAGTAGCATTTGTCAGTAGGTCCTTTTGCACACAAGCTGCAGCCCAGCCCTGCTTGATGGATTGTGCCCAGAAATGTGAATTGGAGCAGGAAGTTCTATAAACTTTTCCCCTAGACTTTGAAAAGTGAATATGGTTGAATGGAAAAACTATGAATTTAAAAACCTAAAAATTTTGGTTCTGGAATTTGGGGTTTTGGATTTTTAATGTTAACCCTCAACTCTGCATTATCAGAGTGTCCGCTCTTTAGCGTATCACCTGGGCCAGTGGAAGCTTCTGTGAACCCTTTTTAAGTTGCTGTGCAAACTCTTTAACAAGCCACTTCACCTCTCTGTGACTCAGTATCCCCTGTAAAGTGGTCTGATTTTTTAGATACTTTCTAGATGAGAAAAATCTGTGATCTCATGACATCTCATCCTAGCCTCTTACTGACTCCTGATAGCTGTTCAGATTGCCTCAGGACCGGGCAAAATGCAATATAATTGTCATCCGAAACAAGTTGGATTCTTTTTTTCTTCTTCCTTTTCTCCCCTTCCTCTTCCTTTCTTCTTTTGTTCTTCCCTCCCTTCCTTCTTTCTTCCCTTCCTTCCTTCCTTCTTTTTACTATCTCTCTTTCTGCCCTATCCCTGGTTCCCTTTTTCCCTGCTTCCCTTTTTCCCTGCCTCCCTCCATTTTTTCATTAGTGAGTTATTCTAAAGTCAAATAGAAACAGAGTTAGGGTTGTCTGTTTTTTGTATAACCTGTTTGTCTGTCACCTTTTCTTATGAGAAGTCATTTAGATATAAATGATACACTGATACAGTTCTCTGTTGTATGTTGTGTTTATTTAGTCGTAGGCATGTGTGTGGAGAAAGCAAAGTGAAAGTTATGAGTATTCATATATGTGTGTGTAGATTGTCCTTGTTAAATTTTAAAGTGAGAGAATAGTTTATCTTACTTTCTAAATTGAAGGTAACTAAGCAGTATTCACCCTGATGTATTTAGCTGACAACATTTAATTTAAAAATAAAAACAAAATGTCACAACAGAGAATCAGCTTCAGGTTTGGAGGATATTAAAGAACTTGACTTTTTAAGAAGGAGAAGAAGTTCACCCAAGGATTTTCTTTTTCCATGGGACATGATAGTCTTGTTAAATAGTGCAGGAAATGAAAACCAGAAATGATTTTATTAAGAAATACATACTTGACAGCATCATCATGCAGGCAACTTTGTGACACCCAAGAGAGTTAAAAGAAAAAAACAGCATGGAAAAATTTTATTCATTCTATGTTTATTGTAATCTTAGACTATTCATTACTAGATAAGACTCTAAGTTAAAACTGACAAATGATGAATTTATTGAACCCACTACTAATGACTCTGGGACTGCTCGATGTACTCAAACCAAATTGTGAGTGAATTGTGTTTTAAGTATCTTCACTACATGTGCTGGAAGAAACAAAATTAATTTCAGAATTGATATTTATAATACAAGAATGGTAGTGCTTTTTGTTTCTGTCACTTTTAAGTGAAATAAGAATGCACATTGACTTATTAGCTGGAATGGCACAAAATAATTGGAGGCTAATATTCTACTTAACAGTTGACAGCATTTATATATATATTTAACATCCAGTGTGTATACTCTGAGATGGATGATAAGTGTCCATTTGATGACATTAATAGCCTAGATGGGCTTTGCTGCTTATGCCTGAGCAGGGTAGTGTTATGACAGCTTTGAAATGCAAGTTGGAATGTTAACTTTTAGGAAATCTGTCTATGTGGCTTACTTTGAATATTAATATTATTCCTTATTGAACTTGTAGACTGTGTTTGATGTGATCCATGCAGAATATAAAATTAATTTTCTAAATCTCATAAAATTGGATAGATATCCTGACTTTTTAAGCAGCAGGCCCTATAGTCAGTAGAATCAGTAATGTGGAATAATTCCTCAGTTTTATAGTTGCATCCTTCCATGATCAAAATGATTCTGTACTTCAGTACTATTTCTATGCAAAAACTATTATGGTGACAAATATGTCTGATAATTTGTGGCTCTGAAACCGTGATTATAAAGTTACCAGGCAGCTTCAGGGACACCACTTTGGGTTTTAAACCAGTGGATCTGATGACTTGAGATGTTCAATTCAATATCACTTAGTAGTAGCTCCAGTAGTTTATCAGACTGCTTTATGTAGTGTAGTTAAAAAGGTAAAGCTGTAAATCAGTCTCAGACGTGGTGGAATGTTTTTTTCATGGTTTCCCATATTTGTCTGTATCTCAGTATAGAAATGAGAGTCCTTCTGCATATTAGCATGAAATTTCTCAGTTGTTTCAAGGAAGGACCAGGATGATTTAATACTGAAAGGAGCTCATCAGAAGGAGCTGCACGGGAATAAAGTATTTCTATGGTTAGATATAAAATGCAGAGCTACAGATTCTGAGGTTATGACAGATTTTAAAGAAGAGGACTATGCCAGGCAATTGGCAAAAGGGACTCGAGGAGGCAGATTTAAGGTTCACCAGAAGGAAACTCTATATCAAAGGATAGAAATTTGAGTGCCCTGAAAAAAGAATAAAAGTAGACAAGTAAGTAGAGGAACAAAGGTATTGTGGTTGAAAGTGGTACAGCTTCATGCTACAAAAGGGAAACTGTATGAGTGAATGAAAAATACCAATTGTCCAGGGCACTGGAACTAATTCCAATAATTGTCACAGGTATTGCTTAGGAACTGTGAAAACAATGAAGAATTTAAATTAAGGAGGAGATACAGATAAAAAGGAATGCCTTTGGCTCTTCACTGCTCAAACAAATTATAAAAATGTAATTTTCTTAAATGAAGTGTGTATCTTCGCATCAGTGGTGGATTGTCTTATTTAGTGAGGACTTCTGGAATAGTGTATACGTGTATTATGTTTCCTGTGGTAGGTTTTGGTAGACGGGTGTTCATAAAAATTGTGTAACTGTCCATAAAGGCTACTAGTGGATTGTCTTCATACTTCTATTAATTTTTGAGTTTCTGATCCCCCAACACACATCCACATACCATTTGTCTATATTACTCCAGATAGTCCCAGGAGAGGCAACTAGGAGGGTCTCAGGATTTTTATTTTATTAAATCACTTCCATTCCTGAGAAGTAAATTTAAAGTTCTTATTGTGGGGTATGATGCACAAAGATTGAAGGCAGAAGGAGAAGGGGACAACAGAGGATGAGATGGTTGGATGGCGTCACCGACTCAATGGACATGAGTCTGAGTAAACTCTGGGAGTTTGTGATGGAGAGGGAGGCCTGGTGTGCTGCAGTTCATGGGGTCGCAAGGAGTTGGACACGACAGAGAGACTGAACTGAATCGATGCAAGGACTTCTAGAAATTATTTCACTTCACATTTTCTCTATGAAGCATCATATCCAGAGCAGTATGGTTAGGTCTCTGAAACAGTCAGATGAATGCCCTTGTCTATAGGACAGGAGCCTCTAAACGAGTTACGTCAGTAATTATACATGGTCACTTGCGAGAACTTTGCCTCCAAGCTGCTTAGAATTCAGTGCATTCGTGCACCTCTCAGGTTGGTAGAACTGCTCATACACAGTCATGATGCTCGACCCCAGGGTGGGGAACAAGCACCATCTCCCTGAAGAGAATAAATCATGTGTTCACACATGGTCTCTGGCATCTTTATGATGTGTGTGTTAACTGTGAATCAGGTAATTTAAGGTCGATTACTTTTCCTTCCATCCAACTGTCTGGTATGTGCTGAGAGCAAATAAAAAATAGCACATTTAGACTGACATAATCCTTCCCTGGTGTTCCCCCTCAGCTTTACCTTCAGGAATCCACCAGGGTATTCAGTTGATTGCTGTTGTTAACCTCCCTTGTAATATTATTTTTCTTATTGAAAGTACCTTTTTTGTGACATGCAAGTACATCTAAGAGATGTGAGAGCTTTAAAGATGACTTTTAACATCCTTATGTAAACTAATAGGAGAAAAACAGTTTCTCAGCTAAGTGATGTGTATGAATATGCCTGTGTGTGTACATGTATGTATATATATATATATAAGCTAAATATTTGCAAATCTTTTATGTTCAATAATGCTCATGACTGAATGATACATTGGTTACAGTGGCATTTTTATGAAATTGTTTTCATAACATGTGAATAATATTCAAGATATTCATGTAAAGTGGTGGACTAAAATATTTCCCTTGGAAAACATTCTTGAGTTTGTATTTGATGTTTTTTGATATCAAAATTATATGAAAGACAGTTAGTAACCTGTTTGAAAGTCTGGATAAAGCTCTGGTAATTCCTTTAAAATACCTATTTTAGAAAATTTTTGCTCCACAAGGGAATTTTTCCTAGAGTGTGAAGCAAGTACCACTAATGGAATGTTTGATAACTTTTAGGGTGCAGATAGATATCTCTGATGATTTGTTAAAGGAAAAAAAATAAGTGGTAAGTAAAATACATTATTTTACAGATATAACTGCTTAGGACAACACTACAGTGATAAACTGCTTTTCTAAAAAATATTTTTGATTAACAGTTATAGTGGAATTTGTTGTGGAGACATGCAGGTGACCCTATCATAGGTTATTTCCTATGATTTCAAGGATGGCCACCCTAGTAAATGGACAAACAGTCACATGAAATAAGGGAATATTAAGTTTGGAAATTATCTATATATTGTCTCATCTGACTTTCCTCCACTAGGGCTGGAGGCTTATTGAAAATTATAAGTAGTGTGATTTGGAATTGAGAATGGAATTTCCAGAACCCCGTGGTGCTCTTTCTCTGGTGAGAGAGTCACTCTTGAATTGCTCTCTAGATTCTGTGCTCATACCACAATACTAGAATACTACTGAGAGCCTGAAAACCCAACGAAAAGGTCTGTAGATACCAGCCTGAAAACATAAATGAGTGAGGTAGACCAGATGTCCCAAAATAGAGAATCCGCATAATTGATAGTAAGCAGAGTGTTGCTACATGTCACAAATATTAAATCTCTGTTTATTCACTGTTTCAAAGCTAGAGATGGATGTCAAATACATCAGTTCAATTCAGTGGCTCAGTTGTGTCCTACTCTTTCCAACTCCATGAACTGCAGCATGCCAGGCTTCACTACCATCGCCAACTCCCAGAGCTTACTCAAACTCATGACCATTGAGTTGGTGATGCCCTTCAACTGTCTCATCCTCTCCTCCTGCCTTTAATCTTCCCCTTCATCAGAATCTTTTCCAATGAGTCAGTTCTTTGCATCAGGTGGCCAAAGTATTGGAGTTTCAGCTTCAGCATCAGTCTTTCCAATGAATATTCAGGACTGATTTCCTTTAGAATGGACTGGTTTGATCTCCTTGCAATCCAAGGGACTCTCAAGAGTCTTCTCCAACACCACAGTTCCAAAGCATCAATTCTTTGGCCCTTTCTTTATAGTCCAACTCTCACATCCATACATGACTACTGGATAAACGAAAGCTTTGACTAGACGGACCTTTGTTGGCAAACTAATGGCTCTGCTTTTTAATATGCTGTCTAGGTTGGTCATAACTTTCCTTCCAAGGAGCAAGTGTCTTTTGCAGTCACCATCTGCACTTATTTTGGAGCCCCGAAAAATAAAGTCAGCCACTGTTTCCATTCTTTCCCGATCTATTTGCCATGAAGTGATGGGACCAGATGCCATGATCTTAAGTTTTCTGAATGCTGAGTTTTAAGCCAACATTTTCACTCTCCTCCCATTTTCATCAAGAGGCTCTTTAGTTCTTCTTCGTTTTCTGCCATAAGGGGGTATTGTCATCTGCATATCTGAGGTTATTGATACTTCTCCTGGCAATCTTGATTCCAGCCTGTGCTTCATCCAGTCCAGCATTTCTCATGATGTATTCTTCATGTAAGTTAAATAAGCAGGGTGACAATACACAGCCTTGACGTACTCCTTTCCTGATTTGGAACCAGTCTGTTGTTCCATGTCCAGTTCTAACTGTTGCTTCTTGACCTGCATACAGATTTCTCAGGAGGCAGATCAGGTGGTCTGATACTCCCGTATCTTGAAGAATTTCCCACAGTTTGTTGTGATCCACACAGTCAAAAACTTTGGCATAGTCAATAAAGCAGAAGTAGATATTTTTTAGGAGCTCTCTCGCTTTTTTGATGATCCAGTGGATGTTGGCAATTTGATCTCTGGTTCCTGTGCCTTTTCTAAATTCAGGTTGAACATCTGGAATTTCATGGTTCATGTACTGTTGAAGCCTCGCTTGTAGAATTTTGAGCATTACTTTGCTAGTGTGTGAGATGGGTGCAATTGTGCCGTAGTTTAAGCATTCTTTGCCATTGCCTTTCTTTGGCATTGGTTTGAAAATTGACCTTTTCCAGTCCTGTGACCACTGCTGAGCTTTCCAAATTTGCTGGCATATTTAGTGCAGCACTTTCACAGCATCATTTTTAGAATTTGAAATAGCTCAACTGGAATTCCATCACCTCCACTAGCTTTGTTCATAGTGATGCTTCCTAAGGCCCGCTTGATTTTGCATTCCAGGATGTCTGGCTCTAGGTGAGTGATCACACCATCGTGATTCTCTGGGTGATGAAGATCTTTTTTGTATATTTCTTCTGTGTATTCTTGCCACTTCCTAATATCTTCTGCTTCTGTTAGATCCATACCATTTCTGTCCTTTATTGTGCCCATCTTTGCATGAAATGTTCCCTTGGCGTCTCTGATTTTCTTGAAGGGATCTCTAGTCTTTCCCATTCTATTGTTTTCCTCTATTTCTTTGCACTGATCCCTGAGGAAGGCTTTCTTATCTCTCCTTGCTGTTCTTTGGAACTCTGTGTTCAAATTGATATATCTTTCCTTTTCTCCTTTGCTGTTTGTTTCTCTTCTTTTCTCAGCTATTTATAAGGCCTCCTCAGACAATCATTTTGCCTTTTTGCATTTCTTTTTCTTGAGGATGGTCTTGATCACTGCCTCCTGTACAATGTCACGATCCTCCATCCAATCTTCTTCAGGCATTCTATTAGATCTAATCCCTTGAATCTATTTGTCACTTCCACTGTATAATTGTAAGGGATTTGATTAGGTCATACCTGAATGGTCTCATGGTTTTCCCTACTTTATTCAATTTAAGCTGAATTTGGCAGTGAGTTCATGATCTGAGAACCCTATGAACAGTATGTAAAGGTCAGATAGATACTCATATAGTTCACATCCTCTGCTGGTGTTGCTACTTAGTTGCTCAGTCATGTCCGACTCTTTGTGACCTCATGGACTATATAGCTCACCAGGGTCCTCTGTCCATGGGATTTCCAGGCAGGAATACTGCAGTGTGGTTGACATTTCCTCCTCCAGGGGATCTTCCTGACCCAGGGACTGAACTCTTTACATCCTCAAGTATGTTATTTGAAGGACCTCTCACAGCTAGGAGAGAAAACATGGGTTTTCCACAATGAGTTGGCATATTTGTACCTAATGTTTGTGAAATGTACACAAACAATCTGTTGTATAGATTGTAGACAGGAGCTTAAGGGGAGACTAGAACAAAGCACATTTGGATTCCTGCAAAGCTTGTTGAGATCCTAATATGTCTCCAAATTGTTGTTTTGTAGGGGTTATATTTAAATACTCTTTGTTTTACAGATGCAACTATGATGTTATTAGTCACAGAGAATTCAATAAATAAATATGTCTGCTAGGGCTTCCCAGGTGGCTCAGATGACAAAGAATCTGCCCGCAGTTCAGAAGTCCCAGGCTTAACCTCTGGGTCGGGAAGATCCCCTAGAGAGGAGCATGGCATCCCACTCCAGTATTTTTGCCTGGAGAATCCCATGGTCAGAGGAGCCTGGTGGGCTATGGAACATGGGGTCACAAAGATTTGGATTCAACTGAGCAACCAGCACACACACGTATCTGAGCTATTCAGTTTTATGGACTAAAATTGTAGTTACTGGTTTTCCTAACATGTAACCTTTGCATTTAAACTTGGCAGTAAATTTGCTAAGTATGATTTATACAACTATTGAAAGGGATGCGTTGATTATTTCTTTTTTTAAAAATTTAACTTTCCTTAGACAGTCACAGAGGATGTATCTAGTCAGGCAGGTAGAGAACACCTGCAGATGCTTCTCTCACATCTGTAGGCGTGCCATATCACATCAGAAAAGATGGCCTAATTTCCAGTTGTTTTTCACCTCAAGGACATAGCCTATATGCTATTTAGTCTTACAGCAGACGTTTTACAAGTTGTATCTGATAAAGGAACACAGGGCTTTGATGTTTAGGCATTCACATTTTTCTTGCATGCCGTGCAGCTGACAGAATCAGCAGGTGGGCTCATCTTCGGGATTGCCAGCCTGTGTTCATTTATTCATTTTAAAATTATTTATTAAACATCTACTATTTACCTCATGCTGTTGTAGGGTGTAGGGATATGATGATGAATAAAACACGCAGAAAATCTCTGCTCTTACCAAATAATGCCCATTCTTATTGGGCAACATTTGTGAAGAAGGGGGAATCATAGGTTCCATAGGCTGTGCTGGGGACCTTGGTGGGTTTTCTGGAATCTTCACTGCCTCCTTTTGCTCTGTTGGCTCATTTCTCCAGCTAATAATACTTCTGTGGTTTTTAAATTGTTCCTATGCATGCCATATCAAATAAAGGAGCAATAGTTTCCCAGATGTTTTTGTGAACTCGAAATTATGTTGGCCTCAAATAGCTGAATCACTGAAGCAGACTTCTTGTTTGAGAGTAGCTTTTTGTAATTAGGCCACCTAATTACCAAAGGCAAGCCTCCACCTCTTTTCACTTATGGGAGGAGAGCTGGACTTCTGTCAGCCCAACTCATTTCTTAGGTGTTTTCCTTTCCACCTGCCTTAAACAATTGAGTTGATCAAATTGACTAGTTTTGAAACCTATTTTAATTGTATTTATACCCTTGGTACAGCCATCCCTCCCTGACATATGGTCTTAAGCAGAGTTGAATTGATATGTAGGGAAACATTTTGAGCTTTTTGGATCAAGATGGTTTTATAACTGTAAAGTGCTGTTAGTATTAAAGATAACAATTTGGAAGTAAATATTATACCAGCTAAGTGAACAGGGGCTCTTGGTGCACTATTCCATTTCAGTGCGTAAAATGAAAATAAGTACTAGAATGTATAGTGCCTGACTGCCTTATCAATTCTTTCCCCAAGGCTATTGACTTTTCTCTCCCTTATAACTTCCCTTTGGTAATCTGGGAGCTTACCTAAGTTTTGAAGTATCCAGTTAGAGGGGTTTACTGAGTAGGTGACAGCTTTGTCTTTAATTCTGAGGGCTGAGTACTCTGAAGTGATTAATTGTACTGGCATCCAATGTCATTTTTTTTCAGAGGCACAGAAGTACTGGTGCTTAAGTCACCTAGAAAGTTGGCTTTGAGCTTTGATAGAGTGGTCCTGACCTGTGTGACCCTAGAAAGTGATAAGAAGGGTGCCTGTTAGTGTTTAGAACCTACAGGCTCAATGGTTTTCCAACTCTGCTTCCTTAATTAAACACAGAGCACTCAAGGGTGTATTTCACCGTTACCAGGCAGGTAAATCCTCTGCTGACATAACAGAATTGGGTATGCACGTGGCCTGCCTAAGCAGTTATTATAAACGTGAAATCCATCACTGGCCAGTTCAAAGTGAATTACATTACCTGCCCTTCCTTTTCATCATCTAGAAATACCACCTTCTAAGGCAAAGATATTTGCATATGCATCAGCCTCAATTTGCCTCAGCATCAAACTGATGTCCTAAAGTTCTATACTCAGTTTTAGCAAGCTTGTTTCATTTTCACAGAGACTAACAAATGATTTAGTCTTAATTATCAGTTCCTTTGAATACCTCTTAACCTTCCATCAATATTGAGGCTTTAGTATGGCAATCACATGACAAATCTGCTGTTTTGAATTAATTTAACAATATGGTATGTATTGTATTACATTGTATTTCGTTTCTCACATTAGTATTACTTAATAGCTGTTACTAATGAGAAACAAATTATTTCAGTGGCTTGAGAGTCCAAACATTGGACAGTGACACTAGTGGAAAAGTGATATGGACAATGCTTATCAAACATTGTGTGAAAATGCAGATTCTGATTTAGCAGGACTGGAGTGAGACTTGAAATTCTGGATTTATAGATAGTTCCCGGCTAATGTCTTTGTTGTTGTGGGAGGGAGGTCTGCATTGCATTTGAGTAATAACAGTAAAGGCCAGTTTGAACTCCTTCTTCTGTCCACACTGAATTTTATATGTAAGGTATTCTTTCTTGGGCATCTTTTTCTCACTGTATTATTACTTGAAATCAGAAAAGAAAGTGTGTTAGATCAACAAGTCTATCAGCCTGTTGAGTTAAAAGCTTTTGCCTCATTCTATGTTACACTGCTTTACACCCTATATCTTTTCCTTCTGTCCTAAATTGATCTGGTACATCTTTCCCTGACACTCGAGTCTTGTGGTTAGTTATTTAAAGACATGTGAAGTGAAATATTTTGAATGTTTTGGCTAGGATAGATACTCTCTCCAGAATCACAGGAGTTGAGATATATATACTAGAGACAGTACAGATAGACTCCATATGGAATATTCTGAACTATTATAAATGGTACTATTGTTTGTTTCTCTTTAATCCTACAATTTAAGAAAGTGGAATGTGGGCTTTTCCAATATAGGCCTTCTCTAGATTCTTACACAGTGTTTATTTCCCCTTGGTAACATTGTATATTATGTTGCTGCTAGTGGTGACAACTGCTGGGGAAGCAAGAGGCCTTTCTTTTTTAAACTATTCTCCATTTGTGACATGGTGACAGCTGTCATGGGAATGGGGAAAGATAGAACAATTTTTCAGAGTCCGTCAAAGGAAGGGACGTTCATTGCTGCAACATAATGAAAGTTGTTTCACTGTGACATGTGTCAGAGTGTTTGTGATGCAAGTGTGGAAGGATCTTTTCTGAAAGATTTATGCCTCAGGACTGGATTTGAGCTGAAGGGACATGACCTTGGCTTTGAACTTACAAAAGGTTACCCCTGTAATAAAATCTAGAGTCATATGAAGAGGTTTTCAGATCAGGAAGGCAACAGAGTAAATAACAGCATGGGGATTGTTTCCAAGAGGTGCAAATGTCATGGCCAGTGTAGGTCTTCTAAGCCTTGTTTTACCCAGAATTTTCAGGAAGTAGGTGGATATTTAGGTAGTCATCTGAGTGCATAGATATCAATGTGAATAACTGACTTTTCAATTTTCATCAAAACTATTCTTGTTTTATAAATTTAAGAAAAAACCCAGTGAGTGTATGGCTTTGTTGAAAAGATTGTAAAACTTAAGAAAGGATAAATTCTTAGCCAGATATTTATTAAAGAGCTTTACTAAGTTATTAGATTATGATCCATATAATTAACACATTTTAGAAATATAATTCAGTGTTTCCTGTATATTCAAAGAGTTGTTCAGTGATCACCAGAATCTATGTTAGAATACAGTTGACCCATGGACAATGTGAGGGTCGGGATGCTAACTGTCCTGCAGGTCAAAATTTACCTATAACTTGTAGTTGGTTCTTTGCATACAAGAATGGATATCCGTGGGTTCAACCAGCAACATATGGTATAGCATTGTAGTATTACCATTGAAAAAAATCCAAGTGTAAGTGGACCCACACAGTTCAAACCCATCTTGCTTAAGGGTCAACTGTATATTCATCATTCCGTAAAGAAACTGCATACCTATTAGCAGTCATGCCTCATTTCTCCTAAACCCTCTCCAAGCCCTTGGAAAATACTTTATCTACTTTCTGTCTTTATGGATTTGCTTATCCTAGATATTTCATATGTAAGGAGTTACACAGTATGTAAATTTTTGGTGACCAACTTCTTTTACTTCTTTCACTTTGCATCATGATTTAAAGATTTATCCATGTTTTACCAATGTCAGCACTTCATTCTTTTTATTATCCAATGATATTCCATTGTGTAGATATACCATATCTTATTTATCCATGAAAGTGTCATTTTGGGGTTCAAACACAAGGTTTTTAACTAATGTGTTTAAGCTTCATCAAATCTGAAATATAGTGAATTTTTAAGGTAATATGTTAAAAGCTACATAGTAAAAATGTTTCTTAATGGATCGTTTTACTCATTAAAGTACATCTTCAATTTTTTACTCTCTAAAATATAAGTATCTCCTAAGCCTTCAGTCTTTCTCCACACTGAATAATGATGCCCCATCCAGTGGTGAAGGATTTGAATATAGGACAAGAAGTTAAATTGTCTGTAAAAAGCGAAACAAAGAGTGTGTCCTTTCCACTTATGAAGAGCAAAACACATGCAATTTGGGTATGAGATATTTACAAACAAGTTTAGTTAGTCTATCAGGGGACAAAAATCTTAACTGAATCCCAGATAAGCCTTTTGGAAACTTAAGATATTTGTATTGCAATGAAGAAAATTGTGGGTGGGTTTTGTCAACCAGTCTGTAAAATCCAAAAGCTGTAGATGCAAATGGGGTGTCAAGTTTGTATTTTCTCATCCCAGGAAGCTCCAGTCAAGACCGTAAAGCACGCACATGTGAAAGAGATCTCTCCTGTCTGTCATTGAAAATGACGAGCAGTATCTGAAAGGAGGCTGAATGAATGCACTGGGGAGAGTGATGTTGTTCATGCAGTGTGCACCTTGGAAGGCTGTTTGGATTGCATTTGATTACTACTCCTGTGTATTTGATGTTTTGCAAGTATTCTACTGGGACTGCTTTTGCTTTTTCCAATTGAAAATAGGTTAGAGGAAGGATATAAACATGCTAGCATTCTGAAAGGAAAAAAGAAAGATAAGATACTTCTACTGCCACAAAAATTGTCTTTGTTGACCTGAATCATGAAAAATGGCACCAAAAAAAAAAAAAAACTAAACACTGACTAAATAGTATTTAGTATCTTGAACATTCTCAGTAAATGTTTAATCAAAGACATTTTGAAATTTATATATGTCTGTAAAAGACATGGATGTGTGTCTTCATTCAATGTGGTCCAAAATCAAACATGTGAGTATTTTACTTAAAATACAAGTTACTTAAAATACAAGTATCTTTATTGTACATTATTTATTTAATGTTGTTTAACAGCAAGAACAAATATACAATGATTTGTATTTTGCCACTCTTGTCACTGATGTTTTATTTGCTTTTTATTGGGGGAGGTCAAGGTTTTCCATTTAGTAAGTATCATTACTAAGATGGACAGGAACGCCTGGCGTGCTGCAGTCCATGTGGTCGCAGAGTCAGACGTGACTGAGCGATTGAACTGAACTGAACTGAACTGAATCTTGGAACAGTATCAGCATAGAGTATCTACTTTTTAAAAGGATTGAAAAATATGTATTTAAAGTTCAGTATTATAGATATACTGAGTAAAGGAAATGATTTAGTGATATCATCCAGTTCTATTTTTAGCAGTGATAGAATATATGTAAATGTCCTGTGGAAATATAAATTAACATTATATCCCACCCAACATGGGATGTTGTTTTGCTACTCCAAGTAGTGGTCTTAAAACAGGTTTCTTATAATGTAACTTGCAAGTAAATTAAGCACATTAGTTAAGAATCAGAGCCAGCACAAGACAAAACTGTGCAGTATACATTGTTTATTTTAGTGAATTTTTCATTTATACTCTCACCCACACCTTTGACAATGTGGTTCTCTCTATTACTCAGCAGTCACGCCCTTTTCCCCTCCCAACACTCTCCTTTCTCTCCAACTTCTTCATTCTCTGTCAAAACACACTCTTAGACAGACTGAGAATACTCTGTTCCAGCAGTTCTTATCATTCTTAGAGTTTGGAGGAGTAAAAGAAGCTGGTATTTCTATAAGATGTCAAATAGTTTCTCGTGGGTCTTTTGGCAAGTTTAAAGGACACATCCTTTATATGGCTAAAATTTTCATACTTGGAAACATTATATCAAAGTCAAAGCCATTCCTAGTATCTTTATCCCTTAAAATTCAAAGTTGTCCCAAGTTTAGAAATTGACTATGAGAGGAAATATAGTTTTATTAAAGCAACTTATTTTAAAACTTCATGCCCTATCCATAGGTAACTGGGAAAAAAAGGAGTTCAAGCATAAGTGTGTTTCTTTCTTTAATAAATTTGATTTTCCAAAACCTAAGTGGAAGTCAGCATAATTTTTTATTACAAAACAATATGTGTTCACTTTACTAAAATAATAACAACAATGTACATATTCTTTCTGCATTATACTTATCAATTATACCTTTCTATTTTGATAGAGATAATTCATATCCTCCTGAAGTTTTTCTTCATAACTATCTACATAAACATGCATGTCCTCATAAGCAGGGAGGAGGACTATAGATAGAAAAAGTGACCATATTGCTCTGATAAAAAGGTGGGAGTTAGGATGTTAGAACCGTACTGAAGATACTAACAGGGCAGAATCTCTAAAGTCAGTGCAGTACTAAAGATCAATTGGTACAATTAATGATCAGTTTGTATAATCACTGTAACAAACCTTTTCCGCTGTTGACTTCCCTTGTAACTCAGGTCATGTGACATTAACTCTTCTGGACCTTGATTTCTTTCTCAGAAAACAGAGAAGTTTGAAAGACTTGAGAGCTGTGGCATTTCTTTGGAATGAGGTTGCTTGCAGCTCGTGGGTATACTAGGGTATGGTGCTTTTTCTAAGAAACTGTTGAACAGAGATCTTAGCATTGCTGATGTGAACTCTGGATTTCTTGTGGTCATTATAAGTCCCTTGGCACTGTTGTACAGCTGAGGGCCTTGACCTGAGAGCTTCAGCCTCATTTCAACATTTTTATCTAAATGTTCTCTAAAGTTTTAATTGGTTACAGTGGACTTCTTTTTCTCCTTGTCCTGTTACCTTGGAAATGTTTGTAAAGAGCTGCAGTTTGACTCTTTGGAACTGATACGAAGTGAGGAAAAATTTTGTTTTAATTATTTTGTTTGTTTCTTTTTTTTTGGTCTCCTTTTAGAAACTCATTTAAAGTTAATGGAAGTCAGATTAGATCATCATGTGGACAAGTGTATAAATAAAGTTTCAGGTATCTGAAATGAAAAGCAGTGTTGAGGACATAGGGATTCATACTTGACCTTATTCTATCTTTGCAAGTAATGTGAACTCCCTTTGCCCTATCTGTAAAATACCTTGTCTATATAAATAAAAAAGATTTGGGTTTTTCTTCTATCCTCTATGGCTCTTTCTGATACTTTTTTTTTTTTCCAAATAGGAATAACTGTCAAATTTACAAAAGTAGATTTTATTGATGCATCTTCTTAAGAACCGGTTGCCCAAAAGATGCTTTTACTTTTTGAAATTTAACACAAAAGAAGAGCTTTGCTAGAATTCCTAACGGCATATCTTCCCTTACAGTTGTACCCTGTGTCTTCCCCTTTGTATTCTGCCTCCAGTTCCTTATACAGCTCCTTCTCATGCAAGAAGCCTTGCTTTCCCTCTTCTTTGAAATGTGTCTCTTCCTGGTGTTTCCCCAGCTCCAAGTTTTCAGTTTTAACTTCTATTTGAATACAGACTTTTTTTGTGCTCTTTCTAATCAGTATATGCACTTTCAAGCCTCTCTTTTCTGTTTTCACTTATCATCTGTCAGGCCCACCTGCAAAAACCAGCTTGTCATCCATATTACGCTACATCGGTGGCCGCTTGCTCTGTGTGGGAGTTGCTCAGTCGTGATTGACTCTCTGCAACCCCGTGGGCTGTGGCCCGCCAGCTTCTCTGTCCTTGGATTTTCCAGGCAGAATACTGGAATACTTGCCATTTCCTCCTCCGGGAGATCTTTCCAACCCAGGGATCGAACTCACATCTCCTCATCGTCTTTACCACTGTACCTCCTGGCAAGCCCCCACTTGCTCCATCACCTATAAAACAAACTTACTGTACATTAAAGATCAAATCACTCCCATTAAAGCAAACATACAGACAGCCCTGATATCAATATAACAAGGCTATGACATGAGTATAATTCAGCCTCAGGAACCAAAACTGATTTGTGTGAATTTGTCATATCTTACTAACTTATTTCAAACATAATTTTCCCAAAACACTTCTTTGAGGACAGTAGTCTGGTGGATTATTGAAAAATCTAAGTGGTGGTGAAGTGACTGTGATACTTGGGTAAATATTGTCACCTCTCTGGTAGAGTTAAATATTGAATATTTAATATTGCAGTATTAACCTTTAAGAAAAAGTCTGAATCTATAGTTAACCTATAGTAAGTTATTCCTACCTTGAGTATAATAAGTTATTTATTGATTTGATATTTACAGAGAGCAGAAAATACATAATATAACTAGATTTTGTACTATAATAGATAGATTGCCTACTACATACAGTCAACAAGTACCATAAAATGACATAACCTTTCTTGCAAGTAATTAAAATGACAGGAGATATTTTAAACATTGGGTGGCTTAGATTGAGTGTGATTAGAACAGGGCATATCAGCTCAGTTTTTTGGTTTTCAAAACTTTGACTTGTAATAAAAAAAGTTTCATATGCTATTTTAATTTTCAATAGCAAACAAATGTGTGTCTTGAAGATCTTATTAAAATTAAGATTCATTAAAACAAAACAAAAAACAAAACACTTCCCAGGGTACACAGTGATAAAACATCACAGGTATATTAAGTACATAGAAAGACAGGAAAAAAGTCCCAGGGGCTGCAGTCATGGACCCTCTGTGCGGCAGGTTGCCAATCCCTCCCTCTAAGCTATTGTTTTCTCAGATATTCACCTCTCCCAGGCTATAAAAGACCTTAAGGGGACGTGCCCTCTTGCACGGGGTATGTTGATCATTGCATGAGCTAAA
Source organism: Dama dama (assembly GCF_033118175.1). NCBI lineage: Eukaryota > Metazoa > Chordata > Mammalia > Artiodactyla > Cervidae > Dama > Dama dama. Next base: position 29,036,518 of record NC_083704.1, on the reverse strand, counting down.
CTGGTTGTACCCTACTGAACTGGATCAATTGTCTTGACTCTTGTTAGAGTAATTTGATGATGGTGACCACCCCATGAATGTCATGCCATGGGTCACCATGATGGATCATTGGCAAAATGCCATACCAAAATATCTTGATAGCCTAGTCTTTTAACAGCTCCTATTTTTATTTCAGTTAGGATGCTTCTTTCTTGGCCATATTACGGTGGAAGACCAGAAGACGAATTTACAGTTGGTAGATTTCCATCCGTGAACAGTGGAAAGTGGAGATGCTGTGCTTCAGATTTCCATTATGTCCTTCTCTGGCTGTGTCATGACGCTTCTTCCCTGCCAATGGAATCATTACCTTCTGCTACTACCAGGGTAGATTTTTAGAAAGCTTGTAGTAAATCCACTGGGAGAAGAGCAGCAGGGGTCTTTTAATCCAAGTTTGTTGCTGCTTCACCAACATTTTCATCACAATATGCATTGGCTTAGAATTCATCCAAAATAAGTAAATAAAATCCTATTCCATCACAGCCTGCCAAGTGTAATCCATTGTCAACGTACTTCGTCATTTCATTGACATATTCGGTTTCCTTTTTAAAACCACACTGATTGGGCCTGGGCTTCATTCTCATGATTTAGTTCTTATATATTGGCATTATCGTGTAGGTGCTATTTACATTTTTCTTTTGTTATTTAGAGATGAATATTTACGCAGACTTTTTCCCTTGAGAAAATATTCTTAAAATATTATATCCTGTGATCTGAGAAATGTGGTCTAGTCAAGGAGTTACTCCATACTTTACCTTCTGAAATAATTTGGGAATAATCCTGTATAAAATTTAGGAATAAGAGGAAATAAGCCATCCTGATGTTTTTAGTTGTATAGACCATGTGTTAGAGATTCCCTTGTTTTTTAAGCAGTGTTTTAGGTTATTTTAATATGGCAATTTACAAAACTGTATAATCCCCATGGATGACTCATATGGTGAAGGATTATCTTTACTAACAGAAGTGATCGGAGACATAGAGAAATGACTCATAAATCTAGGAAAATGAATTTTCCAAGGAGTGAAGATATGGTTAATAACATTAAACTGAAGGCTTTCATCTTTTAGTATCGGTACTTGTCAGCTGGGGACACCAGCAGGCTGGAGAATCTAGCCCTTCCTTTGTTGAAGTAAAGGGGGAAGATTGTTGCCCCCAATGTGTCCTCCAGTCACCTTGGGTCTTTCTGCACGACCAGAGTCAGAAAGCAAGAGGAAGAGCTCAAATGAGGAAGGGGGCATGAGCAACAGGCATGGTTTGCTAAGTTTTGCCTAGGAATAGTCAGGGATTCATTAGCAGCAACGTAGTCTAGAGGGGTGGAGGAACAAATGGGGCACATTCTCCACCTCCATTGTATCTCCATCCCTCCAATGTGGGAAGCAGTAAGTCCTTAGGGATCCAAGCTGTTACCCATAGTTTGTTTTCAGTTAACTATCACAATACCTAAATAATGTGATACCCTTTCTCTGTTTGCAGTCCCAAATGTGAGGGTAGAATAATGACTTACTGTTGAATGTGAGTCATTCAACATTCATTTATCCTTTCAGCCTCTAATGCGCTTATTCAATTAAAAAGAAAAAATTGACTCTTCCCTGACTCTTCTCCTGAGGTTTCTGACCTTATTTTATCCCTTTTGTATTATCTCTAGAAGTGAGAGTTCAATCTGATGAGTAGAATTATCTCCCCCATTATTAGTGGTCAGGAATGCCCTTGCAGGGATAGTACACACGATTTTACAAATTCAGACTCAAGTAAAAATCCGTCTTGATATTCCTAATGAGATTCATGTGATTTTCCTGACGTCTACCAGAAATAACCCATGGCAGTGTTTGCTCCCACACTTGATTTTGTAAGAGACAATCTCAGCTTTATGCAAGTTGAGGAATTAAAACTGAGCTAGCATTACAGTGCTAAGGATTGAAATTTTTTCAGTGCCCTGTTTCTGTATGCGCCAGAAGCCATGTTTTGAGAGTAATTGACTTGTTAACTCCCAGTGGACTTCTTTATATCTTCAGCTTCAACACCCTATGTTCTTGGTGCCAGTTTGATTACCCATACTGTGAATCACCCTACTGTTGGAAGATTGTATATTTATCATTAAGAGAAGTAAAAGAGGCTGCTGTCTCTCCATTTTGTCAGATAGTTTCACCTAGGTATTCTGTCAAGGTAAAGGAACAAGTTCTTTCATTTGTCCAAAATGTTCATACTAAGTAAAAATATAAGGTAGGAGACATTTTAGCCTCTGTATTTTTAAAATCAAAGCCATGAATTAGAAGTTGACTTATGGGGACGTCATTTCTGGTACAGTGGTTGAAACTCCATCTCCTGGTACAGAGGATATAGGTTCAATCCCTGGTCGGGGAACTGAGATCCCATATGCTGCAGGGTATGGCCAGAAACATAAAAGAATCTTGGCTGATGAAGGAAATGCAGTTTTATAAAAGTAACTACGATTGACCGTTGAGCAACACATACAAGGGTTTGGACACTGACCCTACATAGTTGAAAATCCATAACTATAACTTAGAGTCAGCCCTTCTGAGTTGGTTTCTCCATATTCACAGGTCTCTGCATTGTATCTGTAGATTCAAACAACCATGGATTATGTAGTGCTGTAGTATTTACTTTTGAGAAAAAAATCCATATATAAGTGGACCTGCCAAGTTCACACCAGTGTGATTCAAGGGTCAGCTGTAATTTTAAAACTTCTTGCTTTGTACTTAGGTAACTGGGAGAAAAGGAATCCAAGCATAAATATGGTTCACTTACATTATTTGGTTTACCTTAATGTGAGTAGAAATCAGAGCTATTATTCATTGTAGAATGGTTTGTTTACTTCTTTGAAAGAGTGGCTATGGTGGTCTTCAAACTCTCCTATTTTGCTATTTCTTTATATTTTGATAGAAAAAGTTTTATTTCACCATGAAGTTTGTTTTCTTTAATACTTGCATAACTATACATATGCACATCATCAGTTTGGGAGGACTATGGGAAAGGAGACGATATTGTTCTGAAAAGGAAGATGGATCTCAGTGACGCTGAAGGTACTAACTGGGCAGTATTTGTGAAATCAGTCCTGTAGTTGTACCAGTGATCATTTGGTCTGTATAATCACCATGACAGACCTGTGGGTTTTGAGACCTGTTTTCATTGTTGACTTCCTTGGTGACTTGAGCCATATGACAGTAACTCTTTTGGACAGGGCTTTGTTCTCAGAACATAAAGAATTTAGGATGACTGAAGATTGCCCGAGCTCTAGCATTCCTTTAGACTGAGATTGTTTCCAGCTGCAGGGTGGGTATACTAGAGATTGGTGATTTTTCTAAGAAACTGTTGAACAGAGATCTGGGCTGTGCATTGTTGGTGTGAACTCTGAATTCCTTGTGGTCATTACAAGTTGCTTCACACTGTTCTACAGCTGAGGGCCATGACCTGAAAGCCTCAGTCTCGTTTCAAATTTTTATCTAAATTTACTCTGAAATTTAGTTGGTTACAGTGGCCTCCTTTTTTGCTTCATGTCCTGTCACCTTAGAAATGTTTGTTTAAAGCTTCAATTTGACTCTTTGGGACTGATAGCAAATGAGGAAAAACTTCCGTTTTGTTTTCATTTGTTGTTGTTGTCTCCTTTGAGGAATAGGTTTAGAGTTGATGAGTGTAGGATTGGGTCATGGTGTAGATATGTGCAAGAATAAGGATTTAGGTATCTGAAATGAAAATCAGTGTTGGGGCATGGGAATCCATGCTTGAACCTGTTCTATCTTTGCAAGTAATGCAAATTCACCAGTCTTGCCTTGTCTGTAAAAATACCCTGTCTATATAGTGATAAGAATTTGATCTGGGTATTTCTTATGTCTTTTCCCACTCTTTACTTGAGGACTGCTTTAAATAAAAATACCTGCCCAGTTTTTTTAAAGATAACTGTGCGTTCCTAAGAGCCAGTTGATGCCTTTTCATTTGACTTCAATAAAAAAAAAAGAACTTTATTGATTTTCCTGATGGCATGTCTTCCTTTACAGTTGAATACTTTGTCTTCCCCTTTTGTATCTGTCTCCAGTGTTTTCCCAAACTATTAATATCTCTTTTTGATGGAAGGATTCCTGCTTTTCCTCTCTTCCAAATAGGTGTGTCTTTCTGTTAGCTCCTCTTATTTTTAGGTTTCGCGTTTGAACAATCTTTTATTTGATCTTAGGCTTTTTCTCTGCTCTTTCTAAAACCAGCTGTACACTTTCAAGTTTTCATTCTTCTCACCCATTTCTAAGAACACTTTCATGTAAAGTCAGGAACATCCCCTTGTCTCTCCAGATAGTTGCTTGCTACTTGTCCACAGTACTTAGTAATTAATCACATTTCAGTTCAGATGTTGATTAGACTGCCCCCTTTCACTCTAGGGACTACTATGTTCTCATCTGCCACTCAGTGCTATTATTAAGAAGAGTCCTAATTCTTTATTTTAGAATTAGAAAAAAGCCTCTAAGGTTTGATTATTTTATATTTTGATGTTATTTCTTCTTTTATGTTTCCAAACATTTAAATGAGACATGAAAATGTGTGTATGTCCATGTGTGGTCAAGAGACTCTTAAAATAGGTTGAATTAAAAATATGCCCTTTATTAACATATTTTAGCATTTACGATACTGATCTAAGAAAGGGCTAATCTAACCACTGCTGGACAGCCCAGTGACACAGATAGAAACCTTCCACTTTCTTGAAGCTGTATTTTTGAAGACTCTTCTTCAGAGAGCAAGCTCACTGTTCTACTCTTAGTGGCAAACAAGAACAATGAATAGACTTTCTGTGTCACAAGGGAAGGCCGGGGACGGAAGATGTGAGTGCCAGCAATTTGCACTTGAAACTTCATTTCCTTTAGAGAACTGTCTGGAGGACTCTCACATAGGCAGGGATTTAAGGGTGAAACAGATCAGACCTGCATCTACCACCGTATCACTCAAAGGTGACATTTATATATATCAGGGAATCTTTCAGAAACCATCTAGATCTATGGGTAAATTTCAAATCTACAAAAATATGACTGGTTGAAAGTTTACTCAGCTGTACTCCGTCATGCCTGCTTTTAAGCCTAATCCTATTGCTTTTAGGCTGACAGATTCGTAGAGCTAAAATCATTACTGTTCTTATCCGACGACTGGTCATGATATTTGATTTCATAAGCTGAGACCAATTTTTATTTAATTCACTGTTTTTAAAGAGCTTGACCTGAAAATCAATGTCCTATGCTGAAAATATTAAATTAGTGTTCTCAAATACATATCATGAAAGCAGTTGACCTCATAGAGGCAAGGCCACATCAAGGTGATACACTGAGTTTGATCATAGAAAAATTTTAAATGAATATATTTTTAAGATATAAAAGCCCAGCAATTTTTCTAGATCAGTGGAAATAGTTCTTTTCTTTCTCTATATCAGAAATGAAACATTTGATATCATGTAAGTAGATATTATAGAATATCATGTTGAAGAGCCAGGATTCTAGAATCCTACTACAAACTTCAAATCTTGGCTTCAGTGTGTGGACAATGTGACTGTGAGAAAGTTACTTAATCTGTCTCCCTTTGTGCATGCATGCATGCTAAGTCACTTCAGTCGTGTCTGACTCTTTGCGACCCTGTGAGCTCTAGCTCACCAGGCTCCTCTGTCCATGGCATTCTCCAGGGAAGAATACTGGAGTGGGTTGCCATGTCCTCCTCCAGGGGTCTTCCTGACCCAGGGATCAATCCCATGTCCCTCACATTCGCCTGCATTGGCAGGTGAGTTCTGTACCACTGGCACCACCTGGGAAGCCCATCTCCTGCTCAGTTGTCTCCTGTATAGAAATAAGTAAAAAGCAATGTTTACCATGTGGGAATTTTGTGTATATTAAGTAGAACAAAATGAAATCCCATCAGCCAACTGGAATCTGTAGTACATGCTACTCTCGTGTTTGTAAAGATGCCATGGATTTTTCAATTTGGGGGGAGAATTGTGTTTTACACACATGCATTCTGTAGGGGAAATTTAGGAAATGGTTCACTGTATATTTCCATGTAGTATGTTGGTAGTGATATCGAGGCTACATAGACAACAAGAATACTGTCAAAAAGACATATAATTGCTTGAGTCAGAGAGGTTTTGTGAATGCATTAGGATAAGAGATAATGACTAGAGTTGGTAGATCTGAGATACTAGGTAGGAAATCTAGAGAGCAATATCAGGATATAGAACTCAGAGTCCTCACACTTGTCTGTAATTAGACATTGATTGACCTATGTCTATACTTTCCCCATTGATGACTAGCATGCACATTTTTTTTTACTGCTTTTTAAATGGTAATTATTCAGATCTGCTTGTTCACCTCCATCTTGCCTCATATTTCTGTCTGAATATAAATGTTAGATCTGATGAGAAGTGTTTTCTGTACAAATTATTCAGCAAGGATGTTGGTTTGAAGCAGACTAAGACATGTTTCTAGGGTACTGTGATTTCTCATGACCCAAAATATTAGATTCATCCTTAACATTAGCCACCCCCTAAAAGTCCCTAGGTGTCAAGAACTAAGATCTTGAGAATGTTTAGAAAGATGAATTGTAATTACCTTCCATCCATCCACCTATTTATTTTTTAATCCATATATCCACCCATCATAAATACTATTGCATATAAATCACTTACAGAACTGGGTGGCACACGTTAAATATTCAGTAGCTATTAGCTATAATTACTGCCTATGGTACACATATATGTATGGTACATACATGTGTATGGTACACATATATATGTGTACCTATGGTACACATATCTTGCTTTCTAATTTAAAATTGTACAAATAATAAAAATAAAAATGTATAATCACAGGGATTACTACCACCCATATTAAACATAGTTAATATTTTGGCATTTATTTTACTACTTGGGATTTTTTTGCCTATTTGTTTCCATTCATTCATTCATTTATTCGTGTCATATTTTTACCTCTGAAGGAAAAACCCGAAGGACTTGAAAACAGGCAAATTGACAGAAGGAGTTTAAAACGGTGAGCTTAATGTTCTCTTCCTGAGTTCACTTTTTAGCTAAGGTATATCTCTTCCTACAGATGTGAAAAAGCAGAGAAAAAGGTCTTCCCATGGCAGCAGGATGGAAGTCCCTTTCTCCCCTTCCTTCTCAAGTGAAGGTTGCTCAGCCCCATCTGACTCTCTATGGACTATATAGTCTGTGGAATTCTCCAGACCAGAATACTGGAGTGGGTAGGCTTTCTCCAGAGGATCTTCCCAATCCAGGGATCGAAACCTGGTCTCTCCTACATGGCAGGCAGATTCTTTACCCGCTGAGCTAGAAGCCCCCTTCCTTCTCACTCCAGTAGTAAATGCTCAGGCTGATTTATGTCCCGTCAAAATTCGTATGTGGAACTTGTAACCCTGGATACATCAGGACGTGACTTTGTTTGAAAATAGGACTGTTGAGTCTGTAATTACTTAAGATGATGTCACACTGGAGTAGACTGGACCTGTATTCAAAGGGGAAATTTGGATGCAAATAGGCACACAAGGAGAATGCCATGTGAAATGGGGAGGGATCCTGCCACAGCCGAGGAAGCACCAGAAGCTCCAGGGGAGGCCTGAGCAGACCCTCCCTAGTGCCTTCAGAAGGCTTGTGGCCCTTTGATCGCAGACTTCTGGCATCTAGAGCTATGAGCCCACACTTTTTCTTTTCTTTTTTCTTAAGCAACTCAGTGTGATACTTTTTAAGGCAGTCCTAGCAAAGTATTACAGTAATGTATGAAATTAATCTCTCTCTCCGACATTGCATGTTTCTATTCTACATCTACTTGGCAATACATTTTAGATGTTTTTCTATGTCTGTAAGTATGTGTCTTTGTTATTTCTGATAGTTACAGTATATTAATACATATATTATTATATGTATTATATAATTTTATATATTATATAATGTATATGCTGTATTGCATTACAGTGTTAAATATAAAATATTTTAAAAATATTAATCAGTTCACAAAAATATAGTTTAGTGTAATAAGTTGTCTCTAGCTTACGTCAAAGTTTGAATTTTGCAGACTGACTTTATAACCTGGTTTAGGTTCGAGGCTAACTGTAACTTGTTAATTTTCATAACACCAGCTTATGTTATACTTAAATTCTCAACTAAGCTAGCTTTTAAAAACATGACTGAAAAATTTAACAAAAATTTAAATACAACCCCTAATGGCAGTTCTAATTTGTGTATTCATATCTAGTTTTTACCTATGTGCATATTTATTTTATATATTTCTAATTCTGGCATACATATATACAGTGTTCTATAATTTATTATTTAATGTGTTAAAACATATCCTATTTTCATATTACCTTCATGAAATATTTGAACTACCATATAATAATATATAAAATAAAATTTGTATATTCTAAGTATTATTGATAAACAATTCTCCATTACTGAACATATCTTTATAGCTTTAGGCTTTTGGAAGTAATGTTGCAGTACCCTTGACTATTCTGAATAAAGAAAAATATGTATTTGAAGAATAGATTAAAGGTTATGACATTTTGTTGATTTCCAGTAATTGTTTCCTTAAGGACTATTTATAAGCAAAATAGCAGTGAAATTGACTAATTTCGTATGGCAATTTAGTCTTAAAATTAGCATAAATCAGTAGGATAGAAAATAGAAATATAGGGATAAGATTCAATTCTATGCTAAATTTTAATCATAAGAGTTCTAATTTTCAGAATATATTGTGTACTTTGTCATTTGAATGCTTTAGCTGTTCATATGAGCCTCAGCTTGCCTTATGTCATTTGTCTGAATCCTTGTCAATTGGCACTAACTTCTTTTCAGATATGTGTCTTGAAAAAAAAGTACATTTTCCCTAGTTCAACAGCTTCATTATTTTTTACCTTAATCTCCACCTGAGATAATAATCTTAATAACAAAAATATTTGGATATGCCCTAGGTATAAATCCCAAAAGAAATTCAATATAAGAAGCCCATATTATTTACACTTAAAAAACAAACTTTGACTTTAGTCTTTTACCACATAAACCTAATGCAAAAATCAATAAAACGCCCTAGTTTCACAAATGTGATTTCTTTTTATCTTTGCAATAAAGAAAAACATGTTGAAATTAATGTTACAAGTAAACAGATTCCCAAGCTTTTCTCTCTGATGTTGAGCCTCTACATCAAAGATGATGTAGAATCTTTGAGATAAAGTAGTGTGGATTTTTTTTTCTTTCTGATAGCTGATAAGAGTGAATGGAAGCAGTTTGCATCAAGAAATGCTACTTTTGCATATATAAATTGCCACTGATCACTCATCACTTGCAGCTTAAAGCTAGGAGGGAACTTGGAGTTATTCTAAATTTTTTCCTTGTAGATCCAATAACTTTACTGAAGAAATGTCATTAAACAAACAGATCATCTACTACAATTAAAGTGGTAGAGGAAGAGATAATATGCCATAATCTGCATCATCAGCATGTGTATCAGTGAGTAAGTTTTGAGCTAACTAAGAGATGATTAGAAAAATTGAGAGCTGTAAGAGACATCCAAAGAAGCCAACGTAAATTATCAGCCAGTTTGTTGCCTCCTTTTGGAAATTTATTTTATGACTAGTAATAAACTAAGGGTAAAGGCAGGTATTTTTATTTAAAAAAATTATTGACATGTAGTTGCTTTAGGATGGTGTGTTAGTTTCTACTATACAGCAAAATGAATCAGCTCTGTGTATACATATAGCCCCTCTTTTTTGCATCTCTTTCCCATTTAGGGCACCCCAGAGCCCTGAGTAGAGTTCCCCGTACTGTACAGCAAGCTCGCGTTTATCTATTTTATACCTAGTATTAGCACTGTGTATCTGTCAATCCCGGTCTCCCAATTCATCCTCTCCCCCTCTCTTCCCCTTAAGATATCCATAGCTTTGTTCTCTACTTCCGTGTCTCTATTTCTGCTTTGTAAGTCGGTTGCATTTTAAAATGTGCCGTACGGAAGGCGGATTACCTGGAGTTGCATCATGTTGTTTGGTACCACTCATTCGGGTTACCAGTTAGCTTAGAAACACGTGTCTCATGGGTACTGAGTCTCAGTTCCTCTTGTAACAAAATAGAAAGCAGTCAACTGAGAGAGCAGAGGTGTGTGGTTGTAGAGAGAGAGGAGGACAGGATGCGAGGGGTAAAGCTGTATTTGTTGGGCTTCTGCTCCAGGTACTGGATGTCACAGGATCCTACTTACTGCTGTAAATGGTTTCACTGGTCTTGTTAAAATATGGCAGATGTTTCCGTATGATATGCCCACCGTCTGTAGAAATTCTAAATGGGAATATTTTTCAGACAAAATATAATAATATATTTACTACAGTAGCCAATTCTGTGAACATTATTGTTCAGTAAGGGATAGCAGGTCAAAAAATAGTCAAGGCCAATTATAAGAAAAAATAGAATTTTTTAACAATGTAGTTTATTGTTCTTAATCCAAGCTTTATATAAGTAATACAGACGCTATCGTTGTTGTTCAGTCACCCAGTCGTGTCCAACTCTTTGCAACTCCATGGACTGCAGCACACCAGTCCTTCTGTCCCTCACCATCTCCCGAATTTTGCCCAAGTTCATCTTTATTGCATTGGTGATGCCATCTAGTCATCTCATACTCTGATGCCCTCTATCCTTCTGCCCTCAATCTTTCCCAGCATCAGAGTCTATTCCAATGAGTCAGCTCTTTATATCAGGTGGCCAAAGTATTGGAGTTTCAGCTTCAACATCAGTCCTTCCAATGAACACCCAGGACGGATCTCCTTTAGGATGGACTGGTTGGATCTCCTTGCAGTCCAAGGGATTCTCAAGAGTCTTCTCCAACACCACATTTCAAAAGCATCAATTCTTCGGCACTCAGCTTTCTTTATAGTCCGACTGTCACATCCATACGTGACTACAGGAAAAACCATAGCCTTGACTAGATGGACTTTTGTTGGCAAAGTAATGTCTCTGCTTTTTAATATGCTGTCTAGGTTGGTCACAGTTTTTCTTCCAAGGAGTAAGCGTCTTTTAATTTCATGGCTGCAGTCACCATCTGCAGTGATTTTGGAGCCCAAAAAATAAAGTCAGCCACTGTTTCCACTGTTTCCCCATCTATTTGCCTTGAAATGATGGGACCGCATGCCATGATCTTAGTTTTCTGAATGTTGAGCTTTAAGCCAACTTTTTTACTCTCCTCTTTCACTTTCATCAAGAGGCTCTGTAATTCTTCTTCACTTTCTGCCATAAGGGTGGTGTCATCTGCATATCTGAGGTTATTGATTTTCTCCCGGCAATCTTGATTCCAGCTTGTGCTTCTTCCAGCCCTGTGTTTCTCCTGATGTACTCTGCATGTAAGTTAAATAAGCAGGGTGATAATATACAGCCTTGACGTACTCCTTTTCCTATTTGGAATCAGTCTGTTGTTCCATGTCCAGTTCTAACTGTTGCTTCCTGACCTACATACAGGTTTGTCAAGAGGCAGGTCAGCTGGTCTGGTATTCCCATCTCTTTCAGAATTTTCCATAGTTTATTGTGATCCACACAGTCGAAGGCTTTGGCATAGTCAATAAGCAGAAGTAGATGTTTTTCTGGAACTTTGTTGCTTTTTTGATAATCCAGCGGATGTTGGCAATTTGACCTCTGATTTCTCTGTCTTTTCTAAAACCAGCTTGAACATCTGGGAGTTCACAGTCACATATTGCTGAAGCCTGGCTTGGAGAATTTTGAGCATTACTTTACTAGCGTGTGAGATGAGTGCAATTGTGTGGTAGTTTGAGCATTCTTTGGCATTGCCTTTCTTTGGTATTGGAATGAAAACTGACCTTTCCAGTCCTGTGGCCACTGCTGAGTTTTCCAAATTTGCTGGCATATTGAGTACAGCACTTTCACAGCATCATCTTTTAGGATTTGAAATGGCTCAACTGAAATTCCATCACCTCCACTAGCTTTATTCGTAGTGATGCTTCCTAAGGCCCACTTGACTACACATTCCGGCATGTCTGGCTCTAGGTGAGTGGTCATACCATAGTGATTATCTGGGTTGTGAGGATCTTTTTATACATTAGCAGCTTGGATATAGATAAAAGGATAAAATGGAAAGAAGGGTTATAGATATCTTGTCAGTTAATGATTGTACTCATAATTTATTTGGGAGTTCAAAAGTATTCAAACCATAAATTAAGATTATGAAGCATCTAACATGCAAATGAGCAAATTGAGGCAAGATTTTTTTTTAAACTTGATCTCACATCTTTGTATTATCATATACTAGCCTTAGCTTTCTACAGCTATTTTCTGGGACTTTGCACCAGAGTCAAGGTGTTTGGCAAATTATTTGTATACTTAATTTTCTGCAGTGAAATTAGGGTATATCCTGTTAAACCACCCTGTCACTTATGTATGTATCACTTTTCTATGGCAACAAAACTTGTCAATGTAATATCATTATCCTCTTTTTGCAAACAAGTCAAAATAATTGCTTTCTTTCTATAAGAAGTAATTGGACACAGTAAGCAGGGTTGATATAGAATCCCCAAAGCACTTAGCATCACTTTCCTCTCCCTGAAAGAAGTCCAATAGAAGGTAAACTTTGGAAGTTTAAGACTAGTCAGTGTTCATGACGCTATTTATCCTACATATGTCACATGTAATTTTCTCGGGATACCTGATATTACTTCTCCCAGCCATTTGGTTTAAAATTAATTGGCAGTCAATGACAGAGGGTAGACTCGCTTAAACTTGCTGAAGCCAGCACACTAGCGTCTACCAGAGTACAGGGCAGGCTGTTCTCAGAATGCCAAGGGCAAAAATCTGGGCTGAGGGAGGCCGTGCGACTGCCACTGTGTTGCTGGCCTCCTTCAACTCTTAATTAGCCTGCAGTGAGCGGAGACATCCTCTTGATTGGCTGTCCACGATGCCATTAGGCAGGGTCTCTGACCTTGGCAACTCTAATATTTATCTCTGTAGAATTGAGTTGTTGACACAAAAGGGCACGGCACAGGTGTTTCCAAGTTTAAAAAAAAAAAAAAAAACAGAAATGTGGAGACCATAGGTATGCCATTAAAACTAACTATCAGTGTATATGGTGACCAGGGCAGGACACATTCCTTGTAGGGAGTAACCTACTTTGGGGTCAGTTGCACCATGCTCCCTGCCATCTACTACCACTTGAGCGACATCATTTGTTATTTTTAGCCTGCATATACCAGCAGGTTAAATGATGTGAGGAGTAGTTCTTTTTGATAAGATCAGCAAGGATGCTAGAAGTAGGCTGGGGAGAAATAGCAGCAGCTAACTGGCTTCTTGACCACCAGCCTTATCTCCTGGATGAGTAAGAAGCCTGCAATTACATTTAGAACCTCTAACAGTCAGATAAGCAAAACAGGCCTTTGCAGACCCAGGTTAAAAGATTTGGTTGTGAGATATGATTTAATAGTAAAGGCAGAGAGGTAGCAAAGGGAGACTAGTTCAGGAAGGGAGACAAAATCTCTGTAATGAATGAGCAACAGAAAATCTTCTGCAGAGGGAGAACGTAAACAAGAAATAATCTTCCAAGCACAGGACTTAAGCTTCTGCATTTTCTTTTTATTCCTAGCAATGTGCACAGTGACAGCTGATAGAGTACAAATTTCAGTGTACGTCAGATTGAGAGCTCCAGAAGGTTTATTTCTGCAGGAGATTAAGGTACAAATATTTCCAGATTAGTTTCAGGGTGGCAAGATCAACTCCCAGCATGAGGTCTCTGCCATCATAGAGATGCTTCATGACACTTTTTCTTCTCTCATAAATGAAGTGGCAAAATTGCTTCTTGAGGCAAATGGGAGAAGTCAAAAAAGCAGTCTTGTTAGATGTCCTGGGGAGTGAGCGGCATGTTTTCTGCACTGGATGGTCAGGATGCAAAGAGGATTCAGTGTTCTCTGTGAAACTGGACAATCAGAAAACAGCTGACTACACCCGGGTTCTACCAAGGATGGCCTCGGAAAGAAACATTCCCACCAGTCCTGTTATCACTGTAGTGAGTGTGCATTAAGAGAGCTGGAATGGAGATCGTTGTTACTAACACAGGTTGATTTTATGAAAGGTCACAGCCAGATTGTACATGTGAACATACTGTTGGACATGCCACGGTAAATCCGTACAATTCATTTTAGTCTCAATTGCTCTGGGAAACCTATTTTTGCCAGTTACAAAAAATATATGGTTCACTGACTACCATTAGTTTGAAAAATAAGGGAGGATATATTTTGACCTGAAAGAGGTAGAAGTTTGATCCTATTGAAGCTGTAAGGAGCTAAGTACCTAACCTGTTGTTGGGAAAGGGGCATGGTCTGAAGACAGCGAGCATTGTTCTCATAAAGTACACATATTCAGAAGCAACCTTTTAAAATAAAACCCAGTAGAGAACTATTTAATAAGCAAATAATAAGGGAGGCAGTCTGTGTGCAATCAAGTGTTTTCTTCTTAGTATTGGATTCCATTTAGTGGGGCCCTAGGTCACCTGGGATTTGGTTTCTGAGCGGGGATAACAAGAAGGGTTCAGCTTTGCACTTTACTATGTGGAGATATTAGAGGCCACTTGGCACTGATTGACTTAAGAGTTTTTATCGATTTGGCTATGGAAGGGATACTAGGAAGGCCGCATAATACAGTTCCATTGGTTAAACTGCATCTGTCTCTGTGAATTTAGGTATGTAGAAAGCTAACGGGGCAGACTAGGAGAAATCCTTTGCTGTGGTCACTCATGGTTTAGGTTGCTTTAAGAAACAGAATGGTGCTCTGTCCATTAATTAAAACTTCCTTTTTCTATAGAGAGGAAACTTTATGCAATGTTTTTATTTTTTAATTAATACATGTTGCTTTACCTGTGACATTAAGAAAGAAACATCTTATTGGTATATACACTGTGGACTTGTGTTTTTCTATTTTGATGAAAAGTCAGCTCGATATGGAGGTGGGAAAGGGACAAGCCTCTCTCTGCTAAGCATCCAGCCTTGCATATTTCTCATGCATATGTCCTGTTTTTCCTCTGAGGACACATAATAGAACTCTTATAGCTAATGTATTAAATTATAAATGCAGAATATTTTCTTCATATAGCAGTTATACATTTTTAACAAGTAAGATTCACGATTCATAAGCATAATATTATAATCCTAATATTAATGAATCAAATTAAATATAATCCTGAGACTCTGCATGCTGGGTTCATGAGTGCCCCATGGTCCTCTTTTTTAGAAGTATTTATACAGTGGACATGGGCTTCACAGGTGACACAGTGATATAGGATTTGCCTGCCAATGCAGGAGACACAAGAGATTCATTTTTGAACCCTGGGTTGGAAAGATCTCCTGGAGTAGGAAATGACAACCCACTCCAGTTTCTTGCCCAGAAAATCCCATGTGGACAGAGGAGCCTGGTGGACTACAGTCTATGGGGTTGAAAAGAGTTGGACATAACTGAGCACACACACAAAGAGTGGACTTAAGTATATTTGGTAAAAGGTGGGAACATATTATATTTTTCAGTGCCTTACTCTTCATTGGAGAGGTTGGAAAAAAGATTATTCTCATGCAGTCGTAAGTGGACTGATCATGGAAACATATTTTTATACAAGGTTGATCCCACCAAAAACAGTTGAACAGGATATTACCAGTCATCAAGGAATCAACAAAAGATTTTAAACATTTTTTAAAATATATGTTGCTAAACATTTGAGTGGGATACACAAAATATGAGCATATAGACCATCCCTCATGAAATCACAATATAACTGGGAAAAGAAAATAAATATGAGTGTGAGCAAAGCACCAATATAAGAGATGAATAACCATTCAGTTAAGTAGAGATGATGTCATGAAGCAACACTTGACTGAATGAATCATGAAAATAGTAAATAATCTTAGGAGACTAGAAGAAAGGAATGTGGCCATGTACCATCCTTGACCCCCAAAGTAAATAGAAGAAAATGAATTTGAGTAAAATTATAAAGTATTGTTAGGACTTAAACATTTAGTCCAAATTGCAAAAGGTATTATAAAGCGCATGAATGTGAAAGCAGGATTATTTTAATGATAATAGAAGTCAGCTTTTTATTGAATATTTAACAGCTTCCATATAATATTGATTAATCTTCATTACAACATATAAGATAAATTTAAGTCATGCAAATCAAAGGATTTAGTCATTGATTAGTTGTAGGTAATAGAGGTATAAGGAATGTGGAAGAAAAACATTGGGAGAAATCACAAAGAATGTGTAGCTTTAACTGAAATTGGTGTTTCTTGAAAGAGCTGGTTCATGGGAAAGAAAACACAAGTTGTTTACAAGGTGATTTTTAGTGAATTGAAATAAGATATTCCGAGGAGGATAATCCTCTAAGCAGTTAGAATTCCAGGAGACTGAATTAAAGAAACAGAATTAAGTGTTGTCTGCCCAGATGAGTAGCTGAAGTCACCAGAGTGGGATGACCACCACAGCCTAGGGCTGCAGACTTTCCTTAGAAATGTTTTACATCTGGAGGGCAGTGAAACAAAGTGGGATTTCATTCTTCTCAGGTAAAGATAACTTATTAGAAAACAAGTTTCTCATGCCACTGCTCAAAGGTCTGTAGATCCACCTGGTAGAAATTAATTTTCAACAGGGACATGCAGATTAAGGACACCTAGAAAAGACACACACAAAAAGTGAGTGTAAAAAGAGAGTGGTAGGTATAGAGCAAGCAAAATCGGAGAGCTTCGTTTTTATTCCACTGGACCACAGAGCATGTTATCAGGTTTTGTGTTGATGCCTTACAAAGCAGAGAAAGGCATCGCTTAATGGAGAGCTGTTAATCAAGTAATGTGGTTTTTGACCTCTGATATTGTATTTTTGTTAGAGAAGGACTTCAGCTGGAGAATACAAAATGTTTGTGGATGCCAAGAGAAGGAAAGTGTTTGACTCTATGTATATGTGTGTATGTGCTTGAGTGTGAAGACTCACACACACACAAACACACCCTGCAGTCTTCTTATTATCACACCAACATGGTAATGGAAAAGGAAAAGGAAAGCTTGTAATGGCCAAAAGTATATAAACCAATAGGTAACTTATGTTTGAACAAAAGTGGGAAAAAAGTATCTACATCACCAATATTACTTTGAGATAATCACAGTAACATTTAAAATGGAAAAGAACTAGTCATACTCTTCATTAGTAACATCAGGATGCATTCCATAGAATATGAACATGAGTTTATGAGGAACACGAGGGTTTCAAATAATGCAGGAAAGGAAATAAACTTCTTTCCTAGTAGAGATGTACAGATGTACTTGTTGATCATCAACTCTTCTGTAAACTAGCTCTCAGTTTCTCTTAGAGGGTTTTGTACAAGTATTGTAAGTAGCCAAGTTTAGCTGGAATCACTGGCACTTTAAATTTATTTTCTTCAATTATTAATAGAATACCATGTTTGCATCCTAAATATTGTCTTTGTTTTATTTAGAGAAACAGGAAAGCATCAAAGAGGAAATGAAAATGGGATAAAATGGATCATCAGAATTTTTTGCTACTTGATTCAGTACTTAAAACAAGATACCCTTCCCTCTGACTGAGAAGACAAAACTGTCTTTGCTGTCCACTCAGTGGACCAAGCCCCACTTAAGTGAATTCATGTATCTAAAGCCAGTGGATTAAAACTCATGAAACTGTTACAAACATAAAACAGGAAGTAAGCACTTTAAGGTGTTTTTGTGGAAACCACTTAGAATAGTATTTTAGGAAAGTTGACTCTCAGGGAGAATTCCAGAGTACTGATAGAACAATTCCAGTTGCCCTGACTTTTAAAAATATTTTAAGAATAAATTCTAGAAAATAAAGATGTCAGGTTTTGTTATTTTTGTTTTGTTTTATTTATTTGCTGTTGATGAGACAGGTTTATCTTCTCTTGTAAATTATTGAGCCTAAGTTCAGTACCTCAGGGTTCTGAGCCTGTGAAATCTTACCAAATTCTGGACTCTGTAACCTCAATGAACTTTCCATCCTAATAAAGGAATTAACATGCAATTATAATACCAGTTTGGATTTAATAAGCAGCACAGTAAAGATACAGAAAAGGTGCTTCAGTATTCAAAACAGAAATGATGACTTTGACCTGTGGGAATTTGGATGACTTACCTGTTTGGAAGGTGATAGTTGAAGGAATTTTATTTTACAGTGTGGAGGAATGGAGGAAACAGTGAAAGTATACAGCCTGTATAAGATGCAGCAAGCTCGTGCATGGAAAACCCGATTTGACTGAAGCACAGGTGTATGCCAGGGAGGTTAAGGCATATGGTTGAAAAAGCCAGTTTGACTTTGACTGGAGGTGGTCTTATAAGGAAGGGAACGTACTGTGATGCACCGGAGGAGCAGCGGGTGGGAGTCTGGGGACTAGCATTCCCGTCTATCTCTGCGACTCTCTTCACCAGTGTTCTTGTGAATCGTTTGACCTCCCAAGGGTGGGTGCTTCAGCCTGGCACTTATGGCACCTAGTTGGAAAGCAGCGTGTCATCTCACAGTGACTGTATACGGAGCAGTTTTACGGTAGGTTTGGGGTAGATGACTAAGTTAATGGTTGAATGCCAGATGAGACAGTTGGCTTGTGTTCAGGAACCATTTTTATAACGCTTTTGGATCCATAAATGGAAGAATTGTACTCACTCTGATGGAAGGCTCACAATATGAGAGAGAATTGTGAACTGAAAACTCCCATGACAATAGTGAATTGCATTGTAAATCCCAGTGAACACTCATGCTGGAATGTGTGCTGCTTACAATATTGTATCTCCGTACGTATGTTGTGTGGCTTTGCTTTTCTTCTTTTTCACAGCACATTTAGTTGAATTTATTTGTTATGTGTGATCAGCTTGGGCCTCTATCCCAAGAAGAATAGAAACATGGAAGCCAAAGTTCTTTACTTTGGAATCTAGTCAAAGGGCTGCCTTGAAATAACTATCAACACCTGTATATGTTAAGTGTTCTTGCCACAAGGGAAAAAAAAATGCCAACTTTGGCTTCTAAAATAAGCCTAAAGGCATTTAACAGTTTCTCCAGGGGAATCAGTTTCCAAATGTGATGGTTTTCAGCACTCAGGGAGAAAGAGAGAAGAGCCAAAACCCAGTGCAGTATCTGTCAGATGTTTTGGTAGAGATGGAGGTTGAGAGATAAGGAGAAAAGCAAATGAAAAATACAATTTCAGACTAATTCTGCTCAATTATAAAAATAGAGAAAACTTGTATTTCTGCAAATGTTTTTCTTTTAAGCTAATGACCAAACAGGTTGATTCTAACAATTTATAAACTAATGTTGAATGTGTTCTTAACCAGCTCAATATTTGACTTTAATCGTATGGATTAACAATGGAAGAAAAAAGAATCCTCATTACTATAAGAATTAAAGCTATGCATTTTCTTTAACTGCTAAATTGGAATTAAAAAATCAAATCATCTGAATATTCCATGTACTGCACATGAATTGATATTTCATTTAGATAAACTGTAGATCACAAACGTTGTTGAATTCTAGTCTTATGTGACCAAAATAAATCATTATAATGTATTTTAGGATTTGAGTGTGACTTCTTCAAATTATCAAATAAATGTTTAGCTGTCATTGGTAAAATTCCCAGTTTGTGTTTTAATAAATTATGTATCCATAAGATATTTTAGTGTATTTGTTTCAAACTTTTTTATGACAAATGTGTCTATATTTGTAAACGTTAATATGGTAGTTTAAGAATATGTATTGATTAGTTTCTAATTAAAATTTAAAGCAGAGAAACCAAAGATACTTTCCTTAGTTCGCCTTTCAATTTAGAAAATACTGCTGGTCAGTTCAGTGTTCAGGGAAAACGTGATGCTCTCCAGTTTTGTGGGTCATTTCATCCTGCATTTGCGCAACAGTTTTGTGTAACACATCAGCCGTGGATCCAGCTGATTGTAGTAAGTGCTAATTACACCCAGAGGATACTTTTATAGTGAAGCTTAAGAAAGAGCAAAATATTACTATAAATTCGGAATTAGCAAGCACTTTCTATAAATAACTAGGTATCAAGTACTTTTATTTTTTTAATTTCAAGGTCAAATGATTGTTGTCACAACTATACAGCCCTGCTATTATATCACAAAAACAACCTTATACATTTATGAGCAAGTCTGGCTTTGTTCCAATAAAAATATGTTTATAGAAACAAGAATTGGACTGGTAGCAACCTTAGATTATCAGTCATTGCTATAGATGACAGGCATATCCCAAAGTGAGTTCTGAGGAACTTTTGACCCATGAGATGTTCATAGATGAAAAGGAACTTCTGGTCAAGTAACTCTGGGCAGTGCCACTTGGAATGCCTCTTCCTTCTTTTATATAAATTCCATGTCGTCTTATTGAGGGTTATGAGATGTTGTGCAATAAAATGAGCTGTCCACTTTGATTAACTCACTTCTCTTAAACAGAACCTTGGAATTATCTTTATTGTATTAACTCTTAAACATATTTTAGAATCTATTATTTAGAAGCAAGTTTATAACCCTATAATTTAACTAATTATGCAGGTTATCATACACATATCTTTATTCAATTTTTTTTTTTTTAGATTCCCTGTCAACTCATAAACTCTTCTCCACAAAAGTATCCAGGCTAAAGTCCCATCTTAACTAGTTCTGAGTACTTTTCTGATTATTCTGTTTTTAGGCATATTACTTCCTGCTGGCAATTTGAGCTATTAGACTTATTCTGCCTTTTCCTACATAGTCAAATGCATTACAGTTTAAGTGGATTCAAGATATAGTTTCTTTGTGTTCACTTTCTCAATAAATGGATGCATGAGACAAACTTTGTCTCTCCCTTCTGGGTATTTATAATACCAAAGAAGTATAATGATGAAAGTTATAATACTATATGATAACAGCTCTAGTAAGAGAAATTCTGAATGTTGTCAAATCACAGATGAGAGGTCAGTTCAGTTCAGTTCAGTCACTCAGTTATGTCCAACTCCTTGCGACCCCATGGACTGCAGCAAGCCAGGCTTCACTGTCCATCACCAACTCCCGGAGCTTACTCAAACTCATATCTATCAAGTCAGTGATGCCATCCAACCATCACATCCTCTGTTGTCCCTTCTCCTCCCACCTTCAGTCTTTCCCAGCATCAGGGTCTTTTCAAATGAGTCAGCTCTTCGCATCAGGTGGCCAACGTATTGGAGTTTCATCTTGAACATCTGCCCCTGCACTGAATATTCAGGGCTGATTTCCTTTAGGATCAACTGGTTTGCTCTTGCAGTCAAGGGACTCTCAAGAGTCTTCTCCAACACCACAGTTCAAAAGCATCAATTTTTCGGTGCTCAGCTTTCTTTATAGTCCAACTCTCACATCTGTACATGACTACTGGAAAAATCATAGCTTTGACTATATGTACCTTTGTTGGCAAAGTAATGTCTCTGCTTTTTAACATGCTGTCTGGGTTGGTGATAGTTTTTCTTCCAAGGAGCAAGCATCTTTTAATTTCATGGTTGCAGTCACCATCTGCAGTGATTTTGGAGCACCCCAAAATAAATTCAGCCACTGTTTCCATTGTTTCCCAACTGTTTGCCATGAAGTGATGGGACCAGATGCCATGATTTTAGTTTTCTGAATGTTGAGCTTTAAGCCAACTTTTTCACTCTCCACTTTCACTTTCATCAAGAGGCTTTTCAGTTCCTCTTCACTCTCTGCCATAAGGGTGGTGTCATCTGCATATCTGGGGTTGCTGATATTTCTCCTGGCAATCTTGATTCCAGCCTGTGCTTCATCCATCCCAGCATTTCTCCTGATGTACTCTGCATGTAAGTTAAATAAGCAGGGTGACAATACACAGCCTTGACGTACTCCTTTCCCAATTTGGAATCAGTCTGTTGTTCCATGTCCGGTTCTAACTGTTGCTTCTTGACCTGCATACAGATTTCTCAGGAGGCAGGTCAAGTGGTCTGGTATTCCTGTCTCTTTAAGAATTTTTCAGTTTGTTGTGATCCACACAGTCAAAGGCTTTGATGTAGTCAATAAGCAGAAGTAGATGTTTTTTCTGGAACTCTCTTGCTTTTTCTGTGCTCCATCAGATGTTGGCAGTTTGATCTCTGGTTCCTCTGCCAGAGATGTCTAAATCCAGCTTGAACATCTAAAAGTTCACAGTTCACGTACTATTGAAGTGTGTCTTGGAAAATTTTGAGCATTACCTTGGTAGCTTGTGAGATGAATGCACTTGTGCAGTAGTTTGAACATGTTTTTGGCATTGTCTCTCTTTGTGATTGACTTGAAAACGGACCTTTTCCAGTCCTGTGGCCACTGCTGAGTTTTCCAAATTTGCTGGCATATTGAGTGCAGCACTTTCACAGCATCATCTTTAAGGATTTGAAATAGCTCAACTGGAATTCCATCACCTCTACTAGCTTTGTTCGTAATGCTGCTTGCTAAGGTCCACTTGACACTGCATTTCAGGATGTCTGGCTCTAGGTGAGTGATCACACCACTGTGATTATCTGGGTCGTGAAGATCTTTTTTGTACAGTTTTTCTGTGTATCCTTGCCACCTCTTCCTAATATCTTCTGCTTCTGTTAGGTTCATACCATTTCTGTCCTTTATTGTGCCCATCTTTGCATGAAATACTCTGTTGGTATCTCTAATTTTCTTGACGAGATCTCTTGTCTTTCCCATTCTGTTGTTTTCCTCTGTTTCTTTGCATTGATCCCTGAGGAAGGCTTTCTTATCTCTCCTAGCTACTCTTTGGAACTCTGCATTCAAATGAATATATCTTTCCTTTTCTCCTTTGCCTTTAGCTTCTCTTCTTTTCTCAGCTATATTTAAGGCCTCCTCAGACAGCCATTTTGCATATGAGAAGTACTAAATCATAATGAAGAGGTCAGAAAAGATGGAGAAGAAGCAGGAACAGAGATAAGGAAGCAAGATTGCCAGACCTATGGAGCTGACATTCAGTTTTAGATGTCTGCCTCAGAGATGTGTGGGGGTTTGAATTAAGCAGGTCTTTCCTGATTTTCTAGAGTTAGTGAAGATAAGTGGAAAGTTGGAGAGAGAGGCTTGATCATATTTGTACTCTAGTCATGTAGCTGTAGCTGAAATGAGGAGGATGGATCAGAGGGTGCTGGGCTGCTTAGTAATGGGACTCTTCTTCAGTTGCTCTATAATTTTCTCAGGGCATCTTCCATTGATGACCCATTACTCAGATTGTTCCTTGAGACAAGTAATAACATGCTCCCCAGCCTCTTATGTTCTGTTGAGAAACCAGGAATCAGGTAATATTTTTTTTCCCCTAAGACCATCTGCTTTAACGTTAAACTCTATTTGGAGATATTGAAAAATTCAAAAGAGTGAAAAATAAATATTTTTAGAAAATTCAAAGGAGACTTTACTACATATTTGCCTTTAAATGAAAGTTGACACCCTGAGGCCAGCCTGACTGCTGCACCCGAAGGAAATCATGGACTGTGAAGGCAAACCTGGGTTGTTTCCTCAGCAACAGCAATTAACCTGGAAGAGCCTTCCCTTAGGTCTGTTTTAAGACAACAGAACTGGTGGGCATATAAATATACACAGGTGTAATTACAGACCCTTCGTGTCCTTGTTCACCTGCACTGTTCATTTCCAAATGCGTGAGTTATTTCTGGAATATCCTTAATTAGAATGTAGCGTAATGTTGTATTTGCTGAATAACAGTGTATGAAATATGTATACTTAGCACAGTGAAGCACTTACAAAGATGTGAAGGGTTTTTTTAAATTCTTTTCTTCTATAGTACAAATTACTCTCTGTTGGCAGCTGGGCCCTGGAATATCATGTGTGTGTCTGTGTGTGTGTGTGAATATATATACACACATATGTGTATATATGTTTGTGTGTAGACATACATGTGTATATCACAATCTTATATACTCACAAAAATATGTATACACATTTATATGTATACATGTGATGGTTGATGGTGGTTTAATCTCTAAGTCATATCCGACTCTTTGTGACCCCGTGGACTGTAGCCCTCCAGGCACCTCTGTCCATGAGCTTTCCCAGGCAAGAATACTGGAGTGGGTTGCCATTTCCTCCTCCAGGGGATCTTCCCAACCCAGGGATCAAACCCGGGTCTCTTGCACTGCAGTCAGATTCTTTAATGGACTGAGCCACGGGGAAGCCATATATAATGCATATGATTTACATACTGTTTCTGTAATTTATTCTGACTAGTTAACATGCTGAGACATGTAACTTCTCATGTCAAAACTGAAGGGTATGTGGACTTCTGTGGTTGTGATAGAGGATCAGGTGTTAAAAGGCAGTGGGAACAAAGCCATGGGTTAAGCTTTTGGGGAATTGGATCAAAGAGGAGCTTCCTTGGAGCCCCTGTTAATATCAACAAAGCAGAAGCAATACCTTGCTTCTCTGAGCGTTTTCCTGGTTTCTCTGACCATGCTCATCATGGCTACCAGACACATTCCTCAGTTGTGTGAGTTCAGGAGAAAGCAGCATCTCTTGGAGGAATTGGTGCCAGAGCTTTGAAGTAGCACAAGTCTGTCACTAGAGTCTTAAGCATTTCTACTACCAATGTGACTGCCCCACTTGAAGGCTTATTATGAGCTAGAAATACAGTTAAAGAACATTAAAAAAAAATATTTCTGATGATGAGAAATCTGCCTTCATGCATTCAGCTAGGAATGAGGAAAACTATTTGGAATGATATTTCACTGTATTTATGCAGGTTATTCTTTTTTAAATTTATTTTTTAATTGGAGTAAAATTACTTTATGATGTTGTGTTAGTGTCTGCTGCACAAAAGTGAATCAGTTGTGTGTATACTTGTGTCCCTTAACTCTATGCAGGTTATTCTTTATCATCCATCAAGATTAGTGGTTCCCAAGTAGCTTTGGTTTTCCTCTAGTAGAGCTTCCATAAGGTAACTTGAGATACAGTCTGAGCCTAAAATGTGATGCTAGCAAGAGTCAGATGAGATCTTATGTATATTTACAGCTATATAAACATAGGCAGCAGGGGGACATATTTCATCATTTTTTTCCTACACTTGAAAATACTTTCCTGAAACTTGGAGCCAAGGTGTAGTAAGTGAGGGCTGTGAGGCAATAAAATAAAAACTTAAACTGTGAGTAGAAATATACTTTAACAGAAATCATGGAATTAAATCTTTTTGAAATAACTACAACTATTTAGATCTTTGTTCGGTTGGTTGCTGCATCTCTGAAGTAGCTTCAAAGTTTGTTATCACTTATTAGAGTTCTTTTATCAAAAATATTTCTGTAGGTAATTCAACTATTTCCTAGTTTCCTTAGATAGCTAGGCTTTCTACATTTTATTTTACCAATAGCAGGCCCAGACTGCTAATTTAGGGAGGAAATTTGATGTCATGAGAAAATATGATTATATAGTATTACATCTATTCCCACGTTCGTATTTTTCTGCTGTCTTACATAAGTCTCACTTTTTTTTTTTTTTTTTTGCAGAGAGCTCATGGTGATAATAAATGAGAAATTTAGGGAAAACCTGGGTGCTATATTTTTAGCATACAAGAAGTACAGAATTCTGGCTTTTTTTTTTCTTCATTAAGAAAAGCAGGCTAAACTTTTTTTTTTTTTTTCCCTATACCTTAACTTGTCTATTCAGCAATCTAATTTTAGTTAAGTTGGAGGAAAATAACTACACTGTCAATGTGGATTGCAGTCTGGACATCCAGACTGCATATACCTTTTTTTTTTTTCTTCATAATTTTTTCTCTGACCAGTGTGTCTCCTCAGAGCACACTTTCATGATCATTGAACTTTCCTGGAAACACTGTGGCATACCATAAATGTACATCTGCACTGGTATTACATGTGCACATATCTTTCAAGGAAGATAAACCCACTGTTGTTAAAACCAGAATAGGATTGTTTTTCAGTCTTACTCTCAGAATAGGAAGTAATTGATGCAGCATCAGCTTTATTTTGAAATAATTAAAGACTTACAGGAAGGTTACAAAAAAGGGTACAGAGTTCCCCTTCATGCCAGTTCTCCTAATGCTAACATCTTGTTGTTGTTGTTGCCTAGTCACTAAGTCGTATCTGACTCTTTGCTACCCCATGAACTGTAGCCCCAGGCTCCTCTATCCGTGGGATTTCCCAGGCAAGAGAACTTGAGTGAGTTGCCATTTCTTACTCCAGGGGATCTTCACTACCCAAGGATCAAACTCACGTCTCCTGCATTGGCAGGTGGCTTCTTTACCTCCGAACCACCAGGTAATCTATAGTGCATAGCCATAGTATAGTGATCAAAAGCAGGATGGTGATATTGGTGCCATTCAGTTAACTAAACAACAGGCCTGATTTAAAGTTCACCAGTATTCTGTTTTGTTTCGTTTTAAGCAAATGTCCTTTTTCTCTTGTAAGAGCTAATCCAGAAATCTCACCTTGTTTGTAATATTCATTTGTGCACACTATTCTTTAATTCATGATAGTCCCTTAGTCTTTCCTTGCCACTGATGATCTTAACATTTTTGAAGACTTCTGGTCAGTTATATTGCAGCATCTTACTCAACTGGTGGTTTCTCATGATCATCCTGAGCTTCGACATCACTGTCAAGTTGTCAGTTAGACCATACATGAATACTGTGTCCCCTCAGTGCTGCATGGCTGAGGGGGCTCCAGGCCAACATGACCTGCTGATGATGTCAGCCTTGACCACTTGGTTAAGAGGGGGTTGGCTAATTTTCCTCATGTAAAATTATTCTTTTCTCTACAGTCTTAGCTTTAGACAAAGACACATGTATTTCTTTTACATTTACTAAATATTGTATATTCACTATACTCTTTTATGACTCATTTTTTCTGCCTGAGAATTATAATACTGGAACCTTACCCTTATCCCAGTGTAAAGTTAATAACACTGTCCTTTGGAGGTTCGCAGATAAAGGACACTTTATAACTGGAAATGATCACTCTATTGCATTTTAAATAAGAACATAAATAGAATGGTTAAAAGTAGATTGGCAGCATGTGCTCATTCCACACCCAGAACTAGAGGGACATCTGTTATATATGTGACAGGCCAGGCCTGAAATCTGGTTCTCTGAGAACCAACTAGTGTTTGTTCAATTTGGCCTAAGTCAGCCTGATGAAACAAAGAGCAGGTCGGTCACATTCTGTCTATTTTGGCCATAGAACTAACCCATGAATAACCACCCATTGATCAGGGTAATAAAATACTTTTTAAAAACTGTCATATTTGAAATTTCTGCTGTTCTTGTAAGGGAGGAAAGCGTACCTTGGCATGCCAACGATTCTGAATCCTTATGCAATAATTCAGTTTCATCAGTTTGTATCTGATGATGAAGAATCCCCACCAATGCAGAGAAAGGCAACCTTTGCACAGAGGTTTATCAGCTTTCTCCTCTGTTTTCCTTTTGGAATGTCACTACTGTTGGGCCTGACACAATATGCTGAGGGGAAATTGGGCACTTACAGGTCTAGTAGGAAGCAGTGGAAGGAATACCAAAGAAGTATCTGACTTACTTGCCTCCCGAAGCTTCACTTTCTTGTTTGGCAAGTGAGAATAATCATATACTTATCTCCTTAAGTTATTGTGAGGATTAGATAGTTCATGTAACACCTTTGGATAGTAACAGACATAGGAAGTACTCAAGGAAAAAGAACAACAACAAAAAAATAACCTCGTTGTTTTCTTTGTCTACCTTTCTCTACCATCTTGCATACTGATTGATAGTACTCTGCTTAGTCACTCAGTCATGTCTGACTCTTTGTGACCCTATGAACTATAGCCTACCCAGGCTCCTATGTCCATGGGGATCTTCCAGGCAAGAATACTGGAATGGGTTACCATGCCCTTCTCCAGGAGATCTTCCCAACCCAGTGATAGAACCCAGTTCTCCCACATTGCAGGCTGATTCTTTACCATCTGAACCACCAGGGAAGCCCAAAATACAGATAGATCTGAGTGCAAAAAAAAAAAAAAAAAAAAAAAGTTTTTTTTAAGGAGGTGAGTACTTGCCTAAATAGTTTTATATAATATGCAGTGCATTTCTGGAAAACTCTTCTATGCCAAAGAAGAATTCAAAAGAGTTTGTCAAATCATCTGTAAATCTCCTATCATCTGCTTGCAGATCTGGTCTAAAAGACAATGATACTAAAGTATGTTTACAGGAATTTAGCTTTTTCTTCAAAAAAATGATCTCCATGGGCAAATAAACTGGAAAGTGGACTAGAAGGCACACTCCATGATGACAGGGTCTACTTTACTATGACATCCAGTGCCTAGCACACTGCCTGACATACTGTATTTATTCAACAAAGATTATTCAGATGAATATTGCTATATATTTCTATAAATTAATAGCACAGAATCTGGAATGTACAGTCTGTTTACCATTATATGAGATTGCAAGCGATGAATATAAATCCTGTTTTACCATTTCACTGAAACGTAGTTTCATGTCCCCACACTCTACTATAAGAAAGGAGACTTCTAAGATGGCACTTCTAAGTGAGGCAAAGTCCATGCTAAGATTTTATGGTGCTAACCATTTTAAGTGCATTAGTCCACATACTTCCCTATGGACTTCTAATATAGGCAGCAGTGTCTCTGTCATATAGATGAAAAAATTGGAACATCCCAATAGCTTTAACAAAACATTTTGTGCATTTGATACAGAAAACCAGTATTTGAACCTAGTCTGTTTGCAAAGGTCATATACAGTCCTGGTTCACACTAGCCCACTTTGCTGGCTGTCCACTGTTCCGAAACTCTAGAGCCCTTTACACAGCCAGTAGAATAAAACAAGCTCCATGAGGGCAGACTATACCTGTCTTATTCATTTCTGTATTATGTGGCATGTCAATTAGTAGAAATTTAGTTAATGACTTGGGAGTGAAGGACAGTGTGTAAATGATTTCAGCCTGTTTGTTTGCATAGCCTGTCATAATGTGTGCATGTGTGTTTGCCCTCTTATTTCTACTTCTGATTAAGTAGATACAGGCTCTCTTTTAGGCTCCCAGTTATCTGATTTGGCTGTCCAAGCAATTGGCAAGCTGTGCATAATGATGAATATACTGGTAGCTTTACTTCCCCACTAAGTGCATCCAAGTAAAAGCACTGAAAGTCGTACGATTCTTGCCACTTAAAATCTGACACCTAATGTATTAGGTATTAGAGTGTTTTGTGCTTACCTTTAGCTCTTCTTCGGTTTAGGTGATTAAAAAATGCCTGTTGCTGTCTGTATGTGCAACATGCTTCATTAACAGTGATTTATTTGGGAGTTTAAGCAGAATTGGCACTCTGCAGCACACCAGTGGGCAGAAGGAAAACAAACGTGAGATGGTTGCTAAAAACCCTTCTTTCCTGCTCTGTTGGTAGGAGCCTTAAGAAAGTTTGCAAAGTTTACTACCCAATACCCAGAAAGCAAAACTAAAACTGTAGTCTCTGGGCAATATCAGCTCCCCCAAGCCAATCAAGTTCCTCCATGCACTCTCCTCTGACGCTCAGGAGGGAATCTTACGGGTTACGAGTTGTTCCTCTTTGGCACAGTGAGCTGCCTGCATCCATGTCTCTCCTAAAGCCAGATTCCTCCACTGCTTGTCCATCTTCGTTTCCCAAAACGTTTGCCTCCTCAAAGTTATGCTCAGCTTTTTTAGTAGAATCCGGCTAGAGAGATTTTCTCTTACATTGCTTTCAATAACCCGGAATCATCACTGTTACTTTGCCGAGGAGAGTGTTTCAGTCGTTCAGTCATGTCTGGCTCTTTGTGACCCTGTGGACTGTGGCTCGCCAGGCTCCTCTGTCCATGGGATTTCCCAGGCAAGAATACTAGAGGGAGTAGTCATTCTCTTTTCCAGGGGATCTTTCCGAACCAGGGATCGAACCCCGGCCTCCTGCATTGGCAGGAGGATTCTTCTACTGAGTCACCAGGGAAGCCCACCGAGGAGAAAAGTAAGGCTAACCGAGGTTAAATGACTTGCCCAGGGTCAACAGCTAAATGGTAGATGTGGGATTTAAAACCTGGTTTGTGTAATTCTAAAGCTGATATTTTCAACCACCATAGGGAAAGCTAAGACATTTTTATATAATTTGCAAACCATGTTGATTTTGTCGTGTCTATTTGAAATGCTATCTGGGAACGATTCTGAGACTGCCCCTGGGCTAAGCTGGAGAAAGTGCCATGCTCATTTAGCATTGTCTTCCCCGGGACTGGGAGGTGAATCATGGTGGTGTCATGTCTTTTTCTGTCTTCTGTTATGATCTACTTCTGTTGCAGTTTTGTTGTACTGAGAGTATACATTCCAAAGCAGAAATGAAGTAACTGAGAAGCAGACTAAAGAAGAGGAAAGTGCCGTGCACCTTTTACATTGCAATTGCCTGTTTTTCTAATAAGCCTGTGTTATAACTTCAGTATTTAGGAGAATTTCAGTAGTGTGGATAAACATCCATATTATGAAGTTCAATTTTCAGGGTTGCTTTCTAGTATGATGCAAATATCCTATATCTTGTTGGTGGTAGGGGTGCTATGACTGCATCATTTTTTAAATATTTTTTAAAACCTTTGTTTATTTATTTGTCTGCACTGGGTCTTGACTGTAGCATGCAGAGTCTTTCATTGCAGCATGTGAAGGCTTAGTTCCCTGACCAGGGACTAAACCTGGGCCCCTGCATTAGGAGCATGGAGTCTTAACCGCTAACCACCAGGGAAGTTCCCATGACTGCATAAATTTTGGAAATCTCATTAACCTTTATGCTAAGATGAATACATACTAGTATATGTGAAATATACTTCAGTAAACTTGTGGGGAAAATACTCAGAGTTTATGTCCTGTCTCCATTACTTATCAGCTCTAACTAAGGACAGTGTACTTACCCCTTAAGTATAATATTGTTGTATCACTTAAAGGGTTGTTTTAAAGATTATATGAGTTAATACTTAGGAAGCAACTACTACATAGTATGTGCTTTGTGATGTCTATTTATCATTTCCTTAGTTATTTCATATTGCATTCTACCATGGCATTGCCTCCAGCATTAATAGCTTAATCACACATTCTTTTATGCTGCTTATTAATTACATATATTAAGCTGGAAACTTTTACAAATAGATCTTTCATATATGGATAATTGCATAGTATACATAATATATGTAATTGTATCTTTGAATACAAGGCTTTTCTATTTTCATCTAAATGATGCTAGAATACCACAAAGTATATTTGTTCGTTTTTCAGTTGAATTTTAAAAGTGTTCAGTATCTACATGTTTCTAAATAAATATTTATTCAAACCGAGGGATTGCAATGTGTGTTTGAACATAATCCAAACATTAGACATGGTAAGATGTTTAGGGTGAATATGAGATATATACTTAGAAAACTAAGCAAATAAATAGAAATTTCTGAAGTCTTTAAAAATTTAACTATTACAAAAAGGAAAATATTAGCATACTCTCTCTGGGCCTTAGTTGAAAAATCATTAACCAAATTAAGTTATGTAACTAAATTTGGACGAAAGTGGAACCAGGTATTTGTGTGCATGTTTATGTATGTGCAGCTCTCATTGAGAGTGATTATAAAAGGAAATTGGATTGTCATCATTTATAAAAGAAACTAATATATATATATAATATCCCCAAATTGAGAAATAGTGGTCTAAGCATTTTTATGATGATTGAGATACTTACCAGAAAGGCAACTTGTTTTCCTTGGGAAGAAGTTCTGTCAGGGAGTAGAAGTATTTAAGCTATGTTTATGAATTACTTTAATAAAAGTAAAATGTAAATACAACTTTGGAAAGTTGTATATTAAGTGATTACCTGGTGGAGACTATGAATAGTAGATATGTATTTATGGCTGGGGATTAAATTGCAGTAATGGAACCATACACAGAACCTAAAAGCAGTGTATCAGTATCTGAAACAGCTTTGACGTGTGAGAAGATGGGGTCATCTGAGAAATTGTGAGATGTCTAATTGGTTATGGCAAAGACATGGTGACCACTATTCATTTGACAGATTAAATCCTTTGAATGCACACCCTTTCTCTGATATATGATGCATCAGGGCTTCAGTGATTCTTAGAAGCAACCTGATCTAGATCTTTCTTTTATAGGTAAAGAAACTTGCCCAACAAGTAAATAACAGGACTGACCTAGGAACCAAGTTGTTCTGAATCTCAATCCTGTGATCTTTTGAAATGGCACTGTGATTATTGGAATTACTTTCATTTTTTTTGAGATGATCTCCTGAGGAGCAAAGTGTAAAGGTCTAAAATCAATGTAGAGTAAGGTTTTACAAGGAGAAAGTCAGAAATACAGAACAGACTTTTGAACTTTGTGGGAGAATGTGAGGGTGGGATATTTCAAAAGAACAGCATGTATACTATCTATGGTGAAACAGATCACCAGCCCAGGTGGGATGCACGAGACAAGTGCTCCGGCCTGGTGCACTGGGAAGACCCAGAGGAATCGGGTGGAGAGGGAGGTGGGAGGGGGGAATCGGGATTGGGAATACATGTAAATCCATGGCTGATTCATATCAATGTATGACAAAACCCACTGGAAAAAAAAAATAATAATAAAAAAAATAATAATAAAAAATAAAATAAAATAAAATATCAGGCTTATAAAAAAAAATAAATAAAACACATCCACAAATTCTTTAAAAAAAAAAAAAAAGCAATAGTGCATATATACTCTAAGAAACTTTAATACGAGATTTTTCAAAATCAGTGTGTAGAAATCTTTTGGCTCTCAAAATGTATAAAAGATGTTCTTTGATGACTGAATTGATAAGATGTTGACTCTCTGCTTTTATGCTGGAGTGAATATTAATATAATCATTATATTTCTGGTTAGAATTGCCATAAGTGGCAGACACCACACAGTCTAGAAAGCCTTTAAAAATAGGGGTAATTGTCTACCTTAGCTGACCCTCTGTAGTTCCTAAAAGTCCTCTGTAATATGATCTTATGATGGAAATAGAGTCCAAATCAGCTATTGAGTAGGTAAGTATCATCTATATAAGATGGTGCATCTCATGTGTGCCAACCTGTTGGTTAATTGATGCAGTTTTCCAAATGTCTTATCCAAACATTTTATATCTTCTTTACACTATTCTCTTCATATATTAAGATGCTTGGGACAAGCTATTCAAAGAGAAACCAAGCAAGACACATTTTCTCACCTTCCTGGCAGACTGCTTATTGCACTGTCCACTGAAGCAGGGACGATCTCAAAGAAAT
Organism: Dama dama; assembly: GCF_033118175.1. NCBI lineage: Eukaryota > Metazoa > Chordata > Mammalia > Artiodactyla > Cervidae > Dama > Dama dama. The sequence continues at coordinate 29,003,193 of NC_083704.1, read as the reverse complement.
AGTTGTGGAAATATGTTTCCTGTAGAATATAGAGTAAAAATCTGTGCAAGGAGACAATGTATTAAGCTAATTTGATTGATATTAATTTTCATTGTCCAAGAAGAACCTGTAGACCAGATACCATAGGATACAAAGTATAGATTATCTGTACCACTAAGTTGGTATATAAACTAAGTTATATAATCAGTGATCTTTTCTACCCAACTGAGTTGTCATGCCCTTATGGACAGAGACCTTGACCTTGACTCTGCATTCTGCATATAGCCATGTGAATAATGAGCACTCAAATATATGTTGACTGATTGAATATTAAGATTTGACTACATACCATCTTTCCTTGAAATGATTGACAGCTGGCTTTCCGAGGAAGCTGAATTTCTCTCTTGCTTTTAGTTCTGCTCTCTGCTTTCTTGCCATTATGATTGACTGCACCCCTTATTAGTAATTTTAGAATTAGAAAATGCTCAGTTATACACGAAACTGTGGATGATCATTTTTAACAATCTTGCCTTAAGAATGACTGCATTCTAAATAGTAATTAGCCAGAAAATAATCACTCCTGTTGTTTTTACACTTAAAGGGAGAAAACCTTCATAGTTGTGCTCTTGACAAGAAGAATTCTGAGTTGACTCTAGTGAAATACAGTCTTCTAACAAAGTCTCAGCTCTGAAACCCATGCTCCACTTTATAATATGAATATTACACAGATCGCGTACCTCTCATCAGTGGTGCTGGCTTCTGTTTCTGCAGGACAGCATGAAAAGCAGAGTTAGAAAAGAGGCAGCACCAGAACTTTATGTCGTCATGTAAAAGACACATCACTTAACTTACATTTCTGTCGATGTGTTAGAAAAGAGAAGTATGCAGTAGGAAGACATAGATTTGAACACTGGCTCTGTTGATTTAGAGATGTTTGACCTTGAACAAGTTCCGTAGACTCTCATAGTCTAATTTCCAATATTATAGTTTTATAGAAGATAGTGACATCTGACCCTCCAGTGTTGCTATGAAGGTTAAATGAAAAGGGAATATCAAAGCTCGTGGTAGACACTTGAAAGATGTTAGCTAAGTTTATTCTTTCACTGACACTGTTTATTGATTGTCTGCTCTGTGCCATGAGCCTCTAAAATACTATCCCATGAGCCTCTTAAATACCAATGATTAAGACAAATATTCCTACCTTTATGAAGTTTACAATCTGAGAGGAGATTTGAACTTAATCTAAATAATAATAATAATGGAGATTTACTTTTAAAACATAGATTGGTTAAAGTTTACAACACGTGTGTGCAAAAGACAGGGTTCATGGTTTGAGTCCCAAACTGTAGACAAGCAAGTATGTTTACAAAGATTAAGTGACTTTCCCAAAATTGATAACTAGTGGCAAAACCTGGAAGAAAGGACTTAATTCCAATCTAGTGTTTTTATACATGAGGTTGTGAAAAATAACATACTTAGTATTTAGAGATGCAGATCCCGTGTTGACCAGAGGAGACAGGCAAAGGGCAGGACTAGATATTCTGTGCTTCTGGGAGTTGCATGTAAAGCAGATTCCCATACAGGGAAACCAGATAGATTCAGAACTTTCCCCTGTTTAAAAGCATCCCCATCCTCCTCCAAATCTTCAGATTCAACTCTTTTTTTTTTTTTTTTTTTTGGCCAGGGAGGGTGAGGGTGGGGAACTGCATAGGGTCTTAATTGTGGCACATGATCTGCTTGCAGGCGCCTGCTTGTCTGCCCAATTCTCCATAATCGTGGCATGTGGGCTCCAGAGCTCATGGGCTCAGTAGTTGTAGCGCATGTGCTTGTTTGCCCCATAGCATATGGAATCTTAGTTCCCCAACTAGGGATCAGACCTACCTCGCCTGCATTGAAAGGCAGATTCTTAACCAGTGGACCACTAGAGAATTCTCCAAACTCTTTAATATATAGTCAAGGTCCTTTGGGGATCAAGCCCGTGGCTTAGGTGGTGGTGTACTCTCTTTAACAAGGGTGATTGCTAAGTGTCAAGGTCCTGTCCTCGGTCCCTTCCACACTTTCTCTTTAGACTGCACAATAAGCCTGCATTAACCCACTCCAGTACTCTTGCCTGGAAAATCCCATGGATGGAGGAGCCTGGTGGGCTACAGTCCATGGGGTCGCAAAGAGTCGGACACGACTGAGCGACTTCACTTTCACTTTTCATGGGTATTTTGGACATGAACTTAAGCAAGCTCCAGGAGATAGTGGAGGACAGGGAGGCTTGCTGTGCTGCAGTCCATGGGTTTACAAAGAGTCGGACACCATTTAGCAACTGCACAGCCACATGGGTATTATTGTCATTACAGATGAGCTACCCTGCTGGGGAATGTAGATTCAAGCGTAGCGTCAGATGTGAGTCTGTCTACTTTGCTCCTTCCATTATCTTGCTTTGCAGTAACTTGAACACTTTCTAAATTTTCCCTTTCCTTGTCCATGTCACTTGACTTGGCATTTCCTTCCTCTCTCTTATTTATTCTTTAAGACTCAGTTCAAACTGTTAGCCCCTTTGGAGAGTTTTTTATTTTTTTGGTATTTGTTTGTTGTTTATTTGGCTGTGTTGGTTCTTAGTTGCATCATGCAGGAGCTTTCATTGCAGTGCGGGGACTCTAGTTGTGGCTCTGAAGCCTGTGGGTTTAGTTGCCCCAAGGTATGTAGGATCTTAGTTCCCCAACCAGGGATCGAACCCATGTCCTCTGCATTGCAAGGTGAATTTTTAACCACTAGTCCACCAGGGAAGTCCCTGGAGAGCATTCTTGAAGCCCCTGCCCTACCCCACCCCTTGGCTCAGTTAAATGATGTTCCTTTTCATCCTTAGCACCTTGTCCTTCATAGGTGTATTATGTGAATTGCACTGAAATACAATGATTGGTTTAAACGCCTTTCTTGCCAAGTTAACAGTGAGCTCCTCGAGGGCAGGGCTCTTACCTCTCTGCACATCCAACCCCTAGCCCTGCCTCTGTCCCCATTAGCACATCTGCTTATTCATTGAGCTGAAATAGAGCTATTTGGATAACGACAGATTTTTAATTTAGTACAGTGCTAAAACTAATCTTTATGTGATTAAGCCCTATATGTAGAACCAGGACATGTAAGGAAGAACTGAATCATGCTGTGTCTTGAACACTATATACTGAGTTCTTCAGCATGACTGTTGGAATAAGAATTGTTTGAAGAGTTGGAGGCTAGAGGAGTTTTGCTCTGTGGAGCTCTATGTACAGATACACTGTGGAATTCTCAATTATTCATCTCCTTCTGGCTCTGCCAGCGAAAGCTGTCCAGTCCTGTTTCACTGTGTGGTCTCCTCCCAAGGATTTACGAGTCTAATTCTTGGTCAAGGTCCCACCGTTAGTGCTGAGTACACTGCCTTTTGCTACAACCACCTTAGGATAAACCAGAGAGACTCTCAGCTGCAGGGGAGATCTATGACCGCCATAACTCTCGCCTCATCCCACAGCTTGCTTTCTGGTTCTGGCAGAAAACCGAAATTATAAAACTTTGTATCCTGCGCCATAGCCCCACATGAGGTTCATGAATCTTCACCTCCCTTCAGAAAACCCAGTTCTCTAGTTAAGACTGCCCACCAGACAAATTACTGTCAACTGGCCCATTATTTCTGATTAGTGAAGGTGAGCCTTACCTACTGAGAGGTAAATAAATGCCAATCAGGTTCTTGAAATCCTTCATCTCTAAAAATCTACAGCTCTTAACAGAACGTGCACTGTAAACAGCATCCTATCATGAATCAAATCTTTATGGTATAATTGGATACATTTTCTAAATTAATTTTAATTGCTTCAAGAAACTGCTTAACATTGTAGATCAATCCCCAGGTCTGAGATGACATTTCCCTCACAAAATTAATTATTAATACCCTGATCATTTGCTAAAAACATTAATAGTTTTCATTGATCAGCACATCCTGTTTATCTAAAATGGCCTAATCACCATGCATGTCAGAAGAGTATTTCAACATATCCAATTAGAGACACAGCCCGCTTTTCAGCCGCATCAGCAGATCAGAAGTTAAGAGTCCCTTTTGTCTTTACAACATATCTAGTCTGGTTTTATCAGAAACTGAGGTATTTAAGGGCACAAAGGACAGGAGAGTTCTCTAATGATGGTTCTTCACTTTCTATAAGCTTTCTGGTAAACATAAAGGCTTCTAAGTGATCACATGGTATCAATTAATGCTAAGAGCCCTTGATTAACGAGCTTGTGTCGGTCCGTGTTCTCATGTAAACCTGTGTTCCCTCAGTGTTTTTCCTGGTAAGTGGTAGTGAGATGAGAAGCCTCAGGTTATCATCAGCTTAAAAAAAAAAAAAAAATCTCAGGGCTACAATAGTAATCATATCTAGCATTTGTATGGTGCTGTGTGGTTTTCAATGAGGTTTCATTTACTTAACTAAGAAGAGTCTTTTGAAACAAGCTTGGGAGGGAGGCTGAGTGGAATATATACCCAGGACCCTGTAACTTGTTATAACCCAAGCTGTAAAGAGAATGTGTCTTATGGTGCCTTAAATTTCTCATTTATTTGATTAAATGATGAATAGGAAGAAGGATTCTGCTCATCTTTCAAATCCCAGTGGGAGCTCATCTCCTTTGTGAAGTCCAGAAGTGTCCCTCCTTCCTTCACAGTGGCATGACGTGTTGCGGTTTTATGAAAGTGTAGGCAGCTTGTACCCCGTTGGAGGAGGAGACCCCTAGAGCTAGAGCTGGGATCTCCGTTTTGGCAGGTCCCCTGCCTCACTAGTGTCTGGCACGCAAAAGGCACTCCACAGATGCATGAATCCGTGACTGGCTAGCAGGATGGACGGGAGAAGGGATGAGTGAAGGAGAACAAGCCAAGCGCAGTGTGAGTTCTGTTTTATTGAGGTCATGTTGCAAACCTTTCACACCTAAAGGCAGTTCAGCTTTGTTTGATCCCCCCGGCATTTTAAAAAATACTGTGAATTGATTTCCCACATTTAAAACTTGGGAGATTTTCAAAATAAATACCAGTTTTTTTCAACTGTTCTTTGATAAGTTGTAAATGCCCCTGCAACCGTGGGTCGGTACCCCTCATGTTAGCCATCAGCACGAGCTGAGGGGTCCCTGCCCCTTCAAAGAGAAGAAGCCTGTGCCCATCTGATGGCCCATGAGTGCCGCTTGCTTCACCCATCCACTTTCCTGCTATGTAGATTGTACACAGAACAAGTAGCCTCTCTTCACCATGGAGTTTTTCTGTTATGCCTGGCTAACAGAAGAATCACTGTTCTCATTCATGCCCTGGATTTGTCCAAAAGAACCTAGTAATTTGTCTGGAGGCACTGGAGCTGCACATTTCTGTTGCATTTTAGGGATGAAACATAGAGCATTGGGGGGGGGGGATATTTGAATTCATGGGGCGGTTATCATTTTTCACACATTTAACTCCATTCTAAAACTTCAAAATTTCTCCTTAAGGTCCATCAGGTCCTATTTTGTTCAGTGACATTTCTTCTGTATTCACTATTTTGGGTATATTATTAATTGGAAAATAAAAATAATAGCACCTGGAGATTAAGGGACTGGAAAAGAACTTATAAAACATAATTTAGTCCCCTGCCTTCGGGTTGGTTCTCATCTAATCAGAAGCTGTTCTTACCTTCACTCAGTAGCCACAGGGATCTGTCAGCTCCAGTCTCTACCCCAGTATCATTGGGAAGAAGAAAAAGAGGTTTATTTGCTTCATATTCAAAATTTAACATGCTTTCTCTTTTTCGGTAGTAGTTTTCCAAAAGTCACTTTTATTCATATTAAGTAAATTTGCAGAGACCACAAGGAGAAGTATTCCCAGATCTCATTGTCATGTCTCTTCTCCTTCACAGATTAAAGGTTGAACACAACTTAAAAGAAGCAGCTATTCTGTTCACTTGTTATTGGACTTGAAACTCCTTTGACCTCGGAAACTGAAGATGAGGTTGCCATGGGAACTGCTGGTACTGCAATCCTTCATGTTGTGCCTTGCAGGTAGAGTGTCATTTGAAAACTTTTTGATTTAAAAATGCCACTGTATTTCACACTAATTCAAAAGTGGGCCTTCACTTTAGATGGCAATGATAAAATAGTAAGAGTATGCACTACTATGACATAGCGTTCGCTGACACCACTGGATATACTCTCCTGATGGTCTTTTAGCGCCTCTTTTCATGGTGTTGTATCCAGAGCTAGACACTGATGTTTCGCCTGTCTGTCTAGTCCTTTTAGAGTTGTATGAGCTACTATTTGGTTTGAAAGTTGTGATTTTTGCTCATTCTAGCACTCAATTGCACAGAGATATTGGACAATAAAGCTGATTAGTCTCAAGTATTACCTACTTTGAGATCAGTGGATGGAACTTTATCTGGATGACTCTTTCAGTGTCTTTGTTGATATAACACCATCCTTTGATTCCTTTGTTTTCATTTGAATACACCTATAGGTTAGCAGGAGCCATAAGCATAGACATGAGGCTTTTACCATACTTTCATGGTCAGCTGCTAAACAAGGGCTTTGAAAAGTTCAAACATGCTGTTTATTCCTTTCTGGGCTTTCTGGAAGATGGGGGCCTACGAGCTGACATACACCACTCAGTGTTGATGTGGCCTGCGTCCAGTATGCACTGAGAGTTGGTTTCCAGGTTGAGATGGTGGGAGTCTTTCCATGTCTTTTTGAAATAAAACTAGTTGATCTGTTTTGTTATTCAGAGTGTCAAGTCCAAGACAGATACCTGGAATATATTTCTCTTTTTATACCATAAAACAAAAGTGACTTTTTTAGTCATCACTTAACTTGATTCATGCATTCATTCAGATAATGTTACTGAGTACCTTACAGGGAACCAGAACTGTGTTAACATCTGTGGATATGCTCCTATGCAAGAAAGACACAGAAGTCTATTAGCTGAGTTCTCGAGCCATACTGACTTGCAGCTAGGTACAGTAAATTACTGTGATTACTGCGTAATTAAAGGTAGTAATGGTAGTACTCCCGATATGGATCCCTTATGCATGCCAGACACTGCACGAAGCACTCAGTGTACTTCATTTCATTATCTCATGATCACTAAGAAGTGTTTACTCTTTATTTTTGTCACTGTTATTATTAATATTATTACTAAAGCATTAAGAATTTAAGAAACTCACCCAAGGTCACCATGCTAGGAGGTGGTAGAGCAAATAAGGTTCAGACTCAGAGCTGACTAACTCCAGATTCCATAGTTTTGACCAACATGTTATACAGTCTTGTAGCTTTCTCATTGATTTCTTCAGTGTATGATTGTAAATTACTCTTTAAATTTTGGCTTTCATTCTTCCTAGGTTTTTCTAAATGTGAACCGCCATCCACTTAGAAACTTTAGAAAACCCTAGCTTCAAAGCCTGCGCTTCTTGCCTTAGTTAGGTTTACAGCATCCTCACCATTCCCTGCTTAGGGTCCTGTTGGCATCTAGCTGTCTCTTTTAGAAATATTACTTCTCACCCTCATCTGGTCAGACGCTAAATGTCCGCAACTCAGCAGATGCCTCAGGCTCTGTGCCTCACATCCTTTCTCCAGTCTTTTCATGGGCCTTGACCCTCCTGAAAGTCCTCAGCTGGGACAATCTGTGTCTAATTTCTCCTGACTCTAAGATAAACATCTACTTTAAAGTACAAGATCATGAATCAATGTCTCAGTATTTGATCATAGCAATCTGTGGTCAAATTAACCCACTGTGCACAGTAGATATCAAGAAATCAAAGGGTTAAAAATCAGTGAAGCCATTAATCTCCTCAGTGGTGTTTTAGAAAAACTCAAAATTCTCACCCAAGATGTGTACCTATATCTTTTTTATGCAGTTAACCTTTTGCAGGAAATCATTATATTGATTTTTTGGGGTGAGTCTTTTTTGTGAACTGGTTTACATGGCATTAATATTCCGTTACCATATGCCTTTTTCAGTGTAGGTAAAGTCAAGCGTTAATTAATGTTTTTGTTTTCTTGCTATTTGTCTTGATTTCATTAATTTACATAGTACTCGACACTGAATTCTGAACAGATTTCTTTAACTGCTCTTTCTTTTCCTTTTCTATACTTTCTTAGTTGTGTATTTCTTGATTAGTTTTTGGCAAGGAAAATAGTTTGTCAATTATGTTTATCACAATTAGTGAATCTCAAATATGCTTTTTTTTTTTCCTGATCTTTTTTCCTAAACAAGATAGAAGATTCAAATAAATACACAGGTTTCTCTTACACGAGATGCGTCTTAAAAGGTCTGCTAATTATTTAAGGAATCGATTAGTAATTTATGGTACAATGACAGTGTTCTCTCTTACAAAACTAGACTCAGTCTCTCACAACAATTTAAAACAAAATGTGACTACTGATGCTAGTAGTCTGAAAATTCAGTCTCTACAAAATTGAGTTTTATTTTTCTCCCTCTTAATTTAAACAGGGAGCTCATAACCCTACTACTGAGAAGAACAAGGAAGCTAGTAAATGAATGAAGCATTCTTAAGGTCATACTGACTGCTGACAACAGGCAGTACAAGTGACTGTGGAAAACTGGACAAAACATGTCCTATTAACGTGCCAACTGGTGCCCCACTCTGCTCCTATATGCCAGGTCTCCCAGTTTTTAGCTTTTATGAATAAATCTCCTAATTATTGTTGCCAATCAACTCAAATTAATTTTAAAATAAAAATTAAAAGACTGTATGAGGACCGTCCTGGTGGTTCAGTGGTTAAGACTTCATCTTCCAATGAAGTGGGGTGCAGGTTCCATCCCTGGTTGGGGAGCTAAGATCCCACATGCCTTGTGGCCAAATACCAAAAAACGTAAAACAGAACCAAGATTGTAATAAATTCAATAAAGACTTTTAAGAAATTATCCACATTAAAAAAAAATCTTTAAATAAATAAAAGGCTCTATGAAGCAAATCAAAACGGACTTCCGGCAAGATGCTGTTTCTAGTTTATCAGGTTGCAAAGTCTGTTTCAAGCATTTAGTTTCTATTTGTTATGAGACACAGTACCAAATAAGTAGACCTTAGGGTCTTTATACTAATTCTTCCTTTACCCAGTAGTGCTCTTTGCTTGAATGTCCCCATCAGTTGCCCTCTGGCCTTCTTTGGATCTGTGCTCAAATGCCACCTAATCAGTAAGACTTTTCTTGACCACAGCAAATAAATAAAATTAAATTGAAATAGCAATAATTCCTTTCACCAGTATTTTATACCCCTCTTCTTTAGTTTTCTTCAGAGGTCTTATCACTATATGAATAGCTATGTGTTTTATTTGTCTTTATGCTAAATACCTTTCCCTACCAGATTGAAGCTGTGTTAAGGCAGGCATTTTGCATCTTTTTAGGTCATGGCTTTACGCCCAGCATCTTCAAACTGCATAGTACATAGTGCCAGTCACTGAATAAATAAGCATATGTCAAATGAACAAATCCTGCACACTGACCAGACATGAGCAAGAGAAAGCTGATCTCCAATTTCCAGCCGTGCACTGGATCCAAGGCGTGCCATCTTCTTCATGTTAAGGCAGTGAACCAGCCACCTCTAAGGCTGATTCATATAAATGTGTTTTTCTTTTTTTTCTTTTTCTTTTTTTTTTTTGGTGCACCGTTCCTGGAAGTACTGCAATACCAGGTCGATGAATGGAGTGGACGGAGCAAGCTCCTATTCCAACTCCCAGCTCCAAAAATCCATTTAATATATTGTCCTCGGATAGAGGACGTATCAGATATTAAACTGATAAGAACAGATACTACACTTGATCTTAGCCAAAAGGCCGAGAAGTGATAATAAATGTGTTTTTAAAATTACATTTAACATATGCAGTATTAAAATTTGTTGGTGGGCCTTGAACTCTATCTCTTGGTGTAGCAACCCCTTGTCAATTTCTGCTTTTAACCATAGCTGGGTGGACTGTTCCCACTCTGTATTTTTCTGCTTTGAGTCTTCCTCTAAAGTCACAAGCAAGAGGCACTTCAAGAAATTAACTCACTTCTTCAGCGTGGTCCACAAACCGTGGGGCATGAGAATCAGCAGATAAAAGCCTCAGGGCCTGTCATTCGGAAAGAGAAGCCTAGGCATGTTCCTCACAGTTCCTTTGAGGTCCCCAGCAAGACTGAAGCCCTGTTGCCCATAATACACTCCCTGTCTTCTCCTTTCACTGGACTTCCTGGAATCATCTTCCAAATAAACTGTTTTCAGGTCCTTCTTTCAGGCTCTGCTTCTGGGGGAATCCAGACCAAAAACACGCACACACCAATTAGTAGCAGACGAGAAGCCCATTATTGGTCACATCAGTAATTAGGACAAAACCATACAGAAAACATGATTTTGGCAGAGGTTATTGAAGTGTTGACTGTGATGTGGGTCTGTTTGCCTGTATGCATGTGAGTACCTGCATGCATCACCAACTCAATGGACGTTAAATTTGAGCAAACTCTGGGAGATAGTGGAGGACAGGGGAGCCTAGTGTGCTGCAGTCCATGGGGTCGCCAAGAGTTGGACTTGACTTAGGGACTGAATGACAACGATAACCTGCACGCATGCCTCTACATAGATATGCCTGGAAGTATTATCCAGGTCCTGCAAACAGGTAGTTTTAATTTTTTGTTTTACTATTTGCTAGTTTTATTATTAGCCAACTGATGGACAAGTCATTTTTGCCTCTCTGTGATTCAGTTTACACCTCTGTATGATGAGGATATTGAACAGATGCTCCCCTAGAGTCCTTTCTAACTCTAAGAATATTGTCTGCTGCCTGCTAAGTTGCTTCAATCATGTCTGACTCTTTGTGACCCCATGGACTATAGTCTACCAGGCTCTTCTGTCCATGGGATTTTCCAGGTAAGAATTCTGAAGTGGGTTGCCATGCCCTTCTCCAGGAGATCTTCCTGATTCAGGGATGAAACCCTCATCTCTTATGTCTCCTGCATTGGCAGGCAGGTTTTTTTTTTTGTTTTTGTTTTTTCCACTAGCACCATAGTTCTAACTAAACACATGATTTGAAAGGCAGATATATATGCTGAAGGGTCAGAGCTAAGCTTGAAACTTTTTTCATCTAATATGAAAATTTCACATAGGTCCTATGTGTTGTTGCTATGTGTTACTGATTCTGTTCACATTGGCAGATTTGATAAAAAGAGTAAAATGACTGCTTCATATGTTCATATGTAGGAAGAGGCATGAAGACATTTAAAAGTCCTCTGTAAATGGGTGAAAAAAAAAAATGTATGTTTGATGTATTCTCAGTTGGCCTTGGTTTGAGAGAGGCTAAATATATCCCCACCTCTATAATGTAGTTGACCAACTTCAGCAATGATTTCTTTTTGAGAAAGTGCATCCTCTGCAAATGCGAGTATTTTGTTGTCTGCTCACAAGCTGTCTGCTGCTGTTACCGCTGCATCTGGGACAGGCAGTGGAGAAAGGGTCCTGTTTATTTCAAGAGAGGCATAGTCTGGGATTAGCAAGCATTCTCGTAATTGGAGCAAGGAGGAGGCCCTGACTGAATACTTAATCACAGGGGTGTGGCTTGAATCTATGACAGAAAGAAATGCAAAAGTAAAGTCTCTCAGTCATGTCTGATGACTCTTTGCAACCCCACAGACTGTAGCCTGCTAGGCTCCTCCATCCATGGAATTTTCCAAGCTTGAATACTAGAGTGGGTTGCTATTTCCTTATCCAGGGGATCTTCCCAACCCAGGAATCGAACCCAGATTGCAGGCAGACTCTTTACCCTCTGAGCCACCAGGGAAACCCAAGAAACACAAACCAGGATGCAATCAGAGTATATGGAGACAATGTCCAGTGGTCCTCAGGAGGCATTTTAGGCTCAAGATGTGTCCTATATGTTAAAATGAAGTATACTATGGGTGTGTGTGTGTGTGTGTGTGTGTGTGTGTGTGTGTGTGTGTGTGTTAGTCACTAAGTCGTTTCCTACTCTTTGTGACCCATGAACTGTAGCCCTCCAGGCTCCTCTATCCATGGGATTTTCCAGGCAAGAATACTGGAGCTGGTAGCCATTCCCTTCTCCAGGGGATTCTGAACCAGGGACTGAACTTGGGTCTCCTGCATTGCAGGCAGATTCTTTACCATCTGAGCCACCACGGAAGCTCCTAGACTATGGATGCTTTTCTATTCTTCTAGGGTCTGAGAACATGTATGCACAGTAGGAACCCCCAGTATTTGTTGATGTTGGCAGTAGAACTCGGTAAGCACAATCTTATCAAGTTTTCCCTCAATCACACATTCCTGCAAAGCTCAGGATCAGCCCTGAAGATCCCGGCACCCCATCACTATCATGCCCATATAGCCCCACTAGGATGCAGAGTACACAGAAGTGAGTTTCAAAGTTGGCCTCACAACATAGCCAGCAGCAGTATTTCAGTTCTCAAACTCTTGTATTTTCCCCAGAGTAAACAGAAGAACAGACAACTTTCAAATAATTCCCAATTCTAGACAGATATTAAACCCAGTACTGCCTCTGTTTTTGCAAAAGTAAGAAGCGTTCAATTAAGATCAAAACAGAGTAAGTAAATGTCAGTTTTCATACAGCTACTGCAAAGCCTAGTTTTGCACTGAACTCTTAATTTATTGTTTCTCTTTCTAAGAAACTATCTGGCCAGTATAGCCAGCCATGCTGACTGCAGCCAAAGAATGGATTTCCTATTTCCTCTGTGCTGTCTCAGAACCATGGCCATGAAATGGAGCCAAGGTAGTAGAAAGATTTAGCAAGAAGAAAGTTAATAGCTAGATTAAAAAGCAGTGGCTCCAGTGAAGAAAATTTAGGAAAAGAATAGGGAGACGTATACTCAGAAAATAATAAACAGCAAACAGAAAACTCTTTTTGAATATCAATTTAAGTCCTTAAAAACATTCAATCAGTAATGAAGATGTTGAGGTAAATAGAGAAACTGGCAGCAATTTTATGTCCCCACCAGCATGGACAGATAGTAGCAGTGATACAAACCAAATATTATTAGAAATATTCAATTTAAGACCTCTCCTGAAGCAAAATCATTAATGGCTTCATTAGATATGCTCAGCTAGCCTGGATGACTTAACTATACATAAAACTCTCTTACTGATAGAGTCTAGGACATGTTGTATCTTAAAAAAAAAAAAGATCTGATGAATGAAACACATTAGGAAGAAGGGAGAAAAATAGACGGATGAAAAATCCAAATATTGCATGCATTTAATATCAGCTTGTGTGATGGTGCCTGGTTAAAATGTAGGATTCATGGTACTTTCTCAGAACTTGAGGACAGGTGAAGGAACAGCCGTGGAGTTTCCTATCGTGCCAGGAACACCACCCGAAAGCATGGGCTTTGAAATGAAAGAGATAGACCTGTCACTTGTCAGCTGTGTGGTCAAGCTATTTTATCTCCCCAAGACTTGGGTTGCTTTTTATTTTTTATAAAATAAAATAGACAGAATACATGTTTATTGGGTTGTCTGTGAGAGTTGAGGTCATGTATATGTTCTTTATACTTAGTGCAGTGTCTGATACAAGCAAGCACCAGTGAGTGTGAGCTGTCATTCACTGAGTCATTTAGCCTGTCTTTGAGGACCCACCAGTGCTAGGATTGTGGTGCTCTCTGAGAGTGTCGTTTAGCTCTAAGTGAAAGATTGGCCCTGTCCTCTTTACCCTGCTGCTGCTGCTGATGCCACCAGTACCAGCTTCTTAGCACACAAGTATCCCGCCCTTCTTCAGTGATTGAAGTTTGGATAGCAGAGTTTATAGGACATTTGTTGCCTCTCCCCCACCTTTTTGCAGTTTGACCTCATCTATAAAGTAGAAATATGATAAGCTTCTCTGAAAAATAAATACCTAGTTGATTAAACTCATATGTGTAGAGCACTTAGGAAGACATTTTGGCTTAGTAACATGTGTTAGGTGCTATTAACATCACTGTCATTATCATTACCAGCAGCAGCAAACCAGTGGGCATCCATATACGTGTTTAGCAGCCACACCTTTGAGGATCTGCCTCCTGGCAGCAAGGCCCCTGACAGCTGGAGCCATCTATCTGGGGTCTGGCACTGTGAATGCGCTGTGGAGATATCAATGACAGAACTCCTAGCAAGTTGCAGATAAAGGGTTCTAAAACAAGAAGGATCTGGTGGTTCAAAATGACAGAAAAAAAAATTTTTTTAATGAGTTTTAAAAACTAAGATAAATCAAGGAGCACATAGAAGTCCCTAATGCATGTGGTGAAATGGACTGGAATGGACTCCCTAGTGGACCACATCCTTCCATTCTTCTTTCCTCTGAAAAGCTCCCATTGGTGATGTCAACCAGGTATTTCACCTGTACAAAGAACAGAGTTTGTTAACAATGTAGCCCCATACCACCATAATAATCCCATTAATTTGTTTAGCACTTGTTAGTCTATAAAATATTTGCTAAACGATCTGTTTCACAAACTCATTGGAGGCTAGAGACCACTACAATGATAATGTCAGGAGTAAGTGTTTATTGAGCATTTCTGTGCCAGATGTAGTATGGCATTCTTGAGTACAGGATACCATTGAACCTCAGAACAACCTGTTCCTAGATGAGGGGCTATGTGCCATGCCCAAGCAATCAGAGCTCATACAGGTCCAAGGCAGTATTTGGGTCCATCAAGTTCAAAAGCCAGGACCTCTAACTGTTTTGCTGTAATATCCATTGACACATAGTACCTATTATCATGGGGCTTACCATCTTGTAAAGTATTATAAGCCAGTGGGCCTCAAAAATGTACTCTGTGGATGAGCAGCATCGGCAACTCCTGATAACTTATCAGAAATGCTGTTTCCTGGGCTCCAGGCCAGACCTATAGAATCATAACATCTGGAGGTGAGTTCATGTTCCTCCTCCAGGCAACTGTGATGCTCACAAAAGCCTGAGAGTCATAGTAAATGCTCTTGAGAGGCAAGTAGAGCAGCAATTGTCATTATTCCAGTTTTACATATGAGAATCTGAGTGGTCAGGGACCCGCTCAAGGTTATATGCCTGACATCAATGGCACAGCTGAAATCTAGACTTTCTGATTCATAATCTAGTGGTTTATTTCCCCCCCCTAGTGTATACGCTGCCTTTTTACTCAGGTCAGCCTAGCTTTCAGGGCAACTTATTGAATACTTGATGATACAAAGGAAGGGCTTTTTATGTTGAAGAGGTGTCCTGAGTATTGAGATCACTTAATTTTTCTGCTGGGCCTTTTTTCCTGGCCAGTGAACCACTAACAGTGTGGTATTGGTCTCTACTCTTTCTCTGTTATTTGATGTAATAAATGCAAAAAAAGATATTATTCCATAATCTTAAAGAAAGATAGAACTATGTTACACAACCTTTGGAGAGTAGAAAACAAAGGAGAATGTCTCCTGAGCCTACAGCTAGAGTACGATTACTGATCATTTTGGTAAACAATAAGGTACATGTTGTTAGGTGTGAGTTCTGTGCTTGGAGAGATAAAAGAAAAATAGCTTTCATATTTCGCAAAACCCCTAGTGGATTGCTGGGATGTTTTGTCTTCTCAGAGTAATCAAGGATTCTTTCCCTTAAGAAAAGTAACAGATTATTTTGTTAAGGAAAGAAATGATTCTAAGGCAGAGGGCCCACCCCCTCGGTTCTCAATTAAGACCTGTCTCAAAGGTTCTCATTTCTAAAGCAAAGTTTTGGAAAATGACCGCGGAGGACTTTTCCTCTAAAGGCTTTAAAATTACGTTCAAATTAGCCACATGTGGCTGTTACACACTTGAAATGTGACCAGTCCAAACTGAATTACCAGAATCTGTAATACTTTCCTAGGGCTGTTGTAACAGATTACTGCTAGCTCAAGTGGGTTAAAACAACAGAAATGTATTCTCTCACAATTCTTGGGCTAAAAGTCTGAAATCAAGATGTTGGCAGGGTTGTTCTCCCATAGAAGGCTCTAAGGAAGAATCATTCCTTGCTCCGTTCTACCTTCAGGCTGTGGCAGCAATCCTTGGTGACAGTTGTCTTGTAGACATATCAGTCTCATCTCTATGTCCATCTTCACGTCATCTTTTCTGCATCTGCAGGGCAGCCCTTGGATGTGGGAAATCTCCTGCAAAAAAAGGAAAATAGGGAATTCCCAGTAATGACATACTTGACATACTTGGCACTTGACATACTTTCCCTGACGTACTTGACACGTTCACTGCCAGAGCCCAGGTTCGATCTCCAGTCTGGGAGCTAACATCCTGCAAGCTGTGTGACACAGTAAAAACAAAAAGAATGAGTGTAAAATACCTCATTGGTTATTTTTATGTCAATTCTGTTGAAATGAATATATTGGGTTAGTTAAAACATATTCATTTTACCAGTTTGTTTTTACTTTCTCTTAATGTGGGTACTGGGCTTCCCAGGTGGCGCTAATGGTAAAGAATCCACCTGCCAATGCAGGAGACACAAGAGATGTGTGTTCAGTTCCTGGGGCAGGAAGATTCCCTGAAGAAGGAATTGTCAACCCACTCCAGTATTCTTGCCTGGGAAGTCCCATGGACAGAAGTGACTGGCAGCTATGGTCCGTAGGGTCACAAAAGAGTCAGACATGACTGAGCGCCCACCCACCCACCCACACACACACACACACACACACACACAGTGTAGGTACTAGAAAATTTTAATTACGTATGTGCCTCGTGTTATATTTCTATTAGAAAGCAGTGTCATAATAGATAAAGCAACTCACCTGCTAATTCTTAACCTATAAATGTAGCTGACAATAATCGCCTCCTTTTCTTTTCTTTGTAGCATTAGAAACTCTGGTTGGTAGACCTGAAGGGGAGTTGGTTCAGGAAAAGTGTAGATGGGAAAGGTACAAAATGTAAATTTGCAAAGTCCCCAACTCAAAGAATAGGGTGATTGAGTCCCCTTGAAGATTTTAAACTTTGTAAAGTTAGGGATAGTTGTTTTATTCACTAGTTTTAAGAGGCACATGGGATAGTACATGACACAGAGCAAGCAGTCAATAAATAGTAAGTAAATGAAAGAATAAATATGACATCTTTTGTGGCTCTGTTATATGCTTCTACATTCCCTTCTTCTTTAACCTTCTTAAAAACCCCAGGCATCACTAATCCTCTATGAAATTATAGTCTTGGAAATTAGACTATAATAGGCTATGGAATTCATTTAGAGTGAAATATCTAGTGATCAACAGAGCTAACATTGGCATCTACATCTTCATACTCCAAGTACTGTGCTCTTTTCTATCATAGGCCCTCTAAGATGCCTTCATAGACGAAACAGTTCATAATCTTACATCCAGCAAAAACAGTGAAACAGGGAAGACCAGGGGATTTTTTTTTTAAGTATTTCTGGAGAACTTTCAAATTGTATCATCCAAAACAGAAGTAATTTATACACATATATTCATAGCCTCAGCCTTTCTCGGTGTCTCAGTGGTTAAGAATCCACCTGACAATGTAAGAGACACAGGTAGGGATATTTGTTTTGATCCCTGATCCAGGAAGATCCCCTGGAGAAGGAAATGGCAACCCACTCCAGTAGTCTTGCCTTGAAACCTCCCATGGACAGAGGAGCCTGGCATGCTACAGTCTTGGAGTTGCAAAGAGTCAGACATGACTTAACGACTGAACAACAACAATATTCATAGCATTATTAGTCACAATAGCCAGAAATTGGGACAACCCAGATTCCCATGAATTGATGAAGAAGCAAACAAAATGCCTTGTGTGCATGTAGTAGAATACTATTCAGCCATAGAAAGGAATACTGATATCATAACATGGATAAATCTTGAAAACTTTGTATGAAGCTGCTCACAAAAAGCCACATACTAGATGAATCTATTTACACAAAATGTTCAAAATAGGTAAATCCATAGAGATAGAAAGTTTATTAGTGAACCATAACAGCACTTAGGAGGGTACAGGATGTGATTGCTCTTGGATGTGTGGTTTCTCTTAAAAATGATATTCTATAATTAATCTAATGATGGTTGGACAACCTTATGGATATATAATACTAAAACCCACTTATCTTAGTTTGTTCAGGCTGCTATAACAAAATATCATAGACTGGGTGGCTAATAAACAATAGAAATTTGTTGTTCACAGTTCTGGAGGCTGGAAGTTCAAGATCAAGATATCATGTCAGTGAGGTTCTGATCAGAGACCTCTCCCAAATGACAGACTGCACACTTCTCTCTGTGTCCTTATATGGAGGAAGAGGCAAGGGTCTCTGCAGTCTGTTCTGTGAAGGTGCTAATCCCATTCACGTGGGCTTGGCCCTCAGGACCGAATCACCTCCCAAAGACCCCACCTCCTGATACCAGCGCATCTTATCACACAGGGCATGCATTCTCAACACAGGAATTTAGAGGGACATGATCATTCAGACCAGTGCCTGCGTGCGTATGCAGTCATGTCCGACTCTTTATGACCTCATGGACTGTAGCCTGCCAGTCTCCTATGTCCATGGAATTCTCCATTCAGACCAGACCAACACTTCATGTTAAGAGGATGAGTTACATGCTGTATGAATTACATCTCAGCAAAAAATAAACCTTCTGAGAAGCAAAACTAAGACAGGCATTACTCCCTCCAGAGAGAGTCTGTCTTGCTGTCAGGAAGCCACGGGTACTAGAGCCAACTGCCCTCAGATGTGATTCACAGGATTGTAATCCTATCTGGGTGCTTTTATCAAGTTGACTGGGTTGACCAGTGACACTCAGAAAAATTGGTGGCATAATCTGAGTATAAGTTTCTCAGTGCACTCACTGCAGTCCCAGAATGTCTTCCACTTCAAAGGGCAGCTACTGTAATAAGTGGAAAAGAATGAGAGACAAACCTCCCTGGGAGCATGAACTCTCTGAGTTTAACTCACCCAAGGTGTCATACTGGATCCCTGGGGAAGTGAGAGAGGTGGAGGGAGAGCTCCGTGCTATGAGAGTGGTCCTGAGGAGTCAGGAAGTGCATTGACTTCACCAGTTTTCAGTTCTGTCTCAGGTGGATATCTGTAGGGAACAGACATCTTTTCATGATCTGTCTGTCTATACCAAACCCCTTGGTGGCCAGAACTAAGAACACACATTGGGACTTCCCTGGTAGTCCAGTGGCTACGGATCCACTTTGCAATGCAGGGAATGTGGGTTTGATCCCTGTTTGGGGAACTGAGACTCCCACATGCTGTAGAGTCCCTGAGCCTGTGCTCCCGAGCCCACACCACAACCAGAGTCCGTGTGCCACAACGGAAGTTCCCACGTAACAGCAAAGATCCAGTGTGCTGCGTCTGAGACCCAATGGAGTCAAAATGAATACATAAATATTTTAAAGATACGAATTGAATCTGTGATTAAACCCCACCTCCCCCCACATCAGAGGGTTATGTCCCAGTCTTAAAAGTCTTAAAAATACTTTTGATGCAAAGAGAAGGTGATGTCCTGGATAAAGAGTGCCTGAGGGAAGTGTGATGCCATGTGTATTATTGAAAAGATGTGAAAGCAGCAATGCATATGTTGCTTGAACTACTTAAGGAAAAGGAAGCAAAAATCAATATAAACTCCCTCATTTCAGCTATAGTGCTTCCTCATAGGTGACATCTACACCAGAAAGAAATTAATGCAGTTTGAGGCACAGTCTGCTTGTTGATGTAGAAACAAGCGTCCAGACAAGCAACTCGAGAAAGGAAAGAAAGTGTTACTCTCTTCTGAGGAACCTTGAAGACTAGGCCAGTGGTTAACGTATCAGTTCCGTGCAGGACGTAGTTACTTCCACAGTCAGAGAGTCACAGCTGTCAAAGCTGTGCTCTCATCCCGTCTCTCTCTCTTTGGGCAGATTTGAAAACCAATGAGCAAAAGGATGGGTTTGTTTGCCCGAGCTCCCATGGCTAGAGGCTTTCTGAGGAAGGATTAAATTGGGAAGGTTTCATTTCCTTTTCTCTCCGTAATAATAACCCTTCCTGATTTGGACTTCATAGTTGTTTTCTTATTACATGACAGCATGTCTTAGCTCTATTCATGTAAATGGATATTGAATTTTATTATTACGAGTGTTGAGGACAAAAGTTTTGATTGCCTTTGTCATCTGTTTTCCCACTGGAGATGAGTTTTAGTAAGTTGTAATAATCCCCTATAGACTTTTTATACAGTAGCAAAGCACTTAGGAGAGGAGATTACCTTTGTAAAGTTAGAACTTTTTTATTTCTTTGAAAATACTTAGCACACTTTTTATTAATTTATTCACTTATTTAGTTATTTACTAAGCATCTATTACATTCTACGTAGTGATAGATGTTGGGTATACATAGTTATTTGTCGTTTAGTCCAGGGATTTAAGAAATTTGTAATCTTGATTTTAGATCTTGAACTTAAATCCAGATTTAAGTGAGAAATATAGGCAAAATACAGTATTCTTCTCAATGAACCATAATGTTAAAATATCAAAAGCTATTTCCTTGGTACAGCCTACAGTGGAGAAGACCATGATCCTGGGGTGAGATAAGTTTGGGTTGAAAACCTTTCTCTCAGTGTACCTACTAAGTGTATGAATTTGAAGAAATTGCCTAATTCTCTGAGAAATTAGATATGAAATACTTAGCACAGTGACTGGCCTATAATTAGGATATAATAACAATGTCTATTGCATTTATTTATTGATAATAAAGATCATAACCTTCTCCGCATTTACCAGGGAGTCCCAGTGCAAGCAATATCCTTCCATCTACTTCATTGATGTCAGTGGCTTCTGAATGACATAGTAGGAATAAAGAGGGAAGAAAACAGTGAAAGAGAGAGAGAGGATAACATGCCCAAATCTGGTCTGTCGTGAACACTTCTGTGGAGGAAAGGTCAAAAACGATGATGTTTGAGTCCGTTGTGAAGTTGACTAAGAAGGGAGCAGGTCTTAACCTCCTTCATAGGTAGGAAAGGAAAAGAAGGCAAGATTGATGACTGTTTCTCTTATGTAATTTTATTAATCTGAGGACAACTTGTATCTTATCCATAGCTCAGTTGGCAAAGAATCCACCTACAATGCAGAAGATCCCAGTTCAATTCCTGGGTCAGGAAGATCTGCTGTAGAAGGGATAGGTTACCCACTCCAGTATTCTTGGGCTTCTCTAGTGGCTTAGCTGGTGAAGAATCCACCTGCAGTGCAGGGAGACCTGGGTTCAATCCCTGGGTTGAGATAATCCCCTGGAGAAGGGAACGGCTACCCACTTTAGTATTCTGGCCTGGAGAATTTCTTCATGGACTCTATCATCTATGGGGTCGCAAAGAGTCAGACATGACTGAGGGGCTTTCACTTTCACTCTATAGCTGTATAGATACAAATGTTTATAAGCATTTTATTACTGTATATTTACCCTGTATCTTGAGCCATATGCTAATATTTGAATTAGAGAATATTCAAAATAGGAACACTTTGTCATCCATCTAATATTTTATTACTGTTAATTACTATTTTACCTGATTTTTCACTTTTCTTACCATTGAAACATTACAGTCTTGGCCAAGGTATTCATTATTGATAATGATGATGATAATAACAATACTAATAACAATAACAATACAGCAGTAATTACTGTCTACCTCCATCTCATCTAAATGCTTAAATACATTATATAAATTATATCGGGTTCAGAGCAGCCTTAAGATGGCTAATATCATCACATCTGCATCATACGGGAAGGCAACTACATCACGGTGGGTGAAAGTCATGCCGGAATGGCTTCACCAACACCAGGTTCATTCTGCCTCTCTCACCTGGTTCACACCAGCCTCCGACTTTACCAGGGACCTTCCTGAGCAGCACTCTTATTTTTGTAGATCATCTCCTGAGCAGGACCTCAACCTTTCTGCCCTTCCCCAGTGCCTGTCAGCTTTACCCTTCATCATCTTCCTCCTTAGTTACTGGTTAACCCATTACTCTGGAGAAAATAAAATTAAACTGTGTAGATGTTATGTCCCAAAATAGCTTTGTTTTTTTTTTGTATGCAGTCACAGTGTAATGATCCTGCTTTCTCTCCAAGAGGATATCTTTCCCCTACTCCCAACATTTCATATCCCTTTGAATTGTCACTGTTTTCTTTCCACCCCCTGGGGTAATAGTCATTATCTCTTTCTCTGGCTTACTCCTGGTATGTTTTCTCCCTCCCTCCTGTTTTCCTTTGCTTTCTCAGTCTAATTATATCTTAGCTTAGAATACAGATGTAAAGCTAATGAAATTGTCTTTAAACACTCCTTCAAACTCCAACTGTTCACCTCCCTCTGAGTTAAAATGAGTCAAGTTTTAATTTATTTATTTAAAACTTACTGGGCTAATGTATTCATATATTCAAATACAGCATACACTTTGAGTGGGCTTCCCAGGTGGTGCACTTGGTAAAGAATCCACCTGCCAACACAGGAGACAGAAGAGACACCATTCCATCCCTGGGTCAGGAAGATCCCCTAGAAGAGGGTGTGGCAACACACTTCACTATTCTTGCCTGAAAAACACCGTGGACAGAGGAGCCTGGCCAGCTACAGTTCATAGGGTCGCAAAGAGTTGGACACAATTTACGGACTAAAACAACAATACACTTTGTACAAGATATCTTCTATGCTTCCTTTAAAGGAAAAGGTGAAATTCTCTAACAAAGTCTTGTCCATAGACTAAACTACTGCCTCCACTGTAGGAATTATGCTAATTCAAAGAACAAAGCAAAACCTAAATAAATTCCCATCTTTGAGCAGAAGAATAAATAATAAAAGCGCAGCAGTGTTTGTCTGGGTCAACATATTTTGCCAGAACTTGGTATGATACTCTCTGTAGGATTTCTTTGAAAAGTTATGAACTTCTGATAAGACTGGAAAGTAGGGGGTTACACACATGTGATCTTTGTAAACTAAAAATTGTCAAGTGAAAATGAATTTTCCCCTCTCCTATTTTTTCTCTTAGGCAGAGTTCTTGGATGCCCTCTTTGGGAATATTTGTCTCCCCAGTGGTGTGATATTTGCACAAAAACTTGGTTTTAATATAATATTTATCTGACTGGAAATAGAGTCAAGTTTGAAGTTGCTCTGGATTCCTTGTATGTCCCTTATGATTTCTTAGACTTGTTCTGTTCAGCTGCATTCAAGATGAGAAAAGGGAAAAAGAGATTATCAATCAGTTGCACTTCATAATTGTTTATGATTTCATATTATCTAAACAAATCCTCAATTTATTAAATAAATGTTTGGTTCAGTGATTTGGAATCACTTTTGAAAAAAAAATGCAACTATGTGTAGTAATGAATGAAAGTAATGACCACTTATTATGATAGTCATTTCATGGTATATACTTATATTAAATCATTATGTTTGATACCTTAAACTATGAATAATCCATGTTGTAGGTCAGCTATACTGCAGCAGACTGAGGGGAAAGCAAGCACTATTACTAACATCAAAAACTTGAAAAAAAAAAATAGACACTCACAGAAGAAATTACTCTTGAATTTTGTTCTTTACCTTTTTATTATGTTAATGTATTAGAAACCCGAGGAGTCTAGAACAATTTTTGCTACTTCGTAGTTTTGTAACTTTAAGTCAATCACTTGACCACTTAAGACCTGAGATACTGCATACGTGGATAATGGAATGGAACCAAAATGAGCTTTCTAGGCCAGTGTTACCCACAATTCAGTGATCATCTACTTCTGCTCAGTCTGTATACTCCTCATCTACAGAAGTATTATTATTTACTCCAAAATTTTTTAGCTGGCATTCTTTTTATTTATTTATTAACTTATTTATTTAAATTGAAGTATAGTTCATTGGCAATGTTGTGTTAGTTTCAGATGTACAGCAAAGAGATGTATATATATGTGTGTGTGTGTGTATATATATGTGTATGTATTCATATACATGCTTTCAGATTCTTTTCTATTATAGATCATTATAAAATATTTACTTCAGTTTTTATTAGCTCTATTTTTAGCAAAAGAACTTCATCATAGGAGTATCAAGTAAAAGCAAAATAGTCATAAAAGTAAATATTACAGCAACAAATGTATGAAATCCTGGCTTTCCTTACATAACTCTGATTCTGACTCCTGTTATTTCTCCACAAAACTAAAACTGTCAAATGTTAGGTTTTTATGACATCAGCTCAGACTTTCTTCTTAATCAGAACTCAAAGAGAATTAATTGAAGAAGGTATGAGTTTATTCTTGAGTGAATAATATTATTTAGTGCTGTGTCTCTGTACAATCTAAAAGTTATCTGTCATACCAGTGCTTGTGCAGCCCACAGTTTGGGAGATGCTAATATAGAAAGTTGATATTTTCTGGTCCCCAAATAGATGTAATATCTGAACATGATGTATCAGATACACTCTGGCAGAACTGATTCAGGTAAATCATATTTTTGTGTGAGATCCTGTTCTTATTATGAATTATTTTTCACATACGAAAGTAATTGTATTTTTGACCCCGTATACTATGCAAAAGTTAATATAAACCAATTATGATTAAGATAAGTAACAGTATTATTGTACTGGCTTTATAATTCTATTTCATGATATCCAAAGGCTTTGTAAATAAGAATAGAGCCCATCTTCTTACTTAACCTCTGCCTATGCAGAATATCAAACA
This sequence comes from Dama dama, assembly GCF_033118175.1. Taxonomy (NCBI): domain Eukaryota; kingdom Metazoa; phylum Chordata; class Mammalia; order Artiodactyla; family Cervidae; genus Dama; species Dama dama. The sequence goes on along the minus strand of NC_083704.1, from coordinate 28,978,584 downwards.
ATGAGTGACGAAGTGGAAGTCAAAGTCACTCAGTCCTGTCTGACTCTTTGCGACCCCGTGGACTATACAGTCCCTAAAATTCTCCAGGCCAGAATACTGGAGTGGGTAGCCTTTCCCTTCTCCAAAGGATCTTCCCGACCCATGAATCGAATTGGGGTCTCCTGCATTGCATGCAGATTCTTCACCAACTAAGCAATCAGGGAAGCCCGAGTGACATAACGGGGCCAGACTAACCTCTGATGGAGCCCTCCAACAGGCTACCTGGCACATGACAGTGTTATGACCAGAGGCCCTTTAAGCGCATGGTGTTCTTTTTTTTTTTTTTTTTTAAGATCTTAGTCTTTATTATTTTTTTTTATTATTATTATTTTTTTTCCAGTGGGTTTTGTCATACATTGATATGAATCACTTTCACAAATCATTGAACTGAAAGGCCCTTCAAAGAATGTTAAAAATAAGGCACTGAAACCAAAGAAACTCACAAGGCCTGTTTTTGAGAAGCAACTAGACTCCCTAAAACTTTTAAGAATGGTTTCCGTGTTAAATCTTGCACAACTGATGCCACAGCTACTCAGCACTCTGTCAGAACACCATGCGCCATACTCTGTCAGAACACCATGCGCCATACTCTGTCAGAACACCATGCGCCATACTCTGTCAGAACACCATGCGCCATACTGGCGCCATACTCTGTCAGAACACCATGCGCCATACTCTGTCAGAACACCATGCGCCATACTCTGTCAGAACACCATGCGCCATACTGGCGCCATACTCTGTCAGAACACCATGCGCCATACTCTGTCAGAACACCATGCGCCATACTCTGTCAGAACACCATGCGCCATACTGGCGCATGGTGTTCTGACAGAGTGCTGAGTAGTTGTGGCATCAGTTGTGCAAGATTTAACACGGAAACCATTCTTAAAAGTTTTAGGGAGTCTAGTTGCTTCTCAAAAACAGGCCTTGTGAGTTTCTTTGGTTTCAGTGCCTTACTTTTAACATTCTTTGAAGGGCCTTTCAGTTCAATGATCTGTGAAAGTGCAATCTTGTTTCCATTTTTAGCCATCCACTGCTGTTCTCATAATAGGCCCAATGTTTTAAACCTGTGTCTTCTGGTATAATTTCTCCCTAGGCAGGACTATCTAAGCCATTCATTCCCCCTGCCCCATTCCCACTAAGATAATAACTGTATAATGGATGCATTAGAAGAATGCTGGGCTCATTCTCAACTTACCTCTCTCACTTTTTAAAATGGCAATGAATAGTTACTGTCTCAAGCAAGTTTTCTTTTGATTTTGTTCCTGTCAGGAGTTGGGGAGCAGCTTAGCTGGGGGCTTCTGACTCGGGGTCCCTCGGGAAGTGGCAGTCAGATGTCACCTGGGGCTTCAGTTTCTAGATGCTTCACTGGGACTCGAGTTTCCACTTCCAGGTTGGCTCAGTCACATAGAGGCCTGGCGAGTTCATCCTGGCAGGTGGAGGGAGGCCTCCGTCCCTCCACTCAGAGCTCCTCCGTGGCTGCTATGCAGCCTCGTGGCGTAGCCCTTGGTATCCTCCAAGAGCAAACGGTGCAGAGAGAAAACAGAAGGAAGCCACAGTGCCTTGGTGTAGGACATTGTGGTAGAGGGCCTTTTCCTCCACATTCTGTATGTTCAAGTGAGTCGGTGTGTTCTGCCCAGACTAGAGGACAAGGCACTAGGCTCTCTTTCAGAAGGAAGAATGTCAAAGGATTTAAAACCACCACAATCCACTTTTCTTCATTTCTTGTGCCCCCATAACAACCCAGACTATTATCACTTCTTATTGAGGTGACACACACAATTCTAACTGGTCTTCTTATGCTCACTCTTTTTCAGCCCTTCTCCATTTCTAGTCTGTTATCCGTGTAGCAGCCATAGTGATCATTTAAAAACATAAATCTATCATCTCACAGTCCTTAACTTTGAGTGGCTTATTATTGCACCTGGAATAAAATACAGAACCCTTTTCACACTCTGTGATGAGCACAGGTCATAGCAAACACCCTCTTCCAACAACACAAGAGAAGACTACACAGGAACATCACCAGGTGGTCAATATGGAAATCAGATTGATTATATTCTTTGCAGCCAAAGATGGAGAAGCTCTATACAGTCAGCAGAAACAAGACTGGGAGCTGACTGTGGCTCAGATCATGAATTCCTTATTGCCAAATTCAGACTGGAATTTTTAAAAGTAGGGAAAACCACTAGACCATTCAGGTATGACCTAAATCAAATCCCTTATGATTACACAGTAGAAGTGAGAAATAGATTCACGCGGTTTAGATCTGATAGACAGACTGCCTGAAGAAGTATGGATGGAAGTTCATAACATTATACAGAAGGCAGTGATCAAGACCATACCCAAGAAAAAGAAATGCAAAAGTCAAAATGGTTGTCTGAGGAGGCCTTAGATATAGCTGAGAAAAGAAAAGACGTGAAAGGCAAAGGAGAAAAGGAAAGATATACCCATTTGAATGCAGAGTTCCAAAGAATAGCAAGGAGAGATATGAAGGCCTTCCTCAGTGATCAATGCAAAGAAATAGAGGAAAACAATGCAATGGGAAAGACTAGAGATCTCGTCAAGAAAATTAGAGATACCAAGGCAACATTTCATGCAAAGATGGGCACAATAAAGGACAGAAATGGTGTGGACCTATAGAAGCAGAAGATATTAAGAACAGGTGGCAGAAATACACAAAGGAGCTATACAAAAAGATCTTCATGACCCAGATAACCACGATGGTGTGATCACTCACCCAGAGCCAGACATCCTGGAATGTGAAGTCAGGTGTACCTTAGGAAGCAGCACTATGAACAAAGCTAGTGGAGGTGACGGAATTCCAGTTGAGCTATTTCAAATCCTAAAAGATGATGCTGTGAAAGTGCTGCACTCAATATGCCAGCAAATTTGGAAAACTCAGCAGTGGCCACAGGACTCGAAAAGGTCAGTTTTCACTCCAGTCCCAAAGAAAAGCAATGCCAAAGAATGCTCAAACTACTGCTCAAGAGCCCTCATCTCACGTGCTAGCAAAGTAATGCTCAAAATTCTCCAAGCCACACTTCAACAGTACATGAACCGTGAACTTCCAGATGTTCAAGCTGGGTTTAGAAAAGGCAGAGGAACCAAAGATCAAATTGCCAACATCTGTTGGGTCATGGCAAAAAGTTCCAGAGAACATCTACTTCTGCTTTATTGACTATGCCAAAGCCTTTGATTGTGTGGATCACAATAAACTGTGGAAAATTCTTCAAGAGATGGGAATACCAGACCACCTGATCTGCCTCCTGAGAAATTTGTATGCAGGTCAAGAAGCAACAGTTAGAACTGGACATGGAACAACACACTGGTTCCAAATTGGGAAAGGAGTATGTCAAAGCTATATATTGTCCCCCTGCTTTTTTAACTTATATGAAGAGTACATAAATGCTGGACTGGATGAAGCACAAGCTGTAATCAAGATTGCTGGGAGAAATATCAATAACATCAGATATGCAGATGACACCACCCTTATGGCAGAAAGCGAAGAAGACCTAAAGAGTCTCTTGATAAAAGTGAAAGAGGAGAGTGAAAAAACAACAAAAAAAGAGGAGAGTGAAAAAGTTGGCTTAAAACTCAACATTCAGAAAACTAAGATCATGGCATCTGGTCCCATCACTTCATGGCAAATAGATGGGGAGACAGTGGAAACAGTGTCAGACTTTATTTTTTTTGGGCTCCAAAATCACTGCAGATGGTGATTGCAGCCATGAAATTAAAAGACACTTACTCCTTGGAAGGCAAGTTATGACCAACCTAGACAGCATATTAAAAAGCAGAGACATTACTTTGCCAACAAAGGTCTGTCTAGTCAAAGCTATGGGTTTTCCGATGGTCATGTATGGATGTGAGAGTTGGACTATAAAGAAAGCTGAATGCCGAAGAATTGATACTTTTGAACTATGGTGTTGGAGAAGACTCTTGAGAGTCCCTTGGACAGCAAGGAGATCCACCCAGTCCATCCTAAAGAAGATCAGTCCTGAATATTCTTTGGAAGGACTGATGCTGAAGTTGAAACCAATACTTTGGCCACCTGATGCAAAGAGCTGACTCATTTGAAAAGACCCTGATGCTGGGAAAGATTGAAGGTGGGAGGAGAAGGGGATGACAGAGGATGAGATGGCTGGATGGCATCACTGACTCGATGGACATGAGTTTGAGTAAGCTCCAGGAGTTGGTGATGGACAGGGAAGCCTGGCGTGCTGCAGTCCATGGGGTCGCAAAGAGTCGGACACAACAAAGTGATTGAACTGAACTGAACTGATGTCCTACATATCCCCTCTTTTCATGCAGCTCTTCCCTGGTCTCGTGAGGAATTCTAACCTCCCCATGACTCAAACAAGTCAGTCTCTTCCTGATTCAGGGCCTTCACATTGGCTGCTCACTCTGTCTTGTTCTTTCCCCTTGATTTTCTGTGACTAGCTTTAGCCTTTGACTTTCCACTTAAATCATTCTCCACCTGAGAAACTTTCCCCTTTGAAACTAAAGAGATTTCCAGGATGAAATTTTCCTTAAAAAGAAAAGAAAAACTTTATTGAAGTATAATTGACATTTTACAAACTCACCATTTCAAAAATGTACAACTTCATACATTTTGACATGTGAACACAGCTGTAAAAGTATCATCACAAGTAAAATAATCAATATGTCTCCCCCAAATTTTCCTCATGACTTGTCATAAAGAGCACTTTTCACTGGGTCTTGAGTTAAAATGCTGGTTAATCATTCCAGTATGTATTGCCGTTTGCAATCAGTTTTGCCTTTATTTCAGTCTATAGTCACTTTGTCTCTACAATTACAAATCTTGAAAAAACTCAAATCTACAAAAAGGTGTAAGTTTCACATAAAGAGAAAATATATCTGTAGAGTTCAGTGCTGTATCTCCATGATCATATTGCCTTATACTTTGTAGACGTTGCATTTTTTTTCTTTTTTTAAAATTTATTTTTTAATTGAAGTATAATTGCTTTACAGCATTTTGTTGTTTTCTGTCAAACCTCGACATGAATCAGCCTTAGGTATACATGTATCCTCTCCCTTTTGGGTAATTTTTTGAATAAATGTTGGATTGTGCGTACTATTAACTGCCTTTTAAGAGACAGAGTTAAGTGTTCTGGTGCTAAGTCAGACAGCTGATAGTGTCATGGAGATGAAGATTCACTTAGGAATGTAGGAGTTAATGCTGTTATAGCTGCTCTTTGCATATGAGTAGTTTTGTGAGTTATAATAAATTAGGTGAAAGCCTTCTAAATATGAAAAAGAGAATGAGATGCTGCATATGCATTAAGAATAAACAACGAAAAACAAGACCCTGTTGGGCTGGCATGGAGGGTAAGTTAAGAAAAGTGAGCATTGAATGCCATCTGTTATTTCAGTACAGAAAGAGAAGGAATCATTGAAGTTTTTTAGCCTGACCCCAACTTTTCATCATCTTGGCTTTATTTAAGTGTAATTATAATGGCACCAGTAGATGAGAAAACACATGTGATTTTCTTTAAAATCTTTGCTTTATCTGTCTATACATGTTTTCCATCATTCTTAAGGAAGTGAAGTTAGGAAAATACAAATATCACTCAAAATATGTTTGAATTTCTCTTAAAGGGAAAATTGGTTTAACCATTTTCTGGAGTGGCCCATTCTGGGTTGGTAGCAAATTGTTTATTTTCAAGGTTTTTGAAGACTTAGAAATCTTTACACAGATGTTAGGAAATATATTTGTACATGACAAAATAGATGGTTTGTTCACATTTATTTTGGTACTCATTATATTATAGTGAGTTGTAATGAGGCCACTGTATATTAGGGAGAGAAGCAATGTCAGAATGAGGGGGTCTGAATTTGAATTTGGATATATTTAAGCAGATTTCTTTCCTCTACAATTCCTAATTTAAACATATATGGCAGTCATTCAGCATTTTCTGAACTCACACATTCCTACACAATTTTAACATGCACAGTAAGAAAAACAACAAATCTATGGGTTGTATTCTTTTTAAATACATTAAACATCAATTTGATAAACCAAGCACAACAGAATCTACAACTCTCTTTGGTTTAATTTTATGTTTTTGTGGTTGTTGACTAATAGCATAGAAAATTACGGCCGATAAATATGACAGTGCAATGCCATACACATTCAAATAGTTCTTGACTATATAACTTTCAGTAATCTATACTGTGAATTCATTCAGCACATACAGTATGACAAAACTTCAACTGAATGTATCTATCTGCATTGATCTTCATAGTTGCCCTGGTAGGTAGATATTCTGAGATCAACCCTACTTAACAAATAAGAAAACTGTGGCTTAGGTAGAACTTGCCCATAATACCATAGTTTGTAAGTTGTAGAATCGAATTGAAACTTGAATTTGTAGCCTCTGAAATCATCAGGCAATGGTTATTGATTTTTAAGTCTGTGTGATGACATATTTTATTTTACCCTAGAATCTAGATTGGTTATTTTTGATAGGAAAAAAATAAGTTATATTTTAGAAGGACAGATAAAGATTCCATAAGAATGTTCTGCCTTGGCTAAGATCTAGATGTGTTGAAGGTATCAAGACAACCTGTATGTGAATTGATGGATTTCTTTCATCTGCCTCTAAACTGAATGATTAAATCCAGTTTTGCCTTGTAGCTAACTGGTATATGATAAAAACTGAACCAGTTGCCATTAGGAAGAAAATACGTCAGCAGCAGCAGCAGCATCGCCCTCCGAGGTAGTCACTTATATTGATTATCTGTGATTTCCCAGTCAGTTCTGAATGGTTATGCTTGTATTTAAATAAAACCATATATTTAAATATATCCTGCAGTCTGGCAAGAATCACATTATTTTTACACAAATGGGTGTTTTCAGGCAATCTCATTATTTTTGTATTTCAGGAGTACTGTGCCTCAAAGACCTTGACTTATTTGGGAATGACATGCAAATTGGGCTGCCTGAAAATCTATTGGCACATATTCAAGATAAATTTTCAAAAGTGGGAGATGACTTTGGGAACATAATGCATCACTTTGCTTGCCTAGTGAATGGCTCTCAGTCAGGTATTTTATTGGAGAGCTACATTCTGTTGGAGTAATGTTGAATAGGACTCCTGAGAGTCTGTTTTCTTTTGAAAATCTGAAACATTACTGATCAAGATCTCTTAGGCCCATTCTGTGCACAAGATATTTACTTATCCATTGATTCCATGAAATATGCAAATTCTTTGCTCTTCTTAAGTAGATAATCTGGTAAAGGATGACTTCCCTGGTTGATCCTGCAATATAATAGGATAGAGCTTGGTGAGTTTGCTATTATAAATATCAGATCAAAAGAAAAGTGTGTGCGTAAGGGTCTATGTGTCTTTCTGTATAATTGTATATGTGTATTACATGTGTAGTTAGTTTTTTTCTTACTCTTTTTCAAAGATAAATGTGATGAATTTTGCATATTTCTTGCCTCTGATTTCAGCCTATTAGTGGAAACACCTCAAGATCTGACTATATTTGGAAAAATTGTAAACTTCTTGAAGAAGTAATATTTATCATACTAGACACAGTTTTGTATCATATTGTGTATGTGACCAATTTTTAACCAAGTAAACTACAGACTCTGACATATGATTTAAGTTCTACTTTAGAGAGAATAGTACATCCTTTGATAGTACTATACTTTGAAAGACTATACTTTCTTTGTTTGTCTTACAATTTCATGGCATATTTTTGTTAACTCCTTCAAAACACTGGCCAATATCACATCATTTACTAAGTATTTCTGTGATGCATTCTTTCTATTACTATCAAATGGCAATAAGTTTTATAGTAAAAAGATTTTTTTAGGACATTTTAAAGATGATATTGTTCATGTTTGCGACGGCAGGTCCCATTTAAGTCTACATCTCTAGAATAGATTTTAGGACATATTCCACAATGTCACACATCATGGACAAGAGAATGGGATTTATTAGGAAACACATAGGTCAGGAGTTAGCACAGAGAGAAGCCAGAAATCCCCTAATCCTCTATAGCCAACCAAAAGATAAGTCAGAACCTGACTTCCTTGAGCCTGCAGTGTGGGTCTGTGTTGCTGTCAAGAGCCTCTTTGCTCCAGTCATCTACCTTGTCAGTAAAGGATCAGGCTGCTTGGGCCCCCAGGCAGATGATTTGTAGGAGTTCTACCTGGGTCTGAGTTCTCAGAGACCTTCAAGCCCTGTGGATAGTGTAGTTTTCCCTTGCATGGAGCATGAGCTTGGGTGCAGCCTCTTCTGCTGGGAGAGAGCAGGGCATCCCCATCCTATTTGTCATGTTGCCTGTGAGCACCGAGTGAGCTTCTGTGTTTATTTTCAGACAGTCCTGCTCTTTCTAACCATATCAGTAGATTTACATGATCTTTAAGCACACAGGTATAACATTTTGTCAAGGCAGGTCACCTCCTAGAGTGTCATTCTTTAGTGGACGTTTCACTATAATAGCCATGAGAATTATTTATCATCCTCTGTCCTAGGTGGGTGGAATTGCACTAATACTGGCTAAAACAAATGAAGTTCTAATGTTTTTTCTCTTTTATGAGTTTATGAAATGACATCATTCTTAGAGTCTGAACTTTTAAAATAAAAATAGCACTAAAGTCTATGCCTTCACATGGAGTTTAATTAAAAACAATAAATGAACACCTATGTAGATATGTTAAACTTATTGATTATGTTTTAAAGGTCCTGTGATTTGAGTGTAGATAGTATTAAATGTTTATAATAGATTTCATAACCACCCTGATTTACCTATTTCTTTGGGGAGCAGCAGGTGAGAAGCATATTGAATTATGCACAATCCCTACATTGATTTACATGCAAATTAATTTACTAAACAAATTATAGTCTATCCATTGAGCATATTTATTTCATTTTAAGAGACTAATAAAATGGACATTTCTTGTCTTCCAAATTCTTCCTGTATTTTAATTTGGGTAAAAATGGTAATGTTGACAATGATAATCCTGATTTGATCCATAGTAAGAGCAATAAGCTGTGGGGTGTTTACTCTGGCAGTAATAAAGAACTGAGCCAAATATGTATTTACACACACATGTGTATATAGTTAATCTATGCACCAACCCTGGGAGGTATATTCTTTTATTAGGTCTATTTTTCAGATAGGGAGACATAATTAGACAAGTCCCATCATTTGCCTTTGATCTCTCTGCAAGCAGAAGCAGGATTTGAATCGAGGTGGTTTGACTTTAAGACCCCATGCTTGTTACCACTATTCAATGCTGCCTCCTGTCCACAAGTTGTAAGACCATCCTATAGATATAATTTTGATTCATGAATGTTATCTGCTGAGGTGTTTTTTTTTTTCTTTTAAGATTGGATATTGAATTTATTGAATTGGATAGTGAATTGGTTTCATATCTCATTACCGATCATACCTTTTTTGGTACTGTGTACAGGACATAGTTAAATATTAAAAGAAACATTCCTGATAATATCTTCTTTGAGGTTATCTGACTTTCACACATATTAATAGTAAATATGAACTCAGAAACTGATCATTTGGGGAGATCACTGAACAAAATGGCTTGAACTTTGAAGTAGGAAAGGGATAAGAGACCAGGTCACCAACAAGCATAGTTTGCAAATGCCTTGGCAATCACACTTGGCAGACACTATTTCCAAGGCATTTATAAAGCAACCTACATTCATTTGCAGCTACTGCTACTCTCCTCATCCCTTTTGCAGAGACTGTCATGAAAATTATAGCAAGGTCAGTCCTTTGTTGTAAATTTAATAAAGACCACAACATTGGACTGCAAAGGAAGGGACAGTGTGTGTGTATCAGTCACTCTGTTGTGTCCGACTCTGAGACCCCATGGACTGTAGACCACCAGGCTCCTCTGCCCATGGAATTGTCCAGGCAAGAATACTGGACTGGGTTGCCGTTTCCTTTCTCCAGGGGCTCTTCCTGACCCAGGGATCGAACTCAGGTCTCTCACATTGCAGCCAGATTCTTTACTGTCCAGGCCGCCAGGGAAGCCCCACAGGTACAGTGCCTCTTCTGAACTTGGTGTGTCTCTTCCAACTTCAGCATTAACATGTTAAATGAAGTTTTAAGAGCTTTCAAAGGTCTTTGGCAGGGGGTACCTTATACTTGAATGAGAGAGCCTGCACGAAAGTTCACGGAAATGCCAAGGCATGTCTGTCCTGACTTAGGGCCCTTGAATCTTAATTCTGAGCAACTTCGGCACAGAGCTGTAGCCACATGGTACATCTGGTGACTGACAGCACCCCAGCTGTTCCCCACAAACGTGCAAAAGAAATAACTGGCAGCCTGAAGCCATGAAAGGCAGCATCTGAGAAGCACTGCTGTGTCTGTGACAGCGCCAATGCAGAGGCGCGCAGGCTCCATCCAGACTTCCCCCACCCCCACCCCCACCTGCCACAGTGTAAAGATGCTCGTGCTTCAGGAGTCCACAGATGGGGAAATCAGACTATCAAGTCTGAGTTGTCAGAGATGATGTAATATTATTCACCAGTCCCTTAAAACAGTGTTTATCCCCCAACTAGTCCTGTGACTTGAAAGTACAAGAAAAGTACTGTGGAAGGTAAACACATTTGAACAACCTACCTGTAGGAAGAGGAGTTACACTTTGTCCGTTTTCTTCTCCCCCTCCCTATTGAACTATTTTGCATCCATCTATTCTAACCAGGCAGCTGCTCAAATTTTTGTTCATGCTTTGGTTGCCTCAGGAATTGATTTTTATAATTCTCTTTTATGACCTTCCCTTACCAGGCTATTTTGAGGTTGCAACATGTTCTGCATTCAGCAGGTGCTTCAAGCCTGGCAGCATCTTATTGCCTCTCTTCCGGCTCCCTTTAGTGACTCCCAGTATCAAACGTGATTGCTCCTTTGATTTTAATTTTTCCTTGCTGTGTCACCAAACAACCTTGTTAGTGCTATCACTGAGCCCAGTTGGCAGTGTGAGGAGGTCTGAGTGGTTCCACACTCTGTAAACTGCAGTGGTATTAGCAAGTACAGTTGCACCTTCTGAACCACCCAAACCGTATTGTGCAGGAAATCTTCGAGCTTATTTTGTGGGAGAAAATGCTTTAGAGAGAAAAGAGAGAAAAAAAAAAATCAAACTAAACCCGGTCTGCCTCTCAACATTCTAATCACCGATGATTGGAATTTTCAGGAACCAATTTCCATTTTATTCTAGTTAACAATGAATTTAGGGTGTGTGTGCATGCGTGTGTATGTATATTAATATATATATACACACACCTAAGTATTTTATTATGGTATTTGAGCTACAGTGAAACCAGCACTCTTTCCTTGATTTTGTATGTGTATCCCTTTAACTCTATAATTCAAAAATATCAAGAAACATATGTAGCTTTAATAGACATTCAGTGAAGTTAGACACTAAAGGAAAATAAATATAAATAGCTCCCAGCAGCTAAGGCCCTACAAATCAATTCAATTAGCTGATGTATTTATTTGTACATGTACAGCCATGACATTTGTAGAAATGTTGTCCCAACATATATACATAAATGGGGAGATAAAGATACAGTTCCTTGGCTTTGTAGCTGAACAAATTTCCTCAAGCTGTTACTAATGGTAATCACTTTTCCCATTTAAAGGGCATCTTCAAATGGGACCGCAAGGTTATTTTTTATCTCCTTGGCTTTCAAAGTAATTTTTAATCTAAAAATAATATACTTAGAAGCATACAACAGAATACATTATTAACAATAACAGCTGGTCTTTATTGAACATTTGCTGTGTATCCAGCATTATATTAAGGGTTTCACGTACAGTGTCCCATTTTCATTTTTAGTGGATTTGTCAGTGGCAATTGCAGATGTTCTCTTTGCTAAGGAATCAGTGATGGTAATCTAGATTAGTAATAGACTGAATTGTAGACTTATCTTGAGGATGAGTATCCATTTTAAGCACTTTATTTTACTTGGTGTATATATTTTGGATCAACATGAATTAACTTAAAGGTACCTTTAGTCACACTGCACATAAGACTAGGAAAATGTCTATCATTCGTTTCAGAGATTAAGAGGTATCCACATGTCGGGGTCATGGTTGTGGAGTCTTGGCCGAAGCCCTTCTACACCACTCCTTGGCATTGCTACCAGTTGTTATTGCTGTTGTTTACTTGTTAAGTCCTCTCCAACTCTTTGCCACCCCATGGACGGTAGCCCATCAGGCTCCTCTGTCCATGGGATTTGCCAGGCAAGAATACTGGAGTATTCAAGAATACTGAAGTAGGTTGTTATTTCCTTCTTCAGGTTATCTTCCTGAACCAGGAATCAAACCGTGTCTCCTGGTTTGGCAAGGGGATTCTTTACCACTGAGCCACCAGGGAAGCCCCTGATATAACTGCAGGTTCCACTTTATCCCAATTTTACAGCTGATGAAGCCAAGACATAAAGAATGTACATGCTTTTTCAGGATAGTAGTGCTGATCAGTGGTGGAGAACTAACTCAAAACTAGTCTTTCTGAACCCAGATCTCTGAGTAGTTAACCACTGTGCACTCTTGCCATGTTTAGTCCTCTGGTAATCTGCTTTCCTTAGGTCCTAGATTTGTGGACTTATTCTGATGCTATTTTCTCCATCCTTTTGGTTACTTTAAAATAAACTCTGTTTGTAACTGTGATGATGATGGTGAGTCACTAGCCCAATCGGGTCAGAAGACACTCAGAAACCCCATCTAATGACTCAACAGATTTGTTTGCAGCACTTTCTGTATTACTGCCATCTTCTGTAGCATGGTTCATAGCATTCATCAGACTTCTGTTGGTTAACAGTTTGTATCACCAGAGAATCCTTGACTCATCAGTCACAGAAAAATAATTCCTTGGAGGGAGTTACATCAGCATTATACATGATTGCATTAGAAAGTGTGGCCTGTCTCACTTCTCTAGCAGAGATCCTATTCCTGAGGGATTGAATGGAGAAAGAAGCATCAGGTATGAGTTGGATGAGGTTCTCATCGCCTGAGGCCCGAGTCGTTAGTAAGAGTCTAAAATATCTTCTTCAGTGAAATTTGGAGCACTTGTTTCTCAATTGCTAAAAAATTCAGAACCTTGATTTGGAGACTCTACCTATCCCTGTTTTAGTTATGGAATTAGTAATAGATAGCATGTCACCCACAGATTACAAGTGTTACGTGGCAGGAATATAACAGACAAGAGAAAAGACTACTGTACTTGTTACTTTCTTTATGAAGCACAAATTTGCCCTCTGAATGTGCTGTCCCACACTTTGGCTTTGAGGGAAAAGAAAGCTTAAGTAAATGGGGTTTCCGCTAGCACACATGGAAGTATGTCCTGTCGTATTAAGGCAACCTACTAAACTGAAAGTTTAAATCCTAGGGTGGTTTAGGTGACTGAGTGAATATGAGTGAATATGAGTATGGGGAAAAATTGTTTCTTCACTTCAGCCAATCAGTCAGTTCAGTCGCTCAGTCGTGTCCGACTCTTTGAGACCCCATGATTCGCAGCACGCCAGGCCTCCCTGTCCATCACCAACTCCCGGAGTTTACTCAAACCCATGCCCATCGAGTCAGTGATGCCATCCAGCCATCTCATCCTCTGTCGTCCCTTTTTCCTCCTGCCCCCAATGCCTCCCAGCATCAGGGTCTTTTCCAATGAGTCAGCTCTTCACATCAGGTGGCCAAAGTATTGGAGTTTCAGCTTCAGCATCAATCCTTGCAAGGAACACCCAGGACTGATCTCCTTCAGGATTGACTGGGTGGATCTCCTTGCAGTCCAAGAGTCTGCAAGGACTCTCAAGAGTCTTCTCCAACACCACAGTTCAAAAGCATCAGTTCTTTGATGCTCGGCTTTCTTTATAGTCCAACTCTCACATCCATACCTGACAACTGGAAAAATCATAGCCTTGACTAGATGGACCTTTGACGGCAAAGTAATGTCTCTGCTTTTCAATATGCTATCTAGGTTGGTCATAACTTTCCTTCCAAGAGGTAAGCGTCTTTTAATTCCTGACTCTAATTTGCTGTTTAAAATGCCTGCTAGAATTCTTGAGTCCCTTTCCACGATTTTATACCTCTCACTTCTCTACCCAATTATAATTGCCAGGAATTGTATTTTTCATTCACGATGGAACAAACTTTTTACTCCACATGACTAGGGAATAATATTTAGGGTTAATTAAATAGTAATTTACCTTTCCCTATATGCCAAACATTGGAGACTAATCAAATTATAAGCCTGGTGTCTTTTTTATGTGGAAAATATACAACATAAATGTCTATCTTTGATTGAGAAGGTACTTTGTTATCTTCTAAGGTGGAGAAATCTTTAGAAATTGTTGGTCTCTTATAATGTTATGCACGTGCCAGTTCATAGAGATTTTTCTGTGGTGCAAGAAGCAGATAATCAAATCTCTAAAGAAACAAAATCCTATGGAAAATAATTCTGGTGTTCTGCTGATATAAGTGTCTGAATAAAATGGATTAGGTAAACAGAAAAAATAAACATGTAAATAGTAGAGATAGTAGTTTCTAAATATTGAATTCAGAAACTTTTGATTAATGACTTATATTTCATGTCATATGGATAAAGACTTTTTTCTTTATTTCCTGTGCTTGAAAGCAAAATAAGTTGCATATGAGAGCTCCAGTCAAATAAAAATAGCTCTTTATGGGCACATGTATTATTCCTTCTTTAACAAAGCTCTACCTCTTATCACAGAGCAGTTTAGGAAGATAGTAACAAGATATGAATATGTATCCTACCTCTTTCATTTAGGAGTTGTGTGCATCATTTGAGATCAGCGACACAGTCTAGCTTGTGCCACAATAAAAAGATTTCACTGACACAGCACTGCAAATATGTGTATTTCACTCACACTATGTCTTCCACGGTGTTCCTCACCAAGGGGCCTCTACTATTAGTTTATTCAAGGACCTCGGCTGTTGGAGCATTCCTCTTAACACCTGTTTTAAAACGCCATCAGCAGGAGAAAGGGGAATGTAAATAATTGAGATTACTCACATTTCTACCTGGAAGTGACGCATAACTCTGTCACATTTCGTCTGCCAGTGCGCTTCACGTGGTCGAGGGCAAAGAAAATAGAATCCTACCATGTGCCCCGCAAGCTGTTACTCACGGCAACTATGCCATGTGATTCTGTATAAATCTTGGTACCTCTGAGCTTCATTGGTATGTTTTTAAAAAGTGTAGAGGATTTGCCTGATTTGACCACTGCTTCTGTGACCATCCTCTGACCTTGTATAACCTGGAGACCAGAATAAATCTTTTTTCCCCATCCATTTAGCTTTTTTTTTTTTTAATTCTTATGTGTCAGACAGTGGCTAAACTTTGGAGAAATCACAGAAAGCAGAAACAGACAAAATATTTGACCTCAGGGATCTTATATTCCAACAGAATTTATGTTACACAAGTAATGGTGTGGTACTTCAAGAGGTAGAAAGTTCTAGTAAGAAGAATAAAGCAGGGTTGATTTTTTCAAGGTAAACTTCTCTAATAGGAATAAACATGCAGACTCCAGAAACAGTCTCTGATTATCAGTAGGAGAAGCCTTCTGAAAAATGCGAAAAGTGAATACAGAGCCCTAAGACTGGATGCTCCTGTGGAAATTGGAGGACCAGACAGATCCTCGAGCATCTGGAGGGCAGTAAGGACCCTGGGAGGAAGTGGGAGACTTAATCAGAGACACAGCAGGGTGTCAGGTCTTGAAGGGCCCTGTACTCATAGTAAGAAATTTGAGCTTTATTCTGAGAGAAGATGAGGGATTGGAGCAGAGGGGTGTCATGGCATGACTTGACTTTCTCTGGCTTCTCTGTGGAGAAAATCCCATGGGGTAGCAATAAGGAAGCAAGGAGCATCACTGGGTACCCCCTGTAGTCATCCCTGTTAGATGATGTTGTCTTGTACCGGAATGGGAGTGATAGCATTGTTTTACCAACGGATTCTGGATGCGTTCGAATATGGAGCCTTCAAATTTGTTAATGGATTGTGTGGGGGGATGTGAGATGACTATGGTAGTTATTACTATGTAGATGCTGCAGATGTAGCTATGAAACTACTAGACAACCTGTGCAAGCTAGTACAGTTCCAAGATATGGGATTGCAGAGATTTAATTTTCATAGGGATTAATTCTAATCCAGGGACCCAAACAGTGAAGAAATTTGGAAGATTATTAGTGAGAAAACAGACAATAGTTAGTAGTAGAAGGAAAATTTGAAGATGAAACTTGAGTGACTTAAATAACTATGTTGGACACATGTCAGGCAAGCCTGGGAGAACTGAAACCTAAGCAAAGGGAAGGCAGACATCACAAGATTGGAGGAACAGGAGGGGAGCCCTCAAGCAGACATGTGGTGCGAGGATCCGTAGGCTTAGCCGGTGGTGGCAAGGTTATGGTCTCTGTAGTTTAAAGCTAAGGATGGGAAGAGGAAATGAAAAGAGAGAAGAAAACTGGACCAATGAAATTCTTTTAGTAGGATTTTTTTCTTTTAATTTTAAGAATAAAGGATGCTTTACACTTTAAAAAAGCACAAAGCTCAAGTGTGATCTCGAGTGGCCTCAGACTGCAATGGTTTGAGGAAGAGTTTTGGTTCCCAGCCAGGGGTTGAGGTCCTGCCGCGCTGGTGACAATGCCAGATCCGAGTCACTAGACCAGCGGCCAGTGACAAGGCCCTGCCCTTCACTTCGCAAAGAAGTATTCCCTCTGCTGTGCTTAGTCATGTCCAGTTTTCTGCAATTCCATGGACTGTAGCCTGCCAGGCTACTCTGTCCGTGGGGATTCTCCAGGCAAGAATACTGGAGTGGGTTGCCATGCCCTCCTCCAGGGGATGTTCCCAACCCAGGGATCGAATCCAGGTCTCCCGCGTTGCAGGCAGATTCTTTACCACCTGAGCCACCGGGAAAGCCCATGAGGACTGGAGTGGGTAGCCTGTCCCTTTTCCAAGGGATCTTCCCGACCCAGGAATTAAACCAGGGTCTCTTGCATTGCAGTTGGATTCTTTACCATCTGAGCTATGAGAGAAGCCCTCTATCCACATATACTGTACTCTTTTCCTCCTAATAAACATTTCACTTATTTCACTACTTTCCATCTTTGTGAGCTGGTAAAGAATCTGCCTGCAATGCAGGAGACCCTGCTTCGATTTCTGGGTTGGGAAGATCCCCTGATAAGGGATGGGCGGGACAGACAAACGGGCTCTGAGTGTTG
Source organism: Dama dama (assembly GCF_033118175.1). NCBI lineage: Eukaryota > Metazoa > Chordata > Mammalia > Artiodactyla > Cervidae > Dama > Dama dama. The sequence continues at coordinate 28,961,301 of NC_083704.1, read as the reverse complement.
CACCCTTGTGGCAGTTTAAACCACTTATATGGGGCACTTCTTCCAGGTTTCCTTTGGCCAGTCATTTTGATTTTCCTGGTTCTGAGTCTGTATTTAGTCTATCTCAGGATCCTCCCATGGTTGTATATGCATCTCTCAGCCAAGGTGGATTCCAGCAAAGAGGACTATGGGTAGCCTTGGCATCACTCCTCATTTCACCTCCAAGGAGTTTTCTAATCGGGAAGGTTTCCTTGATTCTGAGAATGAGAACTATGAGGTCTCTTATCTTTTATCTGGACAGGTCCCAGTCTCCTCTCACAGTTGTCCTGCTTTTTCTTCTTGGAATATCAGTATCCATAGGCAGGTAACAAACTCCAGGTATTTCTCCGGGGAGCGTGGAGGGCCATCTATCTCCTGCCTCAACTGAAGGGAGAGGGTGTTTCAGCATTGATAGGAAGCCCACAGAGGCCAGGTCACATCGGCTCTTATGCCAGGGTAAGAAGTCAGTCAGGTTTTCTCGATGGCTCAGTGGTAAATAATCTGCCTGCCATGCAGGAGACACAAGAGACATAGGTTAGATCCCTGGGTCGGGAAGATCCCCTAGAGGAGGAAATGGCAACCCACTCCAGTTTTCTTGCCTGGGAAACCCCATGGACAGAAGATCCTGGCAGGCTATATATAGTCCATGGGTCACAAAGAGTCAGATGTGACAAGCACACAAGCATGTCACGTCAAGGAATTTAGATTATCGTGATTCTGTAGCCATAAAAAGTCACTTTAAGCTTTCAAACTGAGTTTATGGCCCAATTTACCCTTTAAGTAAAAATTTACCCTGATTGCTGAAGAATGGACTTTAGACTTGAGACCATTTTAGAGCCTGTTGTTCTATGACCAATTTCACATTCTTTTCTTATCTTTGCACAACCAATTGCTGTACATTTTGTTTTTAAAGTGAAATAAATATTTGCCCCTCTAAGCGCATACCATTCAGCATTCTTAACAAATGAAATGATCCTTAGAAAGAGACTTCCTAAACAGCTATGGGTTGCCCTTTCTTTTTAAGCTGTGCATCTTTAACACATTGTGTTCCTTTTAAATGAAAGTTTTCCTGAATACTTTAACACTTATTTACCATTTTAAATGGAGGAGAGCAATACTCCACATCTTTTCCTCTGCCTCACCTGTGTTAATAGATGGATGAAAAGTGATGACCTCAGAGACTCTTCAGATCTCCAGACCAGGGAGTTGTATAGCTGTGTCCTCTGCTTTGTCCAGGGCTGCTGGCTGTTACTTATTGTGCTTCAGTTTTTTCGGCCCTCCTCAAGCTCCCTTAGCAAGCTTTTGTCAGTGATTTTAAGCTCCTCTCCGACTGCATGCTGCCTCTCTTGCTGAGGAAAGCATATGGACTTCGTTGAGTAAATTATATACCCTTCTAAGGACTGGTATTCATCTAAGAACTTGGTATCTGGCTCAACCTATTGCTTTTTTGCTAAAAACTGCCATGTGAGTGAGGAATAGAATACAAGTTGCTACATGTCTCTTGTAGAGGAATGTCCACTGAAGTTGGTTGTGGACATATGTACAATCCAGCAATGATGATTCTAGGTTTCTGCTTGGGAGGAACATGGACATGTACGTAAGAACACATGTATCCAGCGTTCATCATAGTGCTGTTTCAATAGTAAAGAGACAGAAGCAACCTAACTGTCCATCAGAAGGGGAATGAATAAATAATTTCTTAATTCACATAACAGATACTACATAGTAAATAACTAAATTAGAACTGATTATATCAATGAGAATACCTGCAAAAATGTAATATTGGGTGAAAATAGAAAATTTCAAAATAACAGAAATGCAGTGCTGTTTATAAACATTTAGAAATATAAAATTTTATTGTTGTCATTGTTCAGTCACTCGGTTGCGTCCAACTCTTTGAGACCAATGGACTGCAGCACGCCAGGCTTCTCTGTCCTTCACCATCTCCTGGAGCTTGCTCAAACTCATGTCGGTTGAGTCAGTGATGCCATTCAACCATCTTGTCCTCTGTTGTCCCCTTTTCCTCCTGCCTTCAATCTTTCCCGGCATCAGGCTCTTTTCCAGTGAGTCAGCTCTTCTCATCAGGTGGCTGAACCACTGGAGCTTCAGCTTTAGCATCAGTCCTTCCAATGAATATTCAGGGTTGATTTTCCTTAGGATTGACTGGTTTGATCTCCTTGTAGACCAAGGGACTCTCAAGAGTCTTCTCCAATAACACAGTTCAAAAGCATGAATTTATATGTGTGTATGTATGTAATTTTATATGTGTGTATATAAACAAATTTATACACATATCAATACATGACTAATAGAAGTATAAAAACATACATGGTAATGATTCAAACACATCTCAGAAAACTTCTGGGAATAAAAGCAGTTAGGGGAGATAAAAAAGGCCTTAGCTGAACCTGTCATTTTAAAAAGCCATGTTAAAAAAGAGGTGGATATATTTTAAACTAATCTATAAATGTTATCATGTCTTAAACCTAACTTTTGAGTTTATTGGTGTCAAAATAATTTGTGGCCATTACTATGAAATAGAAATCTTTAATAATTGAACATACTAAATCATAAAAAATTATCTTTTTAAAGTTACTTTTCTCACAAGCCATATCTTGATCACTTCGATATTTTTTTTTTTCTGTACTTTATACCATCCAAACACATAATAGAATCTTTTTTTGTGTGAGTGACTAAATCATTTTTAGATCGGAGGCTCTACTTTTAATGTTGAGGTTGATTCTTCAATACAATCACAGAGTTTATTGTAAAATCTAACCAGTTCAGTTCAGTTCAGTTCAGTCGCTCAGTCGTATCCAACTCTGTGACCCCATGGACTGCAGCACGCCAGGTTTCCTGTCCATCACCAATTCCTGGAGTTTACTCAAACTCATGTCCATTCGGTCAATGATGCCATACAACCGTCTCATCCTCTGTCATCCCCTTCTCCTCCTGCCTTCAGTCTTTCCCAGCATCAGGGTCTTTTCAGATGAGTCAGTTCTTCACGTCAGGTGGCCAAAATATTGGAGTTTCAGCTTCAGCATCAGTCCTTCCAATGAATATTCAGGACTGATTTCCTATAGGATGGACTGGTTGGATCTCCTTGCAGTCCAGGAGACTCTCAAGAGTCTTCTCCAACACCACAGTTCAAAAGCATCAATTCTTCAGTGCTCAGCTTTCTTTATAATCCAACTCTCACATCCATACATGACTACTGGAAAAACCATAGCCTTGACTAGATGGACCTTTGTTGGCAAAGTCATGTCTCTGCTTTTTAATATGCTGTCTAGGTTGGTTATACTTTCCTTCCAAGGAGTAAGTGTCTTTTAATTTTCATGGCTGCAGTCACCATCTGCAGTGATTTTGGAGGCCCCAAAAATAAAGTCAGCCACTTTTTCCGCTGTTTCTCCTTCTAACCAAGGGTTTGAAATAACTTGACTGTAGCAAAATGTTAGGTGTTGTTTCAGCTATTTAATAGCTACATGAGATGATGATGTAATTTTGATGTCAACATCAGGTGAGCATTTGTGCTGTGAGCTGGAGGAATTTCAGGCAGAGAAAAGGAGTTGAAGCATTTGCCCTAGCCCACCACATAAACCATATGGTTTGAGCCTTATTAATAATAGACTTTTAAAAAGACTCACTTGTTTGAGTGCGATGATTGACATGGAAGTAGTGGCTGGAACTCTCTGATTCCCCGTGGTTCCACCTTTGGGAAAATCTCTCTAGGCATGGGAGTGCCTGGGGATGCTGACATCCTATAAACAGTCTGGTCTTCCTTCCCTTTCATCATCTTCTGAGGTAAAATAATCAACAAGACAGGTTTAAGAAACCCTCTAATAACTTTGCTGCTGCTGCTGCTGCTAAGTCACTTCATTTAGCCAAGTCATATTGAACCATTCTATGGAAATCCTGATCCTTCTACTAGGCTTTCTTGGAAAATAAATATGTATGCTTCATGTGCTGACAGGTTAATACAGAATTCAAAACAATGAAACAGCTATTTGTATTTATAAAGTAGAGGTAGTTCTCAAGAGCAGTAAATTCAGTCGGATAACTCTCTAACTTATCTCTAAATAAGTTAATTAAAAATTAAGGATTACCAGACTTGTGGTTGCCACGGGGTTTAGGAGAAAGAAATGGACTGGGAATTTGGAGTAGGTAGATGCAAACTATTCCATTTAGAATGGATAAACAAGATCCTACTGTATAGCACAGGGAGCTATATTTAATCTCCTGTGAGAAACCCTAACGGAAAAGAATATAAAAAAGGAATGTATATGTGTGTATAACTGAGTCACTTTGCTGCATGGCACAGATTGGCCCAACATTATAAATCAACCGTACTTCAGTAAAAAAAAAAAAGAGGATGTGGAAAAAAATTAAGGATTACAATTGAGTTTCTTTACATTGTACTTTCTAAAGAAAGTAAATCTTTGGGGCTTGAAAATTAAATGCCAAATGTATTTCTTATATGCATATTTCTATATTATATACATGTTTGCATAACTGCCAAGGTGCATCAGTTGTGTCCAACTCTTTGTGACCCTACGGACTTAGTCCTCCAGGCTCCTCTGTCCATAGGATTCTCCAGGCAAGAATACTGGAGTGGGTTGTCATTTCCTCCTCCAGGGGATCTTTCTCACCCGGAGATCAAACCTGCATCTTCAGCATTGGTACACGGAATCTTTACTACTGCGCCACCTGGGAAGCCCCATATTATATAGTAGGTTTATATTGAAATAATATATTTTCTCTTTTAAAAACTCTTCTATTTTTTTCAGTTTTTAAATGCATTCTCTCCCTTACTAGAAATAAAATGGTATTTTTAGATTTGCATAGCCTTACATTTAGCATCATTTTGTTTCATTAAACAAATGTCAGCACTGGTTTCATATACCCCAAATTTATTTTCTTCACCTGAATTTTGAACATGTTCACCCAACCAAAAATATGTGCTTATCTTTGTCCTTTTTTATTTATAATTGATTTCTCTATCCCTAGACCTGCCCAGTGCCTGGCACATGTTAGATACTGAAGTGTCTAATTGACTGGGTAAAGCGACATCCATAGTATTAATATAAGTAAATATAGAAGACTCTGTCTGCCAAGTTACACTTGCTATATTGAGTGCCACTCCTATTCTCCGTTTTCTCTGTAGTCCTCACTAATATGTCTACGCCTTTACGTGTTGGCTTCTGTCTGTCTCTCTCCGTAGAAACATTCCATGTACGCCCTCCGAGAAGATGGGGATTTTATTGTCCCGACTGCTGTGCTCTTTACCTGTGTCACACAACAAATGTATTACAAATTGTTTATCAGAGAATAAATACTGGTTTGCAGTAACTCTAAAGTAGATTGTTAAAGGAAATGCAAAGAATATGAGTCCTCCTTTAATTTTCTTCTTCCAGGATTTTAATATGGAATTAAGCTTTTTGAGCATTTCCTATAAGAAAATTATGGATTCCCTTCATCTCTTCTTGTCAGGGATGCCATTTCCAAATGTAAAAGTGCATCATTTTGCTTCTACCAGACCTTTAGGAAATTGACTGCCTTTTGCATAATAACCTGGTGTCTAGCCCAGTTTTCTCGCTTCTACTCTTGTGATTGGAATCTTCTGTTCCTAAAGAAAAATATCTACAATGTTAAAGAGCATCTCTGGTACCTTAGTCCTTATTTGCATAATGAGATAATTTTATTTCTTGGGTTGCCATCCTAAAGGCATTTTTTTTCTAAGTCTTCAGAAACCTGTGACTATTTTTAAATTACTGTTGCTATACATGATAAAGTTTAAGACTGTGGCCTTCAGAGATGATTCAGTTAATTCATTCTAACATCTCTTTTCAGCAGCACAGCTTTTTATGCTTGTGTGTTTGCTCTCCTCACCTTTTTTGGCAACTGTTTCTACTGAGTCATGTTTCAACACTTGCAGAAACTCATGACAACTTGTCATCTAGCAAAACCTTCTACTTTGTGCATTGTGTTATTATGGGGGTGGGTCAATGTGCTGTAAGTGTACAAAATCTTGATGTAACGCAAACCCTAGGTGGAGAAGAAAACACAAAAGATATTTTTATTAGTTTGTTTTTCTAAGAAATTTAATGGTATAAGACTAATATCAGAGCATTTAAAAATCATAAACATGCAGCCAAGTGGAAGAACAACAGTTATGAACATTGTAGAGTGTTTTATCTGAGAATATGCTTGTGTTTTCCATTGCCAAAAATAAATTGACATTGTGTTCTGTTAATATCTTGGGGAAAATACATTTTCAAGTATATGATGCACGAAGTCATTTGACCTGGAATGGGTGGTTAAATTTGTTTTGGTTGTGTAAACATAACTGGATACTTTTTTTTCTCCAAATGGAGTTGTTCTCACCAAATTTGTTTATCTCTAACATTCTCTATATGTATTATCTCATTTATTCCATGTGATAATCTTTTTAGATATTGTTGTTATCCCTTTTTTACAGATCCTGTCAGCAAAGGTTAGAAATGTGTAGATGGGTCATTTTGATGGAATGTGATAGTTCATATGCTTAACCTCTTTTTACATCACTTATTGCACAATCCTATTCCACGCACTCTGTGTGCAGCTTTGCAGCTCATGCAGGAGAGGTTTAGAAGCAAAAGTCCTCCCAGCACCTAAGGTAAAGAATGGAACTTGTTAAAAATATGTCTATTACAGATAAGACCCTTTCAAGAATGGGGATAGCTGTGAGACAGAGGTGAATACAGGTAAAAGAGAGCAGCAGCCCATGAGCTTGGCAACACCTCCCCAGCTTCATCTCCAAGAGCTCAGAGAAGAGCCAGGTATCTGGGTTGTTGGCTTTTGCAGAAAAATGGGGCTCCTCTGAGAGGCATGGATGGATCTGACCCTACCCAGGTCCAGTAGTAAGAGGACCCCACGAGCACAATAGGAGACCCAAGTTTAGAGAGAGCCATGGTACAGTCTGTTTTTTCCTGTGCCCCTTCAATCATCACTATCCCTGATTCAGTATGTATTGCTGTGAATGTAATGTTACGAATGGAAATGTAACTAGCAAGGTAACTAGTTGTGAGCCTAAGGGACTGTTCTGAGTCTGGATTTTCCCATCTGCATGTGGGACAGCTGTTCATGAGTCCACTCTGTGGGTCCAAATAGGAAGATGACGTAGATACTTGCACAGTGCCTCAGTCTCATCTTTCCTGGGCCACCTGGTGCCCACCTGGCTTGGACTTCATTTTTAACACCCAATGAATGGATGGAATATAGAAGGAAAAGGATCCTAGAAACATTAAATTGACTTATATTTTTAAATGGAAAGAAGGTTCTCATGAAAGAAAGAATCTAGAGGCAGAAGGGAAGGGCAGATAGGGATGGGACAGAGGATGGAGGTGGGAGAACACATTTTTAAGAGGCCTTTTAAACACTTAGGACATACATCTGGGAGGGAGACTGGCTATGATGTTGGCTGTCTGTAGTGTAACAGACTGCTCCTGTGGCATCACTTATACAGATGACTCTAAAAATTTTAATAATATTTCTAATGTCAGGTGAGCTTTGCTTTTAAATGCACCAAACCTATAGTGATGGGTACTACTAGGTGGCCTGGTTTTATTCTGGATGCATAGGGACTGGATTATTCTAAAGCTGTGTCCACAAAGATTCTATTACATATGCCTATGCCTAGATAATAACATATTAATGGCTAGAAACACTGTAATGTTTTCCACTGGAAGTCTACTGTTCAACTTAATGTAACCAAAGCATATGTATGCTTTTGAAATTGGAGCACATGCAGGTGCTTTTGCAACAGTTTTGAAGTCAAGATATGACATATATTAATACTAGTTTCACACAGTAGAGAACGTTATTAGTGCAAAGAGAATATAGTTAGAAAGATGTGGCTTTCAGCCAGTGAGAGAATGCAGATAAAAGATATTTTCTGGGTTATTTGAATTGGGAAATTCATGTGATAAATTGCATTTCTTCTTTTAACTCTTTAAAGAAATCAACATGTACTTTATGATACCTGTATTACAGATAGAAACAGAAATATCTCAATATACAGGCATTTAATTTAGTCACATTCATCTATGCAAACTTAAAATGAAAGAAATATGGACGAAATAATTTAAATAGCACCAGCAGTTTTCACACTGTTTGATCCAAAGGGTACCAACCTGAGTGACCTTGAGATGGGAGAAGTGAATCTGCTTGTGACTCTGTAGATCTTATTTCATTTCATGAGGGACAACAGGAAGCATCTTAGGTTGCTGTCCATGAGCATGTCTTTACAGATACAGATTTAGGACAGGAGGAGAAGGGGGCAACAGAGGATGAGATGGTTGGATGGCATCACTGACTCAATGGACATGAGTTTGAGCAAACTCTGGGAAATAGTGAAGGACAGGGAAGCCTGGTGTGCTACAGTCCATGGGGTCACAGAGTTGGACAAGACTTAGTGACAACAAAAGTGTATTTTGCATATTACAACAGAAGCCAGAACCTGCAAATTGCTAGTGCAATGGCATAATGTGTTGTTTTTCTCCCCTGTTAATTTGCTCTATCATTCTGAGAATCACCACTTAGGTGCTCTTAAGGTTACTGCCATAGTTTGAAACTCTGTTAGAGATGCCAAGTCCAGTGGAAACAGTTCTGCTCTTCTCATATATTTTGTCAGTGATGACTCCTTTCCCCAGACACTCTCCCAGCCTGTTTCTCTTCATTTCTTGGCCAAAATTGTATCACACACCCAAACCTGGCAAGAAAAATGGTGCCAAAATGACTCATTAGATCAGCCATAATTCAACCTTAGGCCTGGGAATGGGCCTTATTCACTGATGCCTAGGCCCGGGCCAATCATAGGAAAATATTAGATTCTATTAGACAAGAGGAAAGGGAGTAATCAGCGGTCAGGTAGGCAGATAGGTTATACAATGTATTTATTCACTAATGTGTTGTAAAACACTGGTTCTAATTTGCATTTTTACATTCATAGTACTTTATAAGTGATATACCCAAGAATCCACTCCAGTATTCTTGCCTGGGAAATCCCATGGACAGAGGAGCCAGGCAGGCTACAGTCTATGGGGTTGCAAAAGAGTTGGACACAACTAAACAACAACAAAAATACCTAAGAATATGTATAGCATACTTCAGGGCAATAAAGAGGCATTTTGTGGGGATAATTGTGACTCAGATTTTTGCCTTAAGGTTGATGTTAATCTCATACATAAGGTGAGATTCGGTTTTAATATCAAAATCTGCTTAAGTTTCCCATTTATCCTTCCTGAGTATGTCATAAGTGTTCTCCTTAAAGGTAAATACAGAACCAAGTTTGCTGTTTGAAAAAAAATTAAAAAACGAAAAAAAAAAAAAAGTTTGGCCATCAGCTTAGGTGTTGGTTTGTCTTTCTGGAAAGAAAACCAGTGTAGAGTCACTCTGTATTGAATAAACCTCATCAAATCTATCCAGACATCTAGGTGTTCAGCAACAAGAAGGAAAGAATACTATACCATCTATATGCTTGCCACCATTCTAAGTATTGTGAGTAGAATACAGAACGAGACAGTTAAGGTTTCTGTTCATATAGAGTGTGCATTCAATTGTGGAAAACTAGAAAAAAAAGAAAAACAACATTAAGAAGTAAAATACTGAAAAGTACTCTGAAAACAAACAAATAGGAGGCTCTTCTAGGGTGTCAGGGAAGTCCTCTCTGAGGAAGTAACACTTAAGCTGAAATCTGATTGAAAATAAAATAAAAGTAAGGAGCCTGTGTGTGAAAGTCTGAGGATGTGCTGGCTAAATATTAGGAATAGCTCGTGCCGAGACCTCGCGGTGAAAATGCAGGGACCAAAAGGAAAGAGAGAGAGGAGGTCAGAGAGGTCCACAGGGACAAGATCACGGGGGATTGTGTAATCAAGTGTAAAAGGATAGGTATTTATTCCAGGCACTTTGAGAAGCCATTGCAAAGGTTCATGTTGAGAAGTGACAAGACTGCATACTGGACGGTATGGCATAGTATCATAGAGAGGCAAAGTACAGTTCGAGGATTAAAAGGTACAGACTATTATATATAAAATAAGCTAAAGGATATATTGTATAACACAGATAATATAGCCAATATTTTATAATAACTGTAAATGGAATAGAACCTTAATTGTGAATCACTATAGTGTTCATGTGTAACTTATATGATACTATACATCAACTACACTTGAACTTTGTAATGTTCAGTTGTTGCCCAGGTGATAGATGAGAGATGACAGTGGATAAGACCAACGTGTGTTGTGTTAGTCACTCACTGGTGTCTGATTCTTTGCGAACCCACAGGCTTCTCTGTCCTTGGAATTCTCTGGGCAAGAATACTGGAGTGGATTGCCATTCCCTTCTCCAAAGGAACTTCCCAACCCAGGGATTGAACCTTACAGGCAGATTCTTTACTATTTGAGCTACAGGGAAGTCTAAGACCAAGGTAGTAGTAGTGAAATGTGCAAAATATGTATAGGTTTCGGGTGTCATGGGACGTAGGGAAATGAGAGAAAGGATAACTCTCTAGATGTTTTGCTTAAGCTACAGAGTGGAGAGAGGAATTGTTTTCTACTGAGATGGGTAGGAAGTGGAATCTTTGGGGAAAGATGATGGTCAGAATCCAGCATTCTCTTTTGGGCCTGTTAAGTCAGAGGTGCCTGTTGCAATTCCCGGTAGAGATACCAAGTAAGCAGTTGGGTGCAATAGCCTGGAGTTCCAGGAAGAAACTAGGTCTGGAGATAGAGATTTGGGAGTCATCTGCATATAGAAAAGCAGAGAAGTGCCCACACAGTTATTTTAATTAATTCCACAATGCATTCCAAACTATAATTTGGACAACTAAAAATTGACGGGTACTTATTTATTGAAACACTTGTCTTGAAAATTTGTTGACAACACGATTTCTGAGAAATTAATTGATTGCTCATGACAAGCATTGATGGCTCATTTCGTCAAACTTTCCCAAAAAAGACAAAGGAAGTTTTATAGTATCAGCTTTCACTTGCTTTGAAAATGTTTTTTTTGTTTGTCACTGGAGTTAGCAATAAAATTCTCTGCTTTTGCTTCATAAATCAAACAAGGACACAATTGTTAAATAGTCTATATTGTATTAATTAAGCTCTGAAACAAGGCAAGCATTACAGCCATTTATAACAGGGTATTGCATAAGTTGCTAATCAATGAGAAAAGCAACTAATTAACAAGCCACTAGTCAGCGTTTTGAGCAGAAATTGGTGACTTTCAGCTTAATTAAACCTTGCAGGTGTCAGTGATGATATGAAAGAATCTGTAATCTGTTTGTGTCTAAATTCCCCCAGATCATTTTCACATCTGTACATCTTTAAGTCCTCTATCTATTTTGAAGGAGGTAAAGGGATTTGTGTCTTAAGTCACTTTGCATTTTTAAAAGCCTCTTTTAAAGCCAAATTATTGAGGTTTCTCTTGGATTAAGACAGCAGAATGAAGTTCCTGAACAACTTCACCCCAAACATAATATACTTAGAATTTGACTAAATTCCACTTACAAAAAATAATTTTTAAAAAAATCTGCTGAAAAAAATAAGTGAATCTGTAAAGTACCCTTTTTGAAGTGTGATTTACATACCATTAAATGCACTTTTTTAAGTGTAAATTTTATTTGCTAGTAAATGTACAGGGTGATGCAGTCATCACCAAAATACATTTAGAATAAATGAAATTTTAAACTTTGGACAAGTGTATCCATAGTGTGTTGAGTTTAGCTTGCAGGGAAAGCTGGGACACACCTAATCTTTAGGACTGACCTATTAGTATGCCTTTTTTTCTCATCTTAAAGTATTTCCATAAATTGGCTAAAACTAGCATTGGAAACAGGATTGTAGACAGAATGCATCAAGGATTGAGGTTAATTATTCCTTACATAGTATTTAAGTAACACAGATTTTTCTGTGATTACATTTTTTTGGCAAAAATTAAAATTCTTAGTTTTTCATGATGCCCTTATTTCTTTTTAGGCATCATTCTCTCATAGTTAATCCAAGTAATGCAAATGTTCTTTCATAATGATAATGTTCTTCTTTCTTCTCAGTTATAATCTCTTTGCTTAGATGATGTCATTTTCGAAGAGCTGCTTAGGAAACCTATGAACATCTATAATAAGAATTTAGATAAGTGTGCATATCAAAAATGTGTCATATAACACATTTACATGAAATTATTTGAAATTTTCAAGATATTGGTTGTGGTTTGCCAAATAATAGTAGCAAGTAAAAATCATGTTCCCAGCCATCACTTCCTGTGCTTCAGAAACTTTTTAAAGCTATAGATAGGTTTTTCTTCATCTAATATTTACAACAGCCTATGGAATAGGCCCTCATATTGGCCCCATTCCACAAACTAGGAAACTAAGGCACAGAGAAATTGAATCGTTTGCTCATTTGCTACTGGAAATTTCTATTATCACCATTGCTCATATATTATGGTTTCAATGGTTTGACACCAGTAAGACCTAACGAGGTTTCATCTGATAGTCCCAATCTAATAATAATTATTAGAGTTTTCTCTGGAACAGTTCTTTTAAAATTGGGAGATATTTTCAGACACTTTGGCCACCTAGTGTTGTATAAAGAATAGTAAACTTGAAATCTGTAGATGTGAGTTACAAATGATAATTCCTCTAACAGAATTGTGTGAACTTGGGAAATTATTTAGGTTCTTTGAGCTTATTGTCAGTAATATAGAGAAGGTGTTCCCTGGCTGTCCTGGTGCCTCTCTTTTAGGTCTTCATGATAGCCAAATGGTAGCCTCATCACATTGCCTGGGAGTGTCTATCCAGTTCACTGTCTTTCTGTAATGACAGCGACCTTAATGATAGGGACCACATCTTTTTATCTTTGTATCATCAGTAGCACTGAGGATATTGTCTGTCACCTCAGAAGTGCATATTCAATACGTGTAAAGTATAAAGAAAGAAATAATATTATATTTCCCCCAAAGAGCTGTCATCAAGATCAACTGTGATAATATAAGTGACATGCTATTCTTAGGCTCTTGCTCCCAGCTGTAGTTGACTAAAAAATACCAATATGGGGCTTCCCCTAGTAGCAATATAGATGGATTCATAGGTACAGATGCAACATAGGGACCACATGGGGTGCAAATATTTTTCAAACAAATATCTTGAAGAATAGAGAGAGAACATTCCACTCCGTACCTAGGGGAAAACTTGTGTGGCATCTGTGTCTACCTTAATTTTCTGTTTCTGTTCTCTCTTAACGTCTTTCAAACTGTTTGTCAGACACCAAGTGTGGTCATTGGGTCACAGCTGTAAAGTGACTGACGTTGGAAGAACCATTTGGTTTAGCAATGAGAAAGGGCAAGTCCCCCTGAATCTAGTTCTAAGGATCACACAGCTCATTTCAGGACTGTTTTTATATCCTTACAGAGAAGGCTTTTATGTGCTGATGAATAATATGAGGAAACAAGCACTTTTTCCTTGAAATGTGTTTTGTATTGATCAGACATGTTAATAACATAACATAGACAATCTACCAGGGCTGTGACTGCTTACAGCTTTTCTGGCCACAAGACGTACAGAGCATTTGTTATGCTTTCATTTTCTCAGAAGTACTCAGAGCTGATGGCTTTAACCCTTTCAGTTTTATAATCTCTTGTTCTTTGGTAGAAAATATGCTCCTGTCTCTGTACCTTGTGTTTTTGTTTTTTCTCTCTAGTATGAATGAGTATCTCCCCCCTAGTTTAAGAGCATCACTTCACTCCATTTGTGTTCTCAGGCAGTGACCTGGTTTTTTATTGTGGTAAAAGTCATATAATATAAAGCATATCATTTTAACCATAATTTATTGTATAGTTCAGTGGCACCCAGTACCTTTACATTATTATGCAATTCTCACCATCATCTGTCTCTCGTATTTTTCACCTTCCTAAATCAAAACTCTGCCCCCATTAAATACCAACTCCCATTGCCCCTCCCTTCGCCCCACAGCCCCTATCATCCACTGGTGTATTTTTTGACTCTATGAATTTGACTATTCTAGATACATCATATAAGTGGAATCAAACAGTATTTGTCTATACCTAATGTATTTGGAATGCATTTTTAAGGTTAACTTGATATATGTCCTAAAAATATATTTTCATCTACCCCCCTCCTTGTGCTATGCAGTAGGTTCTCGTTGGTTGTCTATTTTATGCATAGTAGAGCCCAGTCAGTGCTTCCCAGGTGGTGCAGTGGTAAAGAACCCTCCTACAATGCAGGAGACACAAATGATGGAGGTTTGATCCCTGAATCAAGACCCTCTAGAGTAGGATATGGCATCCAACTCTTGCCTTAAAAACTTCATGGACAGAGGAGCCTGGTGGGCTGCAGTCCATGGAGGGATGAAGACTGAGCAGGACTGAGCACTCATGCCCCCCACCAAAAAAATATAGAATCCAATCAGAAAATGGTCAGAAGACCTAAATAGACATTTTTCCAAAGAAGACAGACAGATGGGCAGTAAGCGCATGAAAAGATGTTCAACATCACTAATCACTAGAGAAATGCAAATCAAATTTACAATGAGGTGCCACCTCATACTGGTCAGAATGGCCGTCATCAAACAACCTACAAACCATAAATGCTGGAGAGGGTGTGGAGAAAAGGGAACACGTTTACACTGTTGATAGGAATGTAAACTGATATAGCCACTATGAAGAACAGTATGGAGGTTCCTTGAACAACTAAAAATAGAACTACCATATGACCCAGAAATCCCACTCCTGGGCATATACTTGGAGAAAGCATAATTTAAAACATATATATATATATATATATACATACATATATATATATATGTATGTATATATATGCATTCCAGTGTTCACTGCAACACTATTTACAGTAGCCAGGACTTGGAAGCAATGATTTATCATCCCCAGTCCCTGGAGAGCTTTGAGAATTGTCAGCTGGCCATTCATTTGGTTGTACTAAGACTGAGTAATTGAAAGCAGGGCAACACTGTACTATATAAAATCATATTTACTTTTTGCTTAATGCAGTTCTATCTGAGCTAATCTGGTGATGCAGAAAGTGGTTTTGAATTTAAGATATGTATTAATTTATCAAGAGTACATGAAAATCTAAGTTTATAGGACTTGTGGGATAAAATAATGACCCTATACCTTTATTTTCATAAAACAGTGAATGTCGCTACAAGTTGGATTTAATACTTTATAATTGCTTGGATTTAAGTGGAAAATCTGTTTAAAGAAGAATGTCCTTGTGCATAGGATTAATAAAATTTTAGGAAATCTGAAATGCTCACTTATGGACAAAATAGACATAACACTAGACTCTATAATAACATCCCTCCTTTGAATCAAGACACTCAAACTCTAAAACACCTCTGTGCATCGAAACATGTATATTATCTAGGGTGAAACAGATCACCAGCCCAGGTTGGATGCATGAGACAAATGCTCGGGCCTGGTGCACTGGGAAGACCCAGAGGAATCGGGTGGAGAGGGAGGTGGGAGGGGGGATCAGGATGGGGAATACATGTAAATCCATGGCTGATTCATGTCAATGTATGACAAAAACCACTACAGTATTGTAAAGTAATTAGCCTCCAACTAATAAAAATAAATGAAAAAAAAAAAAAAAGAAAAACAGCAACAAAAAAAAAGAATTGCTTGATTGAGCATGATTTTATCTTTTGGACCTCTTTCCTGGATGTTTAACAAAAGAAATCTCTATGTGTTATGAGAAATGAACCTAAACATAAAATAAGAAAGACTTAATATCTGGCTCTAGAAAGTATATATTTGAACTTTGGTCAGTACTGGACCTCTCTGAATCATAATTTCAGTCTTTACAAAATGAAATAATAAAAATTGTGTCTGCCATGAAAGAACTATAAGGGGGTGACAGAGGCTGAGATGGCTGGATGGTATCACTGACTCAATGGACATGAGTTTGAGCAAACTCTGGGAGATAATGAAGGACAGAGGATACTCATGTGCTACAGTCAATGGGGCCGCAGAGTCGGGCACAACTTAGCAACTGAGCAACAACAACATATAAGGTTGTTGGAAAGATTACATGAGAAAACTGTAAAAATCTTGGCATCTTATTGGACACATAGAACATTATCAGTAAATGTCAGCAGTGCCTATCTCTTCTACTCCTGCTCATCATCTTCAATGTATATAAAAGTACAACGTAAGGAATAGGGACTGGAGTGAGTCAGTCTAAGAACATTCTGGAAGGGAATATTATGTGCTGAATTTTGACCAGAATTTTGGTTGTAATTCTCAAATGTCTGTTAGTTACCCTATTTCAGTAATTATCTATGAAAGAATCTGGATTCTTCTTAACTTGTATTTTATTATAACACACAAAAAATTAAGTGGAAAAAGACTTAGTGAACCTCGTGGAATGAAAGCCAAACACAGTTTACATACATTTAGCTTGTATAGTTATAAGGAATTTTTTCACTGCATTATGATCCGTTTTCTTTCACAAAAATATCAGTGACAACCTTAAGCAGGTAAGGTCACAAAAATGAGCCCTGTTCCACTTCATTTTAGACTTCTCCAGAAGGGCAATGTCCTCTCTGGCTCCCTTTCTGTGCCCTGCATGGGACTTGTCCAGACCATTGCGTGCTGTCATGTCACATCTGAATTTCCAGGCTCCTGTCGTGTATAAAAATCACAGCCTCACTTGGCTGTTTAAGTGCATGGAATTAACATTAAGGGATCCTTTGTCAAAGAGAATGCTGAGGTGCTTTGTTTCATTTCTATAGTAAATGTTAAAAAATAGCCCCTTTCTCTGAGTCTGATCTTGCTCTGCATAGGTGCGTTTTGCTTTGCTGTTTTAACTTGCTGCCTTTTACCCTGTTTTCAGTTCTCACTGTGGCAAGAGGAAGGGATCTTGTATTTATAACCTTTTGATTAAAAAAAAGAGTAACTTCTAGGTAGGAACCTGAGCTGCTAATGTAGCCCTCATTAGACAGACGATAAGGACTTCACTTTGCCAGGGTGATACCAGGAGATGCTCAGCTGCAGTTAATGTGACGTTACCCTTTTAAAAATGTCACGCAAGTTACCAAACTAGCAGCACGTAAAGTATTAATAGTTGCTCAGTAAAGATTTGTTGAGGTGAATTCCCGAAACTAAGAGTCTTTGTGCAGATGTTGAGTGACCTGTCATGGGTATCACAGTGGGGTAATACTTTCAAAGACTTATCTTTTTTTGAAAAATGTTCAGTTAGTATAATTTATTATATTGAGAGTCATCGATTCTGATTCTGAAGTATAGATGTAAGACAAGTATGTTTTGCAGTAGAGGAGACTGCTGAAAAACCTGGAACATGCGAGCAACTATAAGGGATAATGATACTTAATATAATTTTTATTGTTTACTGAATGCTTTAATAGGTGGCAGAGCTTCCGAGAAATCCCTTATATACATTTTCTTAAGATAAGCTATTTCACAGTAACCATAAAACAGAGAGTGTTAATATATCCATTTATAGACGAAGTAACAGAAGCTCAGAGAGGTTGCTATCCCAGCCTAGATCACACAGCTGGAATGGAAAAGCTAGGATTTGAGCCCAGTATACTTGAACTCCAAAACCAGTCCTCTTAAGGATTGGATCTCCTAGATTGAAAAGTAGGTGACAGGAGGACAGTGGAGACACACATCTGTTTTGTTTTGTTTTTTTTTTCTTACACAAAATTGATTCTGTATTTATACGTAGTAAAGTAAATTTTCTATAGCTATTAAAGCATTACCTGCGCAGGAGTGGGTGAAATTAAAGATCCATGCTGTGTTTTGGAGGGCAGATTTTCTTTTCCCTTAAAAAATGATGCAAAGGCTGTAGAAAGATACTTTTCACCTCACCCAAATATGACAAAAATTCCTCATTCAAGGTTGATATTCTCATGAGTCTGTACATATTGAACATTAGCTTCTTGAAGGATCCTTTTTTGAGATTAATTCTCTTTTATTTTCATTTTTATTCTCATGTTTTCTTTCCTGATTTTCTACTCCGGTATTTTGCCCATTCATGGTCCATGTATTTTTGTCATTTTAACTCCTTATTTTGAAGCTCCACAGTCATTTCTGAGTTTTATGGATCACTGCCCAGATATTCGGCTGGAGTGTGCTATTAATCCTCTTCCACCATGTGACCATTTTACCAGGGCTTCGAGATGATACTTAGCTGTTACTGTGGAGCTTCCTGCTGAAATCTAGTCAGAAGAGGGGTGGGGAGGTCAGGGCGGGAGGTAAGCATAAATCAGGTTTGTACAAACAAGCATGATGAATGCTGGTTCCCAAAGTGGTCTGCCTTCTGTCAAACTCCTATATCAGCAGAGAAGGCTGTGTGGCGGGAATGATGAATCATGGAACCGCTCCCTGGTGAAAGAGCAAGCCTAGGAACTACAGCAGTAGCACAGTAGCTTGGATTCATCACAGGGCTTGGCGATACAGAGTGAAAAACAATCGTATCTGTATCAGCCTGAATGAAACAGTATAAAGAGGAGTGCACTGTCCCTGACTGGGAAAACCAGATCAGTCAAACCAGATCAAGCTAAGAGCTGTATCTTAGCTTGGAGAAGCAAGCTAAGATCTAGTACGCTGGGAGTTCTTGAGCAGCAGCCACAGATGGAAAAAACAAAGCCAAGCAAATCGAATTCTGTGTTCATTCACCTTTCACTGAAATACAGCATTTTACCTGAAGTTGTAAATGTGGCTGGTACTCATGTAATTATGATTAGTTACTGTACCTTCACCACCAGGAGAAATCACTGGTTTATTTATATTGTGTTAATGGTTATTGCAAATACCTCAAAATATCTTTATGATATTCACTACTTTGAAATTTTATGAATTTTATTTTACCCACCTCATATGATATCTTACCATATAATCAGCCAATATTCTATTTTTAAAAACAGTTTCAATAAATATTGGGGCATTTACTATTAAGTATATATAAGGGATAAAGAAAAAGGCTTCCCTGGTGACTCAGATAGTAAAGAATCTGCCTTCAATGCAGGAGACCCAGGCTTAATCCCCAGGTTGGCAAGATTCCTTGGGGAAGGGAATGGCAAGCCACTCCAGTATTCTTGCCTGGAGAATCCCGTGGACAGAGGAACCCGGCAAGTTACAGTCCATGGGGTTGCAAAGAGTTGGACAGGACTGAGTGACTAACACACACGTCATAAAGAATAGCAATATAAAAGAGTTATTGTAATACCAGAGTTATCATATTCACCTTAGAAATGTATTATCTTATCATACAAATTTAAAACATTTTAAACATCATTTTATTATAAGCAGTTGCCTCTGTAATTCTATATATACTTTTATGTCCAAAAAACATTATTTTAGGAAAGAATCCATAGTTTTCATCTAAGTATCAAAAGGGTCCGTAGCACATAAAAAAGCTATGAGTCCTCACAGTGAATATTGTTTTTAATGTTAGTTGAGATCTGACTTCTTAAGGATTTAATGTTTTTAAACATTTGATGAAGTGGAAGTTGTACTTTGGTATATTCAGTGTGATATGTGTTGCCAGGTCAGCATCTACTATGAGTGAAAAATAACTTGGGGTACTCCAAATTATCAAACCTTGCCACCTAGATGCTAACTCAGGAACATAGCATGATTTTCAGACTAACCAATAGCAATCCATCCCTGTATTAACCTTTATATCATTATATAAGTGCAGTTTGGGTTGTGATTACAGTCCTGGTTCTAGAATTGGAATTCCTAGATCTCAATTTTAGCTATACTTCCTTTTTAGATGTGTAGTGTTGACTAGATATTATTTTACTTTACTAAGCCTCAGTTTTCTAATCTGTAAAACTTGGACTAATAACACTACTTAAATTATAGGGTTGTGGTGAGGGATAAATGAAATTATGTACTTAGAGCACTTTAAACAGTTATAAATACATAGATAATGCTAAATATAAAATCACCAGTATTGGTTTTAATAATTTAATTATGTGCCTAATAAGAATTGCTACACACCACCATCTTCATCTTCCAGAAATTTAGTAGATCCTTCCTTAGAATCCATGCCCCTCAACTCCAGGATGCCACAGTAGACTTGGTGATTTGGAGAATTCCTGTACCTATCTCATAACTTATCATATAATAAGCCTATTTCTATCTTTAAAATTAGTTTCAGTAATATTAGGGCATTATACCAGAATCTTTATAAAGTATATATAATGTATAAAGAATAAGAAATATAACAAAACTAAAGACAATTTAAAGAAAACACCATTCCCATTATCTTTGAAATTCCAAGAATGATACAATATGATCCCAGTCTGTGTCCTCCTGACAGTTGTAACCAGTAGCCTGAAATATGTTTAATAGTCCATTGCTTGCTTTTATAGTTTTATCACATATATCTCCAAATAAATACAAACATGATGTGAAAGGCGTCATACTGAAATTTGTGACTTCATTTTTTCACTCACTTTGAGTTTTGAGATTCATCCATACTGTTACAATTAGCTGTAATTCTTACTTTATTGTCACTTTTCTTTTATTTCCCTCTGAATGGATGTACCGCCACTTTCTATCTATTACTGATAGCCTGTTTGTGGTGTTTTTTTTTCCTATATGTCTTCTGCTGTTCCTGATTCTAAGAATTATTGAATCATGAGTATCTTTACCTTCGAAGTAAAGATAATTTGCAAAATTCAGATAATTTGAAATTGTTTTCCAAAGGACTGTTCTATTTTAATTTGTACCAGCAGTGTCTAATTGTATTAGTTCCTTCAAAGTCTTGCCAACACTTGGTACCGTCAGACTTCTGAAATTTTAACAATCTTTTGAGCTTGAAATGGTATCACAATGTGATTTTAATTTACAGTTTTTATTTCTTTATTGACCATTTGTGTCTTTTGTGTGAGTTGCCAGTTTAAGTCATTGGACAGTTTTCTTCAGGATTAGTTGTATTCATAATTTGAAGAAGTTCTGGACACTACCCTTTGCCAGATATATGTATGTAAATAATGTGTCTTCTTCCAGTTTGTTGTTTGGGACTAGCCTTTCCTTACTTATTTGCAGCCTTTGAAGAACAGAAGTATATATTTTAGTAGGGATGAGCCAGTTAAGCTTTTTCTTTACAATTGTGCCTTTTGTCTTGTATAAAAAAATATTCACAATCTACTTTTCCTAAGAGTAAAGTGAATCAACTAAAACTATTTGTATCATTAAAAGGGTAATAGTAACTCAAGGCAAGAGGACAGAGTCGTTTTGTCTTAGAGTTGGTTCTCTTTACACTTTTTTCTTTAATTTTTAAAAATTTAACTGTAATTGATTTACAGCTTTTTACGTTTTTAATCTGTGTCTACATTGTACCTGAAAACCATAAATTTGCTTGAGATTATCCAGATTATTTAGACAGACTCTTTGGTTAATAAAACTTTAATGTTTCTGTGGCGTTCGCCTCTAATTCAGCTTACAGAGTCTAGATTACTCTTTTTTACTCAAAATTACCAGATGCTAGAGATGCAAAACTTGTTACAGGGAGGAAGCGGTGTGTCTGGGCTTCTGCATCTCAATAGCACTTCTCACATTTACCATGTCTTTGGAATGTGATTCAAGGATGATACATAGAATTACATCTGTGTTTCCTTTATAATCTTAGCATTTGATGTCTATATCCAGTTTAGACTTGGTCCTCACTCCCCACTCTGCTCGTCAGCTTAGTATAATTTGGTTTGTGCCTTCACTTCCTGCTAGTCTAAACTTAGACTTGTCGAGGTGGGATCTGACCATCCTACTTTGCAGGGTGTGAGGCGTTTCTTGGGATTCAGAACTCTCAGTACTAAACTCAAGCTCCCAGCAGCTGGGATGAGTTTCTCACCCTCCTTTGAGGACAAGAACTGTATATATTGCATCTTTTGATGTTGTACAACTCTCTTCACAGTGTTTCGACATAGTCAGTAGTTTAGAAAAATGTGTTTTGTATTAAACTAGGAAGGCACTCAGTTCTGATTTGATGCTACTCATTCTTTCTTGCAAGTCATGTTTATCTTCTAGCCTATAAGTTTATTAAGCTGGCATTTTTCTTATGTGTGTTTCATCTTTTTTCTTTAGTCTGGTGAACTTAGAGTCATCGTGAACTTTCCTTATTAGCAGGGTCTGCCTCAGTATGAATGATGTATCTATTAGCCAGCATGCATTTTTTTTTTTCCATTTTCACAAATACATCACAGGTTACTAATTATAATGAATTTACAGTGAATTATAATATTAATTAACAGTTGCATTAACATCTTCCAGACTTTAATTGAAGGCACTGATTTAGTTTTTGTTGTATCATTAAGCATCTCTCTTTAGAGTCATAAAAGTCATAGTCATCAAGTTTTTGCCACTGTTGAATTATCCTGATGGCAGAATTTTTGCGTACAGATTGATGAGGGATTTGCTTCATAGTGTAAGTTAGAGGTGGTTGAAATGGCTTCTGTAACTGGCAGTATCTCTAACACTGGCCTTGTGTGCACCTTAAACCCCACCAGTTTTCACGCACACGTTCATTAACCCTGGTTCCCTCCAGCACTCCCTGTTTAAACACCAATGCCGTGAGGAAGCTCAGCATAGTAAGGCAGTTGGATTAGGATCCCTCTTAGCAGAAATTAGTTTATCAGCTGCTTTCCCAAGTAACAGTATAGGGGAGAGAAAATTTAGACAAGACAGGAATTGTGAGGCAGCAGGTAAGAAGTAGTTGTCAAGAGCAGAGTAGCAGGCATGGAAGGCCGTGGCTGTGTGTTTGGGAATTGGAGTAGGACACCTTAAGGAAAGTAGCTCCCGAGACCCAATTTGCTATTCCACAATGCTCTGTTCTTAGCGCAAAAAGTGAAGTCTTTAAAAGGTTTGATTCATGAGAATATTTTCTACTCCAGATAGAATGCAATGGATATCTGATGTAGTTTTGTGCCAATCTAAGTGACTATTGAGGGAAGATTTCCAAATTTCTCTGATTGCCATCAGTAGGCAATGATGAAGTGGGATTTTTTTCCCTAGTTGCCTTTATCAGAGTCAGTGAAATGAGAATAGGGCTGTCTATCCTCTCAAATTGGAAAGAAATCAGATCTGAGTCTTGAAAAATCAGTTGAACATCCTTCAACCTGTCCATGTCTGATTTGTACAGGGCAGTAACTGCTTTATTAAAAGCCATCTAGTCGTGTTCCTGGTGATAATTGAGAACTGGACATACCAAAAATTGTGATAAAATGCTCACAAAATAATTTTTCTAAATGTGATGTTTTAAATCTGAACAAAACCAACAAGTTTTTCTTTTAACTCACAATATAATTTTTTCTGAAAAAAACTTGCCCAATTATGTGGCAAATAGAGTAGGATAATTGGTAGTATAATAATCCAACTACTGCTACTGTAGACTTTAGAATAATTTAACTTTGGTCAATGATCATTGGTTATAGGGAAATTATATCTTCAGAAAATGTATCCAAAATGGGCATGTCATACATTGGAATGCCTTACCCATAATGAAGCCCTAAATGCTAGTTTAAGTGTGTTTGGAGACAGGATCTTTATAGAAGTGTGCTTAGGTGCTCAGTCATGTCTGACTCTTCGTGACCCCATGGACTGTAGCCCTCCAGGCTCCTCTGTCCATAGGGGTTCTCCAGGCAAGAATACTGGAGTGGGTAGCCATGTCCTCCACTTTATAGAGGTGATTAAGGTTAAATGAAGTCATAAAGGTGGAGCCCTAATGCAGTAGGACTGGTGTCCTTATAAGGAGAGGAAGAGATGCCAGGGAGGAATGCCCAGAGGAATGACCATGTGTGGCCACAGAGAGAGGATGGCCAGCTACAAGCTAAGGAGAAACCAGCCCTGTCCATACCTTGATGTTGAACGTCCACCCTCCTGAACTGCAAGAAAATAAATTTCTATTGTTTAAGTCATGCAGTCTATGACATTTTGTTATGGCAGCCCCAGTAGACTAAAACAGCATCTAATTTTAAAGCAAAAATTTTAAAAATACTGCATTTTCCCAAGGCAAATGATCACTGTTTGACTTACAAATGAGATGATCTGTCTTCTAATAAAGACCTTTGACCTTAGGTTTTTCCATCCCAGATTCATAGACTAACTTCTGGTACTCATTGTGGGTACTCCAATCTTTTGGGCTGTTGACCAGATTTTGTAAGTTTAATAGGAAGTAGAGGGCCCATGCTAAAATGACTGCCTCATTGGTGATCTGACAGGGTGTTAGTCCCTCCTGTAGGACTCCAAGATTCCTGACACATGCATCCAGGTTTGTCATCCCTGAAATTGTTAGACTTTGTAACGATTGAACTGCTTCAATTCAAATGATGCCCGATGCTTGGTTGGTTGGTTTGTTTATTTTTCCTAAAGGGAAAACTTGTGGGTTGTTACAGAGGCCATGATACTCTGGGATGAAATTATACTACAAACTCCTATTTATCCACTATCATTCTCTACTTTCCCCAAAACTCAACTTGAAAATTTTCTGTATGTTTCTCTTTAATATAACTTTTATCCTCTGCTAAGTAATCATTTTTCTGTATCAGGGACTGGGCAAAATAGAGGTTTGGGCCAAATCTAGCCCTACAGGTATTTTTGTCAATAAAGTTTTATTGAGACAAAGCCACATTCATTGGCTTATATGTTAATCTAGGGCTGCTATGATGGTACAATAGCAGAATTAAGATGTTACAAAAAAGCAAAAGAAACCATAGGAACCTGAAATATTTGCTATCTTTACATCTCTGTACTACTAAAACATTCACTGTCTATATTTTTTTTTAAAGTTAAGGGAAAAAATTTGCAAATCCCTGACTATATACTGACATCTTTGCTTGATAGCCCCAATGTACTCCAGTCTCTAATTAGGATTCCCTGGTGACTCAGTGGTAAAGAATCCACTTGCAGTGCAAGAGACACGAAATTGATCCCTGGATTGGGAAGATCTCTTGGAGAAGGAAATGGCAACTTGCTCCAGTATTCTTGCCTGGAAAATTCCATGGACAGAGGGGCTTGGTGGCTACAGTCCATGGGGTCCCAGGAGTTGGACATGACCTAGCGACTAAAACACCAACTGCCACTTATTAGTATATAAAGCATAAATAATGCTGAGAAATGCTAACTTAATATTGTCAAATCTTTTCTTTGAAATTATAGAAAAATTTGAGAGAAATTATATGAAATATCTCTAAGATAATGTTTATATATGCTATGTGTTTAATAAAATCTTAACTCTAGAATTTATTGAATAACTTCCATTTTTAAAACAATGAATAATACTTAAAACCAAGTAAATATTCTCAGTACATAGTCTTATTAGCACAAAGATGTGCCTGGATAAACACAAAATCATTCTCTGCATGTGATCAAGTTCTGAAGTTCATTAAGAGATGGTATTGCTTTAATCCTATCATTTATTACCAGTTGACCAAGTAACAAAAGGTTTTTCTGTGTTTTCTCATCAAATCTCACCCATATTGGCTGATGTGAGAGTATTATCAAGCTAAGTTCTCCATCTCTTCTGCAGAAACTAATTAAGTGTTGATGGTGTTTCCTAAGAGTTATGGCTCCAAGGCAGTGTGTTATGGTTTATTTCTATATTCATCATTACTGACTGGTAGGAAACCTAGGTTACTAGGTCAGGAATCTAGCTTAAGGGGATGAACAAATGGCAAATAGTCACTCTAAGCTTAAAATCCATCCTGCGTAATGGGTTATTGCAATGATTACTATGTTTTGAGAGACTTCATTTATTATGTAACAGCAGAATGTGGTTAGCAGAATGCTTCTGTCAGTGAACCTTACAAAATTTTTTAGTAACCCCCAGAGATTAGCTGGATGTTCATATGTACTGTATGAAAGGAAGCAAATTTGACACTAAAAACTACATAATTCAGTGAAAAGATAATAGCCCTAGGATTTAGTATGTACTATAGAAAACCCATTGGTTGTCCAGAGCCCGATGTTGGTCAGTCACCTCCACCAGCTGGCTCTATGCAAGTTCTTGTGTCTTAACCATAGTTCTCACAATGTATCAGATCCTATGTTAAAGGATTAATTTATAAATAATTGGATTTTATTTTGTTTTATCTGAGAAGATTGAAATCAGGTCAACTAAGATGCATTAGGGTAAAATATGAAGGAAAGCCAGTGTAGAAGAATCCGATATTTGTGCTGTATTTAAAAATCATTTCTTTCTTGTTAAACTGCATTGTATTTACCATCTCTCCTAATCTATAACCCCACAAAAGACAGAGGCTGTGTTTTATTAATTGTTTAATTCCCCTAGTACTTATCAGGAGCATTTCCCACACAGTACAATATCTTGTTCAGAGCTTCATTTTTAGAAACAGTGCAGAGACAAAAATCACTTTTCAGAATGTTTTAGGAAAGGGCTGTATTGAAGATTGCTGCATTACCTCTCAGTAAATCCAGCACTTCTGAATTTACCCTTAACAGTTGAACAAATTCCTGTTAACCATTAGATGAAGTACTTTTTTATCCTCAGTGGCCATGTTGTATGTAAAATATGCTTCTTCATGCACTAAAATCATGCTCAATATGTTGTGAGAGGCATGAAGAGATCAAGACTTATTCAAAGAGTTTCAAGATTATGCCTCTCTTCTCATGCTCACTGTAGGGCACAGTCATGAAGAACATTCTGAGCAGGATCCCCTATGAGCTTCTTATCTCTCTCCTGGAAGTACTTTAGTTGTGTCCAATTCTTTGCAACCCCATGGACTGTACCCCACCATGCTCTTCTGTCCATGGGATTTTCCAGGCAAGAATTTTGTAGTGAGTTGCCATTTCCTCCTCCAGAGGATATTCCCAACCCAGGGATTGAAGCCACATCTCTTATGTCTCCTGCATTGGTGGGTGGGTTCTTTACCACTAGCACCATCTGGAAAGCACATAAGGTGTGATTGAATTCATGTAAAACAAATTTACCTATGATGCCAAAGCTGTTGTACACAAGTTTCTTTAACAGTTTTCTATGGACCAACCACATTGTATGCACTTTGCAGCAATAATTCTCACAACACCAAACAAGGTATATTTTATCATCTTTGTTTTAGGGGTGTTGAAGCTGAGGGATAGAAAAGTTCAATTGCCAGAGTTCAGTCTGCCAGTGAGTGCCAAAATCAACATTTAAATACCACAAATGCTCTTAACCAACTAAGATGCATGGCTTGAAATATTCTATTAGTATGTGTTGATATTGATGGAAAAACTGCAAGCAATGAAACATATTTTGAAATTAACACTGTACAGTAGCTACCTTTTATTTCAGTTTGCTTTCTAAAATTATTCTTCTGTATATTTGTTTCCATACTCCAAAGAGCAATGTAAAGTAGTAAATCATTAGCCATCTATACATAGGAATCTAGTCATGTGAGCCTTAGCTGTGGTCCACCTACCATATTGCACATGGTTTTTTTGTTTTTTGTTTTTTTTTGTGAACATCACCCTGACTTCACTGCAGAGTTGTGCAGAGTAATCAGTGCCCTGGGCCCACTCATTAGTCACTGGACTCATCAAAAGAATCTGCCTTGAAATAGAGATACAGAGGTAGAGAACAAACCTACAGATACCAAAGAGCAAAAGGGAGGGGACGTTGTGGTGAACTAGGAGATTGGGATTGACATATATTCATTATTGATACTCTGTATAAAATAGATAACTAATGGGAACCTACTACATAGAACAGGGAACTTTACTCAGTGTGGTGACCTAAGGAAATCCAAAGAAGAGGAGATAGAGGTAAACCTGTAGCTAATTCAATCGCAGTAGAAACTAACACAGCCTTGTAAAGCAACTCTAATAAAGATTAATTTTAGACACAGAGTTTAACTTTATCACACAAAACATGTCTTTCTCCCACTTAACTAGTTACATTTAATGTTGTGTCTCCAAATTCTGTTCCAGCACATATTTAATACACAGATCTCAACAAATATGACATATTTATTTTGTCCAACTTCAAGGGTGAAGATTGCAGCTTAGTAGACTTATAAAGTCATTGGTTTTTCTTGTTTGTAGAGAAAGCCAAAATTGATTTCAGACTTCAATCCTTTGTGAAAATTCAATGTAACTTTTTAATGGGGTGGGAGTTTTGCTAAAGACATCTTTTATCTCTGTCTTTTTGTTAATGATAATGTGATCATATAAACAGCCAAAGAAAAAGTGTCGTGCAAGCAGTCACAGTAGTCTGCAGCCTGTAAAGATCTTTTTGAAAGCAGAAGCACTATATTTATAACATTGCTGTCATGGGGATTAATACAGAAAGGTGCTTGGTTTTTAGCTCTTGACCTCAAAATCTACAATCCTGTAAGGAAGGAGAAGAAGAGGGATAAAAATATCTACTCTATCACTTGTCAGGAAATGAAAAGAAGAAATACGATACTCAGTCAATATAGTGAAAACACAAATTTTCTACACTAAGTGCCATTGCCTTCAGACGTTGTTGATATTGTAGATAAGGAAATGCTTGCCTACTCTGTACAAATGATATCTACCCCTTACAATCATTGCTTTTCATGAGCTGGGGAACATAGTGGTTGGAAACTGATTTAAATTGTTCCTCAGTTCTTTGGAGGATCTCATGTAAATTCATTAGTAACTCTGGAACCATCTACTATGCATTTAAGTAATGAAAAATGTATTAGTTTCACTACAAAAATGTATTAGCTACCACTCTGTAGTTAAATGAAAAATGTATTAGCCTCTATGTATAAATATATTAACATTCACTCTGTGGCATTTTCTCTTCGACGTTACTCCACTTGAACTAGTCTGTAATGCAAACACTGCTTAAAGTCTCAATGCTGAAGAATTGCACTTGGAAAAAAATTCTCTTAAGTAGGAAGAAGTATTTGTGTCTACAGTGGTATTTGTTTATTATAGAAAATAAGCATGCCTTCCTAAGAAAATGTTGTTTCAGAAAATATTCACTGCCGAGTTTGTGTAAAGAAGATATTATGATTTTTTTTAATCTGTAAATGATTACATACATTAATCATTCAGAATTTTTTTTTTTTTTAACTCTAGAATTGGGAGATAAAGATATTCTTTTTTTGTTTGTTTGTTTGTTTGTTTTATTTTTTTTATTAGTTGGAGGCTAATTACTTCACAACATTTCAGTGGGTTTTGTCATACATTGATATGAATCAGCCATGGATTTACACGTATTCCCCATCCCGATCCCCCCTCCCACCTCCCTCTCCACCCGATTCCTCTGGGTCTTCCCAGTGCATCAGGCCCGAGCACTTGTCTCATGCATCCCACCTGGGCTGGTGATCTGTTTCACCATAGATAATATACATGCTGTTCTTTAGAAACATCCCACCCTCGCCTTCTCCCACAGGGTTCAAAAGTCTGTTCTGTATTTCTGTGTCTCTTTTTCTGTTTTGCATATAGGGTTATCGTTACCATCTTTCTAAATTCCATATATATGTGTTAGTATGCTGTAATGTTCCTTATCTTTCTGGCTTACTTCACTCTGTATAATGGGCTCCAGTTTCATCCATCTCATTAGAACTGATTCAGATGAATTCTTTTTAACGGCTGAGTAATATTCCATGGTGTATATAAAGCATCAGAAGTTTTGAAGACTATTTTTTGCTTCATTCAGATACATTTTCTGCTGAACAATAAAACAGTATTAACTATCTCAAGGGCATTTACTTTAGAATTAACAATACTCCCACATAGACATCTCTCTGCCAGTTTTTAATTATTTGTAAATGCAGTGCGTAATTTCCATTTTCTTACATACACAAGGTTTTTTAAAAAGTTAGTAAGTTGATGTCCTCCTTTATCCTACTTCTAAGACAGGCAGAATACACACATTTTGGTTATTATTGAATTTGAAAGTCATACTTAGAACCACAAGTCTTTGTGTTTTTCATCTGTATGACCTTGAGTAAAGTTGCTTATCTGTAGTCCCAAAGAGTCAGACACAACTGAGCAAGCAAATTCTGCCTCTGCAACTGAGGTGATAAATGATGTCTATAATGAGTTATATGTATAAACTGTCGAGCACAATGCAACACATATTGTAGAAACTCAGCAAATGATAGCCGTTGTTTTCCTCAAGCACAACTTTTAACTTCTAACTCTTTAGATAAATTCCTGCATTTGTCTCTGCCTTAGCTCTCACTCGCATTTGACTTTACATTCATGGCTTCATGTAGATGCTGTTAACTGAAATAAACACAAACAAAGGGAGAGTTGTGAGTTTCACTTTTATTTAGGACCTTGCTGAGGACTGTAGCTTGAGAGACAGCCTCTCAGGTAGCTCCAAGGAACTGCTCCCAAGGGCAAGGCTGGGATGTCAGTATCTACTTTGAGAAAGGGAGTATGTACAACCAAGCACGCATCTCCGTAGAAGCTTGCTGCTAGTCACGAGGAACAGATAACATAGTTAATGGTTTTAGTGTTTTCTAAGTATGTTAAGATGCAAGAATTCAGGTTCATAAAATTTTCTTGTGGAAATATTAACATCTAACTATGTGAAGGCCTGTTCTGCCAGTTTTCCCGGAGTACAGAGTGCCTCAGCTCTCTACCCTGAACTCCTTTCAGAATATGTTAAAGGTTAGTGTTGGCTAATGACTAAATCCTTTTAGAGTCTGATGGCTAGTGACATGCTTCAACTGGCAGTGCTTAAAATCTCTCTATTGTGTCTTAGAATAAGAAATCCATATGTATGATTTTCATCCTCATTTTTGGCAGAGGGTTCCAAAAACCTTGGGAATTTTCTAAGTGCTAAGAATGATGAAGTTGTCTTAACATTTATAACATATCACCTTGAACCACACCTGTGGTCCTATCTACCTCCTTCCACCCTCATGGGTCTGTTCATCTTGTTCCACATACATTTTGAAATATATTTTGTCTGTTACCATACATTTTATCTTCTACATTTGCTTGTTGTATTTATCTCTTGCTAGAATGTAAGCTCTTCAAAGGCAGACATCTTTGTTTTTATCCACCGATGTATCACAAACATCCAGAACAGTGCCTAGCACAGAGCAGACACTCAGTACATTCTTACCGAATGAATACATGAACGAATGAGTGAGATTATCTGAAGTAAATTGATTTGGACAAGTTTAATGCATTAACGTTTTGTTGGGGGAGAAGGGAGGTTTGTTACTACTGCTATTTCTATGCGTGGTTGGAATACAGAAGGGAAAAGAAACTCTTACCAGTTATCTGCCTTTGTGCATATAAAACCAAATGACTGAATGGTAGACCAAAGTTGACTGCTTGTTTGGACATTGTTAAAAATAATAATGTAAGGAAAAAGTAAGCTATTTGATCTCTACCCATTCTCCCCTTGCTACAGCTAAAATTGTTAAAAAAGCACATAATACACACTTGTCTTTTTTTTTTTTAAAGAACTTAGTTAATTGAATTCAATGAACCAAAAATACTCACAGTGAAAACCACCAACATTTATATGTAAAACAAAATCTGTTTTTGTCTGACTTAAAGGGGATGTAGCTGGGGGCTAAAGGATTATAAACAAGTAAAGAGAATGATCTGACATTGCTTTTCTTGCCATGCGAAAGCTTTCTGAACTCTGAAATGACAGTATTTGGAAAATTCATTACATGATGGTAAAGTGTGACAGGTTGAAGAGTTTAAATTGAGTAACAGAAGCAAACCCTAACATATCATACATGAGATTACTGTGGAAACAGCAGAGTAAAAGCTGAATTCTGTAACAGAGCTGTACTTTTTAGGAAACAACATTTTCTGTCCTCAGAGACTTGGAAGGCTGTTTATAGATTGATTAGCATGGAAAGAATAAGTTTTTCACCAAAAGGTGATATGCAATTTTTGTATAGAAATATGTCTGACTGAGAATATATAATCAAGAAATGTGGGTTTGAAAAAGAATAGGATGCGAAGGAAGAAAAAAAGATATATATATATATATAGTAAAGAACCAGTGATTACCTGATAAAGTTCTGAAGGAATGTTGTCTTATGTCCAGTATTACCTGAGACTTCCCTGGTGGCTTAGCAGTAAAGAATCTGCCTGCAATGCAGAAGACCCTGGTTTGATCCCTGGGTCGGGAAGATCCCCTGGAAGAGGGCATGGCAACCCAGTCCAGTATTCTTGCCTAGAGAATCCTATGGACAGAGGAGCCTGGTGGGCTGCAGTCTGTAGAGTTGCATAGAGTCAGACACAACTGAAGCAACTAAGCAGCAATATTAACTTGGGAACGACTGCAAAACTGAACAGTGGCTGACCTGTTAATAGAATCCAGAGCAGCTCTTTGATGTCCAGGGGTAGCTGATATATGAGTGTGTGTACACATGTATATGAAAAACACACATACATACATATAACAAACGCAGTGTATGTGTATACAAAGAATACAAAGAAGATTCTTGATCAAAAGTACTAACATTGCTATTCAGCTCTTGGTATCAAATTTTCCGTTAGAGATTGCTGATTCCTTTTTTGCTGAATGACTTTGGAAGCAGAGGATCCTTTCTAATAATGGGGCTATTCCTGGGATTGTATGTCCTCCTAAGACACTCAATTACATATTGTAAGACCTCTTTTTAAATATGTTACCTTTGTCAGCTGATTTCCTTCTGTGACTGCAGGCAGCATTAAAGTGCTGGGCAGGGTATAAGAAAGGAAGAGAATGGAGTGATGGAAGGGAAAAAAGAAAAATTGAGGGGTGGTCAGGCAGACTTCTGTTGATTTTTTCAATTTTGCCTTTTCACAGATCAAAGAAGATTCTGCCAAATTGTTCAGTACAACTTAGTGTATTCATTATATATTTCTGATACATAACTCCAAGTATGTTTCAAAAGATGCATTTGTGTGCAACAAATGCATCACATTTTAATGACTGAGAAAATTAAATATTGTCAAATACTTGGTTGTTCCCAAATTATTCCATTAATTATGATAGGTATTTCTGCTGTGGCATGTGAGTGTTAGAAAACCTATTGAATTTGTCTATAAATAGATTTGAAATGATCTGTGTATGTTCTGTTGGTAATTCCCAGGGAGAACAAAGTATTCATGTATTTCAGAGATGTGAAAGGAAAAAAAAAAAACACTTTAATTGTCCAGAAATCATCCTTTGCATTAAAATATCTAGGTTGTTTTATTCCTCATGACTGCAGGAAATATCTGATGAAAACTTTGTTGACATAGGTCAGATAAATAAATGGAAATAAATTCTGTCATGGAGAATGTTAAAGTCATCAACTTTAGTCCCACACAGTTCTCAAGCTTACTGGGGTTTTGGTTTGTTTTAGTGGCTTATGGTCTTTTTTATTTTTTATTTTTAATTGAAGGATAACTGCTTTAAAATGTTGTGTTGGTTTTTGTCAAACAACAATGGGAACAGCCATAGGTATACATATATCTCCTCCCTCTTGACCATCCCTCCTACCTCCCAGCTGATTGCACCTCTCTAGGTCTTCACAGTGTCCTGGGCTGAGCTCCCTGTTCTATACAACAGCTTCTCGCTGGTTACCTATTTTATACTTGGTAGTGTATGCATGTCAATGCCACTCTTTCAGTTAGTCCCACCCTAGACTGGTCCCCATTTTATTTTCAATTGATATTTTTCTACTTCACCCTCAGGATGGCCCTAGTCTACATTTCTGTTACTCTAAATAGTCCTCCAGATTGTGGCAAGATTTGTAACACTGAATTACAGTGCAATTTGGTATCCGGTAGGTGAATTTTTAAAACTGTGTTCTTTGCTGGTTTGCCAGAGTTTATTTGACGCCAGCAAGGAAAATTGCTTAGAAGCTAGGATTACGTTATAGCCTGTTTCGACAGATGGAACTTTAAAAGCCAGTCAGATTGCAAGCCATATTTGTATTATGTTGAATAATATATTTAATTATATCAGTGCTTTTTCACACCTTAAATTTGGTGGATCCCAAAATATTTCATGAAAATGAGGAGAAAGAAGATACTCACTTTCCTCATATAAACCACATAAATTGTATAGAATGTGTTGGTTCTCTTCAGTACCAATGCCTTCAGCATCTAGGTGTGTATACTTAGAAGCAGGTATGTTTCATGCATCTTCTACGTAACATTTATGTCATGGCCAAATCTAATATGTTTAGCCTCCCTGTCTCTCACTCATCCTCTCCCCAGCTTCTTTCCTCCTGTTCAATGAGCACACATATGTGTACTTTGGCAGTTAGAAGAAAAAAACCTGATCTATTTTTGTTCTTCTGTCTTTGTCCCTGCTAGTCCTTTACTCATCTCTGTTTTTTAAAACTCTGCCTGTACTTCAAGACCCAAGAGGCATAATACATTCTGACTGCTTGGATCCCAATGCAAAATCCACCAACAGATGGGATTTGTGATTTGGAGCAAGTGACCTAACTGCTCTAAACTTGTGTCTGCTTCTGGAAAAGGTTGATGGTAATAGTACATACCTCCCTGGGCAGATGTGATTGTATTAAAATAATCCCTTTAAAGCACTGTGCACAATACCTGTCATGTAAGAAGTGCTTAAACAAAGCAAGCTGAGCTATATCATCTCCATGGAGCCGTTTTTATCCCTGTGTATTAATCTCTTCCCCTCAAGTGACCTCATAGGGCTCAACCACTGAAAAGCTCTTATCAAACTGTGTTCTCTCATCCGCTGTCTTGTATTCATGCCTATCTTTTGAGTTCTGAGCATTGTAGAGCTCCTACAATGCAGATGCTAGGTTAGATGCTGAGAAGGTGGGGAGTGAAAACATAGGCCAGGAACCCCTGCTTCCCTTCCACCTGGAGAAGACAGTTAATAAAGAAACTAATAATATAAATGGCATAAGTGAGACGGTGAAAAGAGTCAGGAAAGAAAGAAAGGAGATGATGTAGCTGTCACTGTTTTGGTTTATATGCTCAGAGCTCTAGAGGGAGACCAAGTCACTGCTTTGGAGTTTCTTTCAAAGGACCCCTGACTGCCCACATCTGAGGCCATAGACATCTTATAAAATTGGCTACAGCTCTCTGTTCTAGCAGAGAGAACCTCTCTTGGAGCTCCTTCCTACTTTCCATTCGAATTCATTTGCTCTTATCAGATTTAAACCGCTTTTCCTCTTGTACCTGATCACTCTGTTGTGTGTTTCATTCCACTTTAAGGCCACAGTCAGCCTGGTGTTGATTTCAAGTTCATCCCTTGAGACTATCATTAACTTGGCCCTCTCTTTATGATTCCATTTGCGATAGCCTATAAGCAGGCAGACAGAGCCAGGACATCTGTTCCTGTGCCCTGCTCCCCAATTGGTGTTTCTCCTTGCCAGGGACGGACGAGTAGATAGGAACCCCCTAAGGGTAAGTTCTAATTATCTCCCCAAAGAAAAGAACTTGGGCAGAGAGACACTCAACAACAGTACAAGCTGTCATTGCTGATTTTTGTTGTAGGATTGAAGAGGGCTCAGCGACACCTGTCCTCATAATACAATAGGAAAATAGTCTCCTTTGGACAAATCTCTCCACAGCCCTGTTTACCACCAGCTGCAGAGATTTTGGTTTCTAGTATGTTTACCATCTTATGAGCTCCTTTTTGAACCTCTCTTGATTCTTAGAGTTAAGGATGAATGCTGATGGCAAAGGAAAATTACACCCATCTTGCCATCCTCATTCTGTCCATCTGTCTCTTGTCCATCTGTCCATTCACTCTTCTGTCTACCACTCAATTCAAGAACATAACTATATTTGTTCACTGTTCTGCAAAACACCTGTGTCTAAACCTGAGCAGACAAGGCAAAGGTGAAATTGGATCTCCCAGATGAATCCATGAATTTAACTCACCATGGCCTCTGTGATTTGTCTGTGAGAGAGTCTCAGAAATGAGAACCTTTGAGCTCTTTGGTCAGCGTCATTGAAAATGGACCCAGCCTCAGTGGGGCAAACCCTTAAGAAAATTGGCCTGGTATTTCTGTTTGGGCTATTTGTCAATGCTACATGAAGGGACAGACACAGTGCCTCTTCCTGACGGAGAGAAAAACGGCCAATCCCTCATCTTGTATTTTGCAAACGTCTGGTATGACTCTGCTTGTTGCCAAGACACAGGCTTCGTGAATCAATGCCTCCTTTCCCAGTTAAGTATTCAAAAAGCATTTGCTTAAACTAAGTCGCAAAGAAACTACTTTTAAAGATAGGTGGTAGAGGTGTTCTATTGTATTGAAAGCATTTGATTAAATAGATTTGAGAGCCACCACTAAATTAACAAAAACTGGCACACTTCACCCAATTTTCTTTCTTATTTTTTGACATGAAAATTGCTCAGACTTCAAGTCTAGTCTGTGTGAAAGCATTAAGTGTTTCAGAAATCAACGTGTCTTGTCAATCTATTGTGCTCTGGGGGAAAAGTAAAGCCGACTTGTGACATTATTTCCTTGTGTTCTAGAAACCTGATAATACCTTATTGTACATCAGGAGTATAAGCAGGCAGCGTTGTAAAGAGATTCTTGTGACAAGATCTATGAAGAATATTGTGTTATTAAGTTGGACGTCTGCATTTACAATATAGCTTTTCCAAGACAATTTTTGTTGGGCTACAGGTGGTTATTTAAGACAATCAATTTACATAGAACAATTTATTCTTTTTTCATGCTGTTAAAGCAAATTGGTATGTAATTAGATTTATATACTGAATAATCTCATTTGCATATCCAATTAATTCTTCCTGTTTTAATTTGCCAGGGTTGAATTCACATTAGTAGTAAAAATAGCACTTAAATTATCAAGGACTCAAATTTTCCTTTACTGTGATTTGTTCAAGATGTTCCATTTAAAAATTGGTCCCCAGCATTCTTTTCATTGTCTACTGGGGATATATGAAAGACTTTAGTTACAAATACCCTTAGCCAAAAAAATCACAAAGTTGAGGTTTGCCTCTTGTTCACAGTGCACAGAGAACTGGATATGTATAAAACCAGTTCCTGCCTTAAAATACAATATTATTCAAAACCAAGAGCAGTCAGATCAGGAACAAAACAAATGTTTTGTTAGAGGATGTTTTCATCCTCTAACCTCTTTTCACATTCAGAGTGTGTTTAAACACAGAGACATATACATGCAAAAGCGACATCTCTTCCAAAAATGGTTTATACTTATTCTTCAGTTGTATCATTTCAACTCCTGTGGTGCATCTCTGTCGTAGAAGATGTATGACTCAGGGATTCAGACAAACCAGGGCCTAATATTTCTTTTCTGTTTTTGCCGACTTTGATATTAAGCAACTGACTTTATCGGAGAAGCAGTGCCCTCATCTGTAAAAAATAAGAGTATGATATGTAATATAGCTTCTAGAATTACAGTGATTTCATATGGTATAGCATATGAAGGTATCTGCTCGGATGGAACTGGCAATAGAAGATACTTTGTATGGACTCTCCTGGTGGTCCAGTAGTTAAGAATTTGCTTTCCAGTGGAGAGGATGCAGGTTCAACCCCAGTCTGTAAGATAAGATCCCATATGCCAAGGGTCCACTAAGCCCATGTGCTGCAACCAAAACCCTATGCAGCCAAATAAATAATTTTTTTTTTTAAAGATGCTTGTAAACAGTTGTGCTTGGTCTGTGAAAAGATACATGAACACTGTTAAAAAGAAAGTTCAATTTCTAGGACTCAGTAATATTTTTACTAAACTCAGTGAACATTTACTAATCATTTTTATTAATACAGCTAAATACTGGGTTCAAATATTTCCTGAGAATTTTGTGTAAGTCACTTTGCCTGGCTCGCTGCAGTTCACGGGGTCACAGAGAGCCGGACACAGCTTAGTGACTGAACAACAGCAATAGCTTTGTCTATGTTTCGGTTTCTCTGTTTGTCAGTTAGGAATAATAAAGAGCACCTACCTCATTCACTGGGAGTCAGAACGATAGGGGTCAGTACATGTTGAACCCTTGAGATATGCCCTAGCAAAAAGTAAGCACTCAGTAAAAGTTAACCATTGCTATCATCGTTACCCTCTTGAAAGAACACTTAGCAAAGTTTCTTCATCATTTTCTCTTACCGTGTGTATTTGTTTACAGGGGCTGCCATACCAAAGTACTACATACTGGGTGGTTTAAATAACAGAAATTTATTGTCCTGCGTTTTTGGAGGCTGAAAGTTCAAGATAAAGCTTAGGCTGGTTTGGTTTCTCCTGAAGCCTCTCTCCTTGACTTTCAAAGAGCTGCCTTCTTGCTATAGTTCCTCTGTGTGTGAGCAAAGGTACTCTCATTTTAAGGCTATCAGTCAGTTGGATTAGGGCCTCATTTTAATTTAATCACCTCTTTAAAGGCCCCGTCACCAAGTCAGTCACAATCTGTGGTTATGGGGGTTGTAGCTTCAATCTTGGGCTTCCCTGGTGGCTCAGATGGTAAAGAATCTGCTTACAATGCAGGAGACCCGGGTTTCTTCCCTGAGTTCGCGAAGATCCCCTGGAGAAGGGAGTGCCTACCCACTCCAGTATTCTTGCCTGGAGAATTAGCATCTGTAACTCATTGGACATGAATTTGAGCAAGCTCTAGAAGATGGTGAAGGATGGGGAAGCTGGTGTGCTGTAGTCCATGGGGTTGAAAAGAGTCAGACACGACTTAGTAGCTGAATAACAAAAGCTTCAATCCTATGAATTTGGGAGAAACATAATTCAGCCCATGACACTAAGATTGAACTTGACCTACATATGGCAGCTATCCTAATGCCCTGTCTTCAGGACTCATACCAGGAAAGGAGCATACCTTTTATCATCATGAATAACAGCATGTGTAATCTCTGCCTTATCTCAAAAGCTCGGTCCAGTTTCTGTGGTCTCAGTTATTCGTTCAGAGACACATGTTTTTTTTTCCCTCCTTTTATAATTAGCATGGGTGTCTGACTCATGCAATAGAAAGATGATAACATTTATGGTCCAGAGACCTGTTTTCACACCTCAGATTTTCATTATATGAATAAACTTATACAAATGTGGTGGTGGTTTAGTCGCTAAGTTGTATCCAACTCTGTGACCCCGTGGACTGTAGCCTGCCAGGCTCCTTTGTCCGTGGGGTTTCCCAGTTTCTATTCCTACTGGAGTAGGTTGCCATTTCCTTCTCCAGGGGATCTTCCTGACCCAGGAATCAAACCCGCATCTCCTGCGTTACAGTCAGATTCTTTACTGCTGAGCCACCAGGGAAGCGCTTAAACTCTCGCAAGTCATTTCACCTCTATGAGACCTACTTTTACTTATCTGTGAAAGGGAACACATATCCTCACGAAAAGATGTAAACTAAGCCAGGATAGGGAAAAGAACTTTCTGATTTCTAAATTGCTATACGGATACCAACTTTCTGCTTACTGAAAAAGTGATATTAATTCCACTTCCTATTTTACAATCTTTGTTACTTGACAGTTATTAATATTAAATGACTTTAATGGTCCCTTTAGGAAAGTCACTTACCTCATTGCCGAAACAGTAAGTTTACAATTAGATGCATGTTTCTTTCTAGATTTTAAGAAAACTGTAATTTGCAGTTGACATTTAAGCAAATTACTGTGTTCTGCCCTATACCCATTTTAAAATACAAATCCTTCCCAGTCATCATTGAGTATATATATAACAACTGCAAAACAAATGCATTACAGATTATTTTTTTCTGCAAAATACCACTTTGCCTTTGCAACCACCATCTATATGTAATTTTAATGTCATTTATTTTATTTTAATGTGTGAATCCTAAGTGTACTTTCAAATAGCCTACAGTAATTTAAGAAACTTTACCAGCTTCTTCATCATTTCAGTTTGGAAGATAAGCTATCTCTTACAAGTTAGACTATAAGGCTTGATCTTTTGTAGGCTGGAAGGATCTTGTAGAACAACTAACTCATTTGCAATCCTGTTACTAGACCATTCCAGTCTTTTCCTTTGTCATGTCTTCTAACCTGGCAGGATAAGGATCCAAGTCTAGGTCCCCACTGCAGTCTGTTTACCCGCCCCATCCTTTAACGACCCTCCCCTCTTTTTTTCCTCACCTCTTAGAGCCTCCTCTCTTACAAGGAGGGTATAGAGGGGAAATTTTTGTTTTTAACACTCTCTCATTCCTATGTTCTCTCTGTGACCACTTTGTAGCTTTAATCCGTGGATCTTTTTAATGCCTTTACTCCCTCCTTTTCTCTAAAATATGATTTTCTTCTCCAGAGCCACTTATGAGGATTGTCATTCAGTACTATTAGATTTGGATAGAACAACCCTTTTCACTTTGCTAAGAATGATGTCCTCTTAGCATAACTCTGGATATTAGGTTGAATGAAAACCTGTCTCTTCCTCTTGATTGAATAGTGTTGCCCAAATCTCCAAAGGGAAAAAACTTCACCATATCACACATTCACTCACAAAACACATATTGAATAAGTACCTATACTCGTGTCAACTGAAAAAATGCACAGCCTCAAAGTTGAGAATTGTTTTATTCGGCAGATAGACTGAGGACTTGAGTTCAGGAGGCAGGGTCTCAGATAGCTCTGAGGGACTGTTCCAAAGAGACAAGGGAGAAGCCAGGATATATAGCCATTTTTCCCAAGTGGCACTAGTGGTAAAGAACCCACCTGTCAATGCAGGAAATGTAAGAGACAGGAGTTTAATCCATGGGTTTAATCTCCTCCAAGATCCCCTGGAGGAGGGCATGGCAACCCACTCCAGTATTCTTGCCTGGAGAATCCTATGGACAAGAGGAGCCTGGCGGGCTACGGTCCATAGGGTTGCAAAGAGTCAGACAGGACCGAAGTGATTTAGCACACAGGGGCATGCAACAAAAATCAGGTAGTCAGACATCAAAGATTACTGTTCAAGAAAAATCAGATATCTCAAATTAATTAATTTATCTCTTTTCTGTGTATGTGAAGAAGCAAGAGTCTGAGCTGACTTAAAGTCATTCCTTTGATATGCAGCCTCAGCTATTTAGAGCTGAATCCTGTTTTTCTCCACTGAGTCCCCTCAGGGCACACAGTTGGACGATCAGCTGTTATGGCTGATAGCTAGGTGGCTGCAGCATCTTTTGTTTACTGATACAGCGGGGGACTTGCTTCATCCACACCAGTTACTGGCAATGTGTTCTAAAAAACCACACATTTCCCTCATGGATCTGCTAATCTGAACACAACACATTCCCCCTGAAATATAGTAACTGTTGGACAGAAAGTGAACACTGGCTATAAGGTAGCTACAGTGAAGCATTGCATCCAACCCAAATCCAATCCAACCTGCAGTTATTGGTGGGTTGTGAGATGGAGTAAAGAGATTTCCCGGATGGTATTCTATTATTTCTAGACCCAAGGGACTTAGCAAAGGGACCCAAGGGTTAGAGAGACTAGATCAACCATGGAAGGGAGGAAGCAGGAATACAGGTCCCGGTGGAATCCATTCCTTAGTAAGGAAAGTCATCATTAATAGGGCAGACTCAATCTCTCATGTGTGAATGTATTCTCCGTCCAAATAGTATGCTTCCTAAAGAAGTGAAGTGAAGTGAAAGTCGCTCAGTCGTGTCCGGCTCTTTGCGACCCATGGACTATACAGTCCATGGAATTCTCCAGGCCAGAATACTGGAGTGGCTAGCCTTTCCCTTCTTCAAGGGATTTCCCAACCCAGGGATCAAACCCAGGTCTCTTGAATTTCAGATGTATTCTTTACCAGCTGAGCCACAAGGGAAGCCCAAAGAATACTGGAGTGAGTAGTCTATCTCTTCTCCAGCAGATCTTCTCAACCCGGGAATCAAGCTGGGGTCCCCTGTATTGCAGGCAGATTATTTACCAACTGAGCTATGAGGGAAGGCCCATGTTTCCCAAATGATACACTTTATTATCACATTTCTGATATTACTTAAAACACTTATTATGGATCTTCTGTTTTTAAAATTTCTTTCTGTCATGTTTTATTTCTTTGAATATTTAAAACTGCTGGTAAATCCTTGTCCTTTGAAATCAGATTTCACTTTGTCAACAGCTACCTTTCTATTTTTAGAAATATATGAGAGCAAAGTCATGATAAACATTAGTATTCATGCTGGGTAACAGCATTTTTGGTCAAAAAATGTATTGTGACTGTAAATTAATGAAGCTCATTTTCTTCTGTAGCTTATACATCAGTTGTCCATGCAATTTCAAAGAGAAGGTTTAAAATTCACATGAGAAAATATATGTGAACGCTTTTAAAAGAAAACTGTGATTTATTCTACAAAAGGTCGTACTTTTTTATTTGTGTTATTAAACTGTAATTGAACACACTTTTAATACTCGATGCATATGTTTTAAAATGCCCTTTTTAAACTGCTAAATTAGCTTCTTTAAAAATTGCTACTTTGGCAGTATCAACCAAGTCAACCTGTAGCTTGAGCTCTTTTCTATATTTATATCTCAAACTCATAGGAACATCTTAAGAGAATTGTCAAATGAGGCAATTGAGGCTCAGAAAAGAGAAGTAAGTGTCTTACTTATTATCAAAAGGATAGTAACTGATAAACCAGAGAATATAATTCAAATTTCCTGACTTTAAGTCCACTGAATTTTGCTCCTTCTATTTTTGTAGGTCAAATGATTAAACCTAAAATATTCTTCTTTCTCTGTTCTCTCTCCAAAGCCACTGGCTCCAACCTTCATTAGTCAAAACCAAACTTCTTGTACAACTTCCAGCTATTTTAGGTTTTGAATAACAAGAAGAGTCTTCTTTCCTGTTTATTTCCTTTTTTCCCATCAGTTACTAGTTTAACTTGATGCACATGCATGTAATGGGCACTAGATAAATGAACTTTTGTTTGTAATTTTGTCTGCCTTAAAGACCAAGGGACCAGTTCCTCTGTGCCAGACCCAGGATTTGGTTTTGATTGAGTTATGAGTGGCTATCAAGGGGCAACTAGCAGTTGCAAAACAGTAAGGTTAAGAATATAGATACTTAGAGAAAAGCAGAGATTGTTTTGCT
Source organism: Dama dama (assembly GCF_033118175.1). Classification (NCBI taxonomy): domain Eukaryota; kingdom Metazoa; phylum Chordata; class Mammalia; order Artiodactyla; family Cervidae; genus Dama; species Dama dama. The sequence continues at coordinate 28,918,314 of NC_083704.1, read as the reverse complement.
TTGGTCTCTGCCATTCTTTTGTTGTTGCTCTGTTTGCTTTTGTTTTATTGTCCTTGGTAGTTAAAACTAACCTGATAAGCAGAAGTAGGTTTGTTAATTTCCCTAAGGCCTTGCATTCCTTCCTGAAAGCAATTAATTGCTGAATTTCTGTTTAGGGGATGAACTTTTTCTACTCCCTCTGCCCCAAAGCTGAGCTACTAGAATTCAAGAGGGATCTGGAAAGACCATTGAAAAAATGAATTCATCATCTTAAAAAAAAAACCTCATCATTTTGACTATCTTTTTGTTGCCATTGCCAACCACTTTGTTGTTTGTTGAGAATATAGCCTATAAAACCCCCCTTAAAGTTGGAGGCCTCTTCAAAGTATACAGATTGCAAGGCCATAAAAGGAATTTTAAGACTTAAAATATTGTGCTACTTTCAGAGTTACATTGTTTGTAACCATAATGTTAGAATAACCTAAAATTTGGGATGTAAGTGTGTACTTTATGGCACATATATTAATGCTCAATTGAAAGTATCGTGAAGCACATTGTTTTACATTGTTTTAAGGGGACATGAGTTGGAGGGAGATGGCCATTTTCACACTGTTGTCATGTCCTGCAAATGTCTTTTTCCATCAATATATTTTAAATCCCAAAGTTGAATTTGTTGATGAAAAGGATAAACGTTCTGTTTGTAGGAATGGAAAAGAGTGTATACAAGGGCAGAATGTTTTGCTTGTGAGTTCTTAGTCTTCTCTTTTGTTTTTTAGTACTGGAGGGCAGCTAATCACCCAGCATAGATAAGGCTCTCAGTTCAGTTCAGTTCAGTCGCTCAGTCGTGTCCGACACTTTGCGACCCCATGAATCGCAGCACGCCAGGCCTCCCTGTCCATCACAAACTCCCGGAGTTTACTCAAACTCCTGCCCGTCGAGTCAGTGACGCCATCCAGCCATCTCATCCTCTGTCGTCCCCTTCTCCTCCTGCCCCCAATCCCTCTAAGCATCAGGGTCTTTTCCAATGAGTCAACTCTTCGCATGAGGTGGCCAGAGTATTGGAGTTTCAGCTTCAGCATCAGTCTTTCCAGTGATCACCCAGGACTTATCTCCTTCAGGATGGACTGGTTGGATCTCCTTGCAATCCAAGGGACTCTCCAGAGTCTTCTCCAACACCACAGTTCAAAAGCATCAATTTTTCGGCACTCAGCTTTCTTCACAGTCCAACTGTCACATTCATACATGACCACTGGAAAAACCATAGCCTTGACCAGACGGACCTTTGTTGACAAAGTAATGTCTCTGCTTTTTAATATGCTGTCTAGGTTCATCATAACTTTCCTTCCAAGGAGTAAGCGTCTTTTAATTTCATGGCTGCACTCACCATCTGCAATGATTTTGGAGCCCCAAAAAATAAAGTCTGACACTGTTTCCACTGTCTCCCCATCTATTTCCCATGAGGTGATGGGACCAGATGCCATGATCTTAGTTTTCTGAATGTTGAGCTTTAAGCCAACTTTTTCACTCTCCTCTTTCACTTTCATCAAGAAGCATTTTAGTTCCTCTTCACTTTCTGCCATAAGGGTGGTGTCATCTGCATATCTGAGGTTATTGATATTTCTCCTGACAATCTTGATTCCAGCTTGTGTTTCATCCAGCTCAGGGTTTCTCATGATATACTCTGCATATAAGTTAAATAAGCAGGGTGACAGTATACAGCCTTGACGTACTCCTTTTCCTATCTGGAACCAGTCTGTTGTTCCATGTCCAGTTCTAACTGTTGCTTCCTGACCTGCATACAGGTTTCTCAAGAGGCAGGTCAGGTGGTCTGGTATTCCCATCTCCTTCAGAATTTTCCACAGTTTATTGTGATCCACACAGTCGAAGGCTTTGGCGTAGTCAATAAAGCAGAAATAGATGTTTTTCTGGAACTCTCTTGCTTTTTCGATGATCCAGCAGATATTGGCAATTTGATCTCTGGTTCCTCTGCCTTTTCTAAAACCAGCTTGAACATCTGGAAGTTCTCGGTTCACGTATTGCTGAAGCCTGGCTTGGAGAATTTTGAGCATTACTTTACTAGTGTGTGAGATGAGTGCAATCATGCGGTAGTTTGAGCATTCTTTGGGATTGCCTTTCTTAGGGATTGGAATGAAAATGGACCTTTTCCAGTCCTGTGGCCACTGCTGAGTTTTCCAAATTTGCTGGCATATTGAGTGCAACACTTTCACAGCATCATCTTTCAGGATTTGAAATAGCTCAACTGGAATTCCATCACATCCACTAGCTCTACCAGTCTCATATTGTATTTGCAATCAGTTATCATGGGTTAATATGTCTGTGGTGCATAGGGAACTGGACATATTACTTCTGTTTAGAATTATGGAAACTTAATGTCTAATTTCAGACATAGCTTGAATATAGTTCTTTTTTTACCTAATCTTATAATAATTTCCATAAGTTTTTATGAAATGTATATAAATGGATTGCTAGGGACCCTTCCATTTGTGTCTTACTTGGTACTTGCATAAAGTTTGAAATTTTGAATTTAAAAGAAGTATATGCTTTAGAATTAGTAAATCATTATTCTTTTTTCACCCCCACCCTCATGCTTTTTTTTTTTTTTTAAAATGACTTGTATCTCCTTTTTCCAAAAGAATCCATGAGGCTAGCCTGAGGACATTAATTCTGAGAATGAGCAAAAATGGTGTTATTCTTTCTGAGAGCTTAGTCGTTACAAGCATTCAGCCTTTCCTTGCAGAATGTATTTGAAGAATGGGTTTGGGGGGAAGAAAAGGAATATTTGGAAAGAATTTGGTGGTTTTCTTGCAGGCTGCCTCATTTGTCACCTCCTCATCTCCCCCATCCTTCCTAACCCCAGTAAGTGCAGGTAGAAAACCTGGATTTAGGTTTGTAAAAAATAAGAATCCAACAGTCTTTTTTGGAAGGTCTGGTCATAACTTCTTTGTTTCTTCTCATTGTCGACTCCATGGTGCTGGATATCATACCCCAGTTAATGCCAGGGATGAATTTAACCTGTTGGATCTTACATGCAGCCTACATTCTAGAAATTGCAGGATTTTTGTGAATCAAGTTACTAGTATCTCACTCTAAAATGCAGACGGCTTTTAAAAAATTTCCTTAGATAATTAGTTCTGATGAAATTTGTAGTCTACCCAAAGCACAAAGCCACAGAAGGTGGCTCTCTTTCTCTAAAAATAGCCACAGCCTGTAAATGATACAAATCCTGAGGTTTGACGGAACTGAGAAAATCTTTTGTTTTAGTTTTCCTCCCTCCAGTGTGATACAGAATCTTAATGAGATGCTCACGTTGCCTTTTGAACCATTAACTCTGAAGAGAGTTCAGGGATGTTAGACTTGGGAGGTTCATAGCTGTAACTGCAGAGAGAAATCCTGCCTGTTAAAGAATGTGTGTGCACTATTGCATCACCCAGTTTGTGCCCCAGGCTTTCTATTTTTAACATTTTTAATGACAATCTGTCTCTTTGGTTCTATATGCCCTTCACCTTCTCAGAATGAGATTGATAGTGAAAGTTTCTCTACTGTTCTCATAAAAGTTGAATTAAGAGTCTTGAGTTTGGCTTAATGCACTGCAGCTTTATCTCATATTCATGCAGTGGTGTGCCTTCTGGTTCTGATTCCTGCTGCCCCATATTCTGACATGCAGGGCAGTTCACCTTGAAAAATTCAGCACCGTATTGAGATACCTAGCTTCTCTGTAAAGGAGTCTAAAGAGCTGAAACAAAGGGTTACATATTACCAGAGCAATTTGAAATGATGGAACGTGAATTTTTGGACATGTACAGTAGCCTCGTACCTCTTTGCTAAAAGGATGCTAATGAAATGAATTTGCAAATCACTGCAGTGTTATCAAGCTTCTTCTGACTCTGCCTTTGGGGTAATCCTACCTGGGTTATAAACTCTCAAAATTTAAAGAACTATGATATAGTAGAGGAGGCTAGCTTATTTGCAGTAGTCCCAGAACGTGGACAAATGCTAAAAACTGAAGACATGTTCTACCTCAGATTAGGATTTACTTTCTCATGATTTGTTATACATGAAAAATAGGATGGACTATGGACTTTCTGGAGTGGAGAAGAAGAGTGCTGTGTTGTTTTTTGTTTTGGGTTTTGTTCTTTTTTTTGTCATGGAGATGTCAGGATTGAGGCAAAAGTTATCCAAATTATCAGGCAAGAATATTGAAGAGTAGAACCAAGGGTCCTATGGAATAAAAGCTATTATAATAGATTATTTATAATTTGTTATAAGAAAGGGAAGATACAGTCTTATTTACCTGGATAATAATAGTTAAGAATATCCATCATATCTCAAGACAGGAAAATGTACTCAAAGTCCAGAAAATTGAAGAGAAATTCAAATGGATATAAAGTAAAACTGAGGATAGTCCTACTTCTGCCCATGGAAAAAGAAATTTGATCTCTTCCCAGGTTAAGTCACCCAGAAGCATCATCAGATCCCTGTGTGGTTCTGCCCTCAGAGCATGTTTCATAGTTATAAAGGAGGGTTTGCTATTATGACTGATTAATGTCCAGTTTCTCTGATGTGCTGTAAATTCCATGAAGAGAGCAGCTCTTTCTGGTTGTTCTCCATTTGAATCCCAAACGCTAGCAGAGTGCCTGGAATATAATGTGGGCTATGTTACTGTTTGCTGGATGAACTGGTGAATGAATACGTTTTGACAATTTTAATGGGACAATAAATTGAACAAGTCTCAAAGGGTTGGTCTAACTAATGAATGCTTGGATTTGTATGCATTGATAGCTTAGGGTAGCAAAATCTTTTTTCAGTGTGAATAGATAGTAGTAACTGGGACTCTCTGTGAATGTTTAGATGCAAATGTGGATAGGAATTCAAGTATTCTACTCATATCTTCCCATCTATCTTTCTTTTTTCTGGGACAGAAAGACTGCCAGTTTCATATAAGTGGCTTGCGTCACCATTCAGGAGAGTGGCTCATGGAGAGTTCTCATCAGATACTTGAAAATTCAAATGAAGAAGCTCTCTGAAAAATCTAGTATACATATAACAAAATAAGATTATAGTGGTGCTCTGGACCTCTTCACTTACTCCTCCTTGGCAAAGAAAATAAATTATATAATAGGACAACCAATGGTTATAGTTTGGAAAATGGTTAAAGGCTGAAAATAAATATATAGGTTAATGCCATGAGGTACTTGACTGGACAAGTGTATTTTTCCATTTCTGGGCGGAGAAAGTGTCTGTAAACATCCCTGCATGTCAGAAAACAAAGTGAAAATGACCTCTAGCTTTGAGGCACTTATTGAAAACCTATTTTAAATTGAATAGACAAGTCAAGATAATATAGGTTGTTTGATAAGAAACATTAGAGAAATCTATAACATGAGGCTTTTTATTATAGGTTTATTATATCAATCTCTGCAGTGGGTAATGGAACTTGTAAATATACTGTTATGTAGGAGTCCCCTTGCGGGCTTTTTATTCATGCTGAAGTAAGCACAGCAAACTTATTTGCTGTCAGGGTACATTGAATTTAAGATTAGTATTTATTTTGGTTCTAAGGAGGTTTTGCTTTTGTGAATTGAAAGTTGGATAAGCTGCATGAAAACAAGATGGGACTACAGGGAGCACAGGAAGTAAATTAGTTTTTTGTACATATGCATTCTGTAAACCTGCATATTTAGTTAGCAGAGGGCGTATATGGTGTTGGTTTCTCAGATGGGTGAGTCATGCATCAGATGTGTATGTTTATGGCTCTTTGATTTGGATAGAGAGATTCAAAATGGCATAGTTTTCCAATGCAAAGAGTTTGAGGGCCAAAAAAAATTTTCAGAAGGGAAATTTTTTAACCTCGTTGGAACTTGAGACTGTTTATTTCATGGGAAAATATGAATAAATATAAATAAAACCCTAAAATGTCATCAAGCTGCTCTGTGACATTGGCAATAGCATTAACAAATTGTTCCAGATTGACACTTGAATAGAGTTCTTCAGATATAACTGAATCCATCAGATTGGATGGATTTCCATGACTTGCCATGGAAATGATTGTGGGAGTAATCATAGTAAGTAGTGAGATCATCCTAATTGTATCCTAGGGGCCAGCAACTGTGGTAAGTGATCTGCAGTATCTCATTTGATATTGTGGTTAAATCAGAAGGCTATGAAAGGAGGTACCATAGATATTCCCATTTTACAGAGGAGGAGAATTAAAGCTCTGAGACATAGGACAACTTACTGAAGTGCACACAAATAAAGTCTGTTCCATCTATCTATCTTGTATTGTTACTTTGTTACCTCAGTTCATATTTGACCAGTATCATCCTTTCCATTTCCTTATGTACCCAGAATAAGCATTTGTACCATCCTTTTCTTCTTATAGACATTTTCATTCAATTATCAGTTAATTTAATTTGAGATGTGAATGGCATTATACTTATTTATCTAAGGGAACTGACAGTAAGAAAGGTGGAATGTCTTGCCCAGGGTGGTAACTTATTCTACATGTCAAGCCATTTATATAAGAAAGCAAAAACAAACAAGAAAAAAACAGATTCTCCAGTAGAGCATGTTCAGATTTCTACGATTTTGAACTCAGAAGAGGAGCATCTGAAAATCCTACATTCATGATTTTAAAGAACTGCTTGGTAATTTTATTTTTCTATTGAGTTTTGTGAACATGCACACAGATGTGTACATGCAGTTAACATGAATTGAATTTGGTTTTAAACGTAGTGGTAATAGAGAGAATGTCTTTATTAGAACAACACATACATTGTGTCATTAGACACAAAGTTGGTACTCCTGTCCAGTTCAGTTGCTCAGTTGTGTCCAATTCTTTGCGACCCCATGGACTGCAGCACGCCAGGCTTCCCTGTCTATCATCAACTCCCGGAGCTCACTCAAACTCAAATCCATCGAGTCAGGGATGCCATCCAACCATCTCATTCTCAGTCGTCCCCTTCTCCTGCCTTCAATCTTTTGGAGCATCAGGGTCTTTTCCAGTGAGTCAGTTCTTTGCATCAGGTGGCCAAAATATTGGAGTTTCAGCTCCACCATCAGTCCTTCCAATGAATATTCAGGACTTATTTCCTTTAGGATAGACTGGTTGGATCTCCTTGCTGTCCAAGGGACTCTCAAGAGTCTTCTCCAACACCGCAGTTCAAAAGCATCAGTTCTTTGGTGCGCAGCATTCTTTGTTATCCAACTCTCACATCCATACGTGACTACTGGAAAAACCATAGCTTTGACTAGATGGACCTTTGCTGGCAAAGTAATGTCTCTGCTTTTTAATATACTGTCTAGGTTGGTCATAAACTTTCCTTCCAAGGGCAAGTGTCTTTTGATTTCATGGGTGCAGTCACCATCTGCAGTGATTTTGGAGCCCCGAAAATTAAAGTCTGTCACTGTTTCTATTATGTCCCCATCTATTTGCCATGAGGTGATGGGACTAGATGCCATGATCTTAGTTTTCTGAATGTTGAGTTTTAAGCCAACTTTTTCACTCTCCTCTTTCACTTTCATCAAGAGAGGCTCTTTAGGTCTTCCCTTTCTGCCATAAGGGTGGCGTTATCCACATATCTGAGGTTATTGATATTTCTCCCGGCAGTCTTGATTCAAGTTTGTGCTTCATCCAGCCCTGCATTTCACATGATGTACTCTGCATATAAGTTAATAAGCAGGGTGACAGTATACAGCCTTGACCTACTGCTTTCCCAGGTTGGAACCAGTCTGTTGTTCCATGTCCTGTTCTAACTGTTGCTTCTTGACCTGCATACAGATTTCTCAAGAGGCAGCGAAGGTGGTCTGGTGTTCCCATCTCTTTAAGAATTTTCTATAGTTTGTTGTGATACATACAGTCAAAGGCTTTGGCATAGTCAGTAAAGCAGAAATAGATGTTTTTCTGGAACTCTCTTTCTGTTTTTGATGATCCAGCGGATGTTGGCAATTTGATCTCTAATTCCTCTGCCTTTCCTAAATCCAGCTTGAGCATCTGAAAGTTCACGGTTCATGTACTGTTGAAACCTGCCTGAGAGAATTTTGAGCATTAGTTTGGTAGAGTGTGAGATGAGTGCAATTGTGCGGTGGTTTAAGCATTCTTTAGCATTGCCTTTCTTTAGGAGTGAAATGAAAACTGACCTTTTCCAGTGCTGTGGCCACTGCTGAGTTTTCCAAAATATGCTGGCCTATTGAGTACAGAACTTTTACAGCATCATCTTTTAGGAACTTTTCCAGTCCTGTGGCCACTGCTGAGTTTTCCAAAATATGCTGGCCTATTGAGTGCAGCACTTTCACAGCATTATCTTTTAGTATTTGAAATAGCTCAGCTGGAATTCCATCACCTCCACTAGCTTTATTCGTACTAATGTTTCCTAAGGCCCATTTGACTTCACATTCCAGAATGTCTGGCTCTAGGTAAGTGGTCACCCCATCGTGGTTATCTGGGTCATGAAGATCTTTTTTGTATAGTTCTTCTGTGTATTCTTGCCACCTCTTCTTAATATCTTCTGCTTCTGTTAGATCCATACCATTTCTGTCCTTTATTGTGCCCATCTTTGCATGAAATTTTCCCTTGGTATCTCTAATTTTCTTCAAGACATCTCTAGTCTCTCCCATTCTATTGTTTTCCTCTATTTTTTTTTTTTTTTTTTTTGCATTGATCACTGAGGAAGGCTTTCTTATCTCTCCTTGGTATTCTTTGGAACTGTGCATTCAAATAGGTAGATCTTTCCTTTTCTCCTTTGCTTTTCATTTCTCTTCTTTTCACAGCTATTTGTAAGGCCTCCTCAGACAAGCATTTTGTCTTTTTGCATTTCTTTTTCCTGGGGATGGTCTTGATCACTGCCTCCTGTACCATCTCATGAACCTCTGTCCACAGTTCTTCAGGCACTCTGTCTATCAAATCTAATCTCTTGAATCTGTTTGTCACTTCCACTGTATAATCGTTAGGGATTTGATTTAGGTCATATCTGAATGGTCCAATGATTTTCCCCCACTTTCTTCAATTTAACTCTGAATTTGGCAATACAGTGTTCATGATCTGAGCCATAGTCAGCTCCTGGTCTTGTTTTTGCTGACTCTATACAACTTCGCCATCTTTTGCTACAAAGAATATAATCAATCTGATTTTGGTATTGACTTTCTGGTGATGTCCATTTGTAGAGTCTTCTCTTGTGTAGTTGGAAGAGGGTGTTTGCTCTGACCAGTGCGTTCTCTTGGCAAAACTTTGTTAGCCTTTGCCCTGTTTCATTCTGTACTCCGAGGCCAAATGTATCTGTTAATCCAGCTATCTCTTGACTTTCTACTTTTGCATTCCAGTCCCCTGTAATGAAAAGGATATCTTTTTGGGGGTGTTAGTTCTACAAGATCTTATAGGTCTTCAAAGAACCGTTCAGCTTTAGCTTCTTCAGAATTACTGGTTGGGGCATAGACTTGGATTACTGTGATATTGAATGGTTTACCTTGGAAACAAACAGAATTCATTCTGTTGTTTTTGAGATTGCATCCAAATGCTGCATTTCGGACTCTTTCGTTGACTATGATGGCAACTGCACTTCTTCTAACGGATTCTTGCCCACAACAGTATATATAATGGTCATCTGAGTTAAATTCACCCTTTCCAGTCCATTTTAGTCCACTGATTCCTAAAATGTCAACATTCACTCTTGCCATCTCCTGTTTGACCACTTCCAATTTGCCTTGATTCATGGACCTAACATTCCAGGTTCCTGTGCAATATTGTTCTTTACAGCGTCAGACTTTACCACCATCACAAGTCACATCCACAACTGGGTATTGTTTTTGTTTTGGCTCTGTCTCTTCATTCTTTCTGGAGTTACTTCTCCATTGATCTCCAGTAGCATATTTGGGCATCTACCAACCAGGGGAGTTCATCTTTCAGTGTCCTATTTTTTTGCCTTTTCACACTGTTCATGGGTTCTCAAGGCAAGAATACTGAGTGGTTTGCCATTCCCTTCTCCAGTGGACCACATTTTGTCAGAACTCTCTGCCATGACCCTTCCATATTTGGTGGCACTACATAGCATGGCTCATAGTTTCATTGAGTTAGACAAGGCTGTGGTCGATGTGATCAGTTTGATTAGTTTTCTGTGATTGTGGTTTTCATTCTGTCTGCCCTCTGATGGAGAAGGATAGAAGTTTATTGAGGCTTCCTGATGGGAGAGACTGACTGAGGGGAAAACTGGGTTTTGTTCTGATGGGCAGGGCCATGCTCAGTAAATCTTGAATCCACTTTTCTGTGGATGGCTGGGGCTGTGTTCCCTCCCTGTTGTTTGACCTGAGGCCTGACCGTGGTGGAGGTCCTGAAGCTAAGCGACCTCCTGCAGAGGTCCCCTGCGTGTGCTGAGCGACGCTGACTCTGCAGCAGGCCACTGCTGACCCGCGCCTCTGCCGAGACTCCTGGACACTCACGGGCAAGGCTGGGTCAGTCTCCTTTGGGGTCACTGCCCCTTTCTCCTGCCTCCTGATGCACACAAGGTTTTGTTTGTGCCCTTCAGCAATCTGTTTCCCCAGTTCTGTGTAAGTCCTGGTGGGTGTATGGTGGGGTTGATGGCGACCTCCTCTACGAGGGTTTGTGCCACACCCAGGTCTGTGGCACCCAGAGCCCCCGCCCCTGCGGCTCCCCACCGCTGACCCCTGCCTCTGCCCGGAACACTCGGACACGGTCCTGGCTCCGTCTCCGCGGGCTCTCTGGGGCCTGGTGTGCACAAGGTTGGTTTGAGCCGTCTGAGTGTCTCTGGAGGCTGTGGGTTTTGATTCTAAACATGACTTCGCCCCTCCTACCATCTTGCTGGGGCTCCTCCTTTGCCCTTAGACGTGGGGTATCTTTTTTGGGTGGGATCCAACATTCTCCTGTCGGTGGTTGTTCAGCAGTGAGTTGTAATTTCACAGTGCTCACAGGAGAAGATGAGCGCACGTCCTTCTACTCCACCATCTCGATTGCCCAATAAAAATAAATAATAAATAAAATTTCCATAAGAAACTCCTTAGAAATAGGAACAGAGGGTAAACCTGTACTGTCTTTATAATACCTTGCAGTCATCACTGTAACCTGACTTGAGGTTTCTCTGTCCCTCCTAATTATTAGTGAATTGTAACATCTTTTAATTTTCAAGCCGTTCCTTAGTTGTTATTGTTTACTTTTACAATCATTTGTCTTGGCTTCCTAAGATGGTCAGTCTGAGACTAAGGACAGGTCTTATTCTTTCTTTTTCATCCTATAAGACTTTTAATAGTATCTGGTGTATATTTGACATGCCCAAGTATTTATTTTATTGTTTTACTTTGACAGGGTGATGCTTTGAAGTCATCTTCAATGTATATAATCTTTTGAAATGTTATATTAAACCTGGCAAATTGTGAATTTCTTATAATGTTGCTTTTGTTCAGATATATGGAACTAGGAACCTCCTCAAGGATTATTGAACAGCTTCATTTTCTCAGCTATACTTTGTACGTAAAATCCTATTTGTGTTTGCTTTTACTGACTTTTAAAATAGCATGACAATTTGATGCAAAGTCACTGGCCGTTGGCAAATGTCTATTTCCTCCCGACCAGGGGAATTTACATTTCTTCCCAAGCTACTCTGACTGTGAACAATCTATCTGAGGAGTGACCTCAGTTCAGCTGAAAGCATCCTACATCCTGAAAACTGTAAAGCTACAGCACTTACTGATTTTCCAAGTGCTAAGAGATGGTGTATAAATGACAACAAAACTACAGTAGTGTACTCGAAACATTTTTTTTAAGGAAAGAAAACTCTAAGTCTACAAGGGCTTGCTTAAGAAAGATGTACTAATGTCGGAGGTGTTGGATTCAACCACACTGTTATATCAAACAAGTATTTCATGTGTGCGGAGATAAAGGCACAAACTATATAAAATAAACAGCATGTGTTCAGCTTAGATAGCTAGGACGTTTTCCCTTGAATACATTTGCTTCTTGCAAACTAGCACACTGCTTCTAAGGCTCCAAGACTGTGTTGTCTATGAGACAGTTTCTGTATTTGGTCTGCTTCAGATTGTCTCAGGTCTTCCCTGGTGGCTCAGACAATAAAGGATCTTCCTGCAATGCAGGAGACATGGATTCAGTCCCTGGGTTGATAAGGTCCCGTGGAGTAGGTCATAGCAACCCACTCCAGTATTCTTGCCCAGAGAATCCCCAGAGACAGAGGAGCCCGGTGGGCTCCAGTCCCTGGGTTTGCAAAGAGTCAGACATGACTGACGAAGCACAGACTGTCTCAACCCTGCAATCAGGTGGTGTGTGCCCAGACAATTAAAATTATAGTATCTAGCAAATTAAGAAGGTGAATTTAAATCCCCAAAGTCATTGGAAATTCCAAGGTCAAATTAAAATGACATTGAATTTTCTTCTTTAGGGGATTATCTCTGACTCTGTCTACACCAGTGATAATAATCTAGTCTTGATTGCTTTCTCTTAGCATCTTCAAAAGGGGAAAACACAAGAACATGATTTGCCCAAGGACAGAATGACAGATAACAGACTGAAGTTAAACAGTACTGAAGCCCAGCATGTCAAAGCAAGACTAGGAGTCTGGGGCAAATTTCATCCCACTCTTGGCTCTTGAAAGATACTCTAAAAAAAAAAAAAAGAAAGAAAGAAAGATATTCTGAAGCCCAGAGTGGTAAGTGGACTTGTCTAAGGTCACCATAAGGAGGCTCCCACCAATGTTTTTTCCTGTTATTAACTACAGTAAAGAACATTTATGGGCCAAGCACGCTTCTAAATGCTTTACATGTTTTGATGGTTATAGTTGAGGGCACTGAGGTATGGGCCAGCAAAATAAGTTTCCACTGGGTCATACTGACTCCCAAATAATTTTTCTGTGAGTGAATCAATAGCTACAGTACTTCCAGACCATTCTTAGCCAGACTCAGACAACAATGGAAATATGATTGGCAGGATTTAACTTATTCTGACGTCTTAGTTATTGCTTCTTATGTGCACTCAAGGCACAAAAATATCCCCAAGTTAGGCAACCCCAAGTGAAGAGAGCCTCTGGTGTGAATACTCCAGAAACTCTTCAGCCCTTGAATATTCAAATTGACTGTGTGATTTATGCATCCAAGACTGAAATAAAATGTTTCAGAGTTCTGTGCAAGATTTTGAAGTATTTATATTATTTGTCAAGGTCAGCTTTTTTTCCAAAATGTGTTCTGTGGCTCTCTCGCCTCTCAAGATGTTTTGTAAGGAGAGAAAAAGCCTGTGATCAAATAATTTTGGGAACAAACTGCATCATTTTGATGATGATCATTAGTATGTAGAAGTTTTGAAAAGGCCCGTGAGAAAGAAGCATGCTTTATTTTGTTTCATAGCGTTTCCCAAATTTAGAGAAACTCCGAAATCTTCCCCTCCACCCCCTTCACTTTTTGTTAAAAATTCTTTTTAACATTTCTGTAGAATAGACACAGGGAAAGATGTGTGAGAGGAATTGTAACTCATTCTACAAACACTCATACACACACATACACACTCACACAGATGTTATGGACAATGCTGGAAATGCCAGTCCACAACTGGCGCAGTGCACGAGCTACATGGGGAAGCAGAAAAACCTGTAGATTACAGTTATTTACAGTTTGGCAAGTAATGGGCTTCCCAGGTGACTCAGTAGGTGAAGAATCTGCCTACAGTGCAGGAGACTCCGGCTTGGTCCCTGGATGATTTCCTAGAGGGGGGTGTGGCAGTCCCCTCCAGTATTCTTGTCTGGAGAATCTCATGAATAGAGGAGCCTGGTGGGCTATACAGTCAACAGGGTCGGAGAGAGTTGGACACAACTGGAGTGACTGAGCGTGTATGCACAAGTTGTGTGGTGCACAAAAGGAGGCCTGTGGAGACAGAAATTTGAAAAGCCTTTTTGAGTGTCTATTCAAGAGTTGGATTATCCCTGCAATCTGAGGCTTTTCACATGAGAAATTAGGTTCTCACTTGTAATATTCAACGGAGCAGAGTGACAGGAATAGTTGTGGCTCATGTAGTCTTTCGGAGACCCGGGCTCATTCTTCAACATTGGACTTCCACGGTGTCGTTGGACATTAACATACAGTCACTTGACAGAGGAGAGAAAAAGAGAAAGAGAAACATTGTACATGACGCTTTTATGATCTTGGTCTGAAAGAACCCTTGTGCCAACACTGAAATTCATTCAAATGGCCATGTCTGACTGTGGGGCCATTATGGTCTAGCTTTGGGGGCAAGAAAGAAGAGAAAACTGTTTGCAAAGCAGCTAAACAGTCTCTGTCTCACCCAACAATGTGAAATTAGCAGCACAATAAGAGGAAAGGACATTCTAAGCAGAAAGAATAAAGTGCCTAGTGGCATAAAAGGAAGGCAGTCTGGTGTGACTGAAGAAGAGAACACCCATGAAGAGTCCTATGAGGTGAGTTAGAGGAATAGAGACACGACAAGACAGGATTTTGTGCTTCGCTGAGGAAGTTGGAATTTATTTTATTTTATTTATTGAAGTGGGTTATTAAAGAATCTAAAAATTTTTAACATTAGAATCTAAAAAACGGGAGTTAGAAGGTTAGGGCCATAGAATTAGGGATACATGATGAACTAACAAGTAATTAAACACATGGAATAGGGATGGATTCAAGAAATAGCAGCAGGTAAAATGTGTATGTGGAGATCCCCTGAGTGTGGAAAGGAGATAGTCCAGAAAATCTCCTGGATGATATCTGGCGAAGTTAGTTAGATATTGGGAAAAATAATAAATAGGAGGGAAAGATAATAAGTGGGGAAGAATCTATATGGGTCTGCAGTTCAGGAAAGAAGTCTTTTGAGCTTGTGATTTGAGGCTTGTCAACATGTAGGTTTCCTTGAAGTGTGTAGAGTCAATTAAATTGCAAAGAGAAAGAAAATACTAAAATACCAAATGAACTTTTTGGCCCATCCCCTACCCAAAAAAAAAAAAAAAAAAAGAATTTTATATTTAAAACAGGTGAACTATATGATATGTGGATTATATCTCAATAAAACTTTCATTTAAAAAAAGGAAGGGACCAATCTTTCTTTGGGTACAATAAATAGCATCATGTGTTCTAAGCAAACTTCTGGAAGTACAGTTCTGTGATCTCTAAACCAGTCATGTTTTGTTTGCTTGTTTTTATCTAGAAATAAATTTAAATTTTTGTGTAGAAAAGACTTCTGTTTTATTTGTAACTGGGCATATTCTCAAGACCCTGAGGTCATCACCCATGCTTTTTCCTTCTTAAATAAGTCTAGGTCGTCTGTAAATTAGCACTGAAATTTATGATAAGTAGGTTGGGGAAGTTTTGTTTATAATAAAAGACTTTTATTATAAAGATAATGTCAAATCTATCTTAGAAAATGCAGCAGTTACCTGTGAACATGTAGCCTCTTATTCTCCAGGGTTAGATAGGAGGTTAAAAACCATACCCTCAGCAGTGTCTAGATCCAGACTGAATCCAGCCAAACAGAGCAGAGAAAAACATTTGTCATTTTACATTTAAATTCTCCTCCAAGATATTCTCCAGGTTTTCCTGGAACAGCACAAATAACACAGTTATACATTATTTAAGAACCAGCTTTCTCTGCAAAGGTCAAGTCCATGTTATCCAAAACATGGTGCTTAGTAGGCAATAACCCAAACAAATTTGTTGTTTTAAAGTAATAGAATGTGATGAGTGTAATCAAGTTTCTCTGGAAGAAAGATGTCTCTTTTCCTCAGCATTTGATGTGTAAGTGGGTTTGACTTCATTAATATTTAACATCTTTTTAATTTGTATGTCAGTTTTTATTGCAGCCTGCTTCTGGGCAGGTTTTCCTTTGAAATACCAGTAACACCCATTCTTCATTCTAACATCAAAACAAGAGCTCTCTCAGGGGGAAAACTCGTTGTATTTCATCTCATGGGATATAATTATTTTGTGTTTTTCCATAATTCCTCAAGAGGCTGATGATGTAGGACACCCTTTTGCAGGCCTTTAGATTTCAAAAGAAGAATCTGATTTGTTAGTGTTTCAAATATTAATTCAGATGGTCTTGCATCATTCTTATGAATTGCCTGTTCTTAACCCAGCTTTGTGCAAGTTCTACTTTCTTATTGGTGTGGTACTCAGGTCTTTGAAGCTGTGTTAGTTGGTTTTTTTCAAGTTGTTTTCTTGTGCTTTAGTAGTTTAGGGAACAGAGTATCTTTTCTGTTGATGTGTTTGAAAGACTTAAATTCATTTTCAGACTCAGACTAAATCTTCAGAAAAGGGAATGGAATTATACACAACCCTCTTTGAATTTTTAACACGATCATATCTAGTAATAAAGCTACAAACAGAAATTCAGAGTCAGTATCTCCGGAGACTGGCATTGAGAAATGGAGCTTGGCATGTTTGCAGCAAAGCTTGAACCTCTTTTATGCAAGTTTGCAGTTTTTGTTTCCTGGTCACTTGGGAGAATCTGGGTGAAAAAATTAAAAGTCTTAGTTCTTGTTTCTTATAGAGGAAATCCTGATGATCAAAGCCTCAGCCTGATTTGATGACCCCTTCTGGATCTCTCTGGAGAGAATAGGAGGGTAGATATGGTGGTAGAGACTGAAACTGCCAGTGGGGCAGAAGGGAATAATTTCCTACTTTCTTCTCTAGCTAGATACTTGGCATGTGAGAATTAAAGATGGGTGTGAAGGACGTGTTTCTGTCCACATCCTATCATTGCAATATTGGGCTTATATAGATGGCATGTGGCTTCTAGTAGGATGGATGCTGTCATTGGCCTTTTCAGAAAGGTCGCTGTGGCGTTGCTTTGATTCTTTGAAGATTTCATCTCCCTCGTCAAGGATATTACTCATTTAGATAGGTGTACCTGAAAGTTAGACTATAACCTGTAAAAATGAGCAAGTGACAAGAACTGGCCCTCATAAAGGTCAGACCACTTTACCCTGCACTGGTAACACACCGTAGCTGACAACAGAACAGATCTCATGGTTTTTCCTGGAAGAGGAGTGATGGGTCGTCTTGTTATTCAGACCAGTTAATACTCTTCCTTTTTACATTTCCTTTTTACATTTCTCAATTCCGCTTACTAGCTATTTTTGGTATTAGGATAACTGTTCTCACGTCCTTGGGGTTTTAATTTATGTTAGAGTCTTGTTTTTGTAGAGTAGCTTAAGTCTTCAGAGCCATTGTTTATTATTCTGCCAATAGGTCATTATAAGTAAGACTGGTTTTTGAACTAGTGTTGAGAAAATGTACATTTAAAATGAAAAAACCCTAAATTTCAGAGAGCAACCATTTTTCTTTCTATATCATAGAGCTAGAGTAAGTGGATATTTTATGATCATTACTGATTTTTCCCAAAGTAAGTCATTTATGATTTATTTTATCTATGTTACCATTTCTTCTCTAAAAATATTCCTTGAGGTGATTTTTTTCCCTGGGAATAACAATCTTTAAATATGTAATTTTCTACTGCTCAAGACAGAAAATACCCTTAATTAGCTTTGTAACATTTAAATTCAGTAACAAATTTAGTAATAATTCTCAGTCCACCATGAACCAACCAGCTACTGGTTTAGGCCCTAAAGTGATGAAGATGTGGTCTTTACTTGTCCCAGAGAAGCTTTAATTCAGTGACCTGAAGAACATACAAATAGTAAGCTACAAAGCACTTTGATAACTGCAGTATTAGATCAGAAAATTACAATGGGAAATACAGACTCACTACCTTCCATAAACCTTTTGTACTTCTATTATGGTAAATATCATATTATCTTTCAGAGATTTTTTTAACCATTTTTTAAAATTGAGGTATAGTTAACTTACAATGTTAGGTTAATTTCAGGTATAGCAAAGTGATTATATTATATATAAATATATTTAATACATATAAGCATGTATTTATATATTTTATATAATATATATGTTATATTTCAGATTGTTTTCCATTATAGATTATTATAAGATATTGAATATAGTTCCCTGTGTTGTACAATAGGTCCTTGCACTTATCTATTTTATATATAGTAATTTATATCTATTAGTCACAAACTTCTAATTTGTCTCTTGCCTCTGCCTCTGCTCTCCCCTTTGGAAGCCATAAGTTTGTTTTCTATGTCTGTGAGTCTGTTTCTGTTTTATAAATAAGTTAATTTGTGTCAGTTTTTTTGAATTCCACATATAAGAAATATCACATGATATTTGTCTTTCTTTGATTTACTTCATTAAATATGATCATCTCCAGTTCCACCCATGTGGCTACAAATAGTCTTAGGTAATTCTTTTTATGACTAAGTATTATTCCACTCTATGTATACACCACATCTTCTTTATTCATTAATCTGTCAGAGGATGTTTAGGTTACTTCCATGCCTTGGCTTTTGTGAATAGTGCTGCTATAAACATTGGGTTTCATGTATCTTTTCAAATTAGAGTTTCCTCTGGATATATGCCCAGGAATGGGGTTGCAGGATTACTTGGTAACTCTACTTTCAGTTTTTTAAGGAACCTCTATACTGTTCTCCCTAGTGGCTGTATCAATTTGCATTCCCACCAACAATGCAAGAGGGTTCTCTTTTCTCCACGCCCTCTCTAGAATTTATTATTTGTAGACTTTTTAATGAAGTCCATTTTGACTATTGTGAAGTGTTACCTTATTATAGTTTTGAGTTACATTTCTCTCATAATTAATGATTTTGAGCATCTTTTGATGTTGGTCATCTGTGTGTCTTCTTTTCAAATATCATTTTTTTTTTCTCTCTTATCAGTATGTTACAGTGGGAAGCTGTGGAATGTTTTAATTGAGAATTCACACTCCCCGGTCAGACTACCTGAGTTTAAATACCTGGCTTCAATAACTCCATAACATTGGGAAGTCATTTAACCTGTTCACGCTTCATTCCAGAGACAGTAAACTAGGCATACACTAGAGCCCCATCAGGTGGTCATGTATACTATTTCTATGTTTGCTGAAACATCACACACAGGTCACAGTCACTATTATTCCTTACCTGAACCCAGTAGACCACTAATACTGAGATAAATTGCAGCCTATGCTCATGAATTCTTATCATCCAGATGGACTCACTCCTTTGCAATGTGACTTTTCTGCTCATCCCTTCAAGAGGTGGACGTTCATCTGGACTGGGCCTGATTAGTCTCTGACCTACTTTGGCCAGTAGAACCCAGCAGAAGAGACACTTTTGAGGCTGGGTTCTAAGAGGCCTTGCAGCTTTTACTTTCACCCTCTTGAAATATTCTTTTGTGACCATCTTGAGAAGAAGGTCGCTGTAACCTGCTGAAGGATGAATGACCATGTAGAAGAGAACTGACATGACCCAGCCAAAGCTCCCAGACATTGAGTGAAGCCACCTAGCTGGTACTCCAACAAAGTGTAGCCACAGATGAGAATCCTGAGAAATAGTATACATCATTATCGTTTTAACCTCTCAGTGTTGGAGCAGTTTGTTATTGTACATGGCAGTAGTTAACTTAAATATTTATCACATATACCTCATAATAGAAAAAGTACCCTTTTAAACAAAAACTGGTGTTGCAAGTCCAAATTCCTTAGCCCGTGTTTTAAAAAGGGTCCCATGTGTTCTGGCCCTGCCCACCTTTCTTCCCCTTATCTCCTTATCTTCTCTCTAACTCTGTATCCTAACCACATTCCCAGAACATGCCAAGACTTTTCAGACTGCCCTATCTTTGTTGTTCTTTAAAAATTTACGTATTTTTAATTGGAAGATAATTGCTTTACAGTACTGTGTTGATTTCTGCCATACATCAACACGAATCAGTCATAGGTATACATATGTTCCCTCCCTATTGGTGCTCCCTCCCACCCCCCACCCCATCCCATCCCTCTAGATTGTCAATGAGCACTGGATTTGAGCACCCTGCATCATACATGCAACAAATTCCCCCTGCCTATATATTTTACATGTGGTAGTGTATACGTTTCCATGACACTCTTTCCATTCATCCCACCCACTCCTTCCCCAACTGTGTCCACAAGTCTGTTCTCTATGTCTGTGTCTCCACTGCTGCCCTCCAAATAGGTCATCAGTACCATCTTTCTAGATTCCATATATATGCCGTTAACGTACAATATTTGTTTTTTCCTTTCTAGCTTACTTCACTCTATATAATAGGCTCTAGTTTCATCCACCTCATTAGAACTGACTCAAATGTGTCCCTTTTTATGACTGAGTAATATTCTGTTGTATATATCTACCACACTTTCTTTATCCATTCATCTGTCAGTGGACATCTAGGTTGCCTCTGTGTCCTAGCTATTGTAAACTACTGCACTGAACATTGGGATACATGTGTCTTTTTCAGTTATGGTTTTCTAAGGATATATGCCCAGTAGTGGGATTGTTGGGTCATATGGTGGTTTCATTCCTAGTTTTTTAAGGAATCTCCATGCTGCTCTCCATAGTAACTGCATCAATTTGCATTTCCACATCTTGCTTTTTTCCTTGAATTCTTTTTCCCAGACTTTCACATGCCTGACTCCTCCTCACATATCACTTCTCACCTAAATGTCACTATCTCAGAAAGTCCTCCTCTGACTCCCTAAAATAGCCCCATTCCCACAACTGGCCAAAAACTACTTAATCCCCCTATTTTTTTTTCCATCATAGAGCTTAGTACTGTCTCTCATTACCTTGTTTTTTTATGTCTACCTTATGGTCTATATCACCACCTTTCCAAGAAGGAAATCTCCATGAGGTCAGGAAATACTATGGATCCTGAGGTGTCCAGATCATAGAACAATATCTGGTGCATAGTCCCTGGTGAGTAAATATACGTTGAATGATTAGGTGAAGTAGTCATTATCAAGAATTATTCAGTTACAGATATGAAACCACCTAGAATAGGACCTGGGTCATGAGAACAGTCCTAAAAACTAAAATACTCACTCCCACTATTCTTCCTGCTTGTTAATATGTCTTGAATGCTTTCTTTGAATGAACTACTCTCTCCTAAGCATATTCATGATCTCATTCTGTTATTATCTTCTTTATTACCAAAAAAAAAAAAAAAAAACACCCTGAGTTTAAGAGAGATTAAAGAGCTTGGTAACTACCTGCATTGTTACTGAGATAAGATACACAGGGTTTAAATTCAGAAGTTTTAACCCTAGAGACTCATTCTTATATAATACATTGATCTATGATTTCCTATAAATAAATTATTGCTATGTTATTATCCTATCTTTATTCTTCTCTCCAAAGTGATGATAGTCTCTTATTCATGTTTGGAAGCTGAGCAACAGACACCCAAGGAAGAAAAATCGAAGATATAATTTATATAGTTTGGGAGAAGGGGGTGGCTTTATGGAGAAATCTCATTTGAGGTGCACTTTGAGGAGTGGATGAGCAAGATTTGGCCAGACAGAAAGCTGGAATTTCAGGGAAAGGAAACTGAATGTACAAAGAGGATTTGATAAGATGTTTTCAAAATTTGCAGTGTACAGAAGAAAATATTTTAGTAAGGACATCTTCCTCGATGATCTATACACAATTTTCATCCTCTCTGGAATCTTGATAAATGTATTTAAAAAGCCACAGTTAAAAATAGTGGAGAGAAAATGATTAGAGAGCAGATCTTTCAAAGACCTTAATTGGACAATATCCTTCAAGGGTATGTGGTGTTTGTCCTTAAATGGAAGATGTTCTTGTGGACCAGGGGGATCAAATTGACTTTTCAGTCATATGCACATAAACTTATCAGTCTGCAGTATTCTGTTTTTTAGACTAAGTGTGTATCAGAGGCATAGCCTTCACATTGAACAGCTTAAATCCAGTAACAAGTGATCACATTTCAGAAATTAACACATTGGATTCAACTGAGAGTTTTAAATACCTTCTGGACTGAGCAGAAATTGTCTGTGAAAAGTAAATTATTAAATCTCACACATTTAGCATCAATTTCATGAAAATAATAATATATATATAATTATGTATAATTATACATAGTAAACTTGTACATATATAAACATGCACACACATATATATATGTACATGGGCTTCTCAGGTGGCGCTGGTGGTGAACAGCCCACCTGCCAATGAGACAGGACTGGGTGACAGCACGCACACATATGACTGGTTTAATCTTAAAAGTAGCTCTTTAGGAGAACTGGGAAGTAATAGTCTTTATAAAGATGGGCCGAACATCATCCAACAGCGTGGTTCGTTGTGAGTTTTTTGTCTTAAGCATTTTAAGCAGTTGACTTCAAATTCCCAGCAGATGGTGGGTGGCAGCAGGCAGTCACTCTAGTCAATGAGAAATCAAAGTGAACTTTTAAAATAGCTGATTCGTAAACTTGGAACAAAAAGGAGTGAGTGTTAGAAAGAAACGTAATAGGTTTTCTACAATGCATCTTATTATGTGCAGATCAAAAAATTGAGAAACTGTAGAATTTGCAATAAGCACAACAATGTGTATTTTACATTATGGAAATGTAAAGCAGTTAATGAGTCTGTTAGCAGAGAACTTGAATATTAGCTGTCACCAAATCTCTTTTGTATGTGATAACCTAGGAAATGCAGAGCAATGTGTTTTTCTCTAACAAAGTTTACTACAAGTGTCTTCTAAAAGACTTTGAGTTTTCTATTAGTGATTTAAAGTGGAATAAAAATAAGGATACCTTTCTCTAAGTACCATTCTACAGCATGATGGTAATGATCTTACTATACTTGCTCTTCTTACTATAACAACTATGAATTTATTCTGGTACGATTTGGGGAAAAGAAGTGGTTGTTTATAGTTGATCTTTTAAACTACTTTAAGATTTTTGAGCATTTCAAAGTCTAGAATTCCATGAATTTATGAAGAAATTATTATTCCACCCTGGGTTAATACATTAGTGTGTGTGTCATTCTTATCTATCGTTGGTCACATTTATGCTTACTTTGACCTTAAGAATATTGATCATAACTTCTCTCTGCAGTGGAAATTTTACATGTTGTTCAACTTTATCTTACTCAATAGATGCTTAATAAAAACCAGACCAAGGTGATTTATGTCACTTCTTTTCTCTTTAGCTGTCTTTCTTGTTTGCCTGTTTGATCTCTCTTCTATGGTAGAGGAAACAGTGGATGTCAGAGGGGTGAGGGCTGGGGATTATATTTGAAGTAATCATAAGAAACATTCCTAGCACAGACAAGGCCATATTTGCAGATAACCTTTCTGGTTTTTTCACTCTGCAGTATCTTCTATTATCCGAGATTCCCCAGGCCATTTTTGCACGGTTGGTTTATCAGCATTAAATGGAATAGTTCAATATACAACTCAGCCCTTCCAAATGTCAGACACATGAGATGGCTAAGAAACTTCATCCAGTGCCAGTAATAGAAAAAGAACATGTTTATAATGCAAGCCTGTGTTAAATCTTTAGACTATATGGCTTTTCTCATGCCTTAGAAAGTCAACAAATGGGATAATTCCCCAACCAACTGGTTCCCTTTCCTTAGTTAAGTGATCAAGGGGGTAAAAGTGCAAATTATCATTTTAGCTGCAAAGGTACAATTTTACATTAAGCAGAAAAAGGGCACATGTGTTTTATTAAAGTGCCCTCCATATCTGTTTCAAATTTCAGTTCATTGAAATGCCCTGAAAATTAAGTAAACACACAACAGGGCTTGCTAACATCTTCAATGAGGTGCTTAATTCCCCATCTTAATCAGCCATTTTCCATCCCTTTCCTCCTTCCAGCCTATCTGTCAAACATTCCTTAATTAAGAATTATTCTTAATTACAAAGTTTATGTGTCATTTTATTTTAGAGGTAATTAATTAAATTTAACACTAATCGTTGAGGATATTGCCTTTTCTGCACACACATTGTTGCTTAATTATTGGAATACCTTGTATCCCCGGCTGAGAGTGGGGCGTATTGATTTGTTTTGTGTCTGGGATGTGGCCTCTCATACTGAATAGGACAGAGACTCAACCTGCTGGACAAAGAAGTAGGAAGCATTTTTTTTTTTTTTTCTCAGTTGATAAAGGACAGTGAACAAATGCACTTTGGTCACTCAGTGCCTTGTGTGTCGTCTCTAAAGGGCAAGGAAGTGTGATGATTGTCAGTGATTGTAGGTATAATTATATCCTAAAAACAATGGTCATAGTGAAGCTATTCTGTAAGGGTCCTCGGGTACTTGTAAGAATGGATTTGCCAATTTTTGTGTGTGGAAGATTATACTGAGGTCACCCTGGGCATGTTACCAGGTTAGAGGAAGGAAAGAACCAGTGAACAGATTAAGAAAGTAGACTTTGGGTCCTTCTCGCCATCATTTCCCCTCCCATGCTCTCAGATTTTATCTCTCATATCATTTTCTCAGAGAAACCTTCCACCACTAAATTATATGCCTTTCCTTGACACCACTCTTCCTTATTATAATTTTAATTTATCTGGTTGACTATTTGATTACCTGTCTCACCCAAAAAATAAAATATCTTCAAGGGCAGAGATAATTTCTACTCTTGCTTATCATTTATTTATCATTTGTTTCATATAATTGATACAGCGTATACACTAAATAATTTTTAACGAATAATCTATTAAATATTTTTCCAAGAAACTGGGCAAGATATTTGACATATTTTGAAAGTGTTAAGTGTCCATTATATTTGGTGTTACTGTATTTTGGGGGGGCCAAGCCACACAGCTTGCTGGATCTTAGTTCCCTGAGGGGATTGAACCCTGGGCTCAGGCAGTGGCAACACTGAGTCTTAACCATTGGGCCAGCAGGAAATTTCCAATGCTACTGTATTATTTGGTTCTGGGAGCAAGGAATAGACGTGTAAAAGTTAATCCTTGCCTTCAAAGATTTATAATATGGTAGAGGAACAACTCATACAATTAAATATCATATAACTCAAATTATAATACATGCTATAAAAGAGATACAAACACATCTCTATGAGAACACAGAGAAAGCAAATCTGCCAAGATGGACAAGGCTTTAAAAATGCAGAGACTATTTGAAATCTGCCTTGAAAATAGTTTTAGATAAATGAAGAACTAGGGAAAGGGCATGTTGGAAAGAGGTCAGAAGATGAGCAAAGATCAGATGCATATCTGAATGTGATGTTATCACATTGTCAGAGACTGGAAAACATGGTGGTGCTAAATCCTAGCAAGGATCCAGTAAGACAGGCATTCTCTGTGCTCTTGGCAGGGCTACAAAGACATAGACACTTTCTGGAAAGCCATTTGGCAATATGCATCAGAAGTCTCAATATTTCCTCTTCTAGGAATCTGTTTAATGATCAGAGATATGAGCAGTTCTTTATGTTGAGAATTTTTTATCATGGCATAATTAACAAATACTAACAGCCTAAACAAATAATTGAAGGTCCATGATTAAATTATGGAATTTCTGTATTGAAGAGCTATGCATCCATTAAAAAATAATGTTTTTAAAGAATATTTAATTACTTGGAAAGGTGATTGGAATGCAGTATGTATATAGTATAATGAAAATTTGAATGGAAGGTTGAACAGCAGTTTTGTAAAGGTGAAAATAGACCTCTGGGGGAAAAAGGGAATAACAGCAGTATGCTAATTTGCTATCATTAATTACCTTGGGGTGATGGGTTTATACAGACCTTCTATTTTCTTCTGCATATTCTATTTGTTTTCAGAGTTTCTACAGTGGTTATATTGCTTTTGTAACAAGGAAAACAGATATTTGAAATTATATATTCTAAAGGAAATAGGACATGATATGTTACGGCTAAACTATAAAATGTACAGAGAAGAGTTTTAGAAAATACTGCCATAGTTTTAAAGGTTATTTAGACCATAATGTGGCTAGAGCCTTGAATTAAGTATTCAAGGTGATAGGGAAAAGTGCATGATACGGCCCTCCACTCAAATTTTATAATCTGGTTTAGGGGAGAAAGACATGTGTGCGTGCATGCTTCGTCATCTCTGACTCTTTGCAACCCTTTGGACGGTAGCCCGCCAAGCTCCTGTGTCCCTGGGATTTCCCAAGCAAGAATACTGGAGTGGGTAGCCATTTCCTCCTCCAGGGGATCTTCTCGACGCAGAGATCAAAACTGCATCTCTGTGTCTCCTGCATTGCAGACAGATTCTTTACCTACTGAGCCATAAGGGAAGCAAGACATAAAGGAGTAAATTAGTAGCAATGCCAGGTAATAGTTCTGCCATACCATGGATCTGGATACTATAAATTTGCCAAAGTGTTATATATAAGTTATGACCTAGAAGTTCAGTTCAGAGATTAGCCTACTGAGTAATTACCTAGAATTTGTAAGTGCTTTTGCTCTACCCCAACCATGCTCTTTGAGGTGCGTGTGGTCCCACCGCCTGTGCAAGGACATGTGGGCTCCGCAGTTACCTGCCGCGGCCGTGGACTCAGAGGGTGCTGGATAAATGTGTGCGCTGACTGAAAAGTTGTGGAGGTTGAGGAGAAAGAGATCCCAGACTTCCTCCAACCAGGAGTCCAGAAACAAGTAGATATTCCTCCTCAGCCTTCCTTCCTCAAAATGTGTTTCTCCAAAGGACCCCATCCTAAATATCTTACTGTGTAAGTTGTACCTTGTCCCATTTATGATGAACATTAATTACACATACATACACACCTGTGTGTGTGTACCTGTGTATGTATTTTCTGTATATGCATATGTGTGCATTATGTATATAGTTTTTTTTCTTCCCATGAATCACTCAAAATCTATGGCAGGTGATTATATAAACTCATTTAAATGAATTTACTATTTCCATTCCTGTTGCCACCAGTTTTTTCCATCTTTAATTATTTTTTAAATTGTTAGAATGAATATGTATAATATTGTTATTGAAAAATGCCTTATGTTTTGGAAAAGAGCAAGAAAAAAAAAATTCTGGATTCCTAAAAGAACAAATAAATTCCCTTTTGAAAGTATCATAACAAAGTGAAAATATTAGGCAAATGGTGTATTTCTTAGATGTTTACTTAATATTATTGTATTTGTTCTTTTGATAGGAATTTTCATCCATTCACACATACTTATAAATCCTCCACTAGGTATAAAGCTATTGAGAAGTGTTGCAGAAATAAAAAGTACAAGTTAAGGAACATGAATCCCTACTGTCCACAAATGCTGAGATTCTAGAATATATAAACCACATCCCTTATACATGAAACATTTATGGTCTCTTAGAGGATTCAGGCCAATAAAGTGCTGACTTTGGACTCAAGAAAATCTTAACCATTAGCCTTGACCTGTGGGCTAAAGAAATCAAGGACATCTTTACAGAAAAGGTGACCCATGTTCTAGGTTCCTGGTTGCAGTCTCTTAACTTTTTTGGCAAGGATGTCAGAGATTTTTTTCATCATCTGAGGAATTTGATTGTTTCTCACCTTCAAAGTTTAGCTCTTCAAAGATTAAGATGGGCTCTGTGGCTTAGCTGGTCAAAGCGCCTGTCTAGTAAACAGGAGATCCTGGGTTCAAATCCCAGCGGGGCCTGTTGGAGTCCTATTTGGGCTTCCCTGGTGGCTCAGAGGTTAAAGCCTCCGCCTCCAATGCGGGAGACCTGGGTTCGATCCCTGGGTTCGATCCCTGGGTTGGGAAGATCCCCTGGAGAAGAAAATGGCAACCGACTCCAGTATTCTTGCCTGGAGAATCCCATGGACGGAGGAGCCTGGTAGGCTACAGTCCACGGGGTTGTAAAGAGTCAGACACGACTGAGCAACTTCACTTTCACTTTCACCTTCAAAGCTCACAAGTACATTGTAATTCAGTTTAACAAATCGACAGATTCTGTCAAAACCAGTTTATGTGTATTTAGCTTAGTGTTAGTTGCTCAGTTGTGTCCCACTCTATGTAACCCCATGGACTGTAACCCACAAGGCTCCTCTGTCCTTGGAACTGGAGTGGGTAGCCATTCCCCTCCCAAGGATCAAACCTGAGTCTCCCACTTTGCAGGCAAATTCTTTACCATCTGAGCCTCCAGAGAAGCTGATGCTTTCAAACCGCCACTTTAATGAGCACTTAGAATCTGATCATGCACCAGGCTGGAAGCAGGCAAAGTCAATTGTATGGAAGTAAATAAAAACACCAAGGTGAAAATTCATGGAGTGTATACAGAACATGAAGAGTAACTCTGAATACCTGGAGTTGGGTAATAGAAGATCTACATTGAAAGGTATGGGAGGGATGTCAAATCTCTAATTAGCGAAAATTGCACCCTGCTGCCATATTATACCATATTTTCAAGGACCTGCCTTTTTCCATTGTTTAACTCAATGTAATTCAACAAAAGTGCCCAGCCTTCCTAATTTCATTCTAGGGCTTTAGCAACAGTGCATTTTGCTCTTATCATTCATAAGATGGTTTTCGTTCTGCTGTCAGTGTCCAGGTGTGTGTTTGGCTTTCAGTGAAACCAAAGGAGAGATTGGACAGACTGTACCAAGCACTGACCCCATCTTTTGGAGTGATTGAGGTCTGTCTTGTCACTTTCCTGTGTGGGGATATTTTTTTCTCCTTAGATTCCCTGTAAATCAAAACAATCCACCATTATTGTGATAGCATGTCCATCTCTGAGAATGTCACAAGCTGTTTACAACAAGAAATGGAAAAGAAAGATGATGCTTTGCAGACTTTGGTACAGTTATTTTCAAACAAAAAGGGAAAATGACAAGAGACTGAGTAGAGTAATAGTAAAGATAAGGCTGCTAACTTGAAAAAACAGTAAAGACAAGATTCATAAACCCTGAACAAATACACATATCTCTCTCATGCCTGTGCGTGCATACACACACACACACACACACACACACACACACACACACACAGCCCTAGGCAGCAACTTCTATTAAGAGTTTTGTTGATGATGTGATTTTCCTGGTATTAACTTTTCATCATAGAAGTATAGTTATCTGCACATGCTTGAACAGAGTTCAGTTAGTCCCTCTAAACATACGTTGAGGATTAAGTGACTTAATACATGTAAACAGAGACCAGAGCCCAGCACATATGAATACACTTCAAGTGTTTTTTCATTATTATTGATGTTAATAGTGACATTGATGATGATGATGGTCAATAATGGTATAATGCTAGCTTGTTTATTCCTTAGAAAAACCCAGTAAAATAATGATTCTTCTGAACCCTTTAGCTATTTGAGCAAAGGTAACTGAGAGCTGCAACTAAGTGGCCTTTCTAGGTGGTGCCTTCTCAATCCTTGACTACGAATGTCCCAATTGCCTTTCAGGTATTTCATAGTACACTCTCAGGACCACCTGAGGTAAAATCTCTTGTATTGTTTGTTTAAATGGAGATTCTTGGGATCTCCCTTAAACCTAAATAGAATCTCTGGGCATGGGTCTCTGAGCCTGTCTTAAAACTGCAACCATTGTTCCAGCCAAACTCTGAGGACAACTCACATTTATATATAATTTATAAGATCTATCTTAAAGGTAGGCTTTAACTTGATGAGGACTAGTGGAGAATGCTGGTGCTAAAATGTCTTTACTTTTTCTGCAATTCACACTATTAAATATTTATCCTTTTGGTTTCTAGCTTACCTATAGGAGTTTCCATTTAAAATTTAAATACTTGAGGAAGCCATTAACATCCATTAGCACTCTGTGTGATTTAGGGATTTGAAAGTCAATCATTCAGCAAGGCTTCTAGGGGAGAGGAAGATGAATGAATCCCATTGAGAACAAAGGAGAGAGAAGGCAGGGAGCAGAATAGATCAGTAGAACCAAAGCATTGCAGCTGAGAATCCTGGACAGTTAGGGAATATGAAAATGATGGATTCTGTAGCCAAAGGCAAAACAGAGAAATTGTCAAAAGTTGTGTAACTGGCTTTAAAATATGCTGGTGGTAGATATGGATCCCGGGTGCCATTTTTTCCTATTTCCTTCTCAGCATGATCTAGAGTCTGATGTCTGACCCATGTATTTAAAATATAGTGCAGAGTTCAGACATCACAATATAGACCATGGGACAAAGCATGGACCCTGAACATGTCAGATACAATTAAATCTAGGTGTATCCAAACAATGTAATCACCTAATTTTGTTCCCGGAATAAAAGTTTTCAATTTTAAGTACTATTTCCCCAACCTGTTTTTTTAATTACTTGCAAAATTTCAACTTCTTTTTTCTTTTTAGTGGTCACAAAATAGTTTAACAAAAAGTCATATCCTTCTGACTTTTTTACTATTAATATCTGTGTGAACATATTGTTGTGCAGATTAAAATCATAAAACAAGGACTAGAAATGCTCAGACAAGATGAACTGGGAGGAGCTGGGGAGAAAATACATTTAGGAGTGTTATTGGGCAGACCATGGCCTTGTTCAGAAATCAGCAAGACAATTTGTACTTGCTAGAACTTGTGGACTAGGAAGATTAGCCTTAAGTCCCTGTGAAATGGAAACTACATTTATTTAGCGATTAGCCCTTTCCTTTATGTAGCAGTTAGCTTTGGTTATTTTAATTTACAGAAACGTTGGTGATGATAATCTGCCATTTCTCCCTTGTATGTACATTATCTACCATCTGGTCTTTAACCTGAAAATGTCTACACTATGAATCATCTTTGTTAGGTCAAGTAATGGGGATAAAAATGCACAGTAACTTACTGCAGAACTGAAGAAAGGCGTTCAAAGAGAGGTACCTTCAGCATCACACTTTGAGAAGTAGTGAGTGCGCAAATACTTTCGGTGTCCTAATCCCCGCGCCATCCCCTTTAACTTATACCAAAAATGTTAAAAATAATTTTTAAACAAGAATGCATATAAACCTCTGAAGAAACTAGAGGAAATAATTCAGTTCTTCCCCTATAGCATGTTTTCATGTAGCTTTATTTCACATTTGGAGGTGATATTACTCCATTAAACTTAGTAGCATTTGGTCTTATATTAAGACAAGATATAAAAGTAGAAGGGTCCTTCCAAAAATGTCACTGATTTGACAATTTTAGAAGTAGTTTTAAGGTTTAGAGTCTAAGAAGTAAGCTTCATAGAACAACATTGTGATTTAAAGAAGAAAACCTAACTACTTTCTGTGGGCTTGTTTATTTTGTTAAAGTAGGAGGTTTATCTATGTGTTCTTTACTAGATTAAAGCCTTGTTTTCCATCTGTTTGAGCCACTTGTTATTTAAATTGCATTTTAGAAGAAAGAGTAGATGGCGGTGGTTTTGCTTTACATCAGCTGATACTTCACAGTTGTATTTCTATTCCCATTTCTAACCTCAGTTGACAATATTATACCCTGTGATTTTGGACACGAGAAAACCCAAACCACAGAGTAACCTGAGTTTTGTTTGGAGAAAATGCACCAGCCAGTCCCTGACTACCCAAACTGTATTTTAATCCCAAAGTGCATGGAATTAAAATAATTTCAAGTGGGAGTACATATAAAGAGAATTACATCCTATACAGTGAAGTCAAGTGCGCCTTAAGAAGCACTGCCACCTGTAAAGCTAGTGGAGATGGTGGAATTCCAGCTGAGCTATTTAAAAACCTAAAAGATGATGCTGTGAAAGTGCTGCACTCAATATGTCAGCAAATTTGGAAAACTCAGCAGTGGCCACAGGACTGGAAAAGATCAGTTTTCATTCCATTCCCAAAGAAGAATAATGCCAAACTGTTCAAACTACCACCCAACTGCACTCATTTCATACGCTACAAGTTAATGCTCAGAATCCTTCAAGCTAGGCATCAGCAGTATATGAACCAAGAACTTCCAGATGTACAAGCTGGATTTAGAAAAGGCAGAGGAACCAGAGATCAAATTGCCAACACAGATTGGATTATAGAGAAAGCAGGAGAATTCCAGAAAAACATCTACTTCTGCTTCATTGACTATGCTAAAGTATTTGACTGTGTAGATTATAACAAATTCTGGAAAATCCTTAGAGAAATGGGAATACCAGTCTATCTTAGCTGCCTCCTGAGAAACCTGTATGCAGGTCAAGAAGCAGCAGTTAGTACTGGGCATAGAACAGCGGACTGGTTCAAAATTGGGAAAGGAATCTGTCAAGGCTGTATATTATCTCCCTGCTTATCTAACTTCTATCCAGAGTGCTGCTAAGTCACTTCAGTCATGTCCAACTCCATGTGACCTCATAGATGTCAGCCACCAGGCTCCCCCGTCCCTGGGATTCTCCAGACAAGAACACTGGAGTGGGTTGCCATTTCCTTCTCCAATGCATGAAAGTGAAAAGTGAAAATGAAGTCACTCAGTCATGTCCAACTCTTAGTGACCCCATGGACTGCAGCCTACCAGGGTTCCTCCATCCATGGGATTTTGCAGGCGAGAGTACTGGATTGGGGTGCCATTGCTTCTATCCAGAGTACATTATGCAAAATGCTCAGCTGGAGAAAGCAAAAGTTGGAATCAAGATTGCTGAGAGAAATATCAGTAACCTCAGATATGCAGATGATACCACCCTAATGGCAGAAAGTGAAGAATTAAAGACCTCCTGATGAAGGTTAAAAAGTTGGATTAAAATGTAGCATTCAAAAACCTGAGATCATGACATCCAGTCCCATCACCATGGCAAATAGATGGGGAAAAAGTAGAAACTGACAGATTTTATTTTCTTGGGCTCCAAGATCACTGTGGACAGTGACTGCAGCCATGAAACGAAAAGATGCTTGCTCCTTGGAAAAAAAGCTATGACAACCTAGACAGCATATTTAAAAGCAGATACCACTTTGCCGACAAAGGTCCGTATAGTCCAAGCTATGATTTCTTCAGTAGTTGTATACGGATATGAGAGTTGGACCATAAAGAAGGCTGAGCATCAGAGAATTCATGCTTTCAAATTCTGGCGCTAGAGAAGACTCTTGAGAGTCCCTTGGACAGCAAGGAAATCAAACCAGTCAATCCTAAAGGAAATCAGTCCTGAATATTCACTGGAAGGACTGACGCTGAAGCTCCAATACTCTGGCCACCTAATGTGAAGAGCTGATTCATTGGAAAAGACCCTGATTCTGGGAAAGATTGAAGGCAGGAGGAGAAGGGGTTGACAGAGGATGAGATGGCTGGATGACAGCAGCTACTCAATGGACATGAGTGTTAGCAAACTCCTGGAGATAGGGAAAGACAAGGGAGCTTGGTATGCTGCAGTCCATGGGGTCGCAAAGGGTTGGACACGACTTAGTGACTGAACAAAAACAGTAAACTAACTTCCCAGCCATTGGTACATGGGTGAAGATTCTTGTTCTGAGAGTTCTGTGATTCCTATCAATGAGCAGGGTCCTAAACATTTGTTAAAAGAGCAGATGAGTGCTGTTGGGGAAGTAGCAATATTCTTAACATCTGTAGCCTGAGAATGAGACCACTTTCTGGCAGGGTTTAACCCATACATCAATCCAGATCTACTTGTTGACCCAGGTTAGCTGCACCTTACATGCTGTGGGAGAAGACCAACTGTTTGTAAATTGGTGCTACTAAGATTTCGTGGCACCCAAGTGGAGATGCCTTGGAGGTTATTAAACATACGACCTGAGGTTTAAGAATGAGAGCCAAAGTAGAGATTTTACGTTTGGTAGTCCTTAGCCTAGACTTTAAGCATCTAGACTAACTGAAGCCAAGGTTGGTGTGACCTTATCTGGGAAGAAGATGGGCTTTTTTAAAATAAGGAACCTTGATTTTTCTTTAGCCTACCAGAGATCGTCCACAGAAAGTTTCAGTCATTTAAATATCAAATGATCTAACAGAAAAGTCAGGATTTTTGACCTCTCTCGATAATATGACAGCTTGCATTCCTGCGCAGCAGCTGTAGACTGGAGCTGACAAGTTGCCTTCTACAGACAGGTGGAGCCTGTGCTCCTTGGTTCCTCAAGGTTCCCACTACTTGCTCCAGGTCAGCTTCACCCATTTATATGCAAGCCTACCTCCTGTAGACGTTTGAATTTGTAATTTCTGATAGACAATTGTAAACACTTATCTCTTCTTTTGATTTCATTCTCTCATTCCCTAAATGAACAATTTTTTTTACAATTGAATGGGAGCTCAAAGTGTGGTTCTTTGGTAGGGTTGTTTGCATCATTAGAGAGATGCAACTATTAAATGTTACAGTAAGAGGAAGTCTTAACAGTTGTTTAAGTAGCCATTCATTGTGCAGATGAAGAATATAAGATCCAGAGAGGCAGGGGCAGAGGCTAGCTTAGAGCTGACAGTAAATTCACATCATGAGAAGGATGGGAAACATGGTCACATGGTTCCTAGAACTTGGAATCTTTAATTATTAACATATCCTGACGTATTTGTTCTTAATTGAGCAGAAAAGTCTGTATTTATATCTGGGTGGGAATTAAGGGACACCAAGAGTGAAGTTAAAAACTGTAACTAATTTGGTATCTTATTAAAATATGAATATATGGTATACTGAATTTGAAGGGATTATAAATTTGCTTATTGCAGTTGTGCTTTGAACAGTGCCTTTAAAAAAATAATCTGCTTATTTCTACCTATTGAGAGAAAAATAGCTATTTTCTCAGTATTTTCCTTTGGATCACATTGGGTTTTTTCCCAACACAGTTTGCAATGCAGCCAAATTAAAAGGCCCACAGGCACCACCTTCCACCCAAGATTCAAAGGGATCATTTGGTGTGAAAGGTATGAGTCATGCGGTCTCCACACCAGCCAATTACTGATTGCCCACGCTGTATTGTATCATCCTAAATACATGGAATTAAAATAATTGCAAGTGTGTGTACACACACAAAGAGAAATACATCATACGCACATAGCTCTCTGCTGTTGTTGGGAGGACAGGGTTATTTGCTCTGAGTGGTGTGTGATTTCTGTTTTGAGCAATATGCCTAACTTGAACCTGCATTTATTAAATAGCAGATGAGTGTAGGCAGCTTGATAATGAGGAGCCATCTAGCAAGGTTAACCCTTCAACAAGGTTAGAGGCATGAATAGTCCCATCCAGTTACCAGCTGCAATACACATTTACCCAGTAAAGTGTTTATTCAGCCTTATTCCCTCTGTAGGTCTTTGTAACTCTCACTGCATATGGAGCCATTACTTGAGTGCAGGCCAGTGAG
This sequence comes from Dama dama, assembly GCF_033118175.1. Lineage (NCBI taxonomy): Eukaryota > Metazoa > Chordata > Mammalia > Artiodactyla > Cervidae > Dama > Dama dama. The sequence continues at coordinate 28,883,289 of NC_083704.1, read as the reverse complement.
CTGAGTCTGGGTGGGGAAGATTGCCTGGTGAAGGGAATGGCTACCCAGTCCAGTATTCTTGCCTGGAGAATTACATAGACAGAGGAGTCTAGTGGACTGCAGTCCATGGGGTTGCAAAGAGTCAGACTTGACTGAGTGACTAACTTTTGACTTTCACTTTCTATGAGCTAAGCATGACTGTGGCCTAGCCACTAGTCAGAGTTAAGCATTGAGAACATTGAAAAAGTTGACAGTCAAGGAACCATTAAACCAAGAAGCAAAGACTAGATGAGGAGATACAACACTTACTGAGTTTCATTATAGCACCTGTAGGAGAAGAAGCACTTTTCTCTATGGTTTTTTCTAACTAATCCAATAGTCAGTTTAGCAGAGGACAGGTAAACAAATGTAATTATATATGTACAACTTCCATAAGAATATCGGACAGGAGGGCAAGGTGGGCATTTGAGATTACATGCCACTCTGAGTTGAGGATAGGGATAGGAACCTGGGGATTCAAAGAGGAGAAGGTTAATTCTCAGGACAGTAAGTGGAGCAGATGTTTGGTAATTAGATGTTTATACTACCGTACAGATAGGTCATTCACATAAAAAGTTATCTCTGGTTTTAGCGCTCTTTCTGGGCCAGGCCCCTTATCTAAAACCCTTTTATTAGTCAAGAGAGAGGTAGAAGTTTTCCTTGGATCTGCTGGTTCTTGATTACCTTAAGTTCAAAATAGTTCACATGCCAAAATGGCACCTTTTGGGGTGGCTTATCCGAACCCCTTTACTAAATCATCCACAAGTGAAACTGAAAGTTTAACACAACATAGATTTCTGGAACTTGCAGACAAAAGCATGTAACAGTAAAGTGCAAGACTTCATTTCTTTATTTGCTTTAAAACAACTTATTTCTAGCTATGAAGCTCCATCCAGTCTTTGCCAGTTTGGTGAGAAAATTACATTTCCATTCTTACTGGAGCCAGTCCAGCCCCTGAAGTTGTACGAAGGAAATGGGGAAGGATATTTAAATACTGGTCTGCTAAAATTGCCACTGGCACTCTCTTCCTCAGAACCCAAGTGGTTCCTTGAAATGTGGCAGCTCTCAACTATTTGGCCTCTAGAATAAAGAATCTCAGCCAGAGTTATAACATCAGTACCGTGGACAGCAGCTTCATAGGCACATCTCAGATAATCCGATGGTAGAGGCAGGGTTGATTTGCCACAGATGCCCCACTCCCATAGAACTGCATCCCCTCCCCAGTCCAGATGGATCTCATCTTTCTTCTTGTTTATGACTCTTGCCCCAGCCCGTTTGTCTGCATCTTGCTGGAGACTGCTTTGTACAAGCTCTTTCCTACTCCTTTTAGGGAAGATGGAGAGAGATGGGGAGTAGGAGAAGAGGTGTACCCCCCCCCCTTCAGGAGACAGTTGTCTATATCTGCTGCTCAGCATCGTCCAAGGCACAGAGCAGTACCCATGCAACAAAGAATTATCCAGCCCTAAGTGTCAGGATTGCTGAGGTTGAGAAACCCTGCTCTATGCCTTATTTAATGGGATCAGGTTAGAGATATTTGGAGCCATTTCTTGGAGGAAAACATGAGGCAGGGGGATGGGCACCACTAGAGAGGATTAAATCTGTGGGATGGTGGTGATTCAGCAGGTCAGGATGGAGTGAACTCTCTGAAATCCACTCTGGGATTAGTGGTTGAGAGGCTGATGTAAGAAGTCTGTGTTTTTAATGCAATGCCCTGGCCCCAATTTCCTTCTCCTCCTCTCTTGTATACTCTGTTATGAAAATTCTTTGGTTTCTATAGAGACACTGAGCAATCCATACCTCCTTCACTTCTTCCAGCACATACAGAAAAGTTCTTATCAGTTCACTATATCATGTGTATTCTTTATGAAGCATCATGCATTCCCCAGGAGGGGTGCATGTGTGTGTGGGTGGGTGGGTGGGTGGGGGTATGTGTTTTGCCATTGAACTGGGATTACATGTCTTCTTACTACTTTCTGTTTCTGTTGCTCATGGAAAAACTAAACAATGAAACTTAGAAATGTAGTCATAACAGCCTGTGGCGTTCAGACTAGCTAATAATTTCCCTTTTTTTCTTTACAATCTCCAGTTTCTTTGGTGAGCTATTAGAGATATAGATTTTCCAAAATAACATTTCTATTCTGTCAGCAGGTAGTGTGTGTCCTATAGCTTGTGAATATTTTGCTACAACTCCCATTTCACTGAAATTACATTCTCTGGTACAGGTAATGAGAAACAGAATTGCTCTACTTCTGGTTACATGTGTCCTCTTCCAGTGACTGTGCTCACCAAGAGACAAAGTAGACTGGGGAAAGTGCCAAACATGTTCAATTCATTATTTCTCAGAGAAGCCAATTAGCATAGTGGAATACCCATTGGGAGGTCTTGGGTAGGTTTTCAACTTTCCAAGCTTTATTTTCTAATCTACAAGTGGGGTAATACTGCCAACATCACAATTTAGTTGAATAGTCAATTTTCAGTCCGTGAGAGGTACTTATGTTTTTAACCATCCTTAACAATATTTTCTTCATTTATCTAAGAAAAGATGTTAACCATCATTAAGTGATCCATTCCTGAGTTCCTCATCCTAGGGCAAGGGTCAGCAGATTATGGCCAATGGGGCAAATCCTGATAGTTGCCTATGTTTGTACAAGCCACAGGCTGAGGATAGTTTCACAATTTTGTAAATGGCTGAAAAAAAATAATACTAATATCTCATTATACATGAACATTGTGTAAAATTCAAATTTCAGTGCCCCTCAATAAAATTTTATCAGAACACAGCTACACTCATTCCTTCACATATTGCATGTGAATGTTTTCACACACTGGCTGCAAAGTGATAACAAAGACTCTTGTCCTCAAAACTTAAATATTTACAGTCTGGTCCTTTACAGAAAATGTTTGTCAACCTCTGCCCTGGAGAATATCATATAGGGGAGACTACATGAGAATTAGTTCCATCACAAATAATCACCTTTCCTCTTGCTATCTTTGATGTGGGTCTTGTATTCAAAATCTTTGTTTATTTCTTTATGGTATTCATACGTATGACTTGTCTCTATTGGCAATTATCCTGACTTACAGTTTCATCTCAATTTTGGTTCTTTGGGAGAATGTATGACCATTTCTTTGAGGCATTCCTCAAGAACTTCTCACAGTTGATTCCTTCTGTGCCTCACTGACCTTAACATTAAATCATATCACCCATACCATGTCCTCAAAGTTTGTTGAAAAACCACCCAACCCTTTTTACAATGGTCTAGAAACAAAGAGGCAGAAACATAATTGTATTTATAATCTATGATGTTTGTGGTAGTGATAAGGATGGAGGTAGGGGTGGTTGTGGTGGAGGAGGAGAGAGAAGAAGAAAAGAAGAAACATAGGATGATTCCGTTTTTCTCCCAGTGTGAAATGATAGCCCAAGGACTTTTATGTCAGCAGCTGGCTTGAGCATCACTTGATCTCATTTCCAAGCTGGGTGAAATCAAGGTAGGCATTCTCTCATCTGAGGTACTGAGAAAGAGGAAGTCACTGGAAAGTAATAGGAGCTATTAATTGCAGTGTCTAGTTCTTCCAAGATCATATTTCATCATGCTGTTTACCTGAAGCCACTGCCTCCGGGAAATATATTAATTAGCATAGCTATCAACAACAGTAGCACATATGCATACGTTAAAACATATGTACTTTGACTACCAAATTGTCTCACTAACAGAAGAGGGTTAGATGTACTTTCTTGGTACTGTGGAAATGTGCAAGTTAAACAATTATTAGAGCTTTTTTTTTCTTTTTTATTTCTGAGTAAGCTAACACTCAAGCTGTTTGCCATCGTAGACATATTTGTGACCTTCCTGACACACTGTTGTATGTCAACAAAATATATACATGGATACCTACCAGTTGGAGAGGATGGTGTTTGTTCTTCCTGCTTGGCAGAGTATCCAGGGGTGATGAGTGCCAGCATTCTGCACCCGTGTTATTGTTGAACAGCAGAATGTGATCCAGTTCATTTTCATGTAGTGCGTGGCATAAATTACATCTCAGATGCTTAAAGTTAAGTGGCACACTTGGACCCAAGAGAAGTATTAAGTTTTTCGCTAGGCAACTAGCACTTCTATCTGCTTATTCACAAATATTTGAAGATGCAATCGCTTGATTAAAAATTTCTGCAAATAGCAGGAGAAGTTGGCAAGAAGCAGCTTTGCTTCTAAGGAATTTGATGTTCCCCTTTTGGAAAAGTGATGAAAACCAGCAATGCTCAGTCCTTTCCCTCCACCACCTCTTTTCTCCCGGAAACAGTCCCAGTAATTTCCCTTTTTCTGCCAATCTGCTTTCTTCTTGATGTAGCTCTTTTTTTTTTTTTTTTTTTTTTTTAACGTGAATAGCAGAGCCTATGATTGTGGCAGGAGGGAGAGAACATTAGTTCCATTAGCGTTTTGAGCACTTGGATACCTTCTGTTTTTCCTTTTGCCTCTTTCTTAATATGACAGAAAATTTGAGGTTAAGCTTATCTCTCTGAGGTCTGTTGCTGTTTATTTCTTTGACTATAACATCCTGCCACCATATATCCTGAGAAGATTTTTTCCTTAATACTCTCATAGTTATTTTTGTCATAGACACACTGATACATACAAACACCATTTTACTTAATGATGTGATGACTGTCAAGAAAGGGAAATATTCTTATAGAAAAATTCTGAGTTAAAATGTGTAAAAATCAGTAAAAAAGCATTTCATTTGCATTTCTTAACCATAGGTTAGAATACTTTTTTAAAAATATGGTAGTCTGAAAAGACAAACTTGGTACTTCTATAAATGTCCATTTCTGATTTTAATTTTTTATTGAAAATCTTTCCGTCATCTTCTTATGAAAATTCTCAAACATGCATTAAATTGAAATTATATCACAGTGAATGCCAGTATCCCCACCAATGGAATTATGTCTTTAACATTTTACCCTCTTCATCCTTCTGTCTATTCATCTCCCTTTCATTCATTAGTTCCTTTTTCCAATGCATTTCAAAGTAAACTACATATATCTGTACACTTCTTCCTAACTACTTAGTCAAAATATATACACAGTGAAGCATGCAGATCTTAAGTAGACACTTCTTGGGATTTGACAAGGGCACATACCTGTGTAAAACAAACCCCAATCAAGATACAGACCAATATCTCAGAAAACTCATTCCTGTCCCTTCTAAGTCTGAGTTGAGTTTTAAATAAAATATCAAAAGGTTGATTTTGTAAGATTTTCTTTAAAATCTCTAGAACCAGGAGAAAACATCGGTGAATTTCACAGACTCATCCAAGATAGACTTGCTGACAACCTGAATTTATTAATGCCCTTGCCTTGGTTTTCTCTTTTGAATATTTTAGTGACATTAGGCACAGCCTGCTTAACTGTGATAGGAATTATTATCTTTGATTAGGGTCATACCAGTAGATTATTATCTTTGTTCTCATGGTCATCAAATGGATATATCCTCGTCATGTCACATTTTTGCAGTTTTTCTGACTCTTGTCTGAGAGTCTTTTAATGCTAACTGATCCTTAAATCTTAAGCAGTGGGTCATCTGGAGCTAATAGCATGCGTCTGCAACTATAATTACTCTGTGGAGAGATCCCTGATTCTATTCTTAGAATTCCCATATGAAGAACCAAAAATCCCAGACATGCACATGACTTTTCCCAAGATTGCATATCTCAGCAGTATCACAGCTAAACTTTGAGAATACACCTGTCTGGTTCTTTTTAAATGAATAAATGTTTCTTGTAGATTTGTTGTCAGTTCCACAAACCCTTCTCTTCAGTTTATTTTGAACCAGGTTCGTGAAAGGCATCTGATGGGAATGCTGTGGGAGGTGAGAGGATGTTGTAGGGAAGATGAATGGGGCATAAGCCCTGCTGTCTGAAACTATATTTGCAGCAGCAGGGGGACAATTATTTTGTCAGATTATTTCAACGTGATATTGCAGGTCATTTTAGCAATAAGCAAGGTGTACTGTGGGAGTACTCAGGAGGGTAATTTAATCCAATCTTGGTTTTAAGAAAGTGTATTTACAGGAATGTCGTTCGTGTTGAGTCTGAAACTATGACCAGGTGTTGCCTGGGAGGTGAAATGTAGGAAGTGAATCAACAGACGTTAAGGTATTGGAGGTTAAGAAATGAGTACAGCAGGGGCGTTGTGCAGACACTGTTGTTATTTTGAGGGATGAATTATGATAAAAAAAAAAAGAGGGCTCATGAGGTATGTACATGTGTGAAAATATATTTTGATTTTTTAATTGTCAAGCTTTGCTACATTCTCTTGTTGGAAATTAGAATTCCTTCACTATGGCCAAGGACTATGACCAATGTATTAGCTTTTCAAGGGGTCATAAAGAATCAGCACTGGTGGTCATAATTACCTGATCCTAATGACCAGAAATGTTGTAATAAATAGTTTCTGTGAAGCAGAATTTTATGTAGCGTGTATTGTAAAAAGGTATAGTTATGAATCAATAGTAAGTTGCTTCAAGGGCTTTAGCAATGAGGTTTGCCATTTGGGATTGATGCTTCTTTTACCTAAATAAAGTAGCAGATTTGACTATTGATATGTTATTGATACTTCAGAGGAAAGTTTTCATCTATTTCGGATGAACTGTGTCTTGGATTTTTGCATCCCAGCAACCAAACTTTATTTAATGCTTTCCAACTTAGGAAAGCCATTTAGGTAACTTAATTGCTATGAGTGGATTAGGTCATATCGTACAATATTTGTGAATATTTAGGAACAGAGGTTTGTGAATTTAAAAAAAAAATTGCTCTTTACTTGATCTTATATATCACTCATCTCAAAGCTCACTGTGCACAGTCTATGAATGGCGTTTGAGTTCATGCATTTAGATTTGTAATAAGAACAAGAGTTGAAAATTTAGAATTCAGAGTACTCATAACCAGAGGAAATATAGCTGTTAAGAAGTGGTCTTTTCCACAATGTTATCATTTACTTAAGGAGGTAAAGCAGGTGCTCATGTAAAGAGAGCCTGCAATATTAAGTGCTGGCTAAGTGCTCTGGACTGTGTATGGAGTGTTGGTAATATGCCTCCCCACTATCCACTTCCTCTGCTTTCGTGATAGCGTTTTCATTTTCCTTTGGGTAATTAGGCATCACCTATTTTTAGTCCATTGGGGTTCCTCTGACCATCTCCCTATACCGCAAATACCTAAGAGGCCCAGGCTTGACTGATTTAAGACTTCCTGGTTCCTCAAACTCTTCCTGTGTCTTTGTGGAAGGAGAGGTGCCTGCACATCATAATATGTGAGGTGGTAAAATGTAAGCCCAGGTGGCCAGTGACCATCTTTATCACTGCAAAGGGGAACCCACCTACAAATACAGACAGAAATAGACAGTAAAGCTTAGACTCGTTAGGATTCTCCAGAAGAGACCAGTGGAATATATGCACATACATTCGAAGAGAAAAATATTTACAGGCATCTCCCGCTTTTAGAAAGTTCAGTCTATGCCACTTCACTTTTACAAAAGACTCACTTAGTACCTATGTTTACTAACTGTAAGAAATCCAGAGAGGATATTTACTTTTTTGGGGGGTGCGGGGGGAAGAAACAGAAGCTCAGCATTTCTTATGCAGTGAGCCTATAGCTGCACTTGGTACCCAGAGTGGCCACCAAGCCCCTTCTCCATCAGCCCCACTGGGCATCTCAACACTGGGCTACCGTGACTTTGAGCTGTGTCTGTGAGCATCTGTGCTCTCTCTGATTTATTCTGTGCGTCCATTAGCACGATGCGCCCTGAGGTAACTGCTTCTTTGCTGTACACCATTTCGGCTTACAAACATCTTTACAGGAATACTCTACTTTTTAACAACCAGGAATCCCACATTTTGAGAAACAGGCTTATGCAGTTACAGGGACAAGCAAGTCTGAATTCTTCAGTCTGAGAGACTCGGGGAAGAATGGATGTTGCCATCTTGAGTCTGAAGGCAGTCTGGAGGGAGAATTCTTAGTCTCTTTTTCTCTAGGAGCCCCTTTCCATGATTGGGTGAGACCCATGCACATTTTGAAGAATAATCTACTTTAGTCAGAGCTCACTGATTTAAATGTCAATCCTTATAAAAATACTGATGAAAACTTTTTTTCACAAAAGTAGAACAAACACTTTAAAATTTTATGGTGGTTTAGTCACTAAGTTATATCTAACTCTTGCAACCCCATGAACTGTAGACCACCAGTCTCCTTTGACCATGGGATTCTCCAGGTAAGAATATGGAGTGGGTTTCCATTTCCTTCTCCAGGAGATCTTCCCAACCCAGAAATCGAACCTGTATCTCTCCAGCATTGTAGGCAGGTTCTTTGCCAACTGAGCTATGAGAGAAGCTAGTAAATTTTATTTGTAAATTTTAATTCATAAATAAAATGTTATTTTAAAATTTTATATGGAAATGAAAAAGATACAGAATAGAGAAAAAAATCTTAAGAAAGAAACACAGAGCTGAGGACTCACACTCCCTGACTTCCGTCTATACTGCAAAGCTACAGTCATCCAGACAATATTGTACTGGCACAAAAACAGACATGTAAATCAATGGAATGGGAGTGAGAGCTCAGAAATAAAGTCATGCCTTCTTTTTATATACTGAGCAACATGTATATGAGTATATGAGATGGAACTCTCATATACTGTTGGTGAGAATATAAATTGGTGCAGTCACTGTGGATAACAGTGTGGAAGTATCTCAGAAATAGTCAATGAACCTGTGACAAAATAGAGAAAGGATAGTCTGTTCAGTAAGGAGTGCTAGAAAAACTGGACAGCCACATGTAAAATAATGAAATTAGAACATTCTCTAATACCACATACAAAAGTAACTTCAAAATAGTTTAAAGACTTAAATGTAAGACTCAATAGTATAAAACTCATAGATGAAAACAGGCAGAACACTTTGACATATATTGCAGCAAGTTTTTTTTTAATTCATCTCCTAAAGGAAATAAAAGCTAAATTAAACAAATTGGGCCTAATTAAACTGAAAAGCTTTTCCCTAGCAAAGGAAACATAGATAAAATAGAAAGATAACCTACTCAATGGGAAAGATATTTACAAATGACATGACCGACAAAGGGTTATTATCCAACATATGTAAACAGCTCATACAACTCAACATCAAAAAAAACAAAATGGCCAGAACTGAATAGATTTTTCCAAAATGAAAATGCAGATCACCAACAGGCACATGAAAAGATTACTCAACATAGTGTATCTATCAGGGCAGTGCAAATCAAAACCACAATGAGATATCACCTCACACCTGTCAGAATGGCTGTCATCAAAAAGGACACAAAAAAACAAATGTTGGTGGGGATGTAAAGAAAAGGGAACTCTCATATACTGTTGTTGAGAATATAAATTGGTACCATCACTGTGTACAACAGTGTGGAAGTACCTCAAAAAACTGAAAATACAGCTACCATATGACTCAGCAAGTAGACTGTGAATGTGAATAAAAACACTAATTAAGAAAGATACATGCACCCCAATGTTCATTTAGCAGCACTATTCACAACAGCCAGGATATTGAAGCAACCTAAGTATCCATCAGTAGAAGAATGGATAGAGAAGGTGTGATGTATATACAATGGAATACAACCCAGACATAAAGAACAAAATTTTGCCATTTGTTGCAACATGGTTGAACTTAGGGGGCATTATGCTAAGTGAAATAAGGAAGACAAATACTGTGTGATATCAATTATTTGTGGAACTAGAAAATACAACAAACTGGTGACAATAGCAAAAGAGAAGGAGACTCACAGATATAGAGAAGAAACTAGGTTACCAGCAGGGAGGGGAAGGGATAAGAGCACATTAGGGGTGGGGGAGAAGAGGAACAAACTATTAGGTGTAAAATAAGCTACAAGGACATATTGTACAATGCAGGGAATATAGCCAACATTTTATTATAACTATAAATGAAGTATAACCTTTAAAAATTATGAATCACTGTATTATACACCTGTAACTTATATAACATTGTATAGCAACTGTACTTCAATATAAATAAAAATCTTAAATAATGTTAATGACATCTAAAAACTACCTCACAGCAACATCCATGTAGACTGATGTTTGAGTGAACAATTGGGCACTGCGGTTTTGCTAAGTCAACATATAAAATTAACCATCACACTTGTAAATAGAAAGACCATGACTTATTTAGACAGTAACTAGTACAGATGCCCAAATGTGATACAAGCCATCATGATAGAGACAGTCAGGAGAGGCTGCTAAGGGGTTAGTTATACTGCTTCACGGTAAATTAGAAAATTTGCACATTACTCTTTGTGTTTCTGAAGTGGGAATATATTTCATGACTGGAGACTTGCATATAAGGTCAGCACATAGGAGATACTTAATGTTCAATTTTCGCTCCCTTTTCCAAATTTCTCCTTTCTATATTTGGGGTTCTGAGTAAGCCTCTTGCTCAGCCTAAATATGGAAATTTGCAAACTGCTTGATATTGAGGGTTTCTGTCTTAGAGATTAACTGGTTTCCAGGCAGCATTCCAAGAGTCTAGAGTCAGAAGTGACCACAGACAGAGTATTTAACACTTTGTATTTTATAGATAGGAAGCTGTTCTCTGTGATGATGACTTTTTTAAAAAATGAAATTTGACTGTCATGTGCTTTTCCAATCAGATGTCTATATACATTTCCAAGTCAGCACAGCTTGAACACCTGTTTAAAATCATGTTGACAGAGTTGAAATTAGTTATTCATGGTTTCATATCTATGGATCATGGCATTGGAGCATTCCATTAAGATATTAAGGTAAGACATGTAGCAGGAGTCATTTATACATAATTTTAGGAGCCTGGAATCATTAGCATACTCTGGGGGAATGCTTAATGCTTGGGAGAATCTGATAATAATCCTTTAAAAATCTCAGTGAATCTAATCATCTAGTCCTAAAATATACCCTCTGTCTTATACCTTTAGTTACTAAGGTCTAAGATTTTTGAGGAAGGGTTTGGAGTGGTGATTTATTTACATCATTGTAAATTTGCAAGAAGATATCTCTGGTGTGTTTTTGCAATGGTTTCACACTGGCAGTCTGTCTGCTCTCCACTTAACTGTTCCTCACTCAGCTCCTCGCTGAATGTTGCACTCGGATTGTCAAATACCACTTCAGACCAGATCTGTGCTCCTGGAAGTCATGTAAAACTTCATAAAGGAATTCTACCTGACATTTTCACATGCAGCTCACTTGGACTCATAAAATTCAGGTGTAAATTGAGAATGGATTTCCACCCAAGCGTTTTTGCTTGATTTTGGTATTTATATGGAACTGATATTTGGAGGATAACTTAAATGCCCTTAGAATCGGTCCCCTTTTCACTCCAAAGTGGGGGATGTGGCTGCCCATGTCCACTTGGCTAGTCCAGTATGTTTCAGGTGAATTTCATACACTCTTATTTACTGGGTTCTGGCCAACTTGGAAAGGAAATTAGTAATGTGCAAATACAGTAATTTCACCGATATGGCTTCTTGGGTGGTTGCTGGACTCGGAATGAGTCACATTTTTTGCCTAACGATGCTAATGACTGTATGACTTGGCCTCGTGGGCCTGATTCTTCAACAGAAACATGTTGATTATTGGCATCTTAGACACTGTTGGGGTGATACAGCTGAATCTCTGAACAAATCTAGAGCATCCGCACAGACTGCTACCACTGGGTGAGGTGATGAAGCAGATGATGCCTCCTCCCATTATGTTGCACCAGACAGATGGAGTGGCAAGCTGTCTATGCCTCTGAGTGTCTCTGAGCTGTCCTTCTGCCTACCCCAGCCATCCCTCCTCCATCCCGTGTGCTGCTGGGCCACAGGGAGGTGACACAGTAAGACATGGATGGTGCCTTAAGCCAGTGCAACTCTTGAACTTGACATGTAGTGCCCATGTGAAATCCATCACATTGCACACCCCTGGTGAGATAAAATTAGAGATTTACAAACTACACAGACAAAATTAGAGATTAAAGAACTATAAAATCATTATATCCAGTTCTCTCTTCCTTGTTGTTGTTCAGTTGTGAAGTTGTGTCCAACTCTTTGTGGCCCCATGAACTGCAGCTTGCCAGGCTTCCCTGTCCTTCACTATATCCAGGAGTTTGTTCAAACTCATGTCCATTGAGTCAGTGATGCTATCCAACCTTCTCATCCTCTGTTTTCCCTCTCTTCTCCTGCCTTCAATCTTTCCCAGCATCAGAGTCTTTTTCCAAAGAGTCTGCTCTTTGCATCAAGTGGCCAAAGTATTAGAGCTTCAGCATCAGCCCTTCCAATGATTATTCAAGGCTGATTTCCTTTAGGATTGACTGATTTGATCTCCTTGTAGTCCAAGGGATTCTCAAGAGTCTTGTCTAACACCACAGTTCAAAAGCATCAATTCTTCTTCACCCCTAGAGATGATAAAGCTGAGATCCAGAAGGATGAAGGCCCTTTCTTAAAGTTACATAGAATGGGGCAAGAATTCTGTTCTGTGGAGTCACAGTGTTATTGTTGTAATAAAGAGGGGCCAATGAATGCATGATTTGGACCGCAAGCAAATGTTAAATCCAGCAGTGAAAACAAGTTGACTCTTAGAGGCTCTTTGACCTTTCACATTCCCAGAAGGAAGGACTCTTGATAGATTTCCACCTTGTAGAAATATTCATTTGTAGGTTGGTTTGAGACTATCCTGTCATCTGATTCACTGAAATAGAGTTCAAGTAAATTCTCTCAGCAAAAGAAAAAAAAAAAAGTGAGAAAGGATTTTATCATTTATATGGATAAACTCTAACAGTTCACTTCATTTTAGTTATTAGTTTTCCCTGTACTATGAGATGTCCAATTAAATTCCCCCTCAAATTGGCCATAAATTTTGGTGAAAATGACAGAAGCTTCATTTAGCAAACAATTTCTGTCGAAGAATCTAATAATGGAATGCAATAAGGATGATTTTCACCTGTGTACCGGAATAAAAATATTCGGTTTTTGTTCTGATTTGTCTTGTTGTTTTGATCTTTGTTTTTGTCCCAGTGTGGTACAACATGTCCAAAGTGGCTGGAATATAGGATCCAATGCAGTTGTTTACAGACGCAAAGGTGAATTTTATAGCGCTCTTTTCCCCACTGATTTGGGGGGTTTTGATACAGCTGTATAATACACTCTACCCACATCCTCCTCTTAAATAGAGTCATGTTTGATACTCATCCCTCCATTCTCACTGGAGCATAAGGAAACTGATCAGGGCATTTCCTTGGGGTTTTCCTTTCAGCTACATACACTCACTCAGTATCCATGGCACAGCCATAGTTAGGGAGAACTCATTCTGAAAAACTCCTGTGATGTTTATTGAGTAAGGACTGGTGATTGCCACTAATCTAGATCTTGCAAATGAGAAAGAAATCAGATAGGGATGGTACCTCAATGTAACTTATGCTCCAGTGCAGCCAGAAATAAGGGAAGACATAAGTCAGGAAACATGACGCAAAGTCATTAGCGTTGCTGAAGAAAATGCAGTGATGTTTACCTTCAGTTTGGAATATCACGGGTAAAATGGCGTTTGAGCTGTAATTCAAATATTTTGGAAATCCATTTTATCTGAGTTTTGTCACAAGCGACTATTGTGAATCATCTGCCCCTCAAGCCATGCGGGGAGATGGGGGATGAAGGGAAAGCATCTATAGTGGCCTGACAAATGGTCCTTCTGGCAACAATGCGTGAGAACATCCTAGGCCCACCCACTTTTTACAGATGAGGAAACTGGGGTTTAGCAAGCCTAACAACTTACCAGTAAATTATACACACTTGGATTTCAATCCTAATTTTGTGATTCCTCTTTCACAGTTGTGTCCTTGTAGAAATGAAACATCATTTTTTTTCAAAATTTCTTGATTAGTTAAAATACTAAGGGTACAAGTAAGAGAAGATGATTCTAGATATTGAAGCAGAAAAGGGGTTTATTGACAAGTTAGAAGATGTTCCCAGAAATGATGGAGATCTTCACCAGATTCAGAGAAGACCAGAACCAGAGTAGAGTGAAAGGTGTAGGTAACATCACAATCAGGTTTTCTCAAGGAAGATGTGGCCAGTGGAATCTAAACTTTGCTATATTTTTCTTCTCTCTAACTTATTGCTTAGGATCCAAAAACCTTAAAACAATATCTGATTGACTTAAAATGTGCCAGTGCTCACCCCTTTGTTGAGGGGGGGGCTGGCCATCTTGTTTATACACCACTGTGATGACAACTATAAGTTGTTGTGAAGAAACTGAGGCAGAGAGAATATTTAATAAATTGCTTCAGATCATCTCTTTTATAATGGTTTCCATACTCTTGACATGGCTGTTTTTTCACTAAACACTCCTTGAGGGCAGGATTAGTCTCTTATTCATATTTTTTATCATCAATACCTGATATGGGGCTTCCCAGGTGGCTCAGTGGTAAATAATCTGCCTGTCACTGCAGGAGACAGTAGATGTGGGTTTGATCCCTGGGTCAGGAAGATCCCCGGAGTAGGAAATGGCAACCCTCTCCAGTATTCTTGCCGGGTAAATCTCATGGACAGGGGAGCCTGGTGGGCTACAGTGCATGGGGTCACAAAGAGTTTGACATGACTGGGTGACTGAGCAGGCAGAGGCAGACATACCTGATATCGTAACATGGTACATAGCTAAGACTGAATAAATGGTTGAATAATTAAAAATATATGGTATAATATAAGAGTATATATTGCAATGTTTGTACAAATTAAGATATAATAGCTTTCATGAAATGGACAAAAATCCAGCATTTCCTAATTTGCTTACAGTTTTCTTATCCATTAGCTCATTTGATTTTTTTAAGAAATGCCTTCAGTTAAAGGGTATTATTATTTTATAGTAGTTTAGTTGGAAATAAAATCTGAAGGGTATGATTTGCCCATATTGATACAACTGTAACAAATAGTTCTTAATTACAAATAGTATACTCTGCAACAAAGAAATCTTTAGTAAACTCTGTTATCTAAAAAATCTAAACATTGTACAGTCTGCATTATCTTGACACAGAATCACGGGCTAAAGAGTTGCAAATAAAAGAAAAACAAGCCACAAAGTTATCATTAAATTTCGATATTAAATTAAAGTAGAAAACAAAATTGCAAGCATGGTTAGTTATAAACCAGTGATAATGGCAACACAATATATATAAATCAACAGAAAATGCATTTATTTACATGTGTTTGTTAGACCAAAAAATAAGTATGATAGAGTTATGTATTTTACTACAATTTTTTTTTTAATATGGAAAGAAATGTAAAGGAAACAGGAAGAAGGAAACTTGAGCTTGAAAAATATTCATGCAGTTATTGGGGAAGAGGAGACAAGATGGAAAAGAATGAACTAGCTATTTTGTCCAGGCTGAAGTTAACAGTAACACACTCCTTCTTACATATACTACTACTTTAAGACACCCTTTAAAGTAAATGAGAATAGGAAAGATAATGGGATAGAAAGTAGGATAACACTCTGAAACTAAGAGCAATTAAAAAAAAAAATAGAACCAAAGTGATCTCTAACACCTTATAAATGACCGAGAGTATGGCAAAAGTGAATAGAATTGGTTTACCAGTGCAGTGGCAAGACCGGTGTCCATTGCTGGAAGAACTTCATACCATACAGGCTAGATTAACGGTTCTCTTTAGGAAGCATCAGAATCACCTGCAAGACTTGGTTAAAACACAGCTTACTGTCCTCATTCCCACAACTTCGGTTCAGAACTTCTGAGGTGGGTCCTAAAATTTCTATTTCTAAGTTCCCAGAATGCTGCTACTGGTCTGAAAACCATACTCAGAACCACTGTGCTAGAATATTGGAGACCCTGTCTTTAGAGTTCACCCCCTAGAAGAGGGCTAGACCTCTCACTATTCAAGTGATGTCTGAGATTTGTTCTTTATTCTAGAGATGGGCATTATATACACCTAGGAAAAGCTATGAATAGCTAGCTTCCTGTTTGGATCTTAGATTGTGTCTGTGTGTATGTCCAAATGGCTGAAATATGGATCTACATACCATCAGAATGATGTTAAAATGCATTTTTATAAGGCAGGCACATGAAGAGAAAACAAAATGAGAGATCTTGAATAAAAGACTTTAATATGTACTATATTTTATTCAACTTGGCTGTAGATAATGATAGCTTCCCTGGTGGCTCAGACGGTAAAGAAAGTGACAGTGAAAGTCTCTCAGTCCTGTCGGACGCTTTGCGACACCATGGACTATGTAGTCCATGGAATTCTCTAGGCCAGAATACTGGAGTAGGTAGCCTTTTCTTTCTCCAGGGGATCTTCCCAAGCCAGGGATCGAACCCAGGTCTCCCACACTGTAGGTGGATTCTTTACCATCTGATCCCCAAGGAAAGCCCAAGAATACTGGAGTAGGTAGCCTATTCCGTCTCCAGGGGATCTTCCTGACCCACGACTTGAACCAGGGTCTCCTGCATTGCAGATGGATTTTTTACCAACTGAGTTATCAGGAAAACCCAGATGGTAAAGAATCTGCCTGCAAGGGTTTGATCCTTGGGTCAGGAAGACATTATGATAGCTGAAGTTTAAGCCTTAAGAAGACTATGTAGCTTTTCATTTCCTTAAACCATTTCAAGTCATATCCTAAAGACTGTATGAGTGATGATGGGATCAGAGATCACTGGAGCACTGGATTAGGCATATATTAAATCTAAGTTGTAAAGAAAGTCTCCAACTTCGGCAGTATATAGGCTGTACAAAGCATTAAGTGTAAACTTTTCATCTGCTTTGGTGGAGGTGTGCTCATTTGCTAGCTTCTGTCTGACCCCTGTCAGGCCCTTCTGCAACCCCAAGGACTGTAGTCCATCAGGCTCCTCTGTCCATGGGATTGCCCAGACAAGAACACTGGTATGAGTTGCCATTTTCTTCTCCACTGGTGGAGATGAGATGTCTGTTAATCTAGTAAAATAGCTAAATGACTATGGAAGTCCATTTTAAAAGTATGCTTTATGTAATAGGGAAACCCAGCGGGTGTCATTTTTTGCTAATAAATTCTCTGCTTTATGTTTGCTATTATGATCAGTGAAGTCTTGATATCTGTCACTGAGACAATACTCCATATTCATTGCTGAAAAAATAACAATGCGATTTCTTAGGAGAAATGATATTTGTAGATGTTTATTTAATTGATATGATTCTGTGAAATATAAGTCAGCCTGGTGAAGTGATTGTGTTGGTGTATAGTGTTGTTATTGTTTGACTCTGAAGTCAACATTTGCAGTTCATTTTACAAAGATGATGATCAGGCCTCATGTCTTCACATAAGACCTTGTGCCTCACCCACTTCCTGTAGAATTGGGGAGGTGGATGGGAAAATTTCATTGTACATGAAAATGCAGTTTACACTCAAGTGATCTACCTGTTATTCAATTTCATTTGCCATCACAAAAGAGAATTCGTATAGTCTAAGTGTGTATAGCCTATCCATGGGTAGATGGGTGTCCATGTACAATCTTTCAACTTCTCTGCATGTTTGAAATTTTTCATAAAATGTTGGGAGATGAAATGAAAGACCATATTGTCTCCAGAACCAAACTACCTAGATTCAAATCCCACCTCTCCTGATATTATTTTAGGCAAATCCATTAACCTCTTTGTACCTCAGTTTCCTCAACTGTGAAAAATAACTTACTAAGTTATAATAAAATTAAAATGAGTTAGTATTTCCAAAGTGCCTGAAAGAATTATTGAAATAGGGAAGGACTAGATTGTATATATATATGTGACTGAAACTAGTTATAAAAGAAGCTAAAACTTCACCTACTGTTTGATAAATGTTGTTTTCTTTTTCCTTAAGATCACAGAAAATTAAGCTCAGAAACTTTGCAGGGATAATGTAGTTCAGCCCTCTTAATTCCAAAGAGACACCACCAATAGACATGCAAGAATTCTCAACTAGTCAATAGCAGAACCAGGTCTGCCAGGACAGAACTGGGAATCAAGTTTCCCAGTTGAAAGACCCCTGTTATTACCATCACACCAGAAGCTTCTTCTTTGGCAGTGGTGGAAAAGAAAGTTTATAGATTTTTGTTACTATTTCCTTTTATAATTTAATATTGTTTAATGATTTTAGGTAAGTTACAATATAATATGTTTACATTTTCATAAATCTGACTGGATTTCATGTGCTCAAATGAAAATTAATTACCATAGGCATAATTTAAGCAAATAAGTATGGAAATAATTCAATAAATTTAATATTTTTATTTTACTTACTACATAGTCATTTTGAAATATGGTAGAAAAAGAAGGCCGTTTGTTTTATATAATGCCAGCCTATTCTCCTCTTGGTTCTTCTAGAAACTGAGGAAGCAAAATGAGAACTTAACAAATTGGTCTCAGGGTAGAGTGCTGATCAATGGATACATTATCCTTAAGATTGTCTTGTATTGTTTTATATTTCATAGTTGCAATGAGCTGGTCTCATAGTTACTTATAAATGAAAGCTAGTGACATGAAGTTGAAATATAGTCATTCTGGTCTTCATTACATACTATAAAAATTGAAATAATGATGATAAAATATCTTCATTTGCTGATAATATGATGGATCTTTCGAGAAGGAAAGGAGTTTCCAACAGAAGGTAATCATTTATGACCAAATGCCAAACCATTATAACAATTTAACCATTATAATACCAAATACCATTACTTACAAAGTAATCCATATTATTGATTTGGTCAAAAAGTTTATTCAGATGTTATGGAAAAATTCAAATGAACTTTTTAGCCAACCCAATTGAAGGCAAAAGGAGAAAGGGGCAGCAGAAGATGAGATGGTTAAATAGCATCACTGACTCAATGGACATGAACTTGAGCAAACTCCAGGAGACAGTATAGGGCAGGGAAGCCAGACATGGTGCAGTCTGTGGAGCCACAAAAAAGTCAGAGACGACTTAGCTACTGAACAACAACAATGTTTACCAGGAACGGTTGCAACTGTTGGAAAGGAGACATTAAAAGATTCCTTAGGAGACTCTGACCATTCTCGGAGAGGACAGACTCTCCAGATTTTTGACAATTACACTGTCTTCTGCTGCTGTGCTGAAGCACTAGCATGTGAGCAAGCACCATCAGTGACAGAAGTGGAAAATTTCAATAAAGGAACACGCAGGCATGAGTCCCAGATGCTAGGACCATGGCCTGAGTCCCATCCTGTGAATATGTACAAGCTGGGATCAGGACACCTTCATGTGCCTCCTAGAAGAGTCGTCTATTTCCTCATTTCCAGTCAGCGCACCCGTGTTTCATGAGGACAGCACGTGAACACACACACACCTGTGCATTCCAGGAGAAACACATAGGACTGTTTCCTAGTGTGAAAATCTTACCAAGTTGGGAAAATAAATATATTTGTTGGTGAGATATATCAGTTCAGTTCAGTTCAGTTGCTCAGTTGTGTCTGACTCTTTGCGACCCCATGAACTGTAGCACGCCAGGCCTCCCCGTCCGTCAGCAACTCCCGGAGTTTATTCAAACTCACGTCCATCGAGTCAGTGACGCCATCCAGCCATCTCATCCTCTGTCATCCCCTTCTCCTCTTGCCCCCCAATCCCTCCTAGCATCAGGGTCTTTTCCAAAGAGTCAACTCTTCGCATGAGGTGGCCAAAGTATTGGAGTTTCAGCTTCAGCATCAGTCCTTCCAATGAACACCCAGGACTTATCTCCTTCAGGATGGACTGGTTGGATCTCCTTGCAGTCCAAGGGACTCTCAAGAGTCATCTCCAACACCACAGTTCAAAAGCATCAACTTTTCGGTGCTCAGCTTTCTTCACAGTCCAACTCTCACATGACCACTGGAAAAACCATAGCCTTGACTAGACCTTTGTTGGCAAAGTAATGTCTCTACTTTTTAATATGCTATCTAGGTTGGTCATAACTTTCCTTCCGAGGAGTAAGTGTCTTTTAATTTCATGGCTGCAATCACCATCTGCAGTGATTTTGGAGCCCAAAAAGATAAAGTCTGACACTGTTGCCACTGTTTCTCCATCTATTTGCCATGAAGTGGTAGGACCAGATACCATGATCTTAGTTTTCTGAATGTTGAGCTTTAAGCTAGCTTTTTCACTCTCCTCTTTCACTTTCATCAAGAGGCTATTTAGTTCCTCTTCACTTTCTGCCATAAGGGTGGTGTCATCTGCATATCTGTGGTTATTGATATTTCTCCCGGCAATCTTGATTCCAGCTTGTGCTTCTTCCAGCCTTTCTCATGATGTACTCTGCATATAAGTTAAATAAGCAGGGTGACAATATACAGCCTTGATGTACTCCTTTTCCTATCTGGAACCAGTCTGTTGTTCCATGTCCAGTTCTAACTGTTGCTTCCTGACCTGCATACAGGTTTGTCAAGAGGCAGGTCAGGTGGTCTGGTATTCCTAGCTCTTTCAGAATTTTCCACAGTTTATTGTGGTCCACACAGTCAAAGGCTTTGGCTTAATCAACAAAGCAGAAGTAGATGATTTTCTGAAACTCTCTTGCTTTTTCGATGATCCAGCAAATATTGGCAATTTGATCTCTGGTTCCTCTGTCTTTTCTAAAACCAGCTTGGACATCTGGAAGTTCACGGTTCACGTATTGCTGAAGCCTGGCTTGGAGAATTTTGAGCATTACTTTACTAGCGTGTGAGATGAATGCAATCATGTGGTAGCTTGAGCATTCTTTGGCATTGCCTTTCTTTGGGACTGGAGTGAAAACTGACCTTTTCCAGTCCTGTGGCCACTGCTGAGTTTTCCAAATTTGCTGACGTATTGAGTGCAGCACTTTCACAGCATCATCTTTCAGGATTTGAAATAGCTCAACTGGAATTCCATCACCTCCACTAGCTTTGTTCGTAGTGACGCTTTCTAAGGCCCACTTGACTTCACATTCCGGGATGTCTGGCTCTAGGTGAGTGATCACACCATAGTGATTATCTTGGTCATGAAGATCTTTTTTGTACAGTTCTTCTGTGTATTCTTGCCACCTCTTATACACATATATATATATATAAAACCTCTTCATTCCCTCATGTAAAATGTTCTAATAAGACTTTAAATGTAAATCCAGTTGTGTATGGATGGCTTCATGCTCAATATTGCATTGCAGAAGTGTGTGTATGTATTCTTTTTTTTTTTTAATTTTGAGTTTTTATTTTGTATTGAAGTGTAGCCAATTAACCATGTTGTGATAGTTTCAGGTGGAGAGCAAAGGGTTTAAGCCATACATATACATGTATCCATTCTCCCCCAAACTCCCATCCCATCCAGGCTGCCACATATCATTGAGCAGAGTTCCATGTGCTATACAGTGGGTCTTTGCTTGTTATCCATTTTCAATATAGCAGTGTGTACATATCCATCCCAGACTCCATAACTATCCAATTGCTGTTATTACTGGCATCTTCAAAATAAAAGGTGGCGTATCTTTTACAGGTGTCTCATAGACCCCACCCCTCTACCCAGAGAATTTTGCTTTGCTTAGACCACAGGAACTGTGTTTTATGCCAAATCATCTCAAATATAGCCTTGACATTGGATGGCAATCCAGCAAAAATGCATATTTCATTTATAACAGACAAGCCTAATTTTATTGACAGAGATAACCATCCTTTCATAATACAAAATGCATCCATAGAGTTTCTGTTCATTTGTTTAACCTTAAAAGGGACCTGAATTTATAATAATTGTGGTGTGATTTTGCTACCTTGGCTACACACTGGCTTTAAAAAATAAATGCTGAATGTTGGGTCCTATCCCCATATAATGATTTGATTGGTTAAGTGCATCTTGTGAAGCAGGAATTTGTGAAGCTCTCCTGTTACTGTAATGTGCCGATGTGGATGGAACTGCTGAGGCTCAACCTAGGAAATTACAGCAAATGTATGTAGTTAGGCTAGAGACTTATACTAGATTTCCAGACTAGTCCACTTTCCAGTTCTATCAGATAAACAATTTCACATATTAAAAATATTTTCAAATATTTATTTAAATTCTACAATGCATGTTTCCCCAGTTATTGCCTACCCCCCTTTGTTAATATATTTCATCATCACTCTGTAGATATTGTTGGAGCTTCCCAGGTGGCACAGTGCTAAAAGAATTTGCCTGCCAATGCAGGAAACACAAGAGGTGCAGGTCTGATCCCTAGATTTGGGAAGGAAATGGTAACCCACTCCGGTATTCTTGCCTGGGAAATCCCGTGGAGAGAGGAGCCTGGTGGGCTCGAGTCTATGGGTTTGCAAAGCATCAAACATTGACTGAGCATAGCACATCAACATCACCCACTTGTAGATATTGTCACCTTTCTTCTGGAAAAATCATTGATAAAAATTGGTAGCTCCAGGTATAATATTTGACCCATGTTATAGTTAGAACCAAGTTAGTAAATTGTGTTACTAAACCACAGGTAGTAAAGTTACACTATTATTAAAAAAAATGCCTTGTATTTCAGTGAACCATAATCACGTATTTTACATCGGAGGGATTTGGGTTTCTGGTTCCTGTGTAGTCCTGTATAGAGTGATTTTGATTTGGGTACTTTGATTACTCATTCTGCAGATCTCAGAGAACTCCAGCTAATGCAGTATCTTTATGGCATGCATCTTGTAAGGGGCATGTGTAAAGCAGTTTCCAGATTGCTTCCCTTGGCCAGACACAAGTAGTAATTGGAAAGGGAAAAAAAGAAAAAGCAGTCAAGAATAATTTTAATTGTGCATTGTTGCGGCAGTTTTATTCTGGCTTTTGTTGTATTTTAAGTGACAGCTGTACCCTGAATTTGTTGTTTCCGTGACTAGTGCAATTTCCTTTTCCTTGAAAGCTCTGTGTAGTTGTAACCTGGTCTTTTGTTTTCCTGCTCTGACTAAGGAAATTAATTTTTTTGGTTACAAGATGGATAAAGGACAAATGTTAGAAAGTGTCAATTGTGTTCATTTTTTTAATATGGAGAAAGCATCCAATCCTGTGGTCTGTCTTCAACTAATTTTAAATATGATTTTTTTCTGGCCACCCGTGGGTTTGTCACAAATTAATTAAATGCTCCATTTCTTTTATCTAATTGAGGCCATTTCCACCTCTGATGAATAATTTCATAAAGTTTGTTACAAAGGAAAATGCTTTGTGAGTGACTATTTATGCAATAAACACATAGAACAGCTCTATTTTACCTTTTGCTTGTGGCAAAGGCCTTCTAGACAGTCTATTGAGAGGCACTCTCTCTCAAAAAGGTCAGCCTCTTCACTTTTTTACTTAAGAGTATGAAAATGTACTTGACCCTAAGCTTCAAAGCAGAGAAGTCAGCTTTACCAAGCAGGTACAGTGTGCGTTTAATCAATGAGATGGCAGAGTACGAAACCAGTGGAACTGAGATTGAATTCAAGGAAGGTCAGTCAGCCTGAAGTGATCTGATATTTTCTAAATGAACTGTTCGAAGCTCTGGCCTTCAAAGTCATTGTCAGTTTTTGATGATTTCCTTAGCCAAAGTAGTATTACACATAACACAGGGTCACAAGTCCAGATTCCTGTGTAGGCCACATAAGGGAATAAATGTGAGACTCACCAGGTAGATGGTAATAGGTGATCGTATAAGCTGTGGCCCAGACTTGGGAGAATACATGGCTACCCAAAGCAATCAACATCTGTTTTGTTCCAGCCAGTTTCTGCCTAAAAGGGATACTGGCCTAATGTGGTAAGAGATCCCAAATTTTTCTAAGGAGCTCTAAGTCTGAACTTTTACTTTAAATGTTGGAAATTAATTTGAAAGGAATTAAAATGCCACACAAGCACTGCAGTTGATATGTTTGACCCAGCTTCAGCAAGGGACATGAGGCTTCATATAGTCAAGAGTCCCCAACTTTTTTTGTAAGGCGGGGAGGAAGAGTATCTAGAACTGAAGGAAGTTGAGGATGATGACGAGGTTCCTGATTTTGCAGGAAGCAAAATCAGCACCCCTGTCCAGATTAGAGATGCTGACCACAGAGAGAATTAATATGACAGAAAGAAAACTGCTCACTTGGTATCACCTTCTCATCTGCCTGCCCTACCTCTTTACCAGGGGGATTCCCTTGTGGCTCAGACAGTGAAAAACCTGCCTGCAATATGGGAGACCTGGGTTTGATTCCTGGGTCAGGCAGGTGACCTAGGAAATGGTAACCCACTGCAGCATTCTTGCCTGGAGAATTCCATGGACAGAGGAGCCTGGCGGGCTACAGTCCATGGGGTCGCAAAGAACAGAACATGAGTGAGCAACTAACACACGCACTTTGTCTGCCAGGATACTGGTCCAGTCTAACTGCTGAGTGTTAGAGCTGGGACCATAATAAATGTATCATAATAAAATTATAAAACTGAGTAGAACCTTTGAAAGAATATAAATTCTGGCTCATTCTATAATAAAGGTCTCCAGACTACTAAAGATAATAAAGAACTTGCCCAAATTCTATCACTAGTTAGGGCCATTTAGAGCATAAGTGCATTGGGTACAAATATTTTCAAGCATCTAAGTACTAAACCAGTTTTGTTTTTTTTTTCTACTCTGCCTTCATTATATTAAGAACTTTAAAATATGTTATT
Organism: Dama dama; assembly: GCF_033118175.1. Classification (NCBI taxonomy): domain Eukaryota; kingdom Metazoa; phylum Chordata; class Mammalia; order Artiodactyla; family Cervidae; genus Dama; species Dama dama. The sequence goes on along the minus strand of NC_083704.1, from coordinate 28,858,628 downwards.
CATAGCATAGTTCATTGGAGGGCTTCATGGTTGATCTGCTCTGGCTATTAATGACAGATGAATAATCACTCTGCATTTACTGAATTACACAACCATTTAGAATGCAGTTTATGGAGGCTCTGAAGAATGATGGAAAGTACTCATCATCAGAACAAAAGCTTGATGGAAAATTCCACATACATTGTGATTACAACTATTATCATAGTTGAATTACAAAATAACTGGAGCGAAGCTTACCAAAAGTAGCTACTTGAGGTGGATTTATATGTCATTTAAAAAACTTTAGTGTTTTGAATTGTTATGTCTATATATTTCCCTAAATTTTTATTTTATTGACATACAGTTGACTTACAATGTGTTAGCTTCTAGCTAACTACAATGTGTTAGTTAGCAAAGTGAAGTTACACACACACACATATACACATATATACACTCATATACACATTCTTTTTATTCCTCTCCATTACGGTTTGCTACAGAGTATCGAATATAGTTCCCTGTGCTATATGGTAGGACCTTGTTGTTTATCCATTCTGCATATAATAGTTTGCATCTGCTAATCCCAACTTCCCACTCCATCCCTCCCCCACCTCCCTATCCTTTGTCAACCACAAATGCATTCTCTATGTCTGTGAGTCTGTTTCTGTTTCATGGATAACTTCATTTGTGTCATATTTTAGAGTCTATGTTTAAGTGATATTGTGTGGTATTTGTCGTTCTCTTTCTGACTTAAATTCACTTAGCATGATAATCTCTAGGTCCATTCATGTTGCTACAAATGGCCTTTTTCCATTCTTTTTATGGCTGAATAGTATTCCATTGTGTATATGTATCACATCTTCTTTCTCCATTCACGTGTCAATGGAAATCCAGGTTGTTTCCATGTATCTCTATATACTTTTAATACAAGATAAATGTATAGCAACCAGAATCAATTATTTTTTGTATACCTACTGAGAGTCCAGCAATGCTGTAGTCTGCCATAGTGAAATAAAATTCTGTTAGACAGTCATACCACTGCGTATGAGGCAGAGTGCTCAGACTCTTACTTGATTGTTTTCTCAATTTCATGACAATTTTTTAAAAAATATGCAGCATTGATAATTTGCTTGGCTGCCATGTCATGCATGGGTTCTGCTTCCAGCGCTATGGAGGGTTGACTGTAAGAATACCCACAGATTTTGGTATTTGCCAGGACAGGCTGCTGCGGGGTGGAGAGTGGTCCTGGAACAACCCCCTAAGGACACCAAGGGATAAGTGTACTATTATTAAAAACAATATTATTGTATGTTACTATATATAATTTCATATTATTATATAATGTAGTATTATAATAATAATACTATTATACAGAAAGTGAGGCAGCTAGAGGAACTGAGATTTAAATCTAGACATTTATCATCCTAAAACTGAGTTCTTTCCACTGCTTTACAAACAAATCTATGTAGCCTTAGGAAAAGGCTAGGCTCTGTATAGTGAATGGCCAAGTAGGGAAGAGTCACGACTAGAGACATTTCATCACTAGTTCGACTGCCAGGGAATTAGATGCTATGCCACAAAGGAACTGAAAGCTTGAGTGGAACATAGCATCTTTTAAGCTGTAGCCATGGAGTAAGGCCATGTTGCCAAAGGCATGGGATCTATAGTCCAAAGACAAAGTCAAGTCAAAGAAGTATCCAGCCCCAAAGACAAAGTTATGATAGAGATCAGTCTTCATGGAGAGGGCAGACCAGAGTAATTTCAAAGAAGGCAGTGGGAGCTTTCTCAGCATCATGTTTAGTCCCGATGTTGAGGTCGGAAGTTTGATAGAGGCGATGAGGTGAAGTAGTATAAATACACAGAAGGAAAACACAATACTCAGATTATTGGGAGAAAAACATGTCCTTATATGAAATGTACTTCTTAAATGAAAAGATTAGAATGTATTATTAAGGTTGAGGAGACCTTTGACACGTGGAAATCTCTAAATTCACAAATACAGGTAGCAAGACTTCATTTGGAGTGGCATTTTCTTCTACAAAGAAATGAAGTTTAGTCTCAACATTCATTGTATTTATTCTGTGCATGACGAGATGCTAGAGTATCCCCATGGCAGTACCGATTAAGTGTTGAATCTGCTTACTGATCTCTCAAAGGTCCTAGTTAAAAATGGTGCCTCAGCAAAATCACATGATGTGAGGTAGAACCTCGGGATCACTCAGAAAAATCCAAATCTCAAACGTTCATCCTTTAACACAAAGATTCTGGTGTAATTATAGTGCTCATCAACTTTAGAGGGAAATCCTCATAGATTTCATAAAGGCTCTCCTACATATAGACAAAGCTTGTATGTTCAAATCAATAAAATATCATTAGAAAATGATCCCAAGTCAATATTCACCTAGCTTCATCATACTGTATATACATGTTATTTCTTCCATTTCTCTCTCGAGTTTTACCACCTTCTTGTAGCTACATCCCTGTGACATATTTAGCTTGTGTGTAGAGGAAAGTAGAGATAAAAATGCAGAAACAACACTGTGAATCTACCTGTTAATTTTCTTTTCTTTGACAATGGTAAATTGTTTAGTCATGAAGAAAATTGCTATAGTTCTGAGCAATTTTGACTTGTTCAATTTGTGACTGGTCAATTAGATCAAATTAGTACCACATAATAAAACAGCCTAAACGAAGTAATTATAAGACCCCTTACAGAGGAGATATGGCTCTTAAATTACACAATTGTGACCTCAGAGTAAAAGGAACAATTACAATAAAAATAAAATTCAGCTCAACATTTCTCAGGCCTCTTCAAAGAAGTTTGGCTTGGAAAGCCATGATTTTGCTTATACAGAATTCCGTTTAAGATAATCAGTGCTTTAGACCTCTGTTCATTGCTAAATGCTGACATTCATTGGATCTATATTTTGGATTTTCTGGAGTACTTTAAACATGTCATGTATAAAGCTGAAACATTCTGAATACAATACAATTTCAAATAAGGAAGGTCAGTCAAAGTTCCCTTTTGCCCAAGGGCATATATAGTATGAGTTTATTTTTAAGTTACTTCAAAGGTAACCTTGAAATTAAGGAAAGTAGAATACACACTCTTCTCATCTGCAAATGTATTTCATTACACTAGAATTTAGTAGAATATGAAAAGTGAGATTGATATATGGGGAGAGTGACGGGAGAGAGAAGGAAGAAGAGAGACAGAGAGAGCTATTTTTGTTGAATTATGGTGTGTGTGTGTGTATATATATATTTCTCAAGATATAATAATTTGGAAACTTCATTTTATTAGCTTTGTTGTTGTTGTTTAGTCACCAAGTCCTGTCCGACTCCCTGGACTATAGCCCACCAGGCTCCTCTGTCCATGGGATTTCCGAGACAAGAATACTGGCATAGGTTTTCATTTCCTTCTCCAGGGTATCATCCCGACCCAGAGATCAAAAGCACATCTCCTTTATTAGCTTGTGAACTTATAAATAGCGTTGGACACTGTAAATGTCTGTGGAATTTGTGAATCCATCTGCATCTGATTCTTTGGTGGTTCTTGGACAGCTTTCTGTCTACTCAGCGAACAGATCTAATTAGATTTTCTGTTTCTTCTAGAGTTAGTTTTGGACATGAATATTTCCCTCTAGATCGTCCATTTTTTCAGTACTGAGACAAATAATCTCTTTGGATGCTTTTTATTTTCTCTGCTTTATGTTTGTGACTTTTCATTTTTTATCTTTCTACTTGTATTCCTTTCTTATATAAGATGGTTTAACCATTTAAGTCTTTTACAGTTTCTTTAAATTAGATGCATTAAGCCATTCTATTCTCTGATTTTCACTTTTCTTTTCCCTTCATTTTTAGTTGTTTGTCTTTTACTTTGGCTTTTACTTATATACTTACATACTATTTACTTTTGCCCTTCCATTCATGTTTTGTTTTAATTTATTCAATATAATCTGTGCTGTTTTCTTTCTTTCTTTTTTTCATATATATTACACATCTTTGAATAGGGTGAGTTCTTTATGGTCTAGTCAATATTGTAAAAAGCTAGTACCACTTTACAGACAAGGAAGCAGTCTCCTTTTGACTCAGGTTTTATCTTTAAGTCATATTTTTTTTAGGTTTTTATATCGTTATAGTCAACAGAGAGCAATACCTATGGTGCTACTCAAAATGCAGAATCATTTCTGCTGCCCAAACATGACTTTTGGCATATATATGTTTTAGCATATATATATATATATGTTTTCTGTGTGATTTTATTTTCATTCTCACCTTGCCTGTTTTTTGAGATTTTCTGTACTACCAGTTCCAGGGTATCCTTAGTTTTGGTCCACAAAACCGTCTTTGTATTCCAAACAAGTTACTGTTGACTGGGTAGCTGGATTGGAGAGCTGTTCTCTGTTGCTTTGTCTGAGATCATCCGGTTCTTTCAGGACCTTTGTGAATTCCTAGTTGACTCCAGGAGGTTCAACAGCCCTCTGCTGCATTGAGGAGCTCAGGTTTGCACTATGCAGCTCAATTACACGCAGATATGTTTTAGCAGTAAATGCTATAGTGCTACGAAGTCTAGATTTTTCTGTTGTTTATTTTCTTCTTTATTTTATTTTTAATCGGAGGATGATTGCTTTGCCATGCTGTGTTGGCCTCTGCCTTACACCGACATGAATCAGCCACAAGTGCACATGTATCCCCTCCCTCCTAAACCTCCCCTCACGCCATCCCCGTGTCACCCCTCCAGGTCATCAGAGGACCGGGCTGAGCTCCTTGTGCGGGACAGCAGCTTCCCACCAGGCATCTAGACACACGGTAATGCACCTCTTTTAGTGCTAGCTCTGCCCTCTCCTCCCACAATCCACCTTGTGTCCACAACATGCTCTATTTGCTGAATCCACAGATGTGGAGGAGTCAGGTATGGAGGGCCACCTACGAGTTATACATGGATTAACTCCTCTGTTGTTCAAGGATCAACTGAATCATTTTCCACATATATTTCCTCTTTTTGTATGTGATAGGGCTTGTTCTTCCTCTTCACATTACCCTTGTTGCTTCGTAGCGATTTCCAATAAAAGAATGAAGCCCTGCCTTTTAGGTACCCAACTTGAAATTAGATGTTTCTGAAGGAAGTGGTTACTGAAAAGCAACACAATAAAGGAAAATAAAAGGTGGCAATACATACATAAAGGGGTAAATTATATATACAAAGGGGACCTTAAAACATGAGTCTGTTTTATATTATATATTCTGAGAATTTGAAAATCGCTTCACAGTATCATTATAGTTTGAGGGAGTGTACAGTATGATGGAATATGGATTGTTTGTATCAGATAACCTTTGTTTAAATCCTACCTTGCTACTTTAGCAAATTAATTTTCTTAAGATTTTCATGTAAAAAGGAAAGATCAATAGAATTTCTCACACTGGTTTGTTTTAAAGGTTAAGTGACATACTTTACATAAGGCACATTGCATGGTCCCTGCAAGTAGCAGTACTTGGTTTAAATAACACAGATTTATTTTCCCATAATTCTGAATTCTGGGAGTCTCATGGTCAAGGTACTGGCTGATTCAGTTTCTGGTGATGGCTTTCTTCCTAGCTTGCAGACAGCTGCCTTCTTGCTGTGTCTTCTCCGGGCAAAGAGAGAAAACAAACTCTGCCGTCGCCTCTCAAAAAGGCACTGATTCTATCAGCTCTGTCTTGTGACCTGTTAACCTTGGTAACGTCCTTACTCCAAATATAGCCACACTGGGAGTTATGGCTTCATATGAATTGTGGGGAACACAGTTTAATTCATAGCAGTCCTCTTTACATTTTTAACACACAAATTAATTTTAATATACCAAATAGATAATTGTTCAAATTTAACTCCAAGGTCTTCTCTTAACATCTCTAAGTTGTTTTTTTTTTTCAGTATGAGGTAGAATTCGCCACTTTAATAATCTTAAAGTATAAAACTTACACAACTGTCAACACAATTCTCTTGGGTATTGCACAGAAAAGAGGTAACGGGCCTGACTCTTGAGTTGGGAAGGATGGCTTAAGAGTTTTAACTGTTGACTAGCATCTGGGAGCTTGATTTTTTTATAGGTTTTGCCCTAACCTAACAGTGTTCTTGCCTGGAGAATCCCAGGGATGGGGGAGCCTGGTGGGCTGCCATCTATGGGGTCGCACAGAGTCGGACACGACTGAAGTGACTTAGCAGCAGCAACAGAAGAATGGCTCATTGCTCCTCAACTGCTTCTATAAGCAGTAGGTTTTGTGCTGAAAACCCACTTTGTTTCTAGGAATCTGACAATCTGATATGTGCCAAGAAGAGGTTGCTTTAAGTGGGGTTTCTCCAATGGTTCAGTGGATAAAGAGTCAGCCTGCAATGCAGTAGACACAGGAGACGTGGCTTTGATTACTGGGTCAGGAAGATCCCCTGGAAAAGGAAATGGCAACCCACTCCAATACTCTTGCCTGGGAAGTCCCAAGGACAGAGAAGCCTGGCGGGTTACAGGACGTGACTGAGCGACTGAGAACACACGCACGCACGGAGACTGCTTACATCAGCGGTGCCTTATAAAAGCTCTGGGGACTGAATCTGAAATGAATTTTCCTGACAGATAACATTTCACAGGTATATTCCAAATGAATTGCTTTTATGTGAGTCAACTCGGAAGAGGAATTTGGAAGCTTGCCCCTGGTTTCCCATTGTCTTTATTCTGTATGCCTTTTCTCTTTGCCGATTTTGCAAATTTTCCTCCACCTGTTTTTACACTGGATGTAAAGAATCATGTCTGTGATTTCTACTGTATGCTGAGTCCTGGTAAATCGTTGACCCTGAGGTGGCTTTGGAGACTTCTGATATAGATATACACCTAGGAGTGAAATCTCTGGGTCACTTAATTTTTGAGCAACTGCAAACTGTTTTACATAGCAGCCACACCATTTTACATTCCCACCATCATTATTTGAGGTTTCTGACATCCCTATATTTTTAAATTAAATTTTATTGGCATATAGTTGCTTTTCAATGTTGTTTTAGTTTCTACTTTACAGCAAAATGAATAAGCCACATGTACACATATCCTCTTCCTTTTTGACTTCCTTCACAGTCAGGTCACCTCTACATTTTTGTCAACACTTTTTTTTAAAAACTATGTATATACCTACTGGGTGTAAAGTGGTGCCTCATTTGGTATTTACTTCCCTAGTGTTGAGTGATGTTGAACATCTTTTTGTGTGCTTATCTGACACTGGTATGTCTTTTTTTTCTTTTTCTGAGAAGTGTCTATTCAGATCCTTTGACGTTTTTTTAAAAATTGGGTTCTCTTTTTACTGTTAAGTTACAAGAATTTTTATATGTATTCTGAATACCAGCCTCTTAGCAGATGTGTGATTTGCAAATATTTTCTGCTGTTCTGTGGCCCATGATATTTTAAGTGCTTCATAAAGGTTAGCTATAATTAATATGTTTTAATCATCCTATCTTCAAATCATCACTAGCCTTTTTTCAGTTTACCAAAATAGTCTCATTTATATTTTCTCCAAATGTATATATTTTCATGGTTATATTTTATGACCCTGTAGCTTTTGCTATATTGATAGCACACTGAATTCCCTATGTGTGTTGGCCAAGTATTTCACACATTTCAGTAATTATCTGTGGAAGGCTTATAAATAACCTCAGTTACATGCTGAAAATTTTGCCTAGAGTAGAAGCATTTCAGCTGTCAACTGCCAACTCCTGAATTGCCTTTGAGGAAATGTTAACAATTGCTCAAATCCGACTTCAGGATGCCTTTTGGGTCAAGATCCCAAAAGTTTGGTGAAGAATAGTTCCTTCTCATTTGACAGCAGTTATTACTCAGGCAAAATAGTTTTATTTCACTCAATCTTTTTCAGACCATTAGCTTCAAGCACTTTAACCAATAGTTCTCTGTTGATTTCTCAAGAGTAAAAAAGACTCAAAGGATAGTTGTAGTGTTTGAAATACATGTTCTTCTTAACTTTATTACTAAAAGAGAGCAAATTCTCCCTAATTATTGTTTCCTTTATCACTTAAAACATTTTATTTTCACTTTTGCTACTATCAATCCTCTGAAATAAACTCTAGAGACTTAGCCATAGTGAACATTTAATATTGAGGTTTTAACATGAGCTAAACATTTTTACTTTGTGGCTTTAAATGTGGACACACAAAGAGGTGTGAAATGATAGACCCAGAGTGGGTCAGGGATTTTAAATCCTGAATTCATGGATTGTCTTCAGGGAAGATTGTCCAATAACCCTAGAAATTTTGTGCAAAAGTTTGTGTAGATATCAATTCCTTTCCATCTTCTTTTCAATGTGTTCTGTGACTCAGAGAATGATAAGAACTACTTACTGGACTAGATGATGTCTTAGCCCTGTGTACATCAGATTTTTTGTTTTTGTTTTGTCAGTCTATTTTTTAAATTAAATTACAAGCATAAGCTTGTCAGTGAATAGATTTTTAATGACTTTAAGGGAGAAACTGTATTTGTCCTTGTTCATTATTGTATCTTCAGCATGTGGAACAGAGTACATTCTCAGAAAACATTGTGCCCTAACATTGGAAACAGGCTTTATATAGACACCATTTTAACATCAAATGAAAAGTCAATTTTCACAGAAAATTTAAAAGTTGACTTTCTTAATGGAATAAGCCTTATCTATTTCTCTCAAAAGATCTTCAAGAAGCAGCAGGTTCTGTTGTAAATAGTACTTGACCACCAATCAGGATGTTTAGTATTCCACACCGGTTCTCCTACATACCACTTACTAACTATTGCCGTGTTGTTTCCTTCTTTCACTAATTCATTCGTCAGAGATGGATTAGCTATCAACATTGTGCCAGAAAGAAAGATAAAGTCTGGGAAACAAAGACCACATCAACTCAAATTCCTGTCTTTGAAGAACTTACATGCAGTAGACAAAGGTGATAAAATATCATCATATTCTGGAAGTATTGTAGTATCCCAGAGGATTGGGGAGCAGAAGAATAGGCTGTTTCCATGAAGGACACGTTTTATTGCCTGCCAAAAATAGAGATATCTCCTATTTTTGTTCCACATCATAGTGCTTTTTTATGTCATTGGAATAGAAATGCCATGACATCAAAAGACAGAAACCAAAGGAATTCACATTTCTTTAATTCCTCTTAAATAGAGACATTGCTTATATTCTTTTTAGTCCTTTCTGAAGATGACCTTCTTTGATTTAAAAGTATCCTAAGTGTGACTGTTGACATCATTCATTCAGAAACCTAGGGAAACATTAAAGATGGGTTGTGTGCAGGTTATACTTGAGTGCTTATCGAATCATTCAGGCTACTAATTTTGGGAGGTGGGGGTGGGGGAATAAGAGAAGAAACATGTGCAGATCTACTTTATTATTTTTCTTGGGGCAAAAAATGTGTATCCTTGGCAATATATATTCAGAAAATTGCTATTGCATCTGTACTGCTAAGGAACATGTCTTCCTACCTACTAGAAGAACATTAAAAAGTAACTAGGATTGATTCTCTCCTTTGTATCTCCAACACCCTCCACCCCAAATCAGAGACTTTAAGTAGGAAATGTGTAGACATGTTGTGTTTCCTTCCTTGTGTAGGACTCATTAAGTGTCAGGCATTGTTCTTAGCACTTTAAAAATATTAAGGCATTTTGTACTCACAGATAACCCTATAACATATGCACTAGTATCTCACAAATGAGAAAGCAGAGACAGAGAATCCAAGCAACTTGCTCAAGGTCACCCACAGGCAGAGCTCAAATTTGAACCCAGGTACTGTTATCTGTGGGCTGCCCTGGTGACTCAGATGGCAGAGAATCTCCCCACAATGCAGTGTCCTGGAATTCTGTCCCTGGGTCAGGAAGGTCCCCTGGAGGAGGGCATGGCACCTCACTCCATTATTCTTGCCTGGAGAGTCCCAAGAACAGAGGAGCTTGGCGGGCTACAGTCCATGGGCTCACAAAGAGTCAATCACAACTGAAGCGACTTAGCCTGCCCACACTGTTATCTGAAGACCATGCATTTAATTCCTGTGCTATAAGTACTGTACAGACTTTGGCATGTTCTACATGAAGAGATTGGTCAAGAATGCAGTTTCCTAATTCCATGTGCATCTTTTGAGAGAGAAAAAGAAAGAAGCCTCATGGTAGTGCCAGGATGCCCCAGGCTCCCGAGTGGACTTTTTTTGTGTGTTTCAGTTTGTTAGTCTGTAAAATGAGGATATAATCTCACTTTGTTAGTCCATAAAATGAGCAATGATACCAACTTTCACTTACACAGTATTGGTTGGAGAATTGCCAGAAGTGTGGCAGAGGGAAGCTCTGATACTGTGGTATCGCTGCTGCCAGCCCTGCTCCCTCCACTCCTGGGCCCCAGGTACCCTGCGGGTATGTGTGAGGGATGTGGGAGCTGGGAACCAGAGTGGGGGAGAGAGAAAGTGGGAAAGTATTTATTACACTAAGCGCCTTCCCGCTGCCTTAGGAGTTTTGCAGTCACTCCTGCCTCAGCTTGCGATGTTTGTCTCCCAGATACCCTTCCTGGTTTGTTTCCTCACTTCCTCTACGTCTTGCATCACATATCATCTTCTCATAAAGGACCTCACTGGCAAGCCTGTTTAAAATGTCAGTACCCTGCCAGGACTCTGCGCCCTTCTTTTTTACTTCCCGACACTACTCACCTTTCAATATGCTATGTGAATTGCCTCCCCAGCCTAGAGCATGAGCTCTTTTAGGGCAGTGTGTTGATTTACTTCTCTCTATCCTCAACATGTTAACCGTCTACCTCATAGCTGTGACTCAAGAAATACTTGTGGAATGAATGAAAGATGTTAATCTGGTACCTCTTTGTCACTTGCTTCTGGTTAGTTGCTATATTACTTAAGCAAACAGGTATTTTTGGTTATACAGGTAGAGAAGGTCATGGTCACCCACCTCTCTGGTTACAGGTCTGTGGGAAGGAATTTGGGCATCAGTTGTCAGGGAAATGAAGCAGAGAGGTGGATGACTTATTCGAAGGGTCCAACAACTTAATGGACAAGCTTTTTACCTTGTCTTTGGAAAGCCAAAGAAGTGTTTTCCCCTTCTTTTGATAAGCCTGTGAATTCAAGTCAATGGCCTTTTTTACTTTCATTTATCCCTTTACAGAAAGAATTTTTGCTTTTGTGTTTGCCCAAATCAGCATGCATGCCACTTTACCTTATGACAGAATGACACAGAAAAGGCAGAATGGCCAATAATTAGATGTAAATTTTATGCTTGTCATTTTGAAAGGTTATGAATCCCCTCTTTTATTAAGTTTTCTATAGAGAATACTTTAGGACAAAATACCCTTTCTCTACATCAATATGTTGGTAATTCCCCCAAAGAACTACTTTATAATTTGAAAGAATTAGTAACAAGTACAGCATATGATGAATACACTTATCCTTTCTGTTCTCGACTAAAAGGAAATAGGCTTTCACTTATTTTCTCCTAAACCAAAGTTTCAAGACTTAAATATTGACAAAATAGATTCCTTCCTTCCCTAAGGGATGACTCTGTCATTTTTCTCCACTATATTTCTAGGTAAAAGCAGACTAATCCTGCTGTTATCTGAACAATAAATTGGAGGGAGCCTATGGTACTATGAAAAAAATTCCACTGATAATCAACAAATCAAGATTCTGGTTAGAACTCCATCACTGAGTATCTGTGTGACCACTGAACCTCTGAAAACTTTTGTTTCCTAGCCTCAAAAATAGAGTTGGATTAAAAATAGGAAACCACTCACATTTAATGACACCATTCTTATTTGACATATCAACATCCCCTTTGTTACTTGTTGCGGGTTAATACGCAGAGGGCAGTTCTACTTTATATCATGGTGCTACTGAGCACTGGCTTCTAAGAGGAAGAAACCAATGAACCCGTTTTGCAGCCTCTAATAAGGGTGGTTATCTCCAGGCATCTCTCTCTCCATCACCAAGTGAGGAGGAGGGTCAGACCTATCAGTAGGGTTGTTGTAGGGTAAGTGAGACAAGGCCCACTAAGTATTTTTGCTTTGCAACAGAGCCTGGCCTAATTATGTATTCAGTAATGGAGACTCATTTTCATTATTCTGTGTGTCTCTAAATAGGAGGCAGAGATATGACCTTTTGAGAAAGGGAAGGTAAAAGTTGACTCATGATTTCATAAGCATCTTTTTTTACAAAAACTCAGCTCATCTCTGCCTAAGTTGATTGTGGTTGTATTTATCCTTCTCTAGCAGGACTTCTGGAGAAGGCAATGGCAACCCACTCCAGTACTCTTGCCTGGAAAATCCCATGGACGGAGGAGCCTGGTAGGCTGCAGTCCATGGGGTCGCTAAGAGTCAGACACGACTGAGCGACTTCACTTTCACTTTTCACTTTCATGCATTGGAGAAGGAAATGGCAACCCACTCCAGTGCTCTTGCCTGGAGAATCCCAGGGATGGGGGAGCCTGGTGGGCTGTCGTCTATGGGGTCGCACAGAGTCAGACACGACTGAAGCGACTTAGCAGCAGCAGCAGCAGCAGGACTTCTGGATTCTGTCAGTGAGGGAGGTACAACATAAGTCTGATTTGGGTTTCCTTACCAACTTTCTATTAACATACCAATGTCCCATTGAGAAGACTCATGCCTGGAGCCCACTGCCTGCCATGAACTTAATCTTAATTTTTTTATTCTTCTCAGCTTCATCAGGAACACCATGACAGCCTTGTTTCCTAAGCAACAATATGAAAAATAGCTAAAGTACCTACACACCAGAAAGAGAAGCATACAAAATTCAAATTTAGTAGATCTTTCCTGTTAGAAATATGTTGTTCCAGTTTTGCTTGAACAGTTCTCAGATTACTCCCTTTCACACTCCCTGGTATATACCTCTATATAATGACACATTCACTATGTGCCAAATTAAAAACCTGAAACATTTAAGGAAGGACAGACATGGGGTACTTCAGCTGCCAAAGAGACAGGTGCAAAGGTTCATGAATATTCCTTGAAAAGCTGCGGTGCATGTAACATGAAAGTGCTGCCTGCAGGCGTTCCGTGTTCAAGCAATTTAATGTCAGGGAAGGTGGTGGGGAACTTGGGGTGTCATTGAGGGGATAATAACACCAGCAGTTCACCCCAGAAGGGCTTAAAGCAGATGGTCTCTAAGAAAGTGTGAAATTATGACTGAGTGCAGCAAAGACAGCCTCAACTTTTTGGCCATATATTTTTTGGTTTTTGTTTTTGTTTTTTTAGTTGAGAAGGAATGTGTTAGCTTCGGGACGCTTAGAACTGGGGAAAGTGCATTGTTTCTCCCAGCCACACAGAGGCTTAGACAGACCTGGATGACAGTAGTCTTAAGACATGATGAGGAAAGCATCAGGTGCCAAAACAGGTCTGATATAATCATTGACACCTCCCATTGCACACAAGGATTTATTCCCATTTGCTTGTAGGATGGGAGAAACTCTACTCACCCAAGACATACAAGAGAGGCAGTTCCAGCATTTGACCTGAGAATCATGCACCTTATCATTGTAGCAGCCACCTGGGGATTGAAGCAGCCTCCCGTCACTGCGGGCGTTCCTTCAGTTTTTCTTTTTCAAATGGTGACTCATGACTATAGACCTCATACAAGTGAATAATCTAAGATGCAGGATTCAAATGCGTATACCTGTGCCCCACTCCAAATCTATTCAGTCAGAATCTGGGGAGAAGAATGTAGTTCTGTATTCATTTTTAACTGGCCTCGGAGTATCTTTCTACACACAAAGAATACATGAAAGCACATTAGGAGTATTACCACTGTTTTAGGTTAATTACCTTTTCAAAAGGTCACCGTTAAAGTGTGTGAATTCTAGCTGGAAGCATAGAGCTTAGGAGATGATTACCATGCAGCTGTGTGTGTGTGTGTGTGTGTTTCCAATAAGAAATAGTGTCCTGTGATGGTGAAAGACATGGGAAAAACAAATTTTGATACCATTTGTTGTTCAGTTGCCCAGTCATGCCTGACTCTTTGTGACCCCGTGGATTGCAGGACACCAGGCCTCAGTGTCCCTCACCGTCTCCTGAAGTTTGCCCAAGTTCATGTCCATTGCATGGGTGATGCCATACAGTCATCTCATCCTCTGACTCCCTCTGCTCCTTCTGCCCTCTATCTTTCCCTGCATGAAGGTCTTTTCCTCTGAGTCAGCTGTTCGCATTAGGTGACCAAACTACTAGAGCTTCAGCTTCAGCATCAGTCCTTCCAGGGAGTATTCAGGGTTGATTTCCTTTAAGACTGACTGGTTTGATCTCCTTCCTGTCCAAGGGACTCTCAGGAGTCTTTTCCAACACCACAGTTCGAAGGCATCAGTTTTTCGGTGCTCTACCTTCTTTACAGTCCAGCTCTCACAACCATACGTGATCACTGGGAAGACCATAGCCTTGATCATGTGGACCTTTGTTGGCAGAATGATGTCTCTACTTTTCAATACACTGTGTAAATTTGTCATAATTTTCCTTCCAAGCTACCATATGTATCCAGAAATCAGAAAAGGCACAGTTCGAAGGAGGAGACCTCTAGGGAGCAGTTGATCATAGGAGTGACCAGGTGAAGGCTGAGGCATAAAGATAAACATTAGGTTCACAGAGAGAAGATTTCGTCTATCACATTGTTGAAGGGCCTGTTTGTGTGCATTTTTAGATACACGTGCATGTAGAGAATTGTCAAAAGAAAATAGAAGAGAAAGAAGACCAATGACAAGAATTAAACCACTGAATAAATTGATATGTACTGTCTATGAATACAGTTTCAATTAGGAGTCATTTAGCTGCAGATGATAAAATTCAGCTCAGATTGGCTTAAATAAAGGTAGTCATTTGCTCACATACCTGAGCATCTTAGGGATAAGCCTTGCTTTGGACAGAAGTGGCTTCAAAGCTCAAAGGATATCATTGAAGTTCTATCCTTTGGTTTTGTTTTAGCGTCATTGATTTCTTTATGCTTTCTATGTGGGAGCCTTTGGAAGTTCCAGGCATCTTCCCACCAAGCAATTCAAGACTATAGAGGTATTTTTGCCCTAGGGATATCTGAGATATTTAGAGCTATTTAGCCAAAATCTTATCAGTTATATTCATATGTAACTGATATGTAAATAGTGATATATTTGAACATTAAGAGTTAGCTATAGTGGAGCACAGAGGTTTCTAGGACAAAAACTATCTGTGATAATGTAATAGGGGAGACATCTTATATTACATTTCCCAAAATCCAAAGAATTTTATAACACAAAGAGTGGGCCCTATTGCATCATGAATTTTAGTTAATAGCACCATGAATTTTAGCCAATATCCATTGGCTTATTTGTTATAACACATGTGCCACATAGACCAAGATGTTAATAGTAGAAACTGTGAGCCAGGGAAAAAGGATATATGAAAACTTCATGTCCTTGCCTTTTTTGTTTTGGACTATAATTGGTTACCAATATTGTGTTGGTTTCTTCTATATAACAAAATGAATCAGCTGTGAGCTCAGTCACTCAGTCGTGGCTGACTCTTTGTGATCCCTTGGACTGTAGCCTGCTAGACTCCTCTGTCCATGGAATTTTCCAGGCAAGAATACTGGAGTGAGTTGCTATTTCCTTCTCTAGAATCAGCTACATATATACATATATCCCCTTCTTCTTGAGCCTACCTTCTACCCACCCCTCCCCATCCCACACATCTAGATCATCACAAAGCACCAAGCTGAGTGCAGCTCAATGTTTCTGTAATGCTAAACTTATTTTAGAAAACAGTCTATTAACTATGGAGAAGGGAATGGCAACCCACTCCAGCATTCTTGCCTGGAAAATTCCATGGACGGAGGAGCCTGGTAGGCTACAGTCCGTGGGGTTTCAAAGAGTTGAACAAGACTGAGCAACTTCACTTTCAGACTCCGCGAGAGGTGGTCAGTTCTCTAATCATTTGGAATGGTCAGTGCATCTCTATCCTGTTTAAACATGAGCAGTTAATTAATAGGGGGCGTCCCCCCATGGCTCAGAGGTAAAGAATCTGCCTGCTGTGCAGGAGATGCAAGAGCCAAGGGTTCAATCCCTAGGTTGGGAAGATCCCCTGGAGGAGAGCATCCTACCCCAGGATTCTTGCCTGGAGAATCCCATGGACAGGGGAGCCTGGCAGGCTATAGTCCACAGGGTCGCAAAGAGTCCCAACATGACTGAGCATCTGAGCACAACACAGCATAACATAGCACAGTAAATTATTAAGAGAGATTATTTTCTGAAGACAAAAGGAGGAGAAATGTCTCCTTTCCCTTCATCATAAAAGATAACTTGAACCTCTGTAGACCTGTCTGTGCCCACTCCCACGCCCACCCCAACTTTTAAAACTTGGGGCTTTGGTGAAAGCCTAGAAGCAAGGTCCAATGATCACAGTTCTTAGAAATGTGACCTTGGATGAGTCACTCCTTAAACCTCACTTTTCTCAGCTGATAGTGGAGACAGGTCTGCAATCACATAGTATTCTCTTGGAGACCCCTGACCCAGCAACCTGATCAATGATGACCCTAGGCCTCTGTTTAAAATTTTTTCTTAATCTGTTTTCTTTTTAGTCACTGACAGTATACTGTATTTCTGTGTTGATTTCTTTAAAACAGAAGTTAAACCCTGGAGATACCACATTCCCATCTCTGGTATAAGGCCTAAATTTGACAGGAGCCAGTTTAATGATTGAATTATTATTAGTCAACTGATAGCCATATTTAGAGGAATGAACAAGGCTGGGATAAATTCAAGGAATGGCAGTACGTATGGCTGGAAATTCTCATAGGCTCCAAAATCACTGAGGATTGCGGCTGTAGCCATGAAATGTAAAATATACTTGCTCCTTAGAAGAAAAGCTAAGACAAACCTAGACAGCATATTAGAAAGCAGAGACATCATGTTGCTGGCAAATGTCCATATAGTCAAAGCTATGGTTTTTCCAATATGGTTTTTCAACTCTCAGGATGTGAGAGTTGAACTACAAAGAAGGCTGAGCACCAAAGAACTGTTGCTTTCAAATTGTGGTGTTGGAAAAGGCTCTTGAGAGTTCCCTAGACTGCAAGGAGATCACGCCAGTCCATCCTAAAGAAAATCAGCCCTGAATACTCATTGGAAGGACTGATGCTGAAGCTGAAGCTCCAATACTTTGGCCACATGATGCAAAGAGCCTGACTCATTGGAAAAGACCCTGATGCTGGGAAAGATTGAGGACAAGAGAAGGGGGCAACAGAGGATGAGATGGTTGGATGGCATCACCAACTCGATGAAGATTAGTTTGAGCAAACTCTGGGAGACAGTGAAGGACAGGGAAGCCTGGTGTGCTGAAGTTCATGAGGTTGCAAAGAGTTGGACAGGACTTAGTGACCAAACAACAGCAGTGGTCGGAAGAGGAATAAATCTTGGAATGGACAAGTGCAAGTTTGACTGGAGAGTTGGGAGGTGTCCCTGGCTTCAGTCCATAACTGCCTGTGACCTCTCATTATTGCCTGACTCATTTTCATCCTGGTGGGGAGGCCCCAACCCAGGAGAGCTTTAGCTCCTAGTGACCTGATAGCTGAAGCTGGGCATCTTGGCTGCCCCTTTCCAGGCTCAAAAGCCCAAGAAACCCTCATCCTGATTGGGTAGAGGCCATCCACTTGCAAAGAAGCAGCAACAAGGAGCTCACGATACTAAATGACTGTAAATCAGTACCTGCTGGCCTCAGCCTGGCTGTCAAGTCCTCTGCTGACTACTTTTGTAGGAAAAGAGTGAGGCCAGAAAGCAACCAAGTGTTCATCTTTGTGTTGTGTTTATCCTACATCAAGGATGATGTGGGCCATTTGTGGGGTCAGGATTCGGACACTTGTCTGGAGATGCTGGGCCAGTGAAGCTGGGCAAAGCTTGGAACTGCGTGGGTCCTCAGTGGAAGGGGGAGGGGTGGCGAGGAACCAAAGGAAGGTGGAGAAACAAGATGATGCTGTCCTGAAATGCAGCCAAGAGAAACTGTGTAGGTGGGAAAAGCAGGCCAACAATGGAACATTTTCATAAAATGTGATGACATTTAAAAAAATAGTTTATTAATTAAAAATACAAAGTTAACTTTACTTATCTGATTATTGTTTATCTGTCCTTCTGGAACAAACCCTCCTTGAGGGTAGGATGGTGTCTTCTTTACACACTATATGTCCTCTACATGTAACCTTGAAAGTGACATATAGTATAGGCCCACGAATGCTAATCAGCAACTGTTTGGGTCAAAAATGTTTGATAATTAAGAATCCTTCTGATTTTAGAAAAGAAATGTGGTCCACATAACATGCCCAGTATTATATAACATCTCCAGCTGAACCTGGGTCAGCATTCCATAATTGAATACATTTGAATTCTGTAGCAAAAAATATGAATATTCATGCTAAGTTATATATAGCCTCTCATAAGTTCAGGTCATTTTTGCCTCCAGTTGAGTTACAGAATATTTGCATTTGTTGAAAAGTTATTTTTCTTTTCATTCCTGGGGCTTGACATCACAGTCACCCAATTAGTTTTTTTTTTTTAATTGAAGTATAGTTGATTTACAATGCTGTGCCAATATCTGCTATACATGGACAGCAAAGTGACTCAGTTTGACACACACATGCATTCTTTTTTTAATATTCTTCTCTGTTGTGGTTTGTGCCAGGAGATTGGATATACTTCCCTCTGCTGTAGAGTAGCACCTTGTTGCTTATCCATTCTAAGCATCTAGCAACCCCAAATTCCCAGGTTTTTTTTTTTTTTTTAAGGAGTAATGAATCCATTGTTCTTGTAATGGGTTAGAATGTGAGGTTAGGGTCAGAGTAGGATGTGTTGACTCCTACAAATCCTTCCTCCAGCAACGTGGAATTTTTCTAATCAGAGACCACTTTTATTTCTTCATGCTTGCCCACCTCCCCATCATTTCTTTTTTTTTTTCTCCCAATCATTTCTAAACTCTGGCGTGATGTACGATTAGGTCCTTGTTGTGTCTGACATAATATGTGGTAGCAGCAGCATTATTTTGTTAACCAGAGAACAAAGAAAAAGCAGGAGAGTTTACGTCTTGTTCAGATTTTCTTTTGCTTTCTGCTTTCAAACATATACCTTCTGTCAATAGACTTCTCTTCTCAGCTTTCTGCTGTTTAAAAATGCTGATTTGAGGGGGTTAAAATAAGGAAGATGAAAGCAATGACAAATGAAAGAAGCATCTTATCCTTTAAGCTGGAATTTCTGTCTCCTCTGATATCTGTTTTGCTTCGCCTCCGTTCAACTGAACCACCAAATAGAACCAAATGGAATAACTATTCAATAAAAATGCTGTGTGGCAGCTGATTTCACACACAGGCCCTTGTGTGGGGCCTTTGAACGTCCCCCACTATTTATTTAATAAAGACGAACAACACTAAATTGTATTTGTAATGATAGTTTGACAGCTGTCCCATCATCATTTCTACAATCAGTGATTCAATTTTAAAGGAATTCTCACACTCAGGAAAATCACTGTTACAATATTTCACTTGTTTCTGAATTTCCTTAGGTTACTGCCCAGACGTTTTGTGAGTAATTTGGACCCACAGAAATGCTGCTGAACTTAGAGTTTTAGCCATAATAATTTTCTGTGATCATTAGAAAGGCTGGATGGAGGAGATGGCGCACAGCCAACCAAACAGAGTGGGCCCTGTGTGTTCCCATGTGGAACAATTGGTTCTCCCCACTGGGCTTCCACCTTGAAAAAGAGAAATGGGACCATGGTTCTAGAGCATGCCCAACAAACTAGCTTAGCAGGACTACCTGTTCCTTGTCCCCAGTGGCATGGCTTTGATTTGCTCTTCAATCCAGTAAGACAGTGTGTTCCCCTTGATTACTTACACACACACACACACACACACACACACACAGACACACACACACAGCATTTACTCTCTGGATTGGTCAAGGGCTCTGGAGAAAGCAGAGTAAAAGACATAACACAGCAAAGCCACTGTGGTTTGCATCAGGATGCTTCTGAGCATGCATAATGCAACCATCTACGTGTCCTCCAGATGTGACCCAGATAAAACTCACTTCTAAGCCCATGGGCTCGTGTTCTGAGCTCATATTCAAGCACTTGTGTTCTACGTTAGGTCTCCTAGAGTTTGCTTCCCCAGTTGAGGTTGTTGCCAGTGAATTGTGTCTGCCCAAGACCAGGTGTTTAATCATACAGCCAGTTTGGTGTCAGAGGAAGACGGACTGTATATCATGGTCCTGGATTCTTGGCTTCTGTGAGGGTACTTTCTACCTGCCATGAGGATGAAGAGCCTCAACAACCCTCAGGGGCAACACCTGAGAATGCCACAGCAATTACAAGGAGAAATGAACCTGGTATTTTTAGTTTTGAGGATGAAATCATAGTACTGCTTGTTTGTCCTTTCCCAGCAGAGTTGTGTCACTGAGTTTGCAAAAGATGAAAAATATTTCAGAGAAAGAGAAGCACTTAGACCAAAGGGCTATGCTTGCAAAACACGACCTTTCACCCCGCCCCACATGGTTGCTACAGAGTGATCTAGTGCATGGAACAAAACTCTGCAGGGTTGTTTTTCCTCATTGGTGTCCTTAATTGGTCTCGGGCTGAAAGTCATCTGTGCTCAATTCATAATTGAAGGTACTAGTTTTCCAGCTGCAGAAGGCACAGTAATGAACAGAGGGTGCTGAGCTCTGATAATAAAAATCCAGTAGGTCTGACAGGGGCTCAAAAGTCTGCCTTTTATCAAGCACCCCCAGGTAAGATGATGCTGATACATGAGGTTACTAGGCCATGCTTTGAGGAATCATTATTTTAACGCTAGCTTGACTTTTTTTTTTTTTTTTTTTACTAAGTCATCTTCTATGAAATATTTACCCTGAATTCCTCCCTGCAGTCTGGTATGGCTAAGCCCCTTAATGACTTTCCTCCCCATCTCAGTTACCTGTTAGTACTGTTCACAGGTGCCCTATAAAAATATCTGTGTTTAGCATCAGTGGATCTTTCTAAGCTCCCCTTGCCTGCTCCTTTATGCATGTTATCTCGTGCTGACCTTTCACTTGGAATCGAATTTGCTTTACTCTTACTCCCAGGGACCTGATACTCAGGCCTCTGTCTTGCTTCCTGGCATCTCCCATCATTCTTGTCAGTCTCAGAAAACTTCAGACTGTTCCCATCCATTCCAGGTTCTTAGCCCAGTCTGGCTCCTGGTAGCCTGAAAGAGTAACATCCTTCTTCAAAGAGAGAATTTTAAGGACATCTGCAGACTTTGGGGACAGGAATGGGTCAAATTAATTCAAAGAAAATAAAATAAGTGCCATCTAGCTATTACTTTATCTGCAGCTTTGAGATATCAGTAATTTTACTCACATCTAATGGTAGAGTGTTGTTTTATTACTGTTGTGTTTTTATTTTTTATGTATGTATGTGGAAGTCACTCAGTCATATCCAACTCTTTGCAACCCCATGGTCTGTAGCCTGCTAGGCTCTTCTATCCACAGGATTTCCCAGGCAAGAACACTGGAGTGAGTTGCCATTCCCGTCTCTAGGGGATCTTCTGGACCCAGGGATCAAACCCAGGTCTCCTGTACTCCAGGCAGATTCTTTACTATCTGAGCTACCCTTAGAATATCATTTTATTTTTAGGTGAATATCATTTTTGTTTCCATTACAGATATAGTGCAGTTTTAGTCTGTGATCTGGAAAAATACATTTAATATTAAATAATCTCTTCTAATTTAAATTCTATGACTCTGCATCTCTTTCATTAGTCTAAAACTTTGAAGGGTAACCCTGGCACTACATTTGATTTCTGGGATGCTTGCAAGGAGGTTACAGGAAGAACCTGACTTACAAACATTGGTTTTGTCTACCCCCAAAAAATGGATTCTAAAAAGAAAAGAATAAAATGCAAAAAGGAGTTTGAGAATCACTGGCAGTGTTTTTTAGTAACTTTTAAATCTTTAGTGAGCAAAAAGGGAGAAAGATTAGGAGTTGCCTGATCTTGAACCTAAATAAGTTTTTGGTCATGAAATCTCTGGTGATTCAGATGGTGAAGAATCTGCCTTCAATGCAGGAGACCCAGGTTCTATCCCTGGATTGGGAAGATCCCCTGGAGGAGGAAATGGCAACCCACTCCAATATTCTTGCCTGGAAGAATCCCGATGGACAGAGGAACCTGGCGGGCTATAGTCCATGGGGTCACAGAGTCAGACATGACTGAGCGACTAACCCTTTCAACTTTCTTGAAGTCTTTACTCTTTACTGAAAATCCAGACATTCTCCTGTCTTTGTTGAGACATGAAAGGAGGGTTTCTTTAACATAGATCTTCTCTCTTTTGTGTAAAAATATCCCTTTTATTCTGAAACTGGTGCAGGACAGTTTCTGTGTAATAGACTTTGGGATCATGGGTGGTGTGCTAGAAGTAACCTAGTGACCAGTTAGCAATTAGTTGCCAAGGAGGGGAGAACCCAGAAAATCAGGATGTACAGGTATCTGCCTTTGCACTAAAATCCCCAAGCTGGGACTGAGATTAGCGATCTGGAAACTTTGAAGTTATATCCGAGCTTCTGGCCACCTGTCTGCTTCCCCTGTCCTCCTTTTTAACCTTGATTTTTGAGAATTCCTGGAAGCATGAAAGATCATTGCCTTCTGCTCCTCTGAGAGATCCCCAAAAACAGTGTCAGCCCATTTCTCTAACTTCTCTAAGGCAGCAGAGCACCAGTATAACTTTTCACCTATTTGTAATCCCAAAATGAAAACATCATTCCCAACAGGCTGTCATTTAAATAAGGTGAGATTCATTACATATAAAGCCATGAAATGAAAAGACACTTGCTGCTTGGAAGGAAAGCTAAGACAAAACCAGGCAGCATATTCAAAAGCAGAGATGTCACTTTGCCGACAAAGGTCCATATAGTCAAAGCTGTGGTTTATCCAGTAGTCATGTACAAATGTGAGAGTTGGACCATAAAAGAAGGCTGAGAACTGAGGAATTGATGGTTTCAAATTGTGGTGCTGAAGAATACTCTTAAGAGTCCTTTGGACAGCAAGGAGATCAAACCAGTCAATCCTAAAGGGAATCAGTCCTAAATATTCATTAGAAGGACTGATGCTTAAGCTGAAGCTCCAATTCTTTGGCCACCTGATGTGAAGAGCTGACTCACTGAAAACAACACTGGTGCTGGGAAATATTGAGGGCAGGAGGAGAAGGGGGAGACAGATTATGAGATGGTTGGACGGCATCACCAACTCAATGGACTTGAATTTGAGCAAACTCAGGGAGATAGTGAAGGACAGGGAAGCCTGGTGTGCTGCAGTCCATGGGGTCACAAAGAGTCAGACACAACTTAGTGACTGAACAACAACAACGATGGCAAGAATGTTGTGTGTATTTGTTGTGGATAAGGTTTTACTACAGTGTGGTGGATTAGTGGGTCTCCCCAAGGAAGCCTCTTCTTTGTCAATGTGGTGCAGCCCTGGCTGTTCCCACAGTTAGCTTCTTGAGTTCAACAATGAGTGTTCTCAGGAGGGGTTCTTTTATACAGCTTTAGTCCCTGACTTTGACAGATCCATCATTTTCTTTGTGTGGGTCCATTTTAGAGTTTTCTGTTCTTGGCTGCTTACCTCACAACCGTTAGTCATGTGCTAAAATTTCCTCTCTAAGTATTTCACGCAAGGTTTGGTTGGTTAGATTTTGCTCAAAAGAAAAAGTCTAGAGGTGAGTGCAAAGCCAGTGTTGGTTGATGTTCTGCTCTTATGAAATGGAGATCTAGGATCAGAAGGGTCTGAATTAGTAGTTCTCAGATTTTAGTGTACAAAAGAATCCCTTGGAAAACTAAGCTAAAAGATTCATAGATGCTGGATTTTTCAGGTGTAGTCAGTAAGTCTGAACTGGGGTTTTAAAAAATAAGCATGCCATGATTACAACACAGGTGGTCCAAAGTCTAACATTTAGGTGTATGGGCTTATTAATCTTTTCCTCAATTGTTTTCTGAGTTGCTCCTTTCCCTTGCTAGGCTGAAGATCATGGCCATTCGACTGCTTATTTGGAACAACTTACTGTGACAAATGAAAGGGTGAACTTGTCAGGTTTGAAATGGTGAATTCAGAGTCTTTTGGCGAATGCAGAGTCTTTTATATAATCCTTCAAGCCACTTGAAAGTCACTTTGTGACTACAACACACAGAACAAGCTTAGGGTCGTTTAACCCAGCACCTCAATGTTTGGGGAAAATAAAACAACTCTTTAACTTATTTTTTCCTCAAAATACTAGTAACCCTGATTTTAAAACTATTAAAGTTAGGATATCTGTTTTCTATACCTGGATTGCAACTTTCTAAAATTCCCCCTCCATCTTTGTGAAACCAAATAGTTCATGCCTAAGGCAGTGGATTTCTTTAGATGAGAACTGAAATGCCAGTCCCTTTATGCTAATGTTAATTTCTAGGCAGTGAGCTTGGTTAACCAAGAGAAAATAAAAACTTTAGATGAAATGTGTTATTTATAGGGAATGCAAAGCATCATTATTATCAATTCTTATTACAAAATACACGGAAAAAATATCCTTTTTGTTATTTAAATATGGCATGGATACATTGAGAAATAGTACAGATGTTAATCCACAGCCTCTCAGCTGCATCCTGGATAATCATTATTATGTTTTATTCTTATTTGAAATTACTAGTAATAGACTGTATTTCTATATGAAATTCAAATCAGGGAACACCAATGAATTGAGATGATTGATATTATATATAGATAGATATACACATAACTTTGGAATTGGGGCGACGATAGAAATATATCTCTCTCTTCGAAAATAATCTACCCAACTTGCTGCTGTGTTAGTGATCTTGATTAGTAATGTTTGTCACTTAACTAGGTATGCTAAGAATTCATATAATTCTTTGAGACTGAATTGTGCCAACCCTTGACCTGTGTCTAAATTTGTTTTGAAAATAACTACATCATTGTTGAAAATCTGAAATGTAAATATGTAGATTTTGAAATATCTGACTTTTAACCATGAGTGTTTAGAAAGATACATGTTTGCTTACTTTTATTCCATGCTTTTATTATGTGTTCTTTGAAAAATTCTATTTTCACTGTTTGAATCTCTCTCATTAGCATGAGATTTTATACATGGACTAAGGAGAGAGGATGGTGGTGGTGATATAATTCACGGCATCTTTGAATGCGGATGTCATGTGCATCTGCCTTTATGGGAAGATATTCATGACTTCTTCCTCATCCGAACTGGTGTAGAAGCACTGACTGAGTCCAGTGCTATTATTTTACAGATGAGGAGATTGAAGCATAGCGAGACTAGGTGATCCTCCCTAGTTCATAGAGTTAGCTGACAAAAGGCACTGAATCTCGTTTCCTAGTCTTTCTGCATCTGTATTCTGCTTGTTCTCTCAACAAGGTCAGAGGCTGTCCCTATTCCTCTAAAATAAAATACCATTCAGTTTGCTTTTCTTGAGTCCTTAATTTTTCTTCTACCCTAACCTCAACATGGGAAGTTTTAAAGCCTGGATTAAAAGCCTTAAAAGAAATCACCTTATTATATTTCACCTTGATCCCCAAATCTGCTTTCTTCTTTTTCCTCAGTCCTGGTTCACCTGAATGAATTCAGTCTCATCCTATCACCTATCAACAGAAGGCTGGTTATTAAGGTCTTCCAGGACCACAGTCGTAGTTCACATCCATCCAAATAATCACATATAAGGAGAAAATGGATTGCGAGCTACAGGGTGCTATTCAGTATCACTTTACATCATAGCCACTGGCCCTTCTGTCTCAAAATTTGTTAGGCAGTGCCTAAATCGGCTGGCTGTACATAAAAGTGAAAAATACCTCAAATAGAACAGTTCTTATGGACCATGTTTGATGTTTAAGCTAGTGTAGTTGGTACCACAAAGCAAGCAGAAATGGATAAGATACAGCCATGCTGTCCAGGAGCTTACAGCCCAAAGAAGGGGAAAAAAAGATCCAAATGCATGTAATAGACAAAGATGTGTCCACCAAGAGATAATTTATAAATCATGTGGTTAGAGGAAGACCTGGGGGTCTAGAAAAGCCTTCTAGGAAAAAAGAAATGAGATTGTAAAGAATGAAAGCCACTTTCCTGGTATGGGTAGTGTTGCTGAAACCCTGTTTATCAGTGCAGAATAGGAACATAGAGACTAAGTACACTGCTGCTTCTCGTTATTAATATATCTACAAAATTATTGTTTGCTTTCAACTATGATATCCCCTTACCAGAGCAGAGATGTTTTAACTTTGTGACATAGACAGGCTTTCAGGGTGACAGAGGCACAAAAGTCAGGTAGGAGGCACAAAATATGAGTTTTAATGTTTTGCCAGGCCAAAGCGGCCGCAACAGGCTAATGCCTTCAAAATTGTGTGACCCTCCCCACCCACCGGAGGGGTAGTGAGGAGTTTCATAGTGTTCAAGCAACAGGGTATGATCAACTCATGGACAGTCCTGGAACTGGTTGGCATCGAGGTGAAGTTTCAAGCATCATCAACTTTCTGATTTGGTCCCGTCTAGGGTCTTGTTTTTGTAGTTTTCATCTAGGAGGGGTCTGCTTCCTGTAAAAACAACTTGGAATGAATGTCAGGTCTTTATCTGTATCTTTAAGAAAACTGGAATTTCAGTGACTTTGTTGTGTAGCAGCTGTACAGTCTGGATTGTTACCAGTTCCCCAGACCAACAGCTGTTCTCTTTCTCTATCTTCATGTTTCTCAACCAGTAGCTGTTGAGTCATGTGTGTGCATGCATGCTAAGTCACTTCAGTTGTTTCTGATTCTTTACTACCCTATGAATTGTAAATGGCCAGGCTCCTCTGTCCATGGGATTTCCCAGGCAAGAATACTGGAGTGGGTTGCCATACCCTGCTTCAGGG
This sequence comes from Dama dama, assembly GCF_033118175.1. Taxonomy (NCBI): domain Eukaryota; kingdom Metazoa; phylum Chordata; class Mammalia; order Artiodactyla; family Cervidae; genus Dama; species Dama dama. The sequence continues at coordinate 28,831,712 of NC_083704.1, read as the reverse complement.
GATCTTCCTGACCTAGGAATCGAACCCATGTCTGTTGCATCTCCCTCACTGGCAGGCAAAGGTGGTACTGGTGAATAAACAACTTGCCTTTCAAAGCAGCAAATGCAAGAGATGTGGGTTTGGTCCCTGGATTGGGAAGATCCCCTGGAAAAGGGAATGGCAACCCACTCCAGTGTTCTTGCCTGGGAAATCACATGGACAGAGGAGCCTGGCGGGCTACAGTCCATGGGCATGACTGAACATGAATGCACGCAGGCTCTTACTTCAAAAGATGAGGACACAAGGCCTTGTGCAAGGTTTCAGTGATGAGGTGTGTTTTGACCAATATTTATTTGGGTGTTTGCTTTAGAAGTTTATGCACACTACATTGTTGCTTCAAATCTTGTTTGTTGATTATTCCTTTCTTTGAACTTTGCAGCTCTATGACAATAAGTTTTGTGCATCTTGCTTCTGTTACGGAGAATTTGGAAATTCATACCTCATTTGTATTAATATACTCAAGCCTCCTTGAAGTTGAAATAGACTAATCTGACTGTAACTGAACTTGTGTACTGAGTCAGTCCCAGCTGTGTAATATGTACACAAGTGCCCCCATGTATTGGTTCATAACAGGTTAAAAAAAAAACTATTCATTTGCCAAGCATAATTTGAGCATCATGACTCTAGGTTATTCTTTATTTACCTACATATGCAATTTCTAAAAGTTTTATACATATTTTAGCAGTATACTGATGCTTCTTATTAATGTATTTACAAAATCACTATTGCTTACTTCCAACTATGTTATTCCATTACAGAGGAGAAACATTTTAACTTTGTGACATTAGACAGCCTTCCAGGATGACAGCCGCACAAAAGGCATGTAGGAGGCACAAAATGTGAACAAAATCAGAGGCTGGACTAAGGTCAGATAGAACAGTAAGAAGTGGAGAAGAGAAAAGGGAATGCCAAGCTGTTCTGGTTCTGGAATTTGTGGGAAAAATAAGTCATCAGTATGAAATACGAAAGTCCATATTACTGCTTCATAATTCACAAAGATTACTCTTCAATAGGAAATGTCATCCAGAGACTGGACTGAATCTGTTGTGCATTACTATTTTTTGTTTGTTTACCTCTTTTATTTTTATTTTGTTATTATTTCCTGCAATTCTCCCTATCAGGAATATGTTCATTTTGGGACATTTTCTTTTCTCGTTTCAGATGACTACACACTGCATGGTCCAATTTTCATTCAAGAACCAAGTCATGTAATGTTCCCTTTGGACTCTGAGGAGAAAAAAGTGAAGCTCAGTTGTGAAGTTAAAGGGAATCCGAAACCTCACATCAGGTTTGTTGACTTAAAAACATGTATTTCCATGCATACACTTTCTATTAGTAAAACCAGCAAATACTTATGGAGTGCTGATTATATAAAGAGCTTTTAGACGGACATCGTTGGATATCCTGAGATGCTAAAGAGACACTCATATTCATGAACAGTTTAGTACCCAACTTTGTTTCTGTCAATACTAGAAATTAAATATCCTGATAGACCGTTTCACTGAAAGCCTTAGCATCACTTAACATATTTTTTTAAAACACCTTTAAAAAATGCATCAATAAACTGGCAGGAAAGTAGGGAATGTTTAGTAATTGATTTGGAACCCAAAGAAGCAAACTGAACACTAAAATCATTTTTCATCTTGATGGACTATGTGAATAGCAGCTTTGGATTTTATAGTTTCACAGGGGACTAGGGTCACAAGACAAGGCCCAGCCTCAACCAACTGGAGAATCTAACATGAGAAAACCTTCCAGAATATACTTGGAATTCAAAGGATATAATCGTATGGTGAATGTAAAAGAAGTAGCCTTGCCTCCAAAAGGACTGAAAAGCAAAACGTAATCACCTATTTCAAACCTTGGTGCTACATGATTTTAGTAACAGATGAAGCACAGCTGAAAAGAGAATTAGTAACGTGCAAGACATATCTGAAGAAATTGTCTAGAAGCAGAAGATAAAGAGGAGCAAAATGTGACAGAGAAGAGATTAAGCGAAAACATTCACATATCTAATCAGAATTCCATAAGGAATGAAAAAAAATGAGGCAGAAGCATTATTTAAGGAGAAAACTAAGAATTTTCCAAAGCTAATTAAACATTCAAATCTACAGATTTAGTAAACCTAATGAATTTCAAGCAGTGCAAACAAAAATAAAGCCCTATATAGAGTTATCATGGTGAAGCAGAAAAACACTTAACTTGAAGATATGATCGTAAATGTAGGCCACAGTTGTAATACAGATAACTTTCAAAGAGATGACAGTTAAACCAGCAGCTGACTTCTCAATAGCAACAAAAAAAAGCAAAAGAGAAGACAGAATCTTCAATATGCTGAGAGAAATTAACTATAAAATTTTTGTATAACAGAAATACTTTTTATAAAGTAGAACAAAGTAAATGAGTTTTTAGGTAGATAGAAATTGAAGTTTGACTCCAGCAGACCCTGCCTAAAGAAAATTCTGAAAGATATACTTTATTTATTTATTTTTTCTTTCTTTTTTTTTTTTTATTAGTTGGAGGCCAATCACTTCACAACATTTCAGTGGGTTTTGTCATACATTGATATGAATCAGCCATGGATTTACACGTATTCCCCATCCCGATCCCCGCTTCCACCTCCCTCTCCACCCGATTCCTCTGGGTCTTCCCAGTGCACCAGGCCCGAGCACCTGTCTCATGCATCCCACCTGGGCTGGTGATCTGTTTCACCATAGATAGTATACATGCTGTTCTTTTGAAACATCCCACCCTCGCCTTCTCCCACAGAGTTCAAAAGTCTGTTCTGTATTTCTGTGTCTCTTTTTCTGTTTTGCATATAGGGTTATCGTTACCATCTTTCTAAATTCCATATATATGTGTTAGTATGCTGTAATGTTCTTTATCTTTCTGGCTTACTTCACTCTGTATAAGGGGCTCCAGCTTCATCCATCTCATTAGGACTGGTTCAAATGAATTCTTTTTAATGGCTGAGTAATATTCCATGGTGTATATGTACCACAGCTTCCTTATCCATTCGTCTGCTGATGGGCATCTAGGTTGCTTCCATGTCCTGGCTATTATAAACAGTGCTGCGATGAACATTGGGGTGCACGTGTCTCTTTCAGATCTGGTTTCCTCAGTGTGTATGCCCAGAAGTGGGATTGCTGGGTCATATGGCAGTTCTATTTCCAGTTTTTTAAGAAATCTCCACACTGTTTTCCATAGTGGCTGTACTAGTTTGCATTCCCACCAACAGTGTAATAGGGTTCTCTTTTCTCCACACCCTCTCCAGCATTTATTGCTTGTAGACTTTTGGATAGCAGCCATCCTGACTGGCGTGTAATGGTACCTCATTGTGGTTTTGATTTGCATTTCTCTAATAATGAGTGATGTTGAGCATCTTTTCATGTGTTTGTTAGCCATCTGTATGTCTTCTTTGGAGAAATGTCTGTTTAGTTCCTTGGCCCATTTTTTGACTGGGTCATTTATTTTTCTGGAATTGAGCTGCAGGATTTGCTTGTATATTTTTGAGATTAATCCTTTGTCTGTTTCTTCATTTGCTATTATTTTCTCCCAATCTGAGGGCTGTCTTTTCACCTTACTTATAGTTTCCTTTGTAGTGCAAAAGCTTTTAAGTTTCATTAGGTCCCATTTGTTTAGTTTTGCTTTTATTTCCAATATTCTGGGAGGTGGGTCATAGAGGATCTTGCTGTGATTTATGTCGGAGAGTGTTTTGCCTATGTTCTCTGCAATCCCTATCAAGCTACCAACGGTATTTTTCACAGAACTAGACCAAAGAATTTCACAATTTGTATGGAAATACAAAAAACCTCGAATAGCCAAAGTAATCTTGAGAAAGAAGAATGGAACTGGAGGAATCAACCTGCCTGACTTCAGACTCTACTACAAAGCCACAGTCATCAAGGCAGTATGGTACTGGCACAAAGACAGAAATATAGATCAATGGATCAGAATAGAAAGCCCAGAGGTAAATCCACGAACCTGTGGACAACTTATCTTTGACAAAGGAGGCAAGGATATACAATGGAAAAAAGACAACCTCTTTAACAAGTGGTGCTGGGAAAACTGGTCAACCACTTGTAAAAGAATGAAACTAGAACACTTTCTAACACCATACACAAAAATAAACTCAAAATGGATTAAAGATCTAAATGTAAGACCAGAAACTATAAAACTCCTAGAAGATATACTTTAAACAGAAAAAAAAATAATCCCAGGTAGACTGCCTTTAGATATAAGAGTGAATGATAAGTAAAGCAAATGGTAAAGGTTAGTATTTCCACATAAAAACCAATTGCACTAAACAACAAAAATAGCAAAAGCATACTATCTTGTGAAGATTAAAAGAGAAAATTTAAAAGTCATGACAATATTAGAAATAAATTGAAAACATATATACTACACAGTGGAATCTGTATGGTTAAAAAAATGAACTAAAGTTGGATCCCTACCTCACAGCATACACAAGGGTCAATTCCCAGTGAATAGAAGACCAACATGCGAAATTTGCAAAATGCTTCAAAGGAAATAGGCATGCATATTTAAGACTTTAGAGGGAAGAAAATAAAGAACCAAAAAGAATAAATGATAGAAGAAAATATTTAACTTCACTAATGTTAAAAATTGCTCTTCAGTAGAATATACTGGGATGAGTAAAATTATAAGCTTCCAACTGGGAGAAGATATTTGTGATACATATTATTTATAAAGTCTAAACTATTTAAAGAATTCCTAAAAATCAAAAGATAACAGACATGTAACCTAATTAAAACATTACCAAAAGACTTGATCAGGTACTTCCTAGAAAAGACTATTAAATATCCATTAAGCATTCAATAAGATTACCATTAGTAAATGTGCCCTGTGTGTGCTTAGTCAGTCATGTCCGACTCTTTGCGACCCCATGGAGTATAGCCCGCCAGACTCCTTGTCCATGGGGATTCTCTAAGCAAGAAGACTGGAGTGTGTTGCCATGCCCTCCTCCAAGGATCAAACCCAGGTCTCCTGCATTGCAAGTGGATTCTTTACCCTTTTTGTTTGAGCCACCAGGGAATAAATAGCCCCCATTAATAAATAGAAATGTATAAATTAAAACTAAAATGACAGACTCTTTCGAACTCATCAGATTGACAGAAATTTGCAAGAACAAATTTAGCGTAAGTAATATACTGAATGTAACTTGGCGTGTTCATAGAAAGTAACCCAATGAAGTAGTGAAAATGAATGAACTAGAACTACAACAACACTATCATAGGAACATAATGTTGAGTCAACAAAGCAAGTCACAGAAGAATACAGAGTATAATCCTGTATTTATTAAGTTCCAAAGCAGGTAAGATAGAGTAGTTGTTTAAGGATACTAGCATACGTGATAAAATCATAAAGAAAATCAAAAGAATGAAATAGCAAAATTCAGAGTTATCATGAACCGCTGAAAGGGAAATGATTGGAATGAAAATGGAAATAGGAAACTTCAAAAGTAATAATATTCTTTGTCTTAGAGGTCTTTCTAAATATCTTATAATTTTGTCTGTATTCACATTTAATGGTATAAACCTTACGCTAATAATCAATATATGTGGTAGTATGTGAAAACCAAAAGAATATGTGGAATGTGTATCACAATTTAGGGGAAGAAGAGATTGGAATCATCCAAGAGTTATCGAAGAAGTAGAATTTGAACTGAGGTAGATGGTTTTCAAATTGGAAGGATGGTGGCATTAACAGAGTAGGAATTATTTTACAATTTAGTTTGTGTGCCAATTCATTTATTCATCAAACAGCATTATTCATTGGACCACTCCCCTGATTTTTCAGACTGGAGTCTAGTCCATGGAGTTGACTCAGGAATGACCCTGGCTGAATTATGTAGGGTTTCCACACAAGATTCCTTCACAGTAGTTCTGCTTTGAACTAGGGTGTATATTAGGATTTTAAAAAACACATCCTTTAGGAAAGGTGTTTAAACCACCATATTAAGCAGCTGCAGTGTTCCAGTATCATGCTAGGTTTGAAGAATTCAAAGCTGAATAAACTACATGTTCAAGCAGTATACTTTGGTGGTGAGTGCCTAGGGAAGGAAGTACAAGGTTAAGTGTGAGAAAAGGATGTCCAGGTTCTAGGGTATCATGAGGAAAGAAGGTCTGCTTCACGGTAGAGAGGGAGGATATAAATAAGAAAAGTATCTCAGAAAAGGAGATACTTCACTGAATTTAGGGTAAATGATCTTTTGTCATAGGGATGGAAAAAGGAAGTATATTCTGGAAAGAAAAAAAAGCCCTCTCCAATAGACCATATAATTAGGATGAACAGGTATTTTATCATCCAAACCAGGACACTTATGAGAGCGAAAGGCCATTGTTAATAATTATCTAGGACAATAAGTGTATACCCAGAACTGTCCTGGACAAATCAGAATATGTAGTTATTCTCCCTATATTAAGTTGAATTCAAAGCTATATCAAATAGTTTTTTTAATGCTTTATATAGTAAAAATAAATAAATAAATAAATGCAAGAGGGAAAGGTTCCTACACACATAAATGATGATATAATGGCCCCCAGTTTTTAGTACATCGCCACGTGTAAGTTCAAATGTGAGCAATAAATGAAAACAAAATTTGCAGCAGAATCTGGCAAGTTGATGCTTTGTTTCTCCCCAAACTGTGACCTTTAATTAACACTGCCTTTGTAACATTGTGCTTCTAGATATAAGGGCTTGCTTTGTTATTTAAAACAATCAGAGGAACAGAAACCTATTATGTTTTTAAAGATTGCTGGGAAACACTAAGAAGAAAAGTTTTAATTACATGCACTAGGAATTGGTTACAGTGTACTTTCTTTTCCTTTATTATACTTCTAGCAGTTTCTCATGAAATAATAGCTCATTGGTACCTAGGAGCTAAAAAACTCCCTTTTGTGGAAGGAAAGAGCAAGAGAAAGAATGGCGAGATCAGATATTTTCAACATCTTTCTGGCTGAACTTTATCTGGGTTCAGGCTGACTTTGAGGGGGAGAAATTCATAGGAGAAATTCAAGGTGACTTCTCCATGGGGGTCTTCGCCATTAGGTTTTTCCCTCAAGCACCCAGATTGACCTCTCTTCTTTGTGTTTATTCCCTGAACAGAGCCTTGTCTTTTTACTGTTTCCTTCCCCTCAATTTTGAAAGGATTGACTCAGACCCAGAAAAACTTAAGAAGTTTTGACTTGTGCACACTTGCCTTGTATTAAAGTTCCCTGAGGACATGTGACATTACGTATGGCTCTCAGCCTCCCTTTCCCGTCAGAAAGGATGGTCAAGTACTCGATGGAAGTACTTTTACTGTGAAGTTAGTATTCAGCTTGGTTTGCAGACTACAGATTCCAGGTCAGAAAGGTCCTTCCCCTTCTTAGCTGCCAATTTGAAATAGTGAACAAAGAAAAAGGGATGTTTTGCTACAGTCCATCCCATAGATAGCTTCCCACTAAGGTCTGAAAAATGATACCTTCCAGAGCTTCATGGTATTTGGTTGTGCACAGCCCCCCCACCGCCCCCAAGAGGATGACGTTGTGTTTCCCCAAGTGATGCAGAAATTAGCTTATGAGACTCACCCATTTGCCCTGGCCCTTGGGAAAAATCTCTGTGTGCCAAATGAGCATACCTCTCCATGGCCAGTTCTTAAAAGACTTCTCAAACACTGAAAATAAATTGTGAATTTTTCAAGACTGTTTCAGTAAGGAATAAGATAAGGAATTCAATGCAGTCCACATTCAATTGGAATGAACAGTGACTGCATTGCAATAAAACTTGGTATAGGGCTTTGTAAAGGAAGCTCAGCTGCATTTCACAGCAAGTGCTTTATTTTCTAAATAATGCATTGTACGTAAAAGCGGGTAATAAAGTAGATTAATGGACTTTCTACAGAACATTTCAGTTGAGATGACAAGTGTAGACAGACCCGCAGAGGTGTTCTCATTATCCCTACAAAGACTTTTCTAAAAAGACTCACGTGGTCTCATTCCTGAGTTCCATACTCTGCTTGTGGCTCACATTATATTGCAATTTCCTCTTTGAGTTTTTAGATTTGTCATATTAAATTGCTCAACTATCATTTGAAGTGAGAGTTATGATAGAGATGTGACCAGCTGACTCAAAAAATATCTAGGGCAGGCAGCCAGCTCTGGAAATTCATGAGCATATAGACCTGCTAGGATATAACCTGGCTGTTCTCTTTTTATTGCTTATTACTTTCTTGTCTGTGTCAGAACACAGAATTACTGTCAAGCTTAAGAACAGTTTCAATTTCTAATACCCATCTTCTTATAAACAAACACATAGAGTTATGTCCCATTTCCCGATCAGGTCCACCTTCCCCACCCCTCATGTTTCTATATTTTCGCTTTTCAAAGACACAGACATGAAAAAACATACACCACCATGCTGTGGTAGGCTAGGATGCTTCATAAGTTGTGTGTGCACACAGCTAAAATATCCAGCCAAGAAGTAAAATATTTAGCGAAATACCACAAGCATTGATTGAGAACACTGAGTGTCAAGTTCTAAATGACTGACCAGAGAATACAGAAGTGATACAGGCAAGCTATCTAAAGTGAAGGCAGAATGCCCACCTAAACAAGTAAGGAAAATTCTGTAGGAGGTTGGGGGGAGCTGTGATTTATCTTGACCAAGGATATTGAGGAAGACATCATTAGAAAAAGTGTGGTTTAAGATTGCAGTGTGAGAGACATGTTGGTGGAAAAAAAGCACTCACCCTAATGGTTTTTGTTGAATACCACTATCCAAAATCTGAAAGTAACTGACCTTTCATTTTTTTCATTTAAATCCTTTTACACTATGCACGCCAGCCCTAGTGCCCCAGAATGTTATAAGAGGGTGCACAATGAGGATGTATGTATATGCACACATTTAAATATTGTGTTTTTTATTTGTTTGTTTGAAGGAAATAAAATGACTGTTTCTCACTCTTTAGTCTTGTTATTGTTTCTGATCAATTTTCTTTGTGCTCTAGTCTTGCTTTATTTTTGGTCCCCTAGTGTGAATGCTCCTAGGAAACTATTGATGATAATTCAGATGCTGACTATGCTGTTTTCATTACCTGATTTGGGTTTAACCAAAATGTTCATTCGGGCTCTTCTGTAAGATGTTATGGAAAAACCCAAATGAACTTTTCGGTCAAGCCAATATTTTATGTAGGATAGTGGGGAAGGAAGAGGAAAAAAAAACAAGATAGTCATTGTATTATATTAGTTTGAAAGTTTGTACGTATTAAAACAACTTACTGAAAGGCCCTTTGGTTAAAATAAGCTCTCTCTGGAATGTTATTGGCTGTTTAGAAAAAAAGAAAGGAAAAGAAAAGTAGATTTTGTTACTAACGTTTTGCTGTTTAAATGTGTGAGTCCCACTAAAACTAATTTATTGGGCCAGACCGTGTACTCAGATTCAGATGATCTGAGTAAACAAACAGGAAAACAGCAAAACCCTCTTTGTGTCTGTTACCTAATGGCCTGATCTGCAGTTCGTTGGGCTGGTTGGTTGATGTTTGAGTGCCAGTCGCTAAGGAGATCTTCAAAGTGATCCATGGTTAAGGCTAGTTTGGTTCCTAAGACAGCTCTAGATCAATAGAATGCCTCTGCTTTGTAGTCAGACATTTCAGTCATATTAAGGACCAAGTCAAAGCAAATCTGCTGCAGTTTCATCAAATACTCAGCCAACTACCCGAAAGTGGGGTATTCTGTTATCTCTATAGACCTTTTAAAGAATGACTGAAAACCAGAAAAAGAACTTTTACTGAGGAGTGCTATTTGAAGATGCTTATACAAGATGCTATAGGAAATTTCCAAAAAGAAAAAAAGAAAAATAGGAGTGAAGTGTCTGTAGCACTGTAAACAGTCATAAAAACAGGTGTTAAAATGTTAATATCAGTTTACCTAAAAAGGATGTGCTCATTTCATAAACATTTGGTTAACACCATTTCTATGTAGAGCTTTTCTAATTTTTTTTTTTACCATGGTTAAAAAAAAAAAGTCACAGATGATGTTTTATGCTATTTGTAGATTTTTATATATATATATTTTAGACAATTCAGAAATATTGTTTAATGTTACAAGGCTTTATCTACTGGCATTTTTATACTATAGGTGGAAGTTAAACGGAACAGATGTTGACATTGGTATGGATTTCCGCTACAGTGTTGTTGAAGGCAGCTTGTTGATCAATAACCCCAATAAAACCCAAGATGCTGGAATGTACCAGTGCATAGCAACAAACTCGTTTGGAACAATTGTTAGCAGAGAAGCAAAGCTTCAGTTTGCTTGTAAGTAGCAATTATATCATATTGCAAAAGTGACTTTGAATTTTTTGTGCCATTGTACCAATCAACCTTTAAAGCAGTTTATCTTAAAAAGTCAAAGAGATTTCAGTTTGTTATATTGGTCTTCTTTACCTTTTTAAATATTTGCACAACACCTTTTTTGTAGGATAAATGGTAAATCTGAATGGGAAGATGTTTTCATCTGAACTTACAAGGGTTGCAATAGTTTGACTATATGATAACTTGGTTATATGATACTCTATACACATAACTTCACATACACTCAAATTTATACACATAAAGTTTACATATACAACAGGTTATACACACACACATTTTAAGGAGAGTGTGTATAAGCAAGCAATGGAACTGCCAGTAACTGCCGGTACTGCAAAGTGCTTTAGCCATAAAGCTCACAGCTGGAAAAGAGAAAACCTTGGTAGTGTATTAATCCTGTAATTCTCTAGTTCTTCTTTCTTTGAAAGAAAAGGGACATTTTGAAATCCATTACATAAACAAAAAGTAGAGACAATCAAAGCTTTACCTTTTGTATTTCTGGTTTAGAACATTTAAAAAACAATTTGCTGTCTCTTAAGACCACCGCCTAATAAAAGTTTATGAGCATATGGAAAGATGGTGGAATTTAGAAATAGCAAGTTGAAAGTAAAATTCACGGGCAAGAGCAGTCAGTACACATTTTTAATAGACGCCTTAGAGGATGGCTGTTCAGCTGCATTTTAAAGCATTTGTGTATTTGCTTATGATTATATGTTTCCTTGTGTAAAATTCCAACTCATATAGCGGTGCATTAATGTCAAAGGTTTCCTAATTATGAAGTCTGTCGGCAATAACACTGTAGAATAGTCTCATTAATAAAATCCTCTCAGGAAACTCAACACCAAATATACCTAATATCCAGTGCTTAATCTATTATTGCCATTTGGTGGCATTTTTATTAATTGAGAAATGAGTTTTCTAAGTATTAGGTATATATGGGACTCCAGGATTATTTTATTTTTGAATTTCTTCTGAGGTAGTCTTCCAAATAATCTAAAGTGAGCAGAAAAAAAGGAGGGTATGTCTGATTGAGTGGTATAGAACCAAAGTGTTTATTTCTCTTGGTTTAACACAAATCTAATATCTATATTTATTTTTAACAAGGGGATTCTCTTGGATTCTTTTTAGAAAATGATCATAAACTCCCAGAGTAGGGAAATCTCCATATTAAATTTCTTTTATTTTTGGATTTCACGATGTGGGAAATTTTAAAAAACAGTAACAATAATAGCACCAGAAAAGAGGTTAACATACCAGGAGCAACTTTTCATTTTTCTAATTTATGACATTTAAAACATAACTTACTAACTCTTAAGACTCTCCTTTTGTAAAAGTCCATACATTTCTACTACCAAAAATATTGGAAAGACAGAATCTCATATTCAGCTACAGTCATTTAAACAGGGGCTTCCCAGGCAGCCCAGTAGAAAAGAATCCGCCTACCAATGCAGGATACACAAGAGACGTGGATTCCATCCCTGGATGGAGAAGATCCCCTGGAAGAGGAAATAGCAACCCATTCCAGTATCCTTGCCTGGAAAATTCCATGGACAGAGGAACCTGCTGGGCTACAGTCCATGGGGCCATAAAGAGTTGGATGCAACTGAGCATGTAGTCACACATTCACGTTTAAATAGGACAGTTCAGCCAAAGTAAAACTCTCCCACTCATTTTGCATTTGAGTGGCCTAAGTTTGACATCAGCCCTGCTTTCCTCACTCTTCATGTCTAATATCCTACAACCCTCAGAATCCTTGGTTGATAATCACTCAGTTTGAAAAATTCTGAAGATAGAGAGCTCATCTGTTCATTACAAAGCATCCTGAACCATAGTTGCTCTAGTTGTGGAAAAACACAAAAACAAGTTCAATATCTCTTCCTTGAAATTGAAATAGGTATTTAAATCTCTCATCTTCATTTCTGGTACTTACTCTATGATTTTGGTGAGGCTTCAAATCTGAAAATATGGTCATACTCCCTGTCCCATATTTATTTTCTTCTCTAGGTACTTAATCCACAACCAATTTCTTCACAACACAATTACACTCAATTATATATCAATTATATATCAGTGAGGTTCGTGACATTATACAGGAGACAGGGAGCAAGACCATCCCCATGGAAAAGAAATGCAAAAAAGCAAAACGATTGTCTGAGGAGGCCTTACAAATACCTGAGAAAAGAAGAGAAGCAAAAAGCAAAGGAGAAAAGGAAAGATATTCCCATTTGAATGCAGAGTTCCAAATAGCCAGGAGAGGTAAGAAAGCCTTCCTCAGGGATCAGTGCAAAGAAGTAGAGGAAAACAACAGAATGGGAAAGACTAGAGATCTCTTCAAGAAAATTGGAGATACCAAGGGAACATTTCATACAAAAATGGGCTCAATAAAGGACAGAAATGGTATGGACCTAACAGAAGCAGAAGATATTAAGAAGAGGTGGCAAAAATACACAGAAGAACTGTACAAAAAAGATCTTCACTATCCAGATAATCACAATGGTGTGATCACTCACCTAGAACCAGACATCCCGGAATGTGAAGTCAAGTGGGCCTTAGAAAGCATCACTACTAACAAAGCTAGTGGATGTGATGGAGTTCCAGTTGAGCTATTTCAAATCCTGAAAGATGATGCTGTGAAAGTGCTGCACTCAATATGTCAACAAATTTGGAAAACTCAGCAGTGGCCACAGGACTGGAAAAGGTCTGTTTTCATTCCAATCCCTAAGAAAGGCAATCCCAAAGAATGCTCAAACTACCACACAATCGCACTCTTCTCACATGCTAGTAAAGTAATGCTCAAAATTCTCCAAGTCAGGCTTCAGCAATATGTGAACTGAGAACTTCCAGATGTTCAAGCTGGTTTTAGAAAAGGCAGAGGAACCAGAGATCAAATTGCCAACATCCACTGGATCATCGAAAAAGCAAGAGAGTTCCAGAAAAACATCTATTTCTGCTTTATTGACTACGCCAAAGCCTTCGACTGTGTGGATCACAATAAACTGTGGAAAATTCTGAAGGAGATGGGAATACCAGACCACCTGCCTCTTGAGAAACCTGTATGCAGGTCAGGAAGCAACAGTTAGAACTGGACATGGAACAACAGACTGGTTCCAAATAGGAAAAGGAGTATGTCAAGGCTGTATATTATCACCCTGCTTATTTAACTTATATGCAGAGTACATCATTAGAAATGCTGGGCTGGAAGAAGCACAAGCTGGAATCAAGACTGCCGGGAGAAATATCAATAACCTCAGATATACAGATGACACCACCCTTATGGCAGAGAGTGAAGAGGAACTGAAAAGCCTCTTGATGAAAGTTCAAGAGGAGAGTGAAAAAGTTGGCTTAAAGCTCAACATTCAGAAAACTAAGATCATGGCATCTGGTCCCATCACCTCATGGGAAATAGATGGGGAGACAGTGGCAACAGTGTCAGACTTTATTTTGGGGGGCTCCAAAATCACTGCAGATGGTGACTGCAGCCATGAAATCAAAAGACGCTTACTCCTTGGAAGGAAAGTTATGACCAACTTAGACAGCATATTAAAAAGCAGAGACATTACTTTGCCAACAAAGGTCCGTCTGGTCAAGGCTATGGTTTTTCCAGTGGTCATGTATGGATGTGAGGGTTGGACTGTGAAGAAAGCTGAGCGCTGAAAAATTGATGCTTTTGAACTGTGGTGTTGGAGAAGACTCTTGAGAGTCCCTTGGACTGCAACGAGATCCAACCAGTCCATCCTAAAGCAGATCAGTCCTGGGTGTTCATTTGAAGGACTGATGCTGAAGCTGAAACTCCAATACTTTGGCCACCTCATGTGAAGAGTTGACTCATTGGAAGAGACCCTGATGCTGGGAGGGATTGGGGGCAGGAGGAGAAGGGGACAACAGAGGATGAGATGGCTGGATGGTATCACCGACTCAATGGGCATGAGTTTGAGTAAACTCCGGGAGGTTGTGATGGACAGGGAGGCCTGGCGTGCTGCGATTCATGGGGTTGCAAAGAGTCGGACACGACTAAGTGACTGAACTGACTGACTGACTGACTGATCCTTTAGAAATGTACTTAATTCTATGCATGTATCTTGACCTTTGCAGAGGACAGTGGGAACAGTAGTATCCTAGGAAATGAATGTCTCCTTTGGCAAATGGGACTGACAATGATACTCATTGTTTTTGTTTTTATTTTTAAAGCTCCAACCTCATATTTCAACTTTATTTCATGTAAAAACAGAGCATTGATTTTTCATGAATGGCTATTAATCTAGAGCTCCCCAATCATGTTATTTTTTTACCTAAATCCAGAATATTATATTTACTTCTATTATATTCACCTTCTGAGTAGTGACCCTTCATTCCATCACAGTTGAAATAGTTTTAAATCTTTTTTTTTTAATCTGACATATTGATTATCCTTCTCATTCAGTGTAGCAGAAAATGTGATAAGCATGTGTCCATTCAAATAATTGATAAAAAATGTTGACCTGGACAGGGCAGCCTGCCAGTAAGAATGTCCACTAAAATGAGATTAAATTTATAAATCAATATCCTTCACATCCTCTTGTTCGGTTAGCTACAAATTTACCCGAACATACTACACTTGAACCCCAGTTTCTCCTACTTGTTCTTAGAGTGGTGAGGACCTTTGCCTGGAGGAAATCGAGATGTACTGTTTCTACCCATCTGCTTATACCTGCTCTCTATGCATCTTCTCTAGCTCTTCCCTAACCATTCATCATAAAACAGCCAGAGTAATCTTTTAAACTTGTAAATGAGATCATTCCACTTTCCTGCATTACACCTTTTACTGCACTTAGAGTAAATCTCAAATTCATTACCATGGTCTTGTTTACATTTCTTGAAGATGACAAATGATCATTTGCACCAGGGCCTTGATACTTTCACTCTCCTTGCCTTATTTGCTTTTCTCCTGATCCTTCACATGCTCACTTCCTATGATTCTCTGTTCTCAAATGAGGTGTGACCTCCCAAGAGTAATTTTCCATATCACCATGTCTAACCTGGGCCTCCCAGGTGACGCTGATAGTAAAGAACCCGCCTGCTGGTACAGAAAATGCAGATTTAACCCCTGGGTTGGGAAGATCCCCTGGAGGAGGGCATGGCAACCCACTCCAGTATTCTTGCCTGGAGAATCCCATGGACAGAGGAGCCTAGCGAGCTACAGTCCATGGGGCCTCAAAAGAGTCGGACAAGACTGAAGCAATTTAGCACACACGCATGTCTAACCTAGACACAGTCTCTGAAAAAGCAGTTCCTAGCATTTCTTCTCCTGTCCTCTGTCTGTCTTCTTGTAGCCCTCTACTTTTCTACATAACAGTATCTTTTTCAATCATTAGGACTTACTATGACCTGGAACAATTTTGTGTATTTCTTTTTTCTCTCTATTTGACTTCCTTAATATAATCTAAGTTCTGAGAGAGCTAAGACTATCTTGTCCCCTCTGTATCTCCAGAGTCTGGAATGATTTATATATAGGAATAAAGGAATTCCTTTATTAATTACCTATTCAATGATACCACAAAGAAAATATATGTATAAAGTTATTTGGAGGATGATACATATTTTTTGTAAACTTGCACCCTTTTTCTAGAGTCTGTCACCTTGATTATTAATGTAGTTTGTAGATCTTTCTTTTCTATCCTTTTTAAGTTAAAAAAAAAATTAAAAAACATTGACTCTCTTCAAAAATTGTTTTTAATTGTTTAGAATAAAATATCTTTTTTTAAGTGATATGTGGTAAAGTATAACAATCACATCTTTTGAATGTTACTGAATGTCTGCTTTCTCCCCAAGCATTTTCATAATCACTGAGGGGGAAAAATGTTTTTTGACCATACTTACTGCACAGTAAGACACAAGTGAGACTATTTCTTCATTTTTAGTCAAATGATTTTGTATCTTTTGTATCAAAAGACTTGTATCTTTTTTAAAAAATTAAAGATTTGAAATAACTACATTACTGTTATTTACATAATTAATAAGTAAAAGCCAAAGAACAGCAGCTTCAGTTCCTAATCTGGGATATCTTGTCCTGTGTTTGCTTTAGACTCACTTTGATTTATAAGGAAAAAAACTCTTCATCTTTATCTAATATGTTCTACCTTCAAATCTCATTAATACACCTTCTATAATTTTATCTGTATGACACTCTTATAAGGTTGATATCATTTATGATTTATTTTAAAAATATTATCATGCTGCTTTTGTAACAGAATTTGGTAATCTGTTGTATTCAGCATTTAAAAAATGAGTTAATTCACATAAGCAAAAATTCTAGTTAATGGAGATGATGCCTCTAAGGACCTCCACTTTTCTTAGTTCAATATCTTTAGGACAGAAATCTTTCCTTGATTAAACAGACACAGCATAACTGATGAGGTGTGGACATTTTCATGAGCATGGAGTGTTGTAATTTGGAGCACATTTTGTTTTCCATCCCCTGCAATATTAAGCCAGGGGCAACCACTTCTCTGTCACCTAGCCTATTTCTAATGGTAGACTACCAATGCCCTTTCTACCATCTAGTCCTTGTGTTTCACCTTGGGCTAGCAAACTTGATTGATTAGCTGACCAGGGTCTACCCAGCACCTGGCATTTAGTAAACTTGCAATACCTGTTGAATAAATGATTAAGTTATAAGGATTGGATGTTAAAGTCATCAGGCCATGTGTGGGACATGAGTTGAACCACTCTGTTCAAGGACTTTCTGATGCTCCTTTGGTAGTGCTTTGGAGGTGGATGCAAATATTTCTACCTTAAGGTTGTATGGAAGTCAGTTGGTATCCTAATTCCAGATAAGGGTGTTTGGGGCTGGGAGGCCTTAGCCTAATAAAAAAGTTTATGCACTGAGCACATCAAAAATGCCATCAAAGTTGATTCGTATCCTGAAAAGCTGGCCTAAGATTATGCATAGTTTCAGTAAAGTGTTTAGCAACTTCCTTTCAGCTCTCCACCCTGCAAGGGGAAATGCAAGTTGAATGTTCTTTAATTCTTAGGTAGGCAACTGAATCACAAGATCAGGCCAGGAGTGGAAGGAATTTCAGTTCATTATTTTTCACTGCTTCATGGTGGGGATTTTTTCAGAGGCTGTATCTGTATAGAATGAAGTGCTCCAGCTCCACCATCCTCACTGCCCACTTCCCAACCAAGTGTGCATATGTGTTCAGTTGTGTGAGTAATGCCTAACTCCTTGCGACCCTATGGACTGTAGCCCACCAGGCTCCTCCGTCCGTGGGGATTCTTCAGGCAAGAATACTGGAGTGGGTTACCGTGATCACCTCCAGGGGATCTTCCCAGCCCAGGGATCGAACCCACATCTCTTATGTCTCCTGCATTGCCAGGTGGGTTCTTTATCACTAGCACCACCATACCTGCCCAAATCTGCTTGAGAATCACCTTGCACAGTTAGTCAACAGGGCAATTTTGTTCTCTGCCATATAGATATGGGTTTTTTAAGTAAGTTGTAATACACACTTACAGGCTTACAAAATATCCAAGTCACTATTTTAAAAATTGTGGATGTGGGCTTGAGAAACTGAGATGCTCTTTTGCCTAAGTTTAGATAGAGTGCAATGCTGTCCATCGCTCCCTTCCACTTTGTGTGTTGTATCCTGCTGCTAGAACGGAGACTTCTCATCTGAGCTGTGGGATGGCCATACTTCTTTTTTAGGATTGTTATGAAGATTAAATTTTAAGGCATAAGAATAATTCCTAGTAAAAGCACAGAATGATTCCTAACATGAGAAAATGATTAAATAGCTGCCTCTATATTTTTCATCTGTCTTTTCTTCTCTTTCTCCTATTTTCCACTTCTTTTCTGTCTTTTAAAAATAAGAATAGCAACTAACCTTTATTAAGAGATTAGGTATATGAGATAAGAACACAAGCCCTAAGGTCAGAGTTCCTGGCTTGCAATTGTTTATTCTATAACCCTGTGACCTGGGACAGGGTCCTTCCCTCTGCCTCAACTTCTTTATCCATAAAATGGAGTAAGATCATGACATCCAGCCCCATTACTTCATGGCAGATAGAAGGGGAAAAGGTGGACATGACGACAGATTTCCTCTTCTTGGGTTCTAAAAATCACTGCAGACCTGAAACCAGAAGACGATTGCTTCTTGGCAGGAAAGCTATGACAAACCTAGACAGCGTATTGAAAAGCAGAGACATTACTCTGCTGACAAAGGTCCATATAGTCAAGGCTATGGTCTTCCCAGTGGGCATGTAAGATTGTGAAAGCCAGACCACATAGAAGGCAGAGCACTAAAGAATCAATGCCTTCAAACTGTGGTCCTGGAGAAAACTCTTGAGAGTCCCTTGGACTGCAAGATCAAACCAGTCAATCTTAAGGGAAATCAACCCTGAATACTCTTTGGAAGGACTGATGCTGAAGCTGAAGCTCCAGTATGTGGGCCATCTGATGCAAACAGCCAACTCACTGGAGAAGTCCCTGATGCTGGGAAAGACTGAGGGCAGAAAGAGAAGAGAGCATCAGAGGATGAGATGGCTGGATGCAATAGACATGAACTTGGGCAAATTTCAGGAGATGGTGAGAGACAGGAACGCCTGGCGTCCTGCAGTTCATGGTGTTGCAAAGAGTCAGACATGACTGGGCAACTGAATAACAACAAAATACTCCTAGATTATTGTCTAGCACACATTAATAAATGTTAGCTGTTGTTATTTTTTATTATGATTTGATTACTCCAGGTCAGAGATTATGCTTAGCACTTTGGAAGCATCCATTTAGTTTTCAACATAACCCGAAGAAGTATAGGCATTATTTTTGTCACATAGATTAAGAATCTGCAGATTAGTGAAATGAGGTAACTTTAACCAAGGGTGCAGTGGAAGGGAGAGGACCCAGCACTGGAATCTGGCCACCTTACTTTTGGGCAGATGACAGGCGTAGTTCCCCCATGACAGCTAAAACTACTCTTTCTCATGGAATTGATGTTCAAATTATAGATGTGAGTGGTTAGTAAAATGTTTCTTTTGTAGACACAAACTTGATTTCTAGATGTGTTTACAACCTTTCATAGACTTCATTATTTTGTTTGTTTTTAGTTTTTTAATTATAGGCTTCCTTGATGTTGTCATAATGTTGATTTACCATTAATATCTAAAACCATGTGTATACCACAATTATGAATATATTTGTGACTCTAATTTTAATATAATTGGTTTCAGGTTCCATAATGAGAATAATTAATAACAATATTTCTTCTCTAAAAGTTAATATGCAAATTTCCAATTTATTGCTAGGTTGTAAAACATTCTGAATATTGATGTTTTATGATAAATAAGTGTGGGTTGGCAAACTTTATATCCCCAAGCAGTAAATGACATATTATTATAAGTTTTTTTTTCTTTTACTCCCATATTATTCCTCCCCCACATGAGGAAGAGATGTACTTTAAATGTAGATTATTATGAAGAGCTTCCAAGAGACTAATCCAATAACTCCAGATTTTAGCCTGTCAGACTGATTGCTTCATAAACATTGTTTGGGGCCTTGTTCCTGGAAGAGGTTCAGCTATTTTACAGCAGTTCAGCTCTTCAGAACAAAAGACTTATGCTACTCATCGTCACCTGCTGGGGATGACTATAATTCATACATAAGTACCTCCAAATTGCTGATGGTAAAGTTAAATCAGCAGCAAAAGTAAGTCCCCTGCCTGCTGTCTTGGCCATGGCAAGGTGGTGTTCTTTTGAAGGAAGCGATGGATACACTGAACTCAGTTGGTACCTCGCATGAAGTGGGAAAAGACACTAGGTTGGTACACTATTCAAACCCTGCCTATCTACCTCCTGAGCTTGTATTATGGGGAAGGAAAGAAAAGAAGGAAGGAAAGAAAAAAGGAAGGATGAAGATAATATATGAAAGAGAGTCTTAGGTGCAAAAGATACCCCATGTTCGACTTTTATGACCTCTCTCTATATATGTATAAGATACATCAATAAGGCAATCCATTCTGAGATTAATTTCAGTTAATTTATCAGTTATGTGGCAGTCAATGCTTTTTATGGTGAAAAGATCTCATTGATGAGAAGCAGATGATCAGAAAGCATCGTTGAAAAAGATTGTTCTTGTGGGTTCTATAGTGAGACTTGTCTGAGTTTTCCTTAACTTGAGTACCATCTGACAATTGTGGTAATGATGCTAATAAAGATTAATGTATTAAATTTAGAGTGTTGTACTGTACTTGGCTGGGGCTTTTTGCAACATGGTTTTTGAGCCTTGATCATTGTGTATTCACAGTAAATTTCAAATGTTCATTGCTTTTAATATCCAATAATTAGTTTATCTTTCATAGCCAAAGAATGAAATATGCAATCAGAACAATAACTGGGGTTTTGATAGATGGCCAAACCCAGGACTGACTTGACTGATTTTTAATTAGAAAGGCTGCTTAAATAGGCAAACTTTTGTTCTGAGCAATAAAATGTTGATGGATGACTGTTTGGATAAATAATTTGTAAATATTTAGGTCAATTAAAACTTAACTAAGAAATATTTGGATGGCAAAGCTGCTAACATATATCAATGAAGGGCTTTGATTCTCCATTAAAAAAAAATAACATTTTCCTATTTGAGTAATTAGAAGAATTCAACCCAAAATTTGCTGAGTTTCTGAAATATTGCTTTTAGTAGGTACTTTCTGCCACTTTATTGTTCAGCCACTGAGTCATGTCCAACTCTCTGTGACCCCATGGGTTGAGGCACACCAGGCTTCCCTGTCCTTCACCAACTCCCAGAATTTGTTCAAACTCAAGTCCATTAAGTCAGTGATGCCATCCAATCATCTCATCCTCTGTCACACCCTTCTCCTCCTGCCCTCAGACAGGAGGAGATCTGTCTCCTTCCCAGTGTCAAGGTCTTTACCAATGGTTCAGCTCTTCAGATTAGGTGACCAAAGTATTGGAATGTCAGCATCAGTCCTTCCAATGAATATTCGGAGTTGGTTTCCTTTAAGATTGATTGCCCCTTACTATAATACTGAAAAGACATTACTGGTGACAGTGGGTGTCTATTGAAAATTTCATAAGATAAACTTTATAACTAGTCAGTACATGGGTGTGCTATTGATTCGTAGTGATGTAGGCAGTTATGAATTTTGATATAAAAAATAATTGAAATTCACAAGTATGCAGCATTACTCTCATTTGCTTTCTTCTCTCTTCCATGATACTCAGTAATATATGCAAGTCAGGTGAAAGTGAAAGTCACTCAGTCGTGTCCGACTCTTTGAGACCCCATGGACTATATAGCGGAGAAGGCCATGGCACCCCATTCCAGTACTCTTGCCTGGAAAATCCCATAGACGGAGGAGCCTGGTAGGCTACACTCCATGGCGTCATGAAGAGTCGGACACGACTGAGCGACTTCACTTTCATTTTTCACTTTCATGTGCTGGAGAAGGAAATGGCAGCCCACTCCAGTATTCTTGCCTGGAGAATCCCAGGGAGGGGAGCCTGGTGGGCTGCCGTCTATGGGGTCGCACAGAGTTGGACACGACTGACGCGACTTAGCAGCAGCAGGACTGTACAGTCCATGGAATTCTCCAGGCCAGAATACTGGGGTAGGTAGCCTTTCCCTTCTCCAGGGGATCTTCCTGACCCAGGAATAGAACCGGGGTCTCCTGCATTGCAGGCAGATTCTTTCCTGAGCTATCAGGGAAGCCCTTCAGTAACATAGAGATACTAGTTAACCAAATTGGTTTATTATATATATATAATAACTTAGTCCAATTTGATGTGTGTTTGGGTGACAAAGAGTAGTACATGAGTAAATCAATGAATACAGAGTTCTTTGTTTTGTTTTTTTTTTATAATTCAGAAGCATTCTAAGAATGTTTGGTCAATCATCAATTAGGTGTTGCCAGATAGTTGAAAGTAGAAGCAGAATTGAATGGGAGGAGGTGTCAACATAGAGAATAATATCCCATCCTTTTTCAAGAGTTTGTATGTGACAGATTAAGATTCAAATTCAAAATCCAATGGATTTAAAATGGTAATTTACCAAAAGATAATTCATCTAGAACTTTCAATGTGAAGACTGTTAGCTAAAATTTGGAAAATTGCATTATACCAAGAGGCAACAAATGCTGAGTGAAAATGAGAATGCAGTTGTGGAACAAATTGGAAAGTGGGTCTTTTCAGATATACTTAAATTAAGGACCTAGAGATCATCCAGCATTAAGCGTTTGAACCTTAAATTCCATGGCAAGTTCCTTTTGAGAGACAAAAGAGAAGACACAGAGGAGAAGGCGCTGTGATCATGCAGGCAGAGACGAGAGAGAAGCTGCCTGGGGACACACAGGATTGCCAACAGCTGTCAGAGGCTGGAAGGGCCCAGGGACCATTCTCGTCTAGAACCTTCACAGTGATCACAGCCTGACCATACCTTCCTACGCTTAGTTGCTCAGTCGTGTCCAGCTTTTTGCGACCCTATGGTCGACCCTTTTGGAGCCCACCAGGCTCCTCTGTCCATGAAGATTCTCCAGGCAAGAATACTAGAGTGAGTTGCCATGCCCTCCTCCAGGGGATCTTCCCAACCCAGGGAGCGAACCCAAGTCTCCCACATTGTTAGGCAGATTCTTTACAGTCTGAGCCATCCAGGAAGCCCAAGAATACTGGAGTGGGTAGCCTATTCCCTTCGCCAGGGGATCTTCCGAACCCAGGAATCAAACCAGGGTCTCCTGCATTGCAGGAGGATTCTTTTACCAGCTGAGCTATCATGGAAGCTTACACCTTGGTTTCAGGCTAAAAGCCTTCAGAATGCGAGAGAATAAGTTTCTGTTATTGTAAGCCACCAAATTTGTGGTAACTTGATTATGGCCATACTAGGAAATTATAGTGACCAGGGTATGCCCAGATCTTTACCTTTTCTTTCCTGACCACATTTATCAAGGAAAAATTAAAACCACGTAGGGGTGACACTGAAGTCAGGTGCTTTTGTAACTCAGCTGTGTTAGGAAGCAAGGTATTGAGAGGGATAACCTTGATTAAACGTGGGATAATTGGGGCCAGTTTTGTGTCACGCTTTGTGTTTTCTTCTGGGGAGTGTAAAAGGGGATTTTAATCTGTACGTAGTATGAGTTGATGAAATACTGAAAAAATGTAGCTGCAGAAGCTCACAGAAGCCTTTTCTTTTCACCAGTGTATTTCTGCCTCTCTCCAGGAATAGCCTTATATAGGCCTTTTCTAAAATAGGCAGGAATGGCTCATTCTCCATAGAGTAAGGATTTGAAGAGTCTGAGTAGTTTTTCTGGCCCCTAGACCCTCTCTCTGGACTTCTTTTTTCTAGGTCATTTCCCCTGAATTTGACCTTTCTCGGGCATGCTAAAGTCCTCGAAACTGGCTGTTACCACGTTGAAAGTATGTGACCAACCTGTGTCTGTAATAGTTCCACTGTGGTCCCTCACGTATTGTTATGATTCGCGTTATGACATTTCTAACTGCAGAAGCCCCTGTGCGGTCAAGGGCTGATGCCACTGTCTTCCCGCTCAGCATCTTTCACTGAGTAGGCTCTAAATCGGAACAAACCCCTTGGCTTCTAGCTGACGTGTATTTTATGCACCATCCTGACTAGTTTTTACTTTACAGCTATACTATGTGACCCCTGTAGAGAACAAATGCCTTAGAGTTCAGAGGTTAAATCACAAATTCAAAGACATGATGAAAGGTGTATGTGTGTGTGTCTCCACGTATGCATGTCTGTGTTTTTCCAAGAATTAAATTATTCTGTTAGATATTTTACCAGAGATTAAATTCTGTGCTAACCAGGTCTTTAATTTATTCCTGATATATGTATTTAGTATGTACACTAATTACAAGTACAGCGTTAATCTGCTGCCAAATATTTGCATTTTTCTATATCATTAGCATTTCACATTTTTTGTTTGTTTTCCATGGCATTTCCTTATTCCCCACCCCAAATTCAATGTTATAATATGAGCAATCTATTAGCTTGACTTCGTAAAATTTGGTTTAATTATATCTTATAGACTATCTTTTAAGTAGCCAAATTTGTGAGGGCGAGTTACTATGAGAGAGTCAACAAATGGATTTTCTTACTTTTAATTCAACAGTTACTTTCTCCTACTGTATTCAAATGTTATCACCAAGAGACTAGGCATTTATGAATAAATAGGTACTGAATAAGTCCTTGTGAAATAAATTAAACTGAATGAATATATGAATCAGCCAGTGTAAGAACTTAAGAGAAACAGAAATGCTTTGGCCTTTGCCAGCCTATGAGGTACTGTTTTGTTCTAAAATAGTCTGTTTCCCTGAATTGAGTACTTTTTTATTGTTTGCTTCTAAAAAACATTCATTGAAGTGTTGCCTTTGACTTTTATTATCACTTTTCTTTTCTTTTTTTTTTCAGTGGGTTCTTTAATAACAGTTTTATTAACTTGTGTCACATACCATATAATTCAACAATTTAAAATATACGATTTACTTAATTTTTAGCATATTCACAAAGTTTATATAACCATCACCACGATCTAGTTTCAAAGCCATTTCATTATCTTAAAAAGAATCCCTATTCTCATTAACAGTCATTCCTCATTCCACCCACCCCTGACAACCACTGATTTACTTTCTGTTTCTATGAATGTTCCCATTCTGGACATTTCATGTAAGTGGAATTATGTAATATGTGGCCTTTGTGATTTTTTTTCATTTAGCATGATGTTAGCAAGGTTCATCTACCTTGTAGCATGTACTTCATTTCTTTTTATGGACAAGTAATAGGCCACTGTATGGAAATAATATCATTTTGTTTGTGCGTTCATCAGTTGTTGGACATTTGGGTTTTCACTTTTTGGCTGTTCTGAGTCATGTAATATAAATATTCATTTTCAGGTTTTTCAAGGTGGACACATGTTTTTATTTCTTTTGAGTATATTCCTAGGAGTGGAATTGTTAGGTCAAATGGTAATGCTATGTTAACATTTGAGCAACTGCCAAACTGTTTTGTAAATTGTCTCAATCATTTTATAATCTACTAAGAGTCTATGAGGGTTCTAATCTCTGTACATCCTTATCAACACTTCTAATTGTCTTTTTTTTAATTGTAGCTGTCATAGTGAGTGTGAATTAGTATCTTGCTATGGTTTTAATTTTCATTTCCCTGATGGCTGTTAATGTTGAACAACTTATTATGCATTATAACGTTGCTTTTGGAGATGTGCTTGCCTGCTAAGTCACTTCAGTCATGTCTGACACTTTGCAATGGACACCTATGGACTGTAGCTTGCCAGGCTCCTCTGTCTGTGGGATTCTCCAGGCAAGAATACTGGAGTGGAGTGGGTTTCCATGCTTTTCTCAAGGGGATCTTCCAGATCCAAGGATCAAACCTGAGTCTCCTGTGGCTCCTGCACTGCAGGTGAATTATTTACTGCTGATCCACCAGGGAAGCCCGGTTTTTGGAGATCTATATTTCAGTTCAGTTCAGTCGTTCAGTTGTGTCCTACTCTTTGCAACCCCATGGACTGCAGCATGCCAGGCTTCCCTGTCCATCACCAACTCCCAGAGCTTGTTCAAACCCATGTCCATCGAGTCGGTGATGCCATCCAACCATCTCAATCTTTGTCATCCCCTTCTCCTCCTGCCTTCAGTCTTTCCCAGCATCAGGGTCTTTCCAATGAGTCAGTTCTTCACATCAGGTGGCCAAAGTATTGGAGCTTCAGCTTCAGCATCAGTCCTTCTGATGAATATTCAGGACTGATTTCCTTTAGGATGGACTGGTTGGATCTCCTTGCAGTCCAAGGGACTCAAGAATCTTCTCCAACACCACAGTTCAAAAGCATCACTTCTCTGGCACTCAGCTTTCTTTATGGTCCAGCTCTCACATCCATACATGACTACTGGAAAAACCATAGCCTTGACTAGATGGACCTTTGTCAGCAAAGTGATGTCTTTGCTTTTTAATATGTTGTCTAGGTTTGTCATAGCTTTTCTTCCAAGGACCAAGTGTCTTTTAATTTCATGGCTGCAGTCACCATCTGCAGTGATTTTGGAGCCCAAGAAAATAAAGTCTGTCACTGTTTCCATTGTTTGCCCATCTATTTGCCATGAAGTGATGGGACCGGATGCCATGATCTTAGTTTTTTGAATGTCGAGTTTCAAGCCAGCTTTTTCACTTTCCTCTTTCACTTTCATCAAGAGGCTCTTTAGTTCTTCTTCACTTTCTGCCATAAGGGTGGTATCATCTGCATATCTGAGGTTATTGATATTTCTCACAGCGATCTTGATTCTAGCTTGTGCATCATCCAGCCCAACATTTCCCATGATGTACTCTGCATATAAGTTAAATTAGCAGGGTGACAATATACAACCTTGATGACTCCTTTCCCAATTTAGAACCAGTCTGTTTTTCCATGTTGGTTCTAACTATTGCTTCTTGACCTGCATACAGATTTCTCAGGAGGCAGGTAAGGTGGTCTGGTATTCCCATCTCTAAGAATTTTCCACAGTTTGCTGTGATCCACACAGTTTCGAATCTTATGCTCATTTTTAATTGGACTGTTTGGTATTCCATTGTTGTATTATAATATTACTTAATTCTGGATACAAATTCCTTATCAGATATATGATTTGCTGTCTTTCACTTTCTTGATGAGGTCATATGAACCACCAAAGTTTTCACTTTGATGAGGTCAGTTTATCTATTTTTGTTTTGTTCTTGGTGTTATGCTCTTGGGATCATATCTAAGAATCCAGAGTCACAAAAAATTAATCTTATGTTTTCTAATAAAAATCTTATAGTTTTAGCTCTTAAGTTTAGGACTATGACCCATTTTTTTTTTCTTAATTTTTGTTTTCAATTGTAGGATAATTGCTTTACAGTATTTTGTTGGTTTCTGCCCTACAAGAGCTTGAATCATCTATATGATCTATTTTAAGTTTTGGATATCTTGAAGTTGGGGTCCAACTTCATTCTTTTAAAATTTTTTTGAATAATTCTTCTGCATGTGGATATTCATTTGTCTGAAAATTTTTAATGAAAAGATGATTCTTTTCTGTCATGAGATCAAAGAAATATGATGCATATATTACATTAACTATAGACTCCATCCTGCTTTCCCTGTAAGCAAAGCATATTGTCTCTGGGAATGTCATGTAAAATTTAATATCGATAAATTCTAGGATATCTAATCTTAAATAACATCACATTGGAGCCTTGACCACTAATTTACTGGTTCTTTATTTATTTATTTATTTATTTAGGTTCTTTAAATTTAAGGAAGAACTCATTTTTTTCTTACTCCTCAGAGTCTCAATTCTGTTTTCCTCAAACAACCTCTCAAACAAGAATGCCTGCAATTTCTTAAGAGCAATCAGTGTTTTACAGGCCAGGCACACTCCAAATCCATAGAGAAATAATCTTCTCTAAGGCATTGAAGTCCTAGGATAACTATTAAATAAGCAATCAGACCATTTAACATTGGCCAGCACATCTCCACTTCTAACTCTTCCAAAAACTGTAAAGAGGTAATTGGTGTGTGTGTGCATATGTTAAAGGGCCCTTCGTGGTTTTTCTCAGAACAAATAAGACTCTTGACCCAGGGTTTATTTTGAAATGTCAGTTCTCCTATCTCCACTAGAGTACTTGTAATTTTTCATAAATTTTCTTGGACCTTTCAATCCCCTCATGGCTTTTGTAATATTCTCTGTATTTACCACCAACAGGCTGTGTGACCTTGAAAAGTTTCCACACTTTCTCAACCCCAGTGTCCTCATCTATAGAAGGTGCATAATGATAATGTTTAGCGTTGTGAGAATTAAATATGCCAGGGAAATGTACTTTATATGTTTATCAACATGCCTTCACCTGTTCATCTTCAAAATGTACATAAACACACCAATGCTATGCTTTCTTTTTAAAAAACTTTTCATGCATTTAAAAATATTTATTTATTTGGCTGCATTGAGTCTTAGCTGTGGCATGTGAGATCTTTTTTGCTTCACAGGCTCTCTAGTTGTGGCTTATGAGCTCCAGAGTGCATAGGCTTAGTAGTTGTAGTGTGTGGGCTTAGTCGCCCCTTGGCATGTGGGATCTTGGTTCCCAGACCAGTGATCGAACCCAGATCCCCTGCATTGCAGGACAAATTCTTAACCACTGGACCACCAGGGAAGTCCTTATCTCCTTTGTCTACTAGTACTCCAGTACTTTGTAAGTGCTCTGGTCCTAGTGTGGTTTTGTCTGGGTCTCTCACTGGTTATTGTACACTCTCAAAATCAGACTGAATTCATGATTTTACATTTTACTCAGCATTAAACTTGGTAGATTTTCCAAGGTTTCAACAACAGTTAGCAGTTGGTCTCAGATATTAAGCTTCATGGCCCTTGAACCAACCATTGATCAACCTTAGTGTAATTCAACCTTAGTAATCACAATCTAACATTTCTACTAAGTAATTATCTATACTGGTAGGAAATTGTTAATCCTCCTGCATATTTGAAAAATTAAGTACCTTTGGGAAATACTACCACATCCTCCAAGTACATGTGTTGTGAAAAACTGAGTTATCAATACTCAGTGTGGAGATTTCCTTTGTGTGTTTGTTTTTCTTCCTTCCCTTAAATATTTAATGAATACCAACTAAGTAGTAAGTGCTATGTTAGATGAGGCGGAACACATCAGTGAACTGGACAAATATGAAGCTTACATCCTACAAGGAAGACAAACATTGGGCAACTAACCACGGTGGGGTGTTAGGAAGGTCGAAGGTCTTGATTTCTAAGGAACATCAGACAGAATAAGCAGCAATGGAAAGAGAATGGAGAGATGACCTGAAAGTAGTGTTTGAAAACTGATCAAAGCAAGCATTTAGTGCCTATTTCTTAACAACACTGTACCCATACACAGAGAAACTGACATTGTTGGGTGTCAGAAAGGACAAACCACCAGTTGTAGAAAGAGAAAACATTTCATGAATTTAGGAATTTAGACAATGGGAAAGTAAGAGCCTCCCAGAATTTTATCTCCTGTCTGTAGCTTTTCCAAATGAATCCTACTCCCTGTCTCCCTCTCCTCACCCTCTATTCCCAGAAAATCATGTCTTATCACCACTTCTTCCAAATCAAAGTCAAAAGATACAATAAGGATTTGTGGGGCTTTGGTGCAGAATTCTAATATTAACTGCCTCTGCCACACTGGCTAAAGTGGTCTTCCTCAGTGCTGTCTTTTCAGTCCTATGTTGATTTCCTTTATGTGTCCCCTAGTAAGAGTCTATATCTATCAGTCTGTCTGTTGCTCATCACTCCCACCAGAAGCTTTACTGATGCCTTGCTTTCTTCAGTACATTTTTGTTGGATAAGCAGCCCAGTAAGTCATTCTACATGGAAGCAAGGATTCCAGAGAGATGCTTCTAGGAGTGGCAACCTTGAAAGCTTAACTTGTACAGCTCAACATGCAAATAAATTCAGAGACAAAAATAAATGTGCTTTCCTTTGAGAAGGGATGTTGCTCTGCAGGAGGAGAAAGGAGAGCTCCCAAAGACTGTTTACTCTGTTATCATGTGGCTGCTATGCACATAACTTTTTGATCAGAAGGATGTTTTGACCACGTCTGATGAACAGTGGTCATGTGCTTGGTTTTGAAAATAGACCCATCGTTGATATAGTCAAAAAATGTAGATTTATAGAAGTGCTGTTTATCACCTTTTGTAGTTATTTAAATATGCAGCTAGTTGTTTGAGTATTCATTTAGTGATCCTGTTGGCAGATAATAGAGATAATAATTAGTCTGTGGAATACTTCAGGGTGGAAAATGCAAGGCCCACTGGAAAACTGCTTCTACCATTGAGAGTACCAAACTAGAAAGCCCCAGATGCTGGGTTCTGATCCCCTGTCTTTCTCTGATTTGCTCTATGACCAACATCTTAATGGGTTTCCCTCATGGCTCAGCTGGTAAAGAATCCGCCTCCAATGTGGGAGACCTGTGTTCGATACCTGGGTTGGGAAGATCCCCTGGAGAGGGGAAAGGCTACCCACTCCAGTATTCTGGCCTGGAGAATTCCACAGATTATGCATACAGTCCATGGGATCGCAAAGAATCTTAATAATGACAAGGAGCAAAGTATTGAATGTGCGTTTACTTTGGCAGCTCTGTGACTTCCCAGGGGCTTCCCTGGTAGCTCAAATGGTAAGGAATCCACCTGCAATGTGGGAGGCCTGGGTTTGATCCCTGGGTTGGGAAGATTCCCTGGAGGAGGGCGTGGCAATCCACTCCAGTATTCTTGCCTGGAAAATCCCTGTGGACAGAGGAGCCTGGCGGGCTGTAGTTCATGAGGTGGCAAAGAGTCGGACTTGCCTGAGTGACTGAACACACAGCGCAGCTCTGTGACTTCCCTGTCCTGAGGGCCCGGCATGCAGCACCGTGCTCCCCAGGCAGCAGGCATTCAATAAAAGCTCTTAAATTAAATAGCTTACACTTAGTATTTTTGCTTTTTTTTTTCTCTAGCTGGTTAGAGGCAAGAAGAACTTAAAATATCATGCAGCAGTACATGTGTGATGTCATTTACGGTTTGCCAACCAAATGTTGAAGCTAGAAAACATTTGTGTATAAATGTTACATGAGTTGAGGTTTTTAAATTGATGAAATGTAAGTAATTTGGGCAAAGAGTGGCACTTAGAGATGAACGAATGTATTCCATCTGCAAAGCCTTCATGTTTATTACTTTGAGTGTCATTGCCATTTCCTGCTGGAAGTTAAGCATCACACATGTATCCTTCATTTGACCAAGTGGCCTTGATGCCTCTAAAATGAATTGTAAATCCGGGAATATAAATTACAATCACATCATAAGAATCTTCCTCTTAACCTTGGCGATGATGTGAAATAGTGCATTTTAAGCTGGTTTGGAAGGTTAAGAAGGAAATCTTGTTTTAGTTGATTAATATTTCATCAGAGTCAATGTTGCTACAGTTAGCAAGTAGGTGATTTGACTACTTGGCTCAATATTCAATCTGTTAACTACAAGTTGTCTTTTATTTGAAAGTGTGTTTATTAAAAAGAAGCAAAAAGGAAAATTGTTGAAGTATTTGCTGGTTTGCTGGCACAGTCTTGTTTAGGCAGCTGTAGAGAGTTAAGGAAATAAATATGGAGGAGCTTGTCCTCAAATTGCCTCCAAAACAATGCTAATGATTTCCCCTGTTTTTTCTTGGCACTGAGGACTGTAAAGCCAAGGAAACTGTCACTCTGTCTGCAGAGTATGTTTTGGTTCTTCCTGTCAGTGGCTTGCTCTACTTTCTCCCTGATAATCTAAGATACCACTGTGACGCCTTGGAAAAATAACTAATAGCTAAAATGCCTATACTGTTTAGAAAGCACTTTCACATCTGTCGTTAACTTTGGTCCTCACAAAGGCCCGTGAGGTATGATTTATCATCATTATCATCCCACCATACAGCTGTGGCATGGGTGCCTCAACATGAGAAGCTGCTTCCTCAGATTCCCACCACTAACGAGTGTCAGGTCTAGGGATCAAATTTCAGACTTGGGACTTCAAGTCCTAATGTCTTTCCACTATCCCACGGTGTTATTTTTAGTTAAAACGGGCTCCTTTCTTAAGTCAAATCAAGGGATCTTTGCTCATGAGGTGTCTGATGTCTGTCATTATTTTGTGAAGAAGATATTTGGGGGTGTACCTTCAAATCCATGTTCCCAGAACTAGTGTCTAGTGAGATTGTACCATATATATATATATATTTTTAAAGGCAGAATTCACACAATTTAAAGACAATTTTTTTTTCTCCTGACTTGATATCCTTCTTCTAATGTTTAATGTTAAGGAATTTTTTTCTTTTATAAATTGATGACAATAGAAGATGGTGGTGAGAGTGGTGGTTGTTTTAAACACCAATACTTAGAAACATCTGGGTTAGTTTAATACACCTCCCTTTTTACAAATAAATCTGTTGCCCCATTAAATCCAATAGACTATAAACTAGTGTTTTTAAAAACAACATGAGCTGATAGAATAAGTGGCAGGTAAACTGCTCCTTACTGGCAGTATCAACCCTTAGAAAACGTAAGTAGAGTCAACATCCGCAAGGAGCAGACTTGAAAGTACCAGCACGCTTTCTGTGGGCATCAATGCCTGCTTCTGTGGTGCTCCCTGGAGGCCATCTCTTGGGCCTTATCACCTGTATTATGTCTTATTTTCAGGGTTAGATTAATTATATCCTGTTACTGAAGAAGAAAGGGCTTCCCAGGTGATGCTACTGGTAAAGAACCCACCTGCCAATGCAGGAGATGTAAGACGTGTGGATTCAATCCCTGGGTTGCAAAGACTCCTGGAGGGGAGGGTATGGAAACCCACTCCAGTATTCTTACCTGGAGAATTCCATGTACAGAAGAGCCTGGCAGGCTACAGTCCGTAAAGTCACAAAGAGTCAAACACGACTGAAACGACTTAGCGAGCACTGAAAAAGGAAAGAGTACCTTCTCTTTATCTCTTCCCATTTAGTTTTGGAGGCAGCTATTGGAGCTTTACAACCGTTTAGAATGAGGCAGTGTCTTGCCTTTTGCACCTACGCACATCCCCATCCTTTAACCCAGGCAGCCAAAGAAGAACCCCTCACCAGTTAGGCTCCATAAAAGACAAGGACTCTTACAAGCTGCCAATGTTTGAAAATCATTATCTCCTTTTTATCCGACTTCTTTCTGCACAGCTATTACACACATGTCACTACACTAGCCCGAAGGAAGGTGGAAAATAAATGAATAGAAACAATCCAGAGATAACAGTCCAGTCATTAGACTGGACTCAGCAAAGGGATGTAAAATTCAAGTGTCATGTGGTTAAGAACTGCTATTTAAAAAGCTGATGTGGTGGGAATAGCAAGAGTTTAAAAGCAACACTCAGTGGATAGCAAGGCGTTCAGAGGGATTCTGTTACCATCTGAGGCACAGCTGAGGGACCCTGCTACTAGAAACAACAGATTACTTCAGAAGACACGGGCCATGCTGGTATAGACCACATGTTTTATTCTGATATCCTTGTTTTCTTTGGTCTGCTTTTCTATTAAAAATCCAGGGTGGGAAGCCCATATGATTGAAAAATACTGCTTCTCCTGCACCAGTAGTGTCTAGAAGTAGGCATGTTCTGGAATAGAGCATGAATGAGTCACACGGCTTCCGGGGATTTGTTTTCCAAGTCAGCACTGAAAGCAAAATATAAATGCATTATTCCAAATGACCCTCAAAATTCCCTGAAGTTTTGGGTCTAGATGCCCACATTGGAAACAAGCATGCTGTTCTTACTTTCACCAGGATGAGAACATACAAGTAACTGTTTCCTTGGCTTAGCGTCAGATGAAGAAGTTAGTTTAGGATTAAGTGAACCTGTTGAATGAAAGATAGATATATTTAAATATAGAAAAGATACTCCTTTTGTGTGAAGCTGCTGAAAATGGAACTAAGTAATAAAATAGATGTTTGTGCCCCATCTCTTTTTTGAAAATTTATTTGGCTGTGCTGGCTCTTAGTGGTAGCAGGCAGGATTTTTTTTTTTTTTTTTCTTTTTTAGTAGTGACATGCAGACTCTTTAGTTGCATGTAGGAATTTAGTTTCCTGACCAGGGATTGAACCCAGGTCCCCTGCATTGGGAGTGTGGAGTCTTAGCCACTGGACCACCGAGGAAATCCTATGAGTTTTCATAAAGATGGCTCTATCTTTAATGCAATACAGGATATTATCCAGTTGAGTTCATGGCAGGCAGAACTGCCCACGCTGTTTATACAGCTGTCTCTTCTGTCTAATATGTACCACCCCACAGTGCGGCCCCTGACAAGTTGTTCTGTGCCCGTTTCCTTCTCTTTAATGGGGATGATGTTAGTATCAATGACTGTTTTAGAAGATTCACTGAAACGAAGTATACGGGCATAGTTTCTTCCACTTTTAAAAGTATGACATGCCTTGTTAGAAAAAGACAATTATAAAAGATCTAAGAAGCAATGTCTGAAAGGAGTAAACATTACTGAGAGGAATCTTGCACTCTAATAGGAGAGAAAGGTATAAAGGTATTAATAAAGTATTAATTTCAGGAAGTTATGTTCTTGTTTAGTCAGCTAAGTTTTGTCTGACTCTTTGTGACCCCATGGACTGCATTACACCAAGCTCCTGTGTCTTCCACTATCTCCTAGAGTTTGGTCAAATTCATTTCCATTGAGTTGATGAAGGTATCTATCCATCTCATCCTCTGCCACCCACTTCTTCTTTTGCCTTCAATCTTTCCCAGCATCACGATCTTTTCTAATGAGTCGGTTCTGCTCATCAGGTGGCTGAAGTGTTGGAGCTTCAGCATCAGTCCTTCCGGTAAATATTCAGAATTGATTTCCTTTGGGATTGAATGGTTTGATCTCCTTGCTGTTCAAGGGACTCTCAAGAATCTTCTCTAGCATCTTAATTTGAAAGATCAATTCTTTGGTGCTCAGCCTTCTTTATGGTACAACTCACATCCGTACATGACTACTGAATAAACCATAGCTTCGACTGTATGGACTTTTGTCAGCAAAGGGATGTCTCTGCTCTTTAATACCCTGTCTAGATTTGTTGTAGCTTCCCTTCCAAGGAGCCAGGAGGCTATACCATGCATGAAAAGACTGCAGTGTGCATAGTATATTGTGGAAGTGTGGAGGGGCAGTATACAAACTATTCTGGGAGGGCCCAGAATGCCCCCAAGAGGGACAGTGACTGAGCCTCATATTGACAGATGGTTGACAGTTAAAGAGGCCCAGAATTGGCAGGATGTTTAATACAGCACAAGCTATAAAGGCAAGCAAGCCTGACTCTGCACTGATGGGCGGGGCGATGGAAACACTCCATACATCAGGGCTGTCAGGTATGAGCTGGGCAGTGGGAGGCCAGGAGAAAGGTGAGATGGAGAGGTAAGGGCCGGGTATGGGGCCACACTTGATGTAATGAACTTGAGTTAGTTTCTTTTGGAGAGGGATGATTTTGAAGGTAATTTTAAGCAGCAGAATGATATAATCAGGTTTCTGCATCTCAGGAATTTACTACGTGGCTTCATTTTGGAGTGTGCATTTAAGGGGTTGAAATGCCAGAGTCTAGAGAAACACTTAGGATGACTTTTGAATTCCAGGCAGGAAATGCTGAGAGTCTATCCTAAAGACACAAGCAGAAGATAATGAATGAGGTATCTTGTACAAAATATTTATGGGATAAAATCATTAGGGTTTGGTGGATGGTTTGAGTGTGTGTGAGGAGGGAGAGTGGAAGAGATAAAGTGACTTGTGAGTTTTGTCTTGCATGGTGGGGTGTCATTGAGTTTGGAAGCAGGTTAGGGTTGGAGATTAAGAAGGCAAATTTACTTTCAGACATACAAAGTCATGATTTATTATCTGAACTTGGGCATTTATGAATGTAAAAAATGCCATTATTAATAATTTTGCCAGGACAATACATGTAAACTGCAACTATCAAGGGAAACCTAGAAAGTAAAGTCACCTTATCCATAGGACATTCAAGAATGTATGAATGTCTATGCTAATCAGACTATTGAATATAAGAGGATAATACATCAACAGGATTGAAGATTTACACTAAGGATACATGCTCTTAAAGGTTAGAATTAAAATCATGAGAGTGAATAGGTTGCCTAAAAAAAGAACAGTGAGCCAAGGGCACCATAGGGAACACTAGTATTTAAAGGGAAGGGAAGTTTGAAAGAATCCACAAAGGAGATGAAGAAAGAAACAGCAGAGAGGTTTGGGAGATGGATGTGGGTATAGAGCAGACAATTTCAGAAAGAGATTGAAAATGTCCAGTGCAGCAAAAGCAATGAAATCAGTTAGGAAAATAACTAAAACATGCCTATTTGGTTTGGCAAGAAATAGATGATTTCGCCAGTGACTTCAGGTGGAGCTGAGGAGCATATCCCGATGAGGTGGGGTGAAGAGTGAGTGGAAAGTAAAGAAGTTAAGGAAGCACAGGTGCACCAAGAGAAGGAAAGAGAAAGAGAGAGAAATAGCCAGAAGGAATATAGAGTCAAAGGAAATTTTGCTTTATAGATTTTTCTAAGTTGGCATACATTTACATATTTAATAGACCATAAGGCAAGTTGGAAGATAGTTTTTTCCAATGTATTAGTACTGACTTAGTTCAAGTTTAAAGTTTGTAATGTTTTCATTCAATAGCAGTACTAGCTCACTTATGTTTTACTTTGTACTTAGCCTTATAACTACTGTTAAATAGAGACATGAATGAAATATGCTTATTGGGTATTTTCCATGCTATCCTGCTGCAGAATTATTGGGTTGGCCAAAAAGTTTTTTCTGGTTTCTCTGTTATGTCTTATGGAAAAACCTGAACCCTTATTTTGGCCAACCCAATATTTGCAAACACCTGGAAACTGAAGGAAGACCTCAGAAGGGTGATGCATGTATGATTCTGGGTGAAGATGAGACTGCTGCAGGGTTTTCTTAAAGCTAGAAGGTAGATACATTGGGGGAAAAAATGTTGCATTAAGATAAAGTCATAGCAGTGGGTTAAGTTAGTGAATGAGAAAAGCATGTTTTAAGAACTTTTTGCAGTAAGTCTCCACCACTGATTTCCTTATCTTTGGATGAAAAATGTGTCCTCCCTTCTGAGAAATCTGTAGATGGTGAGGTTTAGATGTTACCAACCTCTGTTAATGATGAAATGTTCACTTCAGCTCAGGAGGCTTTAAAAAAAAAAATCATGGGAATATAGTTGCTTTATAGCACTGTGTTCTTCTCTGCTATACAGCAGAATGAATCAGCCATATGTATGCCTGTATCTCCTCTTTTGTGGATTAGCTTCCCATCTGGGTCACCACAGAGCATTAAGTAGCTTCTGCTGTGCTCCACGGAACGTTCTCACTCGTTGTCTGTTTTATCCATAGTAGTGTATTGACGTCAAGCCCGGTCTCCCAATCCATCCCACCCCCACTTCCCCATCGTGGTGTCAGTACATTATTTCTCTACATCTGTGTCTCTATTTCTGCTTTGCACATAGGTTGGTCTATACCATTTTTCTAGATTGCACATATATGTGTTAATAGTAGACTTTTGACCAGAACGTATCCTAGTTCAGGACAGATATGTCAGTACCACCCGCCAGTCTCCATTTTCACTGCAAAGCTTGTTGCTTTCTCAGCAACATACCATTCCCACAGCAAATCCTTGTTTCTCTTCCACAGGACTCTGTATCTCCTTTCCGCAACCTTCAAAGTTAACGGATCACTCATTGTCTCCCTGTGCTCAAGTGAAGGAGAAACTCCTTTGCCCTACACACTGACTAAAATATGATGGTTACCGTTCACTCTGTTAGCTCTTGAGAACATTTAGACAGAAACTGATATTTTCTCTTTTTCGAGTTTTAAAAAGCCTTCAAGAGGTGCTGACCTTTGTTCTTGTGTGCTAGATATAAAAGGTGTGGAGGTTAAGGCAGCAAAAAAAAAAAAAAGGACATATGTGCTCTTTCAGACTAGTGAGTATCCTTTTGCTTTCATTTGTGAAGACTCTAAGAGAGATGACTGTTAGAGGACTTTAGGAATCAAGGTGTGACCATAGACTGTAAAGTAATGTCATATGGTTCAAGATGTTTATTGAATATGTTTTCTCATTTCCACTAACCATCTAGAATATGAAACAGATTCTTTGTGGGGGCAGTTTACAAAACAGCCTGTGGTTCTTGAAAGATTCCCAAGATCCTTATGTTGGTTTCCATAGAACCATGAACTGAACAGTCCTTATCCTTTGGAAGTAGAGATGGTTGTTTCAGCTTTGCAGAAGACTGGTTATGCTTGTCAAGTTCACCCAGCATCCTGCTGGCGCTCTTTATTGATCATGTGCTCTGTGGGGTAGTAATGACTTTCCAGCAGGCATAAGTGATGGTCTGCTTTTGCATCTTAAAAGCATTAATCATGTATGATATGATCCATATGCTCTGTACAGTTACTAGAACAATTAAGCGTTCACATGGACTCCTTTAGGGCACTGCTTTAACTTGTTTCAGAGTTCAAATAACTGCTTTGTGTTTTCATTCCCGACTAGTTCATACTTACAGTTCTGTTTTCAAGCCTCATTTCTTCAGTTCCTCTTTCACTAACATCACCCTCTTCCCCATGCAAAACTCTTTTATATGACAAGTTCCTGAAGAGGCACACTGTCTCTGACGACCCTCTACAAAGCCATTTCCTACCATTTAACTTCTATGCATGCATGCGTGCATGCTCAGTCACTAAGTGAAGTCTGACTCTTTGCGACCCCATGGACTGTTGTAGCCTACCAGGCTCCTCTGTCCGTGGGATTTCCCAGGCAAGAATATTGGAGTGGGGTTGCCATTTCTTTCTCCAAGGGATCTTCCCAATCCTAGGATTGCTTTACTCTGTATAACATTCAAAAATTTTTCACCATGGCAGTTATTATCGCACTCAGGGATCATCACCTTTTTATCTTATATACTAAATTATTGTCTGTTTCCTTCACTACAATATAAGCTCCATGAGAGCAAGAATCTTTTCTTTTGTATTCGCTGCTGTGATATCAATACCTGGCATTGTACTTTAACCATATAGGCAGTTGGCTTCCCAGCTGGTACAGTGGTAAATAATCCATCTGCCAATGCAGGAGATGTGGGTTTGATCTCCGGGTCAGCAAGATCCTCTGGAGAAGGACACTCCAATATTCTTGCCTAGGAAATCCCATGGACAGAGGAATCTGGCAGGCTGTAGTCCATGGGGTTGCAAAGAGTCAGACACGACTGAGCATCACATACATACACTAACAGGCAGTTAGCAGATATTTGCTGATTGAAATATAATTCTCTTTAGGTAAAGCTAGCCATTTTACTTTGTAACTTGCATTTTGTACATTCTTATTTCATAGCATATCTGTGGGACATGCCCTCTCCCTTTAGTAGACTTGATAGACTGAACTCTTTGCCAGAAGGGACTGTCTTCCTCATCTTTTTCCCTAGCACTCAAGCTTTGTACTGGAGAGTCAGTGCTCAATAAATATATGATGAATTACCTGTCAGGATCCACTGCATTACGTTTTATTTGAGAAGATTTTGCTGAGCCCATAGGTTTCTAATACCTAGGTTATGCATGTTTGCTAATTGGAAATAGATATAGCCCTTTCATTTGATCTTTTAGGGAAATGATGTAAAGACCAAATTTAGTCATGAGAGAACTGGAGATAGTGACTTGTGGTTACCATTGGAAACATCTTCAACTGATATTTCTAATGCTGTGTTTGGAGGTTTTGCCAGGGAGTGTAGCTGCTTATCAGTCTTTACCTGAGTAAAGGTGTGCTTTAACTAATGAACCTGGAGTAGATTACGCATCTGAAACCAGGCTAGGTGCTCCTGACCCACTCTGGCAGCAGCAAAGGTCAGGAAGAGCAATTGATAGCTAAGTTCAGGTTACTGAAGTTACTCTCAGCTTCCCCAGTTCCTATAAACTGATTCACCTCACAGGTAACCAAGAGCGTGGGCTCTACTGTTAACCAGTGCAGGCTTTCTGACATATCAGTGGGCAAACGGGAGTCATGAACTCTTGGTTTATTTGGGAGATATCTCACCCAAGAAATCTTCAGGCCGGCAGGTCTAATATATGTCCTTTTACACAACATAAACTCTTTGCAATATTACTAACACGTTTTTAAACATGCCTAGCTGTATAATTGTATCTTTTCTGTATGAAGCTCTTTTAAATAAACATTTCTCATTCAGTGACTTAACCCAGGGATCTCCAATCTCCGGGACCTAATGCCTGGTGATCTGAGGTGGAGCTGATGTAGTAATAATAGAAATAAAATACACAATAAATGTAATGTGCTTGAATTATCTCAAAACCATCCTTCCCTCAGTCTGTGGAAAAATTGTCCTCCATGAAACCAGTCCCTGGTGCCAAAAAGGTTGGGGACCACTGACCTATTACTCTGACTTTGTATCTTAATTCAGTAGTATTTTTTACTTCTGATCAATAGTACCTATCTTCTAGTTTTAAGAAAAATCTATCCCAGAAATACTTCCTATTATCTATATTCTGTGAATATGTAAGAGAAAACTATGATATAATTGTGCTAAATATTTTCAATCTGATGAATTGCTTAGGATTTCTCTAAGCCAAATACATTAAATTATATTCCAAAAATGTGAGCCACCAACTGATTTTTGAGAAGCCAATTTGTCATTGATAGATGCATGGATAAGAAAGACATAGTGTGTATGTATGTGTGTGTGTGTGTGTGTGTGTGTGTGTGTGTATGTACACACAATGGAATGTTACTCAGCTATCCAAGAATGAATTATTGTCATTTGCAACAACATGGATAGATCTAGAAGGTGTTATTGCAAAGTGAAATAAGTCAGATCGAGAAAGACAAATACCATATGATCTCGCTTACATGTGGACTCTAAAACACACACACACACACACAACAAGCAAAACAACAAAAACAGACTCATGAGTACAGAGAACAGATGAATAAGTGCCAGAGGAGAGTGGGGTAGGGAGTGGAGGAAGTGGGTGAAGGGAATTAAGCTGTACCTACCTCCAGTTATAAATAAGCCACAGGGATGTGATATTCAGCATAAGGAATATGGTCAATGATATTATAATTACTTTGCATGGGTCCAGAAGATAGTTCCTAGACATATGATGGTAGTCATTTCATAATGCATGCAAATATCAAATCACTGTGTAGTAAGTACACCTGAAAATAATATTGTAGGTCAATATTTCAATTTAAAAAAAAATTAAGCAAAGTCTGCCTGAAAATCTCCTATGCTCTCAGACGTAGACCACTCGGATTTCACTATTGTTTCTCCCTGTTTATAGCATATAGAATCCTTTAAAATCCCTATTGCTGTCACTCATATCCATTATAAGAATTTTAATTTACTCTAACCATAACTACATTTAATAAATGCTATTTCAGACAGGAAATGGAACTATTATAGTGATGAACTCCTTTCCCCTAGTTATTAAAGGAATCTCTTTTTATCATGCTGATTCTTTTCAACTTATTATAATGCATGGAATAACCAATAAAGTTGGGTTCAGTATAATGTGAGAGAGAGGGGAAGAAAACAGCCTACACATAATAGCTGACTTTTAATGAGAATTCTTGAGGGCTTTGACCAAGCAGATCCAAAATAATTTATCCGTGATAGTAGCAAAAGCAAATTACTCACAGATTATACTGTTAAGGACTGTTGCAATATTCCCAAGACTATAATTCTATCTCTCATAGATGTGCTAGAATAAACTTTATAACTTTTGTTATTAGTTGCTAAGAAACAAATTATAACTGCAACTCAGGTTCTCTACTGTGTCAGCCTCTTAATGCTCCATAGTGGCATTTATTTACTTCAGATGATTAAATGATCAACAAAGTAATTGTTTTAAATATAATTGACAACAAAACAACTTTCAGAAAGCAAGCCAGCCATGTTTATATGATATTTATTCGGGGGGTGGTGCTAGGAGTCAGGGAGTTAGAGTAATGATTTTATTGACATCAACATGTTGAAACAACTTGAAACTTTGACAGACATTTAATGGCTTTCTTTTCTGATGATTGGTTATTAATTAGAAATCAATTTTACTGTTTTTTTAAAAAACTAAGTATGTTGGAATAAAAGGGACATTTGTAAGAGTAGAATGAGACTGATGAGAGTTCACGTGATAGATTTCACTTAGCAGCTGTGGCTAACTCTGCATATATTATTCAATTTTCTCAAAACCTGTGTTCTATTCAGAAGGAAGAGTTTAATAATACATACCTTGCAATGGGGAATAAAGAGGATTATGTATTTTTCCAGTTTTATTGAGAAATAGCATATATCACTGTATATGTACAAGGAATACAGCATAACGGTTTGACTTACGTAATATTTTGGAATGATCACCAGAATAGTTACAGTTAACATCCGTTATCGGGTAGAGACATTGTATAAAAAAAAAAAAGAAAACTTCTTTTTTGATGTGAGGATCATTTGCTTAACAACTTTCCTGTTTTGCATATAACACCTGACATCCCTAGTACTTGTTTATCTTATATTGAAAGTTGGCATCATCTGACTACCTTCCTAGTTCACCTGAGTTTTCTTCTTGTTTCTGATTTGTAGTTTCATGCCATTTTGTTTAGAGACGATACTTGGTATGATTTCAGCATTCTTGAATTTGCTAAGACTTGTTCTGTGGCCTAACATATGGTCTATTCTATAAAATATTTCATGTATACTTGAGAAGGGTGTGTGTTCAGCTCTTGTTGGATAGAATGTTCTACATGTGTCTTTTAGGTCCAGGATTATGTGTTTGAAGAATCTAGAAGCCACGCAGCAAGTTATAGTAGTTATTTGTGTTCTTATTAACTCCTCAAATTAGGAGAGAAAATTCTTAAAATGTTTATAAAAGCCTTCAGAAGAATTAATGGCTAATAAGGTGATTTAGCAATGTATTACTTCAAGTTAGTCAGATGTGTACCCTTAATAGGCCATATAAAAATTAGTGACATGAGAAACTCATCAATTTATTCATTGATTTGAAGAGTTAGCTGAATATTATTATAAGATTAAACATCACTGATACCCTGGTTAAGAAATGAGGGCAGTCTTAGTCCCACCAACTGTAGTGGGCGCCATGTGACAGAAACAAAAGTAGTGTGTATGTCTGACTCATAGTCTGAGTATTGTATATGAGATTATTATACATGAGATCAAGA
This sequence comes from Dama dama, assembly GCF_033118175.1. Classification (NCBI taxonomy): domain Eukaryota; kingdom Metazoa; phylum Chordata; class Mammalia; order Artiodactyla; family Cervidae; genus Dama; species Dama dama. Next base: position 28,788,550 of record NC_083704.1, on the reverse strand, counting down.
GAAAAATAATTGTCAAAAAAATACACATTGTCAGGGTCAAATGTTGATACAGAATGATTCTAAATATTTTCATTCAAGCACCTTGCCCTTGCCATTAACATCTTTTCTCATATTAGACATCTAGTGCCTGAGTACATGGATGTTTTCAGGGTAAGAGATCATTTATGCCTGTTAGCTTCTGTGAAATTGATTTCTCACACCTACTTTATTCCTCCAGTAAACACATCTATAGTATCCAAAGGGCCCTGGACCCTCCAACCCTCTGTATGTTCAATATGAGTGTGTTTTCTTTTATATGTTTTATATTTGGTGTTCTGCCTAAGAGTAAAGAACTCTGGGGTGTGTGTGTGTGTGTGTGTGTGTGTTAAGTTTTTTCTCTAGAAAGTAAGCAGGGTTTTAAGCTTCTCTTCCAGACATAGAATTTATAACAACCATGGCTGCTGTTGAGCTCCTCTTGATGAGACATGTTATTCCATCATCTTGATCTTCTATGTAATATGAAGTTAAACCCAACCTGTCTCACTCATTTAATATTTATTTTTACCCCTATATACAGGGGTGTTTGTAGCCTTTGTTCTGCTTTATATATTGTCTTGCTCTTAAAATCCTATTCTTACATTAAAAAAAAAAGTCCCACTGTCATGTATATTATAATACATTTTCATTTCCTGGGAAAGTGAATTATGGTGCTATTTATCATATAAAATTAAATAACCTTCTTGTGAGTTCCTGCATCATGAATTTTAGTCAATGTGAATTCCTTGCTGATTTTAATTCTCTCTCAAAATTCCAAGCCCAGGTTAAGTTAAAAAAAATTCTCATCTGTACTTAAATACCAGCTAAGCACGTGACACTGTACTAGGGGCTCTGGAAAACAAGAGGCACATTAAATATGATCCTGCCAAAATCTCAAATGAGTAGAAAAGTGAGAAATGAAAAGAAATGTACATGGAGTGCTTAGGTTCAGATGAAAAGAAAAGAAGCTAATATGCCATAAGGTCGACTGAAATAGAATATCTGCGAGAAACCTAAACAAGAAATAAAAGTGCTTTTAATCTTAATTCCAGTGAGTTCAAACTTGCTGAATTCGGTAAATACCATTTGTATTCTTTATTCTTCTAAAACCTTCATTTGAAACCTCCTTTTGAAACTAGGGAGAAAATACTCTTCTAAGTTTATCATCATTAACAAATCAAATATAAAACACTTTAAAAACTTCTTTTTTAATGGAAAAGAATAAGCTAATAATACTGTTCTCTGAATCAGATCCAAACTGTATCCTACAGATATATATGTGAAGTGGGCAAGATAGTGGGAACGCTGTGTTAACCCTTTTATTCTGCCTACCATGGAGCAACTTTCTACTAAACGATTTCTAGTAGCAGCAAATAGCTGATTTATAACTGATAACTGATTCCTACCTTATTTTTCTTTATTATTAAAAACTGTATTTATTTATTTTTTTTATTTTTGGCTGTGCTGGGTCTTTGCTTTATGTAGGCTTTCTCTAGTTTCAGAGAATGGGGACTTCTCTTCACTGAGGTATACGGGCCTCTCATTGCAATGGCTTCTCTTGTTGCACGGGCTCTAGGCTCATGGGCTTCAGTAGTTGCAACATGCTGGTTCAATAGTTGTAACATGCTGGTTCAGTAGTTGTGACTTGCTGACTCTAGGGCTCATGGACTTGAGTAGTTGCACAGGGGCTCATTAGTTGTGACTCATGGGCCCTAGAGCATTAAGGCTTCCCTAGTTGTGGTGTGTGGGCTCTAGAGCACGAATTCAGTGGTTGTGTCACATGGGCTGAGTTGCTCCACAGCATGTGGGATCTTATCAGACTAGGAACCAAGCCCATGCTTCCTGCATTGACAGGCAGATTCTAACCACAGAACCACCAGGGAATTCCTAATTCCTACCTTCTTATTGAATGATTTTTCATGGGAAGGAGTAGCCAGTTCATAAAGGGTTCTGCCTCCCTTACTAACAAAGAATTAGCTTAAGTCCCTGAAAGTTCTGGTCGTTTTTCTAAGAAGTCATGATACACCACTGGGCAGACAGGAGACCAGATGCCATGATTCAGTTTGGGGATTATAAGCCAAGAGCACTTTACTTTGAACATCTTTTTTAGTGTTCATTCCCTGTGGCTTCCAGCATAAACTACTACTTTACTTTATCTCTCTGTTCTTTAATGCATAATAAAAAAGAAGAAAAGCAAGGCATATATGCTAGAGCCCTGTGGTGAGGAAAAGCAACTTGACATGTATGAAATGCATTCAAAGGAGATCATAATCTTAGGGCTAAAAGGTGATCTGAAATCAGTTTTGTATTTCTGTTGAGTGTCCTGACCTGATCCATGTATTTACTTAGCTATGAAAGGAATCCCCGTTCGAGAACAGCTTGGGTCAAGAGCACTGACATAATTTCCTAATTGTAAAGGTTGAAAATGGTGGCACCTTAGAAATGCATATTGAAGAAAGCTTTCTGGTCACCCTTTGCCCATCATACCTGTGGTTTGCACATTGGTGTCCCCTCTTTTTCTCTAGAGGTAAAACATTTAGATTTTCATGGAAAGCTAAGGATCAGAAGGAGAAGTAGAAACCAAATGAAGTAGCTAGAAGATAATTGTGATTTTTCTCTGCAGTATTTAGATTTTTAAAACTTTTCTTTAGATGACTTGAAAATATCAATATTTTAGTGCTTAAACATTTGCAGTGCTTAGAAAAGCTGAAACCAATCTCATGTGTCCCATGTTATAAGACTGCCTTTGAACTCAAGACTAGAGAGGAGTTGTCGTTTAAATTTTTTTTCATTCCTTGTGTTTTGAATATAATTCATTCTGTGCTGGTTAACTACTGCAGTTCCTAATCCACCAGGTTGACATTTAATGAGTGTTCACAATGAATCTATTCTCTAGCTGATTGAACCCTGCAGTTTTCTTGCTTGTTTTTCATTTTACAGTGTTTGTTATAAAGGTGCCATGCATAATACTTCTGGAAAGGTCAATATGCTCTTTTATAAATCATAACCCTTTCTGGGTCTGTGGGTGTATATTTGCTGGAGAATAGACAATATTGTGCCATGATTTAAAATTTTAGATTAAACAGATTATCTGTATTCATCTCATCACCTGCTGAAATATTTACTTGTAAACATTTAGAAAATTGAAATAATAACAGCCAGCACTCTTTATCTGTCCCAGGAGTTAGAAACTCAGAGTCATGTACGATCCAGGGAGTAACATGAGTGGGTGGAGGAGTGGGATGGATATCAAAAGAGAGAGGTGAAAATTGTGCCAGACCAGAGTACATGTGTGAACTTTTTTTTATAATAGCATTCAGTATTTTCATAGCATCTTAATCTTCAGATTCAGCAGGCCCAGCACACCTCAATCTGATTCTCTCACCTTGCTATAGCTTAACATTTGATCTCCAAACATCGTGATGTAATTAGCCCCATTTTTTAGATGAGGAAACTGAATTTCAGTGCATTTAAGGTCTTTGCCTATATGAAGCTGTATGAAGTCACACAGCTAATGAGTGGTAGAAAAGATACTCAAACTCAACACAAACCATACTCTGATGCCTGAAAATCAGAAATGCCAAAAGGGAAAAAGATCATGTTACGAATGCAGTCCATTTGTGCTAAAAAAGGACATCAAGCTATTAACTAACTGATTTACATTTCAGGCCAAACTTTGCCCTTAACAAAGTGACTTTACACTGATACCAAAATATTTTGGTTTTCATTCTAGTGCGTTTATGGTTTTGTGTCCACAGAATCTCCCACACCAAAGTCTAGAAGCCATTTCTCAGATATCTTCTATCAGATGTATACTGTTACACCCACCGAGGCAGGAAAGATGATTTGCAATTTGGGCAATCTGTTTAACCTCTCAGCCAGGAAAGAAACACAGACCCTGCTGTCTTCTCTGATCTTTTTGTGTAGGTGAGAGTATAACCTTGGGAAGGGCACTTACCAGCCGGTACTTCATTCTCTCTGATCTACAAAATCAGAGGGTTCAATGGCTACATCATTTCTAAGATTCCTCCTAGGTGTGATATACCATTAATATGTGTGACATGATTAAAATATCTCACTGAAAGCTGAATCACACTGATACATGAGTCAGAACTGAGATGATAGCATGTTCAGGAAACATGACATGAACTCAGAGGAAACCCAGTAGTATTTTCACCAAAAGAATAGCTTTTAGGCAGAAGGAAGTAGCCTAGAAGCACTGCCATGGCCTAAAAGGAGCAGGGTTTTGCGGCAGACTTCGCTGACTTCAAATCCTGGCTCTGCTTGTGACTCCACAGCTATCTCACTTTGAGCCGCTTATTTAACCTCTCTGAGCTTCATCTCTGTACGAAAGGGTTATGACTCACCTTGCCAGGTGCTCTTACGAATTAAATGCCATGGCTCTCAGAAAGCGTTAAATAAGGACCACGTGCCTTTTCCTATAGACTTGAAAGGACTGATGATATAAATCTAGAGATTTTTACAAGGAGTCTGTTTTTTGAGTACCTGGATGATTAAACTTCAGTAGCTCCTGCTTGAATCAACCCTCATATTTTAATGTACTTGGCCCTGGACCCTCAAGCCCCTAGATTCTTTTTTTTTTTTTTTTTTTAATTAGAGGCTAATTACTTTACAGTATTGTAGTGGTTTTTGCCATACATTCACATGAATCAGCCATGGGTGTACATATGTTCCACATCCTGAAACCCTCCCACCTTCCTCCCCATCCCATCCCTCAGGGTTGTCCCAGTGCACCGGCCCTGAGCACTCTACCTCATGCATTGAACCTGGACTGGCGATCTGTTTCACATATGGTGATATACATGTTTCAGTGCTGTTCTATCACATCATCCCACCATCGCCTTCTCCCACAGAGTCCAAAAGTCTGTTCTTTACATCTGTGTCTCTTTTGCTGTCTTGCATATAGGGTCATCATTACCATCTTTCTAAATTCCATATGTATGTGTTATTATACTGTATTGGTGTTTTTCTTTCTGACTTACTTCACTGTGAATAATAGGCTCCAGTTTCATCCACCTCATTAGAACTGATTCAAATGCATTCTTTTTAATAGCTGAGTAATACTCCATTGTGTACATGTACCACCGCTTTCTTATCCATTCAACTGCCAGTGGACATCCAGGCCCTAGACTCTTAATTGTTTCTCCATCTAATTTAGAGATGGACACATCTATCTGATCTATAACAATTTATTGAAATCAGCTGTGTTCTCACAATGGTACAGCAGTGGATAAGGCACCTAAGTTCTCTGCTGTCTTGGAGTTTATTTCCTAGAATGAAGCCAAATGAAAAATGAGAGAATGCACAAATAAACAATATCATTTAATATAGCAGTTAAACTGTTATTAAAAAAACAACTGGATTGTGATAGAGGGGAACTAGAAGGAAACTTGGGAGTAGATGATCAGGAAAACCTCTCAGATGGCAGGGTTTTCTTGCATAATCTATGCCACCCTAAGTGTTGGCTCTACAGAGATGGCTGTTTGCGTTTAGACCTAAAAGACGAAACAACCCCCACCCATCGTCACCACCTCCTATTTGCCTGAAATAATGAATAATCTTGGTAACTATAAAAATTTTTCTCATCTCTTTTTCAAAAGTTATAATCATGTTCAGAAAAGAAAAATAGGTCCTAGGGAACTTTGAATGGCTTGGCCTCAAGAAAAAGCGCCCTTTTGCATATGATTACCTGTATTTAAAAATTATTGCCTCCATTTCTGTGAAGTGCATTTGAATTGTACAGTGAATACCATCCCAGATCAGCAAGGGCAGATTTCCAGGAGAACAAATTCTAGTGTCAATCTTGAGGCCAGAAATAAAATATTAACCTTACATGCAGTGAGTAGCCGTAGTAATTCACTCAAATGATTCTGTTTGTTACTTGAACTTTTTTTCTGAGACTCATGCATGCAGAAACTGTATCAGAATGGATGTAACAGTAGACACATGCTATAATACGAATGTGCAGTTTGACAGTTACGAGGAATAAGAAAACCTTGGCAGCATTTCAAGAAAAAAAATTTAATTTTTAATGTTAATAAGAATTATGAGAATGGTAGTGAAGTAATTAGCCTCCAACTAATAAAAAAAAATTTTTTAAAAAGTATATAACCAGGATTATTATATCTCTTGAAGAGTACATTGAGGAGACATATAGCAGTCATTATATATACAAGAATTATTGATATGAAGGCCATGGTGTTTATTGGATGAATGTCTGTACCCATCACAAGAGAACATAGAAAAGAAAAAAATCCTGTTATTTTGGAGTTGCAACTTCTGAATATCCCCAAATTCAAATGCCATTTCTGAACTGAACTGAACTGGTTCATTATTATAACAATTTTTTATTGTTGTTATAAAAGCAACTTCAATTTTTGTATTTAAAATTTAAATTAGGGACAATAAAGTATTCCCTGGCTGTTCAGTTCAGTCGCTCAGTCATGTCCAACTCTTTGCGACCCCATGGACTGTAGCATGTTAGGCTTCCCTGTCCATCACCAACTCCTGGAGCTTGCTCAAACTCATGTCCATCGAGTCGGTGATGCCATCCAATCATCTCATCTTCTGTCGTCCCCTTCTCCTCCTGCCTTCAATCTTTCCCAGCATCAGGATCTTTTCTAATGAGTCAGTTCTTTGCATCAAGTTGCCATAGTATCGGAGCTTCAGCTTCAGCATCAGGCCTTTCATGAATATTCAGAGTTAATTTCCTTTAGGATGGACTGGTTTGATCTCCTTGCAGTCCAAGGGATTCTCAAGAGTCTTCTCCAACACCACAGTTCAAAAACATCAATTTTTCAGCACTCAGCTTTCTTTATGGTCCAACTCTCACATTCATACATGACTACTGGAAAAACCATGGCTTTGACTAGACAGACCTTTGTTGGCAAAGTAATGTCTCTGTTTTTTAATATGCTGTCTAGGTTGGTCATAGCTTTTCTTCCAAGAAGCAAGTGTCTTTTAATTTCATGGCTGTAGTCACCATCTGCAGTGATTTTGGAGCCCAAGAAAATAAAATCTGTCACTGTTTCTATTGTTCCCCCATCTGTTTGCCATGAAGTGATGGGACCAGATGCCGTGGTCTTAGTGTTTTGAATGTTGAGTTTTAAACCAACTTTTTCCACTCTCCTCTTTCACTTTCATCAAGAGGCTCTTTATTTCCTCTTTGCTTTCTGCCATAAGGGTGGTGTCATCTGCATATCTGAGGTTATTGATATTTCTCACAGAAATCTTGATTCCAGCTTGTGCTTCATCCAGCCCAGAATTTTGCATGATGTACTCTGCATATAAGTTAAATAAACAGAGTGACAATATACAACCTTGACGTACTCCTTTCCTGATTTAGAACCAGTCTGTTGTTCTATGTCCAGTTCTAACTGTTGCTTCTTGACCTGCATACAAGTTTCTCAGGAGGGTCAGGTGGTCTAGTATTCCCATCTCTTGAAGAATTTTCTTCAGCTTATTGTGATCCAGACAGTCAAAGGCTTTGGCATAGTCAGTAAAGCAGAAGTAGATGTTTTTCTGGAACTCTCTTGCTTTTTCTGTGATCCAACGGATTTTAACTATTTGATCAATTCCCTGGCTGTGTCGTTTGCTAAGTACTGGTTAGTGTATGCACGGGTATGCACAAAAATTTCATCTTATTATTTTACTTGAAAGATTTTCTCCAATGATGGCATAAGGAAGATGCTCCCAGAACACTGAGTTCTCTGTTTATTCAACAGCTTCTTTCAGTTTCTTCTTATGCTTGGCACTGTCCCATGTGCCTCTCCAGTTGTTCTAGACCTGAAGTATGAACTCTGACATGTCTTCCTGGGAGTCTCTTTCCACTAGGTTTGTGAATCAGCATTTCTGTGTTCCCAGAAATCAGAACTGAGGGGAAGGAATCTAGGCTCTCAGTAAAATACATGTGACTGTTCCCTCAGCTGTTGAAGCAGCACTCACTGCAGAAATCAGTTATAATTCCTCGTGTTCTTGCTCTGTGCTCCCTACTCCAGAGGCTTGCTTCCTTCCATCTCGATGGCTTAATGATGCTCCAAGATGAAAGGCTCTTCTTCACCTGTTCTGTTTCTAATTCTAAACAGTCTTGGCATTTGAAATGTCTCCCACCATGGGGAAAGGTGAGGTGAGATTCTTCCTTCCAAAGGAGAGTAGCCAAAATCTCTAATGAATTTCACATCACTGGCAAGGAAACCAATTGGTGAAAGGGTAGCTAATATGTCTCTCTTCTCAGGGAAAGAGATGCAGTGGGCCAAACTGCGAAAGTGCCAGCAGGCACCTACTAGTGGAGAAATCATGGATGGCTCAAGAGACCAATTTCTGAATTGCAAATTGTCTTGTGTCTCTGGCCTCCCTTATTCCAGGCACCCATTCATTTCAGTGTATGATACAATTTGAAATTATGAAACCCAATGGAATATAAACGATGGATTATTCACCACCTCATAATATAAGGATAAAATGGAATGTCACAATATAAATAATTGATTTCTCAAATTGTACAGGTACCTATTTGCAGCATTATTATTAAGTTAAGATGTTCAAAATACACATATACAGAAGAAGAATCAGTGACAGGATAATTTTTAAAACACCATTATTTGGCTAATGATTCTCCTCCATCTTTTAGAGAATGTGCTATATCTTTCTAAATTCTTTTGCAATTAAATTGTAATCTTATACAAAGCTTCTATTCCAAAGGTCAAATTAGAAAGCATTCATCTTCAAAGTCTTTAAGAAAGAAGTCATTAGAATGTCAACCCTTAAATGGAAAAACCATTAAAGCTCAGTATCCAGAGGGCTTTTGTTAGAATCTAGGATCCCTTCAGTCAGCAGGGAAGCTGCCCAAATTCCCAGGGCCAGGAGAACAGAACCACTGTAGTCATTTAAGAAATTACAAAAAACTCTTCCCTTAAAAAAAAAAACTCTTAGAGACAAAAAGTGTCTGCAAAGTTCAGCATATCAGTTTTCTGAGAGATGTGATAAGAAAGGGGGGAAAAAAACGTTCTGATCCTGTCTGTCCACCACATGTATTTAGCTATTTATGCCTTTAAGATTTTCCTTGATGTATAATCAGGTAGATCTTCACTGTGCGTGATGTTGTGTCCATCTTGTCTTAATTATACTGACATAAGATCCCTCAGGATCTGCCTGATCATTTGAAGGAAGTCTCTCCAACCAGAGTACGTAGGATTCAATTTTGATTCCTCTTTGTATCTGTATGCTTCTGGGCAGGTCCCTTACTCTGAATCTGTTTCCTCATCTTTGAAATAATAATAATGATAATAATCACAGCAACTAACCCAGGGGACAGTTGCAAGGATAAAGATACAACATGTGTGAAGAGTCCTATCTTCACAAGTTATTATACCACTATCACTCTTAAAGCCACGTCTGAGAAGTCTTAGCATTGACCTGGTTACCCAGGTGGGTACAGCTCATAAGTTTCCTTCTGATATAAAACAGAGGGATCCCAAAGAATAGTGCAGAGATGTAAAAGGGGAAAGGAACAAACTCAGAGAGACTCAGGAAGGTATATATCTGGTTGAAAGATGAAGAGTAGATTTTTCACTTTGAACCTGACCTGTGATTCTGGCTATATCAGACTAGGGAAGTGTGTATGGTTTCCAGCCATTTGGTAGAATTTACAGTTGAAAAGGGCTTCCTTGGTGGCTCAGTAGTTAAGAATCCACCTGCTCATGCAAGAGATGTGAGTTTGATCCCTGGGCCAGAAAGATCCCCTGGAGAAGGGCATGGCAACTACTCCAGTAATCTTGCCTGGGAAATCCCATGGACAGAGGAGCCTGGCGGACTACAGTCCATGGGGTCACGAAAGAGTCAGAAATGATTTAAAGACTAAACACCAACAATACATGTGAGGAAGCTCTTTCTTTGTGAAGGCAGAATGAACAGCAATGATGAATATAATTGCCCTTTGGCACTTTACATTCACCAGATGCCAGGTTCCACAATTTACCAGCATAATCTCACTTTATATTTAGGGGGAAAATTCATTATCTCTTTTAAAAACAAGAAAGCCAAGGGCAGAGTTAGAATTGGAACCTGAGTTTATCAGATTCTTGTCTTCTAAATGTCGCCGCTTTGCTGGGTCACTCTTTGGAGTCCCAGACCATCTAAGGGATTTGTTGTGGCTGAGTAGACTAAACAGGGAGGCATGGAGCCATGCTAGATCTCAAGGGATCAGCTGGGCCCGTTTGCTGCCTCCGTCAGGTATATGACCCGCCATCCAGGACAGATGCTTGCTATTTTTTTTTCCCCCAAAAGATCTTCAGGGATAGTCACTTTACCATCTCCCCAGAAGGCAGAGGAGCAGGGCCGGTCAAGCGTGGCAGAGTGAGGGCCTATGTGGGCAGATGTGCTCCATGCTACTCAGGCTCCCAGCTGACAAGCTTGCTGTGAGGTGTTCTGCTTGAGGACTTTCTGTTTAAATGCCAGGCAAAGCAGCCTCCAAGTCTTAACTGCAGGAAAACCACTTTGCTTTCTGTAAGTATTGCATGGGTTTGTCCAGGGCCTTCAGTTGTAGCAGAGCGAGTTTGGTATTTATCACAGACCTGTCTACCTCCCAGAAAAGCAGTTCAGAGGATGACCAATGAGTTGTCTTTCCCTGCCAACCATCACATCTACATTTTCTTGACTGCCTTTCTTTCCAAAGAAAGTGGTCTTCTCTTTGATGCAAATTCTATACATGAAATAGATAAATACTTGGGGACAATCAGCATCTGTCAGCACCAATTTGCAGTTACAGCATGCGTGCTCAATTGCTTCAGCTGTGTCTGACTCTTTACTACCCAAATGCCATGGACTATAGCCTGCCAGGCTCTACTGTCCATGGGATTTCCCAGACAACAATACTGCAGTGGGTTTGCCATTCCCTTCTCCAGGGGATCTTCCTGACCCAGGGATTGAACCTGGGTCTCCTGCATTGCAGGCAGATACTTTACCCACTGAGCCACTTGGGAACTCTCATTTAATTATAAAATTCAAATGAGATTGGATTTAGTTGCTTATTTAATATTTGTCTTCCCTGCTAGACTCTGAATTCCATGTCACCAGAATAATCACAATCCCAGTGTCCTAAAATATTATATATATATTTTTTAACTTTTTATTTCATAATGGAGTGTAGCCGATTAACAATGTTGTGATAGTTTCAGGTGGACAGCAAAAGGACCAGACATACACATGTATCCATTCTCCCCCAAGCTCCCCTCCCATCCAAGCTGGCACATAGCATTGAGTAGAGTTCCCTGTGCTATATAGTAGGACCTTGTTAGTCACCCATTTTAAATACAGCGATGTATGTACGTGTTGATCCTAAATTTCCTAACCACCTCTTCACTGCATTCTTGCCCTCTGGTAACCATAAGTTCGTTCTCTTAAGTCTGTGAGTCTGTTTTTTAAATAAGTTCATTTGTATTATTTCTTTTTAGATCCCGCATATAAAGGATGCCATATGATGTTTCTCCTTCTCTAACTTACTTCATTCAGTATGACAATCTGTAGGTCCATCCATGTTGCTAAAAACTGCATTATTTCATTCTATTAAAACACATTATATATTGAATAACAAAGGGCAGAAAAGGAAGATCAAGTGTTGAGTTTCTGCAGACTCTCTGTTTCCACAAGGATGAGTCATTTGACTGCTCTGAGATTAGTGTTAAAATGAGTTTTATAACACAACAGGTAGGATACCTCTAAGGATCTAGGCACATGGTAATGATGAGGTTGTTATTTTTTATTATTACAATTTTCATCAGTTAGTTCAGAAACAACTTTTTAAAAGAGAAGATAACTGAAGCCTGTACAAATCTAGTAACTCTCCCGCCAAGTTCACAAAGCAGAAGGATGCACACCTGGTGTGTTCATTTCCTGGAGGTGCCATAGCACAGTTTCACCATGAAAGTTTGTTCTCCCAATTCTGGAGCCTGAAAGACCAAAACTTGGTAAGAATGTACTCCCTCTGGTGGCTCTAAGGGAGAATCTAACCCTTGCTTCTTCCAGCCCTGGTGACTGACTGCCCTGGCCTCCATGTGCTTGTGGTCACATCATCCCTTCTTCACATCGCCTTCTCCACTGTGTGTCTATCTCCCTTCTTCTCCCTCGCTGTTATTAAAGACACTCACCGCTTGATTTAAGTCCTACCCAGGTAATCCAGGGTAATCCTATCATCTGGAGATCCTTAACTACATTTGCCAACACTTTCCCCAAATTCACTGATTCTGGGGTTTAGGATGTGAACACATCCTTTTCTTGGAGCCATCATTCAGCTGGCTCTACCTGACCTCCATAGATGTAGATGGTCTCATGCTCTTTCAGTAGGGGTCCTAGCTGAACACTGTTTTGCAGTGAGAAATGTTGGACCGCTTTAGTCAAACAATAAAAATTTATGCTAACAGCTACTGTGGTGATCATGGCTGTTTTTAATATATATTTAACAGATAGGTTCATCTGAAGACTCCCAGTCCTCCTGGCTGAAAAAAATTAATATTAATTTGCTAGAATATTAATACTGCTCTTAGTTTTGATTGAGATGGTTTTAAAGTATCTAAACCCAACTTAACACATTAATCTTTTTGTTCATAGCTGAAAATATACTAATTATGGCTGTGAGCTTCCTAAGCAAAAATGCTAGAGATCCAGTGGAAGTAAACACTCTCAGATTTGGATAGCATCATTCAGCTAAATGTGGAAGTCCTTCACGAAGAATCAGCTACAGAAACTGTCTTGTTAAGAGACACCTGTCACAAGCAATTCCATTCACTTAGCGCTCACTTCTAATATTAAAGGGTGTTTTGTTTTAACTCAGTATCTCCCATCCCCAGAGAGAGAGGGGGAGAGTGAGAGGACTTTAGTTTAGGTTCTTAGTTTTTAAATGAATCCAATGACAATAAACCCCACAAAATTAATACAGGGCTATATTTAAGGGTGTATATACTGTGCAGTTTTATAACATAGATTCTGAAATACCGTGTTCGTGGAAACATTTCCCTGGTGAAAGATTTGCAAAGCAGAGCATAGCTTTCATAAAGGATAAGGCCATCTTTGTCACACCAGTGATGACCGGAGACTTGGAGCCTCCTTGGGGAAGTATTCTTGTTTTCATTATGGTTGCCAAGGAGCAGCAAATTCAGTTGCTGAATTATTTCCACATTACAGGCAATGAAGTAAAGAAAGCTAACCTTGTATAAAATGCTGTAAACAGGATGTTGGAATTCAAATAAAAAAAAAAAAAACTTCACTATTAGTTTCATCCTAAATGAAAGTAGGTTTACTTGCTGAGAACAGAGGTCAGGCATTTTACTCTCAGTTCCTATCACACTTCTTCATAGCTTTAGGACGGCTGGTTAATCATCTTATCTCTTCAGCCAGCCCATTAAGGTCTCTTACTAACCTACGAAATCTTGTCAGATGAGGTCAAAGAGTCAGCTTTGTCCTTGTCCTACTGTTAGTGTTGTGGCAAAGTCTTTCTAGCTTGTTCCCATAACCATTTGGCTTATTTCCATCTATAATGGAGAAAGGGATTTGGGGTTTTACTTTGAGATTCAGGATCCTTAATTATTGGTAACTGCCTTCATGAAAAATGGCATGATGTGGTTTAACCAAGTAGAGTTGCAGATATTGAGATCCTAAATGATTTTTCTTTTTGATTCTTGATCACTGCTATTTAAGGGACTTTTAAAAAGTATTATTTCTAATTTACAGTCCCCAAGAATGATTTATTTGTTTCAGCTGTCAGATTTCCAGACCTTTGTTGTAACCTTGTTTGTGGCTACCAGTATGGCATTAGCTCATTCCATGCAGCATGGGAAAAATAACAGGGTAAAACGGTAACCAGTTCTTCCCTTGATTGTGGTTTCTGATACCCTCATCAAGAGGTTCTTTATTTCCTCTTTACTTTCTGCCATAAGGGTGGTGTCATCTGCATATCTGAGGTTATTAATATTTCTCCTGGCAATCTTGATTCCACCTTGAGCTTCATCCAGCCCGGTATCTTGCATGATATACTCTGCATACAAGTTAAGTAAGCCAGGTGACAATATACAGCCTTGACGTATTCCTTTCCCAATTTGGAGCCAGTCCGTTGCTCCATGTCTGGTTCTGTTCTAGTTGGGAATACCAAATAAAAATATGCAGTGCCACACATCTTGTTGTTGTTGTCAATTTATGACACAAAGTTTACAGCATTGGAAAATGTAACATGTTGCAAATCCACCATCCTTTCAGATATATTATCCTGTCCATTCACCTCTTTTAGTAGTTTAGGACAAATAATGAAAAACATGTGCCGTATTTTACAGATTCTCATCCTCAAAGTTGATTATGTCATCAACAAGTATTTCAAGCTCTGCAAATAATGTCTGGAACCCTATACACTAGTGAAAAATGACCGTGATGCTCCACTTAGCTGTTTTCAGTGTATGCTGTGGAGGACACTGATTCAGGAGAGATCAGCTATGAGCCAGTTTACAGCATTCTTTTCTTCAGGACTTCTGAGAGCCTTTGATGCTGTGATGTGCATTGTATATCCTCAGGTAGGAGATATGGGAAATAGCAAATCCCGTACTCATTTGATAATAAAGCCCCTTTTGCTCACAGAAAAATCATTGCTCTCAGAAACAAACATTAATAATAATGCAAGAAACTTTAGCATTGTACAATGTCATCATGGAATGAAAAAGCAGGAAAAATGTCAACGTGGCTTTTAATCCCAGCTCTGTGACAAACAGGGCACTTGAAGCAAATCACATGACAGCTCTCAGCTTTTGCTTCCTTTAGGAGTGGTGATAAATGATCTCTTGAGTCCTTTGAAAACTTGGAATGCTGTCATTCTCTGCCCAAGGTTAAGTAGAGTCCCATGTGATACCCAGATTTCCATTTTGCAAGTTTGATGATGTTCTGCTGGTTTCAGGAAGAATTATTAAATCTAATCCACTGGATATTTAAATGACTAACCTGAGAAGGTTAATATTTTGAAAGTATCATCATCATGGATAAATAATCCTGATTCAGCAGGTTAAATATCAAAGTTGGAACTAGCAGGTGGACCCTTTAACCTTACACCCAAATAAAGAGCTGGCATAGGTTTGGGCATAGACCAAGGTTTAGGGGATAGTGAGTAGGTGAAGGACTCAGGCATCCATCCTCCTCCCCTCTCTCCAGGCTCTGGTACAAAGGGTGCATATGTGTTCTTTGCTTTTCTGTTCTCAAGAATGGAGAAGAACTTGTACGACTGGAATTTGGTGGAACCGCTTTACCTTTTTTCACCATAACTTAGGTGCCACTCCCACAAGGAATGGGACCCTCTATAATACATTATATTAAATAGATTTGAAACATAATTTTACTCATAACAGACTTATTTTCTAGTAATGGAAAGATACCTTTTGATTCAGACTTGTTTTTTATACAAAATAAGTATGTGTGATCAATGCAAAACTAATCAGATTTATGTAAAATTTGATTGTGGACAAAATAATCTTCTCATTGCACCTAATTCTTATGTGTTCATTACTGCAGAAAATTCAGACAACTCTTTCTCAGAATTCTGAAGATTACTTTTCTTACCCTTTCATTAATCACAGAAACAGCTGGAGGAAAGAACAGGATGTTTTGTTCTCACTATAGAATTGTTGTTTAGTGCTTTCTCGACACTTATATGTAGGAGTTAAATTTGTGTTTGTTTTTTCTTCTAAATTAAATCCAAGTGCATTTCAATTTCATTATGTACTTGGTTTTGGTTTTAGAAAAATAGGGACTTAAACAAGCTACACCGTAGCTTGAACAAACTGACCTTGGTAGCTCTTATCTTTCTTCTTCCTTGTCATTAGCACTAAAATGGAATTATTTTGAGATGTCCCTTTTAGAATTATATCTGCAAGTTTTCAAGAAACCAAAGTGTGGGAAGTTGAAAAACTCATCAGTATGGCTGACATGAACTTGAGTTTTCTTAAAGCCAATCAAGCAGAATCTTTTGGCATTCCCTGATCTAAAAATACGCTTGATTACATTCACTTTTCAGTATCCTTTTTTAATTCCATAACATGGTTTTAAATGTGCCCTTACTTCTCTGAGGGAAAAAATGGAAATGAAAAGCTGGAATCTAAAAATAAAATCCATACTTAATACACAAGCTAAATATACCCCCAAGTTTTCTCATTGCTACATTAATTCAATGAAATCTAATTTAGGCTAGTACCAGTGTTCTGAATAAAGATGAATAAGTATTACCAGTTTGCATTGTGTTTCAGCTTCTTTCTCTAAGACTTATCAGAAGAAATGTTAATTGCTTAAGTTCTTATGTAAGATTGTGTTCTTTAAAGTTCTCTGGAAAAGATTAAATGAAGGATGGCAAATACCTTTGCATTTATTTTTAGCTTCATCCTATTCTGTTGCAATACCCCCAAAGAATTCATCCTTAAGAGTTCAGACCATTCCTGGAGTTAACTTTTCAAAATCCTGATAACTATCAAGTTGTCCATAACAACCACCGCACCACACACTCAGATTCCTACTCTATCCCTTATTGTTTGTGGGGATGTTTCCCAAAATGCTGAACTCCTATAATATAGGATGCTAATAAAGACACCTCCAAAGTGTACAGGACTCAAATAAATTCAGGAAATAATGGATTGAATAAAGTTAAAAAAAAAAATCCCTTTACTTTGGATTTTTTTCGGCACTGTGAACAGTAAATCTCTAAGAGATCAATATACATTTTTACCTTTTGCAACTAACCACAAACCATTTTTAAAGCGTCTCTGTTTTATCAGATTACTCTGTGGGAAACAAAATACAATTCCAGGGTGATAACAGTGTCTGCGCTCTGACCTTTACCTACCTTTCTAACATCTTGCCTCTTATTTTCGTGTCAATGCCTCACTGCCATCAGTGACCACACTGAATGCTTTAATGCCTCTTGATCTTTGTGCAAGCTGTCCTTTACCCCAGCATTCTCTTTCTTCTTTTTTCTCCTTTTGAAATCTTAATTTTTTCTCCTCTTGAAATTTTAGTTTTTTCCAGCTCAAGACTGAATGTTATATACTGTGTTATTATATTTTTTTCTGCAGGAACAATAATTTGCTTTCTCCTTTGTAATCCCACAGCACTTTGTTTACACATCTGCTAAAGCTCTTGCCATCATCTGTTTTGAATCAGGTGATTGTCCACATTTCCCTACAAGATGAGGGACTCTTCAAGGGCAGCAATGTTATCTTAATTTATCTTTACATGTTTCATTTTTTAGCACTCCACCAGGAGTATAATAGGCAGTCATCCTGGTTGAACAGAATTGAGTTGAATAACCACAAAACCATAAGTCAAACCAGGTCAGTCTTCTCAGACACATGCTATGGCTTCCAGTTTCACTCAGAATAGGAGCCAAGGAGCTTACAGGCATCTACACGACCCCACAAGGTCATCCACCCTCTGGATAGTCCCGACTCCATCTCCTGACTGCTCCTCCCCTCACTCATTTCACTCCAGCCAGGCTGGCTCCCTAAAGTCCCTAAAACATGCCCAGGATTCTTCCTTTGAGAGCCTTTTCTTTTAGCTGGAATGGTTTCCCCTAAATACCACCTGATTAAATGCCTCACCGTTAATTATCAAAATTGAAACTCTTTGTTCCAATATTATCATGGTCTTGCTCAGAGTCACCCTGAGCCCATTAAAAAGTCCAGCCTTCCTCCATCCTCCCAGAGACCAGTCCCTGTTACCCTGTTGTGTTTTTTTGTTTTGTTTTGTTTTCTTTCTCCCACTGCATCACTACTTTCTAACCTACTCTATAATTTAAAATGTATTATGTTTATTATCATCCAGCTTCACCTGGCTTTGTTAGATGTAAATTCCACAGGCACAGGGATATTTGTCTAATTTCTTCATTTATGTGTCCCAAGGACTGTATTAAGCAATATACTGTGTGTGTGCTAAGTCACTTCAGTCGTGTCCAACTCTTTGCGACCCTATAGATTGTAGCCTGCCAGGCTCCTCTGTGCATGTGATTCTCCGGGCAAGAATGCTGGAGTGGGTTGCCATGCCCTCCTCTATTAACATATGTTAAAAGAATAAAGCAAATGAGCATGATTTTCATCCTGTTTTCTAGTACAGCAAGTGTGTGCTATTTGTCAAATATGTTCATGTAGAACTGAGTAAGATCAGGGTAGTTTTTGTTCGTTTTCATTATTGAAAAATTGTTCTCTTCACTTCAGCTCACTCAAGCTGTGAAAGCAGTAAAACATTATACCAATTAAAATATTCCAATTAACACTAATCAGGAGGAGCAATATTAATAACACAGTTGAACCGGATTATTGACTCTTCATAGCCTAACGTATCACTCTAGACACAATATGTCACTTTCTTCAGATAGTTTTTCTTCCTTCTAATGAATTTTGATAAAATAATGAAGACTTTCTTCAGGGGAGGAAAACAGAGCATTCAAAAAAGTGGATCCCTTGCATGAGACAAGTGCTTGGGCCTGGTGCACTGGGAAGACCCAGAGGAATCGGGTGGAGAGGGAGGTGGGAGGGGGGATCGGGATGGGGAATACGTGTAACTCTATGGCTGATTCATGTCAATGTATGACAAAACCCACTGAAAAAATAAATAAATTAATTAAAAAAAAAAAAAAGTGGATCCCTATTTTAAAATACCAAGGTTCTATCCTTTAATCCAATGCAACACTGCTGTTATCATCACCATAGTTAAGTACAGTATTTCATGGCATGTCTACACCATCAGAACACTGGGTTAAGTTTTTGGAACCTAACATGTGAGACGTTATTATTGTCCCCGGGGATCTTGCTGAGAGTCTCCCCTCAAAGTGTTTTGGATTCTAGTTTCAGATCATTTACTGATTTTTTTTCCAGCTTTACTGAGATGTAACTGATACATAACATCGTGTAAGTTTAAAGTGTACTACAGGTCGATATGATCCACTTATATGTTGCAAAATGATTGCTACCATATGGTTCGCTAATATTTCTATCACATCAGTCATATCACATAATTACATTTATTTCTGTAGTGAGAACATTTAAGATCTCAAAAACCTTCAAGATTATAATATAGTAACTGTTAATTATAGTCACCGTAGTCCAGTATGCCGTGTACAGGACACCATGCTGTATGTTAGATCCTCAGAACTAAGTCATCTTATAACTGGAAGTTTGTATACTTGTTTTACTTCTCTGAATATTTTTTATTTTTCATAGTTTATAGAATTCCATCCAGTGAATGAAATAGTGTTTATTTATATAACTCACTATTGTAGAACTTATGGTTTGTTTACAACTTACTATTGTTTTAATGCTATGGAGAATATCCTTGAACATAAGTCTTTAGGTACATATTGAATTTTTCCTTAAGATAATTTTTAGAAATGGAATCAATTGGTTAACACTTTTAAGGCTTTTGACACATAATGTAAATATTTCTCCAGAAGTATTTTGATGCATGTATCCAAATATTGACCAGCATCTCCCCAATTCTCCCACCTCCCAGCCCCTAGTCAGCTACATTCTACTCTCTGTTTCTATGAATTTGGCTTTTTAAGATTCCACAAATAAGTGATGCTGTACCAGTATTTGTCTTTCGCTGTCTGTCTTATTTCACTTAGCATGATGCTCCAAGGTCCATCCATTTTGTCACAAATGTCAGGGTTCCCTTTTTTTCTCATGTTGTTCATTCGCTAAGTCATGTCTGATTCTTTGCAACCCCATGGACTGCAGCATGCCAGGCTTTCCTGTCCTTCACTATCTCCTGGAGTTTGCTCAAACTCATGTCCATTGACTCAGTGATGGCATCTAACCATCTCATCCTCTGTCATCCCCCTCTGCTGCCTTCAGACCTTCCCAGCATCAGGATCTTTTCAGCGAATCTGCTCTTCGCATCAGTTGGTCAAGGTCTTGGAGCTTCAGCTTCAGCATCAGTCTTTCCATTGTCTATTTTATGTTAGTATAATATATATTTATGTATATGTTCCATATCTTCTTTATTCTTGAAGATGTTGAAAGATACTTAAATGAACACAGGATCTCAAAGAGATGTCTATACTCCTGTATTCATTGCAGCATAGGTCATAGTAGCCAAGATATGGAAACAACTGTATCGTACTTATTAGAGGCTTAACTTTGAGCAAGAATTTCAAATGTCTTCTGTATAGTATAGTTAATAATGCCATCTTTTGACCACATCAGAATGATGCTTTAATGATCAAATGAGTTTTTGTGAATAGAAGTGTTTTTTATTTACTTGTTAAAAATAAATACTATACAGATTTATAGAGACAAAAAGTAGAATGTTAGTTGCCACGGTCTAGGTGGAGGGGGAAGTAGGCAGTTATTGTTTAATGGGTATAAAACTTGAGCGTAACAAGGTGAAAAGAGCTCTGTAGATAGATGGTGATAGTGGTTGTACAACATTGTGAATGTATTTAATACCACTGAGCTATATACTTAAAAATATTTAAGAAGGGAAATTTTATGTTACATATATTGTAACACAGTTTTAAAAAAATTGGACCAAAAAAATTTGCACATCCCAGGAAGTCCTTTGTGAAGGACTATATTCATCTGAATATATGATTTCAGATGCCTTTCATAATTAAGGTGGTCCCAAATTCAGGAAAGCTCAACAAAAATAAAATAATTTTTTAAGAGTGCTATAAAAGTATGAGGAAGCATCATCATTGGTTTAGTTGCTGCTACTTTTACTATTGCTTCCCAGGTGGTATTGTAATATCTCATAGTTTTAATGTTATCTTTGTCATCATTGCTTAATTTTTGCTATCATTTTTATTATTATTATCATCACCAACGTCATCTTTATTATTATTATTTTATCTGAAACACAGCCTAAGAGAATAGAATTTCTTGTATTGCCCATATCTAAACTCTGTGTAAGATACTAAGTATTTAACTGTTATATTCATCAAATGCCTAAGAAGTATCCTTGGTCATTCAGATGGTAAAGAATCTGCCTTCAATGTGCAAGACCTGGTTCGATCCCTGGGTCAGGAAGATCCCCTGGAGAAGGGAATGACTACCCACTCCAGTAATCTTGCCTGTAGAATCCCATGAACAGAAGAGCCTGGTGGGCAACAGTCCATGGAATTGTAAAGAGTTGGACAGGACTGAATGACTAACACTAACACTTTCACTTACAGCTATCCAGCCCTGAAGTAGATGTCAGTATCCACATTGATGATTTGTGAAGTTTATCTGTAACCCCGAAATCAATACTCTCAATGCTCTCCTTGTCATTTATGGACATGTGCAGAGCAGAAAATACTTGAGTAATCCTACAAATTCTTTTTCCTGTTGAGGTTTAACGAAGTGTGATTTTTTGCCTTCTTGGTTCAACTCTCATATTATAAACAGGGTCCTTTTGGCACTCTGTTTAATGGTGTGCTTTTTTGCATTTTTGTGCTCTTTGTTGGTAATTTTACTGTTTGAAATAGCCCACAATATAGTATTTTAGTGCTGTCTAGTGTTCCTATGCACAAGAAGGCTGAGCTGCGTCTTACAGAGAAAATACCTGTGTTCAGTTCATTTCAGTTCAGTTGCTCAGTCGTGTCCGACTCTTTGCGACCCCATGAATCGCAGCACGCCAAGCCTCCCTGTCCATCACAAACTCCCAGAGTTTACTCAAACTCATGCCCATCGAGTCAGTGATGCCATCCAGCCATCTTATCCTCTGTCATGCCCTTCTCCTCCTGCCCCCAAACCCTCCCAGCATCAGGGTCTTTTCCAATGAGACAGCTCTTCGCATGAGGTGGCCAAAGTATTGGAGTTTCAGCTTCAGCACCAGTCCTTCCAATGAACACCCAGGACTTATCTCCTTCAGGATGGACTGGTTGGATCTCCTTGCAGTCCAAGGGACTCTCCAGAGTCTTCTCCAACACCATAGTTCAAAATCATCAATTTTTCGGTGCTCAGCTTTCTTCACAGTCCAACTCTCACATCCATACATGACCACTGGAAAAACCATAGCCTTGACCAGACGGACCTTTGTTGGCAAAGTAATGTCTCTGCTTTTTAATATGCTATCTAGGTTGGTCATAACTTTCTTTCCAAGGAGTAAGCGTCTTTTGATTTCATGGCTGCAGTCACCATCTGCAGTGATTTTGGAGCCCCCCAAAATAAAGTCTGACACTGTTTTCACTGTCTCCCCATCTATTTCCCATGAGGTGATGGGACCAGATGCCATGATCTTAGTTTTCTGAATGTTGAGCTTTAAGCCAACTTTTTCACTCTGCTCTTTCACTTTCATCAAGAGGCTTTTCAGTTCCTCTTCACTCTCTGCCATAAGGGTGGTGTCATCTGTATATCTGAGGTTATTGATATTTCTCTCCGCAATCTTAATTCCTGCTTGTGCTTCTTCCAGCCCAGTGTGTCTCATGATATACTCTGCATATAATTTAAATAAGCAGGGTGACAATATACAGCCTTGACGTACTCCTTTTCCTATTTGGAACCAGTCTGTTGTTCCATGTCCAGTTCTAACTGTTGCTTCCTGACCTGCATACAGGTTTCTCAAGAGGCAGGTCAGGTGGTCTGATATTCCCATCTCCTTCAGAATTTTCCACAGTTTATTGTGATCCACACAGTCGAAGGCTTTGGCATAGTCAATAAAGCAGAAATAGATGTTTTTTTTGGAACTCTCTTGCTTTATCGATGATACAGTGGATATTGGCAATTTGATCTCTGGTTCCTCTGCCTTTTCTAAACCCAGCTTGAACATCTGAAAGTTCTCGGTTCACTTATTGCTGAAGCCTGACTTGGAGAATTTTGAACGTTACTTGGCTAGCATGTGAGATGAGTGCAATTGTGCAGTAGTTTGAGCATTCTTTGGGATTGCCTTTCTTTCTTTTTTTTTTTTTTTATTAGTTGGAGGCCAATCACTTCACAACATTTCAGTGGGTTTTGTCATACATTGATATGAATCAGCCATGGATTTACACGCATTCCCCATCCCGATCCCTGCTCCCACCTCCCTCTCCACCCGATTCCCCCGAGTCCTCCCAGTGCACCAGGCTGGAGCACTTGTCTCATGCATCCCACCTGGGCTGGTGATCTGTTTCATCATAGATAGTATACATGCTGTTCTTTTGAAATATCCCACCCTCACATTCTCCCACAGAGTTCAAAAGTCTGTTCTGTATTTCTGTGTCTCTTTTTCTGTTGTGCATATAGGGTTATCGTTACCATCTTTCTAAATTCCATATATATGTGATAGTATGCTGTAATGTTCTTTATCTTTCTGGCTTACTTCACTCTGTATAAGGGGCTCCAGCTTCATCCATCTCATTAGGACTGGTTCAAATGAATTCTTTTTAACGGCTGAGTAATATTCCATGGTGTATATGTACCACAGCTTCCTTATCCATTCATCTGCTGATGGGCATCTAGGTTGCTTCCATGTCCTGGCTATTATAAACAGTGCTGCGATGAACATTGGGGTGCATGTGTCTCTTTCAGATCTGGTTTCCTCAGTGTGTATGCCTTTCTTAGGTAAATTTTATTCCAGCATGAGTTATAGAGCTGTTGGTGTTAATGAATTAACATTCTTTATTTTAAAAGGTGCGTTTGAATATAAACACACTTAAATAAAGTTATGTATTGAACAGTTGTTGAAACTGTTGAGCCCAAAGACTCTCAGAAACCTAACCCTGTATCTCCCCTTAGAACAGTGGTTCAGTATTCACTAAGTCAGTGTTTGCAGCAGTCGTGTAGAACATAACTCCGTCAGTGCTGAGAACTGCGTGTTGATAGTGCTGAGCACATGTGCTGTGATTGAGTGCAAGAACTTAAATGAAAGTAACAAAACTCTAATCATTTTAAAAACCATAACAACAGAGACTAACGTCATAGTCTTTATGACTTTCAGATAAAGTACAGTTTCTTATGGCAAGTAGATGGGGAAAATTAGGGAAATGTAAAATTTCGTTTTCCTGGACTCTAAAATCAGTGTGGATGGTGACTGCAGTCACGCAATTAAAAAGTGTGTACTCCTTGGAAGGACAGCTGTGACAAATCGAGTGTATTAAAAAGCAGAAACATCACTTTGCCAACAAAGGTTCCTCTAGTCAAAGCTGTGGTGTTTTCAGTAATCATGCATGGATGTGAGAGTTGGACCGTAAAGAAGGCTGAGCACCAAAGAATTGATGCTTTCCAACTGTGGTGCTGGAGAAGACTCTTGAGAGTCCCTTGGACTGCAAGGAGATCAAACCAGCCAGTCCTAAAGGAAATGAACCTTAAATATTCATTGGAAGGACTGATGCTGAAGCTTCAGTATTTTGGCCACCTGATGCAAAGAGCCAACTCATTGGTAAAGACCCTGATGCTGGGAAAGATTGAGGGCAAGAGGTGAAGGGGGTGACAGAGGATGAGATGGTTAGATGGCATCACTGAGTCAATGTACATGAATTTGAGCACTCAGGAAGATAGTGAAGGACAGGAAAGACGTGTGCTGCAGCTCATGGGGTCTCACAGATTTGGACATGACTCAGCAACTGAACAACAACAACAGTTTCTTAGGTAAGAAACTAAGAAATGTTCACCATACAGAAAAGAGTGATACTTCCAGAAGACTTCAATTCATCAAAAAGCACTAGAAAGAGAGTCAAGGAAGGAAGTCATAGAGCAGAAAGATAATTGTAAAAATATAACTGACAAACGCAAGGTTCCCAATATGTAAAGAACTGCAATGAATCGGTCAGAATAAGATACAAATCCACTGGATGACTAAGTAGATGACAGTAATTGGCATTTTTAAGATTGATGAAATGTGGGTGGCATGTAAACATGAAAAACAGCTTTATTAGTAACTGAAGAAAGTGCAAATTAGAAATAATGAATTGTCATTTAGGTACAGATTGACAAAAATTAAAATAGTAGGTGTTAGTGAGAAACAGCAGGGAGTCTCATTCAGGCTGACAAGATATTAAAACTTGCCCCAAACACTTTAGAAAACAGATTATATAAACCTCTTATGAACTAGTAAATCTAATTTTTTTTTTTTACTATACTCCTGGATAAATATTGTCTAGATTAGAGAAGCTCTTGAAGAAAATATTCCCAGGAAACATGTGTTCATAGCAATTTAGTTTATAATAGTAAATTAGTAGAAAAAAGAACTATCTGTAGACAGTTGAAAGGATATATATACTGTGGTAAATTCATACAGGAAGTATTAAATGAGATGAAGGAACTGTAGCTACATCATTGAGATTGACTCTCAGAGGAATAATGTTAAACAAAAACACTAAGTTTCAGAGGAATACCTAGTATTAGTACAATTCCATTTTTTTTTTATAAAATGCATGTTATATTCAAGGCTAAACAATAGATTGTTTAGGAATATGTATATGTATATATACATATATATACACACACATATATATATATATATATGATAAAACCATAAGAAAGTGGCAGAATGATGAAATCAGTAGTGGAGGAATAATCACAGAGGAATACACAGGGGATTTCAAAGTTCCTGGCAGTGCTCCATCTACAAATCTTGGTGTTAGGTTCACAGGTGTTCAGTTTATTATTCTTTAAGCTCTGCACAGTTCACTGTACATGGACTTTTATGAGCTTTACATATCATGCAAAAAAAAAAATTCTAAATAAGGAAAAGCATCAGGTTATCTGGAACCAGGCAAACCTAGGTTAGAATTCTTGCCTTATTATTTACTACCAGTGTGAACCTGAACGAATGATTTCACTTTCTGTGCCTCAATTTCCTCACAAATAAAAAGGACTACCATAGTACCTTTTTCATCGGTGTTGTTGAAAGGATTATATGAGTTCCTACCTGAAAAGTACTTAAAACAGTGCCTGGTACATAGTGAGCATTCAGTAAACCTTAGCTGCCACTACTGTGATTATTACTGCAATCCAGAGACATCTCTGAATTAGTACCACACTTCCAACTGAGCAAGAAGGATGTGAGCACTGCATCATGACTGAAGTCCCAGGTTGCCTCAGCAGCAATCTATAATGCCCTCACTAGCTCACTCAACTACACACACGCACACACGCTTCTGGGACACTTAAAAATGGGTTTATCACTTGGTATGCTGTGCAGCCCTCGATGGCATCACCAGCTCAATGAACATTAATTTGAGCAAGCTCCAGGAGTTGGTGATGGACAGGGAAGCCTGGCATGCTGCAGTCCATGGGGTTGCAAAGAGTTGGACATGACTGAGGGGCTGAACTGAACAGGACTGAACGCTGCGCAGCATCCTTATAACTACAGCTTCATCTACAGTCTTTAAAGACGTCTGTGGAAATCCAAGTGCCGCATGAGACTGAAGCTGTGGGACTGTGGTAGGATTTCTTGCAAATAACAATGGAAATGATGCTGAAATCTTCTGAAAACTCACGTCTTAAAGTTGTGAGGCAGAGACACACCCAGAGACATTCAACTAGAAAATGACCTCAGGAGTGACATTGTTAACATGGAAAGATGGCAGATTATGACTCTGAAGATAAGGCTTGAGCTGCATAATGAGCTTGTCTCCTTTGAAAACCAGAGCACTAGAAGTTTCAGTGGTCGACAGAGTCTAGGTCTGACAGGTTTGAGTAACCACCCCGAACACACTTAATATTACAGTTCTTATAAGAATCCAGTCACACGTTGCAGTAGAATGAGGAAGTGCTGTGTGCTGTCTGGGAGCTTTGACCTGTAGAGAGAAAGTGGGGAGAATCAGTAGGGCTGAGATAGAGACAGAAAGGAAGCAGGTCGTGGGTACTGACCTAAATTAAAACCCAGATCCAAGATACATGCACCTGGGTCCATCACCCTCACAAATGCATTGGTGACTGGATGAATCACCCCAGTAAAGTACTTCTTACCAACTCCCATAATGCTTTATTTCTATCACTCTACATCATTGACTTTTCCCTTTGTACCTTGTAATAGTGTTCTTTATATGCCTAAATAATCTAAATTGTAGACTTCTTGAGGTCAGGAATCACTTTGATTCACCATAGTATTCTCCACAACACCCACCAGACAAGACGAGGAAAAGAAAAGAAAGGAGGGCAAGGAGGGAGTTCAGATTGAAGAAAGAAGTGTTCATGTCCCCTCCCCAAATCCATATGTTGAAATTTTAACCCACCAAGTGATATTATAAGGAGGTGAAGCCTTTGGGAGGTAATTAGGTCATGAGGGTGGTGTTCTCATAAATGGATCAGTGCCCTTATAAGAAGAGACGTGGAGAGCTTTCTCTCTCTCTCTGCCTTCTACCATGTGAAGACATGGTGAGTGGGTGGGCATCTTCAAACCTGGAAGCAGTTTCTCACTAGACCCCAGATCTGCCTACACGTCTCAGTCTTAAGAACTGTGAGAAATAACTGTCTGTTGTTTCAGGTGCCTCATCTGTGGCATATTTGTTATAGCAGCTCAAACAGACTAAGACAAACATGAAGATCTTCCCACCTCTGAAATTCTCTGACTTTGTAGGATTTCTGAGGCAGAAAAGAGTAACTACATCTAAAGCAGAGCATAAATTATCACAATACTCGTTGGATAATTGTCTTCCTTTAGGGAATCAGTGTATATTTAGTATGCCTGCTCAGGTGTTTCTCCCACTTCTTCAGTTATCTAGAAGTTTGTTTTTGTTTTTGCCAAGCACTCTTTGAAACTTTTAGGTGGAAGATGAAAATACTTGTTTACTAGTTTCCTCAGGTGTTACCTGAACTAGGGCAACTTCAACTTCAGTTAGAAATAAGAAAGTACAAAACTAAATCAGGACAGCTTGGCACTTCTTTGAGCTGTTCTCTGTAGCCTCA
This sequence comes from Dama dama, assembly GCF_033118175.1. NCBI lineage: Eukaryota > Metazoa > Chordata > Mammalia > Artiodactyla > Cervidae > Dama > Dama dama. The sequence goes on along the minus strand of NC_083704.1, from coordinate 28,760,696 downwards.
GTGGGGGCCAAAAGCTGAGTCGGCAGAGGGGCAGTAATTTATTTCTCTGCATTTGGAAGCAGGATGGGAAGTAACAAGATCCTACTTTTCTAATATCTTCCTCTTTTATGGTTTTCATTGCCACTTCCTGATCCTGTTTCCCTAACTTATTTTTACAGCATATTTCACCTTCAAGGATGCTATGCATGATTTATTCTTATTTTGTTTATGGTCCTTTCACCTACTTTATCCATTACGGTGCACAGGCTTAGTTGCCCTGCAGAGTGCGGGATCTTAGTTCCCCAGCCAGGGATTGAACCCATGTCTCCAGCATTGCAAGGCACATACTTAACCACTGGACCACCAGGAAAGTCCCACACTTTACCTTCTTTGAGGAGACAGATTTGTTTTGTTTTTCAATGATGTAACCCCAGTGCCCAAAACCATGGCTGGCATGTATAGACACTCATCAGAGGCCTAGTGTAGATGCTGAATGAATCTGTTATCAATTCCCAGGGTGTATTTAAAAGCAAGGAGCTTCAGTGATGACATTTCCCAAAACTGGCAGGTTTATCACAGTGAAGCTTTATCTCTAATTACTCTCTGTGAAGAGAATGGTGAAACAGCCCCATAGCATAGTCTAAATAGATGATGAATAAACACATGGCTTGCATGTGTATTTGATGATGGCTTTATTTTCAAAACTGTAATTAAATGAGATAAAAATATATGGTTGGAGTTGCCGAAGCAACTTAAATTCAACATAAATAACAGCTGTTCTTCATCTGGGAATTTCATCTATATACAGCATTTTTTATGCCCTTAAACATTTTTAAGCAGTATACAGCTAATTCAGCATCCAGTATCCCAAGGAATGTTTTATACTCAGAGAAGGGGAAGGAAAATAGAAAAGAAATTGCCCTGTAAGAACCAGCGATTAAACAAAGCTGTTACTTACAAAAACTTTGATTTTTCCCCAAATAGTTGTATATCAAAGCATGTCCAATTTCTTAGGAGCAGTGAATTTAAGCATGACTGGCATTTTCGTTATGAGTCACCAATCCCTATTTAATTAGTTCAAAAGTCCAAAACTGAGTGAGGAGTCTTCTATTTGTTTTGAAAGCAAAACTCTCTGCCGAGCACGGGTGTCAGGAAGTACTGATAAAGTTTACCTCTCCCTTTTTTAATAGAGGAAGTTCCTCCCAGGCTGCTTGGGGAAAATGTCTATTTTTTGAATAGAATTAAGATACAATTTGGACTTCCCAGATGGCTCAGTGATAAAGAATCCGCCTGCTAATGCAGGGGGGGCACTGGAGATGCAGGTTCAATCCCTGGATCGGGAAGATCTCCTGAAAAAGGAAATGGCAACCCATTCCAATATTCTTGCCTAGGAAACCCATGGACAGAGGAGCCTGCCAGGCTAAGTCCATGGGGTCACTAGAGTCGGACACGACTGAGCAAGTGAGCATGCATGCAGGAGACAGTTTAACTGTGTGAGCATCTTCCTAGGTTTATTCATGATCAAGCAGTGAGACACTGCCTCTCTTCCTTCAGAGATTGTTATCCACTGCCATAAAGTGTTAGGCAAATTCAGTAGCCATCTCATTGATCAGGCTTGTACCTCTGAAAACTTAATAAAAGAAAATAAATGGAATGAAGAAGTCAGAGATGAAGCCATTTCTCTTCACTTTAAAGTGAGGTTCTTCATGATCGATAGTGTGGCTGGTAGAATTGTGGTCTCTGGATTTTTATCATGACCAGTGGCCTGTATATCTTCATCTAGTTCACCCCAAGGTTTCTCCTGTAGATTAGTGACTTTATGATGGCCTCTTGATACAGTGCCTTTTCAGCATTTCTTCTGAGAATATTTATTCTGTTACTTGGGCATATCTGACTTGCCCTCTGGGGTTGCTCGTTTATTAGGAAGACTGGGACAGTGAATTACAACTTGCTAATTTTAATTTTCAGAGGGGAGAATAAAAGCCCCTAAAGTAGAAGTTCAAAATGGAGATTCATGTTTCTTTATGCCAAAACTATAAAAAAAAAAAAAAAAAGAAAAGAAAAGAAACGGTAATGATGATAAGTCTGTCAAGTGAAAGCACTGTCACAGTAGATGAACAGATAATTGTAGGATATATCCCCAACCAGCTAATAACAGCCCTGATTACAAAGACCAACAGGCCCATGCGATTTGTATAATGTCCTTTCATGTTTTCCTCATCTCAAGTATTCCCTAGGGCAGGTGTCAGTGGGTGAGAGGGTGTTTTTTTTGGTCAAGCAGTGCATTTGTTTCATATGCTGATTGTATTCCTATCTTAGGGTGTCCCTAGGCTTTAATTTTAGGGCAGCGTAGGCGGCTTGGTGCCATTGATTAAAGACCTTTTCTCAAAGTTATCTTTAGAACATCCCTGGTCATTAAGCACAGAAGCCAGGATGTTGAGACAGAGTGTCATGTGGACAAATACAGGAAGATTCACCCAGCTCCAGCACATCTCCTGCATACCACCTCAGTGTGTGAAGCATGACAGAGAATGGTGCTCGACAGATACTAAATACCCCATGCGTGTCAGACATACTTCAGGCACTGTGCATATAGCACGTAGCCTGACAAAGACTGTAAAGAGCCCTGACATGATTGAGCCTTAATTTTTTGTGTGTGGGGGGCGGGGGAGAGGGGGTAGGCGGGACTGTAAACCAAATAGCATGTTAATGAACAAAGTAATTGCAGATGTTGGTGATGATTACTATGAAAGACAGAGTGAAGAGGTGATGTGATGGAGAGTGGGACAGGGTTGGAGAGCTGTGTCACATAAAACAGTCAGGGAAGGCTCCTCTGAGGAGGTGACATTTGAGTTGAGTCCTGGAGAATGAGCATGATAAGCCAAAAGATGGGTAGAGAGCATCCAAGACAATAGCAGCAAGTTCAAAGGCCCTGAAACAGGATTAGCCTTAAGGTGTTTGAAGAACAGAAAGCAAAACATGGTTATTACCATATAAATAAGTAAAGGGGAACATAGCAGAGGCTGAAACTGGGGGTCTGGATAGGGACCAGATCCCTAAAGGTCATTATAGAGTTCAATAAAGAGTCCGTATTTTGTTCTGAAATTTACTAGGCCAGATGCTGTTCTGGAAATTTTTGTTTCTCTTTGTGTTGTGTAAGTATGAAACCAAAGATAGAGAATGCAGCTGCCTAACCATTAACACTCCTGAGTCAGGATGATACGTGAAAAAGAGATGAGCTCCTGTAGAGAAAAATGCTGATAATAATAGCTTGTTTTTTAGGCACCTGTCTCTGAAGGGGAATAACAGTACTTACGATGCCAGGTTGTACTCATCACAGCAACCTCATGAGGTGGGTAGGTGCATATTCTATGGAACACACAGGGAAACTCAAATAGCTTAAATTGGGTTGTTCTTAGGCTTCTTAACTAGCATGGAAATCTAGATAAAATAGAGTGTGTCAAAGAAATGAGGAAAGAAAAACTCCAGAGGAAGAAATAAAAATAGCTATTAGGATAGTCACACACTTACAGAAAAAGGGGCAGCAAAACAACCTTTATTTTCTTGTAAAGTCAAGAAAATAATAGCAGAAGGGTGAAAAAGTTAAAAGTCTCAAATAGTTGGACTGTCAGCAAGTGTTGGCTTCATTCCTAGTATTCAATTCAATATGGAATAGAGAACTTGTGGGTCAAAGAAAACCTGGGTTCTAATCCATACTCTTCTTTATACTAGAACTGTAATCTTGCATGTAGATTTTATTTATTTGTATAAAGTGGATTACTAATAATATTTCCCTCATAGAGATGTTGTTAGGTTTTAATGAATGAATAAACAGCAAATGAGAAATTGTGCTCTTTACATAAGCTAGTTGAAACTGGACTTACATTTCTTCCTAAAGAGTTAATATTTACAAGTTGTATCAATTTTCAGATCAGCCCCCACAGAAGCCTCCTTAACACATAACATTGATTATGCTATTTTAAGGTCTTGCCTAGGTTTAGTTACTGGAAGGAAAAAGTGCTGTAGTGATGTGTTGCAAGAAGAGAAAGAGGAGAGTAACCTCCTGCTAAATGCAGAATTGCTGATCCCAGACGAATTTGTCTTTGCCAAACTGCACACATCTTTCCCATCCTGTATTTGTCCCCATTTTCCTTTTCAGCTCTTCTACAAAAAATAAAATAGGTAATATTGAGTGAGAAACTAGTATTGCTTATAGACAGTTGTGTTGATATGTAACTATTTCTTTTCAGTAAAAAGCACCTATGAAGAAAATAAAATTTAAGAGTATTTTTGAGTCTTTAATCCTTCCTTGAGGTTTCTCAGCCCTACTTTGCCTTCCCCAATATTTCTTAGATTATGTTTTCTTTGTTTCTCTTATGGTCAATCAAAACTCATATTCAAAGAATCCATACTGCTCTTATTTATTTAAGAGGAAGCAATCTTGATGAATTAATTCATTCTTCACTGTAAGTGACTAATAGCAAGGTAATACATTTGCAGTCATTTCTGGTTCTAAAATGGCATTTCTATAATCCCAAAGTAATCCCTAAATTATAGACTTTCATCTTATATGGCTAATGAGAGTGAGAATAAAATTCAGACATTTGGAGGGAGAACATTTTGAGGGTTGGAATCATCCCCTGAGAGAGCACCCTCTAGTTCTCATTTTTAACTTTGAAACAAGTGCTCTAAGGATTTTCATAGTGATGTCCATAGCAGTAGCCTTGGGCTATGAAAGAACCATCATGAGCTATGTCTATGGCTGAGTCATTTGTAAAATGAGTATACATTAACTTAGGAATATTAATAAGGTTCTTTGTTATCTATACAAAGGTCTCTCAGAAAGATATTTGCTTTTCTTCTCAATGTCAAACCACTACCCAGATTCAGATTTTGGTCCCTTACTTTAAGCTGCCAACAAATTAGCTTATTAATATCAAATCTTCAGCATATACTATACATATTTTTGACTGTTTTACTTACTTGTTGGAGAGATAAAATGGCTGACACCAATACTTGGAGCAAAAGAGGAACTCAAAAAATATTTGCTGAAGGTTGGCTGAACAAATAAAAAAATCAATGACATCAGGAGAAACGAGATACTGACAAGCATATCTGTCTGTCTATCTATTGATCTCTATTCAAGTTCCATTTTCATCCATCCTATTTTCAACTGGTGTGCAGTGTAAACTCCTAAAATTTTAAGCTCAATGAGTAAATTTATATGGCCAGCAAATAGCATAATGTGTCATCTTTTATTTCTGTTTTAAAATAACAATATTTTGTACCCTTTAAAAAGGTACACAGACATTAGTTTTTAGTGTTTTATGAAAATGATATTTCCATTTAACTTAACATTTCCATTTAACTTAACATGAAAAGATAACACTAGCTGTCTCGGAACGTATCATCACAGGAAGTTCTTTAAGGAAAATTATCTGAATTCAGTGTATGTGAGTATATCTTCATTGTAAGTCACATGAAGAATATAATCCATGTATTTGAAAAGATAAGGTATCTGGCTCACTTCAGCACCAGTCTAGAGTTGAAAACAGGCCAGCTAAAGAAGAGGTATTTTAAGTCTTAGCTTATTTTACACAGTGTGATTGAGCTACCTACTCTACTGTTACTTTATCTGGTGAAAGGTTGAATCACTCAGTTACCCGTGTGTTCCTCTCTGTAGACTTTCCTGTGATGCTGAGAAATGAGAGTGCTAGTGCTAACTTCTATAGACCACTGACTGTGGGCCAATTATTGTGTTAAGTGCATTACATTCATAATCTTAGTCTCTAAAGAGTCCTATGAGATAGGAATTATTGTCCTGATATTCAAAATGAAGAAACGAAGTTCAAGGAGATTAAGTTAACTCACCCACATCACAGAGCTAAAGAGTTGAGAGAGCCAAGTCTACCCTCAGGTCCTCCTAACTCCAGAGCCAGTGTGTTAAACCATTCAGTAATTCTTCCTCTTGCTAAATACACTCTCACAGGTAAACCAGGCCAACCATGCCAGTCTCACTAATGGTTTCTTCCTTCTTTTTGTGTGGAAAGAATGTCAAAAATGGGACTTTGCAATTCATAAGGTTTCTGTAAAGTTTGACTTAGTATCAGTCTTAGTCCCAATAATCCAGGAAGCCATGCAGATGTGTATCCACAGATGTAAAACATTCAAGGAGCAAATGACAGAGTCAAGACACAATTTCAAATATGCTTGCTACATGACAACTGGTTTTTAAAGTTATACCCCCAAAATATTTCATTTTAAAAGGCACAGTCATCATTATGGAAATTATATTCATAACAAATGTATCCCTTGACCATTTTCCCAAGTTGACATTGATTCTTTTTATTGATTGCTTCTTTCAAAATTGGGGGAAGCAATAATTATAATAATAATATAAGTATTATTAATAATAATAGTACAAAAACAACTGGTACTGACAATTTCTTGTTCTGAGGCCACTTTGTAAGATTTAATAGAATCCAGGTCTACCCAAGTCAGGAAAAAAAGTGAACTGGTGTGGTTTTTTTTTAGCTTGTAAATGATATATGCATTAAAAGTATGTACATTACTTACATGGTTCACTGTACCATTTTCCCACTTTACTTTTCTTCTGCCACTCTGTGCATTCTTGACAAACCATGATGTATGTTACTATCTCATTAACCTTTCCTGGTCATTTTAAAACTAAACTTACGCTCTTCTGTGGGTGGTCCTACCCTGTGGATGGCTTTAAGTCTTCCTGTTCATGTGGGTGATAGGCAGTCCCTTAATGATGTCTTTAAAAAGTTACTTTTCCTTATTTGTTGTTACTATTTCTCAAAAAATATCTTAGATCCTTGATTTTGTTTTCTTTAGACCTGTCCAGTGTTTTTTGTTTTATACATACTACTTCATCTGCTGCTCTAAATGTTTAATAACTTTCCAGACAGTAAGTATCTGGAGATATTGCCCCCTCACTCTCTGATTTACTTTGCAGCCTGAATTCTAAATGTTTTCAAATATTACGGCTTTTATTATTTATCTCATGTTGCAGCTACGAGACCTTTGTACACGTTTACTCCTCAAGGAATTTAGCTGTTAAAGCACTTCCTCTATGCTATCAATGAGCTACACATTTCAAGTACTATAATAGCATATTTTTTTAAAACCTCATGTAAAAATAAAGTGCTAATATTATATTCTACAGGAGAATAAAAGACAGTTGTTTTCACAGAAAAAAAATATGATAGGAAAACACAGATGCCATGAAATTATGTGTTTTTTAGCCTGTGATTTCTGGGAAAAAAATTTATATAAAATGGTGATGAATGAAATCAACATCTAAATGTATGGCCACTTCATTTTTTTTAAAGGTCTATAAGTCACTTGTCAAAGAACCATATTCAAAGCTGGAAAAAATTCTTATTTTCAGAAACCATGGTACATGGATATTAATTCTTTGTCATATGTATACATCATTTATTCAACCATATCTTCAGTAACTAGCGGCGCTTAGCTAAAAGGTCTATTACCCAAGTGTCATTGTTCAGCTACCTCCTTTAACATGTAGCAATCCTACTTTTTAATACAGTGGTTTCTGATTGTTTTCTCCTGTTCCACTTCATCCTTTACACCTGATGTTTAAAATCCCCTCATCAAGTGCTCATCCATAAGCAAAGCAAAGGAATAGAAATTGGAAATCAAATGTACCAACTCATTGCGTTGTGCATTGAAATGTGGATTTTCGTACATACTCCCTGAGGAGCAAAAATTCATTCATTCCATTGAACTTTTTTTTGTCCCTAGGATATCAGGTAAATAGTTTGAATGCTTGTTCTCACTGGCTTCACTCAGTCAGGGAGGAAGCTGGAAGTGATTGATTCTGGTAGTTGGTAGCAATGGCTTTGGAGAGAGGAAGATGAGTTTGTATTCTGGCCACTTTCTCAGTGTGTGAAGAAGGTTCTGAACTTCTCTGAACTACAGTTATAGCACCTTCAAATTAGGAATTAAATCTATAATGGAATTAAATGATATCTGTGTGAAAAGTTCTTAGCACATGTTATGACCTCAATACATTTTTGCAAGTAGATGCAATCATTGCTATTAGTGCTGCAGTCATGGTCATAGAACATTATAATGTATTCTAACTAACTTGGAATGCTTGTTGCTCTACCAAGTATTTATAGATAAAATGACACTCAGATAAAATATATGGGCATATTTCTGGGAAAGCCCTGGCCATGTCCAAGTTTCAAAAAACTGAGTATTCACAGACATAGTTCTTTAATTTGGAAAATTGTCATGCTGCTAGCAATTAGGATCTAAATGGATAGTTATAACTGAACAGAGCAATAATGAATAGGCAGCATTTTCTTAAACATGTGCATAAGTATGGTGGACTCTGAGTAGCCTCTTCAACTCTCACTGGAGTGCATTTGTTATTCAAAACCCGTTTTAGAAAATTATGTATTTAGTTTTTGCTGTGCTGGGTCTTCATTGCTGTGCCCTGGCTTTCTCTAGTTGCGGTGAGCAGGGGCTCATTGCGTTTCATCAGCTTCTCATTGCGGTGGCTTCTTGTTGTGGAGTGTGGACTCTAGAGCACAGGCTCAGTAGTTGTGGTGTTTAGGTTTTGTTGCTCCATGGCATGTGGAATCTTCCTGGACCAAGAATCAAACCCATGTCCCCTACATTGGCAGGCAGATTCTTAACCACTGGTCTACCAGGATTGTTCCAAAACCCTTTCTTAATGGAATAATCGAGGTATGATTTGCCACTGGATTACAATATTCTGAAGTGGACAGAACAAATAAATGGTAAGCCCCAGACTTGGAGCATGAAAGGCTTTGTGCTTTTCAAATATGATTAATACTCATTTAATCTTTTCCCATCATTCTTATTCTAAAATAAATCACATTTACTCTCATGTTATTTCTGGGAAAATTAAACCTTGCGTACTACATGGCAGAGGTGATTTTCAAACTCAGATCAGTCCAAATGCAATCTTTCCATTCATTGTATTTACCATCTGGAATCTATTTCAGTTAACTGCTAAGAATCTTATCTAAATATTTTCTCAAATACCATATTAATGCGATTTTTCTAACTGTCCAAATCCTGTGGAACTTCATGGATTCATAAACTATAAACGAAGAAGCAGGAATCCAGTTTTAGCTACAAGGGAAGTCCCTTTTAAGCTCAATAAGAACAATTTAAGGGCTTCCCTTGTGGCACAGTTGGTAAAGAATCTCCCTCAGTGAGGGAGATCTGGGTTCAATCCCTGGGGTGGGAAGATCCTCTGGAGAAGGAAAAGGCTACCCACTCCGGTATTCTGGCCTAGAGAATTCCATGGACTATATAGAGTCCATGCAAAGAGTTGGACTCAACTGAGCAACTTTCACTTCTCAAGAACAGTTTAAAAAAATCATCACATATATTTTTTATTTTCTTTCCCTCCCATTTCTTAATGTTCTTCCTCTAGTTAGAATCAAGGTGGATTTTGCCTGGATAAGATTTGATCTCTGTTACCCATCAGCTTTTAAGTTTTCGTTCAACTCTGGAGATTGGACAAGACGTCTGTGAAAAAACATAGATGACTTATTTTAAGAACCTGTATGCAGAAGCAACAATTTAGATGATTCAGTGCCATTTTTAGGGATAATGGTTTATAATATGAATGCCATAATGAAGTGTTTTTTTTTTAATCTGTGGTTTGATTTTGAAGGCTTCTCAAACCATTCCTTTAACGAAAAGGAAAAAAAAAAATCATGTCCTAGCCTCACCTAATAAAAAGAATTTTATTACATGAGAAATAACTTAAATTGGGGCTTCCCTAGTGGGTCAGATGGTAAAGAAATGTAGCTTAAATTGTGGTCATGTTTTGTTTTGCACTAAGCACATGTGTGTCCTCCAGGTGGCCCTCTGCACACAAGTTCAGCAGCCTTGGGGTCCCACAGTTAGATGTCATCTGTTAGGCCTGCCCACTAAACTCTTGAGTCCTCACAGGACAGAAGCGTTCTTCTCATAGCATCTGTTTCCTGAGCTGGCAACCAGATTTTTATATACTTAACTGATAAAAAAAAATAATATATGAGCATAAAATTTACCTAATAACAGAAGAAGCTGGTAATTAAGACATGCATGTGTATAAATTAATTTAACATTGTGAGCAATCCCTAAAACCAAGCCTGGAAACATCCCACTGTTAACTCCAGGAAGGTGATCCAGATTTACTTCCTAGCTCCTTTACTTCCTGATGTTGTACCTACCCTTTAAAAAGTGTCTGTACCTCTCTTTTCTAGTCTGTAAAATGGAAACATTAATCGTACTTAACTCATGTTCTTATTGTTAGGATCACTTGAGGTAATCACCATGAAATACTTGCCAAAATAGCCTGCATGGAGGAAATAGTCAATAAATATGACTGAAGTTTGATCTGCATGGATGCATGGCTTATAGCCCTACAGAACATCCTTGGTTTAGAATAATCCTCAAATCCAGAAACAGGTTACTACATGAAATGTTTTAGACCAAAAAAAGAAAAGAAAGGAAATAACACTTAAAACAATTGTTGTTGAGACGATTTATGTTTGAAAAGATGAAAGAAAAAACTATTTTTTTAACAATAGTGTCTCACTTTATTAGACATATTTCTTATATTAACTCATTTTTATTGGTAACTGTATTTACTGACTCTAGCTGAACTGTTTAGGTTTGAAATGTCTTATCTCTTTAACCAAAGTTTACCTTCTTGAGAAAGGGAAATTTTATTCCAAATAGAACCTTGGGCAGTGCCCAGTAAATATTTTAAAACACCCAGGAACATTAAAGCAACTGTAAATATGTATATAAATGTCTACTTACACATTGTATGTAGTGTGTGTATGTGTGTTGACACAGAGAGACATATTCTAGATACACGTAGAGTAAGAAATATAACTGCATACAATGAAATGGTTGTGAAGTAGCAACTGACTATCAGAAAATGCAAATTTGCATCCTGATTATGATATATTTAATTACAGATAGAAGCTCGGGAGGTCACTTAGCCCAGTTAAGCCTTGGTGTCTCCAGTCAGACGTGTACTACCCAGTGAAACTTTCAGCACTGATGTACGCGTTCTCTCTGCCTGCTGTCCAGTGTGGAAACCAGTGGCTGTGCGTGGCCCTTGAGCACTTAAGATGCAGCTAGTGTGACTAAGGAACTGAATTTATAAATTATATTTTATTTTAACTGTTTTTCATCTAAATAAGGACATATGCCAAGTGGCTACCTTACAGTCTAGCTATAAAATCTATAAAATCTAGGTGGATGGGACAATAACACAGAAAAAGTTTAAGTTGAATTTCCCTGATCTGGGTGCTGTAAACACTCTTACCTTCTTTTTGAAGTAATGCTATCTTCTCATAATGTGTTACATTTTAAACCTCTTTTTCTTTATTTCTCTCAACAGATCTTGAAAACTTTAAGCCAAGGACAAGAAGCACCGTGTCTGTCCGCCAGGGTCAGGGGATGGTCCTGCTCTGCGGCCCACCAGCCCATTCTGGAGGTAACTAAGTGCACCAACAAGTGCACGCTTCACTGGCTGCTATTTTGCTTGCTGATTGTTTCTCCTGTGAGCATCGGCTGGGGGGACAGTGTCATTTGTAGAGATTCCCAAAGTCCCTCTGTGTGGAAGAAGCATCGTTGGCAGTCCCTGCCACAATTAGGATAAGAAAATATCAGATTGTGCAAATGATCCATCCCGTTGATGTCTACCTGGCACAAGGGGAAAGACACCTGAGTCAATCAAATCAGAATCCTGTTGCTTGGTAAACCACATAGGTAAATCGCCAGCTCTGTGGCCAACTTGGTTGTATTAAAGGACAGCCTTGCTTCTTTTCATCTCATTGTGGGTCTGTGAAGGGATCAGACCCAGAACCAAAGTCCCTTGACCACAGAAACCAGGGTGACTTTGTGAGCACACATAATGACTAGATCAGTTAGGAATGCATTTGATTGCAAGTCCCTGAAAACAAAGCTAACACTGGCTTCCATGGACTTAGGTTTGTGCTGTCCTCACACACATAAGACTTCCAAAGTTACATAGTGTAAAGTTGGCACTACTTCTTAGGAGTACCTACCAGAACTCAAGCCCTTTCTCTGATTCTTCTCTGAAGTTTCTATGGGGGGAGGGGGTGGGGTGCATGGCTAAGGCACCGAATTTGCAATGCTCCAAGGTAGAAATGAGAAGAGACCAGGACAAATGTCAGGAGTCTCTCAACTGTAAATTGCTTTATATTATGGAATGTTTGCTTTGCCCAAGGACTTGTATGTGTATTTCATTGATCACCCCAGTGGCAGAAGAGAAAACTCAAATATTTTATATAGATGCAGGATGGCCCTAAAAATAATCATAATTTTGAATAAGGGAGAATATGGAGAAATGCTGTGTAGGCAACTTGCAGTGTCTACTAAAAGGACTAATGATGACTGAAAGGGGAATCTGACTGCACATAGAGTTCAGTAGTCTGGAAGCTTAAAAGTTAGTGATATTTATTAGGATTCCATGACAGTTTGTGTTGACAAGACTGATGAACTCCATTTGTGGTCTTTCTGGGTAAAGTTTGATATCTGCCCTCCTTGTTATTACCTTAATTTTCCATTTGGCATTACTTGTGATTGAAAAAGAAAATATTTTAAACTGAGAATTTGAAAACATCATTTTATTTTTGTCCTCTCTTCAAAAGTTTTAACTTTTCCTTCATGCCTAATGCCCTAGCTAACATTTTTAGCAGCAAATAACAATTATTTAATAGTGAAACAGCTGCAAGGCTTGCGTTTCAGGCCTGAAGAATACAAAAGCAGGTGGAAGAGGCGGGCACTCTTCCAAGTCTCAATGGAGGGTATAGAATTTTTAGGGTTTCTGGAAACTGGCAGAGAATCCAGATTAAATTTCAGGAGTTTGTGTTCTGAAGAAGTGGGTTTATTCTTTAGGACTTCCTTTTGCCTCCAAGTTAATATCAGAACCATTAAATGTGAAGTCCAGGCCATGAGTTCTGGTCCCGGCTCTGTTTCAGATCATTTTTAGACTGATATAGTAGTCATATTGGACTATTATGTTCAAATTATCTATGCAGCACTCATTAATCTTTACATGAAGAGATTAAAAGAAATCTCTCAGATCCTTTTTAGTTCTATCACTACATAATAATAGCTAAATAAAGACTAAATATGTCTATCAACTATATTTGCATTGCTGGAATCCTGTCCTTTATATGAGGAAAAGAGTTAACTGGACATATATTTAAAGTGATGTTCACTCACACTAACAGCTCTCTTAGTACAAAATCTGATCAAAATAAGAATGGAAGATTTTGCTAATTTCTTCTGCAGGCTACCTTCACAGTGTTAAGCTTTCACAACATGGCAGCAACTCTGAAAATTAATCATATAGCATATTGAGGAAAAAAAAAATACCTCACTACCTCCTGGTATACTGATATCTTTAGGAAAGGCAAAACACACGAAGTGCTGCTGTGCTTCTCCGCAATGAGGCACCTGAATACTTTCCCCTTCCCACTGAGAAATATATTAAAAATTCCTGTAGACATTCATTGAAATTTGCTTGTCTCTGCTGGCAGCAGTCAGCAGCTCTGAAATCCAGTTTCTTGAGCTGTGCTGACATTCCTGACAGTCTTGATGGTGAAAGACAAGGAAATAAATATTCTCATTATGGGCTCTGTTAGAAACTGTGAGCTCAGTCATACTGTGGGCAAAGCAGGCAAGGCAAGGGTATTTGCAAGACAACAACCAAGTGGGTCTTGAAGGTTATGTGAGACCATCGCAGACCCCCATCAGTTTGGGGCAGTGGAGTCAGTGATTATCTGATGAAATCTCCCCAATTACTCAAAACCCCCCAATGCAAACTGTCCAGCAGTGACTCTCTCAGTGCTTCTCTAGGCTGTGATCACCTCAAAGCTGGCAGCATCGCTAAGAGCCGCTGGCCATACTGAGCATTGTAAACCCAGCATATGGTATCCCAGTTTCTATTGTAACAGATCATGCAGAGGAAAGGAAATGAGTCAGCCTTTTATTATATCAGCGGGATACTGGGTAATGGCATGAAATCCATTGTAAAGGATGCTCTATGTCCTATTTCAAAAGCTGTGCAGTGTCAGACCTTCTTAGGGTACCAAAGAAATGAGCAGCAATTAATCTACTTTGAAAACCTATTCAGTCAGCAGGTATTTCCATCTCTTGGTTAATAGGTACAAATTCAGATGTGATGTCATTGCACAGACAGTCCTATTAAATCTTAACCCAAACACCAAAAAAAAGAAAAATAGAAATTGCTGTGGATGATGAGGTTGTCTGTGATGCTTCTTCACATTAGAAATAGAGTTTTAGGAGATTCAAAATTTTCACCTTGCTTTCCATCAACTCCCGGATCATTTGACAGCAGGAATTCATGATCTTTAACCAACTACTCATTAAACAGGAACAGAAATGAGGTGCTTTGAGATTCTTCTTCCTAACATACTAGAATTACCAGATTATTCACAGGTGAAATCCCCATGAGCTGTTCACCAAGGGAGGTTTTTGTTTCCACCTTCCTTTTATATGTCACCAAGATCCTTGCTCCTCAAAATGTGGTCCATAGGCCAGAAGTATCTTCCTTACCTGGAAATTTGTTAAAAAGGCAGTGTTGGGACCCACACAGGGCCTGTTGTCTCCAAAGTCACATTTTAACAAAATATCCAAGTGATTTACACGCACATTAAAGTTTGAGAATCCCTGAGCTATATCTGTGACTCCCCTACACTCCTCACTTCTGTCCAGGGATTGCAGGAAGCAGAAGCATCATCAGGGCAGCATATAAGAGCCACAGGTGACGAGCCCTTTCCCAAGGATATTCTGATTCCATAAACCTGGGGCAGGGTCCCTCAGAACCATTGTTCCAGTGGACTCTGAGGCAGCACCAGATTGAAGATCCACCCACTGTGATCCCTTTTCTGCAAAACCAGCCAAGGTTCACCCTGCTGAGGTGGAGTACTTTGATTTCCACATCAAACCCAAGCAGAAGGGCAGAACATCTCTTCTATCAAGTTCATATTTAAAAGAATTTAAGATAAAATATGATTACCTCAGGCTTTCCTCCAGTTTTGTCCTTGTTGTGAAGGGAAATGAACAACTAAGAAAGGACTGGCTTTTTCTTGAGTATTCACATGAAGAAGCAGCATTTTACACGTGGACGCTTCTTACTACATTATTGCTAGAGAAAGTATGCCTTCCAGGAGCACGTGATTCTAAGATTATTTTCACTGTTATGAGTTTTAGAGAAACTAGCTATTAATATAATTGTCATCTTTGAATGCTTTTATACAGAATGCATCCCCATTGAACTTAGATCTCATTCACACAGCATCAGACTCAAGGACCTTATAACAGTGTCTGTAGAGTTCCTTAGGGGGTTTATAATCTTTAGTTTACATTGCATTATCTTTGGACCCACATGGTAATCCTATAAGGAGTAAAGACATGTGTTTTCTAGAAAAGAAAATTGAAGCAAAGAGATTAAGTGAGGTCACACATTAATCAATGGCAGGTTCAGGAATTACCTTTGCCTAGAATATGCACCCCCCTTTTTTATTTATTATTTTTCTTTACAGTCAGGAGACAACTGTACACATAGTTATTGGATGCTGCATGCATTAATTCTTTGAGTTCCATCCCAGATCAATGCAGTCTGAATTTTTTGAGAGGGATTCCTCTGGTATCATTAATAATTTTGTTTTGTTTTGTTTTTTTATTTCTCTGCACTGGGTCCTAGTTGTGGCACATGGGATCTTTGATATTTGTTGCAACATGAGGATTCTTTTAGTTGGAGCAAATGGAATCTTTAGTTGCAGCATGCAAACTCTTAATTGTGGCATGTAGGATGTTTAGATGTAGCATGTGGGATCTACTCCCCTGACCAGGAATCGAACCCGAGCCCCCTGCATTGGGAATGCAGAGTCTCAGCCACTGCACCACCAGGGAAGTCCCACATTCATAGTTTTAATAGCACTCCAGTTGACTCTACCGTGCAGCCTGAGTGGAAAATGTGTGTCTCGGCCCTGAAAAATCAAATAGGTCTTGTCCCAGCAAGACCTTTCTATTTGCAAATATCTCCAGGGTCTCAGAAATTTGCGTGGATCTAGATATATCTTGATTATAGCCTGAAAAAAATCAATCATGCCTTTCTACAGCATGGTTATTTCAGCTGAATATTTTGTCTTTGCTGTAGGACAAAGGTAAAAGCATGAAACTAGGACACCCACATTCTAATCCTAGCACTGCCCTTAACTTACTTGAGTCAATTACATAATTGCTGCTCTGAACCCTCTTCTTTTTCTGTCTCCCCACACGTACTTGAGTTCCAGCGTCAAGATGTCACCTTCAGAATCCAGCTCACCCAGTTTCTTAATTAGTCCAAACTATGCTGACAGGTCACTGGGCCAGGACTAATCTTGCTCTGCTGAAATGAGCATCCTTTATGCCCAGAATAATCTTTAAGACATCTACATTCTAGTCAAGAATGTATAATGGATAAGGCAGGCAGTGCCTAATTCCCCTGTCCATGTCTTACTCCCCACTCCTGCCCCAGCTTGGCTCCCATGCTTACCAATATTATGTAACTTCAGCTAATACAGGTGCATCTGTATTAGCTCCTAATGACAACCCATTCCATTGCAATCCAGACAGTTTAGCTCTTGCTTTCATGTGTCACCCAACGGTACATGGAGATTCCATTTTCGCCCAGCTCCAAACCTCAAACCGTAACACACTATTTCTGATACTGTGACCTCCAGACAGTATAATTATCAAGCCCACTCATCATATCAGACCTTTTTGGATACTAACATCTTACTGGCTAGGTTCCAATTTTCTCTCTGTCTTGTTTGGGCAACTGGCCACCTTCCTTAGGAAGCAGTCCTTCCACTACTAGCTTATTCCTCTACTTTGTCTCACTGAGATTTCAGACTCTCTCCTACCCCACATCTTGGTTCCCAGCAGAACTCACAAATCCTTACACAATATTATGGCAACTAAATGGAATGTATCTTTGCCCTTTCAGTTCAGTTCAGTCTCTCAGTTGTGTCTGACTCTTTGCAACCCCATGGATTGCAGCACACCAGGCTTCCCTGTCCATCACCAGCTCCTGGAGCCTGCTCAAACTCATGTCCTTCAAGTCAGTGATGCCATCCAACCATCTAATCTTCTGCCATCCCCTTCTCCTCCTGCCGTCAATCTTTCCTAGCATCATGGTCTTTTTCAACGAGTCAGGTTTTCACGTCAGGTGATCAATTAAACCCCTTTGCCCTTTAAACCTCTCCAATGGGTTTTAAGGGTAAAAAGACATAATAGATGTGGTACCAGTTTGCACAATTCAAACATGCAGACATTCTTGATTTTATTAATTAGGCTTAGTTTGATTTTTTTATTTGCATAATCTTGAAATTAAGGTTAAATCAGAAATGTTGCTTGTCTTTGAAAACATGATTTATATTCATGTAGCAACTTTTAGGTAGGCAATTCAGATATCTCTTCCAAAAGATTCATCTGGAATATGCATCTATTATTAACATAAACTCATTATGCTCTGGTATTGTGGCTTTATTAAAATGCTGATTTAGCCATTCTCCTAACATCTGAAAATTGCTCTTAAAAATGCAACATGACAGTTGAGGTAAAGTCTCCCAATCATCTCTTCTTAGGCCAAGCCCTTTATAACTCTTTGCATTGTACATTAGTGTGTACAGTATATGTCTGGGGTTCATTCATTTTCTTAGAAGAAGCAAAGCATTAAGTGGACCTCAGAGGAGCTAAGGTTTTTAAAAGATTTCTGATAATTTTTTAAATAAACTAGGAAACATAGTCTTCAGCTTATTTTATATGGCAATTTGAAAAACAGTAAAGTCTGAAATTTCTAAATGGCTGTGAGATTAACAGTCACTCAATTGCCATGGAAAGCCATAAAAAGAATTTCATTCTATGCATTGTAATCATCTCCTTTTCTGGTTTTAGTGGGGATGTTGATGGCTGCACATATCAGGACAGAGAGTCGGCATTGCATTTCAGGTGTCTTGGGGGGTGTGTGTGGATTGAGAGAAGGTGCCCAAAAATAGGCTCAGTTTTTAAGATGTTTAAATAACAAGTGATGAATTATATTCTTAGGACCTTGAGTCTTTATTGTTTGTTCACCACTGAGGTAGCTGCTCTTTGATGTCCATTTCATGTCACCTGAAAAGTGACTTACCTGAGAAATGCCTTATGTCCTGCAAGTAAATTTTAGAACCACAGGTGCTCAGCAAGTTAAGACTGACCTTGTTGGAGACCAGTGATTCTGAAGAGGTTCTGTCGCGAAGGCAATATGTAGCTTTTTGACATCTGGACATGGAACCCTGGGAAATAATGTTTAACATGCCGGTTGGGACAGCATTGAAATAATACTGCTGTTCTAGCCTTCAAGAATATTATGTATCAAACTCAATGAAACCAACTTTTATGATTTTATTTCAAAGGAATATGCAATCCAAGTTCCACTTCTAAGTCCAAAGTATTATATATTCACTTGAGTAGATATCTGCTGAAATTCACTGAGGAAAGGTTAATATTTAGTTAGTGATAGGTTAATCAGCACCATAGTACTAGGTTTGTTTTTTTTTTTTTTTAATCTAGTATTAAATATTCTTAAGGCAGTCCTGTTAGATGCTCCTTGACTCTACCCTGTTCCTTTGAAAAATACAAACCTGGATTCTTTAATCTGAAACTTAATGAGCTGATTCCTCCCTTTTTTTTCTCTTCCCACTTTGTCAATCAGAGGAGGTTACAGCACCCGACTGATTTAATCAGCATAGAGAAATGTGAAACAGTTTGAAAGATGAGGTTTTTCTCCTTTCATTAAACCTCCTTTTTTCACCAGTTGAGAAAAAAAAAAAAAAGCTTTCTGGATCAGGGATGACTTGTTATAAACTTGTCTGACCTAAAGCGCCTGGTGGAGTGTTTCATGTTTGGGTGCAGAGGCCACTAGGATTATTTGTCCTAACCACAACAGATGCAGGCTCCATTTCTTTCAGCCATGAGATAATGTAGCTCAACTGTTTGATTCCACTTATATGAGATAGGTAGAATAGTCAAATTCATAGAGTCAGAAAGTATAGTGATATATGCCAGGGGCCTGGGGTTTGCGGTGGTGAGGAAGGAAAATGAGGAGTTAGTGTTTAATGGGGACACAGTTTCAGTTTAGGAAGGTGAAAAATTTGGGAGATGGATGATGGTTAAGTGTTGCACAACAATGTGATTGTACTTACTATACAGTTAAATATGTTTAAAATAATATATGTGACTTTTACCATAATTGTTTTTAAATGTTAAAAAAAAGAAGGAATCAATAAGGAAAGCAAAAGGGAGAAATTAGGCCCCACATTTTTAGAAGAATGGTAAGCTCTCCATCACTAGATGTGACAAGAAGAGTTGAGGTGAACATTTCTGATCTTGATTATTTCCAAAATCAGTTAAGCATATTCGGTGATGCTACTGATGTACTTTTTTGCCTTTGAACTGTCCTATCGATTCTTTAAAACAACTTGAATGTTTCATGACTATACTTTTGAATGCCAAATATCAATAACTGCATACTTTTGAGTTCAGAAAACTAGTTGTATAAATAGAAGCATTCCCTGATCTTAAAATAATTCTGAGTCCCCCCAGTTTCTTAAACTAACCTGTCATAGAGAGTTGCTGGTCTGTTTTCAAAGAAGATCACCCCGGGAATGGTAGCTGTACACTTTGTACTTTCATTCTCCTTTCAATTCTAGTAAGAGACATATTTAAACTGTCTTTGCACCTATAGCAAGTCCCAGGCCATAACACTTAGAAATAGACTCGGCTACTTAATAGCAGTCCAGTATTTCTGCCTGGAGAGTCCCATGGCCTGAGGAGCCTGGCAGGCTACAGTCCATAAGATCACAAACAGGTGGACATGGGTGAGCAGCTGAGGACACACACACTTAACAGCAATTAGTTAAATTTCTTTGGTAGCCTGAAGAAGATCGTTTAGTTCTTAAAAAAAAAAAAAAAAAAGCAAAACTAAATTTCATGATTTTTTAAATTCCTTTTCTTCCTTGCTTTTATACATGCATTTCCATGTTCTTTGTTTAGCCAAAATCAAAGATTTTATAGTTCATTATTGATGACCCTAATTACCCAGCTCCTCTCCTGATATGATAGTTACTCTGTACTTAATTTCATGATAGGCTCTATAGTTGTAGATAGATTTAACTTCAAATTGAGAATGTCTCTATTTTCTTTTCAAACATTAAAAAAAAAAAAAAAATCAAAGTGATTATCTCCAGGTTTGATCCTTAGAACTGGAGAACCATTCATCTGTCAGAGTGAGGGTCAAACACATTAGCACCGAAAGAAAATGGCATTTGGAAAGTGAGATTTGATCCATAAAAGCTGACTGTGATCATTCAACAAAGCTCACCTGCATGCAGAATTCCCTTTCAGAGGAATTCTGAAAAAGCAGTGAAGGATGTCCTGTGTGGAAACCTGTCCCCAAAAGCAGTGAAGGATGATACTGTGTGGAAACCTAGGTGCTAGGTGGGCTGTGAAGAGTCTGCAGATGTGAAAAGCACATTATATGCCCAGTAGAGTGCTACCAGCCAGAGCAGAACAAATGATCAACACTGATCCTCCAACAACATGAACCTGGCTGAGCATTTCATAAATAATCCGGTGGACAATCACCGAAGGATATATGGCAAGCACTCTTGTTTTAATGCCTGTTAGAAATATGAATCTTGTCTTTTCAGCTGAAGAAAGAAATGAGCGGCTGTTTCGATACATTTTCAGAAATGAATCAGTTTTGTCAGGTCAGTGCATCACGATTTTACATTGAATTAAGCAGGATAATGGTGCAGTACATAGAATGAGGAAATGCTGGCTGAGTCCTGGAAATTTGAAAATAGACTCTGGTTGGGAGATCAGAAATGGAAGTTTCAAGCAGAATATTTACCACTGTCAAGGATCCTGATCCTATGAATATGATCGTACAATCGTGAAGTTGGCCATTTTTCTGATATACTTTTTTATCTCATTTAGTTTAGTTATTAGACATTTAGAAAAGAAATACCTGGAGTTGGTCAAATCAAAGACCAGGCAACACTATGCATGTACACAAGTGAGCTCACTTTTACTGGCAAAAGAATAGATGGTAGCATTTTGTCTAAAGGTAGGATTATAGCTTCTGATTTAGAAGAAAATGACTCAGTGAAGTGGCTGTTTGTTTATCAAGGTCAAACTGTAAAGACAAAAAGCTTCTTTAACTCATCATGTTTATGTGAGTTAGCTATAGTCGCTAATAATTTTGGTATTTGAAACAGAGAATAAATACAAAATTTTGAATGAAGTAGTAATCCTTTTACAGAAGGAGCAACCCTGCCTACATTGTGAGCTGAAAAAAAAAGTCACAAATTTAATGCAGAAGCAGGTTGGGAGCCTGTTGATGATATTTTAGGTGGGTCCCGGCTGCTGATGAAGCAGTGGGCAGCCACGTTGTGCGGAGCAATAATGTTCGTTCCCATTTCTTACTGCAGTACACCCTGTTTTTCTCACATCGGCTGGTCGCAGGCTAACACATTATCACCATCCTCACCATCAAAATTAACCCCTGGAAAGGAGTTGTGTTATAAAAACACTCTGCAGGAATTCATAAATCCATATGGTAACACAGCTGGAAAGATAGCTGCAGTTGATAATGTAGTGACTCAAAAATATCCAAAGCATATCTACTTTGCGAAGTCATTTAGAATTTGTACACTTTCTCCTTCCCTCAGACTGACATACACACTAGGGAACACCTGGGAAATGCCAGAATGCTTCAGTTTTATAGATGCTTGAAGCCCCAGTTCTTATCATTTCACACAAACTCAGATTTGCCTTTCGAAAGAATAAATAGAATTTTCAAAATAAATAGTAGACGATTTAAGTACCCTATATTTCTTCCATTTTTGGTTCCTGATTACTGCAAAATGAGGCCAGATTGAGACATCTCTGAAATAAAAACCTGGGTATAACAAGGCATGTCTACACCTTGTCTGTGGGTTTTGCTACCTTCTCAGCTTGTTCACTGTATTGCCAGCTACCATTCCTTATCAGTGTTCAATTCCAGTTTACTTCAGTGAAGTTACTGTGATCAACAAAATTTATGATTGGGTCCCATTGGAGTACATAAATCAGGATATTGAGGTTGAAGAGAATAGATTTTTTTTTTTTTAAGTGAAAGCATCAAACTTTGGCAGAACTTCTCAGATGCCAGCAGTTATAGCAGACACAGAAATGAGCAAAAACAGAGTGGTTCCTCTTATCGTGGAATCTACAGGTCTGCTGGGGCGTGAGCGAGTAATCAGATAACCACACTGGGACGTGAACTCTCGGTTATGAGGTGGGAAAAGAACAGAGCTCAGTGATCTGACCCTGTAGAATAGGACATGTTGTAGTCTGGGAGAAGGCTTCCCTGAAGTCACAGCTCTAGACATAAGACATAGCTTAGATTTTTAAGGATGAAGGAGGACAAGGAAAGAAGGACTAGTAGATTAGACAGGACAACAGTGCATAGGTCTTGGGTGGGGAGATTGCCTGGCCATGAGAGAAAACTCAGTGTGGTGGGACCTCCAGAGCAGCAGGAAGAGTGGGACAGGTCTCAGTCTGGGATACAGGCAGACACTAGAGTCAGATGTGGTAGTAAAGATTTCGGTGTCTTTCCAAAGAGAAGTTAGAAATTGCTAAAGATTTCTTTTTTAAGTAGTATTGTGAAATAGGTTATAAGTTAGGATGGAACGCATTTTAAAATGGTTTCTTGGCAGCTAAGGCTGATTTATTATTACCCAGTTTTCTATGAAAAAAGAAAGAAACAAGGGTCCATATAGTCAAAGCTATGGTTTTTCCACTAGTCGTGTATGGATGTGAGAGTTGGAAGGCTGAGCACTGAAGAATTGATGCTTTCAAACTGTGTTGCGGAGGAAGATTCTTGAGAGTCATTTGGACAGCAAGGAGATCAAGCCAGTCAATCTTAAAGGGAATCAACTCTAAATATTCATTAGAAGGACTGATGCTGAAGGCTGAGGCTTCAATACTTTGGCCACCTGATGTGAAGAGCCAACTCATTGGGAAAGACTCCGATGCTGGGAAAGATTAAGGGCAGGAGGAGAAGGGGACGACAGAGGATGAGATGTTTGGATGACATCACTGACTCAATGGGCATCAGTCCAGGCGCTCAGTCATATCCGACTCTTTGTGACCCCATGGACTGCAGCATGCCAGGCCTCCCTGTCCATCACCAGCTCCTGGAGTTAAGCCTGGCATGCTGCAGTCCATGGGGTCTCAAAGAGTTGAACATGGCTGAGAAACTGAACAACAACAAAAATCAAACTAAAATCAGAGGATTACCATCAAAAATTTATTTGAAAAATTACTTATACACGTAGCACAGGTAAGTCAAATAGAGAAGTGACCATTCAATACGGTCTTAGTCCATCCAGGCTACTACAAAATACTACAGACTAGGTGGCTTATAAACAACAGATATTTATATCCACAGTTCGGAAGACTGGACGTCTGAAATCAGGGTGCCAGCAAGGTGAAGTCAGGACTTTCATCTTGGTTGATTGTGCTTCAGTCACTTCAGTCACTTCAGTCAGACTTTGTGTGACCCTATGGACCATAGCCTGCTAGACTTCTTGTCCATGGGATTCTCCAGGCAATAATATTGGAGTGGGTTGCAATTTCCTTCGTGACTCAGATGGTAAAGCCTCCGCCTACAATGCAGGAGACCTGGGTTCGATCCCTGGGTCGGGAAGATCCTCTGGAGAAGGAAATGGCAACCCACTCCAGTACTCTTGCCTGGAAAATCCCATGGACAGAGGAGCCTGGTAGGCTGCAGTCTATGGGGTCGCAAAGAGTCGGACATGGCTGAGCAACTTCACTTTCACTTTCTTTAGGGGATCTTCCTGATCCAGAGATGGAACCCACATCTCTTATGTCTCCTGCATTGGCAGGCAAGTACTTTATCCCTAGCACCACCTGAGAAGCCCCTTGGTTGATTGCCAGCCCATTTTTGCTGTATAGAAGGAACATGGCAGTTCTGTGGGATCTCTTTTATAGAAGCAATAATCTCATTTGTGAGGGCACTGCCCACAGGACCTAATCACCCCTGACATACCCCACCTACTAATACCATTGCCTTTATGATTTAGTATTTCAAAATATGAATTCTGAGGGAACACAAACAGTTACACTAGAGTAGATAATAACAACTAAAGAACAGAATTGTAACAAGAAAGACAGAAAAAATATCTTTTTTTTTCTATTGCCTCAAGCAATAGCCACTTTGTATTTCTCTATCAAATACACGTTAAATCTGGACACCTACTTTAAATATGGGCTTCCCTGGTGGCTAAGATGGTAAAGAATCTGACTGCAATACAGAAGACCCACGTTCATTCCCTGGATCAGGAAGATCCCCTGGAGAAGGGAATGACAATCCACTCCAGTATTCCTGACTGGAGAATTTCATGGACAGACCATGAGTCCAAATAGTTGGAAAGACTGAGCAACACTTTCTTTCAATATAAGTATATGATGCCTGCTTCCTTGTTATAAAACATTTTTTTAACAGAATCCAGAAGTAATGTTCTATCATACTTACCAGTATACATACACACTCACACACGTGTACACAAACCACCTCTCCCACTCCAAGAATTATTAGGAAATTAGCAATTCTAGCTAATACTTCATAGGGAAAGAGGCTGACATGGCATATTGGGTGTAGACATAAGAAAAGGGTGATCCCAGTTTACTCAGAAGGTGAAAACTAAAGCAATAGAAAGTTCTACCTCAGTTCCTCAGAATCTTATTTAATCAGTGATAGCCAGATACCACTGTTGGAATGGAAAAGTAGTTTTCCAATTGCCTTAAACTTAACTTCTGAGATAGGAATTATGGCACCACCTCCCCCCACCCTTAGTCAGTTTGAAAGAATAAAGAAATACACACGTTTTTGGTTAGTGAACCTCAGACATGGATAGAATTACAACCAATGTTAATAAACAAAGTTTAAAAAAAATAAAACTCCAGCATGGTGACTTAAAAAAATATTCAGTGATAAAAGAGGGGAGGGGGTGAAGGGGAGGTGTCAACCATTGCCTGAGGATGCAAAACAAAACAAACACTAAAAATACAGGTGAAAGAGATGCCTTAAAGAAATACAATAAAATTAAGAGATGCTTCTCTTGTGCTTTCAGTCAAGTACAAGAAAACACGGATTCTCTGAAACAATGCTCATGTAAAAAGAACTGACTCTGATACAAACCATAGTTTAAAAGGAGCTAACAAAAGTTAGAGACGAAAGAATTAAAATCTGCAAAGCAAACTGAGTAATAAGCCAAATAAACATTTTTAGAAAACTGAATCAGTGATAAGCGTGACTAACTAAAGTTTGTTTGTTTTTTTTTTTTTTTTTTGAAGCCTGCTGGGTTACAGTCTATAGGGTCCCAGAGTCGGACTCAACTGAGAGACTAAGCACTTACTTACTTAAAGGAAAGTATAATGATCAGGAAGCTTTGTAAACATAGCAGTTAGGGAATAAAGATCCAATTTTATATAATCAATATAATTGATAAAGATGCTTGATCATTATAGATATATATATATATATATATAGATATATATATATATATATATATATATATATATATATGAAGAGCTGACTCATTTGAAAAGACCCTGATGCTGGGAAAGATTGAGGGCAGGAGGAGACGGGGACGACAGAGGATGAGATGGTTGGATGGCATCACCAACACAATGGACATAGGTTTGGGTGGACTCCGGGAGTTGGTGATAGACAGGGAGTCTTGGCGTGCTGCATTTCATGGGGTCGCAAAGAGTCGGACACGACTGAGCGACTGAACTGGACTGGACTGGACACACATTATATATATATATATACATATATATATATGTGTATATATATATATAAAAACTTTTTTTTTATGTCACGGCACACTTAGCATTTCATATTGTACTTTTTCTACTTTGACAGGGAGCCAGAAGTTATTATGGTGTCCTTTATTTTAATAATTAAAGAAAATAGTGATCTAGGTAGGTATAAAAACAAAATGTATACCTTTCAAAGTTCAGTCAAAGAAACTATTCAATTAAAATGAAGCCCAAAAAGGAAAAATGAGAAAACAGCATAAATAAAAAATACACAAAAAGATGACAGATAAGAGTATATGACTTGTAACAGAAAATATAGAGGTATAATTTCTGTATTTAATGAGAACATACAATTGAATTAAAAATCTGATCTAGTCAAAATATGATGGCATCATTTCAAATAAAATATCTATTCTCCTCATAAAGTAAGCTTTATTAAAAAAAAAAAAAAAAAAAGAGGGTAGAATTATCAGTTTAGGACCATATTATTTATATGCTGCTGCTGTTAAATCACTTCAGTCGTGTCCAACTCTGTATGACCCCATAGATGTCAGCCCACCAGGCTCCCCTGTCCCTGGGATTCTCCAGGCAAGAACACTGGAGTGGGTTGCCATTTCCTTCTCCAGTGCATGAAAGTGAAAAGTGAAAGTGAAGTCGCTCCGTTGTATCCGATTCTTAGCGACCCCATGGACTGTAACCTACCAGGCTCCTCCGTCTATTGAATCCTCCAGGCAAGAGTACTGGAGTGGGTTGCCATTTCCTTCTCCATATTTACATGCAAAAACATTTAATTGGCAAAGGATACTTTTTTATTATTGAATACATAAATCTCAGTGAAGATATTCCAATTATATTAAATATCATAAAACATAAGGTCAAAATTTGTAGTACTCAACAATTGAAAATACAAGGAGAAATTACTCAAGCCCATTTGTTATGTAACTTGACTGTCTAAGAAATAGAAATAATAATATAACAACTTTGAATAATGTAATAATAAAATATATATGTGTACATTATTTTCTAGTGCCCATGTAATGCTTATTTTAATTTATTACATATTAAGCCAAGAAAAGAAAACCTTCAGCCTGTTAAAATTATACAAATCAGGCCTTAATTTCTGCTGCAATTTCTGCTGCTGTAGTTAAACCAGAGATTAGCTATAGGTTAATTTTATATTAATACAATGACAGTTGTGTTTAGTGATCTCTGAGGTTGCTTCCAGCTCAAATTTTAGATGATGCTCCATTGTTAACTAATTCTTTCTCTGTATAAGTATTTTTGTTCCAGCCTTTGGGGGAAGAAGATGTTGACATTGTTTGGAGGTATTTCTACAATATGTGGATATGTGGGTCTCTTGTTGTTTAATTACTAATTTATGTCTGACTCTTTGCGACCCCCTGGTCTGTAGCCTGCCAGACTCCTCTGTCCATGGACTTTTCCAGGCAAGAATACTGGAGTGGGTTGCCATTCCCATTTCTAGGGGATCTTCCCATCCCAGGGGTCAAACTTGCATACCCTGCACTGGCAGATGGATTCTTTACTGCTGAGCCACTTGGGAAGCCTTCCTGCAACCCATATAACTACTTTATTACTGATTTTCCTTTTGAAAATCACTCTGGTTCTTCAAGTTAAAATAACTGTCCTTGCTACCCTGCCTTGAGAGATGGTTATCACTAAAAATGCCTGGGTTGGCAGTAATCTGCTTTGTTTCTGCCTGGAGCTGTTTTGAGTCTCCAGCGGCAGACCTTCAGTGTGTTACTGGGGCAAGTGTGCGGTGATGTGCATTAGATCTGCACTGAGCAATGCTCAGATGATTTGACTTTCTTCAGGGAATGAAAAAAATATACATATAAACACCCCTATTCCCATGTGGCACTGTAACCTACTTAAGAGAATTGCTTGCGGGGGACTGCATTATGCTAAGAGGACTAGTTCATTTTCAGGTTAGAAAACTTTAAATTCAAGTTGACATAGCTTCTCTTTTCATTTCCATACTCATCTCAGCTGGGGAAATGCAGGGTTTGTCACTAAAAATCAACCAGTGAAATACTGCGGAGGTGGGAGTGTGGGGGGAGTGTAGGGGAGTTAGTGGTCCAAAGCCTGAGAGTGGCTGTGATCTGAAATATGTTGTGTTTTATTTTGTAGCAGACACCATACCAAATGTGCATTCCACTGGTAGACCTTTTATTTTCAACAAAATCCCGTGCACCAAGCAGCAATCTTTGACAGCAATGCAATCAACACAAATTATCTGGTGATGTACCAACATTCCAGACAGCTCATAAGCAATTGAGGATCAAGTCTGAATTAAATCCAGGGGTTCAGGGCTAAGTATATTAGGGTAATGCAGAGAATGCTATTCTGCCTGTTTTCTGACCATGATTGGCTTTCAGCAAACCTCACATTAGGCTCTCGCCTCTTAAGTACCACATGTGGCTTTTCCTGTTTTAATGTCAGGGTAGATCCATAAAGATTAGTGTGTAGCTGTTGTAGGGGAGGAGAACCTTTTGTCTCTTCCCTCTAGGTTCTTTGGCTAGCCTAGTAATTAAATTGGCCTAAGATCAACAGGAAAAAAACAAATTGGATTCTGTATATACAGGGGCCCATACAAATACGAGACTCAAAGTTTAAGTGACCAAAGTAGGTTGCTTTTATACTTTTTAGACAGACACGCAATATGCTTTTAAAGGATTGTCAAGACAAAGAAGTTTGGACTCTAGGTAGTACATGAGTGAAGAAGTAGCAAAGTTGGTTAAAACATCCTTGTGCTTAGTTGCTAAGTCGTGTCCGACTATTTGCAACCCTTTGGACCGTATACTTCCAGGTCCTCTCTCCATGGGATTTTTCAGGCAGGAAATACTGAAGTGGGTTATTGTGTCCTTCTTGGCCCTAAATTCCCTATCTTTGGTGATAAGGGATAATCACTCCTTTTGTACAAAGAGAGTATCTTTCACATGGGAGATTTAATTCCTGCTTTCAGGAGGACAAAGGAGGGTCAGTGTCTTACTTGCACTGACTATTTCTTAAGTAACTTTAATTCAAAATAATCAATATGCTAACATGGCACACTTTGGGGTGACACATTCTGTTCTCTTTCATTATACTGAAATTTTCAGATTGCGAATGAATGGCCTCATTAAAGGACAGACTGGCTAAGGCTAAAAGTAATCCCTGCTAATCCTAGCTTTAACAACCCTCATCTTTGCCATGTGCAAGCATCTTTAAAATGAGTTACGTGGACATGCTTTTCTAGACACCTTTCACCTACAGTTTCACCATACTCCCCTTCTAACAGAAACCGAGAAACAATTCAGGCCTAATTAATGGAAGGGTCCATTGTCTTTCATAGATAGAATGAGAAATATGCAATTTGTAAGGGTTTCTGTTGACAGACTAGTAGGATGTATTTGCCATTCAGACCCTACACCTTGTAAGAAAAAATTAAGAAGAATTTGGGGTGTTGACCCTGGGATATGTAATGCATGCATGGCTCTTATAAGCTGTTACCTCTTAATCACTCAGGAGCTGAGGCTCTTGAAGCAGACTAATGATCCCCTGCTGACTACCACGCTGCTTGCACTTCTGCCTTCAACACATCTGTCTGCGCTGCTTCCCAAGGGGACTCTCTTAAAGTTGGAAAGTCTGACATCGTACATTAACTACCCTGTGACTTTCTCCATTAATAATGGACTGGCCCACTGTAAGCTCTGTGTTTCCTCCCCAACACCGACTCCTTTTCCTTTTATGTGCCACTATGCCTGTCATCAGAGAGACGGCCAGAGAAAAGACAGCTGGCATCTGTAACTCATAGGGGGTTCATAAAAACTAAAGCAGGTAGATTGTTCTCTCAAATGAAGTTCTTGGAAGTACTGAATGATGAATGTCGTGCTCATGTTCTCCTTCCTCTAGTTTGGTGACAGCTAGTAACCAGTTTTTTAAAAAAGAAAAGCAACTCTATACCCTCAGTGACACACATACATATTCTAAATTTTATTTAAAAGATATACTTCTAATTGTTAGTTCGAATCCTTGGAGATACAGCCCAGTTATTTTGAAAACATTGTTTCTTTCCATATCTGCTAAGGAATTGTCCTAGGATATGACAGCTAAATATGTTGTCAAGACCCGTTTTCCAATTAGTTATTAAAAAAGAATTATCTGAAGTAAGTCAGAATACCTTTAAGATTTTGGCTGGCACATTTATTAATTTACCTTACATGCAGGTAGAACTAGGGACTGGAAAGAGAAAATTTGGAACCTACTGGGCCAGAATGGCAGATTTTTATGTTTCTCGAGCAAAGAAAAGAAAAGACAAACAAGTGATCAAAACAGAATTGTGTTAGATCCCTGTAGGTGAATGGTTTTTATTTCTCTAAAGCTCATAAATACTGAGAGTTCAGTGCTTCCCTTGACAGATTACTTGTCATGTGACTGTAGGAAGAAATTACCCCACCCAGAATCTAGAACTGGGCTGTAAAACTTTCAGGGGTCACACTGAAGCTGAGTTTGAGTGAACCAGATGTAAGAGAATGGGGAATGGTGAAGACACTGATTCGCTAGAGAACACACATTTCGTTCAAGGAGGGACACCTGGTTATGCCTACAGTTCACCCAAAGGCATGTTCATACTCTCAACTGGACTATCAAAGTGACATGATCACCGTGGGTCACACTCAGCAACTAACTCACTTAAGGACAGGACCCAGAGCTGCACCAGACCTTCTCTCCACAGGGAGTCCTGGGAGAGTCCAAATACACACCCACAGGGAGTTTAAAAAGAAAAATGTTTTTCTTTTTTTTCCGAGTGATATTTTAAGAGCCAAGAATGAAGATTCACTTAGTTAAGTGTGGCGCCTCCTGACTTGGAAGGTCCCTGTCTTAGAAAGATCACTTGTAACATTTCTGTTGGCAGATCTTCTAAAGATCCCCAGAGGACCAAGCCCAGTGGTGAAAGTCATCACATTCAGGGAAGCCCAACACCAGATGTGTACCAGTAGTTCGTTTACATTCC
Source organism: Dama dama (assembly GCF_033118175.1). Taxonomy (NCBI): domain Eukaryota; kingdom Metazoa; phylum Chordata; class Mammalia; order Artiodactyla; family Cervidae; genus Dama; species Dama dama. The sequence goes on along the minus strand of NC_083704.1, from coordinate 28,729,699 downwards.
TCCCAGCCCAATGCACAGTGCCAGTCCTGGGTCATTTTTATCATAATACCACCACCTCGTCACACAACTGACATTTCACCTTCATCAGGTTTCTGGGGATAACAAGCCAGAAAGTTAATCCAAGATAAATTTGTCCATAAGGAAGAAGAAGAGGTTTCAACACCGTACCTTCTGCTAGTCTATGAGAATGTGAGTTCAGATCTTTCCTTTTCCTTTTCTCTTCTTCCTCTTCTGCCCCCTCCTCTTCAGTCTCCTTTCATCTTCTTTTAAAAACTCTAGACTTCTAGGCTTTTTAAATTCTAAATCTCCCATCTTTCAAGTGAGAATACTATAATAAGAGCCCTGAACTAGAAAATAAAAGAGCTGTGTTCTATTTGCTGTGTGAGCTACATCTGTAAAGTAAAAGTCCTGCCTAAAGGTCAAATGAAAAGCTATTTCTAATGATCCTGCTGTTTTCTAATTGATAAAGAGATGATATTTCCTGCTCATATGCTCGATCCTAGGGAGCCTGTTTCTCTTTCCTCAATTTTTCTATTCTGCTTTATCATGTGAAATCCAAGAGTGAGTGTAAAATAAAGGTCTTTTGAAACTCTCTCTGATTGATGCCAGTCTCACTGCTGGACAAGATTTTCAAACAGAAACCAGTTTATTTTCTTTTGTTTGGATCACCCAAAGAAACTAGGTTGAGAGTGTTAAATCTGAGTGGATTTTGACTTTTAGTCCAGTTTTTCAGAGTACTGATATGTTAATACACAGTGCAGAGATTACCAGTGTAAGTTGCTCAGTCGTGTCCAACTCGCTGCAACTCCATGGACTGTAGCTTGCTAGGCTCCTCTGTCCCTGAAATTCTCCAGGCAAGAATACTGGAGGGGGTTGCCATTCCCTTCTCCAGGGGATCTTTCTGACCCAGGGATTGAACCCAGGTCTCCTGCATTGCAGGCAGGATTCTTTACCATCTGAACCACCAGGAAAGCCCCCAAACCTTAAATGACCCAAAAACATGAGTGTGACTTCCAAGAAACTCTTGTAGATGCAACTGACTGGAAGTAGTTGTGCAAACAACCTTGAGACCCTGGGCCATGAACTTTGGGAACAGACATCTCATTTTAAAAGCAAGGAAGCTTCTGGGTGGATCCTTGTATCAAGCAGCTATAGCCCTAGTTGAAACAGCTTCATATTGTGATACTGTTATAAACTATAGTCACACAAAATATCTTTATTTTGCCAAATCTACCATCATCACCAAGAAAAGGTAGTGTGTTATGGAGTTTATTTCCAAACGGAAGAAATTAGGACTACTTTCATGTTTATATTCCTGCTACACTTTCATCAGCAGGCTTACTGAGACCAGATCAAGGATTCCATTTTCTAGCCAGAAATGAAGAAAGGAATTTATTGACTCCCAACCTGACTATGGTATCAGATCTCCATTTGGCCAGTAGCCTAGGGATTTGGTGTTTGCTCAATCCTTTTTGAAGAAATCTTTTCATTTTTTGTGGGTCAGAGGCTCTTTGTTACATGGGAAAAGTCAATCCATGAGGAACAGAAGGGACTAGATTGAAAGTGGCGATGCCTTACAGTTTTACAAGTGCTCTCACTCATGATAACACAGGCATTTGTAGGAATTTTATTTTCATCCATTGGCCACAATATTAAATATTTCACCAAGGAAATGTTCCATGGGAGATTGCATCTTAGGGACAGGATCTAATCTTTTATATCACAGTAAGAAGCCGATCAAAGTTCTTGAAAGCTAGCTATTAAAAGATTAAACTAGGTCACATTGAAATATATGATGTGAAAACAGAGGGACCTTTTTTTATTCAGTTGAAACATACAAAAAATTTACAGAGACTACCTCCCCCCATTTTTTTCAAGACCACTTTCATTAAGAAAAGATAGTGAGCTTTCATGCAACATTGAAAATATTTTTACTAAGGTTTGTTGAAGCCGTATGAAGAATTTTGTTCTGTAATGTAAGTGAAATGAAAAGTCATTGGGTTTTAGGTAATTAAAGTCTGAAAATATAACTGTTTTGCAGAGTTCAGGAATGGCTTGCAGCAGAGCAGGACGGTTGCCAGAGACAAAGAAAGTGGTAGTTGCATAACAGTCCAGTGCAGCGTGTTGGTTCTTTGTCCTAAGTAATGGCTGTAGCAATGGGTACTTTCTGCTCCCTCTTCAAACTCAAACACAAAATCTCTCTGGGTTCTTATTTAGGGTCACCTTTGTGCATTTGATTCTGTCCCCTCTTATTAACTCAAGGACTTTGCTCTCGCCTCTGTTTTCCTCCTCCTTTCTGCATTAGTATATTCTTCTTCCCTGGCACATCACCCCACCTGTATTTAGAAACTCCTTTGACCCCACTAGCCCGTTTCTATGCCGTCCTTTGCACCAAAACCGCACTGAGGCATTGTCTCTATTTTTTCTGTTTCACTGCCTCTTGCACCCACTCCCACAGAACTTTTCCCCAGAGTTGCACAAAAATAGTCTCTCTCTCTCTTTTTCTTTTTTGAACCTTCAGATTATGTATTTTATTTCTTCTTGAGCCCATTGATCAGTTGTGGTACAGAAATGCATCTCCTTCATTGAAGTTGACAAATGCAATGTCCTAAAATTGTTTATATTATTTTATTCTTTTTAATGTATTCAGGCTCTATAGTGTTATCCCTCTTTCTTTACAGTATTAGTAATTTTTGTTATCTGTATTTTTGTTGAATAGTTTACATAGAAGTTAATCATATTTATTCATCTTTTTGGAAAAAAAAATATGGTCTTTTATTTCATGAGTTTTTTTCCTGTTCTTTGTCCAATTTATAGTCCATTTATGTCTGATATCTTTGTTTCATAAAAATGTTTCATTTTTATTTTGTGTTTAATTTGTTTTTCTTTTCTAACTTGTTAAAGAGAAGTCTTTAGGCATTGTTCATATAAATGAATCTCATTTATTGGATGCATACAGATTTAGGATTTTGAAATCCTCTCAGAGAATTCATCATCCTAACATTATGATATGTCTTTCTTGTCCTGAGTTCTATCTGGTATTCATTTAGCTATGCACAAAAAATAGTCTTGTCAGTGATGTCCAGTGTACTGATGGCAGTGGCAAATTCTTAGTTGTCATCTATTCAACCAGTCAGCAGCACGCAGTGTAGCTGATCACTTTACACTTCTTGAAATACTTCCTTCCCTAAGCTTTTGGGTTGTAGCTCCCTTATGTGAAGTTGCTCAGTCATGTCTGACTCTTTGCAACCGCATAGACTGTAGCCTACCAGGGTCCTCTGTCCATGGGATTTTCCAGGCAAGAATACTGGAGTGAGTTGCCATTTCCTCCTCCAGGGGATCTTCCCAACCCAGGGATCGAACCCAGGTCTCCCGCCTTGCAGGCAGATGCTTTACCATCTGAGCCACCAGGGAAGCCCTTGTAACTCCTTTGGTACCCGCTTTATTTCACTGACTTATCATTTTGATCTCCCTTCCTGGTTTCATCTCATCTTCCCGTCATCTTCTCATCTTCCTAAAGTATAAGCATCCTCAGGCTCAGGACCCACTATATGTGCATACTTCCTAGTCACGTCATCCAGGTCATGGCTTCAAGTGGCATCTTTATGCTCACATTTTCCAACTGCCTGCAACACCTCTTCGTCCTACATCCTCGACTCAAATATCTATTGGCTGATCATCATCACAATTTGTTGCCTAATAGTCATCTCAAAAATGATATTACCAAACTGGAGCATTGATCATCTTTCTAAATCGAATCCTTCTAGAGTTTTCCCAGTCATAAGAAAGGACAACCTGTGACTCACAGCTGAAACTTTGGGACATGGTTCGTAATTTCATTTTCCCCTGTACTTCCGTCCAATCTGTTAACAAATCCTGGCCACGGTACCTTTGAAATTTACTCTGCATCTAACCACTCTCCCCACTTCCACCAATGCCACCCTCTTCCAGGCTCCCCTCGCACCCATCTTGGATGTTCATGACTGCCTCCTAGCTGGTCCCCCAACTCCTAATCCTGTCCCTCCCTAGCTGTCTCTTAGCATAGGAGACAGAATGATACCTTTGAGATGTAACCCATCTTGTGTTTCTTCCTTGCTTAGAACTCTCCAAAGGCTTTTACATCTCACTCAAGGAAGACAAAATAAAATAGAAAATCTTTATCTTGGCTAGTAGCCCCCCCTTCCTGGATACAACTCAATCATCCCCCATCTCACTGGATTCCAGTCATAAACCGTTTCGGTTCTCCAAAGTGCTAAACGTGCCCCTGCTTGTGATGGGGCCTCTGTGATTATTGTTCCCTTGCCTCAAAGTTTTGTTCCCCACATACATGCTTGACTGGCAGCCTTCTCTCCTTTCAGAGCCCTGCTCATTTTCACTTCTTCCCTGGTATGTCTAAAACAGTACCATGTCTTTCATTTTTTTTCCTAATAGTGTTTAGCACCATGTGACATATTACTCATTCCTGAGAATTATATTTATTAACAGATTTGAGGAATTTCATGGTTGTATTTTAAAATATTTTATGTTCAGTCCAGCATTGACATAGTTTGCCATGGCATTCTGAGGTAGAATATCTCTAACGTAAGCACCCTAGACTTGCAGGGAGGCTGCTTCAGGATTTGCCTCTTGGCGCCTCACAAGCGTCTGTTCATATTCTCCTCACGGAGGGATACATCAGTGGCAGAGTTTGAAGTTCTCTGTTTTGTATGGACTGGGCATTCATCGATACCATGCAATTGAAGGACACCTGAAACTTCCTTCTCCGTTTTCATCTATCATTGGCCTGCCATCATTTCTGTAAAGTCCCACCTTATTCTCCCCTACTGGTACCAACTGCAATTAAAAGTCAACCTCCAGTGCCTCTCTAGGAAGCCTGTGCAGAGACTTGGAGATAAACTGCATGGTCTAGGGAGCAAGAGTCCATTAAAGGGGCAGTAGAGTAGAATATGTCTTATTTTAAAGCACCGTCCCTTAACTATCTGGATGAGCAGATTCTCCTCAGTCTTCTGTCATGCACAGTGACTGTTCCCTGTGGCAAGCTGAAGGTCTGTGTCTGAAGGCTACTCTCAAGAAAGCCTGTCTTCCTCTTCTCCTTCCTGTTGGGTGTATACTGGCCGAGAATCAGTTGTTCTTAGCACTAAGTTTGTATATGCCTGTTGTACTTATAGCTATGTACGTTAAAGATTACATAAGTTAATGAAATATCACGAAAAGGAAAGAATTGCAATTTCCATAAAAACTGCATGAAATCTTTTGGGGTAAACCTCAGGAAGGTCAGTTAATAAAAAATGAAGATGCTATAGACAAGAAAATTATGAGTTTGGGGGAATCATTAAACTCTGATAGTACTCTGTACTCGTATAGTTTTACAAGTCTTTTTCTTAAGGAAATCAAGAGTGGAAGTGACAACTGGTGATACACGATGAGTATGATTTATATGAAAACAATAACAACATGCTCAGTCAACAGCCAGATTTAAAAAGTCAAAAAATGAAAGGACAAAGGGATGTATTGGTCCTATACAAAAGACTGACAAATAATCAGTTTAATTTCCCTCTAATGAGCAATTTTATTAATGAAAAATAACTATATATAACCTACATAAATAAATGAATAATATGTAAATATAATAGCATAAAATGTTTCAGATATAAATATGAATTTTTTATGGTTTCCCACTTCTACCAACATTTTTAATTAACCAACCAACTCTAAATTTTAGCAGTGTAGGAAAAAAGAGTTTTTACATTATTTGAAAACAACTTTCAAAAGTAGGGATTACCATGCCATTATAGACATATCAAGAATAACAAGGGAGGTAAAAAACCCAGAAAAATTCTCTGAGAAATGTAAATTGTTATTCCCATTTTCTGCATGACACTTTCAGTTCAGTTCAGTTCAGTTCATTCCCTCAGTCATGTCTGATTATTTGTGACCCCGTAGACTGCAGCACGCCAGGCTTTGTATCCATCACCAACTCCCGGAGCTTGCTCATAATCATGTCCATCAAGTCAGTGATGCCATCCAACCATCTCATCCTTTGTTGTCCCATTCTGCTCCCGCCTTCAATCTTTCCCAGCATCAGGGTCTTTTCCAATGAGTCAGTTCTTTGCATCAGGTGGCCAAAGTATTGGAGTTTCAGCTTCAGCATCAGTCCTTCCAATGAGTAGTCAGGACTGATTTCCTTTAGGATTAACTGGTTTTATCTCCTTGCAGTCCAAGGGGCTCTCAAGAGTCTTCTCCAACACCACAGTTCAAAAGCATCAATATTTGCTGCTTAGCTTTCTTCGTAGTCCAACTCTCACATCCATACATGACTACTGGAAAAACCATAGCTTTGACTAGACAGAAGTTTGTTGGCAACGTAATGTCTCTACTTTTTAATATGCTGTCTATGTTTGTCATAGCTTTTCTTCCAAGGAGCAAGTATTTTTTAATTTCAAGGCTGCAGTCACCAACTGCAGTGATTTTGGAGCGCAAAAAAATCAAGTCTCTCACTGTTTCCATTGTTTCCCCATCTATTTGCCATGAAGTGATGGGGCTGGATGACAATATCTTAGTTTTCTGAATGTTGAGTTTTAAGCCAACTATTTCACTCTCCTCTTTTACTTTCATCAAGAGGCTCTTTAGCTCTTCTTCACTTTGTGCCATAAGAGTAGTGTCATCTGCATATCTGGAGTGTTGATATTTCTCCCAACAATCTTGATTATAGCTTGTGCTTCATCCAGCCCAGTGTTTCTCATGATGTACTCTGCATATAAGTTAAATGAGCATAGTGATATTATACAGCCTTGACATACTCCTTTCCCTATCTGGAACCAGTCTGCTGTCCCATATCCAGTTCTAACTGTTGCTTCCTCACCTGCATACAGATTTCTCAGGAGGCAAGTCAGGTGGTCTGGTATTCCCATCTCCTTAAGAATTTTCCAGTTTTTTTGTGATCCACACAGTCAAAGGCTTTGGCATAGTCAATAAAGCAGAAGTAGGTGTTTTTCTGGAATTCTCTTGCTTTTTTGATGATCCAGCGGATGTTGGCAATTTGATCTCTGCTTCCTCTGCCTTTTCTAAAACCAGCTTGAACATCTGGAAGTTCACAGTTCATATACTGTTGAAGCCTGGCGTGGAGAATTTTAAGCATTGCTTTGCTAGCGTGTGAGATGAGTGCAATTGTACAGTAGTTTGAACATTCTTTGGCATTGCCTTTCATTGGGATTGGAATGAAAACTGACCTTTTCCAGTCCTGTGGCCACTGCTGAGTTTTCCAAATTTGCTGGCACATTGAGTGCAGCACTTTCACAGCATCATCTTTTAGGGTTTGAAATAGCACAACTGAAATTCCATCGCCTCTACTAGCTTTGTTCATAGTGATGCTTCCTAAGGCCCACTTGACCTCACATTCCAAGAAATCTGTCTCTAAGTGAGTGATCACACCATCATTGTTATCTGGGTCATGAAGTTCTTTTTTTATATAGTTCTTTTGTGAATTCTTGCCACCTCTTCTTAATATCTTCTGCTTCTGTTAGGTCCATACCATTTCTGTTCTTTATTGTGCCCATCTTTGCGTGAGCACAATATGATAATGTTCCCTTGGTATCTCTAATTTTCTTGATGAGATCTCTGTTATTTCCCATTCTATTGTTTTCCTCTATGTCTTTGCATTGATCACTGAGGAAGGCTTTCTTATCTCCTTGCTATTCTTTGGAACTCTGCATTCAGATGCTTATATCTTTCCTTTTTCTCTTTGCCTTTTGCTTCTCTTCTTTCTACAGGTATTTGTAAGGCCCCCTCAGACAACCATTTTGCCTTCCTGCATTTCTTTTTCTTGGTTATGTTCTTGATCACTGCCTCCTGTACAATGTCACGAAACTCCCTCCATAGTTAATCAGGCACTCTGTCTATCAGATATAATCTCTTGGCTCTGTTTGTCACTTCCACTGTATAATCGTAAGGGGTTTGATTTAGGTCATACCTGAATGGTCTAGTGGTTTTGCCTACTTTTTTCAATTTAAGTCTGAATTTTGCAATAAGGAGTTCATGATCTGAGCCACAGTCAGCTCCCGGTCTTGTTTTTGCTGACAGTATATAGCTTGTCCATCTTTGGCTGCAAAGAATATAATCAATCTGATTTCAGTATTGACTATCTGGTGATGTCCATGTGTAGAGTCTTCTCTTGTGTTGTTGGAAGAGGGTGGCTTCCAACCCTAAAGCATGAAGCTTCCAATCCTAAAGCATGAGGCTTTATGAGGATGAATAACTTAGAGCTGACCTTTGAGAACTAAGATCTACACTCAAGGATCGATCATGCTCTGCATTCTTAGACTTATTGCCTCTTCAAACCTCTCCTCCCACACTTTTTTTAGATCTTTTATAAAATGGCTTTTTCAAAACAGATGTCAGCTAAAGACTGCTGACCTAACTGTGTGTTTAATTAATGGCTTCTGAATCATTATTTATGTTATGACAGTAGAAATGCCATTTTTCCTCTCTACTGGTTTCCTTTAGAACCAACTCTTGTAACTTAAGAGGGTGTAGGGATATTCCCTGACTTACTAAATATTGCATATCGAATCTCTTGGGGCTTTTACAGTCCCAAGATTTGGGAAAGTCCTGTAATAAATAAATGGTATTTCCCAAACATTTTTGTCCACATGGTTTTATCATGCCTCTTTCACTTCAATTAAACCAGCACATTTAAAAAATGTTGAAAATTTTAACATTTTAAAGTGTCTATATGCTTTTTAGTACATATACTTACACTTTCTCTTCTGTGCAGCCCTACTCTTTCATACTCAGCCTGTTGACCATAGTTCTCTTGTCTGATTCTTTTTATTGCACCCTTGTTTTTCCCAGCTCTTTATCATAATCAGTAGAGAAACGGCAGATGTTTCCAAATACAGATTTGGCCATTTCTTCTGATAGCTGAACTGTGACCTTGACTACTATCCCCATAGATGTCAGTGAGGGCTTCATGAAACTGCCCACAAGCAGAGACAGAGCTAGACTGAAATCACCTCTTGCTTTAAAGATCCCACCCTCAAAGAGTTATTGCAGGATGGATGAAGTGAATACCATGAACCACAAGATCTGCTATCCTGGAAATATGATCAGGATTCAGAATATCTGCTCCCATAGAACTGTATCTTTGCTGTGTATGTCCCACTGTATCTGTGGTGCTTAGGAGAATGCCTGAACATAATAAGCACACATTTAATATTGTTGAAGGTGGCTAAGATGGTGAAGAATCTGCCTGCAATACAGAAGACCTGGGTTTGATCCCTGGATCAGGAAGATCCCCTGGAGAAGGGAAGGGCTACCCACTCTAGTATTCTTGCCTGGGAAATCCCATGGACAGAGGAGCCTGATGGGCTACAGTCTATGGGGTCATAAAGAGTCAGATATGACTGGGTGACTAAGCAAAGGATATAGAGTTTTAGTTTGGGGTGATAAAATTTTGGAGATAAATAATAGTGATAGTTGTATAACAGTTTTGAACATACTTAATAGCCCGGAACTGTATGCATAAAAGATGTTTAAATGGGGGCTTCCCTGGTGGTCCAGTGATTAAGAATCCACCTTGCAATATAAAGGACACTGGTTTGATCCCTAGTCCTAGAAGATCCCACATGCCTCGGAGCAGCTAGCCCACAAGTCTTAGCTAATGACTCCATGCTCTGGAGCCCATGAGCCTCAACCTAGAACATAAAAGCCATGTACCTAGAACCTATACTCCACAGCAAGAGAAGCCACTGCAGTGAGAAGCCCTCACACCGCAACTAGAGAGTAGTCCTTGCTTACCGCAACTAGAGAAAGCCCAAACACAGCAATGAAAACCCAGCACTGCCAGAAAAAAAAAAGTTGTTTAAATGGTACCTTTTATGTATATTTTACCACAATAGTTGTTTTGTTTTGTTTAAGGGGGGAAAACAAATAAACAAAAACAAACAGCCTTAGGTATTAAGAAAGGCGAGATTTTGCTGGGTTCTTCCACTGAAGCTTGCCCTAATCACTTGGTGGACATCCAGAGTCATTTGGCTTCCCTGGTGACTCAGACGGTAAAGCGTCTACCTACAATGTGGGGGACTCGGGTTCAACTCCTGGGTCGGGAAGATCCTCTGGAGAAGGAAATGGCAACCCATTCCAGTACTCTTGCCTGGAAAATCCCATAGACGGAGGAGCCTGGTAGGCTACAGTTCATGGGGTCGCAAAGATTCTGACACAACTCATTGTCTAAACTTCACTTCTTCAGAGTCATTTAGTCACCAGTGGGAGCAGAAGCAGTTATCCAGCACTGGCCCACCACAGTTGGGCACAGATAGTAGCTGCTCGCTTCACACATGAAGACCAAGAAAAACAAAGTGGTTAGGATTGATAGAAGTCAGGAAAGCTTGTTTTGTGATTGCATGTAATGTGTAGAAGCCACTCAGTCAAGATTTTGGAAACTCTCTGTCTTCAAACCCCAGGCAGTAAAAATATCAATGAACAAGATAATGTAGATCTAGCTACAATTCACGTGCCCCATTCAAACAGGCTGGCAACTACTCATCTCAAGCTAATTATCTTCTTGAAGAAATACAGGTTCAGTATTGCCTGGCCTTAGGGTTTTTCATGAGAAACCATAGTGTGGAATTCTATGAGAAATACTTCAATTTTTATCTGCTGGCAGTCAATTTATGCTTCCCTGGTAGCTCAGCTGGTAAAGAATCCAACTGTGATGCAGGAGACTCTTGTTCAATTCCTGGGTTGGGAAGATCCCCTGGAGCAGGGATAGGCCACCCACTCCAGTATTCTTGGGCTTCCCTGGTGGCTCAGATGGTAAAGAATCCACCTGCAACAGGGAAGACCTGGATTCAATCCCTGGGTTGGGACGATCTCCTGGATGAGAGTATGGCAACCCACTCCAATATTCTCACCCGGAAGACCCCCATGGACAGAGGAGCCTGGCGGGCTACAGCCCATGGGGTTGCAAAGAGTCAGACATGACTGAGAGATGAAGCACAGCACACGTACCATAAACGTGAAAAATACAGGCCAACTAATCTATAGATCTGGCTTCTGATCCAACAGCTTCAAATCAGTGATGTCACTGCTACTGTCTTTATATTTATTTTCAGTTTTCTCCAAAGGAGAAACTGTTACCATTTTCTCACAGATGATAGCAATAATCCCATGTATTTTGTACATTTTACAGTCTAGGCTGATGTGTGGTTAGAACAGATACCATCATCCATGTTTACTCTTGAAGCCACAGAGGCTTTAAGTGAAAAGGCCTTACACTGGTACCCAGCTTCTTGTGAAATAATGCTATGTATCACATGACCTCCAATGGTTGCTTCCAAAGCTCTCCCTTCAGTCCTTTAATTTATCATTTATCTAGATGAGTTCTTTCTCCTTATGTAGGAAACTGAGTTTCTTGGTGGTGGTTTAGTTGCTATGTTGTGGCCGCCAGGCTCCTCTGTTCTCTGAGTTTCTTAGTTCCCCACAATTCCTTCTGTGAGTCAGATGGGAGAAAATAAAAATCACTACCTAAGCAAACTATAGAAATAGGTTTGTATATTTAGCTCTAATAAATGCTATAACTAGGTAATTTAAATCATATAATATTTTCCATCTTTCCCAACTTGGATAGTTTTTTTTCCCCCCGAGGGAACCTTTAACTTAGGGATGTGTTTAAATCCCCCGTCATGTTAGAATAATCATTAATGTTTACAGTTGCTATGGCAACTAGAAATGCTGGCAATTGAGTAGGAAAGGAGCCTGAGAGAGGAAGATAAGCTGTGTCAATTATTGAACATCTGTCAAACATTTGACCAATTTAAAGTGACAGGCAAAAAGCTAGAAATTGAAAGTGAGCAAAATGTATTTTTACTAACATTCACTTATGAACATCAGGCTCGTATTGTTTTGCCACTCTTATGGAGGGGTAATTAACTTTTATTTTCATGCACATAAAGGAGGTATTTTCTATGGGTAAGATATAGCTGCATGTGTAATTTTTTATGCTGTAATAGTATTAATCCATCTCTACTGGATGTTGCTTTGCAGTTTCTTGGGCTCATTTGCATACATTATTTAATTTCGTTTTCACAATAACACTGAATTTGGCAATTTCCAGTGTATAGAATTTTACATTTTATGGGAACAGAGAGGTTAAGAAAACTATGCCTTAGAACATATGCCTCTTTGGGAATGCCCTGCCGATCCAGTGGTTGGGAATTGATACTTTCACTGCCAAAGACCAGGTTCAATCCTTGGTCGAGGAAGCAAGATCCTGCAAGTTTCTCAGTGTGGCCAAAAAAATTTAAAAGAAAAACTCATACACCTCTTTACTAAAGGCTTTCCTCTTCCCACCCTAGCCACTAGCCATTTATGCAGGGGCAGTACCCTAAATATTGTTGCATGCATCCCCATTCCCGCTCTTACACTATGGCCGCATCCCAGATTTATTATGACCCTCTTTTCCTCTGCGTACCAACCAGGCATCCTCAGAACCCTAACACAGCGTTCAGGTTGGCCAATACCAATCAGGCAGGGCTCCATAGTCAAGTTGAACTCTGTTCACTGTGACTGTGTGGTAATGATTTCTCACCTTGGCTTTGTGTGTTCTTGTTTACAAATCCTTTTCATATGAATGGTCTTACTTGGTCATCTAGCCTCTAAGGTAAGGGGTATCCTTTCTTTACATGTGAGAAAATTGAGGCTTAGAGAGAGTGAGTGATTTTGGCCAAGATCACAGAGTTAGATGGAGGACACCTCCTCCCCTCCCACCTCTCAACTACACTGTCAGTTCAGTTCAGTTCAGTCGCTCAGTCATGTCTAACTCTTTGTGACCCCATGGACTGCAGCCTGCCAGCCTTCCCTGTCCATCACCAACTCCTGAGTTTTACTCAAACTCATGTCCATTGAGTCGGTGATGCCATCCAACCATCTCATCCTCTGTTGTCCCCTTCTCCTCCCGCCTTCAATCTTTTCCAGCATCAGGGTCTTTTCCAGTGGGTCAGTTCTTTGCATCAGGTGGCCCAAGTATTGGAGTTTCAGCTTCAGCATCAGTCCTTCCAATGAATATTCAGGACTGATCTCCCTTAGGATGGACTGACTGGATCTCCTTGCTGTCCAAGGGACTCTCAAGGGTCTTCTCCAACACCACAGTTCAAAAGCATCATTCTTCGGTGCTCAGCTTTCTTTACGGTCCAACCCTCACATCCATACATGACTACTGGAAAAAGCATAATTTTGACTAGACAGACCTTTGTTGGCAAAGTAATGTCTCTGTGAACAGCATCGAAACATGTATGTTATCTAGGGTGAAACAGATCACCAGCCCAGGTTGGATGCATGAGACAAGTGCTCGGGCCTGGTGCACTGGGAAGACCCAGAGGGAGCGGGTAGAGAGGGAGGTGGGAGGGGGGATCGGGATGGGGAATACATGTAATCCATGGCTGATTCATGTCAGTGTATGACAAAACCCACTACAATATTGTAAAGTAATTAGCCTCCAACTAATAAAAATAAATGAAAAAAAAAAAAGTAATGTCTCTGCTTTATAATATGCCATGTAGGTTGACCATAACTTTTCTTCCAAGGAGCAAGCGTCTTTTAATTTAATGACTGCAGTCACAATCTGCAGTGATTCTCTAGAGTACTTCCAGCTAAAATCTGTAATACATGGGCTCTGATTTTAACTTGACTGCTAAATTTTCCAAATACACCCACACAGTTCTGTTTGTCATTGCTTTCCCAGCTTCTTCTCAGCTCTTAGTTTCTAGGAAGTGAGAGAACATACTAATTTTGAGTTATGATTTTTCTATTTCCACTTATTAGCATCAATATACAGTCAATGTGAGGAGGGAATGGCAACTGGTTCGGTACTCTTGCCTGGAGAATCCCATGGACAGAGGAGCCTGGAAGGCTACAGTCCATGGGTTCACCAAGAGTCAGACACAGCTGAAGCAACTGAGCACACATACACTGCTGCTGCCAAGTCACGTCAGTCGTGTCCGACTCTGTGCGACCCCATAGACGGCAGCCCACCAGGCTCCCCCATCCCTGGGGTTCTCCAGGCAAGAACACTGGAGTGAGTTGCCATTTCCTTCTCCAATGCATGAAAGTGAAAAGTGAAAGTGAAGTTGCTCAGTCGTGTCTGACTCTTAGCGACCCCATGGACTTCAGCCCACCAGGCTCCTCTATCCCCGAGATTTTCCAGACAAGAGGACTGGAGTGGGGTGCCATTGCCTTCTCCACACATGCACTAGCAGTGTACAAGTGGTCAGAAGATTTGATTTTCTGGCTGAGCTTTGTCTAATGCTAACATTTAATAATTCATTTTTCTCTCTGTTCCTCACTTTCCTTCCCTGGAATGTAGATAATACTTCCTAGATATGAATCAAATGAATAACAGAAGTGAAAATAATTTCAGGAAAAGAGAGAACTATACTAAGATATCAGTGCCGCTTAATCAACCATAAATCCTAATTTGATCTGTGACTATAAGTGGATGATTTAGAATGGGTCTTTAGAGTGAATTATACTGAATATATAATTTATCAGACCTACTCACTATCTTTGTTGTCATTGTTTAGTCACTAAGTCATACTGGACTCCTTTGTGACCCTATGGACTGTAGCCCGCCAGGCTCCTCTTGCCTGGGGTTTCCCAGGCAAGAATACTGGATTGGGTTGCCATTTCCTCTTCCAGGGGACCTTCCTAACCCAGGGATTAAACCTGAGTTTCCTGCATTTGCAGGTGAATTCTTTACCACTGAGCCACCAGGGAAGCCCATTTGCGATCTTTGCCTTATCCATAATAACAACTAACATTAGCTAACATTCATTGAGTTCTTGTATCTACTGGACATTGTGCTCATTAAAATTAAGCACATTCCTCACCATGTTACCCTTGATCCTCTCAAATATTTATAAAGTGTAAGTATCGTTATACTCATTTTTTAGATGAGAAAGCTGAGTCATAATTAAGTAACTTCCCATGGTCTGAAAGAAATGGCAAAGTGAAGTTTCAGGATCAGGTATGTCTAACTCCAAATACTAGGATATATGCTTGACCAGTTGTAGAAAATACTCCAAAACACCTGAGGTGAGAATATTCATTTAAAAAGATAAGAAAACACAGACTTGTTTAGATATCAGATAAAGGGCTGTGATCATCATGTGTTATTTTTCTCCTGAAGGTTTTTTTGAAGATGCTGTCTTTTCTTACAGGTCTTTGTTCCATTGCCTTAAAAGAGATAAATGAGTCATTGGTAAGAATCCACAGTTCCTAAGAGTCACTTATTTAAAGAACAATTTTAAGTGGCAGTGGTGGATGGTAGATTAGTAAACAAGTATTTTTCAAAGGACATTCTGAGGGAATTTATAAAGGATGGTAAATCTCTAAGTAGGGAAAGAGAGGACAAGAGTTAATATCAGCCAAGATACTTCTGATTGCAGGGGACAGAAACTCTTGGAAGGAAAATTATGACCAACCTAGATAGCATATTAAAAAGCAGAGACATTACTTTGCCAACGAAGGTCCGCCTGGTCAAGGCTATGGTTTTTCCAGTGGTCATGTATGGATGTGAGAGTTGGACTATAAAGAAAGCTGAGCACCAAAGAATTGATGCTTTTGAACTGTAGTGTTGGAGAAGACTCTTGAGAGTCCCTCGGACTGCAAGGAGATCCAACCAGTCCATCCTAAAGCAGATCTGTCCTGGGTGTTCATTGGAAGGACTGATGCTGAAGCTGAAACTCACTTTGGCCACCTGTTGCGAAGAGCTGACTCATTTGATAAGACCCTGATGCTGGGAAAGATTGAGGGCAGGAGGAGAAGGGGACAACAGAGGGTGAGATGGTTGGATGACATCACCGACTCAATGGATGTGGGTTTGGGTGGACTCCGGGAGTTGGTGATGGACAGGGAGGCCTGGCATACTGCAGTTCATGGGGTTGCACTGAACCAAAGTGAAACTCAGTACTCACTGGGGAATTTTTTTTTTTTATGAACAATTTATTGATTTTAAAGAATTAACAGATTACTTGAAGGGCAGGTATGTTTCCTCCAAATTGCTTTTTCTCAAAGACCTCAAACATGATGTGCTCTGACTTGCTCAACCTGGCAGCTCTGAGTCTTCTTTTCATCCTTTTACACCAGCTTGTCACAAGCACCTTAGACAGCAGCATGGGGCATTCTGCTCACAACCTCTGAGTCTTGGACCTTGACAGAAAAGCCCTTTGTGCTCAACTTGAATGGTATTAAATTCTTATTGGCTGACTTGTGTCATGTGACCTATACTGAACCAATCACTGTGCCTTGGGAGATACAGTAATATGATTGGTCTACTTCTTGACTCACCCTGATTCCTATAACCAGCCTTTGAGGAATGGTGATTAGATATCATGAGAACCAAGTGAAGAAGTATTGCTGAGAAGAAGGAAAGTACCTTTCATGGGAAACCAGACAATGAACTCTAACTCATGGATGATAAATCTTTCATTCAATCTGTCCATCACACCTCAAGGCAAAGCTTCACCACTGCAGTTAGTACCAAGTTTTTGTCTTTTTTTCTGAATGTCCAAGTTGAAACAGAAAATACTTCCCTTTGGGGAAAGGTGGATTTATTTATAATAGGTCACCAAGCCACATGCTTTGTTAGGGGTTTCACTTCAGCATTGACAAGATAAAGGGAAGAGACAAGAAAGATCATCTTGGATTGCAATGAAGACTGGTAATTTCTTGGTAAATTTGATTGATTTAAAATTACTGGCCGGCTACAGTCTATGGGGTCATAAGGAGTCAGACATGTACACACATATCCCCTCTTTTTTGGATTCATTCCCTTTTAGGGCATTACAGAGCACAAAGTAGAGTCCTCTGTGCCATACCATAGGTTTTCATTAGTTATCTGTTTTATACATAGTAAAAAACATTTAAAAATGCATAGTGCATATATATATATATGTCAATCCTAGTCTCCTAATTCATCCTAAACCTCCCTTCCCTCTTTGGTATCCATACATTTTTTCTCTATGACAGACTTCATTTTTCACAAATTGAAGGTTTGTGGCAACCCTATGTTGAGCAAGTTCTGTAGGTGTGGTTTTTCCAAAAGAATTGGCTCTTTATGTCTCTATGTTGTATTTTTGTAATCTTAACATTTCAAACTTTTACATTGCTATACTATTTATTATGGTGACCTGTGTTCAGTGATGTTTGATAGTACTTTGCAAAAAGATTACAACTCACTGAAGGCTCAGATGATGGTAAGCATTTTTTAGCAGTAAAGTACTTTTTTAGTTTTAAGGTAAGTACATTTTTTTTTCAATATAATGCTATTGCAAATTTAGTGGACTGCAGTATGATCTAAACATAACTTTTATATACACTGGAAGACCAAAACATTAATTTGCATTGCTTTGTTGTGGCGGTCAGGAACCAAACTCACAATGCTCTCTGAATTATGCCTACACTTATATGATGTATCCTTACTTAAAGTTCAATGCAAAAATGTGACTCACCGAACCCAGGGTTACCTTTCTTGTGCCTGTAAACACCCTAGTACAGGAATTACTACCAACTTTGAGTATCTGAAATCTGGCCAGGTCATACCAGTATCATCTGATAAATCAAGTAGTTTCTTCAGCATATGTCATTTAGCCTGTTAAGTTGTGTATGCCAACTTAATGCTTACATGCTTACCTCTCTGTTTTCACTTAGTCTTTCTCATTCTTGGATATTCAAAAGGCTGAGAATCAGTCATCTTTTCTTTATGCATTTTGCAAACTTAGTAAAACTGCATCAAGAAGTCAGAAAAAAAATGTTTCAGGGAAAGGCTTAAGCATTCTAATTGAAAACATATGGATTTTGATATTACAGATTTTAATTTGATACCAGTGATCTGATGAAAGTCTTGTAGCTCTTATTTTCAGTTAACATCTTTGTCACTAGCACTTTGGGCCTCGAGTTCAATCATGAAATTGTGGCTCCAGGAAACTTCTGACATTTCGAATTTCAGTTCAATTTAACTAATGTTTACATGAGTTGCTTCCAGAAAGTGAAGCCTACTATACCTGTATTCTTGGCACAGTAGCAATCAAGTTCAGTAGTCGGAGAGGAGAAAAGCAATTGATCCATTCTTATATGGAAAAAACAACATTTTAATATGTGACAGAATGTGTAGTTGCTATGAGGCAGAAAAGAAACACATGCTTATTTGGTTGTTGAAGAGAGACCACTTATATTTCCCAGTCAGGAAAATGGTGTTTTTGCAGAAGACAGTGGTTGAGATAAGCAGAGGTAAGAAGGGAATGCTGGGCAGACAGTGTGCTGGCCTCGGCTGGGGGACTCTCAGGGGAGCAGTGACTGTTTTCCCACGTTATTGTAAACAAACCTACTTAGCAATATGAACCTGTTTTTAATTTTTTTATTGCGGTAAAAGTCACATAATATATAACATACTATTTTTTCTTTATTTTTTCTTAATGTGGAAAAAGAGCACATTTAAAAAAAAATCTTTATTAAATTTGTTACAGTATTGTTTCTGTTGTATGCTTTGGTTTTTTGGCCACGAGGCATATGGGATGGCAAAAGGCAAAAACCTGACCAAGGATCAAACTGTCACCTCCTGCTTTGAAAGGCAAAGTCCCAATCACTGGGGCACCAGGGAAGTCCCAAAACATACTATTTTAACCATAGTTAACTGTACAGATCAGTGACATTATGTACATTTACATTTTTGTACAACGCTCACCATCATCCTTCTCCAGAATCTTTCACTTTCCTAAACTGAAACTCTGTTCCCATTAAATACTAAGTCCTCACTTCCTGTCCCCACCCTCCCTACCCCTTCATCCCCTTGCAGAAATTGCCACTGTACTTTGACTCTATGAGTTAGACTCTTCTAGGTACCCAGTATAAGTGGAATCAAACGGTATTTGTCTGCACCAAATGTATACTGGGATGTATACCTAGTGTATAATGTATATTAAGGTTAACTTAATACATGCCCTATAAATAAAAAATACAGTTTTGTTAAGAGATACAAATAACACAAAGAATTTGACACAGAGCTTTCTACTGAAAGCCCCATAGGGTGGGCAGAGCCTTCCTTTCCTGCCTCATCTTTGTATCACATGCTGATCCTTAAGGGAATGAGGATGTATTGTATGAATAAGTTAATCATGGCTGCCCCTTCTCAGCCTCCCTGGAATTTTGCAGAGTTCAACTTAGGGAATCCTCTCCCAAAATATAGATCCACATGGAAAGAAAAATGGAAAGCTAAGACTAGCTAACGTGGAGTACTGCTTTGGAAGGAGTGGAATATTAGCTTGATACCTTGTACTTAACTCTGAGAGACATGGAGGCTCACCAAGGGCTTGTGTGGAAAGGAGAGGCCTGATTGAGAGAGATGCCGTGAAAGGATTAATCTAGCAGTTGTGTGTGGGTTGCTGTGGGGTAGTGGTCAACCTGAAGTTGGCAGAATGAATGTTCATATACACGTGTGTGTGTGTGTGTGCATTTGGCTGTGTCGGGTTTAGTTGTGATGCTCGAGATCCTCGTTATGGCGTGTGGGCTCCAGGGCAAGTGGGCTCAGTAGTTGCAGCGCACATGTTTAGTTGCCCCAAGGTATGTGGGATCTCAGTTTCCCAACCAGGGGTATAATCCGCATTCTGTGCGTTAGAAGGGAGATTCTTAACCACTCACTGGACCTCCAGGGAAATCCCAAAATAATGTTCTTAAGCCAATAGAGAAGTAATGTTGAAACAAGCATAGAAACAAAGAAACAAACAAACGAAAAATGGGACTGGTGTGCTGGTTGGATTTGCCCTTCCACTTGCAATAGGAAATGTAATCATTCTAGAGAAATCTGAGATCTGGGAGAGGGCATTGTATGAAGAGGGCATAAATATTAAGCTGAAAGAATGCTGTCATCTGATGTTCTTCTCTTCTCCCACCACCCAAGGAAAAGTTGTATTCTCTCAAGAACTGGGCATCAGACTCTACCTTTTACATGGTTTTCACACATTTTATACTTGGCTGTTGAAGGGTATCTATGCTTCAGGGGATTAATATTTCTCAGATTTTGGCTATTGTTTGAGCTCTTCATAAAATATGGTGATACTTTAACTTCTTTAAATATTATGCTTAGTTGTTTAGTCACGTCCAACTCTGTAACCCTATGGACTACAGTCTGTCAGACTCCTCTGACCATGGGATTTTCCAGGCAAGAATACTGGAATGGGTTGCCATTCCCTAATCCCAGCTTTATATGCTATATATTTAACAAATAACTGAAATCAGTATCTTGTAATCCCCTATGAACGGTATTTTCATCTGCCCACAATAGTCCACTCATGCTGTGCTGGGTCCTTACTAGTTTGACCACACTCAGCAGGCGGGAGCATTCCTTGTCTTCCATCAAAATACTCAGATTGGCTAGTGTGTTTATGATCTCCAGTACCATTCTCATGCTAACAAGAGCATGCCACTAAGGGCCACTCCCCTGTCTTGATTTGTCTTTCCTTCTAGATACCAGAGCTGAGCTCCCAAGCTCAACTGCATGACTAATATGAGCCTGGGGAACAGTAGGGATTGACAGAGACAATGGCAAACTGGAGACCTCTTGCATTCTTTCTACTGGGAAGCTGGTACTCTGTTCTGCAAATATTTTTCCTGATGGAATGAGAGCCTAATGTATTCAAACCTTTTAAAAGAGTGTTTCTCCAAACCTTTTAAAGGAGTGTTTGTCTAAGTGACATCTCCAAACCAGCAGTGACAGCATCACCTAGGAGCAGAATCTTGATCCCCATCTCAACCTCCTAAAAAGAGACTCTGGGGGTGGGACCTAGCCATCTGTGTGATAACAAGCCCTTCTAATGATTCTGGAGCTCACTCCACCTGGGACCCACTGGAGGAGTATGTGAATCTCCCTGATTCCTCTTAAGCACTGAGAGTTGAGAACCGTGTTTGAGCTTCAAGAAAACCTCAGTATCTAAATGTGTATTTGATTTTCAACATTTCTAAAGCAGGTGATCAGGTATGATCTAAATCAAACCCCTTACGATTATACAGTGGAAGTGACAAATAGATTTAAGGGACTAGATCTGATAGACAGAGTGCCTGATGAACTATCAAAATTCTCCAAGCCAGGCTTCAGCAATGCGTGAACCATGAACGTCCAGATGTTCAAGTTGGTTTTCGAAAAGGCAGAGGAACCAGAGATCAAATTGCCAACATCCATTGGATCATTGAAAAACCAAGAGATTTCCAGAAAAACATCTACTTCTGCCTTAGACTTTTCCAAAGCCTTTGACTGTGTGGATCGCAATAAACTGTGGAAAATTCTGAAGGAGTTGGGAATGCCAGACCACCTGATCTTCCTCTTGAGAAACCTGTATGCAGGTCAGGAAGCAACAGTTAGAACTGAACATGGAACAACAGACTGGTCCCAAATAGGAAAAGGAATACATCAAAACTGTATATTTTCACCCTGCTTATTTAACTTAAATGCAGAGTACATCATGAGAAATGCTGGGCTGGATGAAGCACAAGTTGCAATCAAGATTGCCGGGAGAAATATCAATAACCTCACATGGTGCAGATGACACCACCCTTATGGCAGAAAGTAAAGAACTAAAGAGTCTCTTGATGAAAGTGAAAGAGGAGAGTGAAAAAGTTGGCTTAAAACTCAGCATTCAGAAAACTAAGATCATGGCATCCAGTCCCATGACTTCATGGCAAATAGATGGAGAAATAGTGGTTATTTTGGGGGTCTCCAGAATCACTTCAGATGGTGACTGCAGCCATGAAATTAAAAGTCGCATACTCTTTGGAAGGAAAGTTATGACCAACCTAGACAGCATATTAAAAAGCAGAGACATTACTTTGCCAACAAAGGTCCATCTAATCAAGGCTATGGTTTTTCCAGTAGTCAAGTGTGGATGTGAGAGTTGGACTATAAAGAAAACTGAGCACCAAAGAATTGATACTTTTGAACTGTGGTGTTAGAGAAGACTTGAGAGTCCCGTGGACTGCAAGGAGATCCAACCAGTCCATCCTAAGGGAGATCAATCCTGAGTGTTCTTTGGAAGGACTGATGTTGAAGCTGAAACTCCAATACTTTGGCCACCTGATGCAAAGAGCTGACTCATTTGAAAAGACCCTGATGCTGGGAAAAATTGAAGGCAGGAGGAGAAGGGGACGGACAGAAGATGAGATGGTTGGATGACATCACCGACTCTATGGACATGAATTTGGGTAAACTCTGGGAGTTGGTGATGGACAGGGAGGCCTGACATGCTGCTCTCCATGGGGTCGCAAAGAGTCAGACATGACTGAGCAACTGAACTGAACTGAAAGCAGGTGATGCCACAAAAGACATATGCACTTGTGTCAGCTAAATCCATCTCATGTGCCACCACTTTCCTGTCTCTACTCAAAAGTCTGAACATGCTAACAAAAAATGCTTCTCTGTCTAAAAATCCTAGGGCCTCTTCCCTTGAAGTATGCAAAGTTGCTGACTCCAGCCCTAGGCATTATTTTTCAAACTTTTTACTGATCCATTACTGAGAGCACAGGAGAGTTAGCATCTGCCTCTGGGTATGTGGGCACATACCCTAAAGCAATCCACTGCAAAGTACAAGATTTTGTCCAAACCTTTCCATTTACCTTTAAATTTGTATGATTTATACAAATACTCTTATACACTCATTTCTGGCTTTTTTTTTTTTTTTTGTCAAAACAATGTGTTAAATTGCCTTCGAGTTGCATTCCTAAATTTCCACTTATGAATATTTAAAGGAAATGTATAATCAGAAACATGCCCAATTTCCTAATAAAATAGAAATAAACAAGGAGTCACCCATAAAATGGACAGTATTATAAGCCATACGCAGCAATATCAATAGCTATACACATAACTGTGTGTGTAACTTTTTTTCCATTTTCCTTCCCACACCTCCACTGCTACATCTGAGCAAGCGAAGAGCATATTCTAAAAACATCATTGATTGCAGCAATTGGTCAGAAGGTTTAGTCAGGAGACTCATTTATAGAAATGCTTACCACAGGTTTGAACGAGTTTTAGCACTGGGTCTTACCTAATTCTTGCCTCACGTGGTCACCATTTCATTTCCCCTATATCACTTTTGCAAAGATAGTAAAAAGGTTTGACTTCATGTGCCAACACAAACTGATTGGAGGCAACAGCCTGAGCGCTCTGTGAACCTGTCTGGCATGGTCAATTCTCAGTGTCTGCCATGGGAGGAGGCATGGCAGGTGCTGGTCCAAGTGATAGATACATGCCATCCCTACTCTGCTCAGCCTAGTGAATAATGGAAACAGTGTCTGAACCTGGGAGGTCCCGCTTGATGATGAGCGCCTGTCTAAACCAAGTTCTCTGGGCCCCAGAGCATCTATCATGGGGGTCATTTTAGCCAGAGCCATGTCAGCACCCGAAGTTGTCAAGGGCTGTGGCCAGGGTAGGTATTCAGTTCAGTTCATTCTCTCACTTGTGTCTGACCCTTTGCAAACCCATGAACCGCAGCACACCAGGCCTCCCTGTCCATCACCAACTCCCAGAGTCCACCCAAAGCCATGTCCATCGAGTCAGTGATGCCATCCAACCATCTCATCCTCTCTCTGTCCCCTTCTCCTCCTGCCCTCAATCTTTCCCAGCATCAGGGTCTTTTCAAATGAGTCAGCTCTTTGCATCAGGTGGCCAAAGTATTGGAGTTTCAGCTTCAACATCAGTCCTTCCAGTGAACACCCAGGACTGATGTTTAGGATGGACTAGTTGGATCTCCTTGCAGTCCGAGGGACTCTCAAGAGTCTTCTCTAACACCACAGTTCAAAAGCATCAGTTCTTAGGAACTCAGCTTTCTTTATAGTCCAACTCTCACATCCATACATGACTATTGGAAAAACCATAGCCTTGACTAGATGGACCTTTGTTGACAAAGTAATGTCTCTGCTTTTTAATATACTGTCTAGGTTGGTCATAACTTTCCTTCCAAGGAGTAAGCGTCTTTTAATTTCATGGCTGCAGTCACCATTTGCAGTGATCTTGGAGCCCAAAAATACAAAGCCAGCCACTGGTTCCACTGTTTCCCCATCTATTTGCCATGAAATGATGGGACTGGATGCCATGATCTTAGTTTTCTGAATGTTGAGCTTTAAGCCAACTTTTTCACTCTCCTCTTTCACTTTCATTAAGAGGCTCTTTGGTCTTTTTCACTTTCTGCCATAAGGGTGGTGTCATCTGCATATCTGAGGTTATTGATATTTCTCCCAGCAGTCTTGATTCCAACTTGTGCTTGATCCAGCCCGGCATTTCTCATGATGTACTCTGCATATAAGTTAAATAAGCAGGATGAAAATATACAGCATTGACATACTCCTTTTCCTATTTGGAACCAGTCTGTCGTTCCATGTCCAGTTCTAACTGTTGCCTCCTGACCTGCATACAGGTTTCTCAGAGGCAGGTCAGGTGGTCTGGTATTCCCATCTCTTTCAGAATTTTCCACAGTTTATTGTGATCCACATAATCAAAGGCTCTGGCATAGTCAATAAAGCAGAAATAGATGTTTTTCTGGAACTCTCTTGGTGTTTCAATGATCCATCGGATGTTGGCAATTTGACCTCTGGTTCCTCTGCCTTTTCGAAAACCAGCTTGAACATCTGGAAGTTCATGGTTCACATATTGCTGAAGCCTGGCTTGGAGAATTTTGAGCATTACTTTACTAGCGTGTGAGATGAGTACAATTGTGCAGTAGTTTGAGCATTCTTTGGCATTGCCTTTCTCTGGGATTGGAATGAAAACGGACCTTTTCCAGTCCTGTGGCCACTGCTGAGTTTTCCAAATTTGCTGTCATATTGAGTGCAGCACTTTCACAGCATCATCTTTTAGGATTTGAAATAGCTCAACTGGAATTCCATTACCCCCACTCGCTTTGTTCGTAGTGATACTTCCTAAGGCCCACTTGACTTCACATTCCGGGATGTCTGGCTCTAGGTGAGTGATCACACCATTGTGATTATCTGGATCAAGATCTTTTTTGTATAGTTCTTCTGTGTATTTTTGCCACCTCTTCTTAATATCTTCTGCTTCTGTTAGGTCCCTTCAATTTCTGTCCTTTATTGAGCCCATTTTTGCATGAAATGTTCCCTTGGTATCTCTCATTTTCTTGACGAGATCTCTAGTGTTTCCCATTCTGTTGTTTTCCTCTATTTCTTTGCACTGATCACTGAGGAAGGCTTTCTTATCTCTCCTTGCTATTCTTTGGAACTCTGCATTCAAATGGATGTATCTTTCCTTTTCTCCTTTGCTTCAGGCTTCTCTTCTTTTTGCAGCTATTTGTAAGGTCTCCTCAGACAGCCATTTTGCCTTTTTTGCATTTCTTTTTCTTGGGGATGGTCTTGCTCCCTGTCTCCTGTACAATGTCACGAACCTCTGTGCATAGTTCATCAGGCTCTCTGTCTATCAGATCTAGTCCCTTAAATCTATGTCTCACTCCCACTGTATCATCATAAGGAGTTTGATTTAGGTCATACCTGAATGATCTAGTGGTTTTCCCCACTTTCTGCAATTTAAGTCTGAATTTTTCAATATGGATTTCATGATCTGAGCCACAGTCAGCTCCCAGTCTTGTTTTTGCTGACTGCATAGAGCTTCTCCATTTTGGCTGCAAAGCATATAATCAGTCTGATTTCGGTGTTGACCATCTAGTAATGTCCATGTGTAGAGTCTTCTCTTGTGTTGTTGGAAGAGAGTGTTCGCTATGACCAGTGCCTTCTCTTGGCAAAATTCTATTAGCCTTTGCCCTGCTTCATTCTGTACTCCAAGGCCAAATTTGCCTGTTACTCCAGGTGTTTCTTGACTTCCTACTTTTGCATTCCAGTCCCCTATAATAAAAAGGACATCCTTTTAGGGTGTTAGTTCTAAAAGGTCTTGTAGGTCTTCATAGAACCGTTTAACTTCAAACACCCATAAGTCCATGTTCTAATTAATAGAAATACCATATCTGTCCTGTCACATCCCTGTGATTTCAACTTCTCTTAGACATCTCCCCTCCTATCCTTTTTGCCAAAATGCCATTCAAATATACTTCTATTGATCTTTTAGTGTCTGAATGTTAGAGGATTCATCCAGAGGCTTCAGCTTTCAGAAGTCAGCATTCTGTCCACTCCTTGGGATATTGCTTCGATATTACAAAAACACATTCTTCTTCTGGACTCTTTCACTACCTGTCTCTGGAGCATAATCGTGCTGCTTTGTATTTAAGGTTCCTCACTGAGTTCTTATGTTTTTTTTCTGGAATGAATAAGATCACTCATAATTTATCATGTCTCCCTTCTCCTTAGGTCAGAGGAAGACAAATGACTTAGCAATCAGTTTATAAGCAAAAATAAACAGAACAAAACACCTTAGCAATATCCTTTTTTAAAAATTGACTTCAGTTGTTTTGCGAAAGAAGACATACAGATGGCTAACAAACACATGAAAAGATGCTCAACATCACTCATTATTAGAGAAATGCAAATCAAAACCACAATGAGGTACCATTACACGCCAGTCAGGATGGCTGCTATCCAAAAGTCTACAAGCAATAAATGCTGGAGAGGGTGTGGAGAAAAGGGAACCCTCTTACACTGTTGGTGGGAATGCAAACTAGTACAGCCGCTATGGAAAACAGTGTGGAGATTTCTTAAAAAACTGGACATAGAACTGCCATATGACCCAGCAATCCCACTTCTGGGCATACACACTGAGGAAACCAGATCTGAAAGAGACACGTGCACCCCAATGTTCATCGCAGCACTGTTTATAATAGCCAGGACATGGAAGCAACCTAGATGCCCATCAGCAGATGAATGGATAAGGAAGCTGTGGTACATATACACCATGGAATATTACTCAGCCATTAAAAAGAATTCATTTGAACCAGTCCTAATGAGATGGATGAAACTGGAGCCCCTTATACAGAGTGAAGTAAGCCAGAAAGATAAAGAACATTACAGCATACTGACACATGTATATGGAATTTAGAAAGGTGATAACGATAACCTTATATGCAGAACAGAAAAAGAGACACAGAAATACAGAACAGACTTTTGAACTTTGTGGGAGAATGTGAGGGTGGGATATTTCAAAAGAACAGCATGTATACTATCTATGGTGAAACAGATCCCCAGCCCAGGTGGGATGCACGAGACAAGTGCTCCGGCCTGGTGCACTGGGAAGACCCAGAGGAATCGGGTGGAGAGGGAGGTGGGAGGGGGGATCGGGATTGGGAATACATGTAAATCCATGGCTGATTCATATCAATGTATGACAAAACCCACTGGAAAAAAATAATAATAATAATAAAAATTAAAAAAAAAAAAAATAAAAATAAAAATTGACTTAACATGGTTGATGTCTACCTAGCAGGCAGGTGTTCTTTTTATATCCCCATTTTTCAGATAAGAAAACTGAGTTGTAGAAATGACTTTCTAGCTGGTGAGCACTGAAGCCAAGACGTGGTCTCTATGTTTCTTGACACCAAATCCAGGGGTCTTTCCATGGGTGATGCTCTCTGTCCCTTTACAGACTACTCTCAGATTTCAATCCCTGTCTTTCTAGCTCCTCGCCATTCTAGGCATGAACTCCATGCTTTTGTAAATGGTTAATGATGAGTGAATGTTTGGCCAGCCAATAAACCGATAGCTGCATTCCTCAAACATATTTCACTTGTAGAATCATTTAAAATAATATATTTTTTCATATCTACTTGCCTAGAATCATATCTCAGTTGAAATTCCACCTCACAAGACTGCAAAAAGTAGAATAGATGTGTATGAAAAAGAAAAAAGTGACAGAGTTAGTTGCTCAGTCGTGTCCAACTCTTTGCAACTCCGTGGACTGCCAGGCTCCTCTCTCCCTGGGATTCTACACGCAAGAATACTGGAATGGGTAGCCATTTTCTAACTCAGTAATTGAACCCAGGTCTCCCACAGTGCAGGCAGATTCTTTACCATCTCAGCCACCAGGGAAGCCTATAGGTGTATATAAAACTTTCCAAAGATCAGGAGGCTTGGGACTTCCTCGATCCTCCAGTGGTTAAGACTCTGCCTTCAAAGATAGGAGGTACATGCTCAATCCCTGGCTCTAGTTGGGGAATTAAGATCCCACATGTCACACAGTGCTGCTGGAAAAAAAAAAAAAAGATCAGAAGGTTCTCATGCTGCTGAAAAATTGATCAAAGTCCCAGTTGGTTGTGTTACACGGACTAGAATCCAGGTCTCCTGACTCTCAATTCTGTTATCTTTCTACACAATACCACTTAACTCAAATATAAGTGTGTATGCATGTGTCTGTATATGTGTATAAAAGTTCTGTTTCTTTATCTGTCAATAGACCACCTGTTTGAATCTTAGCAAGTTACTGGATCTCTTTGGATCCTGCTTTCTTCATTTGTTGACATAAGATGTTGGATTTGATGACATGCTTATAGAGTTATGGGATTTTAATGCTGGAAGAAACTTAGAGGTCATCCAGTTCTACTGTTTAAATGTTCAGATAAGAAAATTGATCTCTTCTAGCTCCAAATTAAATTCTGAGAGTAACATATAGCTGTCTAATGAACCAGCTCTTCTGAATATAGCAGCTACCCCATCATCCACTTTCTTCCCACTTACCAAACGTGTGACTGTGATCCAGGCATGTAATTTCTCTAGACTTCAGCTTCCTGATCTGTAAAATTGCAGGGATTGGTCTTAGGTCCCTTTCCAATTTAAAACTTTGAGGACTAAGAAAGGGATCTTTGAAAACTGACATTTTTGCTGCCCTTTGGGACATGACTCAGAATGTCGTGAAGTATAATACAGCTCTAGAAAGAAATTAGACAGCATCAAGAACAAGAGCATTCATCCTGAGGCCTCTGATCAGAGGCTTAATTTGCTCAATGAGTACCTGAATTTGAAAATTGTTTGATTGATGGTTTCTCTTAAAAATAATAGCCAAATACCCTTTGCTGTTGGCCCAAAGATAGAGAAAAGGAACCAATTAAGAGAGTGTTATTTCATAGTTAATTCCCCAAAGATTTAGATGCTACAAGTTAGAAAACCATCACTAGGTCCTTCTGCCTTAATAGCTATCACAGTCTAACCAGTCTCATTATTTTTCAGTTGAGCATCAGGAACTTTCCAATCTATTAAATATTATATTCCAAGTATCTGTTTACCCAGTTGATACAAATTACAAATGGGACAGGAACTGTCTGTCACTTCCAGAGCAATTAGTGTATGAAAACTTATCAAAAGAAATCTGTCAAGTTTGAATAAGGATAAATATTGCATGTAAGTCCCTAAGGAAATCACACTGAGTGGGATATATTTTTTGCAGCGTATAAGAGTTTATTTTGTTTTATTAACTTGGCTTTATTTTTTCAGAATGTGAATAGCATTTCATGCAACCCAATGAATTAATGTTTTGCTCTGATAAAAATAGACTTTAGTTCTTAGGGGAAAACTGCATCATTTGGTGAGTCATATAACACTAAGTCTTTACTTTCAAATTTCAAAAGCTCATACTGCTTCCAGGAGGGAGCACTGGAAGGAGAAGCTTCCTTGGTGGCTCAGATGATAAAGAATCCGCCCACCAATGCAGGAGACCAGGGTTCAGTCCCCAGGTCAGGAAGATGCCCTGGAGAAGGAGGTGGCAACCCACTCCAGTATTCTTGCCTGGAGAATTCCATGGACAGAGGAGCCTGGCGGGCTACAGTCCATGGGATCGCAGAGAGTTGGACTCAAATGAGCGGCTAAGTGACTGGAAGGGGACTGTAGCTGGAAGACCTAAGATACAGTGTGCTTTGCCATTTTCTGACTCTCCAGCCTCACCTTTTCTAGGCCTTAGAATTGTCGTATGTGTTGTTTGGGTGTTGGGTTTTTTTATTAATTAATTTATTTAATTTTTATTGGAGTGTTGTTGGATTGCAATGTTGTGTTTGTTTCTGCTGTATAGCAAACTGAATCAGCTGCACATACACATATATCCCCTCTTCTTTGGATCTCCTTCCCGTTTAGGTCACGCAGAGCACTGAGTTCCCTGTGGTGTACACTCGGTTCTCATTAGTCATCTATTTTATACACAGGAGTGTATATGTGTCAGCCCCAATCTCCCACTTCAGCCTGCTCCCCCTTTCCCTCTTGGTATCCATATGTTTGTTCTCTATGTCTGTGTCTTTCTTTATTCTTTATAAATAAGATCACCTATATCAATTTTTTTCAGGTGTTTTTTTTTCTTCCGATTCCAGGTTGTATGTATTAATATGCAATATTTCTTTCTTTTTTTCTTTCTGACTTACTTAAAGTCTGTAAAATGTCCATCAGCTGAGGAACAGATAAAGAAGTAATGGTACATATATACAATGGAATAGTATTCGGCCATAAAAAGGAATGAAATTGGTCATTTGTAGAGACATGGATAGTTGTTGATTTTTTTTTTTAAACAACATTTATGCTGTGGTTAAAATCATGAAAACCTACAGGCATATAGGTTAGAATTGAAAATATATTCTAAATGATAGCTATCTTTCTGTTGAGGTATTAGAATTTCTAGGGAATTTTAAGATTTTATAAGTTTATTTTTTTACCTTTTTAATGCTTATTTATCCTAGTCTATCAGCCTCTGCTGACAACTGCCAACCTGTTCTTCATACCCACAACTTGGTTTGTTAGTCTAATTTTTAGAGTCCACATATAAGTGAGATTATATGAGATTTGTCTTTCTTTGTCTTACTTATTTCACTCAGCATAATGCCCTCAAGGTCTATGCACATTGTTCCAAATGGCAAGATTCAATTATTTTTAATGGCTGAATAATATTCCATTCTCTGTGTGTGTATGTGTATGTATTGTTATATTTATATATGGTTTGTTTATCCTTTCATCCACCAATGGACACTTGGGTTGTTTCTGTATCTTGGCTATTTTAAATGATCCTGCAGTGAACATGAGGATGCAGATATTTCTTCAAGTTAGTGTTTTAGTTTTTTTCAGGTGAATACCCTGAAGTGGAATTGCTGGATGGTATGGAAGTTCCATTTTAATCTTTTGAAGAATTTCCACACTGTTTCCCTTAGTGGCTGTACTGATAAACATTCCCAGCAACAGTGCGCACGGTTTCTCTTTTCTCGGTGTCCTCACCATTGCTTGTTATTTCCTGTCTTTTTGATAATAACCAGTCTGACAGGTGTGAGATAATATCTCATTGTGGTTTTGATTTGCATCCCCCTGATAATTAGCTATATTGATATATGTCCTCTTTGGAAAAATGTCCATTCAGATCTTCTGCCCACATTTTTTAATCAGCTTTTCTTTTTTTTTTTTTATGCTGATAAGCTGTAGTAGTTCTTCATATTTTGAATATTAACACTATATCTTATATATGATTTGCAAATATTCGCTTCTGTTCAATAGGTTGCCTTTTCATTTTATTGATGGTTTCATTCACTGTGCAATTTTTTTGTTTGTTTATTTGTTTTTTAGTTTGATGTAGTCCCACCTGCTTATTTTAGTTTTTGGTGTCAGATTCAAAAAATCATCTCCAAGACCCATGTCAAGGACCTTATTACTGCCCATGTTTTGTGTGTGTAGGAGTTTATGGTTTCGGATATTAATGCAAATCTTTCATCTATTTTGAGTTAACTTTTGTGTATTGTACAAGGTAGCCATCCAGTTTCATTCTTTTGCATGTGGCTGTTTTCCCAGCACTACTTAGTCAATTATTGTCCTTTCCCTGTGGTATGTTCTTGGCACTTTTGCAGTAAGTTAACTGATCATATTTGTATAGGTTTGTATCTGGGTTCTTTATTCTATTTCATTGATATATGTGCCTGTTTCTATGCTAATGACAAACTGTTTTAATTACTGCAGCTTTGTAGTGTAGTTTGAAATTTTTGAGTGTGATACCTTCAGCTTTGTTCTTCTTTCATATCTTTAAAATGAAGAGATAAGTGTCTGTTGGGTAATTTTTATCCTTACTACACATTTTTTCCTACTTTGATGTCTGCATTATCATTACATTGTATTATTCAGGCCCCTTCCTAATTTTTATGGACAAATAAAGGTACAGTATTCCAGGTAGTGCTATTTGCTGTGAAGAAAAATAGATAAATAAAAATTAATTAATATCATGTTTAGAAATTTTCCCCCTTCAAGGGTCTCAGCATTTAGCTCAACATGATCTCAACAGGGAACCAGCTGAGATTCTTTGGTTGACCTTCACACTTTAGGACTCAACAGCATTTACAAATGTTGTATGTTGCACTGATGTTAGTTAGGATCCTTAGCACAATCCCCATTTGATACTTGTGTTTGGAACTATGGTTTCTTCCTTTATCCACAGCATTGAAAATGGTTACAGTGATATGTTACTATTACAATTTGGGAAACTTATTACCACTTTAATTCAACATTTTGTTGTTTTCTGTTGTTTAATGTAACTTAATGGCTTTCCTGAGAACAGAAGTAATAGAGCTCATAATTTTTATATTATACTTATTCTTGAGTTGAAATTGCATTAGTTCAACATTTCCCAGCCTCTATTTTGTGATGTATAGTAGATGTTTTAGAAAGAGTGTGTGGATGAAGGAGTTGGGAGGCACTTCTACATCAAGTAAGTTTGCATGACTTTAGTAGTCTCTAAGAAATTTGAGGCACATTGGCATGTTAAAAGTCTCTTGCAGGTCCTGAAAAGAGAAATTTTTTAATGTGTTAAACTTTATTTAATCCCATTCTTCTCAAAGTCTTCTGTCACATAAACTTTTAAAATTTGAGATAGGTAGGGGGTAGAGAACTTCTATTTTATTCTATTCTATTCCTGCAGAATATGTTCATGGTTGCTTGCATTTCCTGCTAAAGTAGTAACTCACAAAAGCAGTGAAACCAAAATTGTTATAATCAAACAACATGATAACTGTTGTTTGATATTTTTACTTTAAAAATGATTAACTTTCAATGATTCAGATGTGCTTATGACTCAGAGGACTTTCACATAACTTGAACCTCACTCCATGCCTATATCACATTTATGATTATCTCCATTTGCTGGATTAAGTTGAAACCAAGTAACAGTGTTTAAATGGCTTTCTTTATGGAATACAGTTTTGAATTTTGGTCTTCTGGTCTTTTTTTTTTTATTCCAATTAGGAAAATAACAAAGTGGATGTATTTTATCCTGGTATCCATGGTTCCTGCAACTTCCTAGTTACCGAACTGTGCATCTTCTACAAAATTCAGAAAGTTTTGTGGCACTAGCCAGAAGCAGAAGTTTTAAAAAATGTCTTCAGAAAAAAAATATATATGTATAGTTTATATATTTGTTATAACTCTCCTTGGAGAGATATGGGTTGATTAATATTTTGCTGGTAAATTACTTTCTAACTTATACCTTGTGACTTTGGATATGTTTATTTATTCCTAAAACTCCCTTATAATTAATTATGGGATAGGCAGTGTTCTCTTCACTGTTCATGTGACAATATTTTTGAGAGGCTTGGTGATTACTTGCTTTGCATGAAACTGACATGCCAAATTGAGAGAGGAGTACATTGCACTGTGGTATTTGTTGACTCTCCTGTTTTTGTGGCAAAATTGCTGCATTACATTGTATTTATTCACAACCTATTAGAGGGGCCTCTCCTCCCCCCAAATTGTAGTTTCTTGAGAAAGTAACTAGCTTGCTGGGAAGAGCTTGCTTATTTACAGTGAGTATCCTCTTGACATCAGCATGGGGTTACTTATAATTATATGCATATGCGTAAATAAAATGATTAGCTATTCTCATATAAACCTAATTGTATCTCTGTAAAATAATGCATGAAGAAATGTTATAATCTAGCCATAAAGGGAAAGCAATCTACATGACCCCCTCCTTTGTATGTAAACAGTGGATCATTAAGATGGAATATGTTCCCAGTCACACATTCAGTTATCGAGGTCAATTACAGCTGAGGACTCATTGAAGTATTAAACAACAAAGTGCCTTTTCCAATAATTAGCATTCTGTGTACAGAGCTGAAGTGACCTTTCTGCCATTTTCCAAGGACAATCCATGCATTTAAAATTTATCCCAGGATCATATTGAAGAGCAGCACACAAGAACTCAGTCAGCTAGTTCAGAAACCACAGGCTCCCTTTGCATCTAGTTGCTCCCCATCCTGCCTAAAATAACTTGAGAAAGTAAAACAGGGCATGTTGGCTAATCAGTGCCCATGGCTGCTATATCACTTCTCCAGCTTCGAACAAATCTGAAGATCACACTTTAAAGAGAGGAATCATGAAATGCCTGGAGCTAAAGAAGTTTGATTTCCTCAGAGCACAATAGTTCACTGCAGCAAATTGTTTAAACTCGCTGTCACTTAGGTTTCTTTTCTGAAATTGAAAGCATGGGTTAATGTGCTCATTCACAAAACATTCACCTAATTCTCCAGAAAAATGAGAATTTTCAAAGGAACATTTTAAGTATGACTGCCTATTACACTCCTCCCATTGGCATTGTGGGATGGATAAGTATTTGTGAAAAGGTTGCTCTTTGACGGCTACTTTATACAGATGTAATAATTTTTTCAGCTAATTTTTTTAACACATTACTGATCAGGGGATTGTTTCAGACTAATGCCTATGGCTGTAATACATTTCTAGTCAATAATGTGTTAGAAATGCAGATTTTCATTTATGGGACCATCCAACTAATCATTGTATTATATTTAATGAGTATTTGCTATATTATATTTAATGAGTATATTAACTCACCATCTCACTAAAATAATGGGAAAAGAGTTCAACATCACAAGTGAAAAAGGAGTAAGAATATGCATCAATAGTAAGAGGCACTGGGAAAAGACTGGATTGAGAATCAGGAATTATTCTGCCTCTGTCTCTAGCTGTGGCTGAGTTTGGATTAGACAGTCTGATCCTCTGTGTCAGAATTTCTCAGTTAATGGAAAACTATAAACTATACTGGAAACCATAAACTGCTGTGTAAGTATGTTGCACCATGATATACTATTATGATTATTGCCTATAAGATGAAAGTGATATAAGTAGTTTCCAGGGTATATCAAGATTGTGGACTCTGTGTGTCTGTAGTTTGAGCTTTAGCTCTGTAAGTATTATATGGTGCTTAGCCATGCTTATTCCTTGATTTAAAGAGATTGGACTTCTCCATCAGTGATCAGTGTACCTTCTAGTTCTATAGAAATAAAATCTTATTGACTGATGGTAGGAAGACTGGTAAAAATGCTTTAGGGGACTGTTATTACTTCCTGTTGATATTTAGCAGGCTGAAAAAGGATCACTGGGCAACAGTATGAATTTTTAACTTGACCAGTTCTTTCATGAACACAGTAAAGTTCTTATCAACGACATGTTTATAATGATGATTCCTTTTGCTTTCAGAGCTCAGCTATGCCTGGATTTTCAATGAATACCCCTCCTATCAGGATAATCGCCGCTTCGTTTCTCAAGAGACTGGGAATCTATATATTGCCAAAGTAGAAAAATCAGATGTTGGAAATTATACTTGTGTGGTTACAAATACAGTGACAAACCAAAAAGTCCTGGGACCACCCACACCACTGATATTGAGAAATGATGGTGAGTTTTCTAAGGGATTTTCAGAATTCTGTTTTTTGTGCTCATAGGTTGAGTTTGGGAAGTTATGTTATTGGCACACAAAGCTTGACTATCTCGGTTACATTTAAGAAAAGTTGAATGCTTCTACATTCACTACCTATATTTTCTACACTTGTGTAAGAAGTAAACCCATGAATCCATTTTGCAAGACTTACTAGAAATATAATTTCTAATTTCAGCCTCAGTGCAGTGTGAGTCTGTTTCTTCACACTTAATTGTGTACACAGACAAAATGAAGTAGAAGGTTGATCAATTAGCTTATCAGTCAACTCTGTGTAATTTAGTTTTCAGTGTCCAGAAAGAAGTTTTATGTTATCCAAATAATTTCTGGGTGTGTGGTATGGAAGATATAGTTCCAACCACAGTAAAATGCAGAAATGTCAAGTCCTACTGGATGTAGCTTTATGTTCCCACATTTTTGTGAGAATATTTCAAGAAAATAGATGAATTTCACCTTACTTACTCAGATGGATGACATGACAGTGTATGGTGATTCATCATGTGCTTTTTGAAGACAGTCTTACCAATTTGTATGCCAGACTTTAATAACATCATGCCTTTTCCCCACTGTGAGTCTTTTTATGTATTCTGTTCCCTCGGCTTGAAATACTCTTCATTCTCTTGGTCCCTTGACTAACGTACACTGATCCTTGCAGCTTCTTCAAACATATTGCTTTCTCCGGAAGATCGTCTCTGTCTCATCTGTTCCACCCAACTGTGCCATATCAGGTGCCTTCTCAAATCAACTCTGCAGAGAAAGTATGAGCATCCTTAAAGCATAGACCAAACTGTGGAATTTGGGGGCAAATCATACAGATTTCAGTCATTCAATTACTTCTTCATGTATTTAATATACATTTATTTAGCACTTGCTATGTGACAGCACTACTCTGGGAGCCAGTGAACAAAAACCAAAAACCCCTCCTCATGGCATTTAAATTCTGCAAAGGATTTAGGTAAAAACAAACAAATAAACCTAAACAAAATGCCAAATGCAGTTATTTTAGATAGCAATAAATAAAGGAGTATGCTGACACAGAGACTCTGTGGGGGCAGAATGATTAATTTAGATAGGGTTGTTATGCAAAACCTTCTGAGGGGGTGACATGAACTGATGCCCGAATGATAAGAAGTCGGTCCTGTGAAAGTCAGAGGGAGGAGCATTCCAGACTGAGTTAACATCATGTGCAAAGGCCCTGAGGCCTAGAAATTAAATTACTGGCATGTTTAGAGAGCAAAGAGAATATGATCCTCATGGAGCATAATGACCAGTGTAGAGGGTGGTTTAAGTTGATGTTGGAGACTGGATTTTATTTCAAGTGCAGTGAGAAGCCAATAGAGGATTTTATGTAACAAGAGTTATGTATTTTTTTTTTTTTTTAATGATTGCTTAGCTACTGTGTGGCAAGTGGACTTTTTAAAAAGCAATAGTCAAAACTGGAAGTCCACTTAAAGACTGTTGCTGTAATTCAGTCAGTCACCGATGGCAGCTTGAATTAGCGGGTGGCCATGGAGAGAAGAGAAGGTTATGGATACAGGACATCATTTGCAGGTAGAGCTGACAGGACTTGCTAACACCTGGGATGTGGGAGGTGGTGGAAGAGAAAATCAAGGATGACACATGGGTTTCTAGCATGGCAGCTGGGTGGATGGAAGTGCCATTTACTGAAATGGTTTTACTGAATAAGTTTACAAGGGAGCAATTCAGAATTACTTTAGTCTTTATTATTCTCCCCTGGCAAAAGAAAGAATTGTTCATTTGGTGCTTCTTAGTCTCTCTATCATAATATTCCATCTCTCTATCATAATATGCATCTGGTCTATTCATATTTACTTGTCAGCCTGCCTTCCCCCGCCCACCCAATGCCATGTGATCAAACTCACACCACAACTTTCATCTCGTTTGGTATAAGGGCCCAGCACAGTGCTTGCCACATGGCGAATATTAAATGGATATGTTGCATTAAGCTGAGTTATATTAAATAAAGCTGAAAAATCTCATCAGTTTAACAAGAAACATAGGCAAAGGATCTATTCTTTCAGAACCTATCAGTGCTGTCTCTCTGGACCTAAGGATAAAAATTCTGATTCAACATATGTGTTTCAGGGACATTTTGTGCAAAGTTATTTAAAAATACAGCCCCTCTGGCCTTTGCCCACAATACACTTGTGCCAAAATGTCTGTCCAGTCTGTTCAGTTCAGTTGGTATGTCAGGGAGACAATATAATCGAATATTGACTCTGATACACAAAGACACAGCCCCGGAGAAATATCACCCAGAGTCGCTGCTTCAGAAAGAAGGAACAGATGTTCAGGAATACAGGAAGTCCTCAGCCTGGCCAAACTCTGCCTTCTGCTTATCTTTTGGATTTACCTCGACTTGCCTAGTATATCTTCATAGAGGTGACAAATGTTTTTTTATGAGAATATTTTATCACAAAATTAGCAAGCTAAGGCTCTCATTCTTCAGCAATTAATGCCCATTCATTCCTAATTTCTGTGAGAGTTGTAGGTGAAAATTCATAATTTATCTTTCCCATTTAGGCAGCAGTACATAAAATGGATATTCAAACTGCATTACTAGACTCAAAATAGATTATTTCATCACCTCTTTGGTGGAGGTAAAAGGGAAAATATAAATCAAAAAAAGATTGCGAAATAAAGATGACATTCTTGTGAAAATGTATGCTGTGAGAGTAAAATCAATGAAATTATCATTCTGCGCATTCTGGTAGTTAGTGACTGTATATTAGACTGGTAAGCGCAAGATGAGTATGGAGTTTGCACAAGCATCTTAGTAATTGAAGCTCACTCAGAGTTTCATATCCTCCTCCGTCTCTGATATATGAATAAGCGAGGCAAGGGAGCTTGTTGCCTGCACTGCACTAATTGACGTGGCTGACATTTCCCTGAAGAAGTGCAGATGGAGACAAATGTGGCTTAAAGAACTGAAAAGTGGAAGTGAAGTCGCTCAGTCGTGTCCGACTCTTTGCGACCCCATGGACTGTAGCCCACCAGGCTCCTCTGTCCATGGGATTTTCCAGGCAAGAATACTGGAGTGAGTTGCCATTTCCTTCTCCAGGAGATCTTCCCATCCAGGGACTGAACCCAGGTCTCCCGCATTGCAGGCAGACGCTTCACCATCTGAGCCACCAGGGAAACTCACTGGGAAGTTCCCTGACAAAGTGCAGATGTAGACAAATGTAGCTTAAAGAACTAGATATCCTCAATATTCAAGTTTGTTTGTTTGTTTGTTTTTCCTGGAGTTTCAGTTAAGCAATCTAGACTAGAATTGTTTCCAGTCCCAAAGGTTACAGTAAGTCAGAAAAAAGTGAACAGCGGACGACTTCTGTCGACCCACGTTCCAGCTGGAAATCAAGGGCGATGTGTCCCATGTTGATCCCACTAACCCTCATTAGGTCCTAACCCCTAACACACTGAGGTTCTGCAAGGATTTTGTCCTTGCTGTTCCTTTTTCCTCAACTCTTCACATGCCGCACGCCTTCCTACACCTCAAATCAATGACTGAAATGTAGAGCAGAGTAGTGTGGAGGTAAGCCGGGTTCCCTGAGTGGAATCGAGCCCCACCATTTATCAGGGATATGACCTTGAACATCAGTTGAGCAACCTCACTATGCTGTGTTGTCATCAGTCAAATGAGGGTAGCGGTACCTACCCCAGAGCTCACTCTGTGTGCGAAATTACGTGCAAAGTGCTTTGAACAGTGACAAGACAGCAGGACAGCGTCAAGAACTTCCCTAAGACATGCTCCACAAATTATACTTTTAAAAAACAGATTATACAGAGTAATTGGATAACATTATCCTTGTTTTAAAAATGTTTGTGGATAATGATAGAGAAAACTGAAATCTAACTCTCCATTATGCTAACAGTCATAAACTTTAAAGCAGTCAACTTTCAGTAGTAAAATGTTCAGTTCTTAATTTTTTTCTTTCTGCTTCTCTGTGTTTCTCAGTTTTCTGCAATGATTAGAAACTTTTCAATTTTTTTAATGTTTGATAAAAGGGATAACTACAGTTTATTGGACCTACAAGGCACTTAGAGATCCCCCAATTTATTCTTATTCTTCCAGAAACAAGGAAACTGAGGATGAGAGAAATAAGTCAAAACAGCAGAGGGATCAAATTCTTGGCCCCCAGTCACCATACTATTTAATTGAGGTTCAGAAAAGCTTTTTGGCTCTCAGATGATTTTTGAAATTTTTATTTTGGGAATTCTAAATAACTGTATGTTATGTGTTGTGTTCATCTCCAGAAAGTAGTATAAAACTGAGAGCTAGACAAATGTGAGAAAATTTTATATCAGAGTTTTTATTTGTTTATCTAGATATTTTAAAATTTGCCTGAAACAATAATATAACCTATCATACAGGAGAGGGCACCTGTTGCTTGGGTACCATGAAAGAAAACATTTCATTGAGAAAAATAGATCGTTATTTTTACCTGAGATACTAAACTAGTCCATGGATCAATATTAGCCTAATTGCTAATTATTAATGACCATGAGTTTGCTCTGTCATGTGCTTCCTACACAGATTTCAAAGAATCGTACCTCTTATTTCCATAAACAAAGGTAATGGGCTACCGATACCAAAGCAGCATAACTATGAAAGAAATCATAGATTTATATCATAATCATAATAGCTATTTTTTTTCTGTCTTAAGTCATTACCCCAACTTGCTCTAAAATGGCTAAAGATGGGAAAAAAAAAAAACTAGCAGAGATTAGGATGTCTTGGGAAAATGAGATCATGTCTGCGAGGTTGTTTATGTTCTTTATATGCACAGGTACGTAACTGAGCATGAAAAATTACTGTATGGCCCTTGCCTTTTCTCTGTGTTTCCCTTGAGACTGGCTAGGGGTTGGTTTGGCAGTTCCTTAGTTTGCTTATTAGAACCAAGGCAAATGTTGAACAGTTTACACCCAGTGTGTATCTGATGGATCCTTGCTTTGCACATTGGTTGTTGAATGTTTTTGAATATTATCCCTAATTAGAACTCTCAATAGAAGAGCTTCTAGGGAATAGGAAACACTGGATTTTTCCTATCTTAGAATTTCAAGTTCACTCTCTGTGTCTCCTTCTTTCCCTTTTCCTTTCCCATATTTATATACATTGATAAACTTACACATGTAGGATATGTGTGTATAAATATACATGTGTTTATATACACAAAATATATTGTCTTTTGGAGTTAAAATTTAAGCCACTTTTTGAATGTTATTATACTTCACTGTAAATTTAAATTATTAAACATTTGTGTTTTCAATATAACCAAAATAGCTGACCATTTTTTCCCAAGCCCTGACCCATTTCCCCAAGCTTTACTTTATTTAGCCATAAAAACTTTGCATTCAAGGCAACGTTTTGAATGCTTCAGCACTGAAGCATTTATTGTTTTCAGTGTACATCAAATTTTAACCTAGTGGACAGGCGACCAGCTGATAACCCCAGCAGCCTAGAGTTTCAGAGCAGCCTAAGGTAGGACAGAAATAGATGTGCTGAACAGAGGATTAAGAGTGTCCATGATTGATGCCAACCAGCTTTGTCTTGTTTGTTGTGGTGTCACCTTGGATGCAGGAAAAGAAGTGTAGCACTAAAAATCAAGAAGGAAAAAAGCCATAAGATTCTGGGGTGTGGTCCCAGATCTGCCACTAACATGAGACAAAACCTGTCACTTCGTTTGTCCTCAATATTCTTAGCTATAAAAATGAGTGATTTGTAATAAGTTATGTCTAAAGGTTCTTCTGCATTGTCTTCTGAGATTCCAGTCACAACTTTCTACCTTACTTTATTCCAGTCTCAGCATTTGCATAGGCCACATGATATCAAACACAGCTCAACACACAGATGCTGTTCATTGGATTAGATTTCTTCCTAGCACTAACAATGAACCCTAGTGCAAAACTAGACCATCACGGACCTCAGTGACCATTAGATCTCCTAGTGGCTCAGAAGACTACATTTGCTTCAACTTGCCAAGTTTAAGATCAATGACTGAAAAGTGTAAAAAAGAAAACTAGAATATTCCGGAGTATTCTGGGTTATCTGTGTAGTATATTGTATTCTTCATTGTGATACTACCATCTGTTCATAGTAAACTTTCCTAATATTGCCCCAAATTGGTTTAGATCCTCAAGTGAACATTAACAGACATGATGTTGTCTTCTTGAATAGATCTACTTCAATTGTAGGCCATTTAATTAGCCTAGCTGTCAGACTAAAAAAAAACTAGTCATTAAGACGTTCATTTTTTTATTGTAGACTTGATCTACAACACTTTTTGATGACTTAAACTTTAGACTGAGAAGGACAAAACTTCTGCCTGGGGAACAAGCAGAGATGTGCTCTTGACTTGCACAAGATTTTTATATTACCTAAGATCTAAGGTTTATACTCAAACATATTTCTTTATTTAACTCTCATTTCTAATTATATCTTTTCTGTGGTTTTGTCACAGCAATCATATCTTGCATTTAATTTTCTGACAATACCACATTTGAGGATCTTTGGGTGTAAAACATGTTTTGTGAGAAAAACATCTAAATGACTAAAGGATGTGAGATATTTTGCTAAACTGCCACTGCTAATCTGATTTAATAGTGTCTTAATGGTTGGAATATTTTGAAGCCTTGACAAACTTAGGAGCTTGGAGTCAGCTCTAAACCTCAGGCGTACTCAGATTCATTACAGGTCCATGGGGCCAAAGCTTGTGAATCGTCACTTCACTAGTCAGTTAGAAAGCATCTGTTAAGTACCCATTGTGTGTTTGACACTATAAAATAAAAAGATGTGGTCAGAGCCCCTGGGAGTCTATAGTCTTAGACAACTATAAATTAATGAAAGGTCTGAAGTTTCATTCTTATTGGAATTATTGAATTGAGTTCCAGGAAACACATTTGTAGATAGGGATTTCAAATAAAACAGGACAAGAGAGATGCCCAGCCTATAATAAAGATGACCTGGGCATTCATTTGATGATGCCTTTGACCAAGAAACATTGACATTTTAGGAATCAGTGAACTAAAATGGACTGCAATGGGTGAATTTAACTCAGATGACCATTGTATCTACTACTGAGGGTAAGATCCTTTAGAAGAAATGGAGCAGCCCTGATAGTCAACAGAAGAATCTGAAATGCAGCACCTGGGTGCAATCTCAAAAGCGACAGAATGATCTCTGTTCATTTCCAAGGCAAACCATTCAATATCACAGTAATCCAAGTCTATGCCCCAACCAGTAATTCTGAAGAAGCTGAAGTCAAATGGTTCTATGAAGACCTATAAGACCTTCTAGAACTAACACCCAAAAAAGATGTCCTTTTCATTATAGGGGACTGGAATGCAAAAGTAGAAAATCAAGAGATACCTGGAGTAACAGGTATGTTTGGCCTTGGAGTACAAAATGAAGCAGGGCAAAGGCTAACAGAGTTTTGCCATGAGAACGCACTGGTCATAGCAAACACCCTCTTCCAACAACACAAGAGAAGGCTCTACACATGGACATCACCAGATGGTCGATACCAAAATCAGACTGATTATATTCTTTGCAGCCAAAGATTGAGAAGTTCTAAACAATCAAGACCAAGAGCTGACTGTGACTCAGATCATAACTCCTTATTGCCAAATTCAGACTTACATTGAAGAAAGTGGGGGAAAACCATTAGACTATTCAGATATGACCTAAATCAAATCCCTTATGATTATACAGTGGAAGTGACAAACAGATTCAAGACATTGGATCTGATAGACAGAGTGCCTGAAGAACTATGGACCGAGGTTCGTGCCATTGTACAGGAGGCAGTGATCAAGATCGTCTCCAAGAAAAAGAAATGCAAAAGGGCCAAATGGTTGTTTTTGAGGAGGCGTTACAAGTAGCTGAGAAGAGAAGAGAAGCTAAAGGCAAAGGAGAAAAGGAAAGATACGCCAATTTGAATGCAGAGATCCAAAAAATAGCAAGGAGAGATAACAAA
Source organism: Dama dama (assembly GCF_033118175.1). NCBI lineage: Eukaryota > Metazoa > Chordata > Mammalia > Artiodactyla > Cervidae > Dama > Dama dama. The sequence continues at coordinate 28,686,046 of NC_083704.1, read as the reverse complement.
GCCTTCCTCAGTGATCAGTGCAAAGAAATAGGGGAAAATAATAGAATGGGAAATTCTAGAGATCTAGTCAAGAAAATAAGAGATACCAAGGGAACATTTCATGCAGACATGGGCATTATAAAGGAAAGAAATGGTATGGACCTAACAGAAGCAGAAGATATTAAGAAGAGTGGCAAGAATGCACAGAAGAACTATATAAAAAAGATCCCCAGGTAACCACGGTGGTGTGATCACTCACCTAGAGCCATACTTCCTGGAATGGGAAGTCAAGTGGGCCTTGGGAAGCATCACTACAAACAAAGCTAATGGAGGTGATAGAATTCCAGTTGAACTACTTAAAACCCTAAAAAATGATGCTATAAAAGTGCTGCACTCAATATGCCAGCAAGTTTGGAAAACTCAACAGTGGCTACAGAGCTGAAAAAGGTCAGTTTTCATTTCAATCCCAAAGAAAGGCAGTGCCAAAGAATGTTCAAATTACCACACAATTGCACTCATCTCACATACTAGCAAAGTAATGCTCAAAATTCTCCAAGCCAGTCTTCAACAGTACATGATCCATGAAATTCCGATGTTCAAGCTGGTTTTAGAAAAGGTAGAGGAACCAGAGATCAAATTGCCAACATCTGTTAGGATCATCGAAAAAGCAAGAAAGTTCCAGAAAAACATCTACTTCTGCTTTATTGACTACACCAAAACCTTTGACTGTGTGAATCACAGCAAACTGTGGAAAATTCTTAAAGAGATGGGAATAACAGACCACCTGACCTGCCTCCTGAGAAATCTGTATGCAGGTCAAGAAGCAACATTTAGAACTGGACATGGAACAACAGACTGGTTCCAAATTGGGAATGGAGTATATCAAGGCTGTGTATTGTCACCCAGCTTATTTAACTTATATGCAGAGTGCATCATGAGAAATACCAGGCTGGATGAAGCACAAGCTGGAATCAAGATTTCTGGGAGAAATATCAATAACCTCAGATATGCAGGTGACATCACCCCTTTATGGCAGAAAGCAAAGAAGAACTAAAGAGCCTCTTGATGAAAGTGAAAGAGGAGAGTTTAAAAGTTAGCTTAAAACTTAAAAACTCAACATTCAGAGAAGTAAGATCATGGTATCTGGTCTAATCAATTCATGGTAAATGGATGGGGAAATGATGGAAACCGTGAGAGACTATTTTTGGGGGGCTCTGAAATCACTGCAGATGGTGATTGTAGCCATGAAATTAAAAGACGCTTGCTCCTTGGAAAAAATGCTATGACCAACCTAGACAGCATGTTAAAAAGCAGAGACATTACTTTGCCGACAAAGGTCCATCTGGTCAAAGATATGGTTTTTCCAGTAGTCCTGTATGGATGTGAGAGTTGGACTATAAAGAAAGCTTAGGGCCAAAGAATTGATGCTTTTGAACTGTGGTGTTGGAGAAGACTCTTGAGAGTCCCTTGGACTGCATGGAGATCTAACCAGTCCATCCTAAAGGAGATCAGTCCTGAATATTCATTGGAAGGATTGATGCTGAAGCTAAAACTCCAGTACTTTGGCCACCTGATGAGAAGAGCTGACTCATTTGAAAAGACCCTGATGCTGGGAAAGATTGAAGGTGGGAGAAGAAGGGGACGGCAGAGGATGAGATAGCTGGATGGCAGCACTGACTCGATGGACACGTGTTTGAGTAAGCTCTGGGAGTTCGTGATGGACAGGGAAGCCTGGCGTGCTACAGTCCATGGGGTCACAAAGAGTCGGACACGACTGCGCGACTGAACTGAACCGAACTTAACCAAGAAATTTTCATTGAGTGCCAGTTGTATGCTTGTCACTAGGGATGAAAAAGTCTTTCTATGTCCTCTTAGATGGTGGCCTGGCTTAGGAGCCTAATTATAGACTGAGGCAGGAATGGGGCCAGTTTAGCATAGATGGAAATTAAAGTAGGATTATTTAGGCTTCAGTTCTGATCAGAGCTGTCCGGGACCAGTGAAGGTATCATGAGATTATGCATACAATCAAGATCTGCATGTAAGGAAGCCTGGCCTGGTCTTGGAAATCAGCTGAAGCTTCCATCTAACAGGGAGGATAAGAATTCCAGGAAGTGGACACAGTATTTGCTTAAACCATGAGTTGGCAAACTTCCTCCTGTAGGCAGACCTTGCCCATGGCCTGCTATTGTAAATAAAGTTTAACATTTTTCTCCATAGAAATGTTAGGTATTTTTGCTTAACTCCTAAATTATCTGTAATTTGTGTTACCATTGTTAAAGATATCTTATTTTTAATCACATTCTCTATTTTACTTGTAAGTGAGCATGGCAAACTTGGTGAAATCTTGTTAGTTCTATAATTTGTTAATTCTGTCAACTCTCTCAAACTTTGCTATCTTCCACATTTCTTCTAAGTCCAGTGCCTAGCCAACCCTTAGTTCTTGGGCTACACACAACCTACCACCATTTTTGTAGATAAAATCTTACTGGAATGTAGCCATTCCTATTTGTTCACATATTGTCTATGGATACTTTCTAGCTACATGGCAGAGTTGAATCAGAGATTGCGTGTGTCACAAAACCTAAATAAAATCCTTGCCATCTCTTTGTACAAAATATTATTAATGTTGCTAATCTCTGACCACACGATAATATCTTTACTCAAAGACTGTCCATCAAGACTTGTTCTTTGTGGCTCCAAACACTTGAACTAGGACCACAGTATAAAAATTAGAGGGAGAGAGAGTTTAGCTCAAGTTTCTACTTGAACTTTTAGTAGTAAGAATATAAATGTACTTCATCACAAAAAGACCAAAGTTGACTTTCTTTCACCTAAAGGATGGTGGATTTATAATTAATTGCCCAAACTGGAAACTCTTAGCAAATTACTTCAGGACTTGTTACAAATCAGGACTGTCCCATCCAAGCACAGATACATAGCTACTCTGCTTTCAGAGGATCCAGCTTTCTGGAACCCAAGTATTGAACCCAGGTCTCCTGCATTGCAGGCAGATTCTTTACCATCTGAGCCACCAGGGAAGCCCCTTTGCTGGAATAGCTCAGATTATCTCTGCATTGTAACTGTCGAGGAGTAAGGAAAGAGATGCAGGTTTGAATTAGGTCAAAGAGTGGGATTTGTTTTCACCTCCCACAGGTTTCTCTTTTTAAAAAATATATATTTATTTGTTTATTTATTTATGGCTGTGTCTGGTCTTAGCTGCAGCTTGCAGGATCTTTAGTTGTAGCATGTGGGATCTAGTTTCCTGACCAGCTAGGTCCCCTGTATTGGGAGCATGGAGTCTTAGCCACTGGACCATGAGGGAAGTCCCTCTCACAGGTTTTTGAAGTCACATTAAAACCCCACATGTAACAAGTGATAGACAGCCTTCCAGTGTCTTATTCTTCTTTTCCTGCACTGGGGAAGTTCTTATTTGCACAATTGTTGACTCTAACTCAGGGGAATTCAGTGATCAGGGAAATGAGTAGTGATAGAGAGTCCTTGGACAGTCCCCTCGATCCTACAGTGTCTCCTTCAACCCAGGGCAAAACAAAGCTTTCCTGAAAGAATAACGTTCTGAACTCAGCCAAAGAAATTAGTATGCCTAATCAGATATTTCCAAATATTTTTAGAGAAATGGGTTTTATATCATGTGACTGTTCCTCAAGAACAGCTATGTGGGAGCTCTACATAAGACAGTCTTTTGCAGTTTTTCTTTAGTAGGAAGTCCCACTCTGTGGGAGCTGGTAAAAGTCCCTTCTGTGGTTTAGTTTACAAGCATAGATTCCAGCTAAGGCAGGTGTTGGCAAAATCTTATGGCACAAAATTCTGCAAACTGGCCTCCTTCTGCCAAGACAGCACTCTGCAAATTGTAGTTAAACAAGCGTGGTGTGTGGCTGATTTCTCTTTTATAGTCTGCAATTTGGTGGTTATTTTGTCACATTCTGGTTCTCACAGGCATCAGCGTCAGCATTAATAGTTTTTCCAGTTTTGAAAGGAGGACAGTCATTGCCACAAGGGTTGTCTGCAGAATCCAGGCTCATGATTGGCTTTGTCACTGGTGGGATGTGCTTACTTTTTATCTCCCAGTAACTAGTCCATGATGTCTGTTACCGTTTGGTCCAAAGCTTAACCCCTCATGGTTGCTACAGAAGTTCCCTGGAAGGCAGCATTAGCATCAGCCAGGAACTTGTGAGAAATGAACGTTCTCAGGCCCCGTGTAAGCTTACTAATTCAGACATTCACGTCCTCCAAGTGATGTAAAGTTTGAGAACACTGGTTTTGGAAAAAACACCTAGAAATTTGTAGCATGCCTTTCTTAGAAAATAAACATGGTTATTCCATAAACCATGGAAGGAGACCAAACCAGTCAATCCTAAAGGAAATCCTAAATATTCATTGGAAGGACTGATGCTGAAGCTGAAGCTCTAATACTTTGGCCACCTGATGTGAAGAACTGACTCATTAGAAGAGACCCTGATGCTGGGAAAGGCAGGAGGAGAAGAGGACGACAGAGGTTGAAATGGTTGATTGGCATCACTGACTCGATGGACATAAGGTTGAGCAAGCTCCTGGAGTGGTGATGGACAGGAAAGCCTGGCATGCTGCAATTCATGGGGCTGCAAAGAGTCGGGCACAACCAAGCGGCTGAAGTGACTGAACTGATTCCGTAAACTGTCTGAGCCAGGTGACGCTAGTGGTAAAGAACCCGGCTGTCAATGCAGGAGACATAAGAGATGTCTCTTGGGTTCCATCCCTGGGTCAGGACTATCCCCTAGAGGAGAAGGTGGCAACCCACGCCAGTAGTCTTGCCTAGAGAATTCCATGGACAGTGGAGCCTGGCAGGCTATATAATCCTTTGGGTCGCAAAGAATCAGACACAACTGAAGTGACAGCGTATACATGCACACACATTCCATAAACAATTAATTGTTGCCTGCATTTGCCACATTACTCTGCAAGGCTTTGGAAAAGGGTAACTACAAATGTCATGAAGATAATGATCAGGTCTGTGATATGCACATTGTGCCCCCGTGGTTATGGTTGGTGTTAAATGAATGTTTATTGAATTCATTAGAATGTAAATACAGCTAAGCCCCTAACTCCTAAAGGCTTCCATGTATCAAATTTCAAGGGACATAGCTTTCACTGTTGTGGTGGTGGCATAGTTCTTACTCCCATGAATAGAAAACATTGACAATGCACCTTAATAAATTAAAACTTTTTTCACCTTATGTTTAAGATTGTAGATGTAGATGCCTCTATTTAGAATTGAAAGCAAGAGTTTTCTCCAATGTATTGGATTGGCCAAAACATTTTTGGGTTTTTCTGTAAGATATTATGGGAAAAATCTGGACAATCCAATATGTATTTTCAGTCAGGAGAAAGGAAATATTGCTGAGATTATATGACCTGGCTGATCCTGACAACATTGTATGCACTTTAACTTCAGCTTTACCTTGGTTATGTAGATGCACCTAGACCTTTCTATCTTCCCACCTTTCCAGATAGTCTGAAGGTAGAAAAAGGAATCTGAAGCAGTTCCATCAATGGCTTCACTTTTTGCCTAATTATTCTATAAATCACCAGAGCAGCTGCAGGCCAATTAAGTTCAAAAATGTGCAGGTGGTCAGAGGAATGACTAGGAAAAAATGCACTCCTGTTTTAAGGGACTTTGTGTTTCTTAAAAGATATAAAAGGCAACAGCTTTTTAAATCGAGAGTAGCAAAGGGCCAAAATAGTTAAAATGAAAGAAATAGTCAAATAAAAATGTAACGTGTGCCAGATGTAAGCAAATTAAATGGAACACTACACAGGTGTTCCAAAAAATGTTCATAATATAGTTGAAGAGAATGGCTTCTTTCATTTTGTTATGACTTAAATACTAGGACACAGAAATACAGAACAGACTTTTGAACTTTGTGGGAGAATGTGAGGGTGGGATATTTCAAAAGAACAGCATGTATACTATCTATGGTGAAACAGATCACCAGCCCAGGTGGGATGCACGAGACAAGTGCTCCGGCCTGGTGCACTGGGAAGACCCAGAGGAATCGGGTGGAGAGGGAGGTGGGAGGGGGGATCGGGATGGGGAATACGTGTAAATCCATGGCTGATTCATATCAATGTATGACAAAACCCAGTGGAAAAAAAAATAATAATAATAAAAATTAAAAAAAAAATAATAAAAAAATAAAATGAAAAAAAAAGAAAAAAAAATACTAGGACAGTCTTTATATATAATGAAAACATTTTAAATAGCAGTGAATCCATGCCACTCCATCTCTGATCCCAACTTTGTGTCCTGCAACTACTGCTGTAAATGAAGTACAATCTTCATCATTACTGATAACACTGTTACTCAGTTCCTGTAGCCATAAATAGAGATCACTGTGTATTCACCCAGAAATCACTCCATGTGACCACATAAACAACCTGCACAGATTATGTTTACTCACATTTTAGAAAAACATAGTCTGAAGTGAGTGAACTTGACCAATAGCCATGGTAATGCTATTACCATGCCTGAGAAGACTTAAATGTTTGGCTTAACGACTACTATGTGTCCCAGTAAAAAAGGCCACATTGCCCCATCTTACTCCCTTTCACAAATCCCTACTTATAACAGTTTGTTCCCTGCCCCCCCCCCCATATGCCTTGTACTGAGCTGAGATTTGCGAGGAACAGAAAAAATCACAAGTACTTCCATTCCTCAAGGAAGTGAAAGTACAACAGAAGAAATGGCAAGTATATAAATAGCTATAAACATGATAGAAAACAGCAGTGCTATTTGAGAGTGCCCAGAAGTTTGTTTGTAAAATGTTTTATGTTGGCTTTCTTACTGAGCACTTATTAAGTGTGGAGACGAAGATAAAAGCTAGCATGAAAAAGACAGACATGTTACTTGATATCATGGGATTTACAATATGTATGGAAGACAGAACTAAACATGAGAAATACACATGATAATTAACATAAAGGAAAGAAGATATTCACAGAGAGTGACAGCAGGCACCTATTTTAGATAATGTGGTCAGAAACAGTTCTCAAAGGGGGAATCTTCTGAGCTGAGACTTGAAGCAAAAGTCATCCATGTAAAAGTCATGGGGAATGAAAGAAAAATGAAAACATATAAAAGTGTCCATAGAAACACTTGCATGTGAACGTTCATGGAAATATTATTCATTAAAAAGCAGTGAAAACCATGCCATTCCCAAGCCATGCCATAGCCAAAGCAGAAGCAACCTAAATGACCATCAACTGGTAACTTGGGTTGAATTATGTGCCCCCAAAAGATATTATATGTTGAAATCCTAACCTCCAGTTCCTAGGAATACAACCTTATCAGGAAATAAATTAGTTAGATGAGATCATATTGGAATTGGGTAAATCTTTAATCCAATATGACTGATGTCTTTGTAAGAAAACAGTGGGAAGACCCACAGAGAGAACATCATACATCAGAGGCTGGACTGACAGAGCTGCAACCCATGGAACACCCCGAATATTGATGACCATCACCACAAGCCAGGACGAGGCAAGGAAGGATACGCTTGTGGTCTCAAAGACAGCACAACCCTGTCAACCTCTAATCTTCAGAACTGTGAGAGAATAAATGTATTTTGCTTGAAGTCACTTAGTCTGTGTCTCTTTCTAAGGACATCCTTAGGAAACTAATACAGCTGGTGAACAGATGAGTAAAATATTTTTCTTCTGCACAGTGGAATACTACACAGGCATACAAAGAAAGGAATCACTGATACAAGCCACACCATGGGTGAACTTCAATAACATTATGCCAAGTAAAAGAAGCCAAATGCAAAAGACCATATGTTGTATGATTTCATGTATATGTAATGTCCAGAAAAGGCAAATCTGTAGACAAAAGCAGATTATTGGTTGCCTGGGGCTAGGACTGCTTCTGGAAATTAACTATAAACAGGCATGAGGTATATTATTTGGGTGATGGAAATGTTGTAAATTGAGTTATAGTGATGATTGCCCAACTCAGTCAATTTACTAAAAATCATTACATTCTATGCTTTTAAAAAGAAGTCATGGGCGACCATGAGAACTGAGGCAAAAGAGGTTTGATAGTTTCTGGTCATTTACAGACTGCTGTGGGCTAGAGCAGAGAGTGCTGAGGAAAGGGTACAGGATGCTGAAGCAGAGGACTTTGAGTCTAAGCCATAATGGGTGAGACTTTAGGATAAACAATTAATAGTTTAGGGGGCCTCACATACTAAGTGGTGATGTTTCAGTTGCTTAGGACAAAGGTGTATGAGATATTTTTTATCCTTGGTGTATCTTTCATAGCTGGATTATAGAAACCAGGTTTGTATGTAGTGTTTATAGAACAAGGGGACTGGAAAACCTGATCATTGGCTGACACAGCCTTGACCTCCATATTTTCACTTTATCATCTTATCTCCCTTCCATGCATGAGGCACTGCAGTGGAAGTTGTCTTGATATCCTGGGAGGACAAAAGACCTTTTCTCTTGGAGTTCCCTTGTGACACTCTAGATCGGAATCTGCCTGCCAGTGCAGGAGATACAGTTTCGATCCTTGGTCCAGAAAGATTCCACATGCCGTGGAGCAGCTAAGCCTGTGCACCACAACTACTTAACCCAAGCACTAGAGCCCACGGACCAAAACTACTGAGCCCATTGCTGCAACTGCTGAAGCCCATGCACCTAGAGTCCGTGTTCCACAGGAGAAGATGCCTCAGTGAGAATCACACACACCACAGCAAAGGTTAGCCCCAACTCACACAACTAGAGAAAGCCTGTGCAACCGAAAAATAGAGAGAGAGAGATGGAAAAAAAAAAAAAAAAAAAAAAAACCTTCCTCTCAAGGCAGTTGCTTTTTATTAACACTGCTCTTAGAGAACACAGTCACACACAGCACTCAAAGGTGTTAGCTTGTTCCTGCACTTGGAGTCATACTACTGATATTTATGGGATGATGAGTCACTTGTATGGGCTGTTTGTTAGCAGGTTCAGCAGAAGTGTGTGAATGCAGGTGTTAGTAAGCACTATCTCTTTATGGTCCAGCTGTGTGGCACATGCTCTAGGAAAGGCAAAAGGACTCAGAGACTGGCCACAAAGGGAGGAATGGTTTTGTACCTGAGTGTGTCACACATGGATTTAGTGTATTTGAATTTAGTTTGGGAGTGTTACTCCTGCAGTGGTGAGAGGCCATGGGAAAAGATTTAGACCAGAAATCAGGGACCAGGGTTGCAACCTTGAATGCTGGTCTGTTGTGAAACTAAAGACAAACTGTTGAACCCATTTGGGAATTACAGGCTTGCTTGTAAAAGACAGAGACAGACTAGAACTGTGATTTCCATTTTGGTGGAGGGTTTAAGGTTCTTTTTAGAACAGGTTGTTGCTAGGTATAGGTCCTTTCTGCAGAGAAGTGTACATCTATGAAAGCCAATATTAAGAATGCTGAACTGGGACTTCACTGGTGGTCCAGTGGTTAAGACTCCATGCTTCCAGTTCAAGGGGTACCGTTTCTATCCCTGGTCAGGGAACTAAAAATTCCACATGCTATGTGGCATGGCCAAAAAAAAAAATTTATTAAAAAAACTTGCTGAACCAAATTATCTGAGATGCCTTCCATAGCCAATCCTCTCTGTCAATCTATGAAAAGAAAATAACAAAATGACTATGTTCAGCTTTGCACTTCTGATGACATACGTCCCAACAAATCTAGCAAGACTATTAGATCATCTGACACTAGGGGTTGACTTTTTCTTTTTTGCACATTGAAGAAATTCCCTTGCTGCTTCTCAGGCTATGAAGTTGCAGATAAAGAGGGTCACCTCTGCAAAACGCATAGGATTGTTTCTCTGAGCCATTGTTCCTGTCCCCATCCATACCTTACTTTTAACCTTTTCATCTGAATCCTTCAATCTCTTTTTTCTCTAACTGTAGGAAACCTAAAGAAAAGATGAAATGGAGGATCCTATCATGTTTTAGTGAGCTAAATAATTTTAAACTTTATATTGCCACAGTTGAATCAGAGGCCATAGAAAATAACTAGAAATTGAACAGAAATGAATATATCAAAATAACTAGAGTAGTGGTAGACAGCATTAAGAATGATTGATGAGAAATGATTCATAAGCATTTAGTTATAAAACATGGACTTAATTTGTTAGGCTTTGCTACCTTGGCTATGATTGTACAGTAATTTTTTGAGATATCGGAAAGTGAGAAAATAGGACCTTCAGGGTAAAACTACCATTGGCAAGGTGGGTATCACTTACAGGCTATTTCCTATATTTACTTCCTATTATTCTTTTATCATTGTTTCAGAATATAATAAAAATATATTAATTTTGCATATACCAATTTATGACTCATTCAGATTGGCCTTCAAAAGTGAAAGATAATTTGTGGTTATAAACTGATTACTCAAAAATGTTCTTTATAGAGACACAGCTAAAGCATGCACATATTTTTTAACATATTTTAAATTTTCTGCAGTATATTTCCAAAAAAAAAATTTAATAATGTGGTATTAGTGGTGACTAGGACTTAACCACCCCCACTTTTTTTCTTCCATGACTACATTTTTAACAAAGTGTTTTTGAGAGGTAGAGTTGTCCGCATGGAGAATTTAATCCTAGGCAGATGGTGTGGTGCTGGAATACACATTTCCTCCAGCAGTAACTGGGAAAGAAGCCACGATTCACGGCTGTTGGAGATAGGAGCCTCTTTAAATGAAGGGATTAATTGCACACACAATGATGTATAGGAACATCCTGCATTAACACAAAAACACTTGTGTATGTCTTAAAAGACTCTCCAAGGCTTAGCTCCTTTGTTTATTCACAGGGGTGATGGGCGAATATGAACCAAAAATAGAAGTGCAGTTTCCAGAAATGGTCCCGACCGCAAAGGGAACAACGGTGAAGCTGGAATGCTTTGCATTAGGAAAGTAAGTTCTGGTTTCTCTCCTCCATTGTCCTCCCTCCGGTTTGGGCAAGTAAAGAAATGTCTTTGCACCATTCGCAGTAATGGTTTATGAGGTAACTGAAAAGCAAGCCAAGCCTGTCTCACTGTGATTCTGTGTGTGCATCTTTGATTCTGTCCTCTCACCATGGAGAAGGGATGTGGCGTGGCATGAGAGGAGTTAGCTGCCACTGTGGACATGGCCACAAAGCAGAGGAGAATGGGCAGTTCTGAAAGTGTTTCATTCTATTACGATAACCTGTAATGTGGAGAAGGCAATGGCACCCCACTCCAGTACTCTTGCCTGGAAAATCCCATGGATGGAGGAGCCTGGTGGGCTGCAGTCCATGGGGTCGCTAGGTGTCAGACACAAGTGAGCGATTTCACTTTCGCTTTTCACTTTCATGCATTGGAGAAGAAAATGGCAACCCACTCCGGTGTTCTTGCCTGGAGAATCCCAGGGACGGGGGAGCCTGGTGGGCTTCCGTCTGTGGGGTCGCACAGAGTCGGAAACAACTGAAGCGACTTAGCAGCAGCAGCAACCTGTAACGTACATGTTGTCTGACCCAGAATGACAGGAAAACAATGGCCTCATCTGAGGTACAGTGAAGTTGACTGTTTGGAAAAAGGTAGACTTTCACTTGGGTCCCAGCTTACAGAGTATGCATCAAACTTTTCTTGTTATTTCTTTTTAAAATGAAAGTCTCTTCTTTCTAGTTTTTTGTTAAAATTTATTTTACTGAAGTATAGTTGATTTACTATATTGTGTTAATTTTCGCCCTCTATCAGAGTGATTCATTGATACATACATATGTTCTTTTTCATGTTATTTTCCATTATGGTTTATCACTGGATATTGAATACAGTTCCCTGTGATATACAGTAGGACCTTGTTGTTTATCCATTCTCTCTATAATTGTTTGCATCTGCTAATCCTAAACTTTCAATCCACCCCTCCCCCAGCTCTCTCCCCCTTGTCAACCATAAGACTGTTTTCTATGTTTGTAAGTCTGTTTCTGTTTCACCAGTTCAGTTCAGTCACTCAGTCATGTCTGACTCTTTGCGACCCCATGGACTGCAGCACGCCAGGCTTCCCTGTCCATCACCAACTCCCGGAGCTTGCTCAAACTCATGTCCATCGAGTCGGTGATGCCGTCCAACCATCTCATCCTCTGTTGTCCCCTTCTCCTGCATTCAATCTCTCCCAGCATCAGGGTCTTTTCCAATGAGTCAGGTTTTGCATCAGGTAGCCAAGGTATTGGAGCTTCAGCTTCAGCATCAGTCCTTTCACTAATTATTCAGGACTGATTTCCTTTACAATTGACTGGTTTGATCTGCTTGTAGTCCAAGGGACTCTCAGATAAGTTCATTTGTGTCATATTTTATATTCCATATATAAGCAATAGCATCTTCTTTCTATTTTGGCTAGAGATTGGCAAGACCTAATATTCTCTAAGGAGTCTCTGTTTTACAGAGTCATCTGAAAATTATTCACAATTTTATTATTCAATCTGTGGAGTTTTCTCAGTTAAGCCTACTTGGGAACCAGTTAAATTTTCCCTAGAGTGTCTGTCAGAGGGCATAAAGAAAATGAAAAATAGATCAGTTAAGATTTTGCTGGTAACCCTGCAGAAAAGGTTTGGCATCAGTGATAAAAACTTTCACCTGAAATAAGAATTTTTAGTCATCAGTGCACTTTAATGATGCATGTGAGTCTCTGTGGCCAACCTCATTTATCCAGCTAATCCACTGCCAACTCCTCACCCTTTCCCTGGGCCCAGGTGGTGGCTAAGGCAGGGACACTAACTTTTGCTCAGCGTCTGTTTTAGCAAGTAATCTTTATTCATATCATTTTGTATTTCACAGCAACCATGCGAGAAAGTTGTTCCTTTTTTTCATTTTATTTTTAGTTCTATAGAAAGGATTCTTTTGGTTGTCCTGTTTTCAAGTCAGGGCAGTATACCCTACAGTAGTATCTTTACTTGGGGGCCAAAAAATACCATGCTCGTTCTTAGTGTTCTGAAAACTTACTCCATTAAATAAATTATGACATAGCTGTAGGATTGAACACTGTACTGACATTAAAAGTCAAGTTGTAAAACAACATGTAAGACCTGGAAAATGCCCATTATTTATCACTAACAGACTAAAAGTAGATTGCTAAACAGTCGAAGATGGTCCCATTTTTTATTTTATATATGCTCAGTTGCTTCAGTCATGTCTGACCCTTTGTGACCCCATGGATTATAGCCTGCCAGACTTCTCTGTCCATGGGATTCTTCAGGCAAGAACATGGGAGTGGGTTGCCATGCCCTCCTCCAGGAGATGTTCCAGACCCAGGGATTGAACCCACATCTGCTGCATCTCCTGCATTGCAGGAAGATTCTTTACCACTCAGCCACCGGGGGAGCCCATTTGTATATATATATATATATGTATTTTAGGAAACTTAATGCACAGAAAAGATAAAAGAACGTAACTGGATGGTATAGGAGGTATTTGGTGAGTTCTGCAAGGTGACACCTCGAAAAATCCATGGAGAAAGACAGCAAAATTTATGTTGTTCCCACTTTCAAAGGGAGTATGATTTAAACTCCATTCACACTACTTGAATGGCACTAGAATGAAAACAAAGGACCCAAATTGGGCTCCTCCAGTCTACACAGAAGTGTTTGGGTATACACATGCAGCTGCGGAAACACATCATCACGGCCCACTTAAGAGCAGAAAGACTGGTTATTTGTACTGGCACGTTTTAACTGTCTATCTCATCACATGTAAAGATACCCATAATGTACTTTTGATAGAGCCTTTTCTGTATCTTGAGTTAGTTTCTGCCTAATGAACTTAAATTCCTCTAAAACAAGTATAGTCGAGTTGATGGCTCTAATTTTTTAAATACCATCTCAGGTTTCCCAGAGAAGATTAGCAAATCTTTAGTCTAGTTTCTTGTCTGTGTGTGTCTTTGTGAAAAATAAGTAGGTAAATAATTGTATCCCCTGCTAGGAAGCCGCAACTCAAAAGCTGTGGTTAGCTCGCTAAACCATTGATCTGCAGATTCAGTGATACCCTTGCCATTTAAGATGCATTCTAACAGTTTCAGCTGCAGGATGATAGATGCCTTGAGAGTACTTAAAGTCCCCACAGGTTGCCTCTTTCCTTATCTCGCTATTTTAAGATAACTTTCCCCAAACCACGCTCCTAATGGACTGCTAGAAGCTGGTAGGGGCCCACAGAGGGTGTTCCAAGAGGCAAAAAAGTGAAGCTGCCAGTTTCTTATCCACTGAGCCTTGAAACTGACACCACATCACTTCTGTCTTATTTCAAGTCATAGTAGCCACCTGGTTCAAGCGGAAAGGGTTCTGGACCACATCTTAGTGGAAGGCATTTTTAATTCTCCACATTTGTACATGGACTTTTTAAATTTTTCGTATTTATGATTTTAAACAGATGCACTGGAAAAAATGTAACAAGCATATAAAAATCTGTTTTTATTTCATTGGTAATATTGTATATTATATGGAATCCCTTCTTTAAGGTTAAGAAAGGTTATTTGATTTTAAGGGCTTCCCTGGTGGCTCAGCTGGTAAAGAATCTGCCTGCAACGTGGGAGACCTGGGTTCAATCCCTAAAGAAAGCACAGAGTACATAATATTACTAGAGATGTATCACTGAAATCATAATAGTGATACATGAATAAATGACTTTTGGGGAACACTGTCTAGTGCCAGCTATATAATGTTTGGAGCCAAGAAGGAAGGGATTGTAACAAGCATAGATTCAAATAAAAGAAAGTTTCTCTAACATGATTCACTCCCTTTTTTTCTTGCCACCAGTCCAGTACCAACTATTATCTGGAGAAGAGCTGATGGAAAGCCGATAGCAACCAAAGCCAGAAAACACAAGTCAAATGGGATTCTTGAAATCCCCAATTTTCAGCAGGAGGATGCTGGCTTGTATGAATGTGTGGCTGAGAACTCAAGAGGGAAAAATGTAGCAAAAGGACAGTTGACTTTCTATGGTAAGGTAGTGATTCCAGTTTATCATTTGTTGACCTTCTTGGTATTAAAACCCATAACCTAGGAGATTTTCATTCAAGGTTCTTCAGAAGGATTGTTCAAAATACCACTGTGTAAAACCCTGTTTGCTGCCTAATTATCATCCCCTGGGTTGTTCTGGGTGGGGAAGGGGAGGGTGGGGGCAGTGGTGTGGAGACAGCAGAGGGGAAGATACAGGCTGATGTGTTGAGGGATAGATATTAGTGTGAACACACTCACAAAGGACCTATTTTTCCTGCTGCCATCAAGCTGCAAACCTGACAAGGGAAATGTTTTGTTATCCCTCCTCCTGATTTATTTATTTATTTCTAAAGCTCTCCGCTTTTCTTCATCAAATTTTGACTTGGAGCTCATGTTAATCCTTGGTAATTGCTCCTATTTGGTAGTGATTTAATGTGGTACCATGAACATTTCAAAATGCATGCTGTCCAAATTTAGTTCTTATCAGAGTGGAGCGTGACAAATCTGTCTCACCCCATAGACTCTTTCTGTGCAGCTGCTCCTATTTCAATCAAATCATCGGCATTGATCCAAACAGAACACAAATGTAAAGCCTCTAACACATGGTCATCCATTGAGCCTGTCTTGGAAACCCAGTTAGGGTATCAGTTTGGAATCAAGAAAGGGATTTCACTGGATAGGCATTTTGAAATCAAATTGAGTTCTCCCAAGTTGGAACATGCCTGAATCCCATGGAGTGTTGAAAATAAATATTATAGATTGATAATTATTTAAGAATGGCTTAGGTGAACAACAGTGTATATTAAAGGGATAAGAGCAGTTCTTTAGGGGCAAGTTGTAGCAAAGACTTTAAACCTTCTGATGTCTTACAACAACTGATACCACAAAAGTCTATTTATTTCATCAGATCTTCTTCCAGAGCATTTTGGATTTCAGATATGGGGAAAAGATTTTGTTCAGTAGTCATGTAAGATTTTTTAGAAGCATGATTAGAAATTGGATGGAGCTTTTGAATATCAGCTAGCCTTCAGCAACCTCCCCATCTGGCATTTTGGACTCATACCTGGCGTTGCCCAAGGGATAAAAGAATACACATGATGTTAGGCAGTCCTTCACATGATGACTTGAGTACCAGTTGTTTAAATAAATATGCACCTTTTAAAAATCACCCATCTTCCTTCAACAGTACTAAAAGACCAACTCTACTCATGCCAAATGGCAGACCTGATGCTTGATCTTTGCTCTTTCATAAACTATGATGGTTGACACCTTATTTGATTGGTTGAAAAACAGAAGACATCACAGTTCATTGCTAGAAAAACTTAAGACTGTAGGTTACAGATTTGTTCAGTGAGATGCAATCACTGTGTTTTTTAAGTGTTTAGGGTACATTTTTCTCGTTAGTGTAATAATCATTTCTCCTACATCAAGTAGGAACAACCTGAAAATGTTCAGGTAAATGGCCTGTGTTTTCCTTTTTCAATTAGTTAGATTGATTTTTCCATTCAGTAGTTGTGATCCCTAAATGTTAGTTGTGTTGCTCAGTTAATTGATTGAAGTAATTTTTCACTTTTATGGTTTTCTTTGAAGTGAAATACCTGTTTTTCAGTATATTAAAAATGTAGGAAATATTCTGTCACCAGGAGTTGGCATAGTGCTTTCTAGTAGGTCATAAGTTTCCTACACTGGAAACAGAAGATCCCAGAGTTAGTCTTCTGGAGAATCAACCTTATCAATAACCTTCTGGAGAAACAATGAAAGGTTTTCTGGGACCCAGCCTTGGAGATGAAAATCTGATGCTAACAGCGTTTCCCTTTTAAATGAAGTTATCTGCATTCATCCATGGGAAAAAAAGCCAAATGAAATGTACCTGTTTTCTGAAGATAACTCAGCTTTTTCCTCCGTTGTCAACCACCCTAGGTGGTTAGAAGCTTGTCAGATCAGTTGACTTCATGATGCTGGGCTGTTGCATCTTTTTTATCCTTTTGTTTTCCCTCAACTAGCATATCAGTGACACGGAAATTATCGAATTGTTTTCATTGTCACAGGAGAGCTTAATTATGCAAAAGTGCTTGGCTGTCATTTTTTTTTCTTTGTGGTCTCTGTTGGGTTTTCTCAATACAGTGTTCCCAATATCCAGCTGCCTAGATCTACAACTTAAATGAGTTTTTATAATTAAAATCACCATATATATTTCACAAAAGGAGAGAAAGTAGCCCCAGTTCCTTATCCATGAACAAGCTCTGTTTGTGGACAAGAGAATGTCTGACAACGTTAAGATGTGCTGTGCTTGGGGACAATAAACCTTGGGTTTCAGCTTAGAGACCTGCTTGTCCTTTTTGGTTCCAAGTTGCTGCATCCCATTCATCCACTCTTCACTTGGGAAACCAGACAGGTGTGCTCACTTCTGTTCTGGCCTGACAAAATGGCAATTTTCTGATCCCACACTGAAACCATTTAACCTTCCTCCAAAGGCCTGCTGAGCATGGTTTGTTGCCCCTACATTCCCTCTATAAGGGTCATGGGAGCCTGTGTTCCTGGCTGGTGTGTTTCCACTGTGATTGTGTCTTTAGTTTAGCATGTGCTACTCATGTTTGGGAAGAATTGAAGCTAGTTCAAACACGAACGTTTTTACCCATCTCCATCTTCCCGAGTTATTTGAGCCATGACCTGAACTTGTCTGTGTGGTTTAATCTGCTCTCTCAGGTATTTTTCAGTGTTAAAAAACTTACTAAAATAGATGTTATATTTTCAAGGATACTTTACTACAAATCTTTGTTGCTTAAAGGTTGACATTTTCCAAAATGATTTTAATATATTATTAATTTGTTCAAATTTTTTTTTTATTGCCTACCAGGTGGCAGAGCATTAGACACTTAGGACTATAAGACAAATCCCTGTCTTCAAGGAGCTTTTCTTTCACTAGGAGCAGACAGGCAATTCACTGTTATGCAAATAAATGAACTAGAAAATTTCATAAAGTGATAAGAGTTATGAAGAAGGTGGTTAGGATGATATGATAGCAAGTAACTAGGAGCAAAAGAAGGACTTCCCTGATAGCTCAGTTGGTAAAGAATCCGCCTGCAATGCAGGAGACCCCAGTTTGATTCCTGGATCAGGAAGACCCACTGGAGAAGGGATAGGCTACTTACTCCAGTATTCTTGGGTTTCCCTTGTGGCTCAGCTGGTTAAGAATCCGCCTGCAATGTGGGAGACCTGGGTTCGATCCCTGGGTTGGGAAGATCCCCTGGAGAAGGGGAAGGGCTACCCCCTCCAATATTCTGGCCTGGAGAATTCCATGGAGTCCATGGGGGTCGCAAAGAGCTGGACACAACTGAGCAACTTTCACTTTCACTTTTCAGGAACAGAAGAAAGACTTCATAAGAAAAGTCACTCAGGAAAGACTTGTCTGAGATTTGACTTCTGAACTGAAACCTAAAGGGTAAAAAAGAGCCATGCTTTCAAAGGGTAGTGCTTTCCAGGCAGAAAGGAAGGAAGTGCAGAGGCCCTGAGGCAGAAGACTACTTAACATGTGTGAGGTGCATCACGGAAGCCAGCGTGGCTAAGTCCTAGTGAGAAAGGATAAAGGGTTTGGAAACGGGGAGGGGTCGGGGGGGCGGCAGATTAGGCTGTACTTTGTAAGCCAGGCACTAAATTTGGGTTTTATTCTGATAATGGGAAACCACTGTGAGATTTTAAATGGGGAATGACTCGATTGTATTCATGCTTTTAAAAGATCACTTTGGTTGTTCTATGGTGATTAGATTATAGGGAACTAAGAGTAAAAGCAGGATAAGCAGTCAGAAAGCCAACCAGGTGAGAAACGATGATGGCTAGGAAGCAAAGAATAAAAATAAATGGAGATTTGACATGTATTTTGGACTTAGAACCAGTAAGACACTTTTTTGTCGTTTCTACACTTAGCCATTTTCTAGATAAGGAAACTGCTTTCCAAAGAGGTACTCATGTTACTGATTGAAGCTACATAGTAAGCAGAGTGAGTGGTAGTCGCTCAGTCGTGTCCGACTCTTTGTGACCCCGTGGACTGTAGCCTGCTAGGCTCCTCTGTCCATTGAATTATCCAGGCAAGAGTACTGAAGTGGGTTGCCATCTCCTTCTCCAGGGGATCTTACCGACTCAGGGATAGAACTCCGGTCTCCTGCATTGCAGGCAGATTCTTTACCATCTGAGCCACCAGGGAAGCCCATGGTAAGCAGAGCTAGATTCCAGATGCTATGCCTGTTCTTTCATGCTGGAAGTTCTCGGGCTTCAGAGTGCAGTTAGAATAATCTGAAAATTTTATTAAGGTACAGAATACTGGGTTCTACTCCCCAGAAGTTCTGATTTTGTTGGGCTGGCGTGGGAACCAAGAATTTGCATTCCCATGAAGTTTCCTGGTTGTGCTGATGCTGCCTGTTTGCGTCCACAGTGCAGAAGCCGTTGCTCTTGTGCTGGGTTGTTTCCAGGTGGTAGAGTGAACCCTAAGAATAAATTACTGCAGATAAAGGTGTTCCTGCTTCCCCTGGAAGCTCGCAGACTTCTGTCACATCAAGTGTTATGACCCGTCTACATAGACACAGTGGAAGGAGGATGCTACAGTAATTATCTCTGAAAAAAGGAGAGGGAGGTATAGAATGGATTTAATTCACTTGATAATTATTCATCTTTCCACCTCATTATGTCTGTAGAATTCCTTTTTGCACAAATAGACCAGTGGAATAACAGTCATCATTTAGAAAAATGAAGCATGAGCGAAATTTCCTGATATTTAATACCTTTGTACAATTTCTCCTAGATGTAACAAGTGTTAAGAGAGTAAAGTCATTTCCACCATGAGGAAATAGGGAATATAATATTCAAGCAGTGAACAAGACTATTTTTCAATGAATCTATAATGTTTGAGCTGGAAGGATCTGTTGGAGCCAGCTCTTTGATTTTTACAAAGTTAAAAATAAAGACCCTGAGACATAAAATAGCTTACCCAAGATGATAGAATGAGTGAGAATCAGAGATCTCATTAGACCTGTTCTGTGTTCTTTGTCTTGCCAGTAAGACATTTTCACTAAATAGGTAAAGAGGAAAAAAATCCATCAGTCATTCAGATACTTTATCTGCTTGTTTTCCACAACCAAAGTCATAAATGAAAACATCCAGGTGAACAATTGACTTTTTCACTTCCTCTTTCCTAAGGAAGTGACTTATAATCACCTGATTACTAAGCCAAAAAGAGCTCTTTTTATTTTCCTTTCCAATTTACATCTATGGCTGTATGTCGAGACCTTGTGGGCTATGGGCCTTTGGCTCTAAAGGCAAAACTGTGGGCTTCATGACCCTGCAAATGGTATGGGAGGATATCTAGTGTCAGAATATAGAAGCATCATGTAGTATGGTGTACTAATCTCCCCATAGATGTGCTATGTATGTGTGATCACTAGCTAATATTCAGTCTCACAAAGTGGCTTAAAGGATAGAATGACCAAAAGAATGAACACAGCAGATGAGATAATTTTGCACTTAAGCAAGACTCTGCCTGATTGTCCCAAACAGAACTGATACCAAGACCCTTAATATCCTTGAGTGTAGCTTAAGATAGATTCATCTTCTCTAAGACTGTGTAAGCAACCAGAAATAATTTTGAATGGCTGCAGGTAATCGTTCTAATAGCAACTTAAATTATTTTCCCCCATTTTATCTTTTCTTTTTTTCCCTAAGGGCTAAGGCTCTTGATGGCTTTTCTTTCTATTAGCAATTTCTGGTTTTGGACAGTCAGAGAGCCAGATACCTCTGAGAACTGTTGACCACTAAAGTCAAATTATATCTGTCTGCAATATAAATTGTTATTGGACAAGATGCTTGCATGATCCCAGTGGCTGGATTATGCATCGACTTAGGTCATTTCTGGCAGTTGTTGAACAAAAGATTGGAATGAAGAGCTTGTTCATTTATGCAAGAGACTAACAATGTCATAGAGTCAAGTAAAAACCCAGTCATTTAACCTTGTATTTGAATTTGTATCTTGAGAACAAGACTAAAGATTCGCTTTAGAGGAGAGATTCTTCTATTCAAACCTTGAAAGAATATAAATGGCCAAAACAGATGGTTCTGTTTTAATATGTGAATATGATAATTCTGTTTAGTATTTGGGATCTACATATATATAATGCCCAAAAAGCATTTAGACATAAACTTCTTTTTGAACTAATAGGGCTGAATTAACCTGTTCAAGCCTTCCATGGAGCTATTTTTTAAGACATGGTGTTTTCAAAAGAACCTAGATATTAAGTGATAAATACCACGGACCCACATACACTATCCAAAAAAAAGTTAAAGGAAACAATATTTTCTCTTATGCACTAAAGTGGACCATTTGTTATCCAAAGGCTTTGAACTCGGTGACCCAAAGAGATATGTAGATATATGAACAATTTCCATCAGGTACAAAACTATTCTATTACAAAAAAAACTCACTCACTTAGATAAGATTCATCCAGTCTAAGTGAGTGGCAGGAGAAACCTTTACTATGTGGGTTTTTGCCCTGTAGATCTGCAATTGGCATGTTAAAAGAAAGATTATCTCATCCTTTGCCATATATATAATACAGTATTCCATTCTCAATCCCTGTGGGCCCCTGTCCATATATTGACTTCAAGAGGAATGTGTTTATATCATTTCAAATTTAGCTCCTATGAATTCATTTTACTTCAGGAGGAGTAGATTTTTGTCCTTCAAATCTGGTTTCTGAGAATTAATTTTACTTTAAAAAAAAAAGGAAAGTATCTGATGATGTCTCACAAAGGCTGAATTTGCTGTTGATTTCACCTTGACCAGCACAAACCAGTACCATTGAACATTCTTGTTGAGAACCTTAACCTCTGTGACCCTTTTCGAAGAGACAGAATGAGCGCTCAGAAGGGTTTAATTAGTTAGAACTTTGCAAGGGCTTTTCAAAATCCTCTCAAGGCCCTCCCTTCCCTTCTCTTCTTCCTATCCTCTTTGAGATTGCAAGGTTGTGTTTCCAGCTTTCTGTGTTTTTGAAAGAAAGCCATGAATAAGCCCAAGAGTTACAGGAAATCTATGACATTGAAATCTCTGTCTCTGCATGTGGTTTTGATGTTTCCTTTTTGAACTTCAACTTGACATTACTTCATAAGTTACATTTGCCCTTCCATTTTTTTTTTCTTCCTCACTCTCTTTGAAAAGTTTGGCTTCGTTGTTAATATTCCACACAGATTTCTATAGTTTTTCTTGTTTGCTTTGTTTTCATAGACCCTGTGGGGGGTAAATATTCAGCAGGTTGCATGTGAAATCAGGCCCACAGCTGCCATTAGCCTCATCAGTGTTGCACATCAAATTCTCCAGACAGAGAACTGAAAAGGTACTATCTACCATCTGAGCTCCCTTTGCAAAGCAGCAGGAAGATAAAGAACAATGGCAGACTTGCAGCTCCTTCAAGGATAAAGGTTACAGCCCTGCGTTCAAGTTAATGCTTCTTGATGTTATAACTGGTTTTGAAAGCTGACCCTTTCAGCCTTTTGAAACAATGCATCATCCACATCAGTAGAAGATTTGTAAAATTGTGTTTTG
Organism: Dama dama; assembly: GCF_033118175.1. Lineage (NCBI taxonomy): Eukaryota > Metazoa > Chordata > Mammalia > Artiodactyla > Cervidae > Dama > Dama dama. The sequence goes on along the minus strand of NC_083704.1, from coordinate 28,663,504 downwards.
CTCTTTGAAAAACATGAGATTTGCTTATAGATGGATAAAAGGAGAAAGTAACATTTATTCAGAGACCTAGGGACCTCTGATGGTTAAGTGAGTTGTTTTTCCAGTTTTTCTTTCTTTTTTTTTTTTTTTTTTTTATTGTTGAGAAGATAAGCTTGAGCACAGCACTAGTCATTTCCTTTTGAATTAAATTATGAATGATTGGTAACCTCATTGAATAAAGATACTGAGGCCAAGTCAGCTAAGAGATAAGTTAAGAATACTGAGTAGCATCTTCTAATTAAATACTAATACCAGTTCTAACTATTGGGTTCAAGTTGGTAGGCATTATCCTATGCAAGTGCACAGTGCAAAGATACATTCCAGAATGACTACACTTTGCTTCTTCACTTTGGGCTGAAGGTTTTCTGCCTAATTACGTGTGCCATTATAGTTTACCAATAGCATGAATTGTGCTTTAGGGAAGGCTTGATATATATGAAGACTTTTTAGGGAATGTGGGTTAGCATTGTCTTTATTTCCCTTAGGAACAAGGAGAGAAAATGGGACTTTATTTGAAGCATGAGAAATGAGGCACAATTTTGGTGGTAGAGGGGAGTGGTACAGCATTCCCCAGCCTCTTTGGCAACAGGGATGAGTTTCACGGAAGACAATTTTTTCACAGTCCAGGGGTGGGAGGATGGTTTCAGGATGATTTGAGTGCATCACACTTATCATGCACTTTATTTCTATTATTATATCATCTCCCCCTCAAATCATCAAGCATTAGATCCTGGAGAGTTGGGGACCCCTGGAGTATGGCATTGGGCAGTGTGGGCATTGAGTGCAGTCTTGAATTCCTGTGTTAGGCAGGGCAGGACTCAGTTCCTTAAGAAGGTTTGTGAAAACCAGGGCTCATTCAGAGATTTGGAATTGTAAGGCCATATGCTAACAGAAAATTTTCTATCAACATGAAAAAAAGGTAATAATAGAAAATGATGATAGTCTTGAAGGAAAAAGGAGTCACAAAAATTATTTATATGATGCGTGTGAGAGACACACAGAAATATAATGGCTTAAAGAAGAAGTTTCTTTCCTTCACACAAATCTCTCCAAAAATAGGCATGTGGGTCTGGGGTTGCTTTATTCCAGAAGATCATTCAAGATCAGCATCTTCATCCTTCATAGCTTCATCTGTGAGCCTAAGGCTATTTCACTTGTCATTTTCTAATCAGTGAGAAAGAAAAGTGAGAATCCAGGGCTGGTATCTTTAAGTCAGTAACCTGGAGGTTGCCCTGATCACTTCCACACACATACCACATATCATTGGTATGAACCTCATTCATACCAATTACCAATTACCTCTAGATGCAAACGAGTCTGGGAAGTACAGTGCGTAGCTAGGAAAACATGAGCCCAGCCTAAAGTAACAAGAGTGGTGGTGGGAGATTCCTTTCATTAAAAGGAAAAAACGAATAGATATTTGGGAGGAGGAGCAGTTAATTTTACCCTATGACTCATGATAGTTTTGCTCATTTTGCCTTTAGTGATGGAAAGAACAGCCAGATAGGCTGCAAAAACAGTACATTCAGAGTTGGACATGAGGTGGGGTATTTTATTCTAAAAGTACCCACTGAACTTCTCCCCAGCTTTTTAATTGGCATAACCTCTGAAAAATTAATTTTATCATAAACCCTTTTCTGTCCCTTGATTGCATATGACAAACATGAGTTGAACGTGCACTGAATGTACGTCTTTACTTTGTGAACTGCTGTAGCTCAACCGAGTTGGAGTCAAAAAATAAATGACATCCATGTGGCCATTGAAGAAAACGTCTTCTGGGAATGTAAAGCCAATGGAAGGCCCAAGCCTACATACAGGTGGCTGAAAAATGGCGAACCACTGTTAACTCGGGTAAGCAAATGAATGATAATTGTGTCTTAATATTGACTTCAATCTGGTGTGTGGTCTTGTTGCTATGGAAACAGAAAAATGACCAATTGTTTCCAAAATTATATGTAAAGAAATGCCATTAATAGTGGAACAAGTGAGTGTGGTTGATAGAAACTGTACATAAATCCAATTCTCCAGCGTTGCTCAGCCTTGTTAAACATCCATACCGGATCTTTGGTCTTCAGAGATTAGCGTCACTGGCTTTACAATTGGAGAGTTATGCTGAAGGTCTGGATCATGTAATTGTGCTAAGATACAAGTTTGCATGTACAGGTGAGTGTGTAAGACTCTCAGCATCCAGTTCTCCCCTTCAGTGTGGTTTTATATTGTCTTCTGTCTGGGAAGACTAGTGAACAGCACAGTCCAGTACATTGACCAGCAAAATGTTCACTGTGCCTCAGACATGTAGCAGTGGCACGTGCAAACTCGAGACTGACACCTCTTAAAGGAACAGAAGTGAAAGAACAACTAAAAGTGATGAGCAAAGTGGGAGGCACCAGTCTGTAGGCCCTGAAGCACGCAGTAGTAGCTGAAAGCTCAGATATTAAAAATCCTCTTTGGAGACCAGGTTGCAGTATCCCTGCAGCTAAGGCTTAAGTGAAAAAGCAGCCAAACTGCCGCCTGGCTTAACAGGACTCTGTGATGTGAGAGACGTAGACGGTACCAGGCTGCGCCTCCTACTGGCTCTGGGCAGGAACTGCAGTAGCCTCAGCATCCTCGCAGATCCCGGGACCTGAGAGAAGCCATGAGTCTGGTTATTTCTGGACCAGCAAGCCCAGGGAAGCGCTTCCCTGATAGCTCAGCTGGTAAAGAATCCATCTGCATTGAAGAAGACCCCAGTTTGATTCCTGGTTCAGGAAGATTCCCCTGGAGAAGGGATAGTGTACCCACTGCAGTATTCATGGACTTCCCTGGTGGCTCAGCTGGTAAAGAATCTGCCTGGAATGCAGGAGACCTGGGTTTGTTCCCTGGGTTGGGAAGATTCCCCTGGAGAAGATTCCCCTAGCAACCCACTCCAGTATTCTTGCCTGGAAAATCCCATGGACAGAGGAGCCTGGAGGATTGCAGTCCACAGGGTCACAAAGAGTTGGACATGACTAAGTAGCTAAGCACACAGCCCAGGAGATGAGGTGGAGGTGGCCACCCAGTCTGTTAAATGGGTGGAAAGACAGACAAAAATAACTCCTTTTCAGAGTACGCCTGCATGCCAATACTCCAAATCATATACAAAAAAAAAAAAAATTTTTTTTTTAGAAAGGTAACTGACCTGTAGAGCAGTCTAACAAAGAAATCTGAATAAGCTTGTCAAGAAGGCGCAAAGAGATAGGAATCATGCCTATAAAAATAAATGAGGTGGAGGGACCTTCGAATGAGGAACAATTGTGTCCAGTTTAATTTTCCTTATATATTTTCCCACTGAATTCAAATTTTTGCTGAAATATGACATTTTCCCCAGACCCCAATTTGAGAGCCAGTTTCTTGTGCTCTGGTTTCCTCCCCCATCAGCCCCCAGGCGAGAACAACCACTCTGAGCGCTGGCCAGGATATAGCCCTCACAGCCACAGAAACAGGCAGAAATAACAAGCTTAGTCCACACGGTGCTGCCCACACCTCCTCCTGTCACTGCATGGCTCCTGCTGGTCCCATGACTCTCTCATTTCTAAAGGCCAGCCTCAAATCACTTGAGTGTAGGTGCCCAGGTAACTGGCATTTTCCTTCCTCTATTTAAGGTGAGGGGTCATGGATGCCAGGCAGCTAAACCACAACCCTAGGGCAAACAGAAAATATTTTACTTTTTAAATGGCAGGTCTCTTGGAGAAGAGGAGGTCCTTTAGGGTACTTATAAAAATTGACGCCTCAAATTATGTAGCCTCAGACTGATGAATGAGGATGGTCTATTGTTCGATACACTCACTTTGCTATCTTCATATTGGCTACCAGTTGATGGTCCTAAGCTTAGATCATGCCACCAACAGAACATTAAATTATCAATACTTATTCTTTATTCTTAGTAAACTTCAACAACATTAAATATGTGTTTCTGCTTCGTCCAAGAAGAGTACAGTCCTTTTAACCCTCAAAGTGTTGCCTGCTCATAATTTGAGTGTTTTAACTACTCTAAACAGTAAATTTCCTTGTATTTACCACTCCTCACCCCCAGTTAGCACAAAGCCTTGGAGTAAAAAAAAAAAGCATTTTAAATTTAAAGTTCATCTGTTTAGAGGGGATATTAATCTGGGTGGTTTCACTATTAAATCAATGATAACTCAAGAGAGTCCTATAATTTAAATTCCATTTACCAACTGATGTATGGGTTGTTTCATTTAGCAACTGACCCGCCACAAGTTTAGTTGACAGATAAATAGCTCATGTTATGTAAATTGTTTATATGATGGCAATTTTCCTCCCATTAAGCCTCTTTGATATATAACATGTAGCAAAGATGCCTTAAGGTCTCAGTTGTAGAAGGTCATTGTTTTGTGTTCCTCTTTTCTTTCACAGGATAGAATTCATATCGAGCAAGGAACACTCAACATAACAATAGTGAACCTCTCAGATGCCGGCATGTATCAGTGTGTGGCAGAGAATAAACACGGAGTTATCTTTTCCAGCGCAGAGCTTAGTGTGATAGGTGAGTCGTTATACTGGAAAGAACAAAAAAGTAAAAGCTTTTGAAATCACTAAACTAACATGTGCTTTGCCAAGCATAAATATTCCATCCAAGAAAAAGAGGGTGAAGAAATCTTTAGACTGAAAATATCTCTTGAGAAAGAAGCAGTGCATTCTACAAGCAGTAAGAGGAGACCGCTTTCTAGATCAGCTTCTTCTGATGCTTGCAATGGGTGATGCAGTTCTCCTGGCATGCATTTTTGTTCTCTATCAACCCCTCTTCTAAACTGTGCAAAGTTTCTGAAATGTGTTGGTGTCTTTTGCTTTCTCTCTGGTTGGGTGTAAACTTGAGCTTGGAGAGAGGAAGAGCTGCCTTAGGTGGACAGGTTTGTTTGAATGTCAGGCAGAGTGCATTCTGTTTTTTCACATCTAAATTTTCCAGACGATACACTGTGGACTGCCCCTCCAGCTCCATCTTTCAACACGTGCCCCTTTCCTTCTGTTCTTCAGCAGTGCTGAGCTTTCTGAGCTGCTTGTTCACCACCTTCTCTTCCTCCACAGTCCACTGGTCCACACCGTTCCCTCTGCCTCAAATGCTTTTCTGTCCCCTCTTCATTGCATTTACTTCTTCCCAACTCAGAATTGATTACATTCTTTGCAGACAAAGATGGAGAAGCTCTATAGAGTCAGCAAAAATAAGGCCAGGAGCTGACTGTGGCTCAGATCATGAACTCCTTATTGCAAAATTCAGAATTAAACTGAACAGAGTAGAGAAAACCACTAGGCCATTCAGGTACGACCTAAATCAAATCCCTTACAGTGGAGGTGACAAATAGATCTGATAGAGTACCTGAAGATCTATGAACGGAGATCTGTGACATTGTACAGGAGACAGTGATCAAGACCATCCCCAAGAAAAAGAAATGCAAAGAGGCAAAATAGTTGTCTGAGAAGGCCTTCCAAATAGCTGAGAAAATAAGAGAAGCTAAAGGCAAAGGAGAAAAGTAAAGATATACCCATTTGAACGCAGAGTTCCAAAGAATAGCAGGGAGACATAAGAAACCCTTCCTCAGTGATCAGTGCAAAGCAATACAGGAAAACAATAGAATTGGAAAGACTAGAGATCTTGTCAAGAAAATTAGAGATACAGAGGAAACATTTCATGCAAAGATGGGCATAATAAAGGACAGAAATGGTATGGACCTAACAGAAGCAGAAGATATTAAGAAGAGGTGGCAAGAATGCACAGAAGAAGTATACAAAAAAGAGCTTCATGACCCAGATAACTGATAGTGTGATCACTCACATAGAGCCAGACATCCTAGAATGTGAACTCAAGTGGGCCATAGGAAGCATCATTACGAACAAAACTAGTGGAGGTGAACGAATTCCAGTTGTGCTATTTCAAATCCTAAAAGATGATGCTATGAAAGTGCTTCACTCAATATGCCAGAAAATTTGGAAAACTTAGAAGTGGCCACAGGGCTGGAAAAGGTTTCATTCCAATCCCAAAGTAAGGCAATGCCAAAGAATTTTCAAACTACCATACAATTGCACTCATCTCACACGCTAGTAAAGTGATGCTCAAAATTCTCCAAACCAGGCTTCAACAGTACATGAACTGTTAACCTCCAGATGTTCAAGCCAGATTTAGAAAAGGCAGAAGAACCAAAGACCAAACTGCCAACATCCATTGGATCGTTGAAAAACCAAGAGAGTTCCAGAAAAACATCTCCTTTATTTATTTATTTTTTTTATTAGTTGGAGGCTAATTACTTCACAACATTTCAGTGGGTTTTGTCATACATTGATATGAATCAGCCATGGATTTACACGTATTCCCCATCCCAATCCCCACTCCCACCTCCCTCTCCACCCGATTCCTCTGGGTCTTCCCAGTGCACCAGGCCGGAGCACTTGTCTCATGCATCCCACCTGGGCTGGTCATCTGTTTCACCACAGATAGTATACATGCTGTTCTTTTGAAATATCCCACCCTCACATTCTCCCACAGAGTTCAAAAGTCTGTTCTGTATTTCTGTGTCTCTTTTTCTGTTGTGCATATAGGGTTATCGTTACCATCTTTCTAAATTCCATATATATGTGTTAGTATGCTGTAATGTTCTTTATCTTTCTGGCTTACTTCACTCTGTATAAGGGGCTCCAGCTTCATCCATCTCATTAGGACTGGTTCAAATGAATTCTTTTTAATGGCTGAGTAATATTCCATGGTGTATATGTACCACAGCTTCCTTATCCATTCATCTGCTGATGGGCATCTAGGTTGCTTCCATGTCCTGGCTATTATAAACAGTGCTGCGATGAACATTGGGGTGCACGTATCTCTTTCAGATCTGGTTTCCTCAGTGTGTATGCCCAGAAGTGGGATTGCTGGGTCATATGGCAGTTCTATTTCCAGTTTTTTAAGAAATCTCCACACTGTTTTCCATAGTGGCTGTACTAGTTTGCATTCCCACCAACAGTGTAATAGGGTTCCCTTTTCTCCACACCCTCTCCAGCATTTATTGCTTGTAGACTTTTGGATAGCAGCCATCCTGACTGGCGTGTAATGGTACCTCATTGTGGTTTTGATTTGCATTTCTCTAATAATGAGTGATGTTGAGCATCTTTTCATGTGTTTGTTAGCCATCTGTATGTCTTCTTTGGAGAAATGTCTGTTTAGTTCTTTGGCAAAACTCCTAGAGGAGAACATAGGCAAAACACTCTCCGACATAAATCACAGCAAGATCCTCTATGACCCACCTCCCAGAATATTGGAAATAAAAGCAAAACTAAACAAATGGGACCTAATGAAACTTAAAAGCTTTTGCACTACAAAGGAAACTATAAGTAAGGTGAAAAGACAGCCCTCAGGTTGGGAGAAAATAATAGCAAATGAAGAAACAGACAAAGGATTAATCTCAAAAATATACAAGCAACTCCTGCAGCTCAATTCCAGAAAAATAAATGACCCAACGTCTCCTTTATTGACTACGCCAAAGCTTTTGACTGTGTGAATCACAACAAACTGTGGAAAATTCTTCCACAGATGGGAATACCAGAATACCAGACATGGAACAACTGACTGGTTCCAAATTGGGAAAGGAATACATCAAGGCTGTATATTGTCACCCTGCTTATTTAACTTATATGCAGAGTGCATCATGTGAAATGCCAGGCTGGATGAAGCACAAGCTGGAATCAAGATTGCTGGGAGAAATATCAATAACCTCAGATATGCAGATGACACTACCCCCTTTTGGCAGAAAGTGAAGAACTAAAGAGCATCTTGATGAAAGTGAAAGAGGAGAGTGAAAAAGTTGGCCTAAAGTTCAACATTCAGAAAACTAAGATCATGGCATCCAGTCCCATCACATCATGGAAAATACATGGGGAAACAGTGACAGACATCATTTTTGGGGGGCTCCAAAATCACAGTGGTTGACTGCGGTCGTGAAATTAAAAGATGCTTGCTCTTTGGAAGAAAAGTTATGATTAACCTAGACAGCATATTAAAAAGGAGAGACATTACTTTGCCAACAAAGGTCCGTCTAGTCAAAGCTATTGTTTTCCCGGTAATCATGTGTGGCTGTGAGAGTTGGACTATAAAGAAAGCTGAGCGCTGAAGAATTGATGCTTTTGAACTGTGGTGGTGGAGAGGACTCTTGAAAGTCCCTGGACTGCCAGGAGATCCAACCAGTCCATCCTAAAGGAAATCAGTCCTGAATATTCATTGGAAGGACTGATGCTGAAGCTGAAACTCTTAATACTTTGGCCACTTGATGGGATGAACTGAGTCATTGGAAAAGACCCTGCTGCTGGGACAGGTTTAGAGGCAGGAAGAGAAGGGAATGACAGAGGATGAGATAGTTGGATGGCATCACTGACTTGATGGTCATGAGTTTGAGCAAGCTTCAGGAGTTGGTGATGGACAGGGAAGCCTGGCATACTGCAGTCCATGTGGTCACAAAGAGTCAGACACGACGGAGTGACTGAACTAAACTGAACTGAACTGAGGCTGCCTCTCCCAACTCCATCTTGCCTTCCTCAGGAAGTCATGCCTGGCTCTATGCCCAGGTCAGCTCCTGCTGTTACAATTTTCATCCTGCCTTTTAATGCACCTTGATATCATGCTGCATTTGCACTTTACATTTGCTAATGTGATTTCTCTGTCTTTTTCTCTCACTGCGCTTCTAACTTCCCCATGATGTCCATGACCATACTTGGTTTCACTCATTTGATCGTCAGGACTTAATGCGATGTTGAAGCGCGTAGTATGCACTCAATCAATGTTGAATGAATGTAAGAATGAATGACTGCACTAAGTGATGAAGGAGTTGGAAGACTGTTTTAAAAAATGAATTAATGAGTGAAGTAAATCTTTGAAAACAGTGGTTAAGTGAATTAACAAAGCTCTAGGCATTAAAAAAAAAAAAACTCCAGACCATCAACTTGCATTTGTGTTATAGAAAAATCTTTACTCTCACTTCAGAATTTATCTTAAACTTCTAAGTAGCAGTTCTTCTTGGGGCATAATAGAAAAGTTATAAATAAGAGAAAAGCAACATGCAGCGAGAGCTGATTCCGTAAGTCCTGATAATTTTCCCAGATTCAGAGTCCTGACTTGCCCTTCTGCAGAGCACTTCTTGGTGCCTGGCTTGTGGATCTGAAATGGATTAAGTGGATGCTCCTGAGTTGAATGTTAGTCCACCCATGCAAGGTAAAAAAGAAAGGAGCTGCTTCCATAATTGTTGTCCTCACCAGCTTCTTTACCTGAACCAAGATTAGAATTTTTGAGGATTCATGAGGTTGCAGTCTTTTTCATAGAGGCCTCAGAGGATTCTGTGCTCTTGGAGTCAACATCAGTGTGGCTGCTGTAAGGATGACCCCCGCACACATACCTTCCCCACTATAAATGTTAATAATGATAATTCCAGCTTCCCAGGACAAGTACAATGGTCCCACCCTGGCCAAGTGGGCTCTGATTGTTGGTAGTTGGAGCTGACTATTGTGGAGCACAGATTGCGAAGGTAGATCACTAGAATGTTATGCAGAAAGAAGTGTATTATTTGTTAAACATAGTGTCTACTGGTTAGAAAACAGCTACAGTGGAGGGTGTGTGCCCTCAGGAATGAACCACATTGTCTTTAGACCCTCCAGGCGAAAGCTGTCCAGTTTAAAAGTCTGGGGATGCCATTATAATTATAAAAGATTTTGTAGGTCCTTTTGTTAAAATAAGAAAATTTGATGGCAACAAATCACAGGAAATCACGGGATGTAATCATGGAGTAAAGAGAGAGGTTGACTACAGTCCCAAAAGCAGAGCCTGAAGTGAGAAAGGCTATTAAATGATTTTTATCTAGAGCACTTACCCAGAGAGGAGCGTTAACAGTGTGGTTGCAAAGAGTTGGACACAACTGAGCAACTGAACGGCAACAACAATAAGATGTGTGTGTGTGTGTGTACATCCATCTCCAGATATCCGTATCTGTAGCCATGTGCACACTGAGTCACTTCAGTTGTGTCCAGCTCTTTGCGATCCTGTGGACTGTAGCCCACCAGGCTCCCCTGTCCATGGGATTCTCTAGGCAAGAATACTGGAGTGGGTTGCCATGCCTCCTCCAGGAGGTCTTCCTGACCCAGGGATCAAATCTGTGTCTTTTATGTCTCTTGCGTTGGCAGGCAGGTTCTTTATCACTAGCACCACCTGGGAAGGCCAATTTATATCTGTATCTATATATCTATCTGATAGATCCTCACCAGACCCTTTCTCTTCCCCATACTAAGGGTTCAAGGCCTTTGAGGTGATAATCACTGATTCAACGCTTACATTCAGGGGTTTATTTCAAGTCATTTTCAGTTAGAACTAATTCCATTTGAATTCTTGGTCTGAGTCCTTTCTTAATTCCCTTGAGATCAGTAAGCAAGATCAGTAAAGATGAAAATGCCTGAGAAGTTATTTAACCCCCGTCCCTAATCTCAGCTTTATTGAGTGTAAGAACTGTAAGGCATGCCAGTAAATGATTCAGTTCCAAACAAGTGGTACAAATAGTAAGTCTTCCAGAAATTCCAGAAAGAGAGTTTGACCGGTGGACTGAGGTAGTCAGGTGAACCTTGAAAAATAATTTATATTTATACAGGCAAAAGGAAAAAAAGAACCAGGAACAGTGCAGAGTGAAAAGACCTGAAGAAAAGTTATAAAACATAGAAAATCCTGACTGTTTCTCAGAAATTTTAATTCAAATACATAAAGTGTATCAGCGAAGTTTAAACTTGAAAGAGGAAGATGGAAAAATTAATTAAGGGCCAATTTTGGAAGATATTGAACAAGCTTAAAAAAGTTCTCTATTTAATATCCCATTTTTCCTGCCCCAGAAAATCACACTAATATATTCCAAGTGAATTAAAGGGCAGTTAAGTATTGAATGAGTAAATCCCTAGAGTTCTTATTAAATGAATGAAGGAGAAGACATTTGATTATTTAAGAATATACATATGTAAATATTGATTGAGTAAGCTTTAATACAGTTGTGTTTCACAAGTCACTTTGTTTCTTGCTGGGTGGTAATAGTTTGACTCTTATGGATCGAATAACAGATTAGTTGTTACCTGCATTAGACTCTTAGGGAGGTTGAATTGAACCAAGAAACAAAATGAAAACAAGATACTTCAGTATAAGGAAGAAAAGAAATATGCTGGTTGCAGCTATTGATCCATTATCAGCATCCTCCAATGCTAGAGAGGAGATTCCCTTTCATGCTAGGTAACAGCCTTAAGGTCATGAATAAGAGATGGTTAGGAAGCATATGTTTAATAGGCTTTTCCCTTAGTCTTATTTTATGTGTTCTGTCTGGGTATTTAATGTATATGTAACATATCTATATTTAATGGATTGAAACTGCTAAATAATTAACCTAGGTGCTGGGTGATTTACTCACCTTGTGGGCGAATGCCGTAGACTTTTACCTTGAGGTCAGTATATTAGAGTAGCCTGGTGATGAGTACTTTCAAATAGAAATAGTACATCCTTGTTTGTGACTGACCTATTACAGTTAATAGTTTATTACTCCTCAAGGCAGCTGTTTCCAGACTTTTTCTCCTATGCTAGCTTCTGTCATGAATGAGATTCACTTGTGTGATGTACACCCGTGGGCAGACCTGAGCGACCACACAATTCCCTGGGTCATAGAAAGGTGTGCTGGAATTGGAACAGCGAACCAAGTCTTATAATCTTAGGGAAATTTGAATCTTCTACGAAAAAATATAATTTAAAAAGCCAAATTAAGTATTTTATAAAGATTACTTCTCTAATGAAATATTTCTATTCATGTTTAATGTTTGTGTCTACTCAGGTAGATGATCATGTTGGCACTAGGGGATACTGATTGAACTGCCAAACTTGAAATTTTCTGTGTTGCTCCATACAGAATACCAATGTCATCAGTGGTGTCTCAGTGGTAAAGAATCCACCTGCAATGCAAGAGACGTGGGTTCAGTCCCTGGGTTGGGAAGATCCCTGGAGATGGAAATGGCAACCCACCCCAAGATTCTTGCCTGGGAAATCCCATGGACAGAGGAGCCTCGTGGGCTACAGTCCATGGGGTTACAAAAGAGTCCAACACGACTAAGTGACTCAACAACAGCAAAGATAGAGTATGCCGAAGACCTCAAAAGCTGAGACAGGGGTTTAGGTACCTGTGAGTCACTGGGGAGTGTCCTCTGAGCAAAACCTGTAAGAGAGAGCAGGCTTGGGAGGGGGATGGAGGGCAGGGAGCAGGGACATGGTCTCAGGTAAAGTCTAGCCTATATCGCATTCCAGAGGGTGATGTCTGGAGCATAATTGTATCTTAAAGCTATTCCCACCCAGGCAAGGAGGCTGACCTTTTTAAAAATCTCTTCATCAGTTGTTCATTGATCTGCCCCTCAAGTGGTGGTGCTAATGGCAGGGCATATGGAGCAAACCCTCACAGTGAACTTCCCAGAGAAGGGGACAGCTAGAGCTGGTAAGCAACCAATGCTCACAGCATCTGGGGCCAGAGAAAAGAATCCGTGTGAGGTACCAACAGCATCTACAGAAGACAAGTGATTGTGCTAGAGCAAGATGCTTGGGTACTGTGTCCAGTTGACCTGGATCATAACCAGCAGTGTCACTAGACTGTCTTTTTATTGGGTAGGAATATGGGAGATATTTGTTCCTTTTTTTTCTGCTTTCTTTTGTTGTCTAATGATCTACAATGAATCGAATTATTATCATAATTATTACTGTATCTTTTTCATTGGAGTATACTTGCTTTATCATGTTATGTTAGTCTCTGCTCTACAACGAAGTGAATCAGCCATATGTATGCATATATCCTCTCCCTCTTGGATCCTCCTCCCATCAGTCCCCCATCCCACCTCTCTAGTTTATCACAGAGCATCAAGTTGAGCTCCCTGTGATAAACAGCAGATTCCCACTAGCTGTCTGTTTTATACACACTAGAGTATCTTTGATTTTGAAATGGGATGAACTGTCCTTAAGAGCAACTGAGTATCTTCCCAGTGGTCTTGAATATGACCTGACTTTGCCAGGACTGTATAAGGGATAGAAGTAGCCTTGGCCCAAGGAGTTCCTGTCTGATGGTTCAGGACCGTGGGCATTCTCCTGGCCTCTGTGGTGGAGGACATCAGACCCTGGCAGAACACTCCAGTGCCATTAAGGAACTGATGGTCGATTAAAGTGAGGTGCAGGCTTGAGGCAGTTATATGGTTAATTTGCCATGAGTCCAAATGATTGGCCTACAAATTAGAAAAACATTAAGGCTAAACTCAAAGTTATTTCACAGGGATTTTCACAAGTGCTCATCTGCAACTAAGTCTGATTTCTCAACTGCCTCATTGAGCCAGATTACAATCAAATGTGCTGAGTGTGAACAGCATCCAATGAGAGGAGGGATGCCTTTCTTATCCAAATATTGTCTGAAAGGAGCTTTACTTAACTCATCAGGAAGAAGGAAAGCAATGCACGTGGATCTCAAACGCAAATTTTATATCTTTAACAAGTTACTAAGCCTTCACTAATCAATAAAATTAGGGTGTCACTGTCAAAACTAAAAGAGATCACATGTGAAAACTTCCTGCAAATCTGAAGTGTTTGTAGCAATACAAAGTTTGGGGTTTGTTTTGTTTTGTTTTGTTTCTGTCTTAAACTAGTATCCATACCAAAAGATCATAATACAGACAGCTGCATAATTACCAGTAAACTCTATTTCAGTGATTCTCAAATTTTGCTGCTTGTGAGTCACCAGGGGAACTCTTTAATGTCCCAGTACCATACAGTCGTCCCTCATATGAATCCCAGCCTTGTCTAATTCAAGGAAACTATGAGCCATGCTGTGTCGGACCACCCACATGGACAGGTCATAGTGGAGAGTTCTGACAAAACATGGTGCACTGGAGAAGGGAATGGAAAACCACTTCAGTATTCTTGCCTTGAGAACCCCATGAACAGTATGAAAAGGCAAAAAGATAGGATACTGAAAGATGAACTCCCCAGGTCAGTAGGTGCCTAATATGCTACTGGAGAAGAGTGGAGAAATAACTGCAGAAAGAATGAAGAGATGGAGCCAAAGTGAAAATAACACCCAGTTGTGGACGTGACTGGTGATGGAAGTACAGTCCGATGCTGTAAAGAACAGTATTGCTTAGGAACCTGGAATGTTAGGTCCATGAATCAAGGTAAATTGGAAGTGGTCAAACAGGAGATGGCAAGAGTAAACATATACATTTTAGGAATCAGTGAACTAAAATAGACTGGAATGGGTGAATTTAATTCAGATGACCACTATATCTACTACTGTGGGCAAAAATCCCTTCAAAGAATGGAGTAGCCTTTATAGTTAGTCAACAAAAGAGTCCAAAATGCAGTACTTGGGTACAATGTCAAAAACAACAGAATGATCTCTATTTGTTTCCAAGGCAAGCCATTCAGTATCACAGTAATCCAAGTCTATGCCACAACCACTAATGCCGAAGAAGCTGAAATTGAACAGTTCTATGAAGAACTACAAGACCTTCTAGAACTAACACCAAAAAATAGATGTCCTTTTTATCATAAGGGACTGGAATGCAAAAGTAGAAAGTCAAGAGATGCCTGGAGTAACGGGCAAGTTTGGGCTTGGAGTACACAATGAAGCAGAGCAAAGGCTAACAGAGATTTGCCAAGAGAATGCACTGGTCATAGCAAACACTCTCTACCAAAACATAAGAGACAACTCTATATATGGACATCACCAGATGGTCAATACCAAAATTGATTGATTATATTCTTTGCAGTCAAAGATGGAGAAACTCTATACATTCAGAGAAAACAAGATGAGGAGCTGACAGTGGCTTGGATCATGAACTCCTTATTGCCAAATTCAGACTTAAATTGAAAAAAGTAGGGAAAACCACTAGACTGTTCAGGTATGACCTAAATCAAATCCCATGTGGAAGTGAGAAATAGATTCAAGGAATTAGATCTGATAGAGTGCCTGGAGAACTATGGACGGAGGTTTGTGACATTGTACAGGAGGTGGTGATCAAGACCATCCCCAAGAAAAAGAAAAGCAAAGAGGCAAAATGGTTGTCTGAAGAGAAGAAGAGAAAAGAAGAGAAGCTAAAGGCAAAGAAATAAAGGAAAGACATACCCATCTGAATGCAGAGTTCCAAAGAATAGCAAGGAGAGATAAGAAAGCCTTCCTCAGTGACCCATGCAAAGAAATAGAGGAAAACAATAGAATGGGAAAGACTAGAGATCTTGTCAAGAAAATTAGAGATACCAAGCAAAAATTATGGTATTGTGCTCATGCAAAGATGGGTACAATAAAGGACAGAAATGGTTTGGACCTAACAGAAGCAGAAGATATTAAGAAGAGGTGGCAAGAATACACAGAACTATACAAAAAAGATCTTCATGACACAGATAACCCTGATTGTGTGATCATTCATCTAGAGCCAGACATCCTGGAATGTGAAGTCAACCGGGCCTCACGAACAAAGCTAATGGAGGTGATGGAATTCCAGTTGAGCTATTTCAAATCCAAAACGATGATACTGTAAAAGTGCTGCACTCAATATGTCAACAAATTTGGAAAACTCGGCAGTGGTCACAGGACTGGAAAAGGTCAGTTTTCATTCCAATCCCAAAGAAAGTCAATGCCAAAGAATGCTCAAACTACTGCACAATTGCACTCATCTCACACACTAGCGAAGTAATGCTTAAAATTCTCCAAGGGAGACTTCAACAGTACATGAACCAAGAACTTCCAAATGTTCAAGCTGGATTTAGAAAGAACAGAGGAACCAGAGACCAAATTGCCAACATCCACTGGATCACAGAAAAAGCAAGAGAGTTCCAGAACAACATCTATTTCTGCTTTATTGACTATGCCAAAGCCTTTGACTGTGTGGATCATAGCAAACTGTGGAAAATTCTTCAAGAGATGGGAGTGTCAGACCACCTGACCTGACTCCTGAGAAATCTGTATGCAGGTTAAGAAGCAACAGTTAGAACCAGACATGGGACAACAGACTGGTTCCAAATTGGGAAAGCAGTACGTCAAGGCTGTGTACTGTCACCCAGCTTATTTAACTTATATACAGAGTACATCATGTGAAATGCTGGGCTGGAAGAAGCACAAGCTGGAATCAAGATTGCCAGGAGAAATATCAATAACCTCAAATATACAGATGACACCATCCCCTTATGGCAGAAAGCAAAGAACTGAAGAGTCTCTTGATGAAAGTGAAAGAGGAGAGTGAGAAAGCCCGCTTAAAATTCAACATTCAAAAAACGAAGATCATGGCATCCAGTCCCATCACTTCATGGCAAATCGGTGGAGAAACAATGGAAACAGTGACAGAATTTATTTTCTTGGGCTACAAAATCACTGAAGATAGTGACTGCAGCCATAAAATTAAAAGACACTTGCTCCTTGGAAGAAAAGCTATGACCAACCTAGACAGCATATTAAAAAGCAGAGTGATTACTTTGCCAACAAAGTTCTGTCTAGTAAAGTCTATGGGTTTTCCAGTAATCATGTATGGATGTGAGAGCTGGACTATAAAGAAAGCTGAGCACCAAAGAATTGACGCTTTTGATCTGTGATGTTGGAAAATGCTCTTGAGTCCCTTGGACTACAAGGAGATCCAACCAGTCAATCCTAAAGGAAATCACTCCTGAATATTCACTGGAAGGACTGATGCTGAAGCTGAAGCTTCAATTCTTTGGCCACCTGATGTGAAGAACTGACTCACTGGAGAAGACCCTGGGAAAGATTGAAGGCAGGAGGAGAACGGACAACAGAGGATGAGATGGTTGGATGACATCACTGATATGATGGACATGTTTGAGCAAACTCCAGGAGTTGGTGAAGGACAGAGAGGCCTGGTGTGCATGGGTTCTTAAAGAGTCAGACACAACTGCGTGACTGAACTGAACTGACCTGATACCATCCTCCCTACCAACTAGTCCTTGTAGAGACTCCAGGACTCTTTATTCCTTAGTCACCCAGAAATGATTCCAATGGGTAGAAGTTCTATTGCTCTAATTGATCAGATCAGAAAGTAATTAGGCTTTTCTATGGTATTGATTCTCAGACTCTACCATGCATCAGAATCGTTTGGAAGACTCGTTAAAACACACAAAGCTGAGCCCTGCCTCCAGAGTTCCTGACATAGTAGTTCTCGAGTGGGGCCTGAGGGTTTGCACTTCAAACAAGTTGCCAGGTGACGCTGCTGCTGGTTCAATCCTACACTTGGAAAATCAGAAATTGGCAAGCTCGAAACCCAAGTTCTTTGGTGTTTTGTTTTGCTTGGAGAGTCAGTTGTAAACTATCTACCATCACACTGGTTCACGTGGTAAAAGAGTGCAGCCAGCACTCTACACCTGCCGGTTATGGAGGGCTGGCTGTATTCATTGCAGCCTGCTATTTAAATGAGGGACTTAAGCATCCATGGATTTTTATACCTGGAACCAGTCTCTTCATGGATATTGGATTTTAAGGGACAAGTGTACAGATAGCTTGAATTGTTTCTTGGATAATCCTGCTTCATTTGACTGAGGTCCAACTCCAGAGAGGATGGAGTGTCCTGTACATAGGCCATGAAGTTCAAGAAGTCACTGATATCCAGGCAAAGCATCATGAGAAAGGTATTTCCTGTCTTGAACTGAATTCCTTAGTTCTCCTACAACATACATTAATTCAGCATATATCAATTGAACATATACTTTGTGCAAGGACTGTGCTAGGTCCAAGATCCCTGATTCATAGTCTTTGCCTTCAAGGAACTGATGACCTAATAATTACTACTAATGGGTGTTACCATTTTGTAACCACTGGTATTCCAGAATTCTCACAGTTTAATGACTCTTCTGTCAATTAAGCAACTATTTTGATCTCATAACAAAGTTGCTCAATCAAATATAGCATTATACCACCACATACTACTTTCACAAATTTGTGTGAGTGTTCCGGACATTATGCCAAATAAAATGAAACATCACTAACTTGGACTAATGTAGGAAGTTCAAAGTGTTTACAGTTACAGATGCTTGCCATCTTATCTTCATACAGATAGAGCTGCTCAAGGAAGGTTAACAAGGGTTTAGCAGTTGAAGCTTTTAAAACACATAAGAATGATTTTCAATCAACATGTTAATTGTTGTGTAAGATATGATGTTCTAAAATGGCTTTAAAACATCTTTCCTTGAATAAGAGTCTACCCTTGTTTACCGAATGAGAGCTTGGCTTTCAAACCTTCATAACAAGAAAAAAGGGTTTTTAAAATTTTGTATTGGAGTATAGGTGATTAACAATATTGTGTTAGTTTCAAGTGTGCAGCAAAGTGGTTCAGTTATACATGTGTCTGTTCTTTTTCAAATATTTTCCCATTTAGGTTGTTATATAACATTGAACAGAGTTCCTGTACTGTACTGTAAGTCCTTGTTTATTGTCCATTGTTAATACAGCAGTGTGTACATGTCAATCCCCACACTAAAAAAAAGAAAAAGTATCACTTGTTGGCAGTGATACTGTTGAAAGATCTTGAAATGGTTTCTGTGCTTTAGAAGTATTCATCCATTATCATAGTGCCTGAAATGTCAACAGTGGAGATGAATTTCTCTTGCACACCCGCATGGTTGAGATATAACTACTCAGCAATAGAAAGGAATCACTGTTAATACATTCAGCATCCTGGGTGGATCTCAAGAGCATTATGCCAGCTGAAAAAAGAAATCTCTGAAAAAAAGCATAATGTATGATTTTATGGATACAAATGTATGATTTTTTTTTATATTCTCAAAATGACGAAACTGTAGAGTTGGAATACAGGTTGGTGGATTCTAGGCAAAGGGAATACAGAAGGGGGTTGAATGCACCTCTAAAACGGTAGCATGAGAGAGATCTTTGTAGTGATGGAAGAGTTCTGTATCTTTATTTCAGTGGTAGTTACAAGTCAAAGTACTTGATAAAGTAAGACAGAACTCTACACACCATATCCATGATTAGGTTCCTTGTAATGTTGTACTGGGGTCACAAATATTGTATATTAACGCATATATATGGAATCTGGGAAAACAGTACTGATGAACCTGTTTGCTGGGCAGGAATAGAGTCATAGACATAGAGAACAGATTGTAGACACAGTGGGGAAAGGAGGGAGTGGGACCAATTGGGAGAGTAGCCGTGAAACATACACGTTACCGCATGTAAAATAGATAGCTACTGGGAAGTTGCTATATAGCACAGGGATCTCAGCTCAGTGCTCTGCGATGACCTAGAGAGATGGGATGGGATTGGGGGGAAGTTCAAAAAGGAGTGGACATACATATAGTTATGGCTGATTCACGTTGTATGGCAGAAACCAACACGACATTGTAAAGCAATTATCCTCCAATTACTTTAAAAAAAAAATGTAACCATTGGGGAAACTGAGTGAAGGGTACACTGGACCTCTCTGAATTATCTTTGCAACTTCTTATGAATCTGTAATTATTTCAAAATAAAAAGGGTTTTTTGTTTTCAAACAAAAGTGTATTTCTTTTCAGCTTAAAATTCTCTAAAAGGTCTGGGTAGCTCATTTAAATCTGCCTGCAATGTGGGAGACCCAAGTTTGATCCCTCGGTGGGGAAGATCCCCTGGAGAAGGGTATGGCAACCCACTCCAGTATTGCTGCCTGGAGAATCCCATGGACAGAGGAGCCTGGTCCATGAGTCACAAGGAGTTGGGCACAACTGAGCAACTGACACGCACACACAAAATGAAAATAGTGGAAGTAGCCGAGGAGAGGAATAGGTATAAAGGATTTACTCTGGAAAAATACTGAAGTGCTTCTGTACAATACAGGTATTTTATTTAATCTTAAATCTTGTGACTGTAAATATTATTAGTTTGGTTTGATAATAACTTTCCCCAAAGAGCAAAAGCCCATAAACAAGAGCAACTGTGATAGGAGGAGCCAGGGGGGAACAGGAAATTCAGCAAATTAGACCAGAGCCACCAGGGGCATCCATTAGAGTCTTAGAAGGAGCATGTCATGGTAATCCTAGAATAGAAAACTCTGACTTCAGAGTTTGTTGAGTGTCTCCTTTTGAATGTCATCCCCAGTCAGAGAGACTGATTTTGCATCAGCCATTCTGAAATGATGGACCTAGAAAGAAGACTATCTCCACTGTAGCCAGTCTTCTAGCTATCTACCCAGCAAGGCAGGCGAAGTTTGGGGTTTT
Source organism: Dama dama (assembly GCF_033118175.1). Lineage (NCBI taxonomy): Eukaryota > Metazoa > Chordata > Mammalia > Artiodactyla > Cervidae > Dama > Dama dama. Next base: position 28,643,214 of record NC_083704.1, on the reverse strand, counting down.
AATATCTGATCCCAGCATTATCTCCTCAGGGGTGGCCACTCTTGAATGAATGCATTTTCGAGCTTTATTTTCTACAGGATGATGAGGTCATAGTTAAAGACAATAGAAAAAGGTTAAAATAATATGAAATTCTGAACTTCTGAAAGGGCCAGCCTTAATAGTCCCTGTCAACTGGCAGTGATCCCAGTGGTGTTTCTGCAGATTTATAGACAAGACACACGTAATTATCCTTTCCTTTAATAACAGAGTGAAACATCACACCCATCTGTTTCCAAGGTGGGACGGCTACTGCACATTCCGTTAAACAGTTATCATTCTCACCAACTCCTAGGGCACAACTTCAGTTTTCAAGGGTTCTGTTGGCCACTTAAAATACCCTTGACATGTGACCAAGAGCCATTTAATTAAGTGAAAGCAAACAGTGGAGAATTACACAGAAGGTTTCTCTCAGCCGGATGCTTCTCCTAGGTAATGTAATATTAATATGTTAAAGATCATTGATAAATAATAAAAAGTCACACTGCCCACAGGGATGAGGTCCTGTAGTGTGACTTATTCCAACACTGGGAGTGCAGTGCCCCCTAGTAGTTCCTGTAAGAAACGTTGTCCTCAAAGTGCATTAGATTTAGCAAATGAGGAGCTCCCACAATTGGCACTACTCTCAAGCTCAAGTGGGTAATTTGACAATTGCTTTTATCTTTTCTGAACCATTAGGAACCCACTGAAGTTTCACATTGAATGTGCACTAATTTTTTCCAGTGCCAACAAAGGTTGGATTCTAACAATGCCCTAATGGGACCTTATCAATAACTCTTAAACATCTGATTCTCTGTGAATATCAAAATTTAACAGTCTCCTTTTGCTTTCCCTTCGAGCCTCTCCTGAGCTGACGGTTGAGATTTAGAATAAATATAGGGGACAGACACAGAAAGCATCACCCCACAAGCTTCAGGGCATCTCAGGGGTGAAAGATGGCCACAAAACAGCGGAGTGTTAAATCCGTTGATGGGTCAAGTATTCAAAAACAGACGAAGGTCTGACAATTTTGCCTGTGAAAACACTGCAGCTTATAGTGGCAACTGATAGATTTGTAGAGTTAGATAAAAACTAGAAGTAAATTTAAGCAAGTTGAATAAGCTAGGAGAACAGATATAAATTTATATTTCCTTTTTTTTTTTTTGTTAGTGAAAGCCATTCAAAGGCAGTGTTATCTCTAGGATATCCAAAAGATAATAGGCACATACATAGTATAGCACAAATGCTTTTGAAAGTGGACTGTGCATTTTCTGCCTTCTGTGTGGCCGATATCATGCTATTTCAAAGCCCGTAAAAGCAATATATAGTTTTTTGACAAATACACCCATGTGTTGTGCATGGTCTGATTTATGTAAACTCATTTCAGATGCAGTTGCAGAATTCCTCCTGAACAGATGAAAAATGTCTGCCTAAAGTGATAAAAATATGTGTGTGTAGAAAGATATAGTTTTAAGAAGGAATTTTTATATGTTAACAGATTTGTAACTCTATTTCACACAATACCCTTTAAAAAAAAGCTTCTAGAGACTTGTTTTTTTTTTTTTTTTTTCCACATTACTGTGTCAGTTCAGGTGTTTCCATAAGATGGAAGTGAGTCTATTCTACTATAAGAACCTTTGTGTGTTGAAAATTAGCATGTGTGGGAGTGGTGAATGGAGAAATGAGATCAATATAACAGATGCTTGCTTTGTCCATGCATTTCACTAGTTCCAGCAACCAAGAACAAAGCTCACTAACTCAGATCAACGCAAGGCTAGTCAAGGCAAATAGCATAGTGACTGTGTCTCATTTAGCCCATATTCTTCCTCTTGACTCAGTTTTGGCCATGTTTCAACATGACTGTGTTTAAGAGTGTGGCTCTCCTGAGCCTTTCTGCACTTTGTACTTGTTTTATAGATTACCATTCTCAGCTCTTCTCTTTCCCGGCTTCCTTGTTTCACCAAACTGTCTTCATATATACACACACACTGAAGTCCTATTTTGTTTTGTTTTGTTTTTGTAGTGTTTATCCATTAGGAATTTAAGCTATCTTTTTAATCATGCTGATATATTTACTAGAATGATTATTGTTTTTGTTAGTATTCTTGTTACATAAATATCGAGTAGATGTGTCCTGACCTTATATTTCTCAGAACCCTATAATTTTCATTATGCAATTTTGAAGATCATACAGGGAATGCATTTATCTCATTATAAGCACAAGCATTTGTACTTGCAGTCTCTTTATTAATTGCATTTATCATTATGGAATTACTCTTTGAATTATAGACTTCCCTCATGAATCCAAGGCATACCGACTGAGGTAGCAGTTGCCTACTAGATTCATTTATTTAGTTTAACCTTCACTGAGTAAAGCCAACCCCGTGTGTACATTACAACACCCCATTAAAAAGTAACCTTCCCATCTTTCTTTCTTTGTATACACTGAAAATATTTTCATAACAGAAGCACTTAATGAAGGTTTAACTTGCTTCTGCTGAAACCTTCTATTTTTTTAATCACTAACATATGGTTTGTGTACATTTAAAAAAGGATCCCCATCCTCCCCACCCACATACATACATACTCATTCCCTGTACTCTTGTAAGTAATTTGTGGCTAGTATTTGTGTTTAAATTTCACATTCAGCATAGTATGAAATTGTAAATTCCATCAAGTCAAGCTACAGTGAGTCAGGGATTTTTAATATGATAACAGCTTACAACAGACCCTAAAACATTAGCATAATTAATGCACAAGGAAATGAAAAATTTTCAGAAAGGCTTCTTTCATATTTTTTTAAGGATACAGAGGAATATCTTTTGTTTTAAGAAAGAAATTATTTAATGTTATTTCCATGTAACTACATATTTGGTGTCAACTTGAATGATTTTCTTAGAATATTGGTAGCAAGCATGGAATAGAGTTTTCTAAGAGCAAGTCACAATTTATCCTGCAAGAACCATGCATTGCATTAGGCAGTGATAGTGGAAAGCTGATCTAAGTCATTATTTTTAAGGAGGCGCTCACAGAGGGTGATGCTGTAGACATTTCAGCACATCCTCTTAGGGAGACCTGCTCAGAGTGCTGAGAGAACAAAGGCAGTAACTGTCAAGGAAGGGGTGGTTTCACTACACAATCAGAAAAGTGCCTTATGGGCTTTTTTTTCGTCTTTCCCTTTTGCTTCTGTAAAACTTAAAAAATTTTCTTCATCTGAACATAGAGTAGTTTTCATAAAGAATCCCTCACTATGTATAGTGTTGGAATAGCGTATATTTTGATCTTCCTGTTGGAGTTTTCCAAATTCATCAAGCTGTATACTTTCAATGGGTACATTTTACTGTATACAAACTATAGCTCAACTTTTCATAAATCCATCAAAACTTCCAGTGTTACTCCTGTACTTAAGAGAAAAAAAATGCAGCTTCTTCCCTTTGATATAAGTGCATTGCAGAAAGAAAAACTATAATGAATGATCAAGTGGATTTTTTCTCCCATAATAATTATTTCATTTCTGTATTCTCTTCCAGCTGTAGGTCCAGATTTTTCAAGAACCCTCTTAAAAAGGGTAACTCTTGTCAAAGTGGGAGGTGAAGTTGTCATTGAGTGTAAGCCAAAGGCTTCTCCGAAACCTATCTACACCTGGAAGAAAGGAAGGGACGTATTAAAAGAAAATGAAAGGTATTATCTTGAAATACTTTAAGTATGTGGTTAACCCATAATAATTTATAGGTCTGTTGTTAATAGTCCTAGAGGGAAGAATTTATGATCAGCTCTTCATGAACTAAATGCTAATCAAAGATCTGAAGCTTTGGAAAAGAGTGGTAAATGAGCAGGTCTTCATAATCCTTCTTGATATTAAGATTCTAGAAAGCCTTTCTTGCACAGGTAGATCGCATGATCCCTGCTGAAGGGTGTTGGAGCTGCCCAAAGATGTGCAACTGGAAATATCTTTTTTAATTTTAGGTTAAAATTTATTTGTAGGCTTGCCCATCTTTCTCCATTCTATTAATACCTCCTTTTTTTCCCCATATTCAAGTAATTCCAGTTCTTTTTTTGCTATGGCAACCCGTCAAATATTTGGCAGTGTCTAATATGTCTCTTGTTAATCTCTCCCTTTTTTTCAAACTGTCTCTAATTCCAGAACTCATTTTCAAATAACATGGCTTTTATTATTTTAATCATGTCTTTTTGAGAACTCTATTTCAAACTTATTTTTGAAAAGTTTTTTTTTCTTTCTGATATCTAAACTCTTCAAATGTGTGTTTCTTATTATACATGAATTATGTTTATAATGCATGTTCTTTTATGCAGTGTAATTATATGGGTTGTTTGGGGGTTTAGGTCATATTGTGACAAATGGCAGCTATCTCTTAAGACCTTTTCTTGGCTGTCACCGCTATAAAATATCTCCCACCCCTTTCTGTAATCTACTCAGATATGTTGGAAAATGGTGATTGTGCATGAATCCGTCATGCATAAGATAACATTTACCAGCTGTATACATAATGATTTTAATTGATGCTAAAGGTCAAGTACTCCACGATGTCATGGGGAAGCCTGTAAAAATGTGTGTGTATCGCCTTTAACACCTGTACACCTTTGGATTTATATATGCAAAGTAGATCATCACACTGATGATGTTGTCCTTATTAATGATTTTTGCAAACAAACCCGATACGGTTTATAGAGGGTGTATTCATACATAGTAAATGCATAATATGCGTCTCTTTCTGATTTCTGTTATATCAAGAAAGTGGTATAGTTTACTGATTACTGGCCTGACATTCAAATCTGGAGCCAAAGTTGGAACTTGAGAGCACAGTTTCTTATTTTGTGTACCACATACATTATTAGATTAAGGCTACATTTTAAAAGTTTTAATACAACATTGCTATGAAGAAAAATATTTTTAAGTAATATGAAAAATAGATATATGAATGAGTGAGGTTTGAGTAACATGGAAGATCAATCCAGGAGAGGTTAATAAAATTTGCTGCTGTCACAAGCAACCTACAGTGTCTTAAAACAAAAGGACATTTCTCATCCACACTGCATGCCCACCAGAGGTCTGCTGGGGGCTTTGCTGCTCTCTAAAGCCTAGGCTGGTAGAATAACACCCTCTGGAACATTTAAATTGCAGAAGGAAAAGAAGGTGCTGAACTTGTGAAGTGAAGCACTTCTTTTTTGCTCATGTTTTGGTGGCCAAAAGAAGTCACATGGCTCTTCCCAAATTCAGCCCAACAGGGAAATTCAGTCTTTCTGTGTGCCTAGAAGAAAAAGGACAGCCTAACTTTTTGAACAGTATTAATGACCACTCAACATGACTATAATTTAATCATTGCTATAGGTTGTTTAAATTAACTTTGGGAAAATGATATACCAAGAATTACTTTTAATAAGTAAATTTGACTTCTTATACCATTTGACTTACCACAAAGCTTATCTCTCCCCAATTTTTTAAATTTTTTCTTCTGATTTGATTGATAGGGTTCAGATATAGCCTCAATATTGCTATGGCACTAAGGGTATCTTTAAAGCAAGGAAACTCCCCATCATTACTCAGGTCCTGGTCTTTATCACCTCCACCTCCACCATCACCAGGCATGACCCAGACTGTCAGTGTTAGCACTTTTTATCCCCGTAGATGCTGTGTCCTCACTGTTCTCTTTCTTGGTTCTACCTCACTCACAGTGTGTTAAACAGATAGATTGATTTTCATCATGAAAATGAATTTAAAAGCTGATCAGGTATAATATATATATATATATTTTTTTTTTTAACAAAGCATGTATTTGTTTTTTACTTAACTAATTTATTTGGCTGTGCCCAGTCTTAGTTGGAGCACAAGGGATCTTTAATCTGTGTTGCGCATGCGGGATCTTTCAGTTGAAGCATGCAAGTTCTTAGTTGTGGCAAGTGGGATTTGTTTCCCTGACCAGGGATTGAACCCAGGCCCCCTGCATTGGGAGCTTGGAGTTTTAGCCACTGGACCACCAGGGAAATCCCTGGCTAGGTATAATTTAAAGGTGAATGTAGGGACTTAAGTGTGTGTCCCATCCATGGGAGACACTTTCCACTCAATTCTAGCATCTTATTGCCATCAAATGGAAATACAGGTCCAGTGCCTCCCCACCTTCTCATTTTTCAAGGGAAACTAGAAATATGGAATTTAAGTTGAGCTATCTTAAGTTTTAAATGTCACTAATTTTTTTTTAAAAGTTTTAATGTTAGAACAGTATGGGCAAAACATCCATGGACCAAGTTTACTCCATGGCCTACTGGAGTATGAGAAAGATAAACTCAATTGGACCTCCTGTAATTTCTGAAAAGGGTAAAAAATAAGGAAGCTATTACTGATATTTCCTTGTTGACAAAGAAGAAATTCTGCCATTTTCCTCTATGTCTTTTTGATAAAAGAGAAACATAAGTAAGTGAATAAATGTACAAAAGTGATCATATATAGGATTCATAAGTGAAAAGTTTAGAATTCCTATTTTAGAAAAGGATTGACATTACTAGAACAACACAAAAGGAAAAATTTTTGTTGAGTATGTACAGTGTTGAGTAATAGTTTCCAATATACGGACTTGTAATTTTCTTTTGAGATGTGGAATCCTAAGAATCAAAAGGCAAGCTGTTAACATTTGAATGATTTTTTAAAAAAATTTTATTGAAGTATTGGTGGTTTACAATATAACGTAACATGTTTGGTCACTCAGTCATACCCAACTCTTTGTGACCCCATGGGCTGTAGCCCGCCAAGCTCCTCTGTCTATGGGATTATCCAGGCAAGAATGTTGAACTGAGTAGCCTTTCCCTTGTCTTACAATGTTGCATTTATTTCTTCTCTATAGCAAAGTGATTTAGTTATACATACTCGTTTTCATATTCTTTTCCATTACAGCTTATCACAGGATATTATGGTTTATCACAGAATATAATTCCCTGTGCTATGCAGTAGGACCTTGTGTTTTATCTATCCTATATGTAATAGTTTATCTCTGCTAATCCCAAACCCCCATTCCTTCCGTTGGCTGCCCACTCTCCCCCTTAGCAACTGTAAGTGTGTTCTCTGTGAGTTTGCTTTTATTTCACAGATATGTTGAGGTATCAGATTTTAGATTCTACATATAAGTGATACCATGTTGTATCTGTCTTTCTCTTTCTGACTTACTTCACTTAGTATGATCATCTCTAGGTTCATCCATGTTGCTGCAAATGGCATTGTTTCATTCTTTTTGATGGTTGAGTAATATTCCATTGTGTGTGTGTGTGGGTGTATGTGTGTGTGTACCACATGTTTTGTTTTTTTTTAATATTTTATTTATTTATTTGACCAAGCTGGATCTTAGTTGTGGCATGTGGGATCTTCGATCTTCTGTGGTGGTGTGCACATTTTTTTTAGTTGCGGCATGCTAACTCTTAGTTGCAGCATATGTGATCTAGTTAGCTGGCCAGGGATTGAATCCAGGCTCCCTGCATTGGGAATGTAAAGACTTAGCCACCAGACCACCGGGGAAGTTCCCATATCATGTCTTCTTTTTACATTCTTCTGTCAATGAACACAGGTTGTTTCCATTACCTGGTTGTGGTAAGTAGTGCTACTAGTGAACATAGGGGTGCATGTATCTTTTTGAATTACAGTTTTGTCTGGGTATATGCCCAAGGGTTGAATTGCTGGAATATACCAAAGTCTATTTTCAGTTTTTTTTGAGGACCCTCCATACCGTTTTCTATAGTGGCTGCCCCAATTTATATTCTCACCAACAGAGTAGGAGGGCTGCCTTTTCTCCACACCCTCTCCAAAATTTGTTATCTGTAGACTTTTGAATGATGGCCTTTAACATTTGAATAAAAGATAATTAATCTCAATTACAGAGTATTGCTATAAACCAAGTTTCAGTGGAACAGAATTTATGATCAAGCACCACTTTTTATTAATGTTCTCCCTAGAGCTTATGGTTTGACTTAGCCAAACACTGCTTAAGTGATTTTTTATTTCAAATTTAGCTAATCAGCTGCCTGCAAATGAGATTACAGTAAAAGTATAAGAAGCAACATTTTTAAATGTTTACATTTTGATCTTATTCACATTGTGGTGTTATAGCTACCTCAATGGGTATGAATTCAGAAATACTAGTTTAATGTTAACATGTGAACAATTTTTAAAATACTTTTGTATGTGCTTATTTTGGTTTTTAAAGGGTTTAGGAATTTAAATCATATTTACACTGACCTTATATATATATATTAAACCAGTCATCTAAATGAAAGATTTAATCTTCAATTTTTATAACTTCACTATTGTGTAGGCAGCATATCCATAAGCATGAATTTTTTTTGTTTGTTTTCTTGTATATTTATCCAGCTATCAGAGTATAGGCAATATCAGGCCTTTAAAGTAGAGATGGTTTGTCACAAAGACCCAAGTACTTCAGTTCTCAGGAGAGGCCTCTACTCATCACCAAAGCAGTGGAATTATTTGGATTCATTGAGCAATTAAGCCATGTAACTGAAAAAGGTGTAATTTTGTTTACTGTTAGTTTCTGGACAGAAGGCATTTGAGGCAGATGAGATTGATCTATTACAAACAAAAACATCAGAATTTAGAATGACAGAATCGTTAATAAAAACCTAGGCACCTAGAATCATAAGGAGACATGAAACCAACTCACATGGACTCTTTTGGTTACAAGTGACAGAAACCCAACTCAGAACTGGCTTCAGTACCAAAAGCAGTGTATTGGCTCCGCTCCTGAGAACACCAGGGCCGGCTGTGGCTTGAGGTGTGCCTGGGTTCAGCAGCTGACACAGTGATGCCGGGACTGGCTGGCTTCCTCTCTCACTGGTGTCTTCCTCTGGTCTGGCTCCAGTTTCTGATAGGCTCTCCTCTCCTGTTGGCAGGATGGCTGCTGGTAGCACCATGCTTTCCCTCTTTTCTAACTTCTCACAGTTGCAGAATAGATGCTTATGGCATGGGATAAACCTGCCTTGGTCAGTGAGTTTCCCTGAACCAGTAACATTCAAGGGGATGTGATGCACTGATCAGAAGGACATGGTCATATGCCATCCTAAGAGGCACTTGAGAAAGCTCCACCTAAGACCTTGAGGACTGAGAATGTGACAGGGGTTTCCTCAAAGAAACAACATAGGGTCCTACAACCAGAAGAAGAGTAAGTGCACAGGCAACAGTGTCCTAGATAGGCAACAGTGTCCAATTCCTACCCTATTCATGGAACTCGGCTTCCATTCCCAGATAGGGAACCCCACAATGGGTGGACCTTCCCCATCCCTGGTTATGTCTAACATGAGGACCTGACTAATTTTTAGAGTATTTCCTCATAACCAATATCCTTGTAATTTCCACTCATTGTTTCTTGCTTTGCTTTCTGAAGTTATATTAAGAAAAAATCTAAAAAAAAAAAAAAAAAAAGAAAAAATCTAATTCTCTTCCACCATGCCTCTTCCCTTTATATACCGATACGCTATTCTCAAGTCGCCTTTCAATTATTTTCGAAGTCCAAATCCTGATGTTCTTCATGTCGTGTTATTTGACATCCTCTTACTGTCCTAAACGTTTCTTTCAATGTCTTTCTGAAAGCCAGAATTAAATCTGCCATTCAGAATTAAAACAATATTAATAAGGGAATAAGTATCTTGAACTCTGTAGCAAAGATTGATGATTATTATTACACTGTGTCCCTAAAGAGAAAAAAGCATCTTCAGCTAGCTTAGATTAGTAAGGCAAGGAAGGAAAAAGTGTACATCATAGAAAAACCACTCCCTCCCAATGATTATTTTAAACAATTAACTTAGTGCTTAAAGGGGTAAATCTAGTTATCTGGAAAATTCACTTAGAGAAAATATTTTATTTCTCATTAAAGCTGAAGAAATTAGTGAAATGTTACTTTAGTTAACCATGTGTAAATAAAGACTTCTTATTCTTACTCATGTTTAAGAATGTCTCTCCTTCCTTTTAAATGTTAGGCTAATACCTTATGTCAAGCTAATGGATAATAATTAAGTATAGATATATCACTGAATGTTTCTGGAAAGAATCTGAAACTTACAGCCTGCCTCTCACAGGCATGGTTTCAGAGCAGCAGCAGAACTATTCTGCGAAACTAGCCGACATAGATTTCGATCAATGAACAAAGCGTTCATTCTGTGCTTGCCATATGTTGAGCCCTTTGCCTGGCACTGACTAGAGAGATAAGGAGGAGACATAAACCCAGCCCTCAAGATGCTCTTAGATTAGTTGCACGGGCCCAGCAGCAAAATAACAATATGTTTTTCAATCATAGATGATACAGTTAGAAGGAACATTGGAAAATGTAGGCCAACAATAGATTGTGGAAGCCTTGAATTTGATGTCTGTAGAGTTCAGACTTGAACTCCCAGAGAAAATTGTAGGATTTTATGCAAGAGAGTGTACCGTCATATGCGTGCTGCAGAAGGATTGCTCTGCTTGCAACATGGACAGAGAATCAGAGTAGAACAAGATTAGAAACACAGAGAGACCAGTTGCAGGCAGGATGCTAAAATGAAAACCAAAAGGACTTCAGTGTCAGTCTCCTGATAGTATAGGAGGGAAGACAGATTATTTTTTTAAACTTAAATGACCTATTAAGCAGAGATATTTTAAAAAGAAGGAAGGAAAAAAAGAAAGTGACTTCTAAGATTCTAACTTGAGCAGCTGGTAGGTGGCAGAGCTATTGACCACAGTACTGAGAAGAGAGAACTAAGTTAGAGAGGGGAAGATAAAGAAATGAGTATTAACGTGTGAAATCTGAGGTGCCTTCAAGTGGTGACGTCACATTCAGATTGGAATCCCATTCAATATCACTTTCTCAGCAAAAATTTTTCCCTCAAACCTATTTCAAATTGTAAACACCGCCACCATCCCCTTCTCATGCTTTATAATTTTCATAGTTCTTACTACCTTCTAACATGCTGCATATTTGCCTTTTTTCCGTTATCTGTCTTCCCCCCTCTCCATTTAATCATAATGTAAATTTCGTGAAGACAGAGACTGGAAAGTGTGTGTGTGTGTGTGTGTGTGTGTGTGTGTGTGTGTGTGTATCTTAAACAATAAAAATTTAGCACCTTGTAGCCCTGGAGGTCATAAGTCAGAAATTATTCTCGAGTTAAAATAACACATTTCTTTCAATGTCTTTCTGAAAGCCAAAATTAAAGCTGCCATTTGGAATTAAAATAGTATTGATAAAGAAATAAATAGTCTTAATTATATCCTTAAGTAATTCATTCCTTCTGGAGGTTCTAGGGGAGAATCACTGTCTCGCTTTCTGGAAATCACCTGCATTCCTTGGCTCATAGCCCCCTCCTCCATCGTTGGAGCTAGCAAAGCAAGTCCAGTCCAGTAGGGTCCCTGCATCAGATCAGTTCACCCTCCTCTTCTACTTTGAGGTTACTTCATGGTTACAAGGGGCCCTTTGTGCTTTGTCTCTTTCTGTAATGCTAGCCCCTAGGATGGTGCCTGGTACAGACTAAGTGTTCAGTGAATGAGAATGTCCAACCGGAAATGTGGGTCTGAGTTCGGGAGAGTAAAGACAGAGACCCAGATGTCACCGGTTGATAAGAAGCTGTGGAGTGGATAAGCACACCCAGAGAGTTGTGTAGAATGAGAACACCTGTGAATCAAAGAAAGGAACCTTGAGAAATGGCCACATGCAAAAAGTGGGTGGAAGCAGAGCCCACTGGGAGGGGGATTCAGAGATGTGGGAGAACCTAGGAAACAGAAACCAAGGGAGTAGAAAGGGTCAAGAAGGAGCAAGTGCTTGCTGCTTCCAAGAGATGACAAAATAATGACTCAAAGATGACCACTGCATTGAGGAACCTTAACATCACCTCAGGGGAGCACTGTGAGGCCACTGTGGACATGTTTCAAAGACACAATAAAATGGTACAGTTGTCCATATTCTTAGGCACTTCTTCCCGGACTGAAATACATGTTTAGGTTTGTCTGATGCCCATAGTATAATCAGATCAAGTCTAACATTCTGTGAGACTGTTCATACCAAAGAGGAATAAAATTCCTGTGTCTTGACTAAACAACCCACAGTCTTCTGCCACAGTGGAATTAGATCATGGCTCTACTAATTTGCCTCTCCTCCCAGAAGTCTTTGAAAGAGTTGAAATTCACATAATACGTGGAAGAAACTCTACGCACAGGGCAGCCAAACTCTACGTTGCATATAAGGTGTGAAAGCCTGGTCTAAAGATACTGGCAATCTGGGGGGCAGAGCACATGTGATGGCAGGTATTTGCCCAGAAGGTTGATCGAATCCTTGTGTGGAAAAGAAAGTTTATTGCTTCAGGCATTCTGTTTCCCTTCTGGAGGCAGTGTCTATATATGTGCTCTTAATGAGAAACCCGCCCTCAGGATATCTCTTACAGTTGCTGCAGAGCCGTATAGCTCTGTTATTAGGAATTCTGCCCTGGGGAACAATTATGTTATTGCAATAATTAGAGGCAGTTCATCTCCATAATAATGGAAATCCTGCCTTGGAGGCAAAACAACATCAAAGCAACTCGAGCATCATTGCTCTAGATAGAATCTGTTGCCCCGCTTATTGGTAATACTATTTCATTTTAATTTTGCATGTATAGTCATGGAAATAGACTGAGCTTATCTTGCTCTCCAATTCAGACCTGGAACTTTTCTCCCTTTCCTTCTGTTTGTCTCTCCTAGAGCCATGCATAAAATAGTTAAGACTTTGAGCTCCCCTGAAGAGTCGTTGCAGAAGAGTTTAGAGACATTTGTTTTTTAAATGTGTGTAATGGTACACAGACCCTGTCCTGTGGAGACTCCGTAAATTTAGCTCTCAGTCACCAGTCTTTTCTGCCTCAGTATAGTTAGGTCTTGTTGTGTTACGATCAGGAATTAAAGTGATGTCCAGATTCAGGCAACCACCTGTTCTATTCATGTGCTCATGGTTATTGGTTATGCCTAAGGATATGCTGGCAAGAGAACTGAATTTTTATATGGAAGTATTTAAAATTAGGTTCTCAACCTAAAGACAACACCGGATGATAAAATCCTTCCAGGTTTCTTCCGCATTCATTCTTTCTTTGTCAGTCAGTCCGCTGCCCCTGTCCTACTTTCTGCCCTCATTATCTTGTGTATGGACTTTGCAACTGTTCAGCTAACCTCTTAACTGGTTTGTTTGGAACCAGCCTGTACTCAAATCTTTCATAAGATGAAACTTCCCATATCACAACCCTGGTTAATTAAATTCAATAAACATTTGTCACACACTTTCTTTGTACAGATTCATTTGAACTTTTGAACAACCTATATATGTATAAAACAACATATGGATATATATTTCCCAGGTGGCGCTAGTGGTAAAGAATCTGCCTTCAATGCAGGAGACCCTGGTTCAGTCCCTGAGTCTGGAAGATGCCCTGGAGGAGGAAATGACAACCCACTCCAGTATTCTTGCCTGTAGAATCCCATGGATAGAAGAGCCTAGTGGGCTCCAGTCCATAGGGGTCACAAAGAGTAGGACACGTCTGAGCATCTGAGCCACATGAACAACCTAATTTAAATCTGAGTTCTACAGGTGCCATTTAAAAAGGGACAGAATTTCTACAGTGGTTTAAAGGAAAGAGACTATTCATCTTTTAAAGGTTTGATTTTTTAACAGTATATAAAATATCATTCTGTAGTCTCAACACACGTATATATGTCCATATTTTGATAGACATGCAAATAATAAGCCTGGGAGAATCACCACTAAAATGTTAACAGTGATTTCCCTAGAAGTTGGGACTGTGGATTTCTTTCTTTCTCCTTCCTATTTTCCTTCCTTCCTCCCCTCCCTCCCTTCTTCCTTCCTTGTCTCCTTCCCTCCTTCCTCCCCTCCCTCCCTTCCTTATAAATTTTGTGTTTGTGAGTTTGATTATTTTATTAATGTTTATTTCCCATAATAGTCTGAAATGCCCATGAGTAAAGATGCCATGTATGTTTGAGCACAAGTGTCCCTGACTCCTGGTAGACCCCAAATTTGGGTATGCAGACTGCTGCTGAGCTGACTGCATTAGGATCAACAGAGCTACATTTAAAAATACAGAATCCCACTCTATCCCCAAAGATTCTTTCTAGGGAATTCTGAGATGAGACGCAGGAGTCTGAATTTGTTTTGAAGTCTCGCAGGTGATTTTAATGCAAAGTCAGGTGAGACACTGTATTAGTGGTTTCCCATTAGCCTCAGAGCAGACAGCCCATCACATAACAGCAAGACCAGACACTGGTCAGGTTCCTGCCGTCCTGTCCCCACTGTTCTTTCTTACTCTTCCCTCAACCTGACTTCTTGAGCTGTGTGGACCTCCTGTCAGTTCCTCAAATGCCCTTATTCTTCCTGATACAAAACTTTTCAGCATGCTGTTCTTTCTCCCCCAAACTCTCTTACCCAGGGCTTGACAACCTACAGCCCCTCAGCCACATCCAGCCAGCCCTCCATGTGTTTGAACACCCTGCAAGCTTGAGAATCACTTTACATTTTGAAATGGCAAGACAAAAATAAAAAAGGAAATGCATTTTACGACACATCAAGTTTAGATGAAATTCAAATTTCAGTGTCTACAAATAAAGTTTTATTGGACACAGCCCCATACTATTCTTGAACAAATTGTCTAGGCTGCTTTTGTGCTCCAGTGGGACAGGGTTGAGTAGTTGCAACAGAAACCACCTGGCCTGCAAAGCCTTGAATATTTACAATCTGACTCTTTGTAGGGGGAAAAAAAAAAAATCTGTGCCTCCATCCATCTCACAGCATGTTTTTGGCTCCTCTGTCCATGGAATTCTCCAGGCAAGAATACTGGAGTGGGTTGCCATTCCCTTCTCCAGGGGACCTTCCAGACCCAGGCATTGAACCCTGCATTGCAGGTGGACTCTTTAACATCTAAGTCACCAGGGAAAATGGTCACTTCTACGGAGTCCATGAAATGCAAATTGAAGAGGAAATAAATTAGGTTGGAAGTCTGAATGCTGTCCCTTCTGTTTCAGTGGCTCCCAAATTTCACTCAAGGGAACTTCTTTTCAGGCCCCCAAAGCTTTGTACTCCCTGGAGAAATCAGCGAGGGGAGCTTTCAAGGTGAAGACACAAAAGATGAGGGGCAATGAGAGTGAAGAGTATATATCTGATGCTCTTCCCCAGATTTCTAGAAAACAAGGAAAAGAATGAAGCAATGGGAGCTCTTCATCCCAGGTTGAGGATCTGTGGTTTTATACTGACTGTGGTTTTGCAAAGGGCTTTTTATTTTAACTTGGTGATTATAAAAATGACTTTTACAATAATAAATGGCCTTGTGCAGTTGAAAGAGGAGAGAGAAGATAGAAATCCCAAGACTCACTTCCTAAGTTTTCTAAAATTCAGCTATTATGACAGTATATACACACATGAAACAACTTGGAAACCACCAGTGAAGTACAAATTAACGTAACATCTTCCAAACAGAGTTAGGTGTCAGTGCTTAGGGAATACACAGAGGAGAGACTCTTAGAGTCAGGCAGGGTCTGCCAGAATTGGCTTCCAACAGGAAGTGAGTTTAAGCAGTTGTGAAAGAAAGTGGTCCACACAGGGCTGCAGAGGGGGAAGCAGGAGGTCTCTGTGGGGGGGCTCGTGTCTGATCAAGATGAAGGGACAGACATGAGCAAGTCAAGAGGGATCCAGCCAAGTGGGAAACTGGGTGTCAGTCGAGTGTAGATAGAAGAAATGGAAGAATAATTGGTAGGGAAATGCTTCAGACTTTCGAACAAGAGATGATTAACACTTTGAAATAATGTTGACAGATATAAAATAATAGTGACAGAAATGCTGTGAGTCAGCTTGGCTCTGAAGAAGCTCTGAAATCTCTAGTTATTAAGTTGAAATGAGACTTTGATCTCCCTTTATGTCACTAACACCTTCATGAATAAACCTTGAGCTTTGGGAATTGCTGGGGATTCAGGATACTGATTACCTTGGCTCTTTTCCTTTATTTCCTGGTTCTCTTGTGGCCATCACTTCTCTCCCGTTTTTGAATAATAATATTACTTAGCTAGTTTTCCGTCTTTACTGTGCCCTCTGCAAAACACTTTATATATGTTTTCTTTTAGTCTTCATAAAAACATTACGAGATCAGCCCTATTATGAACCCCATTCTTGGATAAGGAAACATGAGCTCAGAGAGGGTATTCACCCTACCTGAGGTTGCAGAATTTGGTAATATTAGGGCTGGTGTTCAAGTCCATGTCTCACTTATTCCAGAAACTCTGTCTGTACCAGCTTTGCCTGAGGAAGGAGTGAGCGTGAGGTGCTTCTCTCTTCTTTAAGAGAGCACGGAGTCTCATGGTAAGTCAATACGTGAAAGTGTTAGTCACTCAGTCGTGTCCAACTCTTTGCAACCCCATGGACTCCTCTGCCCATGGGGTTTTTCCAGGCAAGAATACTGGAGTGGGTTGCCATTTCCTTCTCCAGGGGATCTTCCCAACCCAGGGATCAAACCCAGGTCTCCCACATTGCAGGCAGATTCTTTACTATCTGAGCCACCAGGGAAGCTCAAGTCAATCATTAGTAAAATTAAAACTCTGCTTTCATTACCTCCCTTTTCAAACTGGAATACTGCTGACATCTTTAATACGGATAAGTTGGCCAGAATCAGCCTTTACTGTTAACTCATTTCATATTTTCAGTAATAAATTGGCAGCCTTCAGATCCATGGTTTTCTAGTTTCCTGGGGAAAGGAGGCATAATGGTCTGATTTCAGGGCTGGGTTAAAACCATCTAAGCCCCTTGGAGAAGAGGTAAATTAAGTCCTTGAACTACCTCAGCAGTGCCTTTGTTCAGAGAAAATAGCTCTGCATCATCAAATGGATTTAAGTGATCATGGAAACATTCAAACCAAAGTGGCATGTAATTAAGAGCAATTAGAACTGAAGTGATGTGACTGGATATTAAAACCAGAAAGGCAATGTTTGTGCCTTCCCAGTAGAGACAAGGCAGATAAATGTGGGTTCCTCCTGACTTTGTCATCTCTAGAAATAGAATCTGCTAGACTGTGCGGATGCTATGTAAATATTGAAGGTCTAGTATCATGTACTATGTTTGACCCTCTATTTCTGTTGTGGAGTTTTATCCTCATATTTCAGTTACAGATATGCCAGAGTTAATTAGATCTCTACTAGTAAATATCCATCATGGTGTTTCTAAATCCCTTTTGCCAAATGATCTAATTAGAGCAACACTTGGCTCTGTGTATAATTACAACATATGGCACCTAGAGGGTACATATAGTAGAATTATAGGTTGCCTGATGAGAAATCCAGGTGGTGGATAAAAGACTCTATTAAACAAAGTTGCTGTGTGTGTGCATGTGTGTCTGTGTTGTAATGTATACAATCCCTCCACCTCTCCCCAGAATAATAAATATGTTGTAATTCAACTATCCTGCCCACATGAGACATAATTATATCCTATTCAGGAGTTTTAAATTTTTATGTAAAACAAATCATTGATAGTATTATCATAAATTATTTAACCCTCCATACCTCTAAAAATTACTATATGTATTAGCTCAGCAATGCTAGAAGCAGCTCTATGTAAGAGGAGATATTTGATGGGATGTGTTCTTCCATCCAGGCAGGATAACCTGCTCAAATGGCTGCAAAATACGTAACAAAAATAGTACTGAATCCTTTGACCAATGATAAAAAGGGATTTTTAATATCTGCTTATTATCACTGCAAGTAGACTAACTGCTTGGGTAGATGGTGAGTTATTGTATTATTGTGTTGAATTTGAAAGGCTTCACATGCAGAAGTGTCCTGGACCCCATTTGGATGGGCTCCTAAGAGTTGGTGGGGCACATCTTTTCCTGGACCACATTCACTGATGTCATGTTGATGACATTGATCATGGTGGGGGTATTTACACCATGGAAAGTAGTATACATCGAGACATTCTTTTCCATAGAGGGCCAATTGTTAAACACTTATCAACATGTCATTACTTGCTGGGACATAACACAGTTCAGAGTTGGCAATGCTAGTTTGGGGTTCATGGGAGAGATTAAGAAATCATCTTCTTTGAAGTGATAAGAGTGAGTAAGTTTCATTGAGAAAAAAAAAATGAGAAAACAAAAGAGATCAGATCTGGATAGATTGTTCTGAACTGTGGCAAGTGTGTGAAAGAGAAAACAAAAATCATCAGAAAGCTAAGAGGAGAATCAGGAAACTGGGGTGTTGGTAAGAAAGTATGGGTGTTGTAAATGACAGCATTTGACGTTGTCAGGTATTACTGAGAGGTTTTAAAGCATGAGGACCTCCCTAACATAGCGCACTGGGAACTCTGCTCAATGTTATGTTGGAGCCTGGATGGGAAGGGAGTTTGGGGGAGAATGGATACATGTATATATCTGGCCAAGCTCCTTTGCTGTCTGCCAGAGACTGTCACAACATTGTTAATGGGTTATACTCCAATATAAAATAAAAAGTTAAAAAAAGAAGGAAGACCTCAAACTATATTTTGAGAGGAGATAATGAAGTCAAAAGTAACCTTGAAACAAACACTTTCAATAAAGGTTCTACTGGCTGGCTCTGCAGTTGGATGTAGAAACTGATTTTTGCAGGTGTCAAATAGTGAAAAGAGGAATATCAGATATACTGGAGAGGAGTGCCTTGTTTGTGGCAAGAATCTTATTAGGATGGAGGACACTGGGACATATTTATAGCCTGAGGGGCTCACACAAAGGTAGAGAAGGAGTTAACAGTGTAAGAGAGGGATATATTCTCAAGGAGACAGGAGGGTATTGGACCTGAAATCAATTACTCTGGGAAAGAAGGATGTACCTGTCTTCTCTGACTTTGGGGAGAAAGAGAGGGTGGGTGAGGGCACAGAGAAGGAAGTATAAAGAGGGAGTTGAGGAATTCCATATAATATGGCCTTGACCATGATCTTGATAAAATGAGAGTCAGAGTCATCTGTGAAAGCGTGAGCATGGTGGGAGGCGGGGATTGTATGCTTGAGAAAAAAGATGCCTGAACTGTCACCTATGGTCAATGTGACAGAAATTAGATAAGATTTGGATTGCGCTTTTGATATTTTTCAGTTGCTTCTGCACACATTGACTTTCCCATGTATTGATTTGCTCTAAAGGGTTTTATTCCAAAAGAGGTAGTTTGTTCCAAAGGATGCATAAAATTGTTTCAGAAAAAATGAAACTGCCTGCTCTTAACACCAAAAAAAATGTTTTTTAGGTGAATTCAATATGTTCTGACTCAGAAGAAAAAACAACACACTTTAAAATGATTATTCCCCCTTGTCATTTTCTCAAGGACTCACACACCTTCACTCACCCCTGCTCTTTCCTTCATCATCACACTCTCCCTCCTCTTTCACTTTCTGTTGGATCTTTCTGGTCAGTGCATCTTCATCTTTCTCATCCACTTTGCGCTCCCCTGCTTCCACCCTGTCCCAAGATAATCCCACCTCCTCCCATGGCTTTAAACTCACCATCTGTACTAAGAACTCCCAAATGTACATCTTCGGTGCAGGACTGAACGATTTGAGCTCAACATGCGTCAAACAGAACTCATTCCAGCCACCAACATGCACCCTAAGACCTGTTCTCCTACTTGCACCATCTACCTCTGGTCACTCCAGTCAGAAATCTAGAAATCATCTCTGATTTCCCTCTTCCAACATCACATGCATCCAGTGTATTACTACATGTTGGTGATTCTACTTCCAAAGAATATATGGAGTCTGCCTCCTTTCCATCTGCTTTTCCCGTGCCCTCACTCAAGCACCATCATCTCTTGTTGGACTATTCCAGTTGTTGTTGTTTAGTTGCTGAGTCATGTCTGACTCTTTACGACCCCGTGGACTGTAGCCCACCAGGCTCCTCTGTCCATGGGATTTCTCAGGCAAGAGTGCTGGAGTGAGTTGTCATTTCCTTCTCCAGAGGATCTTCTCAACCCAGGGATGGAACCCACTTTTCCTGCATTGACAGGTGGGTTCTTTACCACTGAGCCACCAACCCTTGACTATTCCTGTCTACATGTCAAAGATGGAGAAAGCGTGATAAAAGTTACAGATACTCGCAAGTTTTTCCTGACATATTTTTCCACAAGGGTGTTAGTCATTACAACTGAATAGCTAAATCAAAAGCAGACCAGCTATTTTTTTAATATGACATAAAGGCGTGAATGACTCTGGCCTACAATTAACCAAGGAAGAACAGTACTTTATTCCTGGTTCCTCTGATGTGAAGACACTGAAAGTTCAAGCGCAGTTCAGGAATACACAGCAGTTTCTTAGAGGCTTCATCATCTTCTTTGTTAATTTGACATCCAGCAGTGTATGTTGATTAGTAAATACTTGGTTATAAAGCATAGACATTATTCAGATCATTACATTATACAGTTTTAGAATGCTAGGTATTTGTATTGGCCACAAGTAGCTCCCTACCAATTGGCTCAAAAGTGTTTGCTTTGCCCAGAAGGAAGATGCACTTTGCCTACAGATATATGCATCTATATGTGTGACTGTATAACAGTGGAATTGTGGTTCCACTGTTGTATAAAAATCCACTGGTGAGTTATTCCTCAAAAGTTCTTAGTATTTAATTTCTGATCACCTCTACCTTTATCATTCAAGTATGCATAGTCACAAGGCAAGAACATGGCCTAAAGAAAAATGGATTTTGTTTTGCTTTGTTTTAGTTTTGACCCCACCTTCAAACACTCACGGGAACATCACATCTGCTTTGTTAAATTTTCTATTAACATCAGCATTTTGAGATAACTAGAAATTGTACTTTTCTATTTTATTATTGGGACCACTAGAGCACAGATTAAAAAATAAAATAGAATCTAAGTAGTAGAATTTTAGAGCTAAGAGTAATATCCAGTTGAGAACTCTTTAAACCAGCTCCTCTTCTATTATACTACATACATTTGCTTTCTAATAATTACTCAAAGCCAAGACCCATGATGTTGGTGATGGAGCATTTATCATTTCTGCCGTTTAATATTTAGTCCAAACCCTTCGGGACTTTGTCTCCTCTGAATTCTCTTTCTGTGTCTCCCACAGAAAATAAAAGTGGGAGGGAGGGTAGAAAGAAGAAAGGAAGGAAGGAAAGAAAGAAAGCAGGGAGGGAAAGCAAATCTTAAAAGACAATCCAGCTTTTGTACTGGACCAATAAGATCACCTTTTGGTCTAGTACCTGTGATTTTTTTAATGCAAACAATAAATATCTTTTCTGCTTTGAATTGCATGAAAAAAAGACACCTTTAGTTAGCCTACCATGGAACATGCCCCTTGCCCAGAAGGTGGATATATGGCAAGCCTAAAAAAGAAAGTTAAAGGAAAAAAAGCAACTTATTAATATTAACTAAAGAGGCTGAAAGACAAACTTTCATATCAAAAATATGTCAATTTCAGGGTTTTTTTCTTGTTTTGTTTTCTTATCTAAATGTCTCTTCTTGCTTTCAATAATTTTCTTATCAAAAAACTTACATTTGAATTCTTTTTTCTTTTATTTTGGTGAGTGAGTGTAAGTCGCTCAGTCGTGTCTGACTCTCTGCGGCCCGATGAACCATACAGTCCATGGAATTCTGTAGGCCAGAATACTGAAGTGGATAGCCTTTCCCTTCTCCAGGGGATCTTCCCAACCCAGAGATCAAACCCAGGTCTTCTGCATTGTAAGCAGATTCTTTACCAGCTGAACCACAAGGGAAGCCCCTTGATTTTGGTAGTGCTGGAAAATGAAGTCATGATTGGGAAAAAAAAAAAAAAAAATTGTTATGTGTACTCATAGTGATTTACCTTTTTTTTAACCTTAAATTTTTTTTATTTTAAACATCTTAAAAAAATCAACTTACTATAAAAACATGATTTTCATGCTTTGAAAATTGGAATTTTCAAAAGTGAGGTAGAAGATTTGAATGCTGGAACTCTTCTCTCCTACTTACATATGCAAGTAAGAATAAGAACTTTGTGTGGGGGGTCCAGAGATCTTCTCTGAAGGATGCATATCTTTTCATGTAACTAGTGTCATCTCTGATTATGAGACTTTTACAGTTAGATAAGTTTTAGCGATCAACAGGTCAGTGGTTTTTCAATTTGTTCCTACCCCCAGCATACCTGTGGACTGCAACATATTCCTATTGCTTGAAATGATTAATCACACCCTGTTTATAGGAGAAAGAGAGGATGGAAAGCAGTGGAGGGAGGGAGCCCAGGAGTGTATGATAAGACTCTCAGGGCGTGATTTGAAAAAATTCCCTCCAGAACATGCTGTCCTGCATGGCTTCCCAGCCTGTAGGGATCACTGGTTCCCCAGCACCAGCACATTTTTTCTATGTTTATGAGGAAACAGGGATTAGGTGACTCATAGCAGGTCTCACAACTAACTACCGGCAAGTTCATGGTCATGTAACTGTGTGTCCAAACTAAAGAAAACCCTTCCCATTCTTGGTTTGGGAATAAACATTTATAGCAAGAGTAGGGTTTAGAATCCCAGAAGGATACCATCAGAAGGTCTCCAAAATCATTAGCCAAGATTCACTGAACCTTGCTTTCAGGAAGGTTTTCTTTGGCAAAC
Organism: Dama dama; assembly: GCF_033118175.1. NCBI lineage: Eukaryota > Metazoa > Chordata > Mammalia > Artiodactyla > Cervidae > Dama > Dama dama. Next base: position 28,620,585 of record NC_083704.1, on the reverse strand, counting down.
ACATTATCCAATATTACGCTTATATTTTTTAATTAGATTCCAACCATTAAAATTAAAATTTGGAATATGTCATGTAAATCAGATTACTGATTATTTTTTAAAAATACCTAGATGATCTACAACAGCCAGCCTGCATTTTTATAAACTCAGCTTTCCAGCAGTGAGAAACAGTTACCCATTTAGCAAGGCCGTGAAACCTCCAGTTAACTTCACAACCCTTGTTCCCCATGTTAAGATGTACTGTCAGTCGGCCATTTATCACTGCTCTTGAATTATTGTTTTTCTTGCAGTAGAGTTTTAGTAAAAGTAACATATTGATGGTATCTATTTCTTTATAAAAAAATGAAAATAAAACTTGGCCCAAAGGCCCACACATTTCCAATAAAAATATAGTAAAATAGTGTTTTATTATGCTTATAATTAGAGTTCTTGCTTTCAAATATAAGCAGAGTGTATTGTGAAAACATATTCTCATACACTTGGTTTCTACAGATGACCCACCTAAACCCTGCAGGCCACAGCATCTGTAAATCTAGGTCTAGCTCTGGCCCTTTGTACCACTGAAAGTTTGGAAGAACAAGGTACGGATTTTTGAGACTAGCTGTGGAAACCTGGACAGCAATCTATTTCATGATATCTAGCACAGTGTTGCTTTTATTCTCCCACGAATGGTTAAATAATAGAATCTCTGAATTTTGTCTTCCCTGGTGGTTCTCCTAATCCCCTGACATTTCATCCTCCTCTTTTTGTTTTTGTTTCCTCTGTCATACTGATATGGATGACAGGTTGTAAATTATCCCTCTTTCCAGCTTGTATTAAAATTTGAACATGAAAGCTGCAGTCGGACCTCTCTTCTGTTATAAATAACATACGTCTAACAACACCCCAAGTGAGGGTCTAACAACACCCCAAGTGAGGGTTTTCCCAGCTGTTTTTCCTGAGCAGCTGATTGTTAGCCTGACTTAGTGCCTGATAAATAAAATTGAGGGTTAAACTTGCCTTTTAAACTAAGAAATTATTCTGTTCTAACATTATTGCTCATATTAAACTCCTGTGCCATTAAACCTGTCTCTTTTAAATGGATGGGCACTGGGTGCATTGTTTATTCAATTTAATTGCAGGGAGGAAAAAAAAGCCCTCATACAAAGGAAATGGTTGTTTGAACTGGTTTTTACCAGTCACAAGTCGTGTGAATGAGTGTCCAATTAAATAGTGGCTCACTAGGACTCGTCTAATAGTAACATCTGTTATCTTAATTAAACAAGTTACTATATAAAGGCGCTTTCATGGCTCACTTTGTTAGAGTGGGTTCTGACCTAGAAACTCTGGATAGGCTTGTTCTCTTTGGGGGATTTTATTGTCGGTGGTGCTCCCAGTTGGCCCCATTATATTGTAGACCTGACAGGCTCTGTGATCTGCAAACCTCCACATTTGTTCAAGCCTGCAGACCCTGGGGATGGGAAGGAACTGAAATTCATGACGCAAAGCGGAACCAATAGAATAGGAAGAATCCTGGGCAGGAGTGCTGTGTGTCACTCTGCTTTACTTGGGTATCCTGACTTGGAGGGAGGTTGCGGGGGTTGGGGGGAGGTGTAAGTGATGGAGAAGGGAAAGTCATCAAATGTGTGTTGACTGTCCATCGGTGCCAGGACCAAGGAACACCCTGCCTTCAGGAATGGACCCACCATCCTATATTTGTATCTTCGAAATCCAAAATGCTCTGAAAACTGAAGGGATACTTTTCTTTTCTTTTTCTTCATGCTAATTTCTTTGTTTATTTTTAGCAAATTTGTAGCTGACTCATCTGGTGGCAAAACCAAACTGCGGCTCCAGACTTTGTCTTTTTTTTTTAATCTCATGTTTAATTGCAGAAATAATCATATATTGATTAGATGGTTGTGATTGTGTGCTACGTCACTTCAGTCGAGTCTGATTCTTTGCAACCCTGTGGACCATACATAGCCCGCCAGATTCCTCTGTCTGTGGGATTTTCCAGGCAAGAATACTGGCGGGGGTTGCCATTCCTTTCTCCAGGGGATCTTCCCAACTCAGGGATTGAACCCACGTCTCTTATGTCTCCTGCATTGGCAGGCAGGTTCTTTACCACTAGCACCACCTGGGAGGATGGTTACGTGCCAATATTTGGGAAAATATAATCTAAAATAAACTATGTGCCATAGTATGTTTCTTAATATTATAAATTATAAATTATAAATTGCAATTTTGCCCTAGGAGTTTTGATGAGAGATTATAATATTAGATCATAATATTTCATCCTCTGTAAAGAGGATAAAATAAACTGAGGCTCAGTGATATTGAGCATCTTGCTCAAGGTACCCATGTACCTTGTTTTATTGCACTTGGCAGATACTGTGTTTTTTTGAACGGAAGGTTTGTGGCAACCCTTCATCAAGCAGATATGCTGGTGCTGTTTTCCAACAGCAGTTGCTCACTTCATGTCTCTGTCACATTTATATTTCAAACGTTTCCATTATATTTATGATGATGATCCGTGATCAGTGATCTTTGGTGTTGCTACTTGCTGAAAGGGTCAGGTGACGGTTCACATTTTCAGCAACAAATTGTCTTTGTATTTTGAGGGATGTACCTTTGCTAACTCTTTCAGTTAGTTCTAATCACACTGTATTTGTAGTTAATGAAAGACACTCAGCTCTTCTCTGCCTCAGGGCCTTTGCCCTTGCCTTTCCCTTGGATCAAAAAACACTTTGCCAGTCTTCAGTGTCTGGCTTCCTCTTGTCCTACATTGTGGCCGACATGTCACTTCTCCTGGATTCATAGATGAGATAATATCAGAAAGAATTTTGGATAGCATGGGGAAAAGTTTAATATCTTTTCAAAAAGTGCCTTTTTACATTTGTGCCAGCTACCTAAGCTTGTTGATCCTGGCACTCTGCCCTCTCACTGGATGGAGGTGTTGATGGACACAGCTGAACCAGCCAAGCCCTCTCCCTCTTCAGGAACTAGAACTTCCCTGTAGGCAGAATAGGGTTAGAGCAGAGTCCTTTGATGGCAGCTCCCTGGAAAGACCACCCCTTAGATTCTGTTCCCTACATCCCCAGAGATATTTATTGTTTTTTTTCCCCTCTGAGCTGTACAGTAGGTACTCATCAGTTATCTATTTTATAAACTTAATAGTATATATCCATCACTCCCAGTCTCTCAATTCTTCCCAACCCCTCTTACCCTCTGGGTGTCCATACATTTGTTCTCGGCATCTGTGTCTCTATTTTTGCTTTGCAAATAGGTTTATCTGTACTGTTTTTCTAGATTCTACACATATGCCATGAGTTTACTCAAACTCATGTCCATTCAGTCAGTGATGCCATACATCTCATCCTCTGTCATCCCCTTCTCCTCCTGCCTTCAATCTTTCCCAGCATCAGGGTCTTTTCAGATGAGTCAGTTCTTCACGTTGATACAGAATATTTGCTTTCTTTCTGACTCACTTCACTCTTTGTGACACTCAGTCCATCCATTTCTCTGCAAATAGCACAATTTTGTTCTTTTGATGGCTGAGTAGTATTCAATATTATATATGTAACATCTTCTTTATCCATTCTTCTGTTGATAGACATGTAGGTTGCAGAGCTACATTATGATTAATTTCTATGCTTTCCAGGCCATTTTTGTTCAGGATCTTACCTAGTTTGAGAGCTACTTAATATCCTTCCAAAAAGTTGCATAAGTTGACCAAAGTTTGTTTCAGTTACTTACAACCTCATAACTCTAACTGATATAAGCAAACAGGTGGATCATCTATAAGCAGCTTTTTTTTTTTTTTTTATTCAATTCAGTTCAGTTCAGTCACTTAGTCGTGTCCGACTCTGCAACCCCATGGACTGCAGCACGCCAGGCCTCCCTGTCCATCACCAGCTCCTGGAGTTTACTCAAACTCATGTCCATTCAGTCAGTGATGCCATACATCTCATCCTCTGTCATCCCCTTCTCCTCCTGCCTTCAATCTTTCCCAGCATCAGGGTCTTTCCAGATGAGTCAGTTCTTCACGTCAGGTGGCCAAAATATTGGAGTTTCAGCTTCAGCGTCAGTCCTTCCAATGAATATTCAGGACTGATTTCCTTTAGGATGGACTGGTTGGATCTCCTTGCAATCCAAGAGACTCTCAAGAGTCTTCTCCAACACCACAGTTCAAAAGCATCAATTCTTCAGCATGCAGCTTTCTTTATGGTCCAACTCTCACATCCATACATGACTACTGGGAAAACCATAGATTTAACTAGATGGACCTTTGTTGGCAAAGTAATGTCTCTGCTTTTTAATATGCTGTCTAGGTTGGTCATAACTGTTCTTCCAAGGAGTAAGTGTCTTTTTATTTCATGGCTGCAGTCACCATCTGCAGTGATTTTGGAGCCCAAAAAAATAAAGTCTGTCAGTGTTTCCACTGTTTCCCCATCTATTTTCCATGAAGTGATGGGACCAGATGCCATGATCTTAGTTTTCTGAATGTTGAGTTTTAAGCCAACATTTTCACTCTCCTCTTTCACTTTCTTTTTTTTTTTTTAATTTTTATTTTTTCATTTATTTTTATTAGTTGGGAGCTAATTACTTTACAGTATAGTAGTGGGTTTTGTCATACATTGACATGAATCAGCCATGGAGTTACACGTATTCCCCATCCTGATCCCCCCTCCCACCTCCCTGTCCACCTGATTCCTCTGGGTCTTCCCAGTGCACCAGGCCCAAGCACTTGTCTCATGCATCCAACCTGGGCTGGTGATCTGTTTCACTATAAATAATATACATGTTTCAATGCTGTTCTCTCGAAACATCCCACCCTCGCCTTCTCCCACAGAGTCCAAAAGTCTGTTCTGTACATCTGTGTCTCTTTTTCTGTTTTGCATATAGGGTTATCATTACCATCTTTCTAAATTCCATATATATGTGTTAGTATGCTGTAATGTTCTTTATCTTTCTGGCTTACTTCACTCTGTATAATGGGCTCCAGTTTCATCCATCTCATTAGAACTGATTCAAATGAATTCTTTTTAACAGCTGAGTAATATTCCATAGTGTATATGTCCTCTTTCACTTCCATCAAGAGGCTCTTTAGTTCTTCTTCACTTTCTGCCATAAGGGTGTTGTCATCTGCATATCTGAGGTTATTGATATTTCTCCCATCAATCTTGATTCCAGCTTGTGCTACATTCAGCCCAGCATTTCTCATGATGTACTCTGCATATAAGTTAAATAAGTAGGGTGACAATATACAGCCTTGACATACTCCTTTTCCTATTTGAAATCAGTCTGTTGTTCCATGTCCAGTTCTAACTGTTACTTCTTGACCTGCATACAGATTTCTCAAGAAGCAGGTCAGGTGGTCTAGTATTCCCATCTCCTTCAGAATTTTCCACAGTTTATTGTGATCCACACAGTCAAAGGCTTTGGCATAGTCAATAAAGCAGAAATAGATGTTGTTCTGGAACTCTCTTGCTTTTTCAATGATTCAGCAGATGTTGGCAATTTGATCTCTGGTTCTTCTGCCTTTTCGAAATCCAGCTTGAACATCTGGAAGCTCACAGTTCACATACTGTTGAAGCCTGGCTTGGAGAATTTTGAGCATTACTTTGGTAGCATGTGAGATGAGTGCAATTGTGTGGTAGTTTGAGCATTCTTTGACATTGCCTTTCTTTGGGATTAGAATGAAAACTGACCTTTTCCAGTCCTGTGGCCACTGCTGTGTTTTCCAAATTTGCTGGCATATTGAGTGCAGCACTTTCACAGCATCATCTTTTAGGATTGAAATAGCTCAACTGGAATTCCATCACCTCCACTAGCTTTGTTCATAGTGATGCTTCCCAAGAACCACTTGACTTCGCATTCCAGGATGTCTGGTTCTAGGTGAGGGATCACACCATCGTGATTATCTGGATCATGAAGATCTTTTTTGTATAGTTCTTCTGTGTATTCTTGCCACCTCTTCTTAATATTTTCTGCTTCTGTTAGGTTCAGACCATTTCTGTCCTTTATTTTGCCCATCTTTGCATGAAATGTTCGCTCAGTATCTCTAATTTTCTTGAAGAGATCTCTAGTTGTTTTTTTGTTTGTTTGTTTGTTTTTACTAAATCTGCCTTAGAAAAATTAGGAAAAAAAGTGAAAGTGTTAGTTGCTCAGTCATGTCCGACTCTTTGCCACCTGTTGCCTGCCACCAGGCTCCTCTATCCATGGAATTCTCCAGGCAAGAATACTGGAGTGGGTCGCCATTCCTTTCTCCAGGGGAGCTTCCCGACCCAGGGTTTGAACTCAGGCCTCCTGCATTGCAGGTGGATTTTTTTACCGTCTCACAATTAGAAGTAATCCTTTAATGACATTTAGGTATTGATCTTAGTTCTTAAACATAATTGCATCTTATCCCGTTTGAACTAGACAGTAGTTCAGTAAGTAGACAGTAAGGACAGCTTACTGTCTGGAGTATCTAAAACCTTTGAGGGGCACTTTGAAACATTTTGTTTCACAAAAGCATTTGCATTCAACATACCTAGTTACCCACCTGATTAGGTACCGTAGCTGGGACTAATGGCATTGTTGAGTATATCGAGTGGTAAGATTCCCTGGAACTAAAACAAATGCATGCCCTGCAGAGAGTTCTTTTCTTTAGAAGGAGAGCATGCCCTGGAGTCTGATGCTGCCACCCCTTCAGTGAGTGCTCGGTATTCTGGTTCTGATGCTGGTGTCTGTGAAGTTCTTTGGGAGGAACCTTTTGGCTGCCTTTGTGCAGACTCAGGTTGTCTGGCATCTGTGTCCTCCTAAACTGAGTCATTATACTTCCCTGCTTCATTGATTCTCACTGAAGGATATTTGGAAAATGAGGCTGAACGTGCCAGAGGAGTTTGGGAAGCCCCTAACGCATCAGTAGCTTGTTATATAAGCATCTTGTGCTCAGCAGTGAGACCTGTATATGATGATGAGCAGGTTCTCATCCCAGTGACATCCAGACAGGTTACTTTCCCCCTTCTGTGTATGACACTTGGGCCCAGAGAGGCTGAAATAGATCCTCTTTCAGCAAAACAAATGTCCTTTGCCCTGACAGCAGTGATGGCACTGGGGCAGAATATTGAAGGCAGCCTGGGACCTCTGACCTAGGCTGTCATTGAAACTCCCCTGAGAGTGTCTAGTGGGTGTGGAGAAAGAAAAGATACTCCAGTATTCTTGGGTGAATTGATTTCAACTCTGCATGGAGACCTTCCTGAATCCCAAGATGGTCTAATCTCTTTTCTCAGAGCTCATGCACTTTTCATTTGAAGTCACAATTTTTGGTTTAGAGTCCGACTCCTACACTAGACTATTAAGCCTCATGAGGACAAACTTGCCTGCCTTGCTCATTGTGGTATCTTGACCTTTTTAACATAGCATTTGGCATGTAATAGATACTGAATGGGGGCTTCCCTGGTGGCTCAGCAGTAAAGAATCCGCCTGCAACGCAGGAGCCTCAGGAGACACGGGTTCAATCCCTGGGTCAGGAAGATCCCCTGGAGGAGGGCACGGCAACCCACTCCATTATTATTGCCTGGAGAATCTCCATGAGCAGAGAAGCCTGGCGGGCCGCAGTCCATAGGATCTCAAAGAGTTGGGCATCACTGAAGCGACATAGCATGCATGCACGCACAGATACTAAATCAGTATTTATAACTTCCTACAATGAAAGTTTTATTCCTTCATGTGTATATGCCAGAACAGCAAATGTGGCTCATCTCTGTATGACAGTTCCTTTTTTTTTTTTTCTTTCATTGCAAATCCTTATTTGCAAGAGTCAAAATCGTCATATGTATGAATATATGCCTCTGGTGACTTCACCTTCTAAATACTATTTTCGAAAGCAGTTTGTTTTGGAATGCCAGAATTTTAACCCCTAAACAAGTCACATGTGTCACAGTTCCTTGTGCTGGAAGCACTTTGATGACTGAACGAACTAAACATCAGATTCAACATCATCAGATTTAGCATCAGCTAAAGTAACACCTGGGGGATTCCAACCCTTTCCTCAGATGCCTGGGGAGTTCTGGAAGTCACCCAACCCAAAAAGGCCAGGCTTCTACCCTTGGCCTGAAGCCTCAAATCCTGGAGAGAAATCCTGCTGCCTCTGTAATAAGGAGCTTCTTAAAGCAGAGGCAAAAGTCCTCACAAACAGAGAAGAAAAATAAAGAACATAAGAACTAGTTTTTCTCAGAACAGCCTTATCTAAAAGGCTTAGATGATTTTGCAGGTTTAGATGGACCCTCTCCCCTCTCTGAGCTCATAGCTTCCCATGAGTTTGGAACTCTTAGCCCCAGACACTCTCAGAACTTGAGGCTACTGCAGTGACATGATTTGATATGAAAAGAGCTTGATTTGGGGAACGGAATCCGTGGCCCATTTTTGCCATCTCTGTGAGCAAATCACTTAATTTCTTGTCTTTAAAATGCACTCAATAATAAATACCTCCAATGTTCCAGTGAAATTTCATCAGATGGCAAAGTGCTTTAGAAGTGGTAAAGCACTATAGAGGTTTTATTCTATAGATTTTAAATGTATACACATTTTTAAAAATATGGCACTCTCATACCTGTTTTAAAGCTTGACTTTTTAATTTAAAATTATATAGTAGATATCATTTCATAATGGAAGCCTAGAGCCTATTTTCATTTGTTGTCATTTTCATTTGTAACAGCTTGATCATATGTCATTATATGATTTTGTCAGTTCCCTAAAAGCATTTCAAATTTTAAACAACTCAGTATCTTATTGAGACATGCTATTTAACTCACTGCCGTTCACATTACCCACTTAAAATCTCTGGGATTCTGATGAGAATTTTAATAACAACTTTGGGAATTTCTGAGCAGCCATATCTAGGGCATCTCTACCAACATAATTACAATAATAGCTAGCATGTATCAAGTGCTTAATACGTGCTAGGTGTATGCTTTATGTGAATCTCTCCAGAACTTTCCAGCTCAATATGATTATGCTCTTACATACGTACATACAAACAACAACACTTGAAGGAACTAAAGCTGCTCAGCATTTACTAACTTACACATAGCCTTTCAGATGAGTAAGTGGCAAAACCATAGTTCATTTGTAGAGTTACCTGATTTCAAAATTACATACACACCATCGTATGAATATTCCACGTGATTGCAAGCTCACCACATCTAGATCCGATCTCACCATCTCACTCTTCCCTTAAATGTGTCTTCCCAATATACCCCATCTCTATGAAGGGTACCATCGCCTACCAGACTGCCCTCACCACAAGCCTTCCCCACACTGCCCTGAAACCACTCTTGTTAAGGTTAATGACCCTTCACAAGAGTATTAATGTCGAATCTAATGACTAGTATTTACTCTTCAACTTGGTCTCTCTCTGCAGCATTGAACATGGGTATGGGTCACTCCTCCTAGGATAAAACTCTTATTTTTCCCTGTATCCAGCACCCTGGCTTACTTTCTATATAGCAGTCACTCCTTCTAGTTAAGTAGGTTGTCTTCTCATATCTACAATCTCCAAACTGACCCAGGACTCAATGTTTAGGCCTTTTATCTGTCTGTTCCCTCTTCCTAGGTGTCTTGTCTTCATCTAGTTCACAGCCTTCTAAGCTTTCTAAATGCTGAAGTAGTCCAAGTTTTATTTCCAGCCAAGACTTCTATAAACTTTAGAGTAGTATATTCAGTAGCATATTCAACATCTACCTGATCTTTGCTATACATTCCAGCCTTGCAAATTTCTGACTGTAATACATGAACCGTCTTTTCCCCCAGTTAAAGGTAAGGGAAGCTGTCAAGCTTTGTTGGATCTACTGATTTAAATGACAGATCTCCAGACCACCTGGAGGAAATTAATTGGTTGATGGAGCTATTAATTCATCAGTCCATTCATTTAAATATTATTTAGCAACAATATCTACTCACTCCAGTATTCTTGCCTGGAAAATACCCATGGACAGAGGAGCCTGGTGGGCTGCAGTCCATGGGGTCACAAAGAGTTGGACACAACTGAACGACTCAGCACAGCGCAGCAGAATATTGGGTGCCAGCTACTATGCTGAGACTCCAGATAAAAACGTTGGAGCCACTTATCTAAGCAATAAGTAATCTCAGGTCAAATTGATACCTATAGAACCAGCTTTTAGCTTCCATAATACATGGTGAATGGAAGATTTCTGAATGTGAGAATCATTCCTTCTCACATTTCCTTTTCTAAAATATGCTTTAATTCTTTCCACAGTAAGGAAGTGGAGATTTATTTGTATGTCATACAAGACAATTGCAGACTTATACACCTGACCTGAGGGAGATTGAGTTTCCATTCAGAAATCTTACCTTGATTGCCTACACATCACCCAACCTCCTCTGGTCCCTCTGCTCGATGTCATCATATCAGCTTGTCTCCTAGAGAGAAAGAGGGAACTTCACTGAAATGAACAAGGTCTTTCACCTTCTCCCTTTGGGTTACATGAAGAAGCTATTTATGAGCATTGTCCCCCTGTGCCCAGTGGGAACTTGCAGAAGATCAATTACTACAGATGGACAGTATGTCTGGTCTTTCTCCCCTTTTCCACATATTAAATTGTCACTGTGTCAAATATCTTGTCATCGAATATGGTGCTGCAAGGAAATTGCAATTATATTTATCAGGTTTTTTTTGTTGTTGTTGTTCTGACCTTTGGATTTCATTCAGCCTACAGAGAATCCCTCTAGGTGGTTCAGAGAACATGTGTCATCCAAATCAATAGGGCCAACAATGCCTGACTCCTTCCTCCTCTTTTCACTGAGGGGGAGGGCTGTTCATGTATTAGAGTTAAAACTTTTCATGCCTCGGATGGATAGTGAAGACCTACAGCCTCGGTACATTTAATGTTGCTATGTAATAACTTCATAGGCATGCAATCTAGATCTAGTCAGTAATTACAACAATACCATATGGAGTTTTCCAGCACTTTTATCCTCTCTGCCTGGTACTAATTTTAAGCTTCTGTCTCTGGACAATTTTGTTTAGGTTTTTAAATCTTGGCTTTTGTTCTCTAATCTTTTTTCTCTCACCATAAGAAGTTCTATCATAAGAATTAAGTAGATTATAAAACTTATGTTTAACTATAGTCCCTCTCCCTCTTCCTATCACCTGGAATATTTTGATGGAACACGTGGCAGATAAGAGTGGGCTGATTCTGTAGCACTTCAACCTTATTTTAATATTGGCTAAAACAAAGCTAGTCATGAAGGTGAATCTGCCATGAAAAGTCTTATAAAACATTCCATAGTTTTAACAATCTTTAAAAAATAGCAGGCAAAGGAGACAGCCAGGTGCTCACCAAAATCCAAGATTTGAAAATTAAACATCACACGTTAAAAAAAAAAAAAAATCACACGTAGTGAGTGACATTAGATGCAAAATCACATTTAAAGATAAAATATTCCCTAGGACTGAAGTCTAATATAAATCTTATGTGTTAGCATGACTCTGCCAACATCATAGTAAATGGTATTTGCATGTGTCAATCAGGTAGAGTGTCTTGGGTCTTTTTTCTCATTGCAAGTCACAAAATAAACACAAGCTCAGCTCTTCTCTGATGACTCTTTTCCTCCTCTGGGCCAAAAAAAAAAAAAAAAAAAAATAGTTGTAGAAACTCCAGACCTCAAGTCTGCAGATACTTAATTCCAGAAGGAAAGAGTGAGAATCATTGTTCAGAAAATCCCAGAATAAGTCCCAGTGGAGATCATTGAGCTAGTTGGATCATGTGATCATCCCTAACCTATCACTGTGTCCAGAAGAAGTTAAATTCTCTGATAAGTATAAGCCTGGCTTCCATGTGTCACTCTGAGGTTTAGTGGTAAAAACCTGACAACATTATATTGCTGAGACTGGAAGAGGGGTGGCTTTTCAAATGACCTTTACTAGATACAGAACTAGTAGATGCTGGGCATGGCTATCTATACAAGAAGAAAGTGTCAAAATGGAAGATAGTGTGTATGGAAAACAGTGTGGAGGTTCGTTGTAAAACTAGGAATAAAACCACCATATGACCCAGCAATCACATTCCTAGGCATATACCCTGAGGAAACCAAAATTTGAAAGAGACATATGTATCCCATTGTTCATTGCATACTATTTACAATAGCTAGAACATGGAAGCAACCTAGATGTCCATTGATATTTGAATGGATAAGGAAGTTGTGGTACATATACACAATGGAATATTATTCAGCCATAAAAAGGAATGCATTTAAGTCAGTTCTAATGAAGTGAATGAACCTAGAACCTATTATACAGAGTGAAGTAAGTCAAAAAGAGAAAGAAAATTGTATTCTAATGCATATATATGAAATCTATAAAAATAGCATAGAAGAATTTATTTACAGGGCAGCAATGGAGAAACAGACATAGAGAATAGACTCATGGACATGGGGAGAGGGGAGGAGAGGGTGAGATGTATGGAAAGAAACTTACGTCACCATATGTAAAATAGACAGCCAGCGGGGATTTGCTGTGTGGCTCCGGAAACTCACACAGGGGCTCTGTGTCAGCCTGGAAGGTGGGATGGGAGGGAGACGGGAGGGAGGGTCAAAAGGGAGGGGACATATGTATACCTATGGCTGATAAAACAGCAAAAATCTGTAAAGCAATTATCCTTCAATTATAAATATATATTTTTTTAAAAACTTTAAAAAAAGATAGTGTGGGAAAGTGGAACCCTCATGCACTGTTGGTGGGAATATAGATTGATGCAACCACTGTGGGAAAGAATATGGAGATTTCTCAAGAGATTAAAAATAAAATTGCCATATGATACTTATAGGTATATCCTTAAAAGAAGTGAAAATAGGAACTTACAGATTAACCAAGAAAAAAGAGAGAATGAGAATGAAATATATGAAAAATTCTAATGAAAGATACTAATATGAGAGTGAAACAGGAGTATCACTACAGACCCCATGGATAGGAAAAGAGTAATTAATACCACGCTGCACTCAGCGCCCACAAATGTGATAAACTAAGTGAAGTGAGCCCCTTGCTTGAATACAGAGTCTTCAAAAATTCACACAAGAAGAAATCAACAATCTGAATAGGCCTATATCAGTTAAAGATACTGGATCAATAATTAATAACCTTCCAAAACAGAAAGCACATTGCCTAGATGCATTTACTGTTCAGTTCCACCAAAACATTTCAGGAAAAAATTATACCAGTAAACTTATAGTCTCTTTCAGAAGACAGAAATGGAGGAAATACTTCTTAATTCATTCTCTGAGGCCAGCATTACCCTAATACTGAAACCACACAAAGACATGTGAAAAGAAAGCACAGTTGATACTTGAACAACTTGGAATAGAACCTTGAGAGTCTACTTATGTGAATATTTTTTCAGTAACTACTACAGTATTACATAGTCAATGGTCCATCTGAGTATGCAGATTTAGAATCATGGATGTGAAGGACCAATAATGGGACCTGAGCATTTGTAGATTTTGGCATCTATGGATGGTCCTGGAACCAGTCTCCCGTGGATGCCATGGGATGACTGTACAGATCAGTATCTCATGGATATAGATGCAAAAATACTCTCCCCACTGGTGCATTATAGGGGTAGAAGATTAAGAGGTACAAACTATTATGTACAAAATAAGCTACAAGGATATGTTGTACAAGACAGTGAATATAGCCAATATTTCATTATGAATAAAAAACAAAACAAAAACTATCAAGGAAAGATGAGAAATACATATTACTAAGTGAAAGAAGCCAATCTGAAAAAGTACACATTGTATGATTCCAATTATATGACTTTCTAGAAAAGGCAAAACTATGTAGGCAGTACAAGGATCAATGGTTGCTAAGATATTGAAACATGGAAATTCGTCAGTGTAACTCAGACTGTTGAATTCACATGGCACCCAGCCTTGAATCTTCCCTGCTACCTCTGCAATGTGTTCCTTTTAAACATTAGCATAAACAATCTTTATTTTTGAATTATCTCTCTCATTACTCCCCCCAGTACAACTGTGGTGATAATGTGTACCTCAGGAAGCATTATGATATAATATAGAAAGCAAGAAGTCCCTTAAGAAGCAACAAAAGTGAGGGATGTAAGAATGCAAGGGAGGCAAAAAGAAACTCAGGATAGGAGAATCAGAGAAGTCTTCATAAAAGACAACACCTAAGAGGTACCTTGGGCTCCACAGGTGGCTTAGTGGTAAAGAATCCTCCCGCTAGTATAGGAGACGTGAGTTTGATCCCTGGGTCGAGAAGATTCCCTGGAGAAGGAAACGGTAACCCACTCCCATATTCTTGCCTGGGAAGTCCCGTGGACAGAGGAGCCTGGTGGGCTACAGTCCATGGGGTCACCAAAGAATCGGACACAACTTATCAACACAACAACAGCAATAAAGAGGTACCTCACATGATAAGGAAGCAGTGCTTTTGTGGAGAGGGTAAGAGAAGGTATTCCTTACACTCCATGAGTCAAGTGGTAAAACTAAAACTAGACTTCAGGAATTTAGATTTTATGAATTTCTAAATTCCTACATAACTCCAGAGCAACAGGCATAATGACAAAAAAGCCCTTGCATTGACTAGTTCTCTTGCCCAATTTGTTTAACAAAAGTTGTGCTCCTAGGAGACAGAAAAGTCAGCACTTTTGGGTATCCACATACCTACAGACAAAGACATACTCATAATTAGAACTACTGAGGCATTAATTGAAATCAAAGGTCTGAACATGTGTGCCAGAGCCTTCATCTGGATCATACTGAGTAAAATATATAAGCAGTTAACAAAGCTATAAACTATTTCTTCCTTCGCAGGAATAAATATCATTAAAGGAAACTATGGCGATATTTTGACATCGAGAAAAGAATATTACCCTTTGAAGTCCTTTTAGGTCAATGCAATTAGCTTCTAGGGGGAAATGTATTAAAAATAAGGAGTTGTGTGATATTTTCAGAGCAAGCTTTCAGAAGACAATATACTTTTTTTTATCCATAATGTGTATAGAGTTTCTGTGAAAAGCTCTTTAAAATTATAAATACCTAGTCATATTTCAGTGTGATGAAACCAGAAAGTCCTCAAGTCTATGTGAGGTGTTTATGAGTTCTTTAGATTGATTGTGACTTTCACAGCCCTTTTCACATTGATGATACCTCTCAACCTGTTATGTGAAAATCATTAAGGAAAATCATGAGGAGCTATCCCTGGTTTTAAAATTGATATAGACAGTCTAACTATTATTTTAATAAAAATCACTTTCTTACCATTAAATTAAATACATACCTAGCCCACTCTCCATTTAATTGGAAGAACTCAATGCAAAGACTCAGACACAACTGAGCATGCACACATTGCACATCCTTTATTTTCAGATTCATATTGATTTGTGACTGGTTGATCATAAATCTCCAGCTCATCAAAAATGATTTGGAATCTGTCAGAATCCTCTGGTGTCTTCTAGGGGTAAATTTCCCCAAAGGCTTTTAACACCTATTAATTCTTTGTCTCACCAACTTTGAGAGTTTGCTGTCAGTTCAGAGGAAATATATAAGAAAATGTTAAAACCAGCTTAAATAACTTTCTAGTTCTATTTAATGTTGGTACAACTTCAATGAAAATATTTCAAGTCAGCATTTCAAATTCCACTGCCAAGGCTCAGGTAATATTTCCTGGACTCAATCATACGGTCATGAAACACTGCTGCTACATCTTCAAAGTGCTTTGAAAACCGGTCTCATGATATCTTTAGAAGAAATATTCTAAAATGAAATGAAGAACTTCATTTTCAGATGATTTTCTTTACATCTGTCACCTTCTTGGGTGTGAGTTCGGAATTTTAAAGCACTTCTCTTTTTGAACCTGTAGAGATTGTCAGAGGCTGCATCCCTAGTGGAAATTGGTTTGAGGTAATTCCCAGAAAAACTTTTGTTGAGACACACTGCTGTCACTTTGGTTCATAGTAGAACTAGGAGAATGTAATATGTAACTAAAGCCCCTTTAAAAAATAAAGCTTTTCTCTCTTCTCTTGTCCACAGACATTTTAATATCTATAGACACTGAATGGACTTCACTTTTTGTCTATGTACAATCTCTCTGAAACAAACAAACAAAATCTTGAGGTAGCTTACAAGTTATATACAATAAGACTTTTGGAATAGAAGAGTTAGACCTTGTACAAGAAGGGAGAAGTATATATTAGTAGTGATTTGGATAAATAAATATGAATATTTTAAGCTTCCTAGTAACCTAGGGAGAGAAATCAGTGAGCTACAAATGTTCATTATCTGAAAAATGTTATTGAAAATAGTTTTCTCCCAATAGCCAATTATAAATAAATTTATTACTTTAATGCAGTAGCAGATTGATTGCAGCAGTTGTCCCCAGTTGTTTTATACTTGCCTATATTCATGCCTGTTGACAATTCATTCCCATTTTGACTCTGTCCTAGGCTATACTTTGGCCAGTAGAATGTTAGTAAAATTGATGCAAGCAACTGCTTTAAAAGTGGTTGCACATTACAGCTTTTCCCTTGCTTCTTGTCACTATCCTGCAAATAAAATAAGCACAGTCTTCTAGATGAGGAAAAGACACATAGCCCAGTCACCCCACCACTCCATCTAGCACTTAGCTGATCCACAAACCCATGAGAAATTGTTTTTTTAAGCAACTTGGTGTTTTAATCAACTGAATTTGGGTGCTACTTGTTATTCAGTGATAGCTAACTGATACAGAGCCTCATATGAGAGGTATTTAATAATACAATGAATAGTTCAACACCTATAGGAAAATCTTCATTATAAAAAATGACAACCATTTAGAGCATACCTTACATAAAAATATTTTTTTTTTTAATTTGTCTCAGCGCCTGCTACCTAAAATATTGTCACGTTCCCACTGAAGGTAACATGGCCACCTCGGAACCATCATTAGAAACCAGCCATCCTTTCCGTCCTGCACAACTACCCTGCATAATAGCTGGGAAAGCAAAGGCTATTCTCACTCTCTCAAATACGTGAGGTGTGGATTGGAGACAATGAAATTACCAGGCTGTGGTTTAGCTTTGATGTCATGTTTCAGAGGTGCACGGGATAACCTTTGAGTAATATTTTATACAGGGAAGTTGGTCTAGAAAGCATGCCCTAACTTTTTTAATCCATTAGACGCTTGAAATTTTTGTGTTTTTGTTTTTCGTTGTACTTCCTATAAAAATCCACGGTCTTTTTCTTCTCTATCAAAGTCTATTTAAACTTGGGAGCAATATGCTGGCAAAAAATATAACAAAAGGTTACAATGAAAAATATAATTTGTAAGACAGATATCATTTGAACCCTGAAAATTAGTGAATCTGAGGACCTTAAAAATCATTTCAACCATTCTATCTCATTCTTGAATTCCTTGTAAGAAAAACCTAACTTGTTTAACTCTCTTCTGTTGAAAATACCTTCACTAATAGAAATTGGTGACCTTTCATGAAGAATTGTACTCTTTAGGGGAATTTCATTTATTAAAATGTTTATTCATAAATAGAGTTTTTAATCATTGAGTTTTAAACCAGCTCCCTGCTATGGTGTGCAAGAAATCTAAGCTTCCTTTTCTTGAACAGTCCTCCAAATGTTGGAAGACAGCAGCTGTCCTGTCCCCAGGTTCACCCAAGTGTTTTGTTCACCACGGCTAAATGTGTCAGTGTTCTTTGGTTGCAATTAGCAAAAATAACTTAGCTAACTCAAGCAAGCAAGAATTTTTACTGGGAGGATATCAAGGACTTAGAAAATCCATGGAAGAAGAAGGTTTGAAACTAAGTTTGCCCAAGTTGGCTGTCTGGGCAAGAAATGCAGAAGTTGTTGCTTTATGGGGGTCATTTGATCAGGCTGAGTTTAATAAACCCCAACCGTCTTCAGGTTCTTTGCTCTGCTATTCTAGAGGAATGTAGCTGTGTGTGACCATTATAGCATCTGTCCCAAACCACAGGGGAAGAGAAAGCTCCTGACTACAGCCCCACCAGGTCAAACCCAATGGAAAAGTGTATGTGTGATTCAGTCATGACTGTGTGTTCAGTCATGTATGACTCTTTGTGGCCCCATGGACCTTAGCTCGTTAGGCTCCTCTGTCGATGGGATTTTTCCGAGCAAGAATACTGGAATGGGTTGTCATTTCCTCCTCCAGAGTATCTTCATGACCCAGGGATCGAACCTGCATCTCTTGCATCTCCCTCATTGGCAGGTGGATTCTTTACCACTGTACCACTTCCTCAAAAGAAAATGGAGGTGATATTATAAGCGAGTCCAGATGTTAGGTGTCAAGTTCAGTTCAGTTCAGTTCAGTCAGTCAGTTGTGTCCAACTCTTTGCAACCCCATGAACCGCAGCACACCAGGCCTCCCTGTCCATCACCAACTCCCAGAGTCCACCCAAACTCATGTCCATCGAGTCGGTGACACCATCCAACCATCTCATCCTCTGTTATCCCCTTCTCCTCCTGCCCTCAATCTTTCCCAACATCAGGGTCTTTTCAAATGAGTCAACTCTTCGAATCAGGTGGCCAAAGTATTGGAGTTTCAGCTTCAGCATCAGTCCTTCCAATGAACACCCAGGACTGATTTCCTTTAGGATGAACTGGTTGGATGTCCTTGCAGTCCAAGGGACTCTCAGGAGTCTTCTCCAACACCACAGTTCAAAAGCATCAATTCTTCAGCGCTCAGCTTTCTTTATAGTCCAACTCTTACATCCATACGTGCCACTGGAAAAACCATATCCTTGGCTAGATGGACCTTTGTTGGCAAAGTAATATCTCTGCTTTTTAATATGCTGTCTAGGTTGGTCATAACTTTCCTTCCAAGGAGTAAGTGTCTTTTAATTTCATTGCTGCAGTCACCATCTGCAGTGATTTTGGAGCCCAGAAAAATAAAGTCAGCCACTGTTTCCACTATTTCTCCATCTATTTGCCATGAAGTGATGGGACTGCATGCCATGATCTTAGTTTTCTGAATGTTAAGCTTTAAGCCAACTTTTTCACTCTCTTCTTTCACTTCCATCAAGAAGCTCTTTAAGTAACAACAAAGATGGTGAGCACCATTCTTTCATTTTCCTGTGAAGAGGTTTAGAGTTCCATCTCTCTTCTCCCCATGTATCATTGAATGTCCTAAACACAGTTACATTTTGTAAGGGCTGTTGAATGGTGGTACCTTAGCACCAGCTGCAGTCGATCAGCACAAAATAGTGGGTCCACCCACCTCCACATTCTGGATGTTGTGTATCTATCCATGCAACCCAAAATTATGTTCACAGTTTTGGCAGCTTCATTATTCTCTTGTATCAGACTGAGTTTAGGTCACCTGAAATTTAGTAATTAATTTTCTCACTGTTTTCTCTAATCTATGCCGTGATCATTTCTCTCCCCTCTATGTAGAATACACTCTCCTGCTTTCTGTTTTTGCCTAACTGACTCTTGCTTCAGATCTCAAAGGCATCATTACTTGCTTAGACTTAATCCCTCTTATCATTAACTCTTAAAATACTATGTACTTCTCCATTATAGCAGCTACTATGATATAATTTTTACATTTGTGAGTATGCTTATTTAGGTTCAAATTGGTTTAGAAATAAATTCTAAATTTCTTACTACATGGCCTGGCTCAAGCCTTAGCCACCAAACTCATGTCTTACCCCCTTCCTCCTTCCCACTAGTCTTTCTCTTCCTGAAACACACAAATCTATCAGTTTAATGTCTGTATTTTATTCTTGGCACATATTACTCAATGAAATTATAGCATTCATATGTTTGCTTTATTATTTCTTATCTCCCTCCTTTCGCTAAAATATCAGCTCCTGGAGAGCAGTGACAGCATTTGTCTTATTTACTGCTGTATATTCAGTACCCAGAAGAGAACAGGGCTAACAGTGGATGCTCAAGCAGTGTTTGTTAAATTAGTGAATTTAAGAATAGTTGTCAATAGGATAAATAGTCTCCTCCAAAAGAATTTAAGTTCCATGAGGACAGAGACCTCATCAGCATGACTCACCATTGCTTTCCCAGTACATGGCATGACACAGAGTGTGTTCTTTTTGCCTATATATTTAATGAATACAAGAATGTCATATTTGCATTTTTAATACTTTTTGAACCTTCATAGTTCAGTTCAGTTCAGTCACTTAGTTGTGTCTGACTCTTTTTGACCCCATGGACTGCAGCACGCCAGTCTTCCCTGTCCATCACCAACTACGGTGCTTGCTCAAAGTCATGTCCGTTGGGTCACTGATGCCATCCAACTGTCTCATCTTTGGTCATCCCCTTCTCCTCCTGCCTTCAATCTTTCCCAGCAACAGGGTCTTTTCTAAGGGGTCAGTTCTTTGCATCAGGTGGCCAAAATTGGAGCTTCAGCTTCAGTCCTTCCAATGAATATTCAAGACTTATTTCCTTTAGAATGGACTGGTTGGCTCTCCTTGCAGTAAAAGGGGCTCTCAAGAGTCTTCTCCAACACCACAGTTCAAAAGCATCAATCCTTTGGCACTCAGCTTTCTTTATAGCCCAACTCTCACATCCATACATGACTATTGGAAAAACCATAGCTTTGACTAGACGGACCTTTGTCAGCAAAGTAATATCTCTGCTTTTTAATATGCTGTCTAGGTTAGTCATAGCTTTTCTTCCAAGGAGCAAGCATCTTTTAATTTCATGAATGCAGTCACCATCTGTGTGATTTTGGAATTCAAGAAGGTAAAGTCTGTCACTGTTCACATGGTTTCCCCATCTAGTTGCCATGAAGTGATGAGACCGGATGTCATGATCTTAGTTTTATGAATGTTAAGTTTAAGCCAGCATTTTTCATTATCCTCATTCCCTTTCATCAAGAGGCTCTTTGGGTCTTTTACACTTTCTGCCATAAGGGTGGTGTCATCTGCATATCTGAAGTTATTGATATTTCTCCCAGCAATCTTGATTCCAGCTTGTGCTTCATCCAGCCCAGCATTTCTCATGATGTACTCTGTACAAGTTAACTCTGTACAAGTTAAATAAGCAGGGTGACAATATACAGCCTTGACGTACTCCTTTCCCAGTTTGGAACCAGTCTGTTGTTCCATGTCCAGTTCTAACTGTTGCTTCTTGACCTGTATACAGATTTCTCAGAAGGCAGGTCAGATGGTCTGGTATTCCCACCTCTTGAAGAATTTTTCACAGTTTGTTGTGATCCACACAGTCAAAGGCTTTGGCGTAATCAATAAAGCAGAAGTAGATGTTTTTCTGGAACTCTCATGCTTTTTCGATGATCCAACAGATTTTGACAATTTGATCTCTGGTCCTCTGCCTTTTCTAAATCCAGCTTCAATGTCTGGAAGTTCTCAGTTCACTATGAAACCTTCATAGAGACATTTGTAATTGTCGCTACTAAATGTCATTTATTATTGTTTTCAGCCTAGCATTCCAGATGATGGAGATCATTTAGGAGTTTAATTCTGCTATGCACAGTGTGGTTTCTGCCTTCTAATTGTACCCTGACTGATAAACAATATGGGAGCTCTCCTCCTTACCTTTGTGTCATCGGGAGAAGCAGTTAGTACATCTCCCCTGTCCTCATCCAAGTAATTAACAATCTCACTGGAGAAGTTTGGCCACTACCAAGATGGCATCTACCTAAGAAAATTATACTGTTGTCTAGTGATTTTCTAGGGCCCTCAATTATGAACATCCAATGTGAGTAAATCACACTTCAAATTAGATTCGTTTCCCACCAAATTGGCTTAGTAATTGTGTTGACTGTTCATTCACCATCTTATAAGATTTGGGAGACTTGAAATTGCCAAGTCTGCTAATAAGTAGTTCATTGTTTCTCTGACTTTAAGAAGCATGCAAAATATCTAGGAGTTTTATTAAAATAAAGATTCTGAATAGAACATCTAGGCTACAGACTTGAGATTCTGCATTACTTAGAAGCATTCAGATATAACAGTGTTGTTATTGTTGATCCACAACCAAACTTTGAATAAGGAATTAGATAAGCCTGGATAATGATAATAAACAATAATCTTCTGCAAGTGAAGGACTTCATAGTTTTCAAAGCAATGTTTTGTAAATTTTTTTTAATACTTGCAGTGACCCAATGCTTCATTTATAGAAGAGGAAACTATGATTTAGAAAACTTATAACTTATCTATGATTCAACATCTAATTCATAACAACTGGGAATTTAACCATGTTCCTCACTTCAGGAACTGTGATTATTCTACCTTAGACACTACTTCATGTCATGTCTGGGCCTCCTTAATCCATCCATTCACAGTGACTTTATTTATGCTTCTGAACACATCAGGCAGGATAGGGACTGAGGAGATCACAGTGAATGAGACAGAGGTCTCCCTGTGTTTCCTGATCTATAAACTGAATGGTGCCTCCCAATTCCAATGTTCATTGATTCTATTAAAGTACATCATGTTTATAAAATGTAGTTGTAGATTAAGGCATTATCTTAAGCATCATCTTCCACCTGCATGGTCATAATTAATAAGCCAAATACAGCAGGTCATCAATGCCATACAAAACATCTTCCTATATCCTTTGTCTCACCACAATCAATAGTGTCTGAATCTTTATTCACACTCTTTCTCAAGTGTGTGTGCTCAGTTGCTCAGTTTTGTCCAACTCTTTCGTGACCCCATGGACTCTAGCCCACCAGGTTCCTCAGTCTATGGGATTTCTCAGGCAAGAATACTAGAATGGATTGCCATCTCCTCGTGCAGATCTTCCCAGCCCAGGGATTGAACCCGCATCTCCCATGACTCCTGCATTGGTAGGCAGATTCTTTACCACCAGGGAAGCCCTGCTTTAACTCATATTCACCTCATATTATTTATTTAATTCTCCTAGGAAATATTCCCCCCATGCTGTTTTTGGTCATCCTGGCCACAGCTGCCTCGTTTAGAGCCTCTTCATCTCTGGTCTAGTTCAATACTGCCCAATAGGATTTTCTGTAATGATGGAGTTTTTCTGTATCTGCACTGTTCCAATATGTCAGCCACTCACCGCATGTGTCTACTGACCACTGTCAAGGTGGCTAAGGCAAATGAGGAGCTGGAATTTATATTTAATTGATTTAATTGTAAGCAACCACATAGGCTTAGCGGCTGTCTCTTGGGCAGCATACAGGAGCTCCTGTGTGCTCCTCCTCTTGCCGGAGCTTTCAGCCTGGTTTCGCTGGCTTCCATCTTGTACTCAGATTCATTCTCCTTACTCACTCACTCACATGGTCTTTGAAAAATGCAGATATAATGGTATCCCTCTCATGCTTCAAGCCCTTCTCCCCAAGAAAAAATCTTTGTTGCAAGGCTACATACAGGCTTTGTGACCTGGTCCCTTGCTGAGTCATCCAGCTCCCTTTCTGCCTCAGAGTTAATGCCTGACTATGAGGTTCTGTTATCGCATCCATGCTTTGCATGTATGTATTTAATTTCTACAGGCCCTTGAAAAATCAATTTATCACCATGAAAGAACTTTCTCAATTCCCTCTTAGGACTTCTGTCAAATGTTCTCAGTATATCCTTCAAATATATATATATATACCCCCTTCAAGAAAGAAACCACACTGTCTAATCTGTTATTTATGGATAGTGATGGTGATGAGATTTTTCTTTTCCCTAGCTTATGAGTTTCTTGAAGGCAGGGACTATTTCCTATTCACATTTATTGCCCAAGAACCTATTAGGATTAGTAATAACACATAGACAAGAAATGAATGTTAAGATAGAAAAGAGAGAGGGAATAAAGGAAAGAAGAAGTAGCCCAGGTAATATAAACATTTTTTTTTAATTGGCTCTTCATTATTTGGAAAGTGCAATTTTCCAGTTAACTTTATTTTCTTATCATTAACAGCTGGTGTAAATCCAAGTTGGACATGGTGTTTGAAAGGCTTTCCTGTAAACAAGTGATATTTTGAATTTAGTTTAAACCATGCAAAATAAAAGATTTTATGTTCTCTGCATAGGCAGATTGTTTCAATGAGCCAAGTCTCTTTTCACTAAGTGTCTGAATCTTCTGCAATATTGACTGGTGATACAGTTATGAACTTCCAAGCCAGAAAACACTAAATCCAACCCCAACGTTTTTCAGAAAAGGAAACTGTACAAATGCCCATGATTAGGCACTAAAAGAGTAGTGACTTCAGTCAAACTTTATATGTATGTCCTTATTGTGATTCAGTCGCTAAGTTGTATCTAAATCTGACTCATGGACTGTAGCATGCCAGGATTTCCTGTCTTTCACTATCTCCAGGAGTTTGCTTAATACATGTCCACTGAGTCAGTGATGCTCTCCAACGATCTCATCCTTTGGCACCCCCTCCTCCTCTTGCCTCAGTCTTTCCCAGCATCAAGGTATTTTCCAGTGAGTCGGCTTTTCCCACCAGGTGGCCAAATTATTGGAGCTTCAGCTTCAACATCAGTCTTTCCAATGAATATTCAGGGTTGATTTCCTTTAGAATTGACTGGTTTGATCTCCTTGCTGTCCAAGGGACTCTCTAGAGCCTTCTCCAGCACCACAATCAAATAGCATCAGTTCTTCAGCACTCAGCCTTCTTTATGTATGTACATGGACACGTTCTAAAAGTCTTAAGTCTGAAAGGAAAGGCATTTTGTTTTTACTTACCTGCTGCAGAGGAGTTTATGAAAAACCATGACAACAATTTTGATGAGATTTAACTTCAAATAAAAGTTACAGAGTATTGCCCCCTTTTAAGAGTGGGGTGGATCTTATGTCTTTGAACCATGCCCATTTTCAGTTGGGGAAGTCTGCCTTATCTCAAAAGTCCGTGCCTTTGGGCTTCTGCTCAGATGGTATCAGCCGGAACAAATAAGCTGAGATCTCATTTGCTGTTTTTCTGCACAGATCTCAAGAACAGTTCCAAAAATGGTTTGTCAGCAGCTGAACTGAGTACAGAATCTGTGGGCATGTACGTGTTTTTTTCTCACAAGAAAAATCACTTTTTAAGCTTCTTGAAAGTTGATTACAATATGTTTTCTTTCTCCTCCTTCCTCAAAAGTAAAATAAATATCTGAATCTATCATTTCATACTTTGGAATGTATTCCGCAACAGCTAAAGAACTGCTGAGAAAAATTGTGGAAGGGCCAACCTAAATGTATTGGGTATATAATCTCTCCAAAGAACCCTGTCCCCAGGAAGCCAAAGTAAGGTGAAAATTCTAACACTTATCCAGGGAATTTGTCCAATTGGGAGGATGAACTTGACAGGACCACACTTCTTTGTCTCAAATAATTTTTATCTGAATGTTCTGGAAAACAAACATAGCACTATTTACAAACCTTGATTTTTAAATAATTTTAGTGTTTTTAATTTTTGGCTGTGCTGGGTCTTCATTGCTGTGCAGACTTTTCTCTAGTTGTGGAGAGTGGGGGCTCTCTCTAGTTGCAGCGTGCAGGCTTCTCATTGTGGTAGCTCCTCTTGTTACATATAGCTCCCGGGCTCTAGGGCACAGACTAGTAGCTCTGGCACACAGGCTTAGTTGCTGCAGGACATGTGGGATTTTTCCCAGACCAGAGACTGAACCTGAGTCTCCTGCGTTGGCAGGCAGATTCTTTACCTCTGAGCCATGAGAGAAGCCCTGATTTTAAGTCAGAAAAACATTTGATCACATAGTAAAAGGTTCAAATACTTCCTCTTGTGTCTCATACAGTCAAGGTCATTTTGAATTCACAGTCTTTCCACGAGCCACTTCTCACAAGAAGAGTTCCCCAGCAGCTCCACCACTACCACCACCACCACGGAACAAACATGCTTATAACACCTCTGAGTCATCCCTGCTCTAGGTTTTGAACACAGAGAGAAAAAGGACTCTATTTCATGAGCGTAGAGTCTGGTGAAGAGGTAGATAAGGAACTGGACAGTTATAATCAGCGTAAGTATCCATACGGACCCCTTCTGGTGTTTCACCATCTGATGCATCATCTCTCAGCATACACATACTATTTCTTCTCTGTCCACCCTCTCGCCAGTAAGACTGTATCTGTCATGACTCCTGGGATTGCAGATAACAGAAACCCAACTCAACCTGGCATATAATGGATTTTTAAACAATTTTATGGAGGTATACTTAACAAACCATAAAATTCATCCATCTTAAGTGTCAAATTCAATGAGTTTTAATAAATATAGTAAGTTTTGCAACTATCACTGTAGTCCTGTCTTAGAAAATTTTCATCACCCTTCAAAGGGAAATCACTGGTTCATGTATCTGAAAATTCGAGTTTGGTCTGTGTGCTAGTGAAATATCATCAAGACTTGATTTCTCTCAGTTTTTTTCTCAGGCAGGCTATTCCCTGATAGGAATAACAGGTGACCCTTGCCAGATCATCTTCCAATTTATAACTCCAGTAGAAAATGCTTGCCTCTTTTCCAGTTGTTTTAGTAAGTATCTTAGAATGACACTTATTTACCCTGATTGGCCTAGAGTAGGTCACATGCCCACCCTTAAGGCAATGACCTTAACCAAGGGCATGGGATACTCTCATAGGCCATGCCTGATCACATGAACAACCTGGTGGTCAGAAGATGGTATTATATCCACCAAACTCTGTGGTCTGAGAATAGGGAGGCATGGCTTCCCAAAGGAAAACAGGGATTACTGTTAATACTAGGCAAACAGGAATGGATTCCAGGCAGGCAGGCGGATGTCTGCTCCACAGGAGAGCTTGATGGCCACAGCAGTGCTGCTGCTTTTCTTCTGAATCCCCTGTAGTGGTTATCACAGTGCCTTGTAACGTAGCAGTTACTCAGGAAGTGTCTGTGGCCTGATTATATTTAGACTAAAGCATAGAGCAGACCAAGAATGAAGGACCCTGAGTTTCTCTATTTTATTGTTCAAGCAGGCTACAAAAATTAGGATAATGACTAATATCTTTACAAGCTGATAATTTGGGATTTATTCTGAGAGGCTACATGGGCAAATGACAGAACAGCTGGGTGTATATAGGGACCCAAAAGCAGGTCCCAACCAGACTCTTCCCCTGTATAGAGAGTCCCCTGTATTTTACGTGCCATTATATGCCAGGCTGAATTGGGTTTCTGTATACACACACACACACACACACACACACACACACACACACAGTTGGCCTTTCTTAATGCCTTTTTCTCAGAAAAATGACCCTACTGGATGACCTGGAATCATTTCAGTGGTATAACATAACATATTCACTGCAGATGATGATTGCAGCTATGAAATTAAAAGACGCTTGCTCCTTGAAAGAAAAGCTATGACCAACCTAGACAGCATCTTAAAAAGCGGAGACATTACTTTGCCAACAAAGGTCTGTCTAGTCAAAGCTATGGTTTTTCCAGTAATCACGTATGGATATGAGAGTTGGACCATAAAGAAAGCTGAGTGCCAAAGAATTGATGCTTTTGAACTGTGGTGTTGGAGAAGACTCTTGAGAGTCTCTTGGATTGCAAGGAGATCCAACCAGTCCATTCTAAAGGAAATCAATCCTGAATATTCATTGGAAGGACTGATGCTAAAGCTGAAACTCCAGTGCTTTGGCCGCCTGATGCGAAGAACTGACTCCTTAGAAAAGACGCTGATGCTGGGAAAGATTGAAGGCAGGAGGAGAAGGGGATAACAGAGGATGAGGTGGTTGGATGGCATCAGCTACTCGATGGACATGAGTTTGGGTAAGTTTTGGGAGTTGGTGATAGACAGGGAAGCCTGGCGTGCTGCAGTCCATGGGGTCACAAAGAGTCAGACACGAATGAGCAACTGAACTGAACATAACATAAGCTGGCAAGGAGCCCAGCACATTGTAATTTGTATTCAGCAAACATTTTTCTTCCAAGCTATACAAATCTTTACCTGTAACATGAAAACAATGCAAAATTCCAGAATGTTTGGAATAAATAATTTAGCACAATAAATACCTTGGAGTATATCATCTGTAGAAAGAAATGAAGTTGAAAATTGCAAAGACACAATTTCAAAAAATACACTTTGAAAGTAAAATTTATGCTTAATTTATAAAAGGAAAATGTTTCCTAACTAATTTTAGCATCCATAGAAACTTTGTCTTCCAACGACTTTTAAAGTTTTATTTCTTGACAGGATCTTCAAAAATGGCAATCCTATTTCTTTCTTAACTGCAGTATGACTATTAAGATGCTGTAAAAACTTGCAAATTAGGTTGTAAACAGCAGCAATGGAAGCATTAACTCTTTTAACCAAATTTCCTAAAGTGCACTTTACATTATGCTAGAGATAGATTTTAAACATTAAGCCTGAGTGCTTGTATAAGAAGTCCGGTTTTCTATTTCCCAAGCACAGTGGTATAATTGTAGCTCTAATTTATGGCATACTTTGTAGGATCACTGATTAATTATACAGACCTCCTGATGTTTGGTACTCTTTTCAACTTTGTTTCCCTCTGCTATTTGACCACTACAAAGCGAATATCCCTAAATCACTTATTATTTAGGTTACCTCATTTTAAAAAATGAACTTACTATTCATATCCATTTTTCATGTATCATCCTAACTCATAAATGTTATTCATAATTCTTCTCCTTATTCTTGGACTGAGCTCATACATGTACACATACACACAAACACATACTGACTTATTCGCTCCCAGGCACGTAATCAAGGAAGAGCTTCTAGTAAATCTTTTATCTGAATTTTACCATCTCCCCAAGGCAAACATGTCTAACAGTTCTGTATCACTTCGCCTGAGATCTTGGACACACAGATAACACAAAAAACCATACTTTGTTGGGGTTAGCCTTAGCCAATCTAATTTTTTTCAATGATTAGAGATATCAATTTGAATAATTTGCTACTGTGAGTTCTTTGAAAATAATTATAGTACCCTTGGCTTGTTGCTTGAGATTATCAGTATTTTCAGGACTTCTGTATTCCTTTCATCATTAAAGTTTAACATTTATTCAAAAGCTTCCTTTACCAGATTTTCCAAGAATTATTGTGTGCTGATCATTAGAGGAAGATTCGTCAGAAAACCCTTTTGTACATATTCAGTTCAAATGTGTTCAGATATTATCCTGTCCTTCACTTTAAGTAGGTCAGATTCACAATGATCTGTTCTCCTCAGAACCTACCCCTGCAATATCCTTATCAAACTCCCGTTAACACTGCCATATCTAAATTATATCTTCTGTCGGTCCCCAAGACACCTTTAATTGTAGAGGCTTCCTGATCCTTTCTTAAGCTCTTCACTTTTTCTGTCATCAGCTTCCCCTTGGAATCAGGAAAAGGTCCTTGCAGATTTGGGCTATTAAGTAGAAGCAGACCCATATATCAATTCCTTAAATGTTCTGTCATCATGAGAATTATTTATTGGAACCCATTACCTGTGTGACGTTCCAGTTCTTTTTAGGTGGTTTGTCTGAAAAGAATAAAGACTCTTCCTTGAAAAGAAATAGCTTTCTTGTCCAGCCAGGGAGGAAAAAAATAGTACAACCTACCAGGTTCTTGTGTATATTTTTCACATGGCACTTGGTTGAGTATTGGTGAGAGAAAAGAAGATTTAGGCAAAGACTCAGGTTGCTCATGGAAGTTTGTCCATTCTAGACCTGAAAGTACAGAGGACATACAAATAATTCCCCTGGAAAGGAGAATACCAAAATATTAACTTTAGCACATAGAGTCCTTTTTTGGAGCTTTATAGAAAATGGTAATATAGCTCACATACTTTGATGACTAAAACTTTTATGGCATCTCTTTTTACTCCAGAACACTGACATGTCTAGTTTCATCACATGGAGGCCTGTGAACTTTCAAAAATTAAGTGTATATATTTGTATTTGTGGTGGGGTTCCCCTCCCCCACATGGGGAGAGAATGTTATATTTTGTTTCCAGTTCTTAAAGAGATCTCGGACTTCTACCCACCAGAAAAAGGTTAGACATCAAGGTTTTAATCCAAGGGGTTGTCCCTAGTGTCTAAAATTCTCAAGACTAAATGAATTTTAATCCAATTATCATTTGTTCTGTGTATCTCTTTGTACATAAAAGAGTGCATGAAATAATAAGCAGACAGAAAAAAGTATAAGACTTTGGGCCCTGCTTTCTAGAAATTCTTTGGATAGATGGGATGATGGGTTATTGAGGCAGTACATGACAAATGCCATATGTCTATCAAAAAGTCATGAATATGCAGTATTGGACCCGCCCCACACAGGTTGATGGCCAACTTGGTCAAACTATTGTAAAAGGAACTTGATCCTGGGAACCTGGTTGAAATAGATGTATGTTTCACCAAGTGTAAGACTCGCCCCTCTCCCAGGACTCTGCCTTAGATGTTACACAGTATGTGGACACTGAATGCCAATGAATCACATAGTTCTCTTTTACTCTTGAGTTCATCAAGGAGAAAGTCAGTCTGGTCCTATTGTGTCTGAACACTTGAAATCCTGGTTAATACCTCTTTTGCCAAAGAAGAAGCAGGCCATCAGCTCAGTATCCTGGCAGATAAGCAAACCCAGCTGGAATGTGATAACTTAGGTATTTTTTTATCACGTTTATTTTTATGGTTAACATCTATTGATGACAGTGATAGTGGCTTCTATTTATAGTAGTGATATAAAGTTTCCCTTATTTAATTACTTTCATTTTAAACTTTGAGCCATTTAAAGAAAATATTGTGACTATTAATTACATTAATGATACAAAGAATAATAGTAGTAAAAGTGATCATCGCAGCTAACATTTATTAGGTGTTTATGCTGCAACACCACAGTTATAAATGTTCCATGGTTATTTTTACATTTAGCCTTCTCACAAATCTTATAAAATGGAGATACAGTAATTGTTTTATTTTAATTTTTATTTATTATTTATTTGGCTACACCAGGTCTTAGTTGCAGCACATGGGAATCTTTACTTGCAACTTGCAAACTCTTACTTGCAGCATGTGGAATCTAGTTCCCTGACCAGGGATCAAACCCGGGCCCCTGCATTGGGAGCATGGAATCTTAGCCATTTGACCACCAGGAAAGTCCATGTTTATTATTATTTTAGAGATGGCAGACTGGAGCCCAGAGAAGCTAAGAGACTGTTCCAAGTCACGTGTCTAATATATATTGGGGCAAAGATTCAAGCCATCTGCTGGTACTCATGAAACTGGGAGCATGCCAGGGAGTTTGGGAAAGTGTGGATTATATGACCATGATGGTGGTACAGTTAGGAGCTGGTGTTCTTCTGC
Source organism: Dama dama (assembly GCF_033118175.1). Classification (NCBI taxonomy): domain Eukaryota; kingdom Metazoa; phylum Chordata; class Mammalia; order Artiodactyla; family Cervidae; genus Dama; species Dama dama. The sequence goes on along the minus strand of NC_083704.1, from coordinate 28,589,381 downwards.
AGGAGGCGGAAATAGATGCCGCTGGTGTGCAGCTGGGAATTTTAGCTGGGCCCTGACAGTGGTGTTCTGTTGTGATTTTTGCAGGAACTAGGAAACTCCACTTTGATTTCTTCTCTTAGCAATATTACAGGGACCTGGGGTAGGGGTTTTAAACACATAAACCATGATCCTGCAACTCCAAAAGAGTTGAAAATTGGGCACATAATCAAATTAAAACATTTTTTTCCAGCATAGCCAATATAGCTCTTTGTGTTGTAAAAGCCTCCTCTCCTTACCAAATTTCAGAATCTATACCGTGACTCTCCCTTTCTAATTAATAATTAACATTGTCTTCCAGGCATTTTAGTCACTTCAAGGTAAAGGAACCTTCTGTGATTACAACTTCGTTATGCTTGTAAGTTTTCTTCTCTTTTGTTTCTGCATTAGGAGAATAATGTGAACACAAATTTCTCAATATTAGAAAAAGGAATTTCAGCAAGTAAAATCCAAAAAAAAAAATGTATGTAACTATAATCAAAGATCTAATGGCAAGTTTAAGGAAAACCCCTCCCATGGGGTAATGATGTTTTTTGTTCCTTATTTTGCGTCTTTCCTGAGCTCTCCAGCACCACAGGATGGCTTGGTAGAGTGCAGACTTTGAAATGAGACCTGAGGTAGAAAACCCACTCCTTCCTTTACTAATTACATTAACCTTGGACATTTAATTTACTTCTCTGGATTTTGTTTTTTCTCAACTGAAAAATTGGAATAATAATGCTTCTCAGAATTGTCATGCAGATTAAACGCGATGAGAAGCATTAATATAAGCATCCAACAGCACCCAACAGTATGTTGTAGGTGCTCTCTCCTCCTTGTCCTGCCCAACACTCAACTGAGTATGTATTTAAAGACATTCCTCTGGGTCTTTTGGTCCATTTCTACACATCTCTTCTCTTTTATTTCCAATTATTTCTAAAGACAGCTATACTTGGTTATTAAACTACTCTAATGTCCTAAGAGGTTGTTATATAAAACTTCCTGAGTGCCTTGTAGTTTAACAATACATTTTTCTCATTATAAAATTAATATTACTTATTATGATGCTTTGATAAAAATATATAGAAGTATAGAAAATAGAATATTATATTACCTTCCTGTCCCTACCTCTTTTATCTTCCTAGTACCTTATAGATTTATTTGAAAGTATCTCAGGTCATAGGAAAGTGGAAGAAAGGAATTCTAAGTATTATATTAATAGAGACACAGAGAAGTCCTGCCTCAAGTAAAGGTAGCAATTTAAGAAACAAATTTTCAACAAAACATGTCCTTTAATTTATTTCTTTCTTCACAAGACATGGTATTTTTAGTGCTATTTGTAATGTATAAAATTGCAAAGTTTTACCTGCTCAAGAAATATATTTCCCACGTTCATTCAAGCACCATGTCACAAAGAATAATCAAAATGAACTTTACGATATTAAATACTCATCTTGCCCTGGGCAGCAGTACCTTCCAGGTTATTTAATGAAGCTTTGAAAACTGTTGTTCAGAGAAAGTTAGATCCAGATCAAACCAGGTTAAACAAACATGATTTTATTTTCTCTTCCGAGCGCTGCTGCAGGCAAGGGCAACAGGCTCTGAACTGCTGGTTGTTCTGCAGGCAGAAATACACAGGTTGTTCAGGGGTTTATTAAACTCAAATCTGATGACAGAAAGCAAATTATCTCTAAGGGAACTTTATCACCACGGTGTCTGTTCAATAGCACAATGTCTATTGCTGTCTTGGACACTATACGGAAAGATCCATGACAGGTTGGCCTGAAATCACCCTTAGACTAAGTCTTCCCACTGACCTTCACTTAAATTTGTCATCCAAAATGTACTTCTTTCTTAAGATGGGAAGCAAAGCCATCTTCTACAGCTATCCACTGACTCTTTATAAGCCGTACATTACTGTGAAACAGTATTTATATAAATCAGGAGAATTCACTCTTCCCCAGTGGGCTGAGAATTTCTATGTATCTCTTGAAATTTATAATATCAAGCAAACTTCAGTTAAAGTTGTATTAGAGTTCTCCAGAAAAACAAAACTGAGACGGTATATAAGAGGTTTATTATAGGAATTGGTTCACACGTTTATGGAGATAGGAAATCCCATGATCTGCTGTTTGCAAGCTGGAGAACCAGGAGAGCTAGTGATGATGTGCAGAGTGAGTTCCAAGGTCTGGAGATGAGGGGAGTCAATGGTATAAATCACAGTCTGAGTCTTAAGATCCAAAAAGCAGGAGCGCTAATGTCTAAGGTCAGGAGAACAGGGGTGTCCAGCTTCACACAGAGAATCAATTCTGCCTTCCTCTGCCTTTTTGTTCCCTCAGCCCTCAGGGGATTGGATGATGGCCATCCATATGGGTGAAGGCAACCTTTATTCTGTCTGCTGACTCAGATTCTAATGTTTCCCAGAAACACCCGTCCAGACACACTCAGAAATAATGTTTTACCTGCCGTCTTAATATCCCTTACCCCAGTCAAACTGACACATAAAATTAACCATCACAAAAGTTAAAATACTTTTTGACTTTTATTAGATAGCCAGGTTCAAACTCACCAAGTCCTAATTTTTTTTTTTTCCTTCAAAACAAAGTTTTGGTATTTTTAGCTGATGTCTGCAGCACACCAATGCAAGTTAACCTGCCAGGCTTTTCCTGTTTCTCAGCTGGCACAAATTCAGGGACAGCTCTGAGCCCATATGTCTTCAGCTCTGTTGGTCACAGGCTGATTCTGCTGTTGATAGGTTGAATATAAAAATCTTTGTCGCTTCCTGGCCACCTCTCCACTCCTTCAAAGTTTTGACTACTTCATGAGTGTTGTATTTTAAAACTCTTTTGTACTGCTATTACCTCAAAGGCAAGTAAAGATAAGGCCTTTCTACAGAAATTCCAGTTCTATGCAGAACTACTTGGAAAGCCACAGGGCACCATTTTGGTAGAGATCTTCTCTACCTAATTTTGACCATAATTTTAATATCAAAATTAATATTAATTAATTGTCTAGACAACAAAGAAAGGATAGACTGGAAGAGCTACTTGATTCCAACAAATAAACCTGGTTAACTAAGGAAGAAATTGAAATTGCAGTTCAGTCTTAATTTTTGTTTTCCTGTTGGACTTTTACATATTATTCATTACCACATCAAACTGTCCTTCAGACTCCACTTTTGATTATCAGTTTACTGCCTTTGTTGTTGTGTTCGTTCGCTAAGTAGTGTCCAACTCTTTTCGACCCCAAGGCGTTTACCTTGTGAGTATTTAGGAAAGAGGGCTTCAGGCAGAGTCAGCAATCCACACAAGCGTTTAATATGTGACATGCTGAGTATTTCTAGAAACAGGAAAGTTAGCCTGGTTGGATACGGAAGAGTTATGGGGAAGTAGTAGGCGAGAGCCAAGAAGTAATGTGGAGATGGATGTAGCAGAAAATGAAGGCCATGTGTGTCGCTGAAAATATTTACTGCTCTTGCTTTGAATGCCCTCAGGGGAGCCATAGTGTGGTTTGATCAGAGAAGTGATGTAATCTGCCTTGTGTTTTTTTAAGGAGCTGGCTGGATGTTGTGTTGTGGATTGATTGTAGAGGTGCGGGTGACCAAGCAGAGGCCGAAGTAAGAAGTTAGTGCCCTAATCAGGGAAGGGATGTCGTTGGCTGACTCCAGGGTGGTAGCAGAGGTGATTGATGTTCAGTTGCTCTCATGTCCAACTCTTTGTGACCCCATGGACTGCAGCAGGCCAGGCTTCCCTGTTCTTCATTATCTCCCAGAGTTGGCTCAAACTCATGTCCATTGAGTCAGTGATGCCATCCAACCATCAACTAAAGAGCAATTATGTGATGGTTCTGTGCCCAGAAGAGCAAGTCCACTCCTCCACGTCACCCCTTCTTTCCATCCTCTGATGGCTGCAGGGTAGGCCCCGAGGCCGCTTGCTCCACCCAGACCAACAACTCCGGTGGGTTTCCGCTCTTGACACTGTCAGTTGAAGGATATCCCTTAAATTCATGTCTACCTGAAGTTAAAATGAAGTCATATGGGTTTAGGGTGGACCCTAATCCAGTGACTCATGTCCTTGTAAGAAGAAGGAAATTTGGGTACAGACACATGTGCAGAGAAAAGATGAGGTGAGGAGACACACAGGAAGAACCAGCCGTGCAGCGGAGTCAGAGACTTAGAGTGATGCCTCTGTAAGCCGAGGAGCGCCAGGGACTGTCACCAGAGACAAGAGAGGCAAGAAGGAGTCTCCCCCAAAGCCTCCGGAAACAACCCGCCCCCAGTAGCTTGATTTCAGACCTCTGCTCTCAGAACCACGGGAAAGTCAATCCTTCTGGTTTTAAGTCTCCTGATTCTTAATACTTTGCTATGGTAGTTCTAGGAAATGAACACAAAGCCCAGTTTCCCCTCATCCTCCCAGTGTTCTGTGTGGGATGTCTGGGGTGGAGAGAGGCCAAGAGGCAGAGAAGTGTGATCTTAAGCCTAAAGGCCGCCCCAAGACCTGTCCCATTGGCTCAGAACAGGGACACGGTTTAAAGTGTTCTCCAAAGGCCACAGGAGTGAGGGCGGGGCATGAATTAACTGTTCAAGCCAGTCATGGCGAGAGCCAGAAAGCCCACCAGCTACTTAAGTAGTGTCCTCTCCTTCCCTGTGGCCCGTTGGTGACCTGAGATGTGTTGCAGGACTCCCCGCATCTTCCCATTTGCCATAATGAGCCAGGAATGGGATTTTGTATGAAATCACCCAATTATTTGGTTTAAAAGAAAATGCTGTAAGTCTTATTTGTTTTTCTGCCTCAGGGTCTGTCCTACAGAATGAAGTAAGTCAGAGAAAAACAAATATCATATATTAATGCATATATGTGAAATCTAAAAAAAAAAGTGGTACAGATGGGCACAGTTGGAAAGCAGAAATAGAGACACAGATGCAGAGAACAAATGTGTGGACACCAAGGGGAGGAAGGGAGGGTAGGATGAATTGGAAAATTGGGATTGACATATACACACTGCAATATATAAAACAGATAACTGATGAGAACCTGCTGCATAGCATTGGGAACTGTAATTAATGCTACGTACGGACCTAGATGGGAAAGGAATTCAAAAAAGAGGGGGTGCATGTATATGTGTAGCTCATTGACTTTGCTGTACAGTAGAAACTAACATAACACTGTAAAACAATAATATTCCAATAAAAACTAAAAAAAGAAAGAGAAAATGCTGTGCTGACTGAAGCAAACAGATTTGTGGCTGGGTAGTTCTTGCTCATTCTAGGGCATCACTTGTGGTTCCTGGGATCAGCGGTCCTGTGATAGCTCCACCATCCTGTCAGTTTCCGTGAGCTAAGATGTACAATACTTCTATTAAAGTTTTATATTTCAGCCCCCTAGGAGTGTTCACTCCCCTTGTAATGTGTAAGCCTATTCTTTTGCTCTCGGGCTTTCAACTTCCAAACATGTTTTCTGGAACTCCTCATGTATAAAAGAAAGGAGAAGCCTGCTATGACCCTCTGAATTTTTTTTTTTTTAACTATGTGTGATTTTTAAGTGAGTTATGTCTAACAATATGAAAGATAATATTTAATTTAACTGAACAGTTTGATACTTCCTTTGTTGAAAGGAAATTATTAATTCATAATTCCTCTCTTTGCAGAAGAGGAGAATTTGTACTTTCACGGGATTGACTTTTAAGGGAAGTGTTTCCTTACGACTCAGGGGCAGGTGAGGACATGCTGCCTCTGTCAGCAACAGTCGGGCATACATGGAGAACTACCCAGAAAATCATAGGTTTACATTTTAGAATAACCCTCCTCTGTAGGGTGATAGAATATTGTGGAGTTGGCAGCTTTTGTCATCTGTTACCAGAGCCCCAAAAAAGAAAAGATCAGCATTTTTAAAGGTCCAGTGTCCCCAGACCAGTTTTGATTTATAGGACTGACAAGGTCAGCTCTTCAGTGGCTGTAACCCAGAGCCTCATATTGAGAAAGAGAGATTCAATTTGTCTCATAATTCCAGATATGCTCCCATACCCTATGGATCTGCAGTCTCCAAATGACACTGGGGGAATAACTGCTTCTCTATGCGATAGGTAATTTACCCTGTTGTGAATTAGATGACCTCGTCTCATGTAGAGAAAATTAAGTCCTGTCTCATACCTTTATTTTTTACTACTTGCTGCTTTATCATCTTTGACTTTTCTCTGATACTATCAATGTTTTAAAAAGAGCCTACAGGTCAGTCAAGGCTAAAGCTTCTGTTCTAAGCCAGAAGCAGATTTACATTTTCAATTTTTTTTTTTAATCTAACTCAATTACTATGCATGAGTATTAGGAAGAGTTCAAAGTTCAATCTCAAGCTAATAGCTACAGGTCAGTCAGTAGTCTGAAATGAGTGAATTAAAATGAAGTGGGAACTTTGAAACCTGTTCGAGAAACAAATGTAGAAATAAAACTGTTCTTAGACCAGAATGAGGCACTTTATTAATGGAACAAACATGAATGTAGAAATATTCACTGAAAAATTGGTTGGTATAGGATCCACGTGGAAGGGAAGCAAGTATCTAAATATTAGTTGTTGTTGTTCATTTTGCTAAGTTGTGTCTGATTCTTTGTGACCCCATGGACTGTAGCACACAAGGCTTCCTTGTCCTTCACTATCTCCCAAAGTTTGCTCAAACTCATGTCGATTGAGTCAGTGACATCATCCTGCCATCTCATCCTCTGCGGCCCCCTTCTCCTCCTGCCCTCAATCTTTCCCAGCATCAGGGTCTTTTCCACTGAGTCAGCACTTTGCATCAGGTGGCCACAGTATTGGAGCTTCATCTTCAACATCAGTCCTTCCAATGAATAGTCAGGGTTGATTTCCTTTAGGATTGACTGGCTTGATATCCTTGCAGTCAAGGGAGATCAAAGCAGTCAATTTCTAGCCATGTAATCATTATTTCTAGCTATATAGTCATCTAAAGTCCTCCTGATTGGACTTCCCTGGTGGTCCAGTGGTTAAATCTCTGTACTTCCAATATAGGGGGCACAGATTCGATCCCTGGCTGGGGGACCGAGATCCCATGTGACACATGGTGTAGCCAAAAAAATTTGTTTAAAGTCCTCCTGATCTGTAGAGGTTTTGGTATGCAGGAGGTTTATAATAGATATTTATGAGTCCAGTTTTTCATCCCCTTCCAGGACTGTTTGTTGTCACCTGTATCCTTCATTAAGCATAGTAGTGTGTTGGTGGACTTCAGAGGGGCAGAATGACTTGAGAGTAGTCTTAGCCTTAACAGAGTCCCATATTAATGTTTGAAACCATGGATCTCTAGGAGGGGACAGAGCTTTAGCTAATAGAACATTTGGCAAATGCATGCACTTATGTGGTGCATTTTATGTGCCATGTACTGTTCTGAGCATTGCATATCTTTATAGCAAACCATGAATATAGTTACTTTTATTATTCTGTTACCTCAAATAAAAAATTTAGGTTCAGAAGAACTAACTTACCCAGAGTCACACAGCTCATAACTGGTGCAAGCCTGATTTGAGTCTAGACAACTTAGTTCCAGAACATATGTTTTTATTCACTACACTGCATTGCTCACATAAGGAAATGGTTGAATTTCCCAAAAGAGCAGTTCTCCCAATTTCATATTGAACCTGCAATTGGATTATCCCTAGGAAGAATGAGCAGTCCCAGAAGTATGATGAGATTTAATGACAGGTACTAAAAATTACAAGTTCTACAAATTCCGCCCCCCCCCCGCCCCGACCTTCTCCATTGTCTGGAACTCTAGCATTAGAGGCTTAGGTTTCTACTCAACTCTTTGTGGAGAACAATGGAAAGATTAAAATTAAACTGGTGTCAGGAGATGAACTCTTAAAGACGGACAGTTCTTTGAAAAATTATTTTCTCATTTCATAAGCCTCCTAGAAAATTGGACAGGGATGTTTTGAGAATAAAGGGAAAGCAGAGCCTTGGGAGAGATGTGAAGAACTAGCAGGGTCCTGCAGCTGAGTAACAACTATATGTTAAATACCTTTTGTGCAATCAAAGTATCAAAATTAGGGATGTCAGGATGCAAGTGATGCTCAGAAAAACATTTGTACAGCTCTTTACAGTTAAAAGAAACTCACCTATCTGATCTATTGTAGCAGGTAACCATCATAATATCCTTTGTAAATAAAAAAATAAAAACTTATGGAGACCAGTGGCTCTTAGCTGGGGGTGGATGTGTCCAGAGAATATTTGGGAGATATTTTTGATTGTCATGATTCGAGAGGACAGGCATAGCCAATGAAGTACAGTGGGTAAGGGACAAGGATCCTCTTTGACAAAGACTTCTCCGGTCCAAAACATCAGTATTGCTGAGGTCGAGAAACCTTGTCTTGGAGCTTAAGTATTTTGGTCAGGTCATAGACCTAGCAAGTATCAGGGTCAAAGCTAGAATCCAGGTCATCTGATGACAAATCCTTTATTTTTTTCCTTATTTATATCCTTTGACATTGTGCAGTATGCAGTGCGATGCAAGCCTTTTAGATCTGGAGAATTTTAAAAGTATAAATTATTAGTAGCCCTTTAGTGCTTCCCAGGCAGTGGGGAGCCTGGTGGGCTGCCGTCTATGGGGTCACACAGAGTCGGACATGACTGAAGCGACGCAGCAGCGGCAGTGCTTCGGAAGAGTCAGATCACCCCTCAGAGTGTTTAATACACCCTAGGCCTATGGAGGAGAAGGGAGCGACAGAGGATGAGATGGCTGGAAGACATCACCAACTCAATGGACATGAGTTCACACAAACTCCAAGGAGATGGTGAAGAACGGGAAGCCTGGTATGCGGCAGCCCATGGGGTGGCAAAGAGCTGAACACAGCTTAGCAGCTGAACAACAGCAAAGGCCTGTGTTACTTCATGGAAGACGATTCCACATCCAAAACACAAATGTCACCTTCTTTATTGAGTTCTCGCATGCCCACATTTCACAATTTCCAGCCAGTTATTTTGTAAATGGGAACATGATTAATTCCTTTAATGCTATTTTTGTGATTGTCAAGGTAATTAGGATTTAATCACCACTCTATTTTTGTGAGTATTTACATCTGCTCTTTGGCTAATAGGGTATCATGTGTTTTTTATTGAGCAAACTGTTATGTGTGTATCTATGGTGTAAGTGAACAAAGGGCCTTCTTGTCTGTATCCTGTACATTGATTTGGGATGACCCAGGTCATGTGTACATTGACTTCAGATTGTCTGCTGTGACAGTGGGGTGCACGAAGCAGGCTGATTTAATTACTATTTTAAGTGTATTAAGATAACTGTGTTCCATTTTCCCCATCTGTACCAATTATTAAATAACAGAACAATTTTAAAGATAAAAGAGAATTACTTTTTTTATTATCCCTAATAAATACCAAGGATCTCTCTGACCCTCTTACATAATTTTCGCTGCCATCCTATAAGACTGGTATTATGAGCTCTATTTTATAGATGGGGATGCTAAAACTTAAAAAGTTAAGAAAATTGCTTCGCATCACACAGCCAAAATTGATGGATCTTGAATTTGAATAGCCATCCTCTGATGCCAGCATCCTTGGTAGAGTTCTCAAACCTTCACTCCATGTCCTCAGCCTGAAGCTTAGAACCTGGAATGGGTCATCAAGAAGGTGGTCACCTCTCCATTCCTAAGCACCTTCATGAAAAATGTACCACATTTGCAACCCAGTGTAACTAAATCTTCTCATGATTTTAAAATGTTTAGCCAAAAGTTCTGTTAAATAAAGCTGTGTTCATCCTAGTTCTTTTCTGAAGGACTCTGTTAAGGCTGGTACTAGTTCCAAGTGCTTTAGCCATTCTGAATTCCAATAACATAGTATTGATTTTTCTCTTTTTTTTTTTTTTTGCATTTTGTACACAAATGTTTGTTTCTCTGTTAAATATTCTCTTTAAACACAAGGAATGAATTCTAAATCATCATAAAGATGAATGAAAAATGAAAGCCCTCCAGTATAGTGTCCATAATCACTGAGTACTTGGTTACTGCTGGTGTTTACTGTTTAACACCAGAAACAAATACAGCTTATTTGAAAATCATGCTACTGGATTTTTAGCTCTTCCTCTGTGACCAGTTCACTTGATCACTTAAGAGATGCTTACAGGGCATCTATTATGTACTAGATCCAGGAGATTAAGTCCTAAAACAGAGTCCTTGCATTCAAGGAAGCTAATGTTCCATCTGATAGGAGAGTTAACAGGTAAAGAAAACTTCTAGATTGAATTGAATGGGAAGAAATAAAGTGGCTGCAGAAAAGAGATTAACAGGAAAAGGGAAATCCATTTTAGAAATGTCAGCCAGGGAAAGTCTATAAGGAACAACTATCCACAAGTCGAGGTCCCGAGAGAGTGTGAAGGTGACAGCTGCATCCTGATGTCGAGGCAGACAGAAGAGCAAATATTACAGAAAAGTCCTGAGGCAGGAAGGGGGTCAGGTACTTTAGGAACTTGCAGGAGACCTGTGTGTCTAGACCTCACTGAGGGGTAGAAAGATTAAGATGAAATGAGAAGGGCAAAGTCAGGAGAAGGGCAAAGGCCAGATTCCTCAGGCCAGATAGGTTCTGGGAAAGAATTTGTTCTGAGTGCAAAGTGGAGCTGAAGAAGGATCTGTAAGCCTGAGGGGTGACGTAATCTGTATTTTAAAAGATCACCTGGCCACTGACTGAAGGACGCACTTGAGAGGCAGGAGTAGAAATAGCCAGATCATTTAAGAGGCTGCTGTGGTAGGTTGGGTGAGAAAGCGGGAGCCAAGGAGATAGACAGGAGTGGGTAGATTTGAAAGATGCAGTAAATATTCAGCAGACATTTACCTGGAATAATCCATCTGTGTACATTTCTTATTTCTCCAACTATCGTCTAAGCCAGGCTGTATGTCTTGTTCATCTGCATACCCTTCCCTTCTGCTATAATCATGTTGAAAACAGGCCTCCCTCCAGTCCCCCTGTTCCAGTTTTGTGACTGTCAGTGGAAGTGCTTCCTTCCCACCTGGTGGTAGATATTTGTCCCTAATTGCGGGCCCTGAGATGCGCCATCCACATTTGCTATTCTGCCAAAGTCATACCATGTTGTGGAATATTTTAATTTTTTTGAGTTCAGCTCTTGCATCTCATTAAAATGTATTGTCTGACATATTTCGGGAAGAAATAAGCTTAATAATAACTCATTTAATTTAAGCCTCTCGAGAAGGAAGAAAACATTTTCAATGAAAATGCATAAAGTGGCCCATCAAGGATTTTTCTTTCTTATTCTTCAGCAGTTTAAAGATGAACGGTAATCTACAATAAGCTTTCCTTTTGGATAATGTGGTTATAGCTGCCAAAGAGAGAGAATGGTTACATCCTGTCTCGTATTTCTAGAAGTTATCCCAACAGAACGTTGAAACCATATTAGCAATTAAAGTAATGTAATTACTAAATAAATCACACATCCTAATTATATTTATCTGTATGTAGGTAAATATCATAAATAAAGATGAGGCTGTCAAGTGATGTAACCATGATTTAATAGTTTGAAAATGACAGGATGATAGAAATATTTCCCAGTTGGTCATATGGAGTAGACTTACCATTTGGGGTTTATCTGCTTTAATTTCAGAATTACCATTTCTGAAGATGGAAGCCTCAGAATCATCAATGTGACTAAATCAGATGCTGGAAGTTACACCTGCATAGCCACTAACCATTTTGGAACTGCGAGCAGTTCTGGGAACCTTGTAGTGAAAGGTAACGACTAACCCAGAGAACACATAGATTGATTTATGTGTCACCATTTCAAATAATGTAACTTATTCAAGTGGTATCCTTCATATTAATATGTACAGATATAACTGTGTTGCTAAATTAATCCATCAAGGCAAACGTGGTATGATTAACAATTCTTAGAAAACTGTCGGTCATGAATATGACAGAAAGGCTATCTTATTTCGGAATCATCCAATACAATTTTGAGAATCACTGCCATTGTATCTATTATAGTATTCTAACTAATGTTATCTTCAGTCCTTTAATTAAATTTCTTCAAGTCTCTATAGATTTGAAATTCATATCTAGGAACACCGTGCTAACAAATTAAAAACCCATGGCTCAAATACTATTTTTAGCTAACATTGTTTAAACAATGACATTGGAGATTTTTAAAAGAGCTGCCTTGGTTATTCAGAGGCGTGGATATGGATTATTGTACTCATAAAGGGCTTTGGCCACCTCTGTGCTTTGCTTAGTCACCCAGCCAACCCTGCCAGTTTTAAGGAAATAAAATTTTCCACATTCCTTCTCCTGGGTGCTTTATAGTAGATGACAGAACACCAGTTTGATGGGATGTGCTGAAAGTACCAAGTAAGAATTGTGAAGATGAGGTTTTAATTTACATTTCATTTGCATTTCTGTCACTTTATATCTGGCTGTCAAGTCAAAGAATTTTTGAATTGAAGGGATCTTGGCCATGATCTGACTGAGGAAGATAAAGCTCAGGTTGGTGAGTTTCTCAAGGTCACCAATAGCAGATGTGAACCCTGCAATCCTGATTTTGCACTTTCTGGTTCTTTCTACTGTGCCAGGAAATCTTACTCATTTTTCCTGTTTCTCCATAATAGATATAGACAGTGTATTTATTATTTCCCCCTTGCCCATTTGTAACTCCCTCTGTGAAATAAGATAACCTAAGGCAAAGAAAAATATCCCAGAAAGAATGTTTGCCTCTGTTTTAACAAAGAAAGCTAAAAATTATCTAATTACATATTTTGGAATCATTAGAAATTTGAAAAGTACTGCCATTTAGGGAAGCCTTTTTATCATAAACATACTTATCTATGTAGATAGAAAACTGTAAGACCAAGAGTCAGACAGAAATCTATGTTTATATTAACTCCAGCTATTTCAATCTATTAATTATTCACTCAGAGCAATAGCATGGGTATGTGATTGACTGTGTGTTCACCCTGTTTTATAGGGCAAAGAAAAAAAGTTTAGATAATACTGGCATAGCAAAATTTCAGCTAGCATCTTCATTAATGTATAGCTTTCTCAATTACAAAAGGAAAATTAGTGATGAACTAGAACCAGGAAGAACCCCAAGGTTTCAGAATTGATTAATAACATAGCTAAGACCTGATTAGCTATGAAGTAAGATAGCCTAAGGAAAAATAAAAATATCCCAGAAAGAATGTTTGCCTCTATTTTAATTTAAAGAAGAAAGCTAAAAATTACCCAATTACATATTTTGGAATCACTAGAAGTTTGAAAAGTACTGCCATTTAGAGAAGCCTGTTTATCATAAACATACTTGTTTGTGCAGATAGAAAACTGTGTAAGTCCAAGAGTCAGACATTAAGTCTATATTTACCTAAGCACAGGTGCCATATATATGCTCTATATATTGTTAAAACTGGGGTTTTTTCACATGTAGAAATAAGTTATGCCCTGCGTTTGGTTAGCATCCTTCCCATAAGCCTTGACTTCTTCAGCTCTCAAAATAGTTGGCAGAAGTTCCTCTCTTTCCCATCAGAGTTCATCTTCCAGCAGTACCGCCAGTCCCAAGTTAAAACCATTCACAGGCGTGCAGACTTCCCTGCTGCTCCGCTTATACTGAATTATGGTGCAAAGCTTAGCGATACACCAATCATATGCCATGATCACCTCCTTATTTGGGTGGATATAAATGTTGCTGAGTAGTAACTTCTACCTATGTTAAGAAACTTAACACTTCATTCCTTGCCTTCCAGTTAACATGTTAAACAGTGATTTCCCCATGTATGGTATAAAAGATCATTTTAGACAATTCAGAGTTAATTTTTTTTGTTTACTTTTACTAACTACATATATCTTTCCACGTGTATTAGGAAAATGTTAGTTTTTCATTAATGGCAATGATGTTTTAAAAACTCCTTTTAAAATATATTTATATTTCTAAAGAAATATTGTGTGTATTATTATGAAAGGATGTGCAGAAGGTTGTGAAGGTGGTACACAAAGATTGGAAGGTGTGATTAAACATAAGAGTTGTTTTTTTTTTTTTAAACATAAGAGTTTTAGTGGACTTAAAGGGAGAGGATTTAAAGGGCCGTGTGACAGGGTCAGTGCAGACCTGCCTGTCCTGGAGACATGTCATGCTGAGGCAGATGAGCACCGAGATCCTGTAACAGATGGGGAAGGAGCAAGGACGGGTCCAAAAGAACTCAGCGGCCTGTGGAAAGAGGAGAGCAGAGATCTGTAGGCAGAAAGTGTGCGGTCAAAGTAGTGTGTTCCCCACCTGATTGTGGGCGAATTCGTTTGTTTCAAAGCAGAATTCTTTCCGGGCTTGGCAGTGGGTATTCAACTATAGTCACTTTCTTCAGAGAAGCTGTCTGAGTTTTTGGTTTGTTTTGTTTTTTAAGTATTGTTTATTGATTTTTGGCTCTACCGGGTCTTGATTGCAGTGCAGGCTTTCTCCCGCTGCAGCGAGTGGGGGCTGTTCTTTTCCGCCGCACACTGGCTTCCCATTGCGGTGGCCTCTCTTGCCGTGGAGCACGGGCCCTAGGCACGTGAGCTCAGGAGGTGCAGCTGGAGGGCTCAGCAGTTGTGCTTCGTGGACTTAGTCGCTCCCAGGCATGTGGAATCTCCCTGGACCAGGGATCTAAGCCATGTCCCCCACATTGGCGGGAGGATCCTCAACCACTGTACCACCAGGGAAGTCCCCTCTGATTCTTATTATTTTCTCCCAGGTGAGATGGCGAAAAAAAGAAAATGAGCTTTATTTGGTTAATATGTTCACAGGAGTTAACCCTGTGGCTTGGGTAAGGTCAGATGTTTCAGAGTATATTTATTTCCTGTTGCTTGATTCTGAGCCCTATTTGCATTCATGGGAAGTATGCGTGCACGCGCGCGTGTGTGTGTGTGTGTGCGTGCTCACGCGCACGCAGAGGGTCACCCAGACTGCCAGGTTGCCGAGAAGGACATTAACATAAACGGAGAAATACAATTTAGAAATCTGCCTCATAAAGCACGATAAAGGCAGGGAAAACGTTCTGAACTCCACATGAACTGTGCCAGGTCTTGAATCGCACATCAAAATGCTTGAGCCCTACACCTTTAATGTAAATGTAGCAAAATAGCCAGAAATGTGATGGAGCGCTGTATCTTAATTCAATTTAGAGATCCACAAAGGGACTAATTTATCAGAGAAGTTATGCTGTAACCTTAAAATGTGCTTATATTCGTTTTGATCTCCTCCAGTGTCTGGGATTAAAACACTATGAAGGTCAGGCATCAGACAACATCTTCTCTAACCTTTTTGCAATATTTCTGTCATTAGCAATGCTTTTAAGGTCCAATTCTCTTCCATCCCCCTACACCAGGTTTTTTGAGAGAAGCTGAAGATACTGTCAAACATAGGGACAGTAAGTAAAGCCGGCAGGGGAGAGGGGGAAAAGAGAATAGATCCACTACAGAAGGTATAGCAGGTTTAAAATAAATCTCTAGCAGACGATCACAAAATGGATAAATAGTCAGATTATGCATGAGTGGGCTTCCAAACTGCAGAATTCTGACAGGTGCCCAGGGGGCTCTTGATTATCATCCCATCATCTGAATTTCTAAATTTGACTGATTTTTTTTTTTTAGCTAGTTACCGTCTATTTGGAATTTTGATTTGCTGTTTTATTTTAAGCAAGAACGGTTCTCAAGTCAGACCCCTGAATCTTAACAGAAAGCATCATATTTGACCTTTCATGGAAGGTGTGCTTTAGCGATTGTGAACATCATTAAGAACTAGATGGAAGGCAGGCTACATTTCCATACAGTACTGTACTTACTAATTCATTTTTATCTCTAGAGCAGAGTTAAAGGCATGTCATTTAACTCACAAGCATGAGGCAGTGTCTTTATTGTACAGGCTTCCTATGACAGGTATTTTTAAGTAGCAATCCTCAAGAAGAGTGACTTCTCTTTGTCTTGGATATAGTTCAGCAAGATAACTATGGTAATAGCTACCCTAGATCTTATTGATCACCTCCCAGGCTCAAAATGAAATGCAGGGCTGTAAGCTGTGCTGTTATCTAGCTGAACTACATCCAAAGTGACCTTGAGTAACTAACTCTCTGGCTGGTGGTTCCAGAGCACACTTTGAGGAGCCCTAAAAGTGAAAGAAAGTGAAAGTGTTAGTCACTTAGTCATGTCCAACTCTTTGTGACCCCATAGATTGTAGCTGCCAGGCTCCTCTTTCTATGGAGTTCTCAGGCAAGCTGCTGGAGTGGGTTGCCTTTCCCTTCACGGGGATGTTCCCAACCCAGGGATTGAAACCGGGTCTCCTGCATTACAGGCAGATTATTCACCATCTAAAGCTCTATCCTACATCAAAGAACTTTGAACATGCTACCAACTAAGTGAAAGGTCAGCGGAATGCTTAATAGAAATGCATGTCCCTACTGCCCCACCCCTAACCTAACAAATCTAAATCTTTGCGGATGAGATGTGAAAACCGTACATTTTTAATAAACACCCCGCTTGATCCTCATACACACCAGAGTCTGAAAAAGACTGAATTTTCAGTCACTGGCAAACTATGGCCTGTGGGCCAAATGGAGCTAGCCATCTATTTTTGTATAACCCAGTAGCTAAGAATGGCTTCCATGTGTTTTGCTGGTTGAAAAGAAATCAAAAGAATAATAATAGTTTCAGATATGTAGAAATTTTTATGAAGTGTGCATAAATCAGATTTTAGTGAGATACAGCCATGTCATTTGTTTACTTTATTGATGATGGTTGTGTCTGTACAACAGCAGAGTGGAATAGTCAAGACAGAGACCGTGTAATAGCCCACCAGACTCCTCTGTCCCTGGCATTCTCCAGGCAAGAATACTGGAGTGAGTTACTGTTCCCTTCTCCAGGGGATCTTCCTGATCCAGGGATCGGACTTGCCTCTATTGCATTGCAGGCAGATTCTTTACCATCTGAGCCACCAGGGAGACCATGTAATGTATAGCTCTCCTCAGGTTTGCCTCTTGACCAGCTAAGCCTAAAGTATCTGCTACTCAGCTTTTACAGAAAAAAAGAAACTTGCTAATCCCTTCTCTTTTTTTTTAACTTTTTATTTTATGTTAGAGTATAGCTGATTAACAATGTTGTGATGGTTTCCGGTGGACAGCCAAGGGACTCAGCAATACACAAGCATATATGTCTGGTCTCCGCCAAGCTCCTCTTCCATCCAGGCTGCTATATAACATTGAATAAAATTCCCTGTTATATGGTAGGACCTTATTGATTATCCATTTTAAATATAGCAGTGTATACATACTGATCCCACACTCCTTAACTGTCCCTTCCCCATCCTTCCACCCTGGCAACCATAAATTCATTAAGTCTGTGGGTCTGTTTTGTAAATAAGTTTATTTATATCATTTATTTTTAGATTTTGCATATAAGAGATGTCATATGATATTTCTCCTTCTGTGTCTGACTGACTTCACTCAGTATGACAGTCTCTAGGTCTGTCCACGTTGCTGCGAATTGCATTGTTTCATTCTTTTTAATGGTTGAGTAATATTCCATTATATATATTTATCACATCTTCTTTATCCAGTCCTCTGTCAGTGGATTGACAGAGATTGATTCCATGCCTTGACTATTGCAAACTGTGCTGCAATCAACATTGGGGTGCATGCATCTTTTGAGACCATGTTTTTCTCTAGATATATGCCCAGGAGAGGGGTTGCAGGGGCATATGGTAGCTCTATTTTTATAGTTGCTCTCTATACAAATTTTATACTGATTTCATATGGGTTTTAAAATGTTTCTTAGCAAATAAATTTCATTTAAATTTTTTAAAAATTTAATATGTAAATATATTTCTTTTATTTCAATTTTTATTCAGTGCACAGAATTACTTGTATTTTAAGAAAAAGTAAATTTGTACTTTATCTTTATTAGAAAAGGGGTCCTTTTTTCTTAAATTTATTTATTTTTATTTGGAGGATAATTCTTTTACAATATTGTGTTGATTTCTCCCATTTATCAACATGAATTGACCACAGGTATACATATGTCCCCTCCCTCTTGAACTTCCCTCCAACCTCCTACCCTATCCCACCCCTCTCAGTTGTCGGTGAAACATAAACATTACCATATGTAAAATTAGATATCCCTGGAAATTTGCCATATGTAGCAGGGAGCTCAGATCAGGTGCACTGTGAAAAAGGGTTCTTAGTAGTATTTAACTAAGACCACATATACTCCTAATACAAGATTATTTTGTGTCCTCATTCCCTAACCCTGCAAAGTAAAAGTGTTCTTTGGCTTCCTAAACATTTAATTATTTGTCCCCTTGCCAGAATTGGTGCTCATTGTCCATTCCATCAAGTGTTTGTTTATATTTAGAAGACAAGATGCTATCCAATAATATAGATTGCAGAAAAAAGGAATTTTCTTACCAATACCAAGGAGTTTCTACAACATTATTACAGTGCATTATTTAAAATTGTTTTTCTGTTTTAACTATAGGAAATTGAAAAATATCAACCTCTCGATGCATGGCATGACTGACACAATAATGTAGTCTTTTCAATTGGAACCTTTTTTGAAAATAAGTTTGAAGCTGCCCACATCTTCTATGTAAAATTATTCAAAGCTTTTTCCATATTTGACTGGGGATCAATCAGAAATCAGTAATCAGCAATGACATTTTGCTACTAACACATAACAAAAGCTCTTAATGTTGGGCCCTTATAACAGAATACATTTCTACCTAATTAGATGTCTTCCACTGGAACCAATTATTTAGAGGCAATAATTAAGAGTCTTTCTAAATAGGATTAGCACAAATTCTGACCCAAGGCATTTAGAGTAGGAAGGAAAAGTTTGTTGTTAGAAGTGCAGAATGCTAATTATGTTAGCTCCCCTGGTAGAACAGTGGTCAGAACATTTCAGTGCTAGATCCTGTTAGGTCTGAGAAGACCTACCACTCTAGTTTGCAGCAGCGAACTCAAATAGCGGGGCTTCCCTGATAGCTCAGTTCTAAAGAATCTGCCTGAAGTGCAGGAGACCCTAGTTCAATTCCTAGGTCAGGAAGATTCACTGGAGAAGGGATAGGCTATTCACTCCAGTATTCCTGGGCTTCCCTTGTACCTCAGCTGGTAAAGAATCTGCCTGCAATGCAGGAGACCTGGGTTCAATTCCTGGGTTGGAAAAATCCCCTGGAGAAGGGAAAGGCTACCATACCCACTCCAGTATTCTGGCCTGGAGAATTCCGTAGACTATACCCATGGGGTCACAAAGAGTCAGACATGACTGAGGGACTTTCACTCTGACTTCACAACTCAAATAGCAGAAGCCTAAAGAAAGGGTGGATGGTTGGGCCTCTTACGCTTCCTGTGTTCACTGACCATGACGTAACCTAGAACTCTTTTTCTGCCAAAACATGAAGCCAAGATTTTGATGAAAAGAGCATAATTACTTCCCCTGAGATTCTTGTGAGCCCTAATGAAGGCCACATAGAGTTAGCAAATAAAGTGCCTTTAGCAATATCAATCATGGATATGATCATTCTTTGTCTGATCCTCTCTGTAAAAGAGCTTTTCTCCTTTTATAATGCTGAGATTTAAATGTATTAAGACTGTGTGCCAGGGCAGTCTACCCTGACTCCATCCTGCCCATCATTTTTCCACTTTTGGTCTAGAGGGACGTTGTAATTCCTTAACTATTGTGCTTCTCTCTGCCAACCCTGCCCTTCCCTAAGAAGGCCTCTATGCTGAAGGCAGCTTTCATGTTCTTGCCTTTAATATAAAACACATAGTGTGGACTAACAAGATTTTGAAAAATTGTCGGCCTCATTAGTAATCAGGGCTTCCCGGATGGCTCAGCAGATAAAGAATCTGCCTGTAATTCAGGAGACACAGGAAACACAGGTTCGATCCCTGGGCCAGGAAGATCCCCTGGAGAAGGGAAGCCACTCCAATATTCTTGCCTGGAAAATTTCATGTACAGAGGAGCTGGCAGACTGCAGTCCAATGGGTCACAAAGAGTCAGACACCACTGAGCAACTAAGCATATTAGTAATCAGGGAAATGCAAATTAAAGTACCAGTGTGATACGACTTTACATGTAAGATTGGCAAAAACTAGACATCTAACCAAATAATTTGTTAGTAAGAATAGAAGGAAAATAGTACTCACATAGTTTGAATAGGAATGTGACCTGGGATAGACACTGATGTGAACAAGGAAAACTGGCCCAGCAATTCTATTTGAGATATTTACTCTAGAGGAAATTATAGGTATTCTGAGATGGACTTGCAAAAATGTTCATTATGTTGTTTGTACATTATGTTGACAAAAAATATGCAGGCAAATTAAAGAATAATACATATGGTAGTATTTCATATAATGTATTTTATATAATGTATATAGCATGATTTAATAGAGAATTAGTAATAAAAATAATCCCGTGAAATGTTTAAACATGAAAACACAATGCTCAGCATAAGTGCTAACTTGTGATTTTAATTTGTGAGGAAGGAGATCTGGAGTAAGGTTATATTAAAGGACTTTAGCTGTATTGATAAATTTTACTTGGGGGTAAATTCTTAATGTATATTTAGAGGGGAAAAATGCTAGATGTCTATGAGGAAAATGTTAAAGACTGTTAATTCTATAAATGGGAATATGAGTAATGGTAATCATTTTTTTATAGTTTTACATGAGTGATCTCTGTAATGAAATTAAAAAAAAAAAAAAAAAAGCCCTCAGGTCAGAATTCCTGTACATGGTCAGGTATTATAGTCAAAATCACCCAGAGAATGCATCTTATTTTCTCCTTCTCTCATCGACATTATAGAATAGAGAAAACCTTATTACTAGTGATATTTAACCCGCTTGATCCAAGTATTTTCTTTTAACGGAAGAAAAAAAAACCAACTGTAGAATGAAATGAATGGTTTATTTCCTAGTGAGTGCTTACCAATCAAAATAAACAAAACAAACAAACAAAAAATGCAAACAGAATATGACTCTTTGGCTTCATTAAATGTGAAGCACATAATTAATTTCTTTTCCAGCAATTCAAAGAGACTTGTGTTGTACTGATTCAGTTTAATTGAACTTATTACCAGAAGCAGATAATAAGAAGTATATTGAAGATATCCATCTGGCTTGCACCGAAAACCTCACATGTTTCATTCTTCACGGCTGTCACAGGCCATACTAATTGCCTCATTTCGGCTGTTTTACAATCAGTATGACTTAGCTATTAATGTGATAAAACCCTTACTTGAGAGGAGGTTGATATTAAAAAGCATAGATCTCTGACCTACCTCTGCCACCACTTCTGAACACATGCCCAGCATTATTAAAGTTGTATATTTTTCAAATACATAAATAAAAATCCCTCTCTTTCTCATGCACGTCTTTTAAAGTTACGTCTGTCCTCTTGTATCTTGCCACAGAGCTAGTCCCCTACTGAAGGAAAGAAATGGTTTATGTTGAGATTTTTTTAGCTATAAAATGTTGCAGGATCAATGTGGTTTGTTTTCAACTATACTGAGTTTTCTTTTTTATAATGTCCAGTGCTGAAATGGATTTAATGCTAAATGGATTAAGCAACTAATTGTGTTATAAATAAGAAGGAAAGTAAAATTAAGCACTTCTATTTTCTGTTCCTAAATATCAGAGCTTCCTGTGGGGTTTGAGGATGATGTTTTGTCATGCAGACTGGCTTTATATGGACATGATTCCCTCATAAGCAGAGGGTGTGTGTGTGTGTGTGTGTGTGTGTGTGTGTTTCAATTCATCCTTCTCCCATGGGGGAATCCAAGAGTTGGTTCCCAACTTTGAAAAGGAAAATTCTGTCTATTATAAACCCTGATCCAGAAAAGAGATATATCGGAGTAATTCATAAGTGACTCTCACCTACCTTCCTTTCTTGGCATCTGTTTTCTGTGCCAGAAGCAGGAGGAATAGTGCCCTCCCAAACATGTCACCTCACCAAACCATGATTGAATTTCTCTGGCTGTCATACGCAATCAAATCTAAGAAAGCCCTCCGAAAGACTGAGGGCCTTCAGGTTAAATACAGAACCTGACCAAGATGAAAGCAAGTTAATTAACATTTCCATCAGCTCTCTCTGATTTACTCTAGCAAGATCCATTTCTAAAAGGTTAAAATGGTTGTCTCTTTTATGCAGCCATTTGAAGAGCTGAAAGTAGGTTACTGGTTATGGGAGAAGAAATGTAAGCAGAGCCTTTAGAGCGGTGGGGGCTTCTTACATGGCCTTCTAGCAGTTCTGTAATCACTGTGCAAGATGTGTTATTAAGTGAAGATTAGCAACATCTGCTTTGAAAATTTCCTGAACTGGAAAACATGTCACCTATTATCATATTAACTCCCCCTCACCTTTCTCTCTTTTCAGTAGTAGAACTGCTTAGAAACATAAGTAAAGCTTGGCTGCCTGAACCAGTGGGATCCTAAGGGTGCAATCAGAAGTGCCTTCTCTTCCACATCTACTCTTATAAGCCTAGCCCACATCTCCTCTGATATAAACTGTATCTGCCTCCACTGCCTTTGCCCACAGCCGAAGCAAAACATCTGGTCACATGGTCACAATGCTGTTTGTACTAATACGTTTTGATGCTTAAGACAAAAGAAACAATTATAAAGACCAATATAGATGATATGGGAACACTGCTGCAGTCTGGATATGAGGAAATAGTCAAAAGATGTAAAAGATGTAGCCATCTCTCTCCTTGTAGGACACTGTGGGCCTTGGACCACAAGTAATAGAATTGCCTAGAGTTTTGTTTTTAATAAATGCACATAACTGGACCACTGTCCCGATGAACAAAACCCTCCAGGGGTGCAACTCAGAAATTTTCATTTTTAGTAAGTTCCCCAGAGAACGCCTACATACATCAAAGGTCAAAAACCTAGGAGCTCAAAGTCTAAGGGTGGATACTATTAATAAGAGCCAAGAAATAGACTGTGTTCGGACTGTGAAAGGAATAAAAAAGTAGAGTGAGTGACTAACTAGGGGAGTAAAGGTGATCACTGAACTGGGAATTAAAAAATGAATCAGAGTTAGAAAGGTTAAAAAATGAAGAGGTAATTTCAGGCAGAAAACACTTATCTAATGTATGAGAGGAATGGAAATCCTCTGCACATTCAGAAAAACTACATGTGGAAGGGGAGATGAGAGCACTTCCTGAGAGGCAGGCCCTGAAACACTATTGATCCCGTTTCAGCAACTCTGGACCGTAGAGAGAAAAATATTTTGATTTTTCTGTTTGAAAGCAAAGAAAACAGATTCTATCAATTGTACATAAATGATCTTGACACCAACTTCAGGGGAAATTTTGCATCTTCTAAGAAAATACAGAAAGAAAAGCGATTATCACCAACATAGGATTTTTTTAAAATTACCTTTAAAGTAGGTGATAATCCATGTTATTCATAGAAATATTAGGAAAAAGATAATCTCATTATTCAGAGAGAGCTGCATAAGTTTTTATGTCGTCTTCCAGAATTACATCCAGGCATACCTATATATATGTAATAGATGTATGCATATGTATGCA
The DNA here is from genome assembly GCF_033118175.1 of Dama dama. Classification (NCBI taxonomy): domain Eukaryota; kingdom Metazoa; phylum Chordata; class Mammalia; order Artiodactyla; family Cervidae; genus Dama; species Dama dama. Next base: position 28,565,807 of record NC_083704.1, on the reverse strand, counting down.
TGTATATATATGTCTCTGTGTGTATGTTTATTTATTATTTATTTACTTGGCTGTGCTGGCTCTTAGTTGCAGCACATGGAGTCTTTAGATGTGGCATCCGGGATCTAGTTCACTGACGAGGGATTGAACCCAGGCCCGCTGCATTGGGAGCACAGAGGCTTAGCCACTATGCCACCAGGGAAGTCCCTGTGTGTGTTTGTCTTCAAATCTGTAAATAAATACCCTTGTTACCAAAAGGTTACACTATATATATTGTCTCATAACTTCTTTTGTCATTAATAACTTTCTGCCAGCATAGATTTTCAAATGATAAATAAGTACTAACATTTTTTTTCCTTATAAATATGTTTCTTTCTCCTGCTAGTCAAAATAGTATCAGAAAGACACCTTTAAAAAAACTCTCTTGTGTTACATATGCGGGCAAGATGGAGAGAGGAGACAGGATGATAATTTGGAGGACAGGTTTAAATGTCTCACCCAAAAATTTTGGTTAGGGCATTCATGTCAACCTGGAAGGGAGGTCCCGAACTATCCCTCTGCCCTCTTTCCTCAACCTTTCCCTATTGAACTTTCTTATCAGTTAAACATGACATTACTCATAATATGCTGAGTACATTTTCTGATCACATGAACCATGAGGGAATAGAAGAAATGACAGAACCGGTATTCAAAAGATAATCATGGGAACCAAATGTAACAGATTAATTTTAATACTGGCAACTGTAAAGGTTTGTACTTGGCTCCAAAAGTAAAGTTAAAAGAGTAAAAGTTTAGGGTCAGGGCTGTGTGTTAAAGGTCTTGTTGACTGTAAGATTACTGGTGAGTTAACAATATTCTGTGCTTTAGGAAAAAGCAAATTATATCTATAACTTAATGGAGAACCCAAAACAAGAGAGGAAACTAAAATTCTTAAAGTCTACAGTAGCCCCAGTGAAAATAAAACTTGAGGAGGACTGTGGGTTTTTTCAGACTGATATTAAAATTTAAAATCAGCCTAGAGGAAGACAACTGAGCAAATGATAGGAGATATAGCTGAAGAAAATGTTAAGCCAAAGCAGAGGAGTCAGGGAGGGTGGAAAAGAAGGGATAATCAATGTTTTCGAACATTTCAAGAACTGTCAAAGTCTGTGTGGTATCGAAAGGCAGTCCCTAAATGGGTAATAAATGTAACAGAGGATATTATTTGTGTTCAATAAAAGGAAAAAGTTTCAAATAATTAGACCATGAGGAAGATGAAGCAAATGATTTTTTTTTTTTTTACTTATCAATGATGTTCATTTCCAGACTGGACATCTACTCCAGAGTAACACTGCAGAAAGAATTCATGTGACAGATAGGAGTGTGTGGTCTCAGTGGCCTGCAAAAGGCATTTCCCAGTCATTTTAACATTTTTGTGACCTGCTTCAGTGACTTTGTAAACATTGATCTGTATGAACCTCCCAATTCTGAAATGTTATCAGTCTATGATTTTATAGTTTGAAAAATTTATTTCTGCCCTGTGTTTTTTCACCCTTGAGCAAAAATATTGCCGCTGGGTTGAATTCTGTCATGTTGACTTTATTTTCTTATGGCAAAGTCTTTCTGTTTTTGTTTTGTTTTTTTTTTTTCTCCCAGCATGAATTTATCCATAATCACGAATGCAGTATGGGTTGAAAAGGTTATTCTGCTAATTATGAATAGTTTATTCTTAAAAGAGTCCTATAAAAATTGATTTTCTCTTTACGTGTCAGAATTTGAGGCTGTTGCATAAACAATACCTGTGTTCATTGCTTGAGTTTTGAACCCTTCGAGAGGTAAGCCAAGGCAGTCAGGCAGATGGCAATCAGATGTCAGCTTTGTAACTCATACAACTGGAAGATAAGAAAGCAACTAGATATATAGCATTGGTGGGCTTCCTAAGACTGAACTGCAAACTGGGTAGACTTGTACCACGGCACCTCAAGTCTGCCATTATGAACCTTATAATGTGGAGGATCACTGTATGTGGCTGCAGGAGAAGGTAATGCAGAGCCAGGAATTCTTCATTGATTTTTCCCAGGTTCACCATTGGATGAGAAAGAGTGAGGTTAGGGGAGGAGAGAGGATAGGGCTCTTAAGAAATATTCAGTTCAGTTCCGTTCAGTTCAGTCGCTCAGTCATGTCCGATTCTTTGCGACCCCATGAATCACAGCACGCCAGGCCTCCCTGTCCATCACCAACTCCCGGAGTCTACTCAAACTCATGCCCATCGAGTCAGTGATGCCATCCAGCCATCTCATCCTCTGTCGTCCCCTTCTCCTCCTGCCCCCAATCCCTCCCAGCATCAGGGTCTTTTCCAATCAGTCAACTCTTCGCGTGAGGTGGCCAAAGTATCGGAGTTTCAGCCTCAGCATCAGTCCTTCCAATGAACACCCAGGACTGATCTCTTTTAGGATGGACTGGTTGGATTTCCTTGAAGTCCAAGGGATTCTCAAGAGTCTTCTCCAACACCATAGTTCAAAAGCATCATTCTTCAGTGCTCAGCTTTCTTTATAGTCCAGCTCTTACATCCATACGTGACCACTGGAAAAACCATAGCCTTGACCAGACGGACCTTTGTTGGCAAAGTTATGTCTCTGCTTTTTAATATGCTATCTAGGTTGGTCATAACTTGACTTCCAAGGAGTGTCTTTTAATTTCATGGCTGCAGTCACCATTCGCAGAGTCTTTAAACGTCAGCTATAGACCAGAATTTGCAAACTGGTAGCTCTCATGGCTAATTTTACTTGAATCCACACACTCAGTTTTCTTTGGTTGTGAGAGTATTTAAAACTTTTGAATTGGAATGCTTTTAGAGGGGAGGCATGTATTCTGTAAATTGCTCCCAGAACTCATTATCCCTCATTGTCTCATATCTCTAAATCACACAGTGGTGATATCGTCAGGACCTCTGTGAGCATTTGACATGCAGTACTAAGTGGGTCCATGACTCTGGGAGAAAGATCAGCCTTTTGATTATTCTCATCTGTTACATTAGTAAGTAGATACAAACTGACCATGATAGTGCTAAGAGAAAAAGATAGTTGGAAGAGGGAATGTTTCAAATCATTCTGTTTATAATTCTGTACATTATTCTACTCCACATCTGCATTTCACTCCCGTATCTCTACCAGGGGGTTATCAGTGGGAATAGAAACTTGGTTCTCTAAATGGACAGGTTCTTCTCAGGAGTGGCCAGTAGTTAATTGGGACAAGAAAACAGATTTCCTTGAGAAATCTGAAGCAAATTGAGGCAGGTTATCACCTCTCACTGGGAAACGAATTACTTCTGTCATTAAAAAGATTCTGCTTTCTGTAGCTGCTGGCTGGGGGTTTCTGTCTATTGTCAAAGAGATGGGGAGAATGTGGATTAATGGTAATAAAGTAGTGGTCATGAAATACCTACAAGTTCATATCCATGAATGATTATAATTGATTTGACTACTGTGTTTGAATGACAGAATTTGTGCTAGGCTTTAACTCCAGAAAATTGGGGTGCTGTCTTCCAGCCAAAATCTTGAATGTGCTGATCTGTTTGGGAAAGCTCTCTGTGTAAAGGCAAAGCCATAAATTATAGACAAAATAACTCTTTCCCTTGGCTAACTTGTCTTTGTGGAACCCCTGTCTGTCTGCGGGTTGGGGGGAGTGGAAATAGAGTTCAGCTTTACCGCCAAAAAAAAGAGAGAGAGGAGAAAAGAAGGAAACAGTAGACAGTATGGGGGCTTATAAAAGTTGTGAATAGTTAAAAAAAAAAAAAAAACTTGAAAAGGTATAACCAACTTTGTCTAAATTTTGTAAATATGGGAATGACTACCTTCCAGTAGAAAGAAGAGTGAGCGAGGTCCTGCCCACTTGGGTTCTGGGTCCAGTTCAGTTACCAGTCCCTTGTGTGACACCGTGTGGATCATACTGCCTCAGACTCTTTTCTCACCTGTAAAATGAAGAGCCCTGAATAGAGAGAGTTAAGGCCTCCTCCAGTTCTGAAGTTCTATCTATGATAAAGAACTGCTTAAGTTGGAATACAGAATGAAAGCCCTCTAATTTCCAATTTCTTTTTTACTCAACAACAAAAGAAAAATCTATCCAGAGGTACTGTCACTCAGGCTTTTGGAGAAGATGAGATGAAATCTTCCGTGAACAGGAGATTTGCATTGTATAAACATTTATTCTGTATTAATTCAGGTTATAATACCTGAAAGAAAGAGAAAAATTAGAAATTAAATGGTGTGGGCAGTTTTATCAACCATTCCATCCAGGAGTGGCCATGAGACTGGGATCTGAAAGAACCCTAGCCTCACAGTATCTTAGTCTTCATATACTTCTTAAAATATGATCATCTGGCCCCCCTGTAGGGGATTCTAGTGTCTGATGACATGTTGTCTTTATACATGATAGCCACCAAACACAAGCCAGCCATATATGCAAACTGGCTTATTTGCATAATGTATTGATTCCAAGCCTAGTGCCTTCCTGTGGGACTCTTAAGAGCATTGTTCAGTATATAAAAGTTTTGTTATATATACTGACTATGAAACTGAGCCCTGTTTAGATATATCAGAAAGCACTGCAAACTTGTATATGAATGTTCATAGCAGCATTATTTGCCATGACCAAAAGTGGAAACAATCCACATGTCAATCATGTGTGATCTATCCGGACAATGGTCTATGCAGACAATGGATAATTATTCATTAGATGATGAAATTCCAGCTGAGCTATTTCAAATCCTAAAAGATGATGCTGTGAAAGTGCTGCACTCAATATGCCAGCAAATTTCGAAAAAGCAGTGACCAAGGGACTGGAAAAGGTCAGTTTTCATTCCAATCCCAAAGAAAGGCAATGCCAAAGAATGCTCAAGCTACCACACAGTTGCAGTCATCTCACACGCTAGTAATGCTCAAAATTCTCCAAGCCAGGCTTGAACAGTACAGAAACTGTGAACTTCCAAATGTTCAAGCTGGATTTAGAAAAGGCCGAGGAACCAGAGATCAAATTGCTAACCTCCATTGGATCATCCAACAAGCAAGAGAGTTCCAGAAAAACATCTATTTCTGCTTTATTGACTATGCCAAAGCCTTCGACTGTGTGGGTCACAATAAACAGTGGAAAATTCTGAAAGAGATGGAAATACCAGACCACCTGACCTGCCTCTTGAGAAACCTGTATGCAGGTCAGGAAGCAACAGTTAGAACTGGACATGGAACAACAGACTGGTTCCAAATAGGAAAAGGAGTACATCAAAGCTGTATATTGTCACCCTACTTATTTAACTTATATGCAGAGTACATCATGAGAAAGACTGGGCTGGATGAAGCACAAGCTGGAATCAAGATTGCCAGGAAAAATATCAATGACCTCAGATATGCAGATGACACCACCCTTATGGCAGAAAGCGAAGAAGAACTAAAGAGCCTCGTGATGAAAGTGAAAGAAGAGAGTGAAAAAGTTGGCTTAAAGCTCAACATTCAGAAAACAAAGATCATGGCATCCGGTCCCATCACTTCATGGAAAATAGATGGTGAAACAGTGGAAAGAGTTGCAGACTTTATTTTTTTGGGCTCCAAAATCACTACAGATGAAATTAAAAGACACTCCTTAGAAGGAAAGTTATGACCAACCTAGATAGCATATTAAAAAGCAGAGACATAACTTTGCCAACAAAGGTCCGTCTGGTCAAGGCTATGGTTTTTCCAGTGGTCATGTATGTATGTGAGAGTTGGACTATAAAGAAAGCTGAGCACTGAAGAATTGATGCTTTTGAACTGTGGTGTTGGAGAAGACTCTTGAGAGTCCCTTGGACTGCAAGGAGATCCAACCAGTCCATCCTGAAGGAGTTAAGTCCTGGGTGTTCATTGGAAGGACTGATGCTGAGGCTGAAACTCCAGTACTTTGGCCACCTCATGCGAAGAGTTGACTCATTGGAAAAAATTGTGATGCTGGAAGGGATTGCCGGTAGGAGGAGAAGGGGACAACAGAGAATGAGATGGCTGGACAGCATCACCACCTTGATGGGCATGAGTTTGAGTAAACTTCAGGAGCTGGTGATGGACAGGGAGGCCTGGCGTGCTGCGATTCATGGGGTCGCAAAGAGTCGAACACGACTAAGCGAGTGAACTGAACTGAAGAAAGAGATGAGATACTGATACATGAGTTGGTCTTATAAACATGATGCTAAGTGAAAGAAGTGACCAAAAAATGGTTATATATTGTATGATGCCATTTCTATGAAATATCAAGAGCAAGCACATTCTTAGAAACCAAACATAGATTAGTTTTTGCCAGGAGATGGGCAGATGGGAGAATTGAGACTGACTCTTAATAGGATATTTTTTTGTTTTGTTCGTTGAGGTCATAGAAGTTTATGGAATTAGAAAGTAGTGATGATTACCCAAAAAGTAAATATCCAAAAACCACTGAATTGTGTACTTTAAAAGAAGAATTTTATGTGATGTGAATTATATCTTTATTTTAAAAGGAAAAAATAAGTTTTGATCTCTTTTGCACTCTGACAAAGAAAGAAAGAAAAAGAGAAAGGAACAATAAAATAAGTTTACCAGCTCTGATATCCAGGAATCATGTAATTCCTGGAGCTTGACACATTCTTAGAGACCAGCAGCTTTATGATTTTCAGCTACTTAGCTGCTTCTCCTGATCCTGTTCCTACTGTAATCACAGTCCTGAACTCTGCTCCTGAGGCCTTGGTTGGAGAGATACTCTCACCACGTCTTCCATACACTGTACTCTGGAGACTCTTGGCCATTTCCTCTCCATTCCTATGATGCCATGCTGAATATTAAAGGCAGCATAACTGGGTACAGAAGGTCTCTGGAATATCCAATATGGTCCACCTCTTTCCTTATCTGCTAATATATTATAGGGGGATGAATACATGCTTTGCAGGAAGACGGGTCAGGTTCAAATCCTAACATTATCACTTCCAAGCTGTTCAGGGTGAACTTGTGAAATGGGTATAACTGAGCCTACTACAAGGATTGTTGGGAAGACTAAATCAGATATCATATTTACATACATTAGCACACAATAGTGTTTAGATGTTTATTGCCTTCTCTATGACTGCGGTTCACAGTCCGCCGATTGAGAGCTCCCGCACCTGGCTGATCAGCTGTGTGCTGCAAATATCTTACGTATGCCTCATAGTTGGCTTCACAGATAAAGCGTTTCCGCCGTGTTAGCTCAATCTTTCCTCTCCCTGAGCTCTAGCACCCCCTCCTGAGTGCGCTGGTTCATCTGCTCACAGCCCCATCCATGGAGAGTTACCCTTATCACTACCTTGATCTCCTCCTATATTTCTCTGTGAACATCTGTCTTGTTTCACTTATCACATTTTTGCAGCAGTCTATTTACGACTCACACTTGATTACTGTTCATTTTTGAAGCTCTAATGCCAAGCATACTATTCAGTAAATTTTGATAAATCAACGAGAGGAGGATAGTTCATTTTTCAGTGAAAAAATAACTTCCAGCTAATTGACAGCTGATAATGATGGGCCTTTATTTCCCCTTGGATGTTTATCATTCTTCTTTAATTTTTTTATTATTATTGAATTAAAATAATTAATATCTGTAGGCCCATGATCAACTTAAGAGCTAGATGATTACCAGAAACTCAAATCTACTCATGTGCCCCTATCCTGATCCACCCCTCTGCCTTCCTTCCCAACAATTCTCCTTTTTTGAAGTTGAAACTTACATTTTCTTAATTCTAACTGGAGGATAATTTCTTTGCAATGTTGTCTGCTTCTACTGTATAGCAATGCAGATATCTTCTCCCTCTAGAGCCCCCCTCCCCCTCTCAGCCCTCCACATGCTCACGGAGCACCAAGCTGAGCTCCCTGTGCTAACAGGGGCTCCCCACGCCTATCTGTTTTACACGTGGTAGTGTGTGTGTGTCAACGCTACTCTCCGATGCATCTCACCCTGTCCTTACCCAGCTGTGCCCACAGGTCCAGAGCCTGTTATACAGAGTAAAGCAAGTCAGAAAGAGAAAAACAAATATAGTATACTAATGCACATATATGAAATCTAGAAAGATGGAACTGATGAACCTATCTGAAGGAATAGAGATGCAGATATAGAGAGTTCTGTTTTATTCGGCAGACATTCTTAGGACTTTAAGCGAGGGAGAGAACATCTCAAATAACTCTGAAACAACTGCTCTGAGGAAGGAAGGGGTCAACCATTATCCTTCATTAGCACTTTGGTTAACTTAATATCTCTTAGATCCATGCCCATTGAGTCCTGCAGACAAACTGTATTTATAGGCTTACTCAGTTTAGTTTGGGCTGTTTTCTGTCTCAATCACCATTAATATTTTACTCAAATAAACAAAGAGATGACTCAGTATCTACAGGAAATAATACTGGTCACTTCACTTAACACAGAATATATACCATCTTTATTGAGTGAGGCAAATGGAAACTAGTTTTATTTTCCCATTTTATAAGGAAACCAAGGTTCAGAAAGGTAATGTGGCATGTTTCAGATACCCAACTACTAAACAGCAATCTCAGGTCAGAATCCAATCTTAAAACAAGATGTCCAGTGTAGTTTCCAATATGCTGTACTATCTCTGAGACTGAGTCAGATAAGCATACAATGAAAATAAAAATATCATAAAGATATTAAGGAAAGTAAATGACAGTTCTTTCAAGTGCTCAATACAGTACCTGTCCATGTGGTAGACACAGAATAAATACTGAAAGTGAAAGTGTTAGTTGCTCAGTTGTGTCCAACTCATCGAGACCCCTTGGATGGTAGCCCACCAGGCTTCTCTGTCCATGGAATTTTCTAGGCAGGAATACTGGAGTGGGTTACCATTCCCTTCTCTGGGGATCTTCCCGACTCAGGGATTGAACCTGGGTCTCCTGCTTTGCAGGCTGATACTTTGCCATCTGAACCACCAGGGAAGCCCCATAATAAATATTAGGTGTCATTAATTATTGTCACTATGGTATAGATCAGCAATGTAAAGTGTCAAGCCTCTAGAAAAATCTCCCTTGAAACCCTCTAACCTAGCCTGGAGCCAGAGCTAGCATTTCTGGCTGTGTCACTGGGTTGAATTGATGACCTGAGGCCATCTTGGTGTTACACAGGGAGAAGAACTTGTGTGTTGAGCTCTGGACAATATAAATCCTACCAGTTATGATGACCAAGGCAAGCTTTAGTGCTATGGTGCATGTCTGCTCCCAGTGGGCTTAATTAAATAACCTTAACTTTAGTCCATTTAGTTTCTCAGCCTGGGTGAGAACTTCATCATCTCTCTGAGCTTCAATTTCCTCATCTAAAAAATGAGGTGCATCCATCTTACTTATGTATTTATGCGTGTTCTATTTTTTTTTTTTTTTTGCAGTGGGCTTTGATGATTGTCTGTCTTCCATGTAACCATTATAATAATATGAGATATTTGGATAATTTTTCTCTTCACCATAAAAATTATCCTCCTTCACCCTACTTCCTTACTCCATTTTGTGACTGATTCCTTGTCATCCCTTAGAGTTCAGATCTCCTTCAAGGATCTCTTCTAACCATCTTATCACAAGAAGTTTCTTCCTGTTATTCTCTATCATAGTACCATATTCATTTCTCTCACAATGCTTTCAACATCTAAACATATTTTTCACTTTTGCTTATATATCCATTATCTATCACCATAACTAGAATGCAAGCTTCCTGAGGATCAGGACTGCTAACCTTTATCCATAGTCTTTAGCACTCACCTGCACATAGTAGATGTTCTGTAACTATGAATGAATGAATAAGTGAGTGAATGAACAAATGAAGGAGCAGACCACATTAATTAAGGGTCTTTTTATAGCTTATTAGAATCATCATTTTTTCACAGTCTATTCATGAATTGGCCCATTTGGAAGAACCCTTTGAGAGCCTTGGAAGAGATGAGATCATCTCTTCTAGCCCCTTCTTTTTGCAGAGGAAACTAGAAAGGGGAAATTACGTATCCAAGATGACATCCAATAGTCTGTTCTTCCCTCTACTATCATGCTGCCTCTCCAAGGAGCTCAGTGAATTCTTGTTATTAAAACAATGGCTAAGGAAATTAATAAGCAACAGGCCAAAGGAAAAAATAGAGGTTGTCAATGGAGCATAGCAAAAGGAATAAGGGCTTTGGTATCTGACAGCCTGGTTTCATATACCAACTCCAACCTTTCTGAACAGGTCTCTGACCTAGAACAAATGAATCTTAAGGAGTGTTAGTCTCTTTTCTATAAAATGGAAAGTCCCTCTGTTGTAAGGAATCAAATTCTCTCTGTAAAGCATGAACCAGACCCTGAATTTAGTAGGGACTCACCTTTAAATGAGGCTTCCCTTGTAGCTCAGTCAGTAAAGAATCTGCCTGCAGTGCAGGAGACCCAGGTTCAATCCCTGGGTTGGGAAGATCCCCTGGAGAAGGAAATGGCAACCCACTCCAGTATCCTTGCCTGGAAAATATCATGGGCAGAGGAGCCTGGTGGGCTGCAATCCATGGGGTCACAAAGAGTCGGGCACAACTGAGTGACTAACACTTACTTACACCTTTAAATGACAGTCAGTAATATTGTGCTCATATTCCTTTCACTGCTGGCCCCCCATCACCTTCACTGTAGTGACTCGAGCAGTGTCTCAAGATGCTTAGCTTTGTGTCTTACTCAGGTTCCCTAAGACTGTGCCAAGAATCCAACAATGTTTTTGTAGCAGTGCTGAGGTCTGAGAGATTAGTTACTCTCTTCTCAGAAAAAGTACACCAGTACTTTATATCTACTTCTTATATTTATGTTGTTTACCATAGTGCATGTATTAATATTATAGAACCCACAAATCAATGCTCTCAGCAGGGAAAACTGTTCAAATGTGCAGAATATCTTGCTTTGTACTAGGTCTTGAACAAAGCAGTATCTGTCTGCCTTGAATTCTGTTTTCTGAGGGACAGTGTGGGTAGCAGGGGTCTGTGATTGATCTCTAAGTGATTTGTACTTTATCAGGGAGCAGGTATGATTTCTCATGTATCTGATTAACCTTCTCTGTAAGATTGCCATCATTTCTGTAAAGCCAGAGGATTATTCTGTGTTTGGAAAAATGGATATCAGCTCCTTTTTAATCAATACCTTCCACAGGTGTCACCTGGATCTGCCCCTGCTAATCTACAAGGGCTAACCAAAACTGTGCTGTCATTTGTTATATAACCCGGTTTAATTTAAAGCACCTCAGAACTAAAGTCAGCTTTATTTTATTTTTTAAACAGTATGTAGAACAATACGTTAGGTTAGGAAAATTCATGCTTGTGTTTTGGCTGATACCTGTTGGAAAGCAAGAATGCCAAAATACTGCCTTATCCATCTCCATTACAGAGGAGTGGCTTGGTAACATATATGTTGACATGGGAGCAAGAAAAGTGTAGGGGAAGCAATTGAATCAGTGCCAGCATACTGAAAGGAGAGTGATAATGAATTCCCAGTAGGTTATTATGTAGTTTTTCCTCCAAAGTAGGATGAACAAGGTGCTGTCAGTGGACTGGGACAACAGATAACCAGAACTGATCCTTGTAATGTTGGGTAACTGGAATGTTACCAACTGGGGTTGACAACGTGTCTGTGGTATACTCCTCCTGTGGATTCTTGGAGGAAAGTCCTTGAACCATAGATTAACCATCACTTACTGTTCAGCCATGGAGAGAATGTGTGTTTCTTCGTGTTTGAGATAATGACTCCTACTAGGAGCCGAGAGCTGTGAATTCTTGAGAAGGGTGATCTTACATCAAGTTTGGACAGTTTTCTGTCTGCATTAAGATCCTTTTCTGTTGTCAGTGTAGGAAAAATGCAAATGCATCACAAAATCTGTGTTTGAAGATGCAGTGAGTCAAGCAGAAAACTGCCATTCTCCTCAATGAACGTTCAGTGGCAGAATGAGAAATCTGTCAGGTAACGTTTTACGTGGCATGGATCCTCCAAAGAAAACAAACACATGAGTTGAATTTTTTGAGACTCAATAACAGCAGGCCAAAAAGCAGAGCTTACATTGAGAAGACTTTAAGAATCCTATGTAAAGATCGACAGTATCCCCAACTTATTCAATGTGATGAAGAGGATTAAAATACATGTGCTATAGACTCCTTATGGGCTTTGAAACCTGCCTTCAAATCCTGATCTTACTGCTTTCTTTTGAAGCTTCTGATTCTGCCTTTGTAAAATAGAAGTAATGCCTGCCACTCCAAGTTATTGTGAGCCTAAGTGAGGTACATTATACAGAGCACTTGGCCTATAGCCTGATGCATAAGAGACTGTCTGCAAAATGATGGGTCTCTTCCCTCCTGGAAGCAGCTAGGTATGCTGTCCTAGTTAAGAACAGCCACAGACGCAGGTTAAAATTTCCCCTTTGCTGCTTACGAATTGTGTGACTTTCTGAGCCTCAGTTTCCTCATCTTTGAAATAGGTGTAACAGTGTCCACCTGACAAAATTTTGTTTGATGTTTTAATTTTTTTCTCCAGGGTTATATATGGAGCATTAGTATGAAAAAGAACTGCATGATTTTGACAGCATGGTTTCTTTCTTTGCATAATCTACATCCCAAAGGTCAAGCCTTGTGGTTCCTAGTGTGTTAGCTGGCGCAGGACACCACCTCAGTGTTCACAACTGGGGAAGAACACTGAATTGTTGGGGACTATAGACCAAGTGTTGAGTTGACTGTGATTAATTGCCTTAAACACTGGGCCATGGCTAGTTTCCATGGAGCCAGGCAGAAAGCTTCCTCTTTTTCTGGAGACCAGCCTGTAGGACGTCTTAAACCAGTTTCCCTTTACCACTCAGTTACCATGGCTTAAATTTCTAGCAGCCCTCTTTTAGTCTCTGAATGTTCCTCATTTGTGATGTTGGTAGGGAATATGTCTGTGCATAAATTCAGTATCTCTTGTTTCTCTAAAAATGTCAATGACAGATTTTCTTCACTTGCCTTCAGCTTGGTCTTTTATGTTAGAAACTGTCCTCAGATGTCTAGTGATTCTCAGTTGTTGAGTCACATGGAAAACTGAGGCACTAAAATGTGAGGGTCCAGGAGCTTGAATCCAGGAACATGAGGGTCAATTTTATTGAGTGAGTTCAATGTGACTGAGCCATTTTGGGGAGAGAGAGCTCCTCCCCATATCAATATTTTTAGGCATTTCCTTTTAAATTGGTCACAGTCCCTAGAAACAGACATCTCTCTACCAGTGTTTGGGGAGCCATGTTGAGGAGGCGAGTTGAGAACCTCAACATTCATGATAGAGATATTCACAAAAATCCTTGCTACCCTCATTTGAACCTGGTATCCTCTGGCTTAGAAACCTTCCTCTGTTATCTGCTTAAAAAATAAAAATCTCAGCATCCTTCTGGGTAAGGAAGCTAATCACCTGGATGCAAGGGAAATTGTCTGGGGACTTAACTCATTCTAAGTAACAGTGATCCAGTGCTCCATCACCTGTACTTCCAGTGGCAGCTGAGGTCACCACTTCCTGGATCTTGGGGGGATATTCTAAAAGATAAGTCAGGGGACTTCCCTGGAAGCCCAGTGATTAAGACTCCATGATTCCAGTTCTGGCAGCATTGTTCGATCCCTGGTCAGGGAACTAACATCCTGCATGCTGCATAGTAAAGCCTAAAAAAATAATAATAATTAAAAAAACAACAGAAAATAAAAACCCATAAAATTAAAAAAAGTCAGTCTAGTCTTTCTATTTCCCCAGAGGCAGCTAAGGATCAGGCTTCATGTCTTTTCACCTTTCAGTGGTTTCCCAACATCCCCAGTTTCAATAGTTAAAACTCCCAACCTTTCTCGCTATCCTTATAGTTTATACCTTAAAGAGGTGTACTATTGTTGAAAGATATTTTAGCTAGGTGCCAGAATCCTAATAGAGTTACTATGAAGAGGAAAAGAGGTCATTTAGGGAGAGAAGCTAGCACAGTAAATGACACATAATCATAGGGATTATTTTTTGTTGCTTTTTCATTATTCTATTTTTATAAAATCATCCCAGTATATAAATTATTTCTGACCAGCTCTCTATAGTGAGATAGCATGGAAAAGGAAAGCCCTGTGAAATCAAGACCTATGTAATGTATCTGGTTTATTTAAGAACAGTAATCAGACCAGAGGCCAAGCCTTGTGGTTCCTAGTATGTAAGCTAGTGCAGGACGCCACCTCAGTGTTGACAGTAGGGGACAAACACTGAACTGTTAGGGAATAGAGGCCAAATGTTACCACTGTTCTTAGGTTGTCTGTATAACCATGATCATTTAGCCTGCGCTTTATAAAAGAAATAGGAATTTAGTGTATGTTACAGTCAGCCACTAACATGATGAAGATTCTAAATCTAAATTTAGCATCATGTAAGTCTATCTGGCTTTCCTGGTGGTTCAGATGGTAAAGAATCTGCCTATATGTTTTTGATCCCTGGTCAGAAAGATCACCTGGAGAAGGGAATGACTACCCACTCCAGTATTTTTGCCTGGAGAATTCCATTAACAGAGTAGCCTAGTGGACTACAGTCCATGGAATCACAGAGTTGGACATGAATGAGTAACTAACACTTCTCAAGTCTATCTCCAGGTTGGAATCCAGCTCTCTTAATTACTAGTCAAGTCTGTGACCCCTTTAGAAGAGTAGAATTCCCTCAGAAGTTCAGTCCCCTGTCTTCCCATGTGTATCACTTGTACAAAGTCAAGCAGTATGCCTTGGGTGTCCCCGTGAGGTGACCAGTCTTACAGTTTCTTTGGGAGTTTGTGCTGACGCTTTCAAAAGCAACCCTTTGTCCTTCTGTGATTTCTGGCCTCTGGAAAATTATAAAATAGAGGACAAGAGGGGGAAAAAGAGGTTTGTAAAGATTCTGTATTTAAAAGCTAAAGATACTACTCACATAAGCTTTGCTCAGACCTTTCCTGTCCCTCAATAAAGTATATTTTTTGCTGTGGTCCATAAATTACTCAAATAATCCATTAAGATAGCTGTAGAAATCAGCATAGCAAGCTATCAGTGAGCTAGTTTAGTTTATTCACCGGTTATTAATCTTCTCAGCTCAGGGTCATATTGTCCTGTCTTCAGCATTTTTCACAGTGTCTGATGATGTCCGGAGAGTTAATGGAGGTCCTGAAATGTGAATACAACAAGCATGAGAATCTCTTGACTTGATGTCATTCCGGGAAACGTCTTCAAACTTGGTGCGTTGCCCTGGCAAGTGAACAAGACAGCACCTGTGCTATTTATCTGGGTGTTTGTACACTGTTCTGGCAAAGAAATGTCTATGTACAACGATAATTTCCTTATGATACTTTCACTGGCAGCAAATTGTTTTGAGCATCTGTTATCATTTTTAGGTGCTGTCAATTTGTTTCCTCTTTTGCTTCCATGTAAAGTAGGAGCAGTTTTGTCAGGACTTAGAGACCCACAGCGTTGCTTTGGAGATTTATGACATGTTTCTCTCATGAAAGTTTTCTCTACCCCACCCTGATCTCTGCAGGTTAGAGAAGATGATTTTCCTGTGAAAGTTCTCACAGTTACATTACCTGGAACCCAGGTACAAATAAGCTCAGTGATGAAGGTGTTGATGATGAAGATAGATAGTTTGTATCACACACTTAGCTTGATTTAGTCATACTACATGCAGCCACAGGACTAGTGAAGTTAGGAAATTCACTAACTTACAAGTGATGTGACCTCCCCATAATCAGTCACCTAGTAAGTGGTAGAGCTAAAATTTGCATTTAGATATGTCTTATTCCATAGTTCAGTTTCTCTCTCTCTCTCTCTCTCTTTTTTCATGTTCTATATACTAGGTCTTTTTTGGTTGTGCTGTGCTTAGCTGCTCAGTCATTTCCAGCTCTTTGTTGACCCCATGGACTGTAGTCTGCCAGGCTGCTCAGTCCTTGGGGATTCTCTAGGCAAGAATACTAGAGTGGGTTGCCATACCCTCCTTCAGGGAATCTTCCCAACCCAGCGATCGAACCCAGATCTCCCTCACTGCAGTATGTACATGTCAGTTGGTTCTTCAGATTTCTGTCGTAAATGAAACTATCAGTTGAGGTGAGATAGGGCATTGCTGGCCAGTGCAAGGATTTCAGCATTTCAGGATGAAATATGGAGGCATCATTGTTTCTGCTAGACCCTTGGTAATAGTGAACAGTTATTATGTGGTAAGCTCAGTTTTCAAAACTTTATATTAATTTGCTCACTTAATCCTCAAAGTATGAGGTATATGTTCTTATTCCTATTAAATCTGAAGCAACTGAAGCTCTGAGAAATGAAATAATTTCCCTAGGATCAACACAGTAAGTAATTGAATTAGAATTAAAACTCAGGAAGTCTGGCTCCACTGTCCACATTTATAATCTGTAAACAAAATTGCCTTTTATTCAAGAGGTCCCATTTTTTTCAATATATGATAGGTGGAAATGATTTTTGTTAACTTAGAAATGTTTTATATCCACATATTTTTCCTTAAATAACCTAGATGACTACCTTTTGGAGCATTTGACAATACAGTATAATGATTCCTTTCTGGCTTTTCCAGTAGCTGATGCTTCTCATTCTTCTCTTGAATCCTTTTCTCACCTCATCACACTGGGGTCCGTTGGATTCTCCTTTCTTCGTCCTCCTCCTAGTGACTTGATTCCTGCAACTGTCTCTAGTTCCAACACATCATGTCACATTCTATCAGAAGAAAAAGAGAATGTGGCAAAGCTCATTTATACCTAAACACTGGCAGCCACCCAAACACCTCTTTCAAAATAAAATGAGCAGGAAGCTACAGTCATGTTGGAATGGAAATATAGCATACAGGGCTTTCCATTCAGCCAAACTCAGGGTCAGAATACCTGTTTTCTCCCTCTAACTATGTCTGTGTCCTTGGAAATATATGTAGCCTTTTTAAGCCTCAGGTTCATTGTCTAGTAAGTGGTGATAATAATGATACTTGTCATGAGAATATTGAGGTTTAACTGCTAGTGATTCATTCATTCTTGAGATATTTATTAAGCATGTGTTTTGTCATTAACCATGCTGTGTTTGGGGCTTCACAGGTGACTCAGTGGTAAAGAACCTGCCTTTATACAGGAGATGCAGGTTCCATCCCTGGGTCGGGAAGATCCCCTGGAGAAGGAAATGGCAACCCACTCCAGTATTCTTGCCTGGGAAATCCCATGGACTGAGAAGCCTGGCAGGCTACAGTCCATGTGGTCCCAAAAGAGCAGAACATGACTCTGCGATTAAACAACAACAAATGCTACATATAAGGCATCTATGCTGAACGAGAAAGGCATGTTCCCTGTCTTCACAATGCTTAAATTTTAATGAGGTCATAAATGCAGGTGTTCAGCACAGATCCTTGCAGATGGTAAATATAACCTTTGTAATTATGTAAATACCTTCCACAATATATGTAAGCTGAAATGATGTTAATGATAATGATGTTTAAGAATGGTGATATGGCCATCATAGTATCAGCACCTTTTCACCAAGAACCCGAAGTGATAATTCCAGTCAACAAGAACTAGGCATCAGAGTAAGTCTTCTTGTTTTTTTATCCTCATATAAATTATCTAACAGATTAAAAAAAAAAGGAAAATGTTTAATAAGCACATTACTTACCACCTGGATAAATGCAGTACTTAACCTTAACTTTTGGTTAGAGAATACAGGTAAATATTTTAACAATCTCTTTTAAACCACCGACTTTAAATCTTCCATTGACAGATTTCCAAAAATCATAAATGAGTGTAACATCTTCCAGAATCACGGAGGGTAGTCATCTTCATAAACAGCAAAGGTATCTCTCTTATCTCCCAAACTCTAGATCCTGCTTTTTTTCTATACATATTTTACTTCCTTTTCTAACCAGTAGTTTAGTGATTCTTGTGGAATTTGCCATCTTTCTCATCAGTTTCACAGTCTCTCCTCCTCCTGGGTAATTTTCCAGTGACCTTCTTTCTTTGGGGATGTACCTTTCTGCATTGCTCTGACTTGAGAGGTCAGGATATTGTTGGTGCATGAAGTGTCTTTGGTGTCTTCGGATTTAGCTGCTAGCTTGAAGCATCTGGCAGTTGAACATAAATGCCGGTACTTGAGCATTCATGCTTGAACCAGAAATTACTTTGTCATCTTCACCAGCTTTTATTAAGCAGCCAACAGCTGTCTTGGAACTATGACTTACAACAGTGAGCTCTTTACTTTAGAATGTTGTCCTCTTTTTATCCTCAATATAGCTCTCTCCTTTTCCTGTTTTTCCCAAGCAAATCTTCGGTGTCAATAAGTGAAAGTGAAGGTCTCTCAGTCGTGTCTGACTCTTTGCGACCCCATGGACTATACAGTCCATGGAATTCTCCAGGCCAGAATATTGGAGTGGGTAGCCTTTCCCTTCTCCAGGGGATCTTCCTGACCCAGGGATCGAGCCCAGGTCTCCCTCCTTGCAGGCGGATTCTTTACCAACTGAACTATGAGGGAAGCCCTCGGTGTCAATAGGAATGGTAATAATAGTATCTCACACTTGGGTAGCACTTTATGGTTTATAAAGCATGTGAAAATCCCATTAACCCAGTTTGAATTTCATAGTCATCCTGGGATGCCAAGTACCATCACTTCCAAATTATAGATGAGAAAACTATAGCTCAGATGTCAAATGACTTCTTGATGGTTACATCCCCAATGTGTGTCATATGGCCAAACCTGGAAACCAGGTTTTTAAAACAGTAAATAGAGACTTTTATACATTTCACCATGCTGATATTTTTAGCAAAATCCATGTCAATATTGTGACCCTATGGGCTGTAGTCCTCCAGGCTCCTCTGTCCATGGAATTTCCCAGGCACGATTTCTGGAGTGGGTTGCCATTTCCTTCTCCAGGGGATCTTCTTGACACAGAGATCAAACCCACATCTTCTGCATTGGCAGGCGGGTTCTTCATCACTGAGCCACAGAATCACCCAAAGAATGATATTTACTCTGTGAGAAATAGTCCCCAGCTGCCACTTCTGAGGCAAGCTCTGGGATTGGGCATATCTCCAGTGAACTGAGCATCCAGCTTGATTCTGGTCCTCCTGCTTTGTTTGGGGGCTTCGAGTCTGGGAGGAAATGGCAGGGTATTCTATTGGCTGCCATGTTGCACCAGGTAACACTGTTCGTGGTAGAAATGGTGCGCTCTAGAATTAAGCAAAGCAGTGGGTCCTGGTATAGTGGCCAAATGCAAGACGATCTCTCTGAGCTTGTTTGCTTTTCTACCTAATCCAGAAATAACTCCCCGTGGCGTCTAAGTTAAAGCCCGAGAGAGCTATGGAAATGGGTGAGAAACTGTTTGTAAACTGCAGAAATGATCTACGAACGCAAAGGGCATGTCCCTTGTATATCTTACTTGCTTGCATGAATGAATGAATTGATTTTTCATATTTATCTCACTGTGAGTTTTGGTCTATTTGATGCTGCAGCAATTTGCAAAACTCTGCTCGCTCTTTTGCACTGCAGCCCAGAAAGACACCCTCAGAACTTGGCATAAGTCATACAAATAGTGTGTTTGTATTTGTTATAACCTGTGCTCTGGTCTTGTCATACTATCTTCCCTACCAATAAGGAGCTGTTAGATTCTAATGGACATTCTAGGAAATGAACACATTTCTTGTAAAGTTTTAAAAAAGATTCCAGGAATGGACATTTGAACACATGCGTGCATACATCCGCACACATACACATGCTTCTAGGGAGTTTTGTTTGTTGGTTTCAATTCAAGTAGTTAACATGTTTCTGGAATGAGGAAGTTGTTAATTGTTTTTACTTTTTTTTTTACCAAAACCTAGCCAGAAAGCAAGTTCTCTATTTACCCTTAATAGGTCCCTTTCTAAAATATCTCACTAATTTTTAATGCTGATCAAAGCACACTATATTTAGATGGTATTAAAACTACAGTGCTTCATGTAATGATCATGACAATACCCAGTCGTCATTGTAGAGGACATTCAATGAAGATGTTGAAAATTTGGGACTTTGGTTCAAACTCGAACTCTGACTTAAATTCCAAGCACCTTTAGGTGGAAGTAGCAAGATGAACGGAGAAGGCAATGGCACCCCACTCCAGTGCTCTTGCCTGGAAAATCCCATGGGCAGGGGAGCCTGGTGGGCTGCAGTCCATGGGGTCGCGAAGAGTCGGACACGACTGAGCGACTTCACTTTCACTTTTCACTTTCATGCATTGGAGAAGGAAATGGCAGCCCACTCCAGTGTTCTTGCCTGGAGAATCCCAGGGAGGGGAGCCTGGTGGGCTGCCGTCTATGGGGTTGCACAGAGTCAGACACGACTGAAGCGACTTAGCAGCAGCAGCAGGAGCAGCAGCAAGATGAAGCTAGGGGAGGAAGACATTTTCCTCTGTGCTTTCACATTCTTTCAACTGGTCTAAGAATTAAATTGACATGAGACAGATTAACAGGAGAAAATCAAACAAAAATTTAACAACAAATATACACGGGAGCATACATGCTCAGTTAGTCACGTCTGACTTTTTGTGACCCCACGGAGCCTGCCAGGCTCCTCTTGTCCATGGAATTTTCCAGGCAAAAATACTGGAGTGGGTTGCCATTTCCTCCTCCAATATGTATGTGTAGGACAGACCCAGGAAAGCTGAATAATTCCCCCCACATGGTTAAGACCATCTTTAGGTAAGAACAAGAGAGGACATTGGCGGTACTAGTTTGGGACTCAAAGAAGGCCATGGACCCAGAAATGGAAAAGTAAATGTCTGGCACACAGATGTTTGCTAGGCTAGGCAGAAACTCTGGAACCCAGAGTGGACTCTGAGGTCTAGGCTGGGCCAAATTTCCCTCACCACAGCTAACCACATTCTTGGCACCGATCTCTAATTATGGCTCAATTCTGGAAACAGGCCCTTAATCTAAATTCTTTAGGCAGCGAAGGGAGAGGTAAAACAGAAATACTTTCTGAAACTTCCCTGGTGGTCCAATGGTTAAGAATCCCCACTTTCATTGCAGGGGGCACGGGTTAGATTCCTTATTGGGGAACTAAGATCCTGCATGCTGTAGCCACTAAAAGAATATAAGTTTAAGTAACCATCTTTAAAAAAAAAAAAAGAAAGATTTTCTGAATCTTCCATTTCTTAGAAAGAATCAGCCTAAATTAATCTTCATGTCAAAGAGACACATTTGGAGTAGGAGATTTTGCTCCCTTCCACAACTTCTCTGTAAATGACTATATTTACAAAGATGCAGCTTGCCCAACAAAGGTTTTCTATGTTGATAGCCTTAAAAACCACAGGATGGGATGTTTGTTGCTCCCCAAAAGACTGCTTTTTCACTTCTCAAAAATACCTTTGCCTCTGCCTGCCTTCCTCGCTGTCTGTGTTTTTTCTTCAACACAGGGCATTGTTGGTGTTTGTGGAGCAGGCAACTCTGCCGCTCTCTGCCTGTCTCTCTCTCGCTCTCTTTTTCTGTATTTTGATCTTTCATTCATCTCCTTGCCTTCCCATTCTTTTTCAACTCCCCTATCTTTTATAGATATTGGATATAAGTCTTAAATTGTTAGATGTACCTTTAGAGTTTTATAAACATTGGGTGACGTGGTAGTAAACAACCTGCCTGCCGCTGCAGGAGAGACCCACGTTAGAGACATGGGTTCAATCTCTGGATCAGAAAGATCCCCTGGAGAAATGAATGGCAGCCCACTCCAGTATTCTTGCTTGGAGAATTCCATGGACAGAGGAGTCTGGCAGGCTACAGTCCTTGGAGTCTGAAAGAATCGGACATGACTGAGTACACACGCACATTAGACTTTTATGTCCCCTGTACCTAACAGAAAAGGCATGAGAAGGTGTAACATCTCTCTGAAAATAAACTAAATTAAGTTGCTTTCTACTTCTCTGACCCTCAATTGATTTTCTTTTCATCTTTGGGTCAACAGCTCTCAATAGAAAGGAAAGTTTCTCTATCTCTGGTATGGAAGATTGAACTAAATGTGCAGTGACCCTCAAAATCTGCCCTGGAAATGAGTTCTTTCCAGCAAGTCTGTGTTTGCCAGCTACTTGCCTGTTTCTCCTCCAATGAAGAGCAGTAATAAAAATCTTCATTGAGGACTGCTTGTTTTCCGTCTTCTTTGTTTAAATTGCATTGACTGTGTGTACAGATCACACTTCAAAGCAGGCAGTGCAACAGGGAAAGGAATCTGTTAGCTCAGTTCAGGGTGTCTTACCTGCCAAGCACACAGGAGATCTGCGCAGTTGCAGAGACCTGGGAGCTACTGATACTTGTCCATCCTAAACGGTTTCAGAGAAAAGTTCACTTAGAATTATGGACAAACCTCCAAACAAGCTAGTCAGTAGTGACTCAGATTCTGGGGTGGGTGGACTGATTTGATTGTGTTTTGCAGAAAGCTTTATGCAATACACCCATCCTGTACCACCTAGAGGCTGGGGCTTAACCACGTCCCTAAGATAATCATACTCTCACTTTTAAGCATCACATGCTCTTCAGGGCTTCCCAAGTGGCAATGTGGTAAGGAGCCCATCTGCCAGTGAAGGAGACATAAGAGATGCAGGTTCAGTCCCTGAATGGGGAAGATCCTCTGGAGGAGGGCATGGCAACCCACTCCAGTATCGTTGCCTGGAGAATCTCATGGACAGAGGAGCGTGGTGAGCTACAGTCCATAGAGTTGCAGAGTCAGACACAACTGAAGTGACTTGGCATGCATGCACACGTCCTCTTCAGTGACCTGCTCTCACATCTGTAAGCAAAAAAAAAGAAATACCACTTTAGACCATGAGAATCATTGCCTCTTTTCCAAGATGCAGACTTTAAGCAGAGGAATTTGGAAACATATAGAAAATTGCTGACAGGAACAGGAGAGACAGAAAGCCGGGACTCTCTTTCCTTTTGCTGTGGTTACAGCACCACCTACTGACCAGATGGTAATCCTTCCCTGTGTAGCAAACTTCAGTACTGGGGCACTCATCATTTTGCATATAATGACAATGGAGGGCATTGTCTGTGGAATTCATTGCCCTTGCCTCAAGGTGTACATTTCATTTCTTTTGTAGTTCAGGTAAATATTCTTTTACCTTGTGTCAGTAGATACAGCCAGATGCCCATCAAGTGCAATAAAATTCCTTTAATCAGCAAAGACCTCATTACGCCCTTCTTATGCATGGCATGCGACTGGATTGACTTTATTTCACTGACGCCAATGGGATTTCTTTGGAACTTTTTGCCCAGTGACTCTTAAGTGAGAGTTACTCATGTGTAGTAGCTGCAAAACAGCAAGACTCTAATCCCTTCATCTCAAAAAGAAAAATTCGAGTTATTATATGATGAAAATATTCTCCAAGGTTAAAAGATACCTGTCATTTACCTGCCATTTATCATCCTTTTTCATCTTAAATCAGTCCCCAAAATACCATAGAATAATTTTAACTATATTGAAGATACAATTAATTTGTCAGTGAGAATACTTTTTCCCAATAGTCTGTTTAGATCACTTATTTTTGGCTGTACTTAGCTGCCCCATGGCACGTGGGCTCTTAGTTCCCTGACTAGGGATTGAATCTGTGTCCCCTGCGTTGGAAGGTGGATTCTTAACCACTGGAGCACCAGGGAAGTCTCTAGATAATTTCTTTTCAATCTTACAGAAAGCTTCACAAAGAAAACATTAGAGGGTAAATTTAGCATTTCCTGCTCTAACTCTGTAATAGCTTCTACTTTGCTTGTGGAGTATTATTCATAGTGGACGCTCACATGTGCAGAAAATTCTGTTTGGAAAGACATCTCAGCTGAGAATCCCTGCTTCTAAAACATGTCACAAATCCAAACCACAGGTTTGCTTGTCCGGATAGCAGGTTAAAAAAAAAAAACAAAAACAACCATGAATGTTTTTAAGAAAAATTAAACCTTGCTTATTTAAAACAAAAGAAAAACTCATTATTAAATTGTTGTAACTTACTTGAAAACCTGAATGGCAACCAGGAACATCTGGGTGTCATTAGAGCAGCCTGCATAATTAAGTAGGTGCTTTATGCTACACATTTTTACCAGGCAAGTCTAATAACTTTGATTATCATTTAGCTGATTATTTCCCAAGTACCTATACTTGGCCACCCTCAATTGGCTTGCGCATCACAGTTTCCGTTGGTGGCTGTCAAACTTATTAAACAGTCTGCTTTCTAGTCCTTGAAAACAGATCGGTAAGCTCTGGGGTGATTCGTAAATTCGTAAAGTTTACAGAAGACTCCAGTTTGTGCTCAGTCCGACTAGGGTCAGAATTTGCCTTATGTTTTCTTCTGATGTCATTTGTCAAGGTGCACAAGTTGTTCAAAGAACCAGGTCATGATACTGCATGGCAGTGCTGCTTGGCATGAATCGCTTAAAAACCTTGACTCGTTAGAAGGGGCCTGGGCTGTCACTGTGGTTTTTCTACCACCAGAAAAGGGAAGATTTTCTTGTCTTCAGCCATTGTTTGTTTTGTTGGTTTTCCAAACAAACCTGGTGCCCTTCACTTCTTCACACAATAAAATCAGATTTTAATTGTGTTAACAAAAAGAGAAGTAAGATAAACGAGGAGAAAATAGACTCCATTTGTTTCAAAAGTTTCTAAATCCTCAATTCACAGACCTAGCTGCTCAGTACAAAACAAATCTTAGTGAAAAGTAAATGTCTAAAATAAATCACGTGTCTAAAAGATTTCCAAAAGAGTAGTAATTTGTAACCAAAAGGGAGACTTGGAAACAAATATCAAATGCATAGATGCCTGATATTATCTAGATAAGTATATGGTTTTTCCAGTAGTCATGTATGGTTGTGAGAGTTGGACCATAAAAAAGTCTGAGCACTGAAGAATTGATGCTTTCAAACTATGGTACTTGAGAAGACTCTTGAGAGCCCCTTGGACAACAAGGAGATGAAACCAGTGAATTGTAAAGAAAATTAACCCTGAATATTCATTAGAAGGACTGGTGCTGAAGCTGAAACTCCACTTCTTTGGCCACCTGATGCAAAGAGCCAACTCATTGGAAAAGACCCTGATGCTGGGAAAGACTAAGGGCGGGAGGAAAAGAGGGAAACAGAGGATGATATGCTTGGATGGCATCACCGAGTTAATGGACATGAATTTGAGCAAGCTCCAGGAGTTGTGATGGACAAGGAAGTCTGGCATGCTGCAGTCCATGGGGCCACAAAGAGTTGAACGCAACTGAATAACTGAACAACAACAACAAATACACTGAATATATTGTATTCCATCAGTATATTTTGGCAGTTAAAGCTGCTATGCCTGAAGTCAACGCCTGAGTCTCAGTTCCCTGCCAGGAAATGTGTAGGAGTGGGGAAGAGAGAATTTGCAGATTTAAGAACTTTTAAAAGAGATTCATTTATGGTCAGACTGAGCAGCAAGACCACTTAAGAAAACAAAAGCCAAGCATGTGCAGTACAACGTGAAATGCCCTATATTTTTGCTACCCTATGAGATATAAGCCCCAAACCCTGCACATAACTTGTTTAGGGCTTTGCAACCACACATAGGGAGGAATGTTCATGAGGAGGGAAAAAAAAAAAAAAAACCTTTATAAGATGAACTTCCAAATCAAAATTAGAAAGACAGTGAGGAAATCTGCCACCATAAGAAATAGTTGGCAAATATAACTGTGGACTTTAAAAAAAAAAAATGTATTCACAGCCTCAAAGTTGAAAGTTGTGTTTTATTCAGTGAAAATTTTTAGGACTTAAGCCTGGAAGACAGCATCTCAAGCAACCCTGAGAGAAATCCTCTGAGGAGACAGTGGGGGTGGGGTAGCTTATAAAGAAGCTTTGCAACAAGGGGCAGGTCATAGGCACATCAAAAGATTATTGTTAATTAAGGAAAACCTGACATCTCAATTTAAGGAATTTAGTGCTTTTCTAAATATGGGAAGATGCAAGAGTCTGGGCTCACTGAAATCATTCCTTTGATATGCA
Source organism: Dama dama (assembly GCF_033118175.1). Classification (NCBI taxonomy): domain Eukaryota; kingdom Metazoa; phylum Chordata; class Mammalia; order Artiodactyla; family Cervidae; genus Dama; species Dama dama. Next base: position 28,539,842 of record NC_083704.1, on the reverse strand, counting down.
CCTCAGCTATCTGGGGCCAATGTGTTTTCACATCCTGAGTTTCCTTGGGGCTCACCATAGGGAGTGGCTGCAATCTGATGGCTGCTTGTTGGCAGATATTCTTTTCCTTCAGTTTCCTCAGGCTGACCAGCTCACCATATGTGGTGGCTACAATTGCTGATGACTGTGACATCATTGTTTACTGATAATGGCAGAAAATATTCCACTTCTCACAACAAAGAGAATGCATACCCTCAAAAGTAGCATTAATGGAACAATCTGAAAATAACTTTTAGCTAAGTAGTGTAGATTTCTCAAGGATATCTTTACCCACTCCATTCTTCCTTCCTTTTTTCCCTACCTGAGTCCCTAACAGAATGGATTGCTAAAAAGTAAGTCAGGAAAAGCAAACAAACAAACTGGAAGCTATGCTGCTGTTTGTTTTTATAGCTGCTTTCAAATGTAGACCCAAAACTACCTAACAGAGAAAAAAAATTAGAATACTAATCAGTTTTTTTCTATTTAATAATAAATTAGTTTTTAAAAGTTTAATTAATTTTAAGTAATGCCTTGTTTTGGTGATAGAAATTTTATAAATGTATTGACTCAGATTTTCACCATGGTGTGAAGAGCAGAACTCAGAGTGTTTCAGTTTTAGTAAAATGATAAACATTTTCTGTATTCATTTTTCTTCTAAAAAGTAGTGTAAAACTTTAATATTTAAATGGCATGTGCTCTAGAATTAGAGTTAGCCGACTTTTTAATTTATTTTTCTGTGGCATATTCACTTAAACATTTTTACATTTTGAATACTAAAGTGATCTAAGTCCTGTCTTCCCTTCCACTGCTTTCCTCTCTCTTCCTATGATCCTTTCTCTTCCCAACACAACAGGAGTCAGTAAGGCTGAGGATGTAGGGTGGTGACAAGGGTTGGAGAGGGATGTGGAGGCATGTTTCTATATGACCAGAATCCCTGGATGTGGGATAGTTGAGGGTAGGTGCAGAAGTGATGGGCAGAGGAGACAGTTGACAAAGTTTGGGGATTCATTACACCAAACAAAAAAGTTGATTAAGCAAATACATGTTTTGAGGATAAAATACAGAAACAGTTACAGATGTATAAGTTCATGTATTATACACATGTGTGTGTGCATGCTTAGGTCTTTGAATGAGAGGGACCAGAATCAATGAGCACAATAGTATCTACATCTTGGTTTCTCAAAACCATCTTCCACTGAAAAGAACCAATCCTCCATGGAGAAATTACCAATTTCATTCTAGAGCTATAGCACCATATAAGATGAGCCTGGAACTTCTTACTGGGCCAAAAAGTAAGGAAACAAATGATAACAAAATGTCCCAAGTGAATAGGAAGCCAGCCTAAAAGAACTGGCCAAATGTGGACAATTTGAGTGTCAAAAGAGATAACAATAGTAATGTATTACAAATCATTGAATACAATAGGAAGCCAAAAATAAATGAATGAATGAGAAAAGAAAGCTCTTTTTTAAAGTTGAATGTCATCTAATATATGTAGAAGAAGTGAGGAGATATAGACTTTTCATTTGGCAACATCAGAGAGCTGGTTGCTTCTGGCAGGAGTCTTCAATGGATCCTAAGGCTGGTGGATCGAGGTTTGATGAATATCAATTTTTGGTGTACTTTTGGAATGAAAGTGAAAGTGTTAGTTGTTCAGTCATGTCTGACTCTTTGCAACCCCCATGGACTGACAGTAGCCTACCAGGCTCCTCTGTTCATGCAATTTTCCAGGCTAGAATACTGGAGTGGTTTGCCATTTCCTTCTCCAGGGGATCTTTCCAACCCAGGGACTGAACCTGGGTCTCCCGCATTGCAGGTAGATTCTTTAGTATCTGAGCCAGCAGGGAAGTCCCAATTTTGGAATAATCTCCCCAGAAAATTCTGATCAGTTGCAAGTTGCTAAATACAAGGTAGAGAAGCCAGGCAGGCACCAGCATGACCTAGTGATTAGAATTAACATGGTCATTGGTCAGTGTTGAGATGAGTGCATATCACATCACGCAGCTCCTGGTTTGACTCACTTTGAAGGTACTGCATAACTCTTCAGTGTTGCTCCTGCCGAAAATGCAGACCTGAGTTAGATCATTAGGAAACATCAGATGAACCCTAGCTTGAGAGTCATCCTACAAAATGTAAGGTCCGTCCTCTTTAAAAATGTCAAGGATTTGAAAGACAGGGGAGAACAGAAGAAATGTCCTTACTTGACAGAGGCTAAGGAAGCTTGACGATGAAATGCAACATTTACTCCTGAATAAGATCCTGGATCAAAAGATAAAGAGACATTACTAAGAAAGTTAGCAAATTTTAAATGGGATCTGAATTGCATAGTGGTGATGTACCAGGGTTGATTACTTGGAAGTTGTGCAGGTTATTAGCAAAGTGTTCTTGTTTGGGGAAATACATACTGAAATGTTTTAGGGTGATGAGTTGTGACTGCTCTCAAAAGATTTAGAAAAAGACTAATGATAATAGGTAAATATAAATTATGGATATATATATATATCTATTACATATCTATTATATATGAGAGAAAGAACAGGAAATAAGCAAATGCAATAAAATATTAACAGTGTAGGTGTCTGTGTGAACATAAAGGAACTCTTTGTACTTTTCTGAAAACCTTTCTATAACTTTGAAATTATTTCTTTTTTATTTTATCTTTTTCCTTTTCAAAATTTTTTTTTAATTTTTCCAATTATTTTTATTAGTTAGAGGCTAATTACTTTACAATATTGTGGTGGTTTTTGCCATGCATTGACATGAATCAGCCATGGATTTACATGTGTTCCCCATCCCGATCCCCCCTCCCACCTCCCTCCCCATCCCATCCCTGGTCTTCCCAGTGCACCAGCCCTGAGCACTTGTCTCATGCATCCAACCTGGGCTGGTGATCTGTTTCACACTTGATAATATACATGTTTCGATGCTGTTCTCTCAGATTATCCCACCCTCGCCAAAATAAATTATTTTTAAATAAATTACTTTCTAAAAGAGAGAAAAAGTCCTAAACATGGCCTTAAAGGCAAAAATCCGCATGAGCACAGACAGAGGGTCAGAGTTTGCACAATGAGTGAGCAATTAGGTGGCTGATTTTTTCTGCTCTATAGTCAACTTGTGCTGTGCTGTGTAGTCACTCAGTTTTGCAAACCTGTGGACTGTAACCCACCAGGTTCCTCTGTCCATGGGGATTCTCCAGACAAGAATACTGGAGTGGGTAGCCTATCCCTTCTCCAGGGGATCTTCCTGACCAGGAATCAAACCTGGGTTTCCTGCATTGCACGTAGATTCTTCACCAGCTGAGCTACCAGGGAAGCCCATCGTCAGTTTAAGTCATGATAAAAAATAATAAATACAGCACAATAGCTTCCCAGTCTACATCACATCAAGGCTTATGTCCTTACTTTTGTTAGTAACCAACACTGCCTTTTGTGGATCATTACTCAATTAATCATTCACTAACTCTCATGAGTAGGGACAGAGCTGAGCACCAAGGATTTATGAAAGTGTAAGATGTAGTCCCCAACGCCCAGGAATCTGATTTGTTGTTGTTCAGTCACTCAGCCATGTCCGACTCTTTGTAACCCCATGGAGTGTAGCACGCAAGGCTTTCCTGTCCTTCACCATCTCCCAGAGTTTGCTCAAACTCATGTCCATTGAGTCGGTGATGGCATCCAACCATCTCATCCTCTGTTGTCCCCTTCTCCTCCCACTTTCAATCTTTCCCAGCATCAGGGTCTTTTCCCATGAATCAGTTGTTCACATCAGGTGGCCAAAGAAGTGGAGCTTCAGCTTCAACATCAGTCCTTCCAATGAATATTCTGAACTGATTTCCTTTAGGTTTGACTGGTTTGATCCCCTTTCTGTCCAACAGACTCTCAAGAGTCTTCTCCAACATCACAGTTCAATTCTTCAGCGCTCAGCCTTCTTAATGGTCCAAATCTCATTTTCATACATGACTACTGGAAAAACCATAGCTTTGAGTATATGGACCTTTGTCAGCAAAGTAATGTTTCTGCTTTTTAATATGCTGCCTAGGTTGGTCATAGCTATTCTTCCAAGAAGCAAGCATGTTTTAATTTCGTGGCTGCAGTCACCATCTGCAGTGATTTTGGAGCCCAACAAAATAAAGTCTGTCACTGTTTCTTTGTTTCCCCATCTATTTGTCATGAAGTGATGGGATCCGAAACCATGATCTTTGTTTTTCGAATGGAGTTTTAAGGCAACTTTTTCACTCTCCTCTTTCACCTTCATCAAGAGGTTCTTTAGTTCTTCTTCACGTTCTGCTATGAGAGTGGTGTCATCTGCATGTCTGAGGTTGTTGATATTTCTCCCATCAGTCTTGATTCCAGCTTGTGCTTCATCCAGCCCAGCATTTCGCATGATGTACTCTGCATATAAGTTAAATAAGCAGGGTGACAATATACAGCCTTGACATACTCCTTTCCCAATTTGGAACCAGGCCAGTGTTCTATATCCAGTTCTTCTTGACCTGCATACTTGACCTGTTTCTCAGGAGGCAAGTCAGGTGGTCTTGTATTCCCATCTCTTTAAGAATTTTCCACAATATATTGTGATCTACACAGTCAAAGGCTTTAGCATAGTCAATGTAACAGAATTAGAATCTGATGACAGGAAAGAAATGGGATAGTGATATTCCACAACAATGCTCAAGCGTTAACGCTGAAGAAGTAGAACAGACAGTTAATGCTGATAAGCTTTGAATAAGAAAAGGATCAGTCATGAGTAGAGTGGTCAGGAAGGCATTGGAAAGGTGGCTCTTTAGAGAGGTAATAGGGTTCATCTACCCTGGCTGGCTTCTGTGTAACCTGACAGAGCTGGATAGAGCCCACCCCCGTTTAAATACTTCTGGAAATGGTGATGCATATTCTCCGGAGGCAGCCCATTTTCCTGTTCATAAAATCAGATGATTTAGAAGGCTCTCCTTTTTACAGAGCCAAAGTATGCCTGTTTGTAGTTACCCTTTGCTTTCTACTTTGAGGCAACACAAAGTAACTCAATTCATCAGCTGCCTATAAACCCTTCACATATTTGCAGATGAGTTTCATGTCCCCTGTCATTTCTCCTTTTCCTGTCACACATTTTCATTTATTTTAACTGTTACAAGTTTATTAGCTCCTTCACTAACCTGGGTGCAATAATGTGTCAGTGAATCCAAAAGATGTTCCTAGTAAGCTGTGGTCTCATTAATGCAAAGTATAATGGGATTTTTACCTCTCTAAGATGAATATCACATGCTATTTAGTACAGCCTAAGATTGCATTAGCTTCTTTCACAGCTGCATAGACCATTTTGAGACTGAAACACTCAAGTTTTTTCCATGTGAACTGCCAACCCAGTTTTCCCCCAGCTGAACCTCTATAGCTTATTTTTAGAAGTAAAGCTTTTTTGCTTTGCAACTTTGCATGCGGTTTGTGCTCAGTCCTGCCCAACTCTTTGTGACCCCGTAGACTGTATCCCACCAGGCTCCTAAGACCATGGGATTTTCCAGACACAAATACTGGAATGAGTTGCCATTTCCTTCTCTACAGGATCTTTCCGACCCAGAGATAGAATCCACATCTCCACTGCGCCTCTTGGGTTTGCCTCTTTAGTTCATTCTGAAATAAAGAATTGGTCCAGTTTGAAATCGCTGGGAATTCTGAGTCTCCTCTCATGTTTAAGGATCCCTTTTTGATGTGTGTCTTATGCAAAATTAATGAAAAATAGTTCATCCAGCACTGGTTTTATTTTTATTGGAAAAAAAAAAAATAGGACCAACTAGAGAGACCTTAAATTCATCCGTAGAGATTCTTCCTCCAGGTTGATTGTGATCATTAATCAATTGTCTTTGCTGTGGCCTTTAATGACTACCAAAAATAGTTCTCTATCCTATCCCCCTTAGTGTCATTTGAGGTAGGTTGACTGTCAGCTCTTTGGCTCTTATTTTTTAAAGAATCCCATTTTTTAAAAAAAATATTTATTTTTAATTGACTAATGATTGCTTTACGATATTGGTTTGGTTTCTGTCATACATCAACATGAATTAACCATAGGTGTATATTTTCCCTCTCCCTCTTGACTCTCCCTCCTACTTCCCACTGAAAAAACCACTGTATAAGAAATCCCATTTTTAAAAATTTCCCTACAAAATTTAATATTAAAAAGAAGACATAATCTGACATTAGGCATCATCAAAACCATTACAGTCACAAACAATAAATGCTGGAGAGGGTGTGGAGGAAAGGGGACCCTCTTACAATGTTGGTGGGAATGCAAATTGGTTTAACCACTATGGAGAACAATATGGCGATTGCTTAAAAAACTAGGAATAAAACTACCATATGACCCAGCAATCCCACGACTGGGCATAATTGAAGCCATAATTGAAAAAGACATATGTACCCCAATGTTCATTGCAACACTATTTACAATAAGTAGTACATGGAAACAACCTAGATGTCCTTCAACAGATGAATGGATAAGGAAGTTGTGGTGCATATATACAGTAGAATATTACTCAGCTATCAAAAGGAGGCTTCCCTGGTGGCTCAGATGGTAAAGACTCTGCCTGCAATGTGGGAGATAAATAAACCTGAACAGGTTTGAGTCGGTTCTAATGAGATGGATGAACCTAGAGCCCAGGCAGAGCAAGTCAGAAAGAGAAAGAAAAATACCACATATTAATGCATACATATGGAATCTAGAAAGATAGTACTGACGATCTTATATGCAGGGCAACAAGGAAACACAGACACAGTGTTTTGAACACAATGGGGGAAGGAGAGGCAACACACTTTTGGACACAGTAGGGAAAGCAGAGAGTGGGGTGATTTGAAAGAAGAGCATTGGAACATGCATATTACCATATCTAAAATAGATAGCCAGTGGGAGTTCTCTGCATGATGCGGGGAACCCAAAGCCAGTGCTCTGTGACAACCTAGAGGGGTGGGAGGAGGAAGGAGGTGAGGGGGGGTACAAAAGGGAGGGTACATGTGTAAACCTACGACTAATTCATGTTGATGTGTGGCAAAAAAAAAAAGCATCACAATATTGCACAATAATTCTATAATTAAAAATAAAATAAATTTAAACATTATGATCAAGAAAGTCACTAAAACAGGAAGATGTATAGCTCCAAGGAAAGAAGATGACTAAAACACATGCTAAACACTTTCCTGAGAGGCGCCAAGTGAAGATCTTGGCACAGGGAGGGAAATGTAAAGAAATTATATACTGAAATGAAAGGGTAGATATGGTATAAGGCAAACAACATCAAAATGGAATTTTTATTCTATAAACTGCAGACACTTGTTTTTACAGATAATAAAATCCCTAAATCAGAAAACTTTTCTTCTAGTAAAGTCAGAATATAATATGACTTGGTTCAGTTCAGATCAATCACTCAGTCGTGTCCAACTCTTTGCGACCCCATAGACTGCAGCATGTCAGGCCTCCCTGTCCATCACCAACTCCTGGAATTTACTCAAGCTCATGCCAATTGAGTAAGTTATGCCATCCAAGCATCTCATCCTCTGTCATCCCCTTCTCCTCCCACCTTCAATCTTTCCCAGCATCAGTGTCTTTCCAAAAGAGTCAGCTCTTCACATCAGGTGGCCAAAGTATTGGAATTTCAGCTTCAACATCAGTCTTTCCAATGAATATTCAGGACTGATTTCCTTTAGGGTGGACTTTGGATCTCTTTGCAGTCCAAGGGACACTCAAGCATCTTCTCCAACACCAAAGTTCAAAAGCATCAATTCTTCGGCGTTCAACTTTCTTTCTAGTCCAACTATCACATCCATACATGACTGCTGGATAAACCATAGCTTTGACTAGACAAATCTTTGTTGGCAATGTCTCTGCTTTTTAATATGCTGTCAAGTTTGGTCATAACTTTGCTTCCAAGCAATAAGTGTCTTTTCATTTCATTGCTGCAGTCACCATCTGCAATGATTTTGGAGCCCAACAAAATAAACTCGGCCACTGTTTCCACTGTTTCCCCAACTAATTGCCATGAAGTGATGGGACCGGATGCCATGATCTTTGTTTTCTGAATGTTGAGCTTTAAGCCAACTTTTTCACTCTCACTTTTCACTTTCATCAAGAGGCTCTTTAGTTCTTCTTCACTTTCTGCCATAAGGGTGGTGCCATCTGCATATCTGAGATTATTGATATTTCTCCCAGCAATCTTGATTTCAACTTGTTCTTCATCAACTCCAGCATTTGTCATGATGTACTTTGCATGTAAGTTAAATAAGCAGGGTGACAATATATAGCCTTGACGTATGCCTTCTCCTATTTGGAACCAGTCTGTTGTTCCATGTCCAGTTATAACTGTTGCTTCCTGAGCTGCATACAGATTTCTCAGGAGACAGGTCAGGTGGTCTGGTATTCCCATCTTTTTCAGAATTTTTCACAGTTTTTATAGTGATCCACACAGTCAAAGAAAAATAAATGCAAGAAAAAGAAATGCAAAAAAGCAAAATGGCTGTCTGAGGAGGCCTTGCAAATAGCTGTGAAAAGAAGAGAAGTGAAAACCAAAGGAGAAAACGAAAGATATACCCATTTGAATGCAGAGTTCCAAAGAATAGCAAGGAGAGATAGAAAGCCTTCCTCAGCAAGCAATGCAAAGAAATACAGGAAAACAATAGAGTGGGAAAGACTAGAGAGCTCCTCAGGAAAATTAGACATACCAGGGGAACATTTCATGCAAAGATGGGCTCAATAAAGGACAGAAATGGGATGGACCTAACAGATGCAGAAGATATTAAGAAGAAGTGACAAGAATATACAGAAGAACTGTACAAAAAAGATCTTCACGACCCAGATAATCATGACAGTATGATCACGCACCTAGAGCCAAACATCCTGGAATGTGAAGTCAAGTGGGCCTTAGGAAGCATCACTACAAACAAAGCTAGTGGTGATGGAATTCCCATTGAGCTATTTCAAACCCTAAAAGATGATGCTGTGAAAGGGCTGCACTCAATATGCCAGCAAATTTGGAAAACTCAGCAGTGGCCACAGGACTGGAAACGGTCAGTTTTCATTCCAATCCCAAAGAAAGGCAATGACAGTTCTCAAAGGACTGCACAATTGCACTCATCTCACACGCTAGTAAAGTAATGCTCAAAATTCTCCAAGCCAGGCTTCAACAGTACGTGAACCTTGAACTTCCAGATGTTCAAGCTGGTTTTCAGAAAGGCAGAGGAACCAGAGATCAAATTACCAATATCCACTGAATCATCAAAAAAGCCAAGAGAGTTCCAGAAAAACATCTATTTCTGCTTTATTGACTATGCCAAAGCCTTTGAGTGTGTGGATCACAATAAACTGTCGAAAATTCTGAAACAGATGGGAATACCAGACTATCTGACTTGCCTCTAGAGAAACCTGTATGCAGGTCAGGAGGCAACAGTTAGAACTGGACATGGAACAACAGACTGGTTCCAAATAGGAAAAGGAGTACATCAAGGCTGTATATTGTCACCCTGCTTATTTAACTTATATGCAGAGTGCATCATGAAAAACGTTGGGCTGAAGGAAGCACAAGCTGGAATCAAGATTCCTGGGAGAAACATCAATGACCTCAGATATGCAGATGACCCCACCTTTATGGCAGAAAGTGAAGAAGAACTAAAGAGCCTCTTGATGAAAGTGAAAGAGGAGAGTGAAAAAGTAGGCTTAAGGCTCAACATTCAGAAAACTAAGATCATGGCATCAGGTCCCACCACTTCATGGCAAATAGATGGAGAAACAGTGGAAACAGTGGCTGACTATAATTTTTTGGGCTCCAAAATCACTGCAGATGGTGACTGCAGCCATGAAATTAAAAGACGCTTACTCCTTGGAAGGAAAGTTATGACCAACCTAGATAGCATATTAAAAAGCAGAGACATTACTTTGCCAACAAAGGTCCATCTAGTCAAAGCTGTGGTTTTTCCAGTAGTCATGTATGGACGTGAGAGTTGGACTATAAAGAAAGCTGAGCACCAAAGAATTGATGCTTTTGGAATGTGGTGTTGGAGAAGACTCTTGAGAGTCCCTTGGACTGCAAGGAGATCCAACCAGTCCATCCTAAAGGAGATCAGTCCTGGGTATTCATTGGAAGGACTGATGCTGAAGCTGAAACTCCAGTACTTTGGCCACCTGATGTGAAGACCTGACTCATTGGAAGAGACCCCGATGATGGGCAGGAGGAGAAGGGGACAGTGGAGGATGAGATGGTTGGATGGCATCACTGACTCCATGGACATGAGTTTGGGGAAACTCCAGGAGTTGGTGATGGACAGGTAGGCTTGGCGTGCTGTGGTTCATGGGGTCTCAAAGAGTCGGACATGACTAAGCAACTGAACTGAACTGACACAGTCAAAGGCTTTGGCATAGTCAATTAAGCAGAAACAGACGTTTTTCTGGAAGTCTCTTGTCACTTGTCACTTCTTGTGACAAGTCACTTCTTCTTAATATCTTCTGCATCTGTTAGGTCCATCCCATTTCTGTCCTTTATTGAGCCCATCTTTGCATGAAATGTTCCCCTGGTATGTCTAATTTTCCTGAGGAGCTCTCTAGTCTTTCCCACTCTATTGTTTTCCTGTATTTCTTTGCATTGCTTGCTGAGGAAGGCTTTCTATCTCTCCTTGCTATTCTTTGGAACTCTGCATTCAAATGGGTATATCTTTCGTTTTCTCCTTTGCTTTTCACTTCTCTTCTTTTCACAGCTATTTGTAAGGCCTCCTCAGACAGCCATTTTGGGTTTTTGCACTTCTTTTTCTTGGGTATGGTCTTTCCCCCTTTCTCCTGTACAATGTCATGGACTTCCATCTATAGTTCATCAGGCACTGTCTATCAGATCTAGTCCCTTAAATGTATTTCTCATTTCCACTGTATAATCGTTAGGAATTTGATTTAAGTCATACCTGAATGGTCTAGTGCCTTCCCCTACTTTCTTCAATTTAAGTTTTAATTTGGCAATTAGGATTTCATGATCTGAGCCACAGTCAGCTCCCCGTCTTGTTTTTGCTGACTGTATAGAGCTTCTCCAATTTTGGCTGCAAAGATTATAATCAGTCTGATTTCGGTGTTAACCATCTGGTGATGTCCATGTGTAGAGTCTTCTCTTGTGTTGTTGGAAGAGGGTGTTTGCTATGACCAGTGAGTTCTCTTGGCAAAACTCTTATTAGCCTTTGATGTGCTTCATTCTGTGCTCCATGGCCTAATTTGCCTGTTACTCCAGGTGTTTCTTGACTTCCTACTTTGCATTCCAGTCCCTTGTAATGAAAAAGACATCCTTTTTGGGTGTTAGTTCTAGGAGGTCTTGTAGGCTTCATAGAACCATTCAACTTCAGCTTCTTCAGCATTACTGGTCGGGGCGTAGACTTGGTTAATGTGTTATAGTTTATGCATCCAATTGTATTTATCATACTCCTCAGAACTGACCAATATTAGCATCTTGGAATATATGCAGTCAAAATTTTTTTAGAAAAATAATTGTTTCTGTAAAGTAATACATGTTCTCATTAAGCAATTGGAGCAAAGCAAAAAATAAAATGAGATTTAAAAGTTAAATTTAGCTAAAATTAATATGAAAAGAAAGTACAGTGAGGGCAAAGTGTTCTTCAACATGAAAGAGATATCGCTCAGTCATGTCCAACTCTTTGCAACCCCATGGATTTATACAGTCCATGGAATTCTCCAGGCCAGAATGCTGGAGTGCATAGCCTTTCCCTTCTCCAGGGGATCTTCCCAACCCACGGGTCAAACCCAGATCTCCTGCATTGCAGGTGGATTCTTTACCAGCTGAGCCACAAGGGAAGCCTAAGAATACTGGAGTGGATAGCCTACCCCTTCTCCAGAGGATCTTCCTGACCTAGGAATTGAACAGAGGTCTCCTGCATTGCAGATGGATTCTTTACCAACTGAGCTATCAGGGAAGCCCTATAAAAGAGATAATTTCCTTAAATAAAATACTCTAAGAGATTACAAAAGACATTAAATTGTTACAGATTACATTTTTATTACATGCTTTAAGTGAATGTTTTTTTTTTTACATTTTTATTTTTTTTACATTTTTATTGACATGTAGTTGATTTACAATGCTGTGCCAGTCTACTGTACAGTGAAGTGAATCAGTTATATACATATAGATAGATAGATATATACACACACACATATGCATTCTTTTCCATTATGATTTATTCCAAGAGACAGGATATGGTTCTCTGTGCTATGAAGTAGGAGTTCGTTGTTTCTCCATTGTAACTATAATAGTTTACGTCTACCAAACCCAATTCCCAGTTCTTCTCTCTCACTCCTTTCCTCCACTTGGCAATCACAAGTCTGTTCTCATGTCTATGAGTCTAATTCTGTTTTGTAGATCGGTTCATATGTTCCATTTTTTAGACTCTATGTATAAGTTAACTTATGATATTTTCTTTTTCTGACTGACTTCACTTAGTATGATAATCCCTAGTTATAAGCATGTTGTTGCAAGTAACAGTATTTCATTCTTTTTTATGGCTGAGCAATATTCCATTGTGTATATACACACAGAGAGAGACATACAACACATCTTCTTTATCCATTTATGTCAGTGGACATTTAGGCTGTTTTCACATGTTGCCTTTTGTAAATAGTGTTGCTACGAACATAAAGGTACATGTATCTTTTTGAATTACAGTTTTGTCTGGGTATATGTCCCAGAGTGGGATTGCTGGATCATATAGTAGTTCTATTTTTAGTTTTCTGGAGAACCTCCATCTCTTATATCTATATATACATATAGATACTAACATCTATATATACATATGGATACATACATAGATTGCAATCTTGTAAAATAGACAAAATAAGTCATACAGCTAGTAATATTAATAATATCATACTATAACAGAGACAGAAAGCATAAAAAATTTCAAAACAAAGAAATCAAAACAATGATTAGCATAACTAGTTGTAATCTGGTCACAATAAACCATCAAGTGCACAGGGGAGCCAGCTGAAGAAAAGCCAGATTTTGAAGGATCAAGTAGAGAGAAAAAGGTAAATATTTCATCTTTGTTTACAAAGGTATGCTTTATCATGTTGATACGTACTTTCTGATACCTACTTAAGTATATATCAACCCAAGAAGTTCCTTTTTCTTCACACCCTCTCCAGCATTTGTTATTTGTAGACTTTTTAATGATGGCCATTCAAGCTTGTGTGAGGTGGTACTCACTGTAGTTTTGATTTGAATTTCTTCAATAATTAGTGACATTGAGCATCTTTTCATGTGCCTACTGGCCACCTGTATGTCTTCTTTGGAGGAATATCTGTTAAGATCTTCTGACTACTTTTCAGTTAGGTTGTTTGTTTTTTTTTGTTGTTGTTGAGCTATATAAGCTATTTAGCATCATCGCATCAAATGTTTTCTTCCCTTCTGTAGGTTGTCTTTTCTGTGTTTTTGTTTGTATGGTTTCCTTTGTTGTGCAAAAGCTTGTAAGTTTTATTAGGTTCCATTTGTTTTTGTTTTTAGTTCTGTTGCCTTGGGAGACTGATCTAAGAAAACATTGGTATGATTTATGTCAAAGAATGTTTTGCCCATGCTGTCTTCTAGAAGTTTTATGGTGTCATGTCTTATGTTTAAGTCTTTAAGCCATTTTGAGTTTATTTTTATGCATGTTATAACGGTATGTTTTATCTTCATTGATTTACATTCATCTGTTCAACTTTCCCATCACCACTTGCTGATGATTGTCTTTTTTCCCATTTTATAGTTTTGCTTCCTTTGTCAAAGATTAATTGACCATAGATATGTGGTTTTATTTCTGAACTCTATTGTGTTCCATTGATCTGTATGTCTGTTTTTGTACCAATACCACACTATTTCGACTTGTGTGGTTTTGTCTTATTGTCTGAAGTCTGAGAGAGCCTCTTGCTTTTTTTCCCTCAGGATTGCTTTGGCAATTCTTGGTCTTCTGTGGTTGCATATTAATTTTTCGATTATTTATTCTAATTCTGTGCAAAATGTCAAGGGTAATTTCACAGGGATCACATTAAATCTGTAGATTGCTTTGGGTAGCATTACCATTTTAACAAAATTAATGCATCTGATTGAAGAACATGAGATATCTCTCCACTTAACTGAATCCTTTTCAGTTTCCTTTATAATGTTTTCTAGTTCTCAGCATATATAGTTCTTTTACCTCCTTGGTCAGGTTTATTCCTCTTAGGCATTTTATTTATTTTTTGATGTGATTTTAAAAGTATTGTTTTTTACTTTACCTTTCTGATATTTCATTGTTTGTGTGAAAGGAATTATGCATCTAATCATTGACTTAATCCTTAACACAGTGGTTAATAATTAAATCTCTCTCTCATGCTTGTTTTGATCTTTAGAATAAAGCACTTAGTTGACTTCTGTCCTCTCTATGTTATAGAAAACACTATAAAGCATAAAAGAATTTTTTTTTACTCTCTGATGGTTAAGCACTTGATAAATATATGTATATATTTTCAGCATCAGTCCTCTGGAGTTCTGAATTTATCATTTTCCATGTGGTGAACCAACCAGAAGCTGGAAAGTTTTGGGGTATTGTTGGCCCTATTTTATTGTTGCTATTTAATTACATCCAAATCCAGACATCAGTTCACATCTTGAGTTCTAATTGCCTTTGAGAGTTCTATGCACAGAACAATAGATGGAGTGACTCTTCAGAACACAAGTCGTAAATATAGGTTCTTCCTGATCTTGATGAATTAAAACCAAAGGAGGGGAGACAGTTTTGTTTTGAAGACACCATCTGCTTATTTGTGTACAGTGTTTGTATTCAAATTTAAATAAATTAATCACATAAAGAGCATCTGAATTCACAACACAGAAAACCAGAGTACTGAACAAGCATACAATTTGAGAAAACCAAGAAGCTAATGAGGTTTTGAACCTCTTTAGTTTAATCTTCTCTAGTCCCAGGGAGACCTCTCTGGTGTGTGTACAGTGCTTGACTTCCTTTGCATTGATTCTTGCTACTTCAGGGCTCAAATGTGAATCAGTGGCAAGTGCTAAGGTAATGAATTAGCATCTGGTCATCACAGTAGCTGTACCAGCATACTCCTTAATTTAGAGAACTTTGGTCCTTGGTTAACAGGCAGTTGAGTTCAGCAATAATAATAAAATCTGTCCCAGATCACTGAATGTGCATAAAAGGATGAACATTTCTTTAGGTGAAAAAAAAAAGATGTCAGTTAAAAATGTAACCAGAATTACAGGTGATTCTAGGCTTTCAGGTAGGTACCAACTCCCAGACATTTTTGAGGACTTTAGCCTTGACATCTGACTCTGCACTCATCAGTGTGATGTGTAAGCTTATAGGTAGAGCCAGCATTTGAGGTATAAAATCACCACTGCTTTTTACCTAAGACAGTAACTTCATCATCTTGCAGTAAAGCCCTCTGAAACCATCTTCACCCCACGGCCTTCTCTGAATTTCTTCTGCATTTAATGTCTTCGGCTGACTACACATAATCAAGAGTGTAGATTGCTGTATTATGCCCTCAGCCTTGTTCCCTGGATCATTTGTGAATGGATATATCATGTTTTTGGCTAAATGAAGGGAGACAGCTTAGCACAACAGATAGTTTCTTAACCACTCGTAAGCATCAGTTTCCCTCATTTGTTAAATAGGAATAATAGTATGTATTTGTTGAAAATAAATGAAACAATCCATGTCAAGCATATAACATGGTATCTAGAATGTGACCAGTTAGTTTTTTAGTTAGTTAGGCTCTGTTAGTTTAGTTTTTTAGTTAGAAGTTAGACACAGTTTTTGGTTTTTTGTTTTTCTTTGTTGATTTATTTGGGCTTCCCAGGTGGCGCTAGTGGTAAAGAATCTACCTGCCAATGCAGGAGACGCAAGAGATGCCGGTTCAATCCCTGGGTCGAGGCGATCCTCTCGGAGTAGGAGATGGCAACTTGCTCCGGTATTCTTGCCTGAAAACTTTGGATGGAGGAGCCAGGTCTCAGAGTCAGACAAGAATGAGTTACCAAGCACAAGCATTTATTTATTTGGCTGCTTTTGGTCCTAGTTGTGGCACATAGGATGTTTCATACTGGTGCATGGACTCTCTAGTTGTGTGTGGACTCCAGAGCACACAGGCTCAGTAGTTGCCTTGAGGCATGTGAGATCTCAGTTTTTAAACCAGAGATCAAACCTGCGTCCCCTGCATTATAAGGCCAATTCTTAACCACTGGACCGCCAGGGAAGCCCCTCAGTTAGTTTTTATGAAGAAGCTTTGTCATGGCTCTCTTGGTACTAGGACACTGTTATCCATATAACACATAAAGATTGCTTGGTAGATAGATCGACAAATGAATGAAGGTACATTAAAATGAAAATCTAAATTGCAAAATCAGTGGACAGCCATTTAAAATAGAATAAGATGACATCATGCCAAATACAAACCAGAGATGCATATAATTTTGTCCAGGAATTATGTGTTCCAATATTCATTTTATAGATGAATTTTTAAATTAAAAAATGATAAATGACACATTAAGTGAAATGGAGTTATTTCTAGATTTTCTGCTTAGCACTATTCAAAGGTGATTTATTCTTAACTCCTTCCGTCATAAAAAAAAAAATCTCTATCCGTACCTTTTCCTGTGGGTCAGTTAATCAATAGTAGATTTTGATTATGTGACTTGCAGAAGCCTCAGGTTTTGAAATAAGCAGTTGTCCTTCCCATTATCTCTTAGCTAGTGTGTGTTTTAGTCTCTCAGTTGCGTCCAACTCTTTGCAGCCCCCTGGACTGTAGCCCACCAGGCTCCTCTATCCATGGAATTCTCCAGGCAAAAAACTCTTAGCTAGAAGTACTTGTTTTTCCCTTCTGATTTCATGCACACCGTGAAATCACCAAGAGCACACCAATCCACTCGTCCTGAGCTTTACCTATTTTCAGAAAAGAGCAAAAGTATATTCCTCCACTAGATTAGAATCCATGTATGGATGCTGGGAAAGATTGAAGGCAGGAGGAGAAGGGGACAACAGAAGATGAGATAGTTGGATGGGATGGCATCACTGACTCGATGGACTTGAGTTTGGGCAAGCTCCGGGAGTTGGTGATGGACAGGGAAGCCTGGCATGCTGCAGTCCACGGAGTCACAAAGAGTTGGACACAACTGAACGAGTGAACTGAACTAACTCAGTTCAGATGGACACAGACTCCTTCTTTAACAACCTGAGATGTTTGCTTTCCAAAGTAGGATAAAAGGGTAGAAAGTACTATTTTGGATACTCTTTAAAGAGGAAATTTTAGTGAGTGGGTTGTTGATTACACAATTACAAAATTCCCCATTACAAAATTCTCAGCTGAGATTATAATCTAGGAGGTACATTCAGTAAATGTTTATGTGCTGCACAGCCTGTTAAACACAATCCTATGAATGTGGAAGGGGATTAGTCGTCATTCTTTTACCGTCTCTCTTTGCTTTTGATTTATCTTCTTTATTGTGGTGTGTTTGGTTGGTTTTGTTTAACTTTAAGGTTCAGTATAGAGAAATTTCAGGAATATGGCTGAATTCATAATTTCACTCTGTAGGCACTTATATGACCTTTCAATTTAATTCACATTGCTTTTCACCATTTTACTCTCTGACATCAGTTATGAAATCCTATGTCAGTGAGAAAGTAGAGACTATCTATGTGTGAAAGTAGTTTTAGGGTTCATAAACTATCTTGGCTGAGCAAGTCCGTTTCATTCCCAATTAAAACTACAATGTAAAGGGTGAATTTAAAAACAAATCAGTAGTTCTCATTTTTAAAAAGTGATACATGAGTGTAAGTAAAGTTACACAGAGAAAAACATCACTTATGCTTGGAATCTAAAAAAATCCTACAAATGAACTTATTTACAAAGCAGACCAGATGGTCAACACCAAAATCAGATTGATTATATTCTTTCCAGCCAAAGATGGAGAAGCCCTATACAGTCAGCAAAAATAAGACCGGGAGCTGACTGTGGTTCAGATCGTGAAATCCTTATTGCCAAATTCAGACTTAAATTAAAGAAAGTGGGGAAAACCACTAGACCATTCGGGTATGACCTAAATCAAATCCCTTATGACTATACAGTGGAAGTGAGAAATAGATTTAAGGGACTAGATCTGATAGACAGAGTGCCTGAGGAACTGTGGGCGGAGGTTCGTGACATTGTATAGGAGACAGGGAGCAAGACCATCCCTAAGAAAAATAAATGCAAAAAACCAAAATGGCTGTCTGAGTAGGCTGTGAAAAGAAGAGAAGCGAAAAGCAAAGGAGAAAAGGGAAGATATACCCATTTGAATGCAGAGTTCCAAAGAATAGCAGGGAGAGATAAGAAAGCCTTCCTCAGCGATCAATGCAAAGAAATACAGGAAAACAATAGAATGGGAAAGACTAGAGATCTCTTTAAGAAAATTAGAGGTACCAAGGGAACATTTCATGTAAAGATGAGCTCAATAAAGGACAGAAATGGGATGGACCTAACAGAAGCAGAATATTAAGAAGAGGTGGCAAGAATACACAGAGGAACTGTACAAAAAAGATCTTCACAACCCAGATAATCACGATGATGTTATCACTCACACTCACCTAGAGCCAGACATCCTGGAATGTGAAGTCAAGTGGGCCTTAGGAAGCATCACTATGAACAGAGCTATTTCACATCCTGAAAGATGATGCTGTGAAAGTGCTGCACTCAATATGTCAGCAAATTTGGAAGACTCAGCAGTGGCCATGGTACTGGAAAAGGTCAGTTTTCATTCCAACCCCAAAGAAAGGCAATGCCAGAGAATGCTCAAACTACCAAACAATTGCAGTCATCTCACACGCTAGTAAAGTAATGCTCAAAATTCTCCAAGCCAAGCTTCAGCAATACGTAAACCGTGAACTTCCAGATGTTCAAGCTGGAATTAGAAAAGGCGGAGGAAGCAGAGATCAAATTGCCAACATCTGTTGGATCACTGAAAAAGCAAGAGAGTTCCAGAAAAACATCTATTTCTGCTTTATTGACTATGCCAAAGCCTTTGAGTGTGTGGATCACAATAAACTGTCGAAAATTCTGAAACAGATGGGAATACCAGACCACCTGACCTGCCTCTTGAGAAACCTGTATGCAGGTCAGGAGGCACCAGTTAGAACTGGACATGGAACAACTGACTGGTTCCAAAGAGGAAGAGGAGTACGTCAAGGCTGTATATTGTCACCCTCCTTATTTAACTTATATGCAGAGTACACCATGAGAAACACTGGGCTGGAAGAAGCACAGGCTGGAATCAAGACTGCCTGGAGAAATATCAATAGCCTCAGATATGCACCACCCTTATGGCAGAAAGTGAAGAAGAACTGAAGATTCCCTTGATGAAAGTGAAAGAGGAGAGTGAAAAAGTTGGCTTAAAGCTCAACATTCAGAAAACAAAGATCATGGCATCCAGTCCCATCACTTCATGACAAACATATGAGGAAACAGTGGCTGACTTTATATTTTTGGACTCCAAAATCACTGCAGATGGTGACTGCAGCCATGAAATTAAAAGATGCTTACTCCTTGGAAGGAAAATTATGACCAACCTAGGCAGCATATGAAAAAGCAGAGACATTACTTTGTCAACAAAGGTCCATCTAGCCAAGGCTATGGTTTTTCCAGTGGTCATGTATGGATGTGAGAGTTGCACTAGAAAGAAAGCTGAGCACCAAAGAATTGATGTTTTTGAACTGTGGTGTTGAAGAAGACTCTTGAGAGTCCTTTGGACTGCAAGGAGATCCAACCAGTCTGTCCTAAAGGAGATCAGTACTGGGTGTTCATTGGAAGGACTGATCCTGAAGCTGAAACTCCAATACTCTGGCCAACTGATGCGAAGACCAGATTCATTGGAAAAGACCCTGATGCTGGGAAAGATTGAGGGCAGGAGGAGAAGGGAATGACAGAGGATGAGATGATTGGATGGCATCACCGACTCAATGGACATGGGATTGGTTAGACTCCTGGAGTTGTTGAGGGACAGGGAGGCCTGGCATGCTGCAGTTCATGGGGACGCAAAAAGTCAGACGTGACTGAGTGACTGAACTGAACAAAACAGAAAGACCTACAGACATAGAAAACAATCTTATCATTACCAAAGGGGAAGGGTGGAGAGGGATACCTTGGGAGTTTGGAAGGAACATATACACACTGCTGTATATAAAATAAACAACAGGGACTTACAGTATGGCACAGGGAGGTCTCTTCTGTATCTTGTAATAATAGTGGGAAAGAACCTGAGAAAGAATATATGTGTATAGCTGAATCACTTTGCTATATATTTGAAACTAACATTTCATTTGAAACAACATTGTAAATCAACTATTCTTGAATAAGAAATAAGCTATACATTAAAAAAATAAAAGAAATAAGCTATACATATCTATATATACCATTTTGTCAGAGATATTCATTATCGCATTATTTATAATAAATTTGCTAAAATATTTACTAGTTTCAAAATGGTTGAAACAATTAACGGCCTATCATGCAGGTTATAAAAATTTGTGGATAAAATATAAGCCTGTATTATATGTAAGTAGAGAAAAAAGAGGAGTATCATATATGTAGCATGTTTGCTATACTGCAAAACAAAACAACTGAAAAACTATGAATCCAAAAGACAGGGAGAAATTACTAAAATGAAAATAGGAATTTTATCTGAACACTAAGAAACTAAGCATAATTTTGTTTTGCTTTGGTTTCTTCTTTCAGCTTCCCTGAATTTTCTGAATTTCCTATACTAAACATGTATCACTTTTATAGTAGAAAAAAGAAAGCTTCCAATTAGCATGGATTTTCCTGCTTGCACTCAGCTTTCTAGTGAAACTAGGGAGACATGAAAACCTTTTGAAGAGGCAGTTTCAGAGCAGGCTACAGAAGTAGGCCCCTCCATAAGTGTCTTAAGAGATGTAACCTCAGTGCTCCCCAGCTGAGTTCAGTTGCTCTGTGAAGGTTCACATTATGAGTGTTTTCATCTTTTCATATTAAAAATGACCTCCTGGCTTGAATCTGAGCTTCCCAGATGACTAAGGCTTGCCGGGTATAGCCTAGGAAAAACAAAGCCAAACTCCTTAGTATTTCATCCTGCCCTTGAATTCTACATTTTATTTCTACTTATGCTCATAGGCTTTGTTGTTCTGTTCTGTTTTCACTCTCTAGATCCAACAAAGGTAATGGTACCTCCTTCTAGTATGGATGTCACTGTTGGAGAAAGTATTGTTCTGCCATGCCAGGTAACACACGATCACTCGCTCAACATCATATTCACTTGGTCATTTAATGGACGCCTGATAGACTTTGACAGAGATGGGGACCACTTTGAAAGAGTTGGAGGGGTAAGTATAAATATCAGATTATCCACAGTAAATGCAACGTGCCTCTAAAGTGAGTCAAACAACTTGTGTAGACTAACTTGAAAGGAAATATAAAGTTATTCTTTGATGATTTTGTTCAAACACCTTAAAAAACTCTTGGTTAATGTCTGCTCTTTTTTGCATAAGTGTGGCCCTGCTTATTGAGTCACTTGTTTGCCAGTCCTTTTCTTAACCCTCTTAATCCTTAACCCTACAGGTTAGCTATTCGTATCTGTATATGAATGAGAAAACTCAGGGTCATGGAAGATACATGGCTTGCCTTGGCCTGATTGCTAATAAACTGCAGGTCTCAGCTTGAAACTTCAAATCCCAAATTCCTCTGCCCCATGGTGAACCATATGCCATGGAACTGAATTAATAAAATAGCTCGAGGACAGTTTACTCGTATGCTTTTAGACTGCTGACTAAACTCCCTTTGGCTCTTGTAGAATACTCATCATTGTGAGGTTAGGGCTCTCTTTCTTGAATCTGAAAGTCTGATCAAATTGTTTATTATCTCCAAATAATTTGAATTCTAGTGATTGAATTTTCCAAAGGCCTTAATTATTTCCCATAAAAAATACATAGTACCATTGAACTCACACCAAGAAAACATTAGATTTGGAAACAATTTGAATCTATGACAATCATTTTCAAGAATAGTTTTTCTACCATAAGGTAGCCCTACTTTCCTGTTAGTAATGAAGATTCCAGGGGGAAGGAATATATTGGGAGATTGGGATTGCCATATACACACTACTATATAAAATATAATTACTATATGTAAAACACTACTATATATAAAATAGATAACTAATAAGGACCTACTATATAGAACAGGGAAGTCTGCTCAGTACTCTCTAATGGCTTATATGGGAAGAAAATCTAAAAAAGAGTGGATATATGCATGCATAGCTGATTCACTTTGCTGCAAGTAAACACAACCTTGTAAATCAACTCTACTCCAATCCAAATTTTAAAACAGATTCATTCCAGCTGCCGTTATCATGGAGGGGACTAATCAAAGACAGCAGAATATAAGCATGAGGCTGTATTGAAAACACTCCCTTCCTCCATGCTCCAAAAGGAATCTGATTTGCCCATCTCATCTTATCCCCGTCTCTTACATTGAGAATAAATGGACCAAAGCTTATAAATTATACATATGATATGTTGACCCTCAACATATTCTTCTCAAATATGATGCTATTCCTATTATTTACATTCTTTCTGCCTTTCCCAAACAATACATCTCTACCCAATTACCAAACACCCAAAATAATTTCTGTAACTATTTTCTCAAGCCTCCCAAGGATTGTATATGACTGGTACCATTTTAAATGGATGAGAGAGAAGTTATTTCATTAAGTCAATGGATGACTTGAGTCTATTGATTGTCCCTTGGGACTCTGGTTGAGAAAACTGGTTAGAATTGCCATTATTAACCACCCTGGACCACTTTGATATAGTTCAGCGTAATAACCTGGACCAAATAAAGAATGATATTAGCTATTTCACAACATCATTGAGGATACTAAATACCTTCAGGTCTGGAAACCTAAATAGCACAATGCCTACCACCAAAAATAGTATGTGAGGAATTTTAATGATTGTATTCACTGAAGGAAGAGTAATATTAGTTCTAATAACTTGAGAGTATACATTGAGAAAACCTTCACGGATTAAACAGAATATTTATTTTCATAGTAAAACCAGTGTCTTGGGCAGGAGAGATAATAAAAATATTCTCTCCGGATGGCATAGGCAACAACCAATCAGAACAGCTGCCTGGGCTATCAAAATATAAATTCTGCAGGTAAGACAGATGTGAACCTTATGCTGAAGCACAGAAAGGTGGGTAGAGACACCCCCGATGGAGTCGGGCACTGAGGACCACCTTTTGTAACGACCTCTGTCCATGGAATTGCTCTCAATGGCCTTTCGTATGGCAAGTGTTTGTCTCTTTTGTGACACTGGTACTAAGTGCCAATCAATCATTGCTAAAGAATTAAGTGCGAGATTTGGGACATCACTGCAAATTGTGAGAGCTAAGTGTGTTAGCCACCAGGATCATTAATGTCTGTGGAGTTAGTAGCTGGACCACAGAAGAGGTAAGGGAGCAATTCTGAAGTTAAGCCCATTTTGCAGTTTCTACTTGCCAGGTCAGTATGCTGCAAATGACATTTGGTAGAGCTAACCGACTGCAGTTTTTAGAAGAGTTATAATTTCATTGTCCTCTGGTCACCTCCAGTGGTTCTGTCAGGAGCAGAGCACAGCACTGTGTGGTTCTCTATGGTAAGAATGTGAATGTAGATCTCAGTAAATAGTGTGGTCTGAATGACTTCAAAGGGAAAGAGAAAGTTATTGTGGTCTCCTTCTGTGAGCCTCTTACCTCAATCCCGACTTTATATTTCTTTTCTTTGTTTCACTTTTACTTTAAAAACACACATAGGGAAAGTATACTCCAAACCACACAGTCACAAAATTCTGTTAATGGATACCTGTGCTCCAAAATCTCCAGGCTACCACTAGCTTCTTTGAGCTTCCAGCCCTTGGTGAATAAAACAAATTATTGATATAGTGTAGCTATTTATTTTAAACCACTGTGACTTTGTACCTTCACAACACACACTCCCTTATGAGGGATATTTTTTGTTTAAGTCTATGCTCAAAATCCTACTATGTGAAATGTCTTAGGTAAAGAGGTATTAATAGCCATGGTGATGATGATGCCTTATTA
Organism: Dama dama; assembly: GCF_033118175.1. Lineage (NCBI taxonomy): Eukaryota > Metazoa > Chordata > Mammalia > Artiodactyla > Cervidae > Dama > Dama dama. The sequence continues at coordinate 28,515,695 of NC_083704.1, read as the reverse complement.
CTTGCAAAATGTCTAATCATTTATCAAGCATTTTCATATGTATCAGCTCTTTAATCCTCAGAATCTCTGTGAAATATGGTAGCAATTATCCTATTTTACTAGCAATTATAAGACTTCATGAGTAAATAGTAGAATCTAAATGAGAATCCAAGTGTTATAAATTTAAAATAAAAGATTTCAGGTTTAAAAAGAAAAGCACAACTCTTCTTGAATTAGATTTAATATTTTTGACATAATTTTCCCCAAAGAATACTGTCCATGGCCACCCCGAATGCTAGTTTAAATTTACCCGTGCTTCAGTTTTCAGGATTTCACATACACGTACAGTCTCATCTGCTTCTCACAACTAGTGTCATAGGCAGTGCATCCGTCTCTCTTGGGTTAATAAACTCAGGCCCAGAGACACACAGCAAGGATCAGCCCCAGACAGCTGAGTCTCAAAGCTTCAGCTCTCTCTTGACAACATGCTTTTGCACTTCTTCTAACCCTATTTGTAACTACTGGCAGGTCTATCTCTTTCATTGCCCTGACTAAATATGTACTAAAATCAAAGATGAAACCAAGTACACATTAATTTAGAATAAGATATTTCCGGATGACAGCACAGCATTCTAGTAAAGGATAGGGATTGCAGCCTGACCATGTGAGCTCACAGCCCGGCTCTGCCACTGAGCAGCTAAGTGACTCCAGGAGTTTCCTCAACTGTACAGTAGAGATAACAAAAGTGCCTACCTCACAGGACATGTCAGTACTCAGTATAATACATGCCTGCCAGATATTAAATACCACCAAGAATTATCCAATGTTATTGTCATCTGAAAGAATAACAATAGGGCCAAAATAACCTATGTTACCTTGCCATCCTTCAAGATTTAGAAATAAGCATAGCTTCCTGACTCTGAACCCTAGGGTGTTCTCTTGCACAAGCAGCCATTCTCCAAACTTTTGGTTAACAGAGCTATGAAACTCTAAGGTGTAGCTGTGTTTTTCAGTTTAACTGCCAGCTTTGTGATGGCCTATAGCGGCATCTTCTCACATTTACTAAAAGTACTGTGCTGGTAAATGGCGTATAAATATTTCTAGGGCACCTCGATATCTATACCGGGCTGTAATGAGTGCTATTCATCTGCTGATCAAACACACATTTGGCATTGGAAAGCAAATTAGCCCCGTTCTACACTAGGGGATGCAAGATTTCCTTGGAGAGTCTGCTCCTCATAATTCTGTAATTCAAACTGAGGAGCAATCAGAATGCTGGCTGTAAGACAGGGTTGTGCAGTAAAATACAGGTGCCTCTGAACATGGACTTGCCTCCCCTTTCCATATAAAGAGTTCCCAAGTACTGCAGTGCCATCAAAAGCTGTAGGTTGAGGGCATATCTGAAGAAACCCGCGGGACTAAATCAGCAGGCACTTTACATACGTTTCAGTGCTTCCAAGGGAGCTCTCCTCAGTGTTGCGTGGCAGCCTGGGTGGGAGGGGAGTTTGAGGGCGAATGCATACTAAATCGCTTCAGTCATGCCTGACTCTTTGTGGGCCTATGGTCTGTAGCCCATCAGGCTCCTCTGTCCACGAGATTCTCCAGGCCGGAATCCTGGAGTGGGTTGTCATCCCTCCTCCAGGGGAGCTTCCCGGCGCAGGGATTTGAACCCAAGTCTCTTATGTCTGCGGCATTACCGGGCGGGTTCTTTACCACTAGCGCCACCTAGGGGAGAATGGATATATGTATATGTATGACAGTCTCTTCGCTGTTCTGAAACTATCGCAGCATTGTTAATGGGCTATACTCTAATATAAAATAAAAACATTTTAAAATAAATAAATGCATTTGAAAAAATAAACAGTTTAAGTGCTTCCAACGTGGGTGACAAACTGCTCCAGAGACGCAGAGGCCAGACGCCTGAGGTCTTATCCGAGGTGTGTCCTGAGTAGTTATTACCTAACAGGCAGGCTCACGCATTTTTAATAGGCCATGGCTTGCATCGCTAATGTTTTCATCAGCCAGTGTAAAATAAATCTATTAGTCACAGTGTCCTTCGTGTGATAATGATATTTAGAGCTCATTAAAAAGTAATTGTAGCCACTTTCCCCTACTTTATCAGCAGGATTCAGCTGGTGATTTGATGATCCGAAACATCCAGCTGAAGCATGCTGGGAAATATGTCTGCATGGTCCAAACAAGTGTCGACATGCTGTCTGCCGCTGCCGACCTGATCGTGAGAGGTATGGGAATTGGGAGTTTCATTCTTAAAATACTTTTGTGATATCTGCTCCTGTGCAGAGTTCTACAAGCCTCAGTGGTTTAGAATTACCAGGAAAGAGTCAATAGAAGGAAAACATTGTTAACGGTGTTAACAGTCTACAGAAGTTTTGTGTACATCTGTTTCTCTCATAGGGGATCAGAAAGTGCAGAGCAAATCCACTTACTCTCTACTGAAAAGAACTCCTCTGAAGGCCCCAAGTGCCATGATTTACAGTGTTGGTGTTGATAGGACCTTCGAGAAAAACTGTAGATTAAGAAAAGAAAATGGCTGAAAGAAGGATCACACTGTGCCTTTTGCTGTTCGTCTAGGCTGAACCAAATCGGTATCTTAGATCTCAGATCTAAGAGTGGCTTAAGTAAAATCGCCACCAATTTCCCCCAGGTTTTTCCCCCTTAAGTGATTAGTTCTGTCCAGTTTCTACAATATGGCTTTAGAAGGAAATACCTCCTGACTGCCTAGGTTGTAGTAAATCAGCAGGGAGTTGATGTCAGAACTGACATGTGTGAGATTCTCTTGCATCTGACGGACGAGACCTAACTTCAGCCTCATGGCTGTGAGTGATGTGGCTGACTGAGTCCTACCAAACCAACGTGTAAAGAGACAGTAAGTGAACTTTAAGAAATATTTTTAAATTAAAATTCAGTCTTTGTGAACCAGTGTATCTATCTATCTATCTATCTATCTCAGAATCAAACTGATGCTTGCTCAGAGGTTTGATGAAGTTAAATGCAAAGCCAAATCAGAACATCAAAATAATTTCTTAGCCAGTGTCTCCTTCACAAGTACAGTAAGCCCCCTACATACAAATGAGTTTAGTTCTGAGAGCATGTTTAAGTCCAGTTTGTTCATAAGTGCAACCAAGTTAACTTACTCAACTAACACAGTCGGCTATCTAGCACTGTACAGCACCAGGTTAATAATACTTTTCACATAAAACACAAACGCAAAAAATAAAGGAACCATTTTTAATCTTACAGTACATACCTTGAAAAGTACAGTAGTACAGTACAATAGTCGGCGTGTAGGGGCTGCAATGAATGAACAGGCAAGAGGAGTTATTGATTGGAGGAGGGAGAAGAGGTGGGGGATGGTGGAGCTGAAGGATCATCAGCAATAGGAGGGGAAGGGCATAACGTCATTCATCCCTGACGTTGATGGAACATATCTGCATCTATGAAAGTTTGCAACATGAAGGTCCGTGTGTAAGGGACTTACAGTACAGTAAGTGATTTGATGATCCAAAAGATCCAGCTGAACACTAATGCAAATGTTTAGGAATCTGGCCAGCAGAATTTTAAGTGTAAGAAAACAAAAATCCAGGTGATACCAGATTTGGAGGCGGGGTAAATCTGAGTGCACAGAGAACAAGATGTTACTGGAGGCAATAAAAAGTGTGGCTGTATCCTCTGCACGTAGCATGGGTGGGGGTGGGAGAGGTGCGGGAGTCAGCAATTCAAACTGATGTCAAGAGAGATTAAAGAAAGATATCTTTTCCATCGGGTCTACTTTGATTCTTCTTTAAATTGCCTTAAAAACCTTTCTGTAATGGTACGGATAAGGGCCAGATAAGAGAAAAAGCTTCCAATCTGGGTACAGCTACCCAGAGAATAACCGAGGGCACCGTGTTTATTTCCATTTTAAAATACACCAGAGCTGGTCTGCTCTTCCCTTGGGGGCGAAGGAATTCTGTGGCTGAAAATGTATCCTCTATTTAATTAGGATAATGTTCAGATCAGCAGTTTAAGCACCAATAAATTAGAGTCATAAAAATGTAAATCAGTAATAGTTGAATTTCTTAAGTGATATTGTATACTTCATTTCACAGAAAATAACATTAAACACCAAGAGGAATCTGCAAATGCTGTCTAAAAGAAAATCTAGCATAATCAGTGAATAAGGCCAATAAATTAATATGCCATTTTAAGCCATAATCTTCGGTTTTATCTCCTCCTGCCTCTGCCCTTGGCAGCTTTTCTGCACTTTGCAGTGGAGAGGCAGATATGTACTTCGTTGACCTGCCAGGGATTTTTGTATTTGAAGCTAAAAGCTTGAAGTCTTGCATTTGGCTTCGTTGTTTCTCTGTTATCTACTTTATTTAATCTAAAGCACATGGACAGCAGCTAGAAAGGCCAGTCTTCCCTGAGAAAGATGCAGGAACGCCTGCATCCCCCTGCTATTACCTGTGACACAAACTCGTGTGAGCCCCAGCCCATGTTAACACTCTGCTTAGAGGATAAACATATGCTCATGTTGTCATTTTGAAAGAGAGACCCAACTTCCCCAAAACAAATGGGTAAAAACATTCTGTGAGGTGTGAACGTATCTACCCTTGGGTGGGGCAGGTAGCAAAAACATAACAAACAGCAAACCCCACTGTGAAAGTACATCTTATCTCCAGCGGCCAAGTTCAGGCCTCCTCCCTCACGTGCTCCTGCTGGTTGCCGAGAGTGGGCTCAGCTCTTCCCCCGTCCACTGAATTCACTGAGGGATTTGGAGAGGAATGCTTTTCTCCTTTGTGGCACTTTGATCCTAAAGGCCATGGAAGGAACATCTGTTTTTAAAAAGGATGTTTTTAAATAAGAAAGCTGGTGAGGAAAAAGAAAATTATATTATTATCTTCTGGACTTTCTGTGGTTAATAAGAGTCCTGGAGACCAGAGGTTATGCCAGCTCTATCTAGGTGGCATTAGACTGACGTGCTGAAATGTCACTGTGGAAAATTAATCAGTGCCAGTGTGCAGACTTGCAGACCTTTCATTCAGGAGTAGGAGGGAGAAGATAAATTTAGTCTCACCTGTGGGTCTATAAAAAAGGCTTTTTAAAAAAGGAAAGAGAAATTTAGGGCATCACTGAAAGGGTGCAGAAGTGAATCCCAGAACAAAGTGTTACTTGCAGAAACTGCCATTAACTTTTCAGCACTCTGGGAAAGGTCTCTTTCTTCCCTGCCCCTGTGCCGTGGCCCCGGAGTATTTTGGCAGAACATCTGATCACTCTCCTGGGCCTCAGCACGTCCCTCTGCCCCCTAGGAAGATCTCCTTACTCCTATCTAACACACAGGAACTTTGTCGCTTTGTCTCCCTCCCTCGCATTCGATTTCTCTGCCAAGGTGGTCACTCATTAGAAATGCCTTTAACTGCCTGCTAAGAGCTTTTCATATTAGAATCTAGGACAGCTTTGGGTCTTTGATCCGGCTCTGTGTTATTTTGTGTTTGCCTGCCAACCGCTTTCCAGCTCTCTGTTTCTTTATGTTTTGCAAGCCTTCATTTAAAACTGATTTCCTCCCATTTCAGTGGTCTAAGCACAGTGCTCTGTGCACATCCAGAGCAGAAGTAGAAAAATACAGGTGTGACTTACAGAAATTGCAGATGTGGGTCCTCAGGCTCCAACCCAATTTTGAAATTTCTTTGAAGAAGCCACAGAGTTTGGTTTCTTGAACATGAGCCACTTTTCACAGCAGTTCCCTCGCACATGACTGTGTTTTGGCCTTTGATGTGGACATCCCAGTGCAGCTGGACTATGCAGAAAAACTCTGTGACCCCAAAGTTCTAAAGTCATTTTTGCTCACACCATCAGGGGTAGAAATGACCACTTCCAGAAGACTCAGATCTTCATTTATCACCACTGTATCCCCAGATATCAGTGTCCAGTTCATAGTAGGAACCTGTAAATATATGATGAGTGGATTAATGAACTTGGTCCCTGGTAGCACCCCAATATTCTCCTTTGGCATCTGGAAAAAAATATTCTATTGTAATTGTTGGGTACCTATTAGTTTTTCCTATTCTGTAGTAAACCCCTGTAGGGAGGAGCCCAGACCATGTTTCACTCGTCTATGTAGTTTCAGAACCTAGAAGGAAGACAGGCACCTCACAGGTATTCAGAAAGGAGTTGTCAAGTGTTGAACTTGGGGGTGGATGAATCAACAGTTGAATAGAATGTTGACCATTCAACCGAGTGGTCACTTCCTTGGACCTTTGAACACACTGCTCCACTTCTGAGGGTCTTGCTCTTTCTCAGGTCCTCCAGGGCCCCCAGAGGCCGTGACTATAGATGAAATTACAGACACCACGGCTCAGCTCTCCTGGAGACCTGGGCCTGACAACCACAGCCCTGTCACCATGTATGTCATTCAAGCCAGGACTCCGTTCTCCGTGGGCTGGCAAGCGGTCAACACAGGTACTGTATTGAATCTCTGATTCTGCTGTCTCCCTGGGGCTTCAGGAACTCAGCAGAATGGACACAGCTGTGTGGCAGAAGCTGAGGGGCCTCTTGTTTCCTGTTCAGACACATTGCTACAGATGAGACTTTTGGGCAGCGTTTCCCAGACCTCAGCCCACTATACCATCATTTATTTAATATTTTTCTTTCTACTGATTCACATTTGCTTGTTCTTTAATTTGTTCTAAGCCACAGTGTCTAAAATGATGTTAGGTCTTGGCGGTGGTGGTGGTTTAGTTGGTAAGTCATGTCAGACTCTTCCGACCTCTTGGACTGTAGCCTGCAAAGCTCCTCTGTCCATCGGGTTCTCCAGGTGAGAATACTGGAGTGGGTTGCCATTTCCTTCTCCAGAGGATCTTCCTGACCCGGGAATCAAACCCTGGTCTCCTGCATTACAAGCAGATTCTTTACCGACTGAGCTTTGAGACAAGCCGACAAGGTCTTCTGTTGGTTTTATTTCTTAAACATATTTTAAAATACATTTGTTATGAAAATAAAATGCATCATCTGTCTATGCATTACCTGAAATTGTCTGTGTACCTCTAGTGGTGCACTTTGAAAAGCAGTGGATTGTGTTACTCTGTAGTCACAGTCTTTGTAAAATTTGTACCTAGCATTCAAGAAACCTGTATCTAAAGACTGCATGGAGACTCTTGACTTGCTGTCATTTTTTTAGATGGATACATTTGAGTATGAAGAGGCATGAGGTTTTGTTAAAGAATACGTGAGTAGGCCTACCATTTCTGCTCCTATCTATACCTCTCAATTGACTGATTTTTTTATTTTATTTAGGTTTTGTTTGAGGGAAAAAATCAAACAAGTAGTTATTGTAAGCACGTTGCACACTCCTCTGGTTTTTCCATTTGAGCGTATCTGACCTCAGAAATGGGTTTCTGTGTTTCCAGCTGAATCACTGACTTTCTCCTGGGTCATGGGAGTGTTTTAGGAAGAAAGGAAAGGAAAATCTGGAAATTAAGGAGATATGACTTCTAATCCTGACTCCGCTAATCAGCAGATTTCTATACATCTTTATTTTCCTCTTCTGTTAAATGGGCAAAATAAGAACTGTTATGACCCTGTACAGAAGTGATTGTGAAACTTAAAAAAAAAAAATGTAAATCACTGCATAAATATGATGAAGGAAAGGAGGGAGATGAAGATATTGATATTAATAACAATGATAAGGCTAGTATACAAAAGAAAACAGCTACAGCTAGAATTGGTTGAGCCCTTATCTAAGCGCTTTTCTTGGGTCTGGTCAACTGCACTGTGAATAGATGTAATTAGTTTTACTTTACAGTGAGAAGACCAAGCCATGGAAAGGTTGAGCAACTTCCCTAAGGTTCTTTGGCTGCTAAGAGTGGATTCAGGATTAGAATCCAGGTTGTCTGACTCCAGAGCCCACACTTTTCACCTTTGGAGGGAAGGACTGTATACATGTGGTCCCCAGGAGGCTGGAAGTCACTGACGTCTGGTCAATGGGGCCTCAGCTTTGTTACGGGGACATCCCCTGGGCCCTTTGGGAAATCTTTATGGTAATCAGTTCAAAACCCAAAAGGTTGCACAGTGAGTGTAGAAGCCAAGTCCAGGGCTCAGTGGCTTGTGGCTTCAGGCAGTGAGCCCCGTCCTCTGTGAAGGAGGCCGTCCCCAAATCCTGCTGAATGAACACTGTCAAATGCTGCCTCTCTGATCCCACTTTTTGTGTTCTTCATGGACCGTCCATTCTACATTTGCAGCTTCTTTCTTTTGATGTGCTAATACAACTCATTGACAGTAGTTTGGATCTATAACATTATCACTCCTTTGTTATTATAATGGAGCTTGGGCCATGTGGTCAAAGATACAGATCTACTTGGGTGAGTCATTTGACCTTTGTATGGTACCTTTTCCTCATCTATAAACATGAAGAGAATAATCTTACGTTATTCCTAGGGTAGTTGTAAGAATTAAACAATGTGCCCAGTCCTATTCAGTAAATACCGAGAAACATGTGAGGTGAGCGAGAACAAGAGTGATTGCAGTCAGGTATCCTTGGGCCTTGGAGACTGTCTTTTGTGGCATCATCTACTGGTGTGAGATTTGAGTTGATTGGTCTGGCGCAGAGTCATCTGGGATAACCTCCATGTAAGGGCTGTTTGTGCAGCTGCCCTCAGACCTGTTGTGGTACCCTGGTTACAGTGACAGTGATGATGGTGATGAACTAAGTTCCAATCTTCCTAACGCAGAATACTATGAAACATCCTCACCTTTTTTTTAACCTTGTAATAACTAAAGTTGATGGCATATAATTTTGAATTCCTTTTAGTCAATATTTTTTTACATATAATTTTGAATCACAATCACCAATACTTTTTCTTAGGGACAAGTAGTAAAATCAACTATTTCACTTTCTTTCGATGTCTTTCAGTCCCAGAACTCATTGATGGGAAGACATTCACAGCCACTGTGGTGGGTCTGAACCCCTGGGTCGAGTATGAATTCCGCACAGTTGCAGCCAACGTGATTGGGATTGGGGAGCCCAGCCGGCCCTCTGAGAAGCGGAGGACAGAAGAGGCCCGTGAGTAGCACTCCGAATACAGCAACTCCTGCTCCTTAGGGAGAGGCTTTTAATCACCCTGTTCTTCAGCCCTAATGAGGCTCTGTGTTAACACATCCTTCCCTACAATGACTCTAGTCATCAGAAATGAGGCCAGTAGATGCTCAGCTTATTAACCAGCAGGGAGTATCTTTTCTATTGTTGTTTTTATTTATTTATTTTTGTTGAAGTACATTTGATGTACAATATTATACAAATTAGAGGTGTACAGTTTGGTGAGTCACAATTTTTTAAAGGTTACACTCCATTTATACTTATTATAAACTATTGGCTATATTCCCTATGTTTTATGATGTATCCTTTTACCTTATTTTGTACCTAATGATTTGGACCCCATACTTCCCTACCCTTAGAACATCCCTCCCCAACTCCTGTCCCCACTGGTAACCACTGGTTTGTTCTTTCTTTCTTTCCATGAGTCCCAGCACTGAGTTTCAATCTCGGGTTATATTCTCAGTCTTCACTGGGTTCCCTGGTCCAGGGAGAGACACTTGTCTTAGTTCCCTCAAATGCCATGTCTTTCTTCATTGGTTCCTTTGTCACCAAGACTGTCCCACCAGGATTATTATTTTTTTAAAGGCACAACCACACTTCAAATGCTATCAACTCACAGGAATCTCAAGTGACAAAGATTAAATTCTTCAGAAATGTCCAGTCAGATTATCTTAGGGCATTAACCCTTCCCAAAAGCTAAGGTTGGGAAATGAAAGTGTTAGTCACTCAGTTGTGCCCGACTCTGCAACCTTGTGGACTGCAGCCCGCCAGGTTCCTCTGGCCATCGGATTTTCCAGGCAAGGATACTGGAGTGGGTTGCCATTTCCTTCCTGCTAATTCAAGCAAGCCCAATCAACAGTTTAGTAGGAACTTCTGTAGACACAGCTTGGGTGAACACAGGGAGAGAATGGTATAAATTCATCAGCACTCCTTGTCTTTGTCTCACATGGTGTGGAAGGCCTAGGTGTGGGTGTCTGAGAAGGTCCCAACCGTGATGAGACCAGTGTTTGTCATTGTTGTTATCCAGTCGCTCAATCACATCTGACTCTTTGTGGTCCCGTGAACTGCCACACACCAGTCTTCCCTGTCCTTCACCGTCTCCCGGAGTTTGCTCAAACTCATGTCCCTTGAGTCAGTGATGCTATCTGACCATCTCATCCTCGGTGTTTGTTGAAGAAAGAGCAAAGCCCCAGAGCAAATGGGGCCTCTGACCCTACTCTTGGACACAAATCCACCTAGATTTGATTCATTGTCTTTATCCAAGGGGACATACCCAGGCACCACATCTCTACCCCAGCCAGACATTTTCAGATTCTGTCTGGAGTTGTTCACTTACATGATGATAAGCCAATAATCCCCATGCTTCCTTCCCCCACTATGAAATCATAATTTAATTAATTCCTCTCAGCAGTCCTAAGGAGAAAGCTAGCCAAATTTCCCCTCTTTTACAGAGAAAACTGGGGATCAAAGAGTTTAAGCACAGTGAGCCAGAGGTCAACCTCTGTCCACCACTTCCTTCAACACCCAGCTCACAGCTCACGTTGCTCCGAGAAGCCATTAGCCCAGCCCTGCTCTGAGCAGCCCGCGCTGCCGAAGGCCGCTGCACGCGTCCATTCTGTCTCTGCTGCACTATTGTGGTTGTCGCCATCGCTCTGTAATCATCCTGCATGTGCTCCTGCCTCCCAGCTAGACTGTAAACTCAGCGCGGGCAGAGTGTGTATTGTCTCTCCGTGTATTGCCATGTGGTTAATAAACGCCTACCCAAGCATTAGAACCAGAACCTCAGTCCTTTTCCCATCCCCCTGAACCTCGGCCTCTAGGGGTGGAGCTGAACCATTGTTCTGTCTTGTCAGATAACAGATGTGCCTTGTTGAATGGGAAATAAGTCACTATGGAATATCAGTTTCCTTGGTATATTTCATTTCTGTGAACTGATGCTTTAGACCCCCTTGATCATACCATTTCTGAACTCAGAAAACAAAGCCATGCACATCCAAGTATTTGTTAGACTGGGTCACCTCAGCCCAGCCACCCTCTTGGCCCTCCTGGTCTTTGTCACCTGACATGACTTGTTTTTGTCTCCTCAACAGTCCCCGAAGTCACCCCAGCTAACGTCAGTGGTGGTGGAGGCAGCAAATCTGAACTGGTTATCACGTGGGAGGTAAATGAATCATGAAACAACAGCAACACACATTAGTCCAGGCTATCTTATCATTTTATTCTGTGTTAAACATATCTAGGAAGTTTCCTCCTCTGTTTTTAACAACTAAAAGCCATTTGAGTGCAGACACTCCCTTTTACAATATTAATGGTCAGCAGGAAGAGGTGATGTTTGCCCATCGATTATGGAGTTAAGTTTTAATTCAGTTCATCACAGAAAAAACAATCATGAAAGGGAAGACAACACAAGAAAAAAAGTGTATGTAATATTATACATTAAAGAAATCTGGCTTAGAGAAAACCAGTTTTTTTCTTTTTTTCCTGAATTACTTCAAGGTCAATTGATCTAAAACCTCTGTGCTCATTAGACTGTGTGTGCCAACACAATTTCCTAGGGTGGACTTTGCTGCTGGAGCCCTCTTGTGTAAGGTTATTTTTTTAAAAAAACATAGAGGTTTATTAGTCACTCATTTATTGAAAATCGATTTTGAGAGAGGAGGTCAGAGCCTCAGCAAGAGTTCTAAATGTTTCTGAAGGATTCTAGACAACAAGCCTGGAAGTTCAAATCTGTCCATTTAACCAAAGCCCCAGCAGTGAGATAAACCACTCACCCTTTCCCGCTCAGCACTTCTGAGCTGAGAGGGAAGATTTGGGCTGAGCAACATGGTCCTCACTTCTTTGGTGAGAGCTGCTTCATTGAGTGTCTGTGTGACGCTGGAGGAAGAATCGTGTCGGATGGTACATGTTGGAAATGTTGGTTTTTAGATCAACTACCCAGTGTCTCCCACCGTCATTTCCAACACTTTCAGAGTTGGGTCTCCCACGTCAGGAAGCCGGGCTCTCCACTGCAGGGTTACAGTGATTTTTTTAAACTCCTGCTGCAGTCCCCTCTGAATATCAAAGCCAGACGGATGGCAAGTCCCAAACCGAAGACTCTCTACAAAACCCACGATGAGATAGGATGGAGGCAAGATGGGGGTGTGGGTGGTGGTGGAATAAAACAAGGTGGCACTTGAATCAAGCTGCTGCAGTCTCTGAAGACCACCTCCCTTCTTTCCCAGACGGTCCCTGAGGAGTTACAGAACGGCAGAGGCTTTGGTTATGTGGTGGCCTTCCGACCCTACGGCAAAATGATCTGGATGCTGACCGTGCTGGCCTCCGCGGACGCCTCCAGATACGTGTTCAGGAATGAGAGCGTGCGTCCCTTCTCTCCTTTTGAGGTTAAAGTGGGTGTCTTCAACAATAAAGGAGAGGGCCCTTTCAGTCCCACCACAGTGGTATATTCTGCAGAAGAAGGTACGATGCTTCTTTAATTCCAAGATGGTGATTTTATTTATTTGTTTATTTACTTATGGCTGCTCTGGGTCTTTGTGGCTGTGTGCGGTCTCTCTAGGTTCAGAGAATAGGGGCAACTCTCTAGATGTGGTGCACGGGCTTCTCACTGCAGGTGTGTGGGCTTCTCCTCTTGCAGAGTGTGGGCTCTAGGGTGCAAGGGCTTCGGTAGTTGCTGCTCCTAGCCTCAGTAACTGTGGCTGGTGGGCTCCAGAGCACAAACTCAGTAGTTATGGTGTGCCGGCTAAGCTGCCCCCCAACACACCCCACATGTAGGATGTTCCTGGACCAGGGATCAAACCAGTGTCCCCTGTATTGTAGCGGATTCCTAGCCACTGGACCACAGGGGAAGCCCTAGATATTGATTTCAGGATGTGCCGTCAATTTAGCACCCCACCCATAAATTGAAGGTGTATCCTGACTTGAGAAAAGTGTAGTATGAAAAATACATTTCACTGTCTTCCACCAATCTCTTAGAAAGACAGCAACTCCATGATATATAAAAACAAATGGATATCCATTATTAATTCCATTGCTAGAGACCAAAATCACAAGCACTGTAGAAGATCTTCCATTTATATATAGTATTACTTTCAACAGAATTATATTTTATACCTTTAGGTGAGTGCCAAAATATAATTTGCATTTCCTCTTACCACTTTTCGTATGTCACAGTATACTCAAAAATTATTCTGTTATTAAGTAGAGAGAGTCACGAAGCAATGTGATTGTTCTCATTGTCACCCCTGGTGTTATCACATTGAGGGGTTCTCATTTATTTTTACTGCCTCTGTGCTAGCATTGCTCTTAGAATGCCTTGCATAATGGTCTTCATTTCCATTGGAGTTCACCTTCATTGTTTCAAAGCTGATGTTTGGAATGAGACCATATTAAAACAGTTCCAAGTTGGGTCATTGATTTGGAGTAAATGAAGATGCAGTCCGTTCTGTGCAGAAAGAGAAATCAGCCCCTTAGACTCAGCAGTTCTCCATGATCTCACCCTCACCCCTCTTTTCTGCTTCACTTTCCTGCATGATCCATGCTCCAACCATAGCCAGAGGATTTGCAGTTATCCAAAGAAGCTTGAGCCCCTAGCATGTGCTTCAGCTTCTCTTAATGTTCTCTGCCTTGCCCACTTTGTGATTTCAGTTATCTTTCAAAATTCAACTTGAACAACTAAGGCCTCTCATTTCCCTAGGCCAGCTGACTGCGTTGCTTCTCTTTGTCCCTGTACCCTAACATTCCTCTGTTATAATTCTCATCTCAATGTATTATAAGTTTTGAATTATAGTTTTATATTCTCACTAAAGTGTATTTCCTGAGGGCAAGATATTAATTTTTTCACCTTTGTGTCACCAGTGTCTGTGTGTATGCCACACAGACCCCTAATAAATGCTGAGTGAATTAACACACCTACAGACTAATACATTATTATAAATAGACACAACATTAGTGGCCTCCACCTCCAGCATGTTCTGGAACATAATGTGGATTTCAGAGGGAGCACGCAAGTTACTGTTAATGGTTCTAGGTGAACCTTTAAAAATATCTGATAGTTATATATTGGTTTGAATTGCATCAGATAAAAAAATACAGCCATCAAATCAAAACCAGAATTTCATGAAGTTACAGCTCACAATATGCCTAAGATTTTCCTTAAGAAAGACCACTGAAATGGTACATAGCTCTGGCAGAAATCTGGCAAAAAGAACTGAAATGTGGGGGACAGACTTGGTCTCGACTCTCGTTTGCAGCTGAGGATACTGAGGCCCAGAAAGCGTAAATGACTTGTCCAAGACATACAGATGGCGGTGCAGAACTGAACTGTCACCCAGCCCTCCTGAAACTTAGTCAAGTCAGTTGATTCTCCTGTTTTCTGTCTCTCTCATTTTCATAACAGCGAGTGGAACTCTCACCTATGACAAATGCTAATTAAGAAGGATGTATATTAAATAAATTTCTGGCTAGGAGAACTTGGCTCTTAAACTTCAGCTTCCTGGTTTATTTCCCTTCCACTTAACCCTAAATTTAGAAGACAAAGACTTTGAACAGTTCTCTTCAGCACTGTCTCCATCACCACCCCCTCTCAGCCATTAATCCTGGGTCCTCTGTGAAGTGAATGTTTGGGTCATGATCAGTAAAGATTAGTCTATAGTCATGGATTCTTTGCACCTATGATGCCAGCATCCAGAAGGCTATTTTGATATAGCTGATAGAGTCGTAAATTTTTCCACACTCATCTGCAGAACCCACCAAACCACCAGCCAGCATCTTTGCCAGAAGTCTTTCTGCAACAGACATTGAAGTTTTCTGGGCCTCCCCCATGGAGAAGAATAGAGGTCGGATACAAGGGTATGAGGTAAGCAAGAGAGGGGTGCCTTGGTTCTGGGTAAGGGTCTCTACCCCTCAGTGAGAACTTTCCAAACACAGACGGATGGAAAAAAAGACCTCGAGTTCCATGTAAAGACATTTGTTTTAGAGAACAATGGCTTCTAGAGGAGCATGAATGAAAGCACTGAGCATTCTGCTGTCAGCTTACTCCTTTCTGAATTACAGAGATCTGTGTCTAAACACATGCAGGTCTAAGCATATATAAGGTGGCTGGCAAATTGAACTTTGATTTCTGATACACCCAGCATCACTTGGCCTCAAAACAAGGTGGGGGTCAGGGAGGGAGAAATAGCAACGATGGTTGTGCCAATGTACCGTCTCACTCTGAAGCTCAGAACAAAGAGGGGGCCTTTTTTTTATTGCCAATTATTTTTCAGTGCACACAAAGGTCTTGGTTCTGAACGCTCCGCTTATGACTTGCTGTACAGAAAATTAACACCATCCTAAGAATCTTGTATGAAAAAAAAAATCACATTGGCGATATCCCCAATAGGTATGACATCCAAGGTCTTCCTTTGTGTTTTCTCAGGTTAAATATTGGAGACATGATGACAAAGAAGAAAATGCTCGAAAAATACGAACAATAGGAAATCAGACGTCAACGAAAATCACCAACTTAAAAGGCAGTGCCCTGTATCATTTAGCTGTCAAGGCATATAATTCTGCTGGGACAGGCCCCTCCAGTGCAACGGTCAATGTGACAACCAGAAAGCCACGTAAGAATATTCTTGCTCAGAAATATTTCAGGGATTCATCAAACATATTCCAAGTTCATTGCCCATCCCTACCTCCCAGTGATCATTTGCATACTAATTGGTATCATTATGGAGATTCAGATTTACCTTAGCATTTTAACTGAACCTTCCCGAATACCATGCAAAATTCATTGCTCTGGAGGACAGAAAGATAAATGTTTTCTCCTCACTGGAAAGGGCTACTTCTTTTAGCTATAAATGTTAGGCGACCAACTGAATCTTTTTCCATTTGCAGCGCTGTATCTCGTCAGATTTTAGTGACCTTGAAGACACATATTAGTGCAATAGCCCGTTAAATTGCCTCCACTCTCAAATTCTAGGAAGGGGATATTCCTCAGAATCCATTGAGACTTAATAATCTGTGACTTCGTATATCTTAATTTTTTTTATAGCGCCAAGTCAACCCCCTGGAAACATCATATGGAATTCATCGGACTCCAAAATTATCCTCAATTGGGATCAAGTGAAGGCCCTGGATAATGAGTCAGAAGTAAAAGGATACAAAGTGGGTAATTTCTTTTTTTGCTAAGGCACCTATACTCCTGCTGTTAACCGGGGCACACTGTTCTCGTGAACCTTAGGATCACTGTCCTCACTTTCCCAGATGATGCTCTCACAGCCTCCTTTCTCCATCTCTGCTCCAGAGTGGTTTGGTCTGAGTTTTATAAATGGTCCCTGACAACTGGCCAGGGTTGAGAGAATCACCTAAACTTCAGTCTCAGGCACAGTCACCAGAAGCAGTTAAAGACCCTGTGTTTGGGTCTATAAAAAAATCATGAAGAACCACATTTTTAATATCTCCAAAGTCAGTTTTGTTTTGTTCTTGTCTTGATCACATTTTTAATCAACAGTAGTAACTTCTCAGTGTTACTAATGGTTAATTATTTTTGTTCATGTCCCTTTTGTTATGGAGATACTGTTGTTGTTTAGTCTTCAAATCATGTCCAACTCTTTGTGACCCTCTGGACTGTAGCCTGCCAGGTTCCTCTGTCCATGGGATTTCCCAGGCAACAATACTGGAGTGGGTTGCCATTTCCTTCTCCAGGGGATCTTCCTGACCCAGGGATTGAACCCTCATCTCCTGCTTGGCAGGTGGATTCTTTACCACTGAGCCACCAGGGAAGCCCATATATGTGCATGTGTATATGGATATGGATGTGCACATATACACAAGAATTTTTTAGGAAGTTAATTTACCTGATCCTATAAATGTTAGCCTGACTTTAAAAAACTAGAAAAGGAAATTGATTGCAGCTGTGGTGCCACAGTCATTAAAATTAAAAGGCATTTTAAGTATCCTGTTTTGTTTCACTTTTAAACAACATTTGGGGCAACTGCAGGCCAAACAGAACTAGTCAGCAGGATGTATCAAGCCGGCATGCTGCTATTTTGTGACATTTTCGGTAGGAGCTGAAGACAGCAGCACACTGACAGTGCTGGCAGGCGCTCGTTACAGTGTGTGAAGCCAGGGCTGGGAGTTGACACAGTTAGCCTTGAGTGATGTGATTAGAGGATTCGGAAACCTTCCCTTCTATGGACCGTTTTCCTTAGTCCACAAGGCACAGTGATTTGTATTCTGCAGCAGGGAAATGTTCCCTAAGAACTGATCTTTAGACCTTCCACTGGATCCCTTTTTAAAAGGAAACTTTCTAGAAGGGTCTTACAGAGTAGAGCAAAAAACAACCACATCTTGGTCGTCTAGTCAGTATGCGATTTCAAGTAAATCACGTAACCTCTCTGGGACTGCATTTCTCTTTTGCTAAAGGAGAAATCTGCCAGTGCCTTCATTTTCCCCGAGCCTTTATGGCTCTATTCCTTCTCCTTGGGACTGCCCCCTCTTAGATCCTCATCCTTAATCGGGTCTGAGATGAGAAGCCTTCCCTGATGGCCAGAGCTCTCACTATTTGTCAGATTTTTTAAGGTACTTTTTCCATCCTCTTGGGTAATTATAATTGGCTGATGACTTACTGTGGGCCTCAGACTGTGAATCCCCAGACTGTGGGCCTCAAGAGCACCTAGCCTGAATGGTCCCTGTAATTTCTCCAGCCAAGGATGCATTCTCTACAGTGGTATGAGAAGGGAGCCCTTATTTCCTGAACTCCTAAATCATTAGTCTCTTAGTGTGAAATAATTGCAAAGAGTTCATCTGACTAGTTTTATCCAACTTGAGAGAGGCATGGGGTTTGGGAGGCTGGAAGATGAAAGAGAGAGAAAGGAGTGAGACGACGCAAAGAAAGAAGTCAGGAGTGAAGACAGTTCTCACAGTTCTCTGACCCACGCTGACACTGCCGGGACTTTGAACACAGCACAAAAGAGATGCAGATGTGATTGGCCTGAATTAATTTAACCAAACCAAGGGAGAGAAGGAAAAAAATACAGGAGACAGAAAGTCTTCCTCCTGGCTTCCAGTGTCACCTAGTAGAACAGGAGAGAGGAAACACAATAAAAATCTGAAAGCTTTAGCAGTCCCTGAGGAGGGGCACGAGTTCCATGAAAGAAGCTTTTACTAGGTCTTAAAGCTCAGGTTGAAACTGGTGCTGAAATAAAATTGAATGGCAGGGAGCTGCCTAAAGAATTTCAGGGAACCAAGCAAAATGTTAGCTGGGCAGGAAACCCCGGAGATCATCCAGCCGAAGCCCTTCATTTTACAAATGTGAAAACCGAAGGCTGTTGAATAAAGGGACTTGGAGTGCCATCAGCTTCCACAGGGCAGGGATGCATACACAAGCTGAAGTTTGCTTCAGTGAGCTGGGTCTAAAGGATTATAGGCATTTTCAGAAGAATAATTGAAAAATGAGTATTATTTAGTTACTACATCTTTGTCTTCCCGCCCTCTCTCCGAAACTCGTATGAACTTGTCTTATTAGCATGTTTCCAAGGAGGCCCTTCATACATATACATACATACATATATATACATATATTTTTTTTTTTTTTAATTCAACAGACACTTTTACAGACATCTAGAAGATTCCCCTGTGCAGCACAGAATCAGGCAGGTATGCGGGAATCAAGCAGCACAAGGCTGACATGGAAGTAGTCACCTCCCAGAAAAGAACTGGCGCTTCCCACAGTATTTGGGGAACTTTTTACTCCTGTAGAACTAGAATAAAACATTGGAACAAATTACAGCTGGATAGCATGGAACTTTTGCAGATGTGAGCAGCAGATGAGATGATATAAATTATTTATTTATTTATTTATTTATTTTGATAGAAAGACCCAGTATGTATTTATTTCATATATTCATCACAAGGGTTCAACCACAGACTTAATTTAAAATAAAAAAAGACATTACAATTTAAGATACAGAGACCTATCCAGAAATCAAGGAAAGGACAATCTCAGGAAATAATAAAAAGACAGCACAGGGAGAACCATGGATTTAGGCCTCCCCCCACCCCCACCGCCGCCAATAATTTTTTGCATGTTGATTCACTGTGTCTTGTAGATCTAAATTACATCTATGAAACATCTAGTGGCACCTCCAGGGTGGGAATTTCATGCCTTAGGAAGCATCACTAATGGGTGGGTATGAAGTTTGAAATGCTGCATGTGCTGACTGAAGGAGTAACAAGGTGGGAAGATGCCTTTCTGACTTCTTCTTGACTTCCCATTCGATTCAGTTCCTTCCCTTCTCTTTAGAGCTGGGACTGGAGGAACCAGACTCCCCACACATCCTCATTTAGATCCCAAGGGATCTCAGCATACCTGGTTACAGATATTGAAATGCTACACACACAGTGTCAACATTCAGGATATATAGTTCTGTAAAAACTATACATACATGTCTGTGTGTGTTTTTGTTTTTCTATCTAAATTGTCTAGATCTGTGGGTTTTCTGCTTGGGTAAACAGTCCACAAAAGAACTCAACTTTAGGAAGTTTAAGGCCCCACATACTGTTTCAGCACAAATTGTCAAGCTACTTTATGACACGTGAACTAAAAAGAGAGTGTGTCTGGTTTCCGTATCACAAAGTAAACTGTCTACAGAGCCAGGCAGGTTATGTAAACGGATTAATGTGGCTTAATTCTTTCAACAAAATATCATCAATAAACGTGCCAAGTACAGGTCTAATTCTTTCTAACTTTATAATAACCCATGAAGCAGGTGCAGTTATTAGCCTCAGTTTTATAGATAAATAACTCATGGCACAGAGTTTAGTAACTTGCCTTCTTCATATAGCTAGTATTCTTTTTACTAATTTATTGAGACATGATTGACATATAATATTGTATAAGTTTAAGATATATACATGTTGATTTGATACATTTATATATTGCGATATGATCACCACCATAGCATATGCTAAGGCCTCCATCCCGTCACTTAATTACCATTTCTTGTTTGTGGTGAGAACATTGAGATCTACTCTCTTAGCACCACCCGAGTACATGATACAGTGTTATTAACACAGCTAGTATATTGACCTGAACTCGGAATACAGGCAGTATGGATCCAGAGTCCTGCCTTTTAGCCCCTCAATTATTTGCCTGCCAGAAGTAAACAAATAGATCAATAAAGTACTACCAAGAGAAATAACTCAGAGTAAGGGGAGTAGACAGTGGATAGATAGGAGAGATGTTATTTTAAATAAAGCCCAGGGAAAGCCTTTATCAAGGGGTGACATTTCAATTGGGTCATAAAAAGAGGAGGGAGTGAGATAAGCAGCCCTCTGAGAGTGTTCCAAGAATAGTGACCAGGATGTGCAAATGTCCTGAGGTAGATGCATAGCATCATGACATAATAGGGTGTGTTGGAGACCATGGTACCTATAGACTTTGTAATGGTCCAGAAAAGGCAGTAAGTTCTAAGGTCCAACCAGTTGTTTCCAGACAGGAATGTAGACCAATGTGGCTATATCTTCCAGTTTTTAATAGAACCCAAAATTTTATTATGTATAGTTTCTTGGTGTATAGTTTTAAAACTATGTATAGTTTTAAGTGGTGATGTCTAATTTAAAAAAAAAGTAAACCCACCGAGGGCCAAATAGTTAAGATGTGCAAGCCAAATGTGACCTATGGGCCATGAGCTTTCTACTCTCTAACCCCCTTTGTTTTGTGTTCATGGAAACAGAGACCAGAGAATGAAAGCAGTTTGTCCACAGTGGTGGCCAAGCTAGTCTTAGTTAAGAATGTAGGCTGTGAACCCACCCTGCCTGAGTTTGAATGCTGTGTCCCCCACTTACTGGCTATGAGATCCTGGGCACATTGCTGAACATCTCCAGGCCTCAGACTCCTCATCTTTAAAATCAGAATAGGGACTTCTGTGATGATCCAGGAGTTAAGACTCCACACTTCCAGTGCAGGGGGAGCAGGTACAATACCTGGTCAGGTAACTAAGATCCCACATGCAGCGTGGCCAAAAAAGAAAATCAGAATAATAACAGTGCCTATCTCAAGGTATATGATGTTGAAACTCATGATCAGCATTCAACAATGTTTGATCCTATTTTCATTGTTCCCACAAACTTACTCTTTCTCCTTGTCTTCCACAGTGGATTATAGGAAATGTAAGCACTGCCTTTAAGTCAATCAGTTGAACTAAGCTTGGACTAAGGTCAATCAGCAGATCTAAAGCTGAAATAAGCCTCATTGTGGTGTAAAGGCTTTATAGGCCTTTATTTAGCTCCCACTGCAGCCCCCAGGACTTCTCCAGTGGCCTGGTGGTAAAGGATCTGCCTGCAATGCATAAGCCACAGGAGACACAGGTTTGATCCCTGAGTTGGGAAGATCCCCTGGAGGCGGGCAGCCGACTCCAGTATTCTTGCCTGGAGAATCCCCATGGACGGAGGAGCCTGGTGGGCTGCCATCCATGGGGTTGCAAAGAGTTGGACATGACTGAAGCGACTTAGCACACATGCACGCAGCTGAGCCCCCAATGTTACATGACTAGTAAACAGTGCTGATAAAAGGGCTGTTTTTTCCTCTAAGTGTTTCTTTTGGATTTATATTTGAAACTAGTTGAATCCTCTGTGCTCTGGCAAGGACTAGAGGTAAATCAAAGAAGCAATTTATTCCTCAAAGCCAGATGTGCCCTTGCATCCCATCAGCCAGCCCATGTTCCTGAAGGGCTGTGATGAGATGCTCTGACAGTCCCGGATGCGCCTCAGGATTTATTTGAACCTGATCATTAGTGAGTGGATGCTGAGTTTGATACAACTGAAACTCCTGAGAAGGAAGGGGGATGCTTATGAATCTTTCCACCCTAAGGAAATTGTGTTTTCCACCTTGTATTAGAAAGACATAAATAAAGGTGATGAAATGTCAGGAAACAAATGGGATCTAAACCATTTTAAGGGAATTTGATGCATTTCTCTTGTGTTTGGTTTTCTAGCAATAGTAGAGTGACCCTATGTCTCTGACCCCAGCAAATCAGAATTCACAGTGGGTCTTAGGGGGCTTCCCAGGTGGCTCAGACGTAAAAAATCCACCTGTCAAGCAGGAGACCCGGGCTTGATCCCTGGGTCTGATCCCTTGTTCGGGAAGATCCCATGGAAAAGGAAATGGCAGCCCACTTCAGGATTCTTGCTTGGTAAAGCCCACGGCCAGAGGAGCCTGGTGGGCTCCAGCACACAGGTTTGTAAGTACTAACCAGTGGCAGCAGTGGGTCTGAGGGAGAGATGAGCTAGTCTTACTGTTCTCTAAGTGTGGTCCCTGGACCAGAAGCAATGGTTTTACCTGAGGACTTGTCAGAAATGCAGATTTTTCAAGTCCCAACTACGACCTGTGAAATCAGAAACTCAAGTGGGGCCCAATGATAGATGCTTTAAGAGGCCCTCCAGTCAACTCTGATACAAGCTTAGGTTTGAGAACCGTGATGTCATTCATGATTCCCTGAATGAACATCTGAAGATCTTTTTAAAAACATACCATGGCCTGGACCCTTCTTCTGTGGAGTCTGACATAGGAGGTCTGGGGAGTGGCTGGAGCGGGATTCCTCAGCCTTGTCACTGATGCCACTTCAAGTTGGATGATTCTCTGTTGTGGGGACTGCCCTCTGTATTATAGGGGGACCCAGGCACTCACAACACTAGCAGCAGCCATTATAACAACCAAAAATGTCTGCAGACATTTGCCAAATGCCCTCCTGGGGCACAAAATTGCTCTTCCACTCCCTCCACCCCAGTTGAGAACCGGTGGCCTATTAGCAGGGTTCCCCCACCTCATTTTCTAATGCCTGATGATCTGAAGTGGAGCTGATGTAATAATAATAGAAATAAAGTGCACAGTAAATATTAATACACTTGAATCATCCTGAAACTACCCCTCACCTCCACCCCTAATTTGTGGAAAAACTGTCTTCCATGAAACCAGTCCTGGTGCCAAAAAGATTGGAGATCACCAGACTAGAGAGAGCATTGGTATTTTTCCAGGTTCCCTAAGTGCTTCTACATACAACCAGGACCTGGAACCATTCATGTCACTAAGCCCTATCTTTTTCTTAATACCAAGAGAAATGATACAGTGGTTGAAGTTACAGTGGTTGAAGATCATGGGCTTGGAAACCCCCATCTAGTCGCTTACCGGCTCTGCAATATCCCTGGGCCTCAGTGTCCTCATCTGTGGGCACACATAATAGTGCCTGTCTTGTCAGATGCTGTCACCATTAAGCATAGCTGTGCCAATAGAGTGTCTGGCTCAGAGTAAAGAGAACATTTATGGGACAGTTCTCATCACAACTGTTACATCCAGAAAGGCAGGTACACCTCTCTGGACCTTTATCTTTAGTTCCTAATAGGGACTGTTGATGACCAGGGTAGGCAATGCCAGGTGGTGAGGGTATTTTCAAGGAAGCTAGTTAGCCATCTCATCCTGTGAACTACCAGCCTAGACTCTGGCCCAGCAGAAGCCAAAGTGGTCAACAAAGATGTGTAAGTGACACTGGAGGAGCTACAGACACTTCGAGAGTGACAGTAATGGTCCTATAACACCCTCCCTTTTCTATGTCGCTTTAAAAGGGTTCCCAGTGGGAGGGGGAGGAAAAGGGGTTTCTGCCCTTGCCTTTCAGAGATGCTCTTCCTGTGCTGAAATGTCCTCTTTCCAAAGGATTAATAATGATAGTTTATCATGCCTGATTTTTGCTTCTTACCTTTGCCAAGTTATCTTTGTATCTCTTGTTTCCTTTAATACTTCATAGATACCATGTCCTACATGCTTTCTTTGAGTCCTTTATTTTATTGAATCCTGTGCAATCTTGAAGACTTCCCAGGGAAGTCGGTATTATTGTCCCCGTTTTACCGATGAGGGCATTGAGGCTCAGAGTGGGAAAGTAAGTGGACCAAGGTCACACAGCAGCCAAATCTGTTCTGATGCCAAAGACCCTCATATGTCACTGAGCTCTGTATAGCCAGTTTTTCAAGTGTTTTAACTGAGCCTCCAGAAGTCATGTGAGGTCACAGAGCACGTTGTTAGGCTCATGCTAGCCACGCTTCCATGCCACACAAGCCTGTCAACTCTTTCCTTGTGATGAAATAAATGGTGGCTGCAGACATGCCCCTTGCTATAAATGAGCCTTCCGAATGCATGTGGGCAGCCTGACAACTTCAGCATCCCCACATTTCACTGGCGCCCAAAGGTAGAAACAAATGTCTGCTGCATCCTGGGGGGGCCTTTGTGAGGACAGCAGGTGACACCTGTTCTTCCCATGTTGGCAGGTCCTGTACAGATGGAGCCGACAGAGTAGCACATCTGTCATTGAAACAAACAAAACGTCGGTGGAGCTTTCTTTGCCTTTTGATGAAGATTATATAATAGAAATTAAGCCATTCAGTGACGGAGGAGATGGCAGCAGCAGTGAACAGATTCGAATTCCAAAGATATCAAGTGAGAACGTCTCTCTCTCTTTTTTTTTCCCCTCCCTTCTCCATGTCTGCCTTATTGCCTAAGCCTCCCAGTGAGCCAGGACTCAGATGAAATTAAACATGATAAAAAAAAAAGACATGATAAAAATGGACAATACCATCCTCCTTCCTTAGACAACTGATATTTGCTAATCGCAGGTAGTTTTCTGCAAAAAACAGTCTGACCCGTCTTGGCTGGTGTAATAAGGATTTAGTCACTTGACAATCAATAATGAGGTTAAAGCAGCCACAGATCAGTCACCAGGATCTTCCATGTCACCCAGGTGGTTGACAGCTATAGTAACCCCCACATTATAGGTTAGAAAGTTAAAAGTGTGACTTAGGAGGAACAAGCAGAAAAGAGTTCTTTAAATTGCTCTAGAAGCCTGTCTCTAGTGATACAATATAATTTAATGTCTTTGGCTGAAAATGTTTTGAGCTTGAAACTTTATTTTGAACTTGTGTATGTAACGTGTACATAAGCACACATGTCTACATATAGTCAAGAATATATTTGTTTTCAAAGACTGTTGAAGTGTATGTTCTTTTTTCACACAAATGCATTCAATCTATTTTTCAAATATTGTGTTTGCAACTATCTCAACAGCATATTATTTTTTGCTGTATGATTTTATTTGAACATTTTTTTTAAAAAAAGGCAAAATAGGAAAATCCATAGAGGCAGATTGGTGACTGAAAGTCACTGGCCACTGGTGTTCATTGTGGCTTAATGGGTACTAGGTTTCCATTTCAGATGGTGAAAAAGTTCTAGAACTAGATGTGGTCCTGGCTGCACAACATTGGAGTGAACTTAAGGCCACTGAGTTGTACACTTTAAAATAGTTAAAATGCTAACCTTTACATTATGTGTATCTTACCACAATAATAAAACAAATAAGATTGCCATTAGGTATCTAAGTGTAGATTTTCACTGGCTTTTGGATTTACTAGTCAAGAGGTAAGGGGTTCAGTGAAGGCTGGAGATAGGAACTTTCCAGTCATTGATGGACATTGGATATTTTAAATCATGGACAATCCTTACTACAGAGTCCTGGGCATCAGTCCCTTTGTTCAGTGTCCATTTGATTATTTGTCGGATGAGGAAAGACTCTGGTATCCTTGCTGTATCAAGTTACAATGAAGTATCCACTCAACTAGTTTTAACTGCATCTATCAAATTTGGATGCCTCAAAGCAGAAAAGAAAATGTTCACTGGTCACTTCACCCTTCTTCTGAATAAGCACTTATTACTGTTAGTGAATAGAACAGGACCTCTGGTGGGAAATGCAGGCTACTCCAAGAACATGCTCCAGATTCAGGAGTAATTTGTCATCTTCCAGATGAGGTTTATATTTACTACACCTCTTTTGCATGCAAATACTAACACAGTTTTTTCTTTGCAAACACTGGGGAGAATTGGTTTCCACATCTCCGAAGAGGCTCTAACTTCTGTTGAAAGGAACCAGATCTATGGTGAGATGTGGAAGTAATCTCCAGGCCACAAAAAACACAAGACTGGAGTTTGTTTTGGGGTTCATTTATCTCTCTTTCTTAAAATCTGACTTCATACTTGCTTATCATTTCAAGAACTGTTTTTTTTAAGATTGATAATTCTTGATTTAATTCATTACAAAAACATCTTTGAAGCAATTTTATTGTTATAATGATTAGATGATAAGGCTGTAGCTGTGAATAAAACATGGTCTCTTTCTCAAGAGGTTTTCCATTTTGGTGGTTAGAGATCTTACAATCTTGATAAAACTCAAATGACAGTTGATAATTTCTTACTGTGAAAACAATATAAGACATATAGGGAAAAGTTTTTAAAAGATTGAGCTTATTTTGTTGGGAAAAAATAGGTATATTTAGATATATATATATGTTGGAATCCCAATTCAGGTCTTTACTAAGTGGGTAATCTTAGACTTATCTCCTCTCTCTAGGCGCCAGTTTCCTTATCTGTTAAAATGTGTAATAACCATACCAGAGGTTCTCAGGGTTTTTGCAGGAATGTCATATGGCTGTGTGCCCAGCACAAAGCTTGAATTCGAAAGAGAACATCAATGTTTATTTTGCTGCATCATTGATATCCTAGTATTTATCTGTAGTGTTTGCAGTCATTTTGAAGTTTCTTCTCATGTTAGATGTGGACACCCTTCCTTAACAAATGCTTAAATAGAGGTCCAGAGATGTCCACCACCTGCTCCCAAGTTCATAGCTAGGGTGTCATAGAACAGAGGCTTAAAACGTCAACAAGAGTTGGGCTTGATGCAAGTGAACTTACTTACAAAACAGAAAGAGACTCGCAGACTTAGACAACAAGTTTATGGTTGCCTGTATACACGGCTGTATCTAAAATGGATAACCAGCAAGGTCCACTGTGTAGCGCAGGGATCAATGTTACCTGGCAGCCTGGATGGGAGGGGAGTGTGGGGGAGGATGGGTACATCTGTATGTATGGCTGAGTCCCTTCATTGTTCACCTGAAACTGTCACAATGTTGTTGATTGGCTTGTGCTTAGTCGCTTCAGTTGTTTCCCACTCTTTGTGAGTCCATAGACTGTAGCCCGCTAGGCTCCTCTGTCCATGGGATTCTCCAGGCAAGAATACTGGAGTGGGTTGCCATGCCCTCCTCCAGGGGATCTTCCTGACCCAGGGATCGAACCCATGTCTCTTACATCTCCTACATTGGCAGGCGACTTCTTTGCCACTAGTGCCACCTGGGAAGCCCATAACAGGCTATACCCCAATATAAAAAAAAAAAAGTTTAAAATTGGCTATACCTCAAAAAGAAAAAGGTTAAAAATTTTAAAAAAAAAAGAGAGAGAGAGAGAGAGATGGTCATTTCCAATAGACTTCAGACAGTTCTTCCCTTTCCAAGAGCCCTGGGCGCTGCCTCCCTTTGTTGCCAGGGTAAGTGGATGCTGAGTGAATGTCTTCTCTCCGCAGATGCCTATGCAAGAGGAGCCGGGCCGTCCACTTCAAATGCATGCACGCTGTCGGCCATCAGCACCATCATGATCTCCCTCACAGCAAGGTCCAGTTTATGACAACAGTTCTCCGAAGGACTTTCTCTTTATGATATAAGCAACATTTAGCTAGTTGTTTTGAAGACACCCAGTACTAAGTAATATTGTTGTTCAAGTACATCTTATTACTGGAAAAAAAAATGTTTTTTGCTTCTTTAGGAATGGCATTCTACAGTACTTCCTCAAAGCAAATCTAGCTTTGTCTGAAGTTTCTTTGGAAACTCTGCAATGCACTGAAGACATCTGTAATATGATGTTACCAAAGCAGTTTACATATGTCCTTATATGCATATTTTTTATTATATATTTAGTGTTTTATAGGATTTTTTAAAGTTAACATGAGATGTAGATATTAATTTTTTTCCTCTGCTGTAAAATGCTATGGGCAACACAATCATACGATTATTATTTGAAAATATTTCCTTTACAGACAGAGTTGGAAACTCACCTTGGTCAATACATTGCAGATTCCTTGTACAGTTCTACAAGGGTCTAGAGGCAGCGCAGCTGAAGGATTAGTCTGTAACTCAAGGCTGCCATGTAGGAATGTCTCATGGGATGACTGATGCACTCAATCAAGTCGTTTAGCCATTGTACAATATGTTTTCCAGCCCTGTTGTGAATTTTGTTGTTCCACACAACTTGAGATGATTTCAGGAATGGCCGCAATCTCAAAACCTAAACTAACTGCCCGAGAGGTACCTTGCGCAGTACTCCCACCCCTGAATTTAGCATCCTACGGTAAGACTTTCTTTTCCCTTGACTAAGTTAGCCTTGTCTTTGTAGTAGCATTATCTTAGCCATGACACTGGAAGTTACATATCCTGTAGTAACATAGACCAAAAGTTACTATAGTCAACCACGTCTTTCAAAGGATAAAGAATAATTTTCCTATCTTTAAATGTATCTGTTTTGAATGTACATTTAACAAAGAAAAGAGTAATTCTCTGTGGATGGATTCATAACTGCGTTACAAAATCTCTTATAGATAATATGTGTATCTCTTTAATGATAGAAGCCCTTCTTTTAAATCAGAATTATGTAAGGAGTCTGGCAGATTTCTCCTATTTCAGCAAATAGTTGCCACAAATAATTTTTTTCATGACTCTGTAAGAGATCTTTAGTAAAACTGTATGGTATCTCAATGATTCTCCTGTTTTGCAGTAGGTAGCCTTGTTGCTTTATAAGCTTTATCTTCTATGTCTTAAAATCACGCATTGGAAAATGACAATATCAACAAAACCGTATTCTTATGAAAAGAACTATTTGTTATAACGGGGGAGGTTTTGTAAGTTGACAGTAGTGGAACAGTGCAAATAAAATGCAATGAAATTTTCTATAAAAATTTTCACTTGTAAACACGCTGCACCTTTTCTTCTTTCTCAGAGAGCTCAAATTTGCTTGTAATTTGTCATTTTTGCTTACAAAGAGTATAAGTTAACTTTTCAACCTTCTAGCTATATTTATCCAATAAAGTCATAATCAGGATTCCACTTGTGTAAAAACTAGGGTGGTAACTGGGAAAAAATATATTGTCAGTATTTCAAGCTGTGTTCCTTTCTTAGTTTGATATGGTTACTTCTATGTTGAAATAAAACAAAATTTAAAATCACACACACAAAAAAATCAACAAAATAATAAAATGAATGAAAAAAAATAACACCCCAGGTAGTTCCCAACCCCAGTGTTAATGATATTTACCAGTGATCTAGCATATGTAATCTTTTTTTAAAGGTATTGTTAATAAATATTCTGTCATTTGTAAAGATACTTGTCTTTTGGGAGCATTTTTCCTGCCTGCCTGTCAGGGAATCTGTTCACTCACCCTTGTGCTAGTTATAATTTAAGATCCTAGAGGGACTCAAAAGTCTCTGGCTATGATCCCTACGTAGAAGACCCAGAGAAAACACCATTGCAGGTCCTCTTTGGAAGTAGAGAGGGTCAAAAATCCACAAATAAGTCTCCTGAAGATCAAACATGAGTAGATCCTCTGGATTAACTCAGTCTTTTCTACACTTAATCTAAGGACATCTGTTGTTTTAAGGTTTCCCCCAATCCCATTGCTAAAAGGATAAAATCTAAACCGGAGGCCCTTGTTAATCTAATTACAACTTAAGTCCATACCCAGCCACATAGAGCCCTCACTGGCCCCTGAACACCACTTGCTTTTGGTCTCACCTCTGTGCCTTTTGGGCATCTGGCTGCCCCTTCTTGAAATACCCCCACTCTTCTTTAATCCCCGATCTTGACTGTTCTAGGGTAGCTCCAGCCCCGGCTTGTCTGTGAAGCCTTCCAACCCTCGCTGACCTCCTTCCTCTGAATAAGCTGCAAGCCCTGTCAATACCCCTCACTTAGTAATTTAATCAGGTACTACTTTTGGAAGTCTCTTGTACTGTTATCTTGCATTTTAACTCAACTCCTGTATTGTTACTTAATTTTCCTTGTATGTATGCCTTGTCTTCCCAACTAGATTGTAAGCTCCTTGAGGGCAGGGACTTTGGTCTTATCTTCCATGTACTCTCCATAGTGCCTAGCACAGTGCCTTGCAATAAATAATCATTGATTAATTAATTGAAGGGGTCTTTGAAGTAGCATTTTGCATCAGTTGCCCGCCTGTGTGCCCCAGCAAACCTATCAGAAGAGACTGTCACTGTTTTGCAAGATGGCGGAAAGTGTCAGAAGACCTGGCTTCTGATTTGAAACCTTGGAAAAAGTCCTTGAATCTCTCAGCTTAATCATTTGGTAAATAAGGCCCTGGATTAGCTGAGTCTGACCAAGCTCAAGGTATTTTTTTAAAAGTGCCCCATAGGCAACTTCACCCAAACGTGTCTCATTTGTTGGTTTTCATGGTTGTTGCAGGTTAGGCTCACTGCTTGCAAGCAACAGAAACAACTCTGGCTTACCTGAGCAAACATAAAAGAATGACCCAGGTCAGATCATGTGAGCCATGGAGACACTGAATGCCCAAGCCTTGGTGAGACTAAGGAGCAGGCCACCCTGGGGGTGAACCTGCAGGAACTTTGCAGTCTTTTGGGGGAGCTGTTTTGGGGTGAATTAGCTCTGTTTCTGAT
Source organism: Dama dama (assembly GCF_033118175.1). NCBI lineage: Eukaryota > Metazoa > Chordata > Mammalia > Artiodactyla > Cervidae > Dama > Dama dama. The sequence continues at coordinate 28,485,046 of NC_083704.1, read as the reverse complement.
TTCAAAGCCACTCTGTTCAATATCCAAATTCCTAGAAGAGTCTGATTGATTTATATTACCCACCAGAGCACCTCAATCATGTACTCATAGGGGAGAGAGAGTTTGTTAAAAGAGAAATGAGACGATGTTTCTAGAAGATGGGAAAATAAATGCTGGGTATGTCTAAACAGCACACTATCTATGCTTAGCCATCCATGCGAGATTCCTCAGGCCCTAGTCCCAATTAATATGTCAGGGAAATGCATTACTGCTTGGGGTTGTTGCACAATAACTATGAAGGAGAAGCACTAGAAAAAGGAATATTTGCTTTGGTTATTTCATCTTTTCCAGCACTTATTCTGATGCTCATTTTGTGTATGGGTGGTTCACCTGTGATTTAATGGTACAAAAGAAGATCCTATTTTGCCAGATAGTTGGATTCTCTCAGCATTCCAGAGTTTTTATAAAGCTCACAAAACCTGAGTATGAAACAGCAACTTTCCATGAGGGCAGAAGACGTGGATGATAAATTTCATCCTCAGGTGAGCTTGCATCTCTTCCAGCCTGTGAGGTGGGAGCTGCCTTAAGCTTTTATCTTAAGATAGAATGATTGAGTTATTCCTCCCATCAAATATTTGGTTATTTACCTCTGGGAAGCAATGGTCAATCCTGATGAATCTTTTCCCAGTCTCTCCCACCACCCATATCCTACAGCAAATATGCTCCAAAAATGTTGAATTCTAAAAAGTCCATAAATAGTAATAATTAGCTTTTAAAATGTCGTGTAATTTTTAAAGCAATGTAATGTAATCAACCACCAGGTGATTTTTGCAAACTATATTGGATTATCAATGATGCTGTTCACCTCCATTAGCATAGATAATCAAGAATTGGATATATTTCCTCTTTTAATTTTCATTTTATATCGGAGTATAGTTGATTAACAATGTGTTAGCTACAGGTGTATAGCAAAGTGATTCAGTTATATCTATCCAATTGTCTGTTCTTTTTCAAATTTTTTGTCCATGTATGTTATTACAGAATATTGAGCTGAGTTCCCTGTGCTAAACAGTAGGTCCTTGTTAGTTATCTATTTTAAATATAGCAGTATATGCATGTCAATCCCAAACTCAGTCTATCCCTCCCCCCACCCCCACACTTTTCCCCTGGTAACCATAAGCTGGTTCTCTAAGTCTGTGTTTCTGTTTTGTAAATAAGTTCATTTGTATCATTTTTCTAGATTCAGCATATAAGGGATATCATAAGATATTTGACTTTCTCTGACTTACTTCCCTTAGTATAATAATCTCCAGGTACATCCATGTTGCTGCAAATGGCCTTATATCATTCTTTTTAATGGATGAATAATATTGTGTATATATACCCCACACCTTCTTTTTCCAGTGCTCTGTTAATGGACATTTAAGTTGTCTCCATGTCTTGGCTATTGAAAACAGTGCTGTGATGAACATTGGGGTGTATGTATGCTTTCCAACAATGGTTTTCTCCAGATATATGCCCAGGAGTGGGATTGCTGGATCATATGATAGCTCTATTTTTAGTTTTTTTAAGGAAATACCCTGCTGTTCTCCATAGTAGTTATACCAGTTTACATTCCCATCAACAGTGTAGGAGGGTTCCTTTTTCTCCACATCCTCTCCAGCATTTATTGTTTGTAGACTTTTTGATGATGGTCATTTTGACTGGTGTGAGGTAGTATCTCATTGTAGTTTTAAGAGTTGGCTGTATTTTCCTTTATGACAATTAGAATTCTCTGGCCAACCATAATGATTTTGGGGAATCTCTGGATCTACATGTACAATCTAAAGTGTTCTATGACAAAATGACAGACACTGCGGCCTTACCTAGGCAGCCTACTACAGTGTCTAAGAGTATGAATTCTGGAGTCTGATTGCCAGGGATGCATTCAGATAATTGTCACTTATTTGACAGGATAACATTTGTAAAGTTCTAGAATCACAGCTCTCCAAACACTAGCAAATTGTTCTGTAAATAAGTATGTCATTGTTCTTTTTCCCAAGTCACTTGAGATAACAGACAAAGAATGTGGGTGCATTCCATAATCAAAGTGAGTGTTGAACTCATCTGAGATATACATTATCACTTTTTTCTTAAATATCTTCAACTCTTAGTATAAATTTTAATATTTAATAATTTTAATAATACATTAATAAAATAAAACTGTGTAATTATGTTAATAAAATAAGTCAGGCAGTAGAGTTCTCAGTCAGATACCAAGTTCTCCATAAGTCCTCCGTCAATTTCCCTCTCTGGCACTGACATCTCATTTCTCTGATTCCAGCACATCATGAGTACTCACACATGTGTATCAGTTCACTACATGGTATTACTTTTTCTTGAACCATTTTCAGCTTTTAGTTTTATTGTCAGCAGATCACACATACAAAAGTGACTTCAGAAACCCCCAAGCATATTATTGATCAAAATAGGGACACATGAGACTGCATGCAACACCTATAGGTTTGTATTCTAAGTATCTTTTTTTAATTAATTTTTATTGGCGTATAGTTGCTTTACAGTGTTATGTTAGATTGTACTGTACAGAAAAGTGAATCATCCGTATATATACATATATTCCCACTTTTGGGGAACTTCCTCCCATTTAGGTAATTACAGAGCATTGAGTAGAGTTCCCTATGCTATACAGTACATACTATGTGGTATTTAAATCATCAGAGCATATCTCAGGCTTAAAGTTTGGCTGTGATTCTTGACTGCTGTCCAAAAGCGCCAGGCCTTTACCCCCACCTACCCACCCACCCCCATCTCTGACCCTGACGAAGCTGGAGGGTGGAGAACCTAGGGCAGCATTTGGAGTGACTTCTCCAGGCTCTGCCCTCCTGATCACCATCCGTAGTCAGGCTGCTCATTCCAAAAGGAGCTCCCTTCCCCCTCATGCCGAATGGGCCATGCGATTAAATGTTCCAATTCCACAACCCAAGTGTAAACTACGACACTCAACAGGGCTCACAATTTAGACAAAATCAGCTCCTATCCTTTTATTCCCCAATCTCTGAAAATTGGACTTTTGCTATATATTCTTACCAATTGTTAGGAATCACACAAACCATTCCAGGAAATGTATGTATCTTAGGATTTTAACTAACAAAGTGTAATGACTTGAATTTGAATTTTTAAAAATAATTTTCAAAGTGCTCGTCACACTAAGAAGCAGGATATGCAGGTTTTATCCCTTTGCGCTTATGTAATGGAGGGAAAGAAGTGATATAAGTCCATGGTAACACAGACAATTCGAAAGTTGGGACAAGAATTTAGTACTCTCAGAACTTCTCTGGCGGTCCAGTGGTTGAGATTTTGTGCTGTCAGTGCAGGGGGCACTGGTTCAATTCCCGGTTGGAGAACTAAGAGCCCACATGCCATGCGGGATGGGCAAAAAGTAATAATAAAAAAAACAAAGGAATTTAGAACTCTTAATTCAGTGCATTTCAAAACCTTGAAATAAGGATTTACTCAGAGGAAAGACAAGAGAGGGTAAGAAGCTAGTCTGTTAAATTCAACCAAAAGGCAGTCAGGACACTGAGTTGGTGAGAAGACAGTGGCGAGGTGGGAGGGGAGATGCCTGAGATTGAGCTTGAGAGGTAGAGAGGTTCTTTACTCCGACCAGGCCCAGGACAGCCGTTCAGAGGAGCCTGTGCCCCCTAGGTACCAGGCCCTGTTCTAGGCACAGAGGAGTGGCAGGGAGTCAGGAAGACAGACCCCACAAGGGCCATGAAGGAGACAGAGACACTCTGAGGCTGGTGTTTGGAGTCAGACTGGGTGGGGAAGCCAGGGGACCAGTCACGGTGTTTTGTCACAATACCACAGAGAAATGCATTGGTAATTGTAACAGCTGACAACAATAATGCTTTAAGCACTTGCCAGTCTCTGTAGTTGCCATGTTTTATTCCTATTTGGTACAGGACGGAGCAAGGCTGAGAGGTTCATAGCTTTGTTCCAGGTCATAGAGCTGACTGGGGAGGCCAGGAATTCAGATGCTGGTCACTTATGACTCCAAGCCTTATTCTAAACCATTAGATACCAATAGGTTGACAGGTAGATAGCCAGATAGCTAGATAGATACAGATACTGCTTCCCAACAAGAAGGGTAGTGAGCTTCCTAGAAAGTTGTACACAGGTTGTTGAAAGGTGACCTGGGCACAGGAAGGGTTCAATTTGGTTTGTTTGTTCTGAGATGAATAGTTTTCTGTTCTGGCTTACACTTAAGAAACTGCCTTTCTTTTTCATTGTCTAAGTTCAATCAGTTCCTACCCTGCTGTTAAGAACACAGTGATAAACAGGGCCATGTTCTCAATCTCAGAGTTTTAACTTTAAATGAGACAGGAAAAGTTTAAATAATATAATAAGTGATAAAAGTAGCATCCAACAGAAAGTAACTGGGGAACATAGACTTCCTGGTGGCAAGAGCCAAGGCTTAGAAAATAAATTGTCAACAAGATGGGGGGATAAAGGAAAAGGCTTTTCCACTGGAGAAAGCTTCAGTGGCAGCCTAGGGCAGTGGCAGCTCAGATATGGTGAGTTTTCTGCTCCACGGGGGTCTCACTCCACTTCTTGGATTTCTTCAACTCCAAATGGGCTCTCTGCTGGTTTGTTTTACTTGGCTTCCAGTGTCTCAGAGTTGTTTTTGCAACATTTATTGGAAATTAAAAGTTAACAGGGCCTCTTCTTTTTTCTTGCTATATCTGGCAAGCTTATGCAGGGAAGTCACCTGCTTATTGAGGTAATTCATTCCTAGTGCAAAATTCCAGGGTCTTACTGAGTGTGATCAATTCTTTGAAGGGTGATGTTGCTGAGGGTGGAAGCACAAGCTTTGCTGTTTAAAGTTCTGTTGGTTTAAGTCCCTGACCCCTTAACCGAGGATACTATGTGTGTGTCCAAGGAGCTAGAGCTGCTGGCTCTCACAGCTGAAAAGGTTGAAGGATCCAGCTCTTAAAGAAGAATGTGGCCGACCTCTGAACTGTGACATCAGTGACTTAAGTGTTGATTTCTTTCCCACAGTTTTCCCCCAGGCTGATGCATTCATTCATTTTTATCACCTGGCAGGGACAAATCTTGGGTTTTTATTTTAATAAATGAAACAAAACTGATAACACATCTTTATGGGGAACATCGGCCATTAGAACGTTAAAATAAGGCACGTGGGTCACGTGAGCGGAAGGGGTGGTCCCGGCTCCCGGAAGTTCGAGTCTCAGCAGAGGCTGAGGCCGCCCGGGTGAAGGTTGGCCGGCGAGGTTGGGGCAGGCGTTCCTGAGGGTAGAGTGACGCCAACTGTGAGTTCCTGTTACTTCTTTTTTTCCGTTCCTTGGGTTGTTTTTATTTATTTTTGGCTTCGCTGGGTCTTTGTTGCTGCTGGCAATTTCTGTAGTTGCGGAGAGCGGGCCTCTCGTTGCGGTAGCTTCTCTGGTTGTGGGGCTCGAACCCTAGTGCCCCGGCTCAGTAGTTGCTCCAAGGCATGTAGAATATTCCCGAAGCAGGAATGGAACCTGTGTTGCTTGCATTGGCTGGAGGACTCTTAACCACTGGACCGCTAGGGAGGGCCTCTTATTACTTCTTTATTAAAATCTAGAGATGATTTAATTTCTCCCGTTCCCACGCAGCTTTAATAAAGTGAGTCTGGTGCTTCGAGTTTGGTTCGTTTGGCCTGAGGTGAATATAGTTTTCTTTTCTGGCTTACGCTTAAGAAACTACCTTTCTTTTTTCATTGTCTTAAGTTCTACCAGTTCCTACCCTGCTGTTAAGCACACGGTGATAAACAGGGGCGTGTTCTCAACCTCGGCATGTTTCGACTTTAAACGAGACAGGAGAAGTTTAAATAATACAAGCGATAAAAGTAGCATCCAACAGAATGTACCTGGGGAGCAGAGACTTCCTGGTGGCAAAGAGCCGAAACTTAGAAAATAAACTGTCAACAAGATGGGGGGGAAAATGGAAAAGGCTTTCCTGTCGGAGAAAGCTTTGGCGGACGCTCGGAGGTATTTGAGGGACATGGTGTTTGTGATAGAGGCGTGCGCCCTGGGGATGTGGGTGGAGAGATGACGGAGGTGCCAAGTCAGAGGGGGCTTTGTTTTAAAAGGAGCTTGAACTTGAAGGTGCTGGAGTTATTTAAGCGTTTTGGACAGGGGCCGAGCTCTGCAGACGCGCTTTTTGCTTAGATGCTTCAAAGAAAGGCAGTACAGGAGGCCAGGATTTTGAGAGGCCGCAGCGTTGATCCTAGCTCAGAGATAATGCAGACAAGGGTGAGAACACAGAATGCCAAGATTTGGGGGTGGAAGTGAGAGGTGCTCATGTTCAGTTTGCAGTCGGACAATTCACTATCAATTGTGTTAAAGGTTTCTCGTTCTGGACCGCGTTTACATTCACACCTGTTGCCTTAAAAAAAGGGATGCTGGCTGGAGAAACAAGGGTCAGTCTGTAAAAGGGAATGGTTTTCGACAAGTTTGTACTTTGGAACTTGGTTTGTCGTCGGTGGAAGCAGGAATACCTGCACAGGTGAAGACACTTGGGCTGACACGAAGTCCTGTTCTAATCAGGTTTTCACCTTCACTTGTGCCACCAAAGACTGTTTTCGGTTCTCTGTTCTCACTTCCACATATCGACTTTTTTCCTTAACAAATTAGCACCTAAGGTTTATTAATTCCACCAACAGGTGGTCCTGACGCATACAGGCCTCCCTGTGAAAACGTTTGGATTTTTAATCAGGGTGTTCTCTGCCCACACAGAGTTCCTCCCCAGGCTGCATCAACAGCATCAGGCCTTGAAGCATTTCAATAAGGCCCAGGTTGCCGAGCTGCTGGCAAACTGCCCTTCCCCCTCCAGTCTCCCCAGCGCATCCCAAATACTGAAGAGGTGGGGCTGAAATCCTTATTGGAAAGGCTGTCGTGCAGAGCCACTGTTTGTTCTGAGCCTGTGACTGTAAAGGCTCTTGGGAGGAAGGTTGCTGTCCACCCTCCTGGCAATTGACGGAAAGAGATGAGTGCCCACAGCTAATCCACCTGCTGATGAGGGTGTTTACTGTGAAGTGCTCACACTGTGATTTGCCATGACATGGTAGTGAAAACAGAACACACCACTCATAATCCAAGTCCTTTCTATGGCAACTTACACATTAAAACATAGCCACATCAGCAGCAGAGAGAGACCCAGGCAACCTCAGCCAGGTGGCCAGGCACACACAGGTCTCCTGGTTATTTCCAATCAGGTTCATATTAGACACCTGTCTCTTCTCCATGCTTTTATTTTACTCCTTGATGACCTCTGCCAAATATTATTTAGTTCCAGCTATTTGCAAGTATCTGTGCCGGGGTGGCAAGAGGGTTTAAAAGGATCCAGTAAACACTTACCCCTTCTAAGAGTCAGGGACTGTCCCAGACGCTGCAGATAAAAAATACATTTCATATGAGCCCCATCATCCTCGATAGTACATCCTACAGCAGGGGTTCGCAACCTCCGGGGTCTAATGCCTAATAATCTGAGGTGGCACTGATGTAATAATAATAGAAATAAAGTGCACAATAAATGTTATGCACTTAAATCATCCTAAAACCATCCCTCCCCATCCCCAGCCCCAATCTTTGGAAAAATTGTTCTTCCACAAAACCAGTCTCTGGTGCCAAAAAGCTTAAGGATCCCTGTCAATCACTCTAGAAGAGGCGCTGAGACCCAGAATGCGGCCCCAGAGACAGAATCAACCCAAATCTGCCTTTGAAGGCTTGGCAGGGGAAGAGGGGTACCAGTCCCCAAAGACTGAGTGTGACTTCCACAAGCTGGAGGAGGAAGGGTCAAACCCACTGGGGGCTAACTCACTACAGAGACACATGGTCTATTCTCTGCTACCCCAGACACTCATACCCCAATATCAGATAGGGATACAGGCTCAGTGCCTGGATGATGCTATTGCCGAGGTCAAGGGAGGCAGGTCTGAGACCAGCATCTCTCCAAACAGAGGACTAGCCACACTCGGGGAGGCTTTCTTCTCATCTAGCCTCTTAGACAGAGACAGTTTTCACAGTCCTAGGTGTCCAGCACACACACACACACACACACACACACACACACACCCCTCCTTGAAAGAGATCAGGCATCAAGAAATCAGTTGAAAAGGGGGTAGTTTGGGTCTGCCCACACCCCGCCCCAGTCTTTTCCACTCCTTCAGCTGTTGGTTTTCATTTCAGGTGTATGTGTTCATTTTTGCCACTCTGCATGCCAGCGTCCCCTGCATTGGTAACTTGGAGTCCCAACCACTGTACCACCAGGGATGTCCTTCATGTTTATTTTGTTATTTTATGGGGGGGGATGTCAGATATTGATATTCATCAGAATCACCCAGGGCAGTTGTTCTCAAACTGGGGCTTGGAAACCAGCATTGGCATCACCTGAGAGCTTATGAGAAACACAGATTCTCAGACGCCGCCCAGAACTGCTCAATCACAAACTGTGATTCACTTTAATAGCTCCTCTAGGTGATTCTGATATGCTTGTTTGAGAGTGCCTAACATAAGACTAGTACAGGTTCCTGAACACCATTCACAGAGATTCTAGATCAATCAGAATGATCAAATATTTTGCCCATCTTTGCAGCTTCTCCAAGGGTAATGCCCTTCTGGTCCCATCCAGGCTTCAGCTTGTTTCCTGACCATCCCCTCTACCTTATTGGGTTCACCTGGGCTTGTGGTCAACCTCTCAGTTGAGTTCAGTGACTCAGTCATGTCTGACTCTTTGTGACCCCAAGGACTGCAGCACGCCAGGCCTCGCTGTCCATCATGAACTCCTGGAGCTTACTCAAACTTATATCCATTGGGTCAGTGATACCATCCAGCCATCTCATCCTCCTTCGTCCCCTTCTCCTCCTGCTGTCAGTCTTTCCCAGTATCAGAGTCTTTTCAAATGAATCAGTTCTTCACATCAGGTGGCCAAAGTATTGGAGTTTCAGCTTCAGCATCAGTCCTTCCAATGAACACCCAGGACTGATTTCCTTTAGGATGGACTGGTTGGATCTCCTTGCTGTCCAAGGGACTCTCAAGAGTCTTCTCCAACACCACAGTTCAAAAGCATCAATTTTTTGACATTCAGCTTTCTTCACAGTCCAACTCTCACATCCATACATGACCTCTGGAAAAACCATAGCCTGACTAGACGGACCTTTATTGGCAAAGTAATGTCTTTGCTTTTTAGTATGCTGTCTAGGTTGGTCATAGCTTTTCTTCCAAGAAGCAAACGTGTTTTAATTTCATGACTGCAGTCACCATCTGCAGTGATTTTGGAGCCCAAAAAAATAAAGTCTCTCACTGTTTCCATTGTTTCCCCATCTATTGCCATGAAGTGATGGGACCAGAGGCCATGATCTTAGTTTTCTGAATGTTGAATTTCAAGCCAGCTTTTTCTCTCTCCTCTTTCACTTTCATTAAGAGGCTCTTTAGTTCTTCTTCACTTTTTTCCATAAGGGTGGTGTCATCTGCCTATCTGAGGTTATTGATATTTCTCCTGGCAGTCTTGACTCCAGCTTGTACTTCATCCAACCTGGCATTTTGCATGATGTACTCTGCATATAAGTTAAAAAAGCAGGGTGACAATATACAATCTTGACTTACTCCTTTCCCAGTTTGGAACCAGTCTGTTGTTCCATGTCCAGTTCTAACTGTTGCTTCTTGACCTGCATACAGTTTTCTCAGGAGGCAGGTAAGGTGGTCTGTTATTCCTGTCTCTCTAAGAATTTTCCACAGTTTATTGTGATCCACACAATCAAAGGCTTTGGTGTAGTCAGTAAAGCAGAAGTGGTTGTTTTTCTGCAACTCTTGTTTTTTCGATGATCCAGTGGATGTTGGCAATTTGATCTCTGATACCTCTCTGCCTTTTCTGAATCCACTTTGAACATCTGGAAGTTCACGGTTCACATACTGTTGAAGCCTGGCTTGGAGAAATTTGAGCATTACTTTGCTAGCGTGAGATGAGTGCAGTTGTGCAGTGGTTTGAACATTCTTTGACATTGCCTTTCATTGGGATTGGAATGAAAACTGACCTTTTCCAGTCCTGTGGCCACTGCTGAGTTTTCCAAATTTGCTGGCATATTGAGTGCAGCCCTTTGACAGCATCATCTTTTAGGATTTGAAGTAGCTGAACGGGAATTCTATCACCTCCACTAGCTTTGTTCATAGTGATGCCTCCTAAGGCCCAGTTGACTTCGCATTCCAGGATGTCTGGCTTTAGGTGAGTGATCACACCATTGTGATTATCTGGGTCGTGAAGATTTTTGTACAGTTCTTGTGTGTATCCCCCCCACCTCTTCCTATTATCTTCTGCTTCCATTAGGTCCATACCATTTCTGTCCTTTATTGTGCCCATCTTTGCATTAAATGTTCCCCTGGTATCTCTAATTTTCTTGAAGAGCTCTCTAGTCTTTCCCATTCTATTGTTTTCCTCTATTTCTTTGCATTGATTGCTGAGGAAGGCTTTCTTATCTCTCCTTGCTATTCTTTGGAACTCTGCATTCAAATGGGTGTATCTTTCCTTTTCTTCTTTGCCTTTAGTTTCTCTTCCTTTCCCAGCTATTTGTAAGGTCTCCTCAGACAATCATTTTGCTTTTTTACATTTCCTTTTCTTGGAGATGATCTTTGTCACTGCCCCCTGTACATTGTCACGGACCTCTGTCCATAGTTCTTCAGGCACTCTGTCTATCAGATCTGCCATTTCCTATCTAACATGCTCTCTGAGCCTCAGTGGTTGCATCTGTAAAATGGAAGCAATAATACTGACCACGTGGACTTCTCCGGGTTAGAGAGATGTATGCATAGCGTCTGGTGCAGCTCCTGACACCTGGCTCCCTTAACAAAGCACACAGTCTAGGGGCCTTGTAAACAACAGAAGTTTATTTATCACAGTTTTGGAGACTGGAAGTCCCAGATCATTGTGTCAACGTGCTGGGGTTCTGGTGAGAGTCTTCTTCCTGGCTGCAGAATGCCAACTTCTCATATCATCACATGGGGGAGAAATTCTTTGGAGTCCCCTTGTAGAGCAGGAATCCCATTCCTGAGCGTTCTAGCCACATCTTCCCCCAAAGCCCCACCTCCAAATGCCTTCGCAGTAGGGTGTAGAGTTTTAACATATGAATGGGGAGTGGGGCACATTTGTTCCCTAACACTTGGAAGTAGGCAGTAACTTTCAGCTGCCAGATCCCTATGCCTGTTGTCCTGGACCCAGTTTCCTGCCAGATGCAGTGGATGTTTATCAGGAAAACAGCCCCTGGAAGAATTTGGTAGTCAACCTTCCCCATTCTTGGATCGACCTGACTGACTAAATCAAGTATGACAAGCATGTAAAGAGTGGGCCCTGGCCCACTCAGAGGCTGTTCTGAGCCCTGTGACCTTTCCCAGTCCTAAGCTTCCTGCTCCAGGGCCCTGTGCAGTCAGCACTGTTTGGGTCCCTTCAATTTCCAGCTGCCCCTCCTGCCCCTCCTTTGCCCAGGATCTAGTTGCAAACAATATAGGAAGAGTCAAGCTTCCCTGGTGTCTCAGCGGTAGAGAATCCGCCTGCAGAGCAGGAGACCTGGGAAGAGCCCTTGGCAGCCCACTCCAGGATTCTTGCCTGGGAATCCCGTGGACAGAGGAGCCTGGCGGTCTACAGTCCAGGGGTCGCAAGGAGTCCGATAGAACTGAGTGACTAAACCACCAGCAGCACATGAGGGTGTCCGAGGCGGGATTCCTGCCTAGGTTGGGGTGTTTGGTGAGCACTGTGTAGGACCCACTCCAAAGCTCTGACGCTGGCGTTGATCCAGCCCTTCCTGACCAGATGCCCAGCAAGTTGCTCTGAAGTCTTTGTGAACAGACATCTCTTCAGAAAAGTCATTCTTAATAGGGTGATCCTCTTCCAACACAATTCCACCCAATGCCTTTCTCAATGTATTCCTGAAATATCAAGGCTGCCTTCGAGAATATAGTCTTCAAACAAAATCCTGTCCCTTCACTGGGTATAGATTGATTCGTTAGCTCCTTATGGTTTGAAATTAGTTTGTCTGCAGTGATGCTAACTTGATTGTTCCTCTCTCCCCCCATCCTCTCTCCCCCCATCCTCTCTCCCCCCATCCTCTCTCCCCCCATCCTCTCTCCCCTCTCTCTGTCTCCCTCTACCACACACACCCACACCCATACCCCCACACCCACACATTACTTGAAAAAGTATTCCTGAACTCAGAATAAAAGCACCATGGCTCCCACTTGCTGTAGGAAAGACAGCCTTGAATGCAAGTTCACTCTTCATTCCAGAATGGTACAAAATGCTTTCTTCCTGGTATTTTAGTTGGTTGTTACTATTGGTGGCTGACTGCCAGAGTAAACACAACCGACGTTAGTCTTAATAATGGTCTCTCTCACACAAAAACGTGTGCAGTGAGTAATGCAGATCAGGCGACTGAAGGGTGAGGAGGTGCTGCTGCCCATGCAGAGATCAGACCCGGCAGGATGGACGAATCAGTCACCCAGTGTGTGTTAGGAGATTGTGAGGAGGAATCCACACTTGTCAGGGATTTGTCTGGTTGCATCATCTTACAGCTAAATTGAGTGTCCTATAAAGTCCAAACTGCTCTTAGCTAGGAAACAGACTTTCCCATTGTCATCACTGAGGCTCGTGAGCATGAGCTGATTTTGAGAATGTTCCAGGGACAGTCAAAACACGGAGTCTTCCAGGGTCTCAAATCCAGCCTGCTCCACATAACTTATGACTTCAATTTCTGTTTCACTGGAACCAGTTTTCTGCAAAACAAAGCATCCTTCCTTAGATGTTTTCTAGAGAACTTTTCCATTCTTTGAATTTCTTTACAGTTGGCTTCAAGTCATTTTGCTCATTAAAAAAATAGTAAATGTTCACTGAAGAAAATATGAAAAATGAAGTAGGAAGAAGATCAAAAAACACCCATAAACTTACCTCCCAAGCACAGTCCACTGTCTCTTCAGCCCTTTTCTCTAGCTGTTGAGTTATCTTTACAGTTACATGAAGAGCTTTTAAGTTGATTGCTATTTGTGCAACATCATATCGTATTTTTAATTACGTACAGCCGGCCCTTTGTATCCATGGGTTTCACTCTTTTATATGAGGGACTCTAGCACCTGCAGAGGTTGGTACCCACAGAATCTCCTGGAACCATTCCCCCTGCAGATGCTGAAGCATGATTGTATGTTTTTTGGCTGTATCATTTTGAATAGCTTCATCGTACACTATTCACAGTTTACTATAGTCTTCCCCTAAATTGGGGTATTGTGTCCTATTTTGGCTATTATAAATAATGCTAATATTAATTATAAAATTCATGACAAAAATAAACCTCCTGTAAGAGATCATATTCCTCCACCTCCTTTACTCATCCAGTGTATTTTTTTCATATTTTTAACTGAAGTATATTTGATTTACAATGTAGTGGTAATTTCTGCTTCACAGCAAAGTGACTCAGTTATACAAATACATATGTTGTTTTTATATTGTTTTCCATTATGCTTATCACAGGATATTGAATACAGTTCCTTGTGCCATATGTTAGGGTCTTGTTTATCCATTCTAAATGTAACCGTTTGTATCTACCAACACCAGTCTCCCAGCCCATTCATCTCCCTCCTCTCCTCCCTCTCCCTAAAGTCTTTTCTCTATGTATATGAGACAGTTTCTGTCTTGTAGATAGGTTTATATGTGCCATATTCTAGATTCCACATGTAAGTAATGTCATGTGAGATTTCTCTGTTTCTTACTTCACTTAGTATGTTAATCTCTGGTTGCATCCATGTTGCTGCAAATGCCATTATTTCATTTTTTTTATGGCTGGATAGTATTCCATTGTATATATGTACCACATCTTCTTTATCCATTTATCTGTCGATGGGCATTTAGGTTGCTTCCATGTCTTGGCTATTGTAAATCATGCTGCTATGAACATAGGGGTGTGTGCATCATTTTGGATTAGAGTTTTGTCTGGATATATGCCCAGAAGTGAGATTGCTAGGTCATGTGGTAATTCTATGTTTAGTCTAAGGAACCTCCGTACTTCTTTTGACAGTGTCTGTACCAACCTACAAGTCCCACCAACAATGTAGAAGTCATTCAGCATGTTTTTAATACGTACTCTGCACTGGCAAAGGAGCCTGGTGGGCTGTGATCCATAGGGTCACAAAGAGTTGAGCACAACTGAGACGACTTAGCACGATGCTTCACTGGACACCATGTGATGCATTGAATATGCAGTGATGAACCAAGCAGCCATGCTGTCTGCCTTATGTACTTTGAGTGGTTTGTTATCTACTTAATCTTGGGAGGAACTCTCCCAGTTTCCAGTGTAGAAACAAAGAATGACTGGAAACCAGTCTTTAACAAATGGAAAGCTTAGAATAAGTTTTTTTTTCTTTTTTAAGTGAGACTTTTTTATTGTTCAACCAGCTCATCCCCCTCTTTTCTCCCTCCCTCTTCTTTCCTGAGTCTCTTGAGTGTAAAAAAATAATCTCTGACTCAGGCTTGGACAAGCAAAAGTGTATGTAATGGCCTCTCTAGGATGATAGCCATCCTCTGAATCCCAGGACTCTGGGTACCAGCATCAGGAGGAGCTAGCAGTGATGAAAAGCAGAGGGTTTCCTTTTCCATCAGCGGAAGGCTTCCTGGTGGTTTGTCAATAGCTCTAAAGGGCGCCCCCATCGTCATTGTAGCAGAGGCCCCCAAAGTGGATTGGTCAGGCCATGCTTTGGACAGAGGCTGTGATTGGACAGAGGCCGGGACGCCGCTGCCTGGGGCCCAGCCTGGGCAGCCCTGTACTGAGTCACTTGCTCCCCCAGGTGGAGGGTGTGGGCGGTAGGACTGGCCGCAGAAGGTGACACTTCATTTTCCCACTTCTCCCTGCTCCTCCCCGCAACCCCTCAGCCCTGCCCCATCCTCTTCCCCCACCCCCACTCACAGATCTGTTTTTCACCTGACCCACTGCAGTGTGGAGGAGGGAATGGCCACCCACTCCAGTATTCTTGCCTGGAAAATGGACAGAGGAGCCTGGTGGGCTGCAGCCCATGGGGTCACAAAGAGTCGGATACGACTTAGTGACGCGTACGTACACACACACACACTCTCTCTCTCTCACTCCACCACCCCAAATGTGAGAGGAGAGTGTATTGTCCAGAGGAGCGGCCTGGCAGTGATGGGCTCTGACATGAATCCTTTGCTTATTGTGAAACCAACCTGTCTACCTGGAGTTGTTCTTTATGCATACATGACTTGATTTTAATTAACAACAAACTTCAAGCATACACAATAAACTGCTAAGCCTGTTTCTTTTACCAACCTCAGAATATGCAAGGAAATTTTGGGGGTCCTGAAGGGAAATGAAATACCAGCATTAATATGTGCCATTAAGAGCCCAGGACAAACAACTGGAGTCTGCTGCTTAAACCACAGATGCTTTCCAGGCATGACTGTGCCAGAGTTAGAAGGGATCCACAGCACGAATTCACATGAAGCAACAACTTTCCCGGGGGGTGGGGGGGTGCACACTGGCCTTCCAGAAAAGCTGTGGGTTATCAAGAGCAAGC
Source organism: Dama dama (assembly GCF_033118175.1). NCBI lineage: Eukaryota > Metazoa > Chordata > Mammalia > Artiodactyla > Cervidae > Dama > Dama dama. The sequence continues at coordinate 28,469,465 of NC_083704.1, read as the reverse complement.
CAGAGGGTCCCCTGGTAAATGAGACCACAGGGGTGGGACTGAGCACAGGTGTGGGTCTTGGGCCAGCCTTGATCCTCCGCTTCGCTGGGTCAGTAACTGTCATTGGCTCAGTCACCCCAGATACCCAAACTGCTAACTGTAAAGGTCACTGCCTCCTGCAGTGATCCATTTTGGTGAGTGTCTGATCAACTCATCTTCCCCTACAGCTAGTCACCAGTTGACTTATCCAACCATGAGTCACTTTATCAAAGAGAAAACTAAATTTGTTAAGAAAACTCCTTGATGAGGGTCTGCAGTCTGCAGCCCATGGACTGAGTCTGGCTCACTGCCTGCTTTTGTAAATAAAGTTGTATTGTCCAGAGCTATTTGTATATTGTCTATGTTTGCTTTCACAGTATGATGACTGCATGATAAACATTTGGCCCTTAAACATATACTATCTGGCTCTTTATAGAGAGTCCCCAGGCCCCTAATGTAAATATCCATTCAGTTTAAGGACAGATTTGTCAAGCAACTGAACAGCACAAGACCTTGGTGATAGAAGTTAAAGAAAATCTAAATAAATAAGGTGAGATGTTTGCATTTACAGAATGAAAGACTCATTACTGGTAAAATGTTCCTTCTCTCCAAAATCACCTGATCAGGATCCCAGCAGCATTTTTTATTGAAATTGATACACTGTCTCTGAAGTTTGTGCTAAGTCACTTCATTCATGTCCAACTCTGTGTGACCCCGTGGACTGTAACCTGCCAGGCTCCTTTGTCCATTGGATTCTCCAGGCAAGAATATTGGAGTGTGCTGCCATGCCATATGAAAATAAAAAGGACTTGGAATAACCAAAACAACTTGTAACAGTCATGTTTGGAAGTTTTAAACTACCTGGTCTCCAGGTTTACAATAAAGCTTCAGTTTCGGGACGGTGTTGTATAGGGATACAGATAGACAGTCATTGAGAAATAGATATACACATGGACAGCTTATTTTCGGCAAAGAGACCAAGTCAATTCACTAGAGAAAGGATTACTTCTCCCACTTAATGCTAGAACAACTGAGCGCATGTTGATAAGTGAGTGAGTGATTACATCTAAGTGCTCTGAGTGCATAATGACACCTACAAAAATATATTTGGAGAACTCACTGGCCTGCTCTATGGTTCTTTATATTTAGAAACTAGGAAAAATTCCTCTGAAAAACTTAGGGGTAGTCAGGGGCAGAAACATGAATTCTTAAAACTTCAGAGTTAAACAGATCATTGGACGCATCTATGCCTGTTACTGTACAGAAAAGGAAGTCACATCTCCTGGGGTTGAAGGAATTGTCCAAGGCCAGTTAAAAGATGGCTGATAGAAAATAAAAATTCAGGTTTTCTGACTGGTGAGGACCCTCATAACTGAGTAGGGCCTTTGCAATATTCAGAGACTGTAATGAACATGTATTAAAACAGTTGAAGAGCTGAGTGACTAAAGCAGCGTGAAGACATCTGGCCTCCTGGGTAAGAGCCCTTTCCTGTAACATGGAAAACGAGTGACCCAGTGACAGGACCCGTTGGTCACTGGGCAGATGTGACATTAGAGAACCTTCAGTATTACCTCATTGTTGATGGTTACTAAGAAATCGTTAGCATTACTTTTTGGCACTGGAACAGGTGGAAACAACTTGGTCCATAAGTGGCATCTGAAACAGAGTAAAGGAGGGAGATAGATGAGCAAAAACAGCCTTTCTTGTGCTTTAATAGCTACTCTAAACATTGACCTGGTTAATCCCCAAACCTGCCAACTTGTAAATTCAAAATCTTCATTGACAGAGACTTCCAAGTACCTAATTTGTAATAATAGTTGAAGATCTAGGGGTACTGCAAGGCTTTGATGTGACTTCTGACCCAAGAAAGACAAAATGGCAGCTGCTTCATGTTGGTGCGTGTTATCAGACCTGACTTCTGACAGTGACGGGGTCCCAGGTCACCTGTGATGCCAATGTGCCCTTCCTCCCATGTGTTGGTTCTCGGTCTGCTTTTTTTTCTTTCCTGAACTGCCACCACCACCACCCCCCGGTATAGATGCCATCTTATATAACATTTAAAATAGTGAAGCTGTTTAATATAAGTCATTTTCGTTTGTAAGGGTTTTTGTTTTTGATGTGGACCAATTTTTTAAGTCTTTAACTTGTTACAATATTGCTGCTTTTTTTTTTTTAAAACAAAAATGTTTTAGTTTTCTGACTGTGAGGCATGTGGGATCTTAGCTCACTCATCAGGAATCAGACCCACACCCCCTGCACTGGAAGGCAAAGTCTTAACCACTGGACCTCCAGGGAAGTCCCCTAAAAGTCATTTTCTAAACTATGAAAAAGCTAAGATAGAACATGTTCTGCAGCCTCCTAAGTGGCACTTGACCTTCCTAGATGCCAGAAGGGTTGAGAAGTTCCTACGGGGGGTTGGCAGGCTCTAGGATTGGTTGCCAAATCTGTAAGATACTGTAGAATGTGGGAACGATCAGCTACTCTGGAGCCAGATAACAGGGGGCCAGGCCGGGAGTTGATACCTCATAATTGGGGATCATAACACAGGGGGCACTGTGGTGACTTCAGCATCCAGTGGGCTGCCTTCCATTCCCTGAGATGTAACGGACATGCCCTGTGGGCTCAACAGAAGCAACCAAGGGCTGAGTGGAAGACAGTCAAGGAAGCAAAAGAACACAGATGTAAAACCTTCACAGAAATTAGCGGACTGTTGGCAAATTCAGGAAGGGGACATCCAGTGACTGAAGCTATATTGAGCTCTGTCCAGTTTCTGTAAATCACGTTTCCCAGTTTTTTATTTAGTCCACACTCATCTTGGAAAGGCTGTCCAGGGAGACACAAAAACACTGTAGATTCTACCTGTTAACAAGAGCCCTCCATCCAGTGGATGCCTGGCAAGAATGTAATTCAATATTCAGATCCCAGTGAAAGCACCCAAAATCAAAAGAATACCTACATTCTGCAAATGAGTGAAAAAATTAACAAGATGAAGCAGATGGTCATCATAACTGCAATAAGGAACCACTCTCTCCAGGGCTTCTGATCATCCTTCCCTAATGAAAAAAAGAAAGGAAAATCACAGCTAGACGTAGCAGCAGGTAAAAGAAATGACTGCAGTAGGGCATCAGGAGGCCTGCGTCTGGGCTGCAGGTGCTGGGTGATGCTTAACTTTCCCGAATCTTAGATTTCTTATCTGTAAAATGGGGTGCAGGGTAACATTCATCTCACAGAGCTGGTATGAGAGTGAAATGAAACAATGGCAGTGAGACCATTTTTAATCTTAAAACATTATTTAATCACTGAACAGGTATTTATGGAATATATTCTAGATAATATTCCACCTGGATCTTGGAGTTTAGAGCTTTGGGTGAGTAGTAAGGATTTTAGATGAAAAAGCTATAAAAATGTAAGCCTAATCAGTAACCTAATTGCATTGCAAACAAAATATCTTACAAAGTTGGACTTTTAGAGGAAGTACAGTGTGGAATAATACTTGTAGGTAACAACAAAGGTATCAAACTCTGTTGAAAGTACTTTACAGTCTTGTTTAGTTGCCAAGTCATGTCCAACTGTCTGTGATCCCATGGACCACAGAGCACCAGGCTTCCCTGACCTCCACTATCTCCCAGAGTTTGCTCATATTCATGTCCATTGAGTTGGTGATGTTATCTAATGATAGCTTTGGGGGGGGGGGGTGTGTGTGTGTGTGATTTTTTTTTTCCCCCCATTTAAGGTACTGGAAATGTGTTCAAGAAAAACCAAATGATGTTTAGGGAATAATCTGCTTACTAAACTTCCTGATTCATTTTTAGAGAAGATGAAAATATTAAGTTATCTCTTGAATATACTGCCCTTTCTGGGTTTGTTTGTTCCTTTATTTACCCATCTAGTCAATATTTATTGAGCTCCTATTGTACATTGGACTCTATACACCTTGGCGGGAGACAGGGTTAAAAGAACCCATTTGAGACTTCTCTTCCTGCAGTTGAGGGAAGAACTCTCTCAGTAAATAAAGACAAAGGTAATTAAGTGACAACAGCTCTGAATACTGGGGTGAGACAGACACACTTCAGCAGGAGGTCCTAATCCTCACTTTGCCATTAACAGTTGCTTTAATAAAATGAGGGGTAAATATAAGTGCAATTTTCAAGTCCTTGTAAATATCTTAAGACTTGGGAAAAACCCCAAAATACATAAAACTCAAATCTTTCAAGGTGTCAGGATGGAGAGATGTCTTGAGGATTTAATGCTCGTGATTCCAGTGTTGCCTTGATCTCTTGCACTTTTTTTTTTTTTTTTTGCCTCCTGAGAACTCTTACTTGGGGTTGATCCTCTACCTCCCAAAAGCTTTAATCTCTCCTCCTTCATCTTTCCCCTTCTGCTTTCAAATATTCATAGAACCCTTTTTCTTGAATAAGCCATTACTTTGCTCCGCCATCTCTCTCAGTGATCATCAAATACCATCTTACTTTATTTCCTAGACTCACTTGTTGAATAAGAAACTCAGGCAGTTTCATTTTCCCATCTCAGAAACCACTTTTTAAAATCCCAGCTGACTTTTCTTCTGGTTGAAGCCAAAGAATGGTTGATTTCTTTTTGCAACTTTATCTTCCCTGACCTTCCTCTGAATTTCAGACTTGATGGTTATGCCCACCTGGAAACCAAGCCACTGAATCCTCTACCCAAATCTTCTTCTGCTTCAGTATAATTTCTGTCCCTCCTTCTTAATTTCAGCTGGCCCTCTCAGCTCAACCTTGATCTCTTGGTGTTTTTCCACTGTGGTCTGCTCTTTGAACTTTGAAAAGTTTGTTGAGCACAGCTTCATCTTTTAATTCTATGCCATCCTCTCCTGCATCTTTATTCCTGCCTATCTCTTGGTCTGTGTCTGAGATTGCCCATAGGTGGAACCCACTGTGATGTGCCTCAAAGCTGACAACATTCAAAATGAAACTCACATCCTTCTTCGCATCAAAGCAACTTCCCTCATGACCTCTCCGTTTTGGTCTTCACTCTTCCAAGTTCCCAAACTGGAATCCTTGGAAGTTACTTTGATTCTCCTCATTCAGTCTAGACCCCCGCCTCCTCTCCTCACTGGTTCAGTTTACATCAGTTCCTCTCACCCTACCGTAATTGTGAGAGAGGCAGGCTTTTGTTTATGGCTCAGTTTGCACCAGTGCATCACACGCAACCATAACTGTGAGAGAGGCAGGCTTTTGTCTTTGCCTTTGCCTGGTCTTGTGGTGAACGTGGCCATTCCGGCCCTCGGTTTCCTCATCTGTAAAAACAAGGGAGTTGAGATGGGACCCTTAAGAACACTCTCAATCCAGCACATTTTCCAGTACCCTGACTCAGTCCAGGGCACCGTCATTTTGTGTATCCTGATCTCTCACATAATTAATTTTGGTATATTTTCATTGGTGAAAGTAGAAGAGAACAAAAAAGAGAAGTCAGCAGTAACTGGCAGTCACCAGTAGGTTATTTTCTATACACATTTTTACATTCACTTTTTAGGTACCGGACACTCTGCAAGGGCTTCCTCTGTCATCTCAGTTGAATTCTCAAAGCAGCGCTTCAGGGTGGGCGCTGCCGTCCGCCTGACGGGTGGAGGATCCGGGGAGCCGGGGAGCCGGGGAGCCGGGGAGGAGCCAGGACGTGCTGAGCGCTGTGCTCTCAGCCAGGTGCGGCCCGACCCCCAGGCCCAGAAGGCTGCACGGCAGGCGCTTCGCAGAGCGCATCCTGAACGTTCCCCTGGGGCGGCAGCGTCCTCAGCGTCCTCTTCCCAGCCGGATGCCGCTTCCCTGCAGGGCAGCCCTCTTGTGGTGTCGCCTCTCAGTCGCCGGAGGTGGCTGTGTTTTCAGGCTGTGTCTCCAGGAGAAGGAGGCTGCCTTGCGTGCCCCTGCTCCTGCGGTCCCCTGGGCTTTAGTCGGGACCGAACCACTTGAAGCGACTCACTCTGACCATGGCATGTGAAAAGAGGTTTCATGTGTGTACAGCTATGTTATACACAGGCAGTAGCCACAGTTTGTAAAATGATGAAAACAGAGGCTCAGAAAGACACACCTTTTGTTTTCCCAAATACCACAGAGACTCCGTTGTTCTCGGATTAGTTTTCAGTTCTCAGGGTTGTCACCAAGTGTCCTGTTGAACCTAGTTTTTACTGCACGTGGCTAATATAAAGAGCAACTGGGATGAACTAGAATACCATCAAATCAAATAGTGTCTCACTGTATTTCCCACTCTGATTTCATGAATAAGGGACCCTGCCTGCCTCACTGCCCCATTTCTGAAGCTCACCGTTCCACACAGTGAGCTGTTATGCAGGTCCCCTGACAAGCACATTCAGAAATTCCACACTCGTCCACATGGGATATAAATTTAGCAAGGGTTATGTCAGGAGCAGACTTCCTCCTGTTGTCAGTGGGTTAGACAGGCGAAACTTGAGTCCTGCAGGAAGAATGAGCAGTGTTGTAAACATTATCAGGGCGGCACACTGGGTCCCATTGGCGTCTCAAATTGTGCAATTCGCTGCAAGCCGTGTGTCAGGGCCCGATAAGAGTGCCGTTTACTTGTGAATGTGGTTACACAAATCTTTTCAGTTAAACTACTCTCTTGCTGTTCACTTCAGTACTCGCATTGATAAGTGAAGATGCTCTATGAATTAGCAAAATTTAGAGAGACAACTGATTTTGTTTCTTTTGATTAAAAAAAAGTTGGTGATGCCTGCAAGGTGAGAAGCAGTCATGGTTCCTGCCTGGAAGAGGTGGCACTTGAGTCATTTCTCCCCTCCTGGCTTCCGCAGTGTCCCAGCTTTGTTTTAGAACCATTCCCTTACCACCACCTGAAGACAGAACTAACCCAGACAGCAGAGCTGAGGTCAGCTTTTCTTCAAAGAAAACCTAAACTGGCAGATAAATTTAGTGCAGGAAAAAGCGTTCACATATTCACTACCAAATGAAAACTACCTGGGGATTATCTAATGTTACATGATTTCTTCATGCAAAAATGAAGTTGAGAGTCAGTTATGTGACTAAATGAATTAAAGACAGCACCTACTCTGTCTTCTCTGGAAGTTGAGTAGGGGAACAGTCCCCACTCACAGTATAAATCCTTCGGGTCAAAATGAAGAATTTTACTTCTGTAAAAGTTCAGAGGCCCCTCAGTACATCATTCATTTGAATTTGGGGTCTCTGACATGGGAAATTTTCTGAGGAACAAGTATTTCCAGGTAACTTGAATCTTTTCTCTGACTCAAGAATGACTTTTGTGCTATTGAAACGGAAGCCACAGATGTTTCTTTTCAAGAAATTGATGAGCACTGTTTGGTTATGCAGAGGTGAGCTTTACAAAGAGGAAGTCACAAAGCCTGTCCTGCTCAGGAGGAGAAGCAGTTTAGGCTCTGCACCTTATTCTAGGATGTTCTCCCAGTATTGACAACTTGGAGCATTTGGGAGCTCAAGCTGTCTGGTGTCTTTAGTTTCTGACATCTCAGCCATTCAGCCTGGAGAATAAGGGAGCTAAAGAAATTTCTGCACCTGTTGTATGATCTGAGAGTGTATGGTGAGAAAGGGAGAGAGGGGGATAGATAGGACGGTGGTTGAAGAGACCCAGGCCCTGGACCCACAAGTCCCAGCTCTGCCTCTGGCTGCTCTCAGAGCTTTGTCAAATCTTCCCCCTGCTGGTGCTATAGCCCCACTTGTTCTTAAATTCTATAATCTTTATGGTTCAGACTGAGAACTCTTAGACAATCAGTTTGCTTTGGAGGCCTGTTCCACCCTTAAGCTCTTCCTATGAGCATGACTTTCAGGGATCCCATATTGATTTTGAATCTGATTTCAGTTTCAACCATAGTTTCAAAGGGAAAATACTCATTAGTAGATTGATGGGGCTCTTCCAGTGAAGCAGCCATAGTCGTTGTCTGTTAAGCCAACAGGCACTGGGAGGATGGGGCTGGATAACTGAGAGGATGCAGATTTGTTAGTGTACGAAGCCTCCTGTGCTTGCCGCTCATTGGAGGGGGAGACTGGCATTGTTTGTGAAGGGGCCCCCAAGAAGGGTCACAGACTTACAATGCAAACAGAAGTCAAGCATGCCTTTTAGGTGGATGAGCTTTCCAAGACAGTTGTCATGTGGATTTTGAGCTTCACCTGGTTTAGGGAGACTGAAAGAGGGAACCAGTCCAGACGTGGTGGACAGAATGTAGATAGTGCAGGACCCAGAGCAAAATGTAGAAAACTTGTACTGTGTTCATCTGGGGAAATGGGGCTCAGTGACCCAAAATATGGAAAGGACATGGAGATGCTTTGGGGTGTGTGTGTGAGTGCATGCGTGTGTGTGTGTGTGTGTGTGTGTGTGTTGTATGCACTCAGGATTCCCTAGAGGGATTGCTGCCAGACTGTTGGTCTGTGTTCATCTCTAGCAGGACTTGGTGGAGCTGAGTGGAAAACTCCTCTTTGCCATCTTCTTCTTCTTTGCAGACTTTTCCAAACAGCACCAAGGGCTGTGTGTCTTCTAGGGCCCCAGGCAACCCAGAACTTTCTTCCCTGCAAGGGGTTTGCAGGGCTTGTTCAGTCCACCTGCTAAAGCAGCTGAGAGCTGTCCTCACAGAGACTTAAGAAACGGGTGAAGCACTTTCCTCTGGCTTCTCGCGCTTGCAACGAGAGGTGTCCCTGAGCAGGGAGCCCTTGGGAGAATCCATCACCTGCTTTTGTTCAATAGGGATAAGAACTGACTGAGTTGATTCCTGTAAAGTGATCATCACGGTGCTAGTTCACAGTAGGTGTTCAATGAATCATAGTTGTTATAAATGTGATCAGGATTGAATACATTATGTTCAGCAGTAAGGCACCAAGATAATTTCCTTAAATAGTCAAAGCCAGACTAAAAATCAAGTCCTGTCAGAATCCTCAAAAGATTGAGACGTAAGCTCAGGCATGAAGGGAAAGAAGACACTGAATATTCAGGATCCTAGAGAGTAGGAGAGGGCTTCAGGCATGATGACTCTCACCCTCCGGAAGGTCTGTGTGAAAATGAACACCTTGGACAGCTCATAGGAGATATTTAGACTAGAGGAGCCTGAAGAGGTCAATGAAAATGTCCCCATTGCTTGGTCTGCATGGAGGCTGACCAGCTCACGCACTGACAGGGTGACCCTTTTACTGCCGCTAGCCCCCGTGCCCCCTCCCCCGCCTCCATCGCCGGTGCTGGCACTGTGGCCAGCATCACAAAAAAAGCAGGGCATGGACCCAGTCCTGTGGCTGCATTCCAGGTCCTAGTCCATCACTTCCTAGCTCTCACTTGGGTCAGTTCCTTAACCCCTCTGCATCTCCTTTCTCACCTCTAAATTAGGAAAACCCCATGTTTGTGAAGCTGCGTAAGATAAAGTAAGTGAAGGTGCCAGGCACAGTGCCTGCCCGAGAGCAGGGCCCACCTCCATCCTAACGGCTAGCAGGCGCATCATGAGACGGAGGTCATGCGTAGAAGGCTGGTGGGGCTGGACTTGAAAGCTCTGTGGGAACTCCCTGCTCCTGACATCTGGGGACAGTGAGAAAGCTCCCTACTGGCCCTCCTTCAGGCCACAGGGCTGAATTGTCTTGTCCCCGCACTGGGAACAAGTAAGCAGTGGGGCTGTTAGCCTGGAAACCACAGGAGCCTGGGTGAAAGGAAGCAGTGGCCCAAATCAGCCACCACATTTACCAACCCCAGATGCCCCATTTGCAAAGAAAAGCCTAAACTGCCACAAGTTATATCACCCGCAGGGAAGCCAGGGGGAGTTTTCATGTTACTGGGTCAACTTTTTATTCGTCTATCAGTTTTTGTCACTGTTGACCCAGAATCCCACCATTTCTTCATGAAAGCTTTGGAATTTACAAAATTCATTTCCTTTGGAAAGTGAGTCTGAGTCCCCTACAAGTGTCTCCCCATCACCTCTCTCCTTTTCCAGCACAGTGTGAGGATTTAAAGTAGGACTGCGGCAAAGAGACTGTGTCGTAGTTTTTTTCTTTTCTGAGTGCTGAGGATGGAGCTGGCGAAGTGTAAAGTGAGGGAGGTGGACTGGAGGGCCTGGGAGGGGACACCAAGCCCTCCAGCTTTTGATTTCATGTGCCCTGGGGCCACTGCCGGTTTCCTCCCTCTTTCACAGCCCAGGACTGTCAAGTCCAAGGAAAAAGGCACTAGAGTTTCCCTTTAAAAGCCTTGCTTCCATTACCCCACCACCACCACCAAATCTTACTTCCCTCCCTGATTTTCTGCTTCCACTATTTTCATGAAGTCCTTACAGTCCTATGAGTAATAGGTATTGTTGTAGAAGATGCCCGGAAAGACAGCTGCCATCCGTGTTTACCTTCACCGCACAGCTGAGCCATCTAAGAAGTGCAGTGAACTTTCCCCTACTCCCCTGGGTGCAAGTGCTACACGTCTCAGGCCTAAAGCAATATTTTTATTTTTAACTACATTTTAATTGGTACTTGATGCCTTCGTCTGATAGATCCTGGTTTTTAGATAGTGATTTCATCAAGGGCCCAGTTCGTTTGAGAGGCAGTGCCTGTGACCGTGGGAAAGGCCTGTCACTGATGTGCAGGACTCAGATCCGCTGAGCCTGACCAGCGGCATGGCGGGGTGGATGCACAGAACACTTCTCCATGGTAAAGGCATGACTGTAGGAAATTGTTTTCATTATTGCTTGTTTCATGCATGACATTTGAGCCTCTGAGAAGGGAGGGAGAAGATGATGGACTTTAGAAAAGGAAAAGCTTCACTCAGACCACGAACCCCTCAGAAGACACAGGGTTTTGGTAAACAGGAGATGGCAGAGATAATAAAGGAACAGAACAATCCGGAAGTTAAGAAAGTTACAAAAGGAGAAAGAAGTGTGAAAAGTGGGAAGTTAGCTCTTCAGATAAGGCAGAGTAGCCAGTTGAGGAAGGGCAGCTGATAACAAGGGCAGATAAAATGAAACTGCTTCTTCCATGTGAGGAATAAATGAAAAGTATTCCATGCCCTGGAAACCCCAGCATGGGAGGACAGAGTGTCAAGGCAGACGGAGAGTGCACAGAGGCTGGCAGACCCGTGACCACTGTGCCTGCTGCCTCGACTGTGCAGTGACCTTGCCAGCTGAGCCGGACAGCAGTCCTGACTCCTCCAGCCTCCCTTTTCCTCTGTCAAAATGCATTCACCTGGTGTCTCTCTCCATCAAGATCCTTGGGCTCTTGTGGGTTAGCTAGTCAATTGAATTTATTGCAATTTACTAATTGACTCATATGTCACCTGTTTGAGAAAATTATCCATTAATAGCCACTTCTTGGCTGTTTGATAACTACTGAATTATTAAATATCTCAGGGTCTCCATTTCCCTCAAATAAGGGAGATGGACTTGATAATACCTAACAGAGAGGTGGTATTTTAGTTGGGTCTTAGTGTGAAAATGGAAGGGGAGGGCTCCAAAGTGCCATTTATAAGATAAGGTAGGAGAGGATGAAGGAAGTCTGGAGGAAATGAATGGAGTGGGAACACTGCCTGGTGGGCTGCAAGCAGAGCATAATTATTGCTGCATCCTCGCAGGGTAAGGAAGAGCCGTGTGAAATGTCCCAGAGGAGCCTGGGCTTCCTATTAGTTTATTAATCATCTTGATGGCGATGGAGAGCCTGCATTGATTAAATTCACTAATGATCCTAAACTGAGCAGGGGAGTAAATTCCAGAAAGGATGGATTTATAAGGTTAGTGGTAATATTAATCAGTGCATCTTCATGACCAGGGTGGCAGTAAATGAAATAAGATTTGCCGTGATGATGGCGGGGAGGCATACCTGAGGGCAAAGGATAATGAACCCAGTTCCAAACCGGGAAGCTGTTGTTTAGAAAATAATAATGGGGTGCCAGCTCTAAAGTGCTGAGTGAATAATAAATTAAAAACAAGCTTAAAATAAACTCTCATTCTAGGTCAGGATCTCTCTCAGCACTTTGGTAGGGGGCTGTCACGGTGGGGGATAGGGGAACCGGGAAAGTGAAAGGCAGATTTGGAAAGAACTTAAAAAGGAGGAAGTTCACGTGTTATAGGCAGGAAGCTGAGACCTGGGAAGGTTGGGGATGACTGACTAGGTCACAGGGCAGCCCCTCTGTCCCCTGCAGGGGTGACAGTAGTTGGCCCTGCCTTCAGATGACCTAAAGTAATCTGTCTCTCCTTACAGTCTCTGATTACTTGGCTCATGAAATGTTATCTCTACGTCTCTAACTTCAATCAGAGAGTTAGACGCTGCCATAGCCACTACAAAAACCTAGATCTCCTGATTTGTCTCTCGCTTTCTTCCTCTCTAAGTTCTAAACTCTTCACAGTCAACACTGATGAGAATTCAGAACACAAACACTAAAACTTTAGAACTGGATCCACAGTCAAGGTACCCACCATGATCTCCAAGTTAGTTTGAGGTCCTCCAACAGCATTGAGAAAAAATAAAAATCTCTGAAACTGTGTGTACAGTAATGTTGGGAAGACCCCTGGAAATACCAGTACTTTGGGGCCAGTGATTTTTGTGCCTTTGGGGAATAACAAAGCATTAAGACAAAATTCCACCAAATGCAGGTAATCAAAATTAAGCTTTCACTATGGGCATTTGGTGAAATTCATAACCTTGTTGAAAATTCCCTGCCATGGGTTTGTGTTTCTTCTGTTGGGTCCCCTCTTGGGGAGCAGAGTGGATCTCGATTGTGCAGTTGAAGCAGAGTTGGCGGGGCGAGGGGCAGGGGTACTGTGTGCTGGGTCTGCTCTGTCAGGTTGGGGCCTCAACCTGGGAAGGAGGGTGTTGGGGGAGGGGAAAGACTGGCCTTGGCTGAACGATGAAGTAGGGGCGTTTGGCTTGTTTTCTCAGTTCCTTTTTTCCTTTCAGTTCCCTCTCCCAGGAAGGCTCTTGCTGCTCCTCTGAGTCCCAGTAGGGTCATATGGGGGCAGAGCTGCAAAGCTGTGCTGATCCTGTGGTGCAACTTTAGGGGCACCTTTCCCCTTGGGAAACTCAGCAACTCAGCAAGGCCTTGCAGACTCAGAACCGTGTTCCATTCCTCGGGCCTTTGCTTGTCTTCCCCAGCCTTCCTTGGAAATCTCCCTGCTGTGTCTTTGATCTGTACTGACATCCACATGGGCCAGTGGGCACTGCCCAGGAATGTCCTGCAGAGACACTTGGTAGACTAAGTGTCTCATTTCTAAATAGAAAATCATAGCATGTGCTGAAAGAAAGAAATCTCTCCTTTAGTACCTGTCATTAACTACCTCATAGGATGAGGTATGTGACATGCACGTGCTTGACAAGCCATAACCACACAGTTAGCTACCAAGATCTCTTAAATGAGTCTTTAATTTGTTCAGGGTTTTAGCTTGTAGCACCCCAGCCACGGTGCTGTAGGGCTGAGAGCTCAGGTGTTGGAGTCAGTTAGCCTGGGTTTGAATTCCTTCTCTGCCACTTACTGGCCATGCAGAATTAAGCAAACTGTCTAAATGGTTCAAAACTCTTTTTTCTTATGTACAAAACAGTTTTGTGGATAGGATTGGTGAAAGGGTACGTGTAAAGCCTTTGGCTCAGTGCTTAGTGGGGAGCAGGTAGTCAACAATAAATCTTATCTACTGACATTGTTGTTTCTATTTCGCAATAACCTGTGAGGCAGGAGAAGTGGATATTGTCTCCTTAGCTCTGGGAGCCCGTGGATGGGCAGAGGGAAGTGATGTATTCTAGGCTGAACAAGTAGTTAGCATGTGCCAGGCTAGCATGAAATCTGAGCTTGCTGTGGAAGACTCCAGAGTTCTGAGGAGCAGTAGTTGTTTTTCTTAACGGTCCTCTTCTCTCATGCGTTGCCCCCCTGCATGGCCAGGATACACACAGGTGACAGCAAACACAGGGCATGCATGTGCTAGCTTCATGGTGCAAGACTGCCTCTCCAGCTTAGAGAATTACCGTCTGACATAGAGGACGAATGGAAATTTGCCCCTTCATTCAGAGCCACGGTCATCACCCTTCTCCGATCCCACAGACAGATACAATGATCACCTTATTTGCCTAATAAGCTAGTCAGTTTAATCATAAACAAAAACATCTGCAGAACCAATATAGGAGTCCAGGCGGTGCCCATTCCTAGACATGGAACAACAGACTGGTTCCAAATCGGGAAAGGAATACGTCAAGGCTGTATATTATCACCCTGCTTATTTAACTTATATGCAGAGTACATCATGAGAAATGCCAGGCTGAATGAAGCACAAGCTGGAATCAAGATTGCCGGGAGAAATATCAATAACCTCAGATATGCATGACACTGCACTTAGGCAGAAAGTGAAGAAGACTAAAGAGCCTCTTGATAAAAGTGAAAGAGGAGAGTGAAAAAGTTGGCTTAAAACTCAACATTGAGAAAACTCAGATCATGGCATCCAGTCCCATCAGTTCATGACAAATAGATGGGGAAACAATGGAAACAGTGACAGACTATTTTGGAGGGGGGGGCTCCAAAATCACTGCAGATGGTGACTGCAGCCACGAAATTAAAAGACACTTACTCCTTGGAAGGAAAGTTATGACCAACCTAGACAGCATACTAAAAAGCAAAGACATTACTTTGCCAACAAAGGTCCGTCTAGTCAAGGCTATGGTTTTTCCCATAGTCAGGTATGGATGTGAGAGTTGGACTGTAAAGAAAGCTGAGCGCCAAAGAATTGATGCTTCTGAACTGTGGTGTTGGAGAAGACTCTTGAGAGTCCCTTGGATTGCAAGGAGATCCAACCATTCCATCCTAAAGGAGATCAGTCCTGCATATTCATTGGAAGGACTGATGCTGAAGCTGAAACTCCAATACTTTGGCCACCTGATGCGAAGAACTGAGTCATTTGAAAAGACCCTGATGCTGGGAAAGATTGAAGGTGGGAGAAGTGGATAACAGAGGATGAGATGGTTGGATAGCATCACTGAATCAATGGGCATGAGTTTGAGTAAGCTCCGGGAGTTGGTGATGGACAGCGAGGCCTGGCGTGCTGCAGTCCATGGGGTTGCAAAGAGTCGGACACAACTGAGCAACTGAACTGAATTGAGGTCTGTTTTGCTGAAGGCCCGGGTCTGAATCCAGATTTTGTGGACCCTGACCTTATTCAGTTTTGGAATCTTCTTTATGAAATGAAACAAAAAGAAGAATTCAAAATTAGGTATGGAAAAATTACAGAAATGGAGACCAGATTAGTAGTTGACCAGTGTTAGGAATGAAGGAGGAGAGAGATGAATATGCATATAAAAGGGCACAGAGGAATCCTTTTGGTAATAGATACATGAACGTATGCATGGAATAAAATTGCATAGAGCTAAATACACACACAAACGAGTACATATAGTATCAGTTAAATCTGAATAAGATTGATGGGTTGTATCCTTGCCACTTTTTTTGGGTAGCATATTGCAGTGCAGGTTTTTAAGAGGTTCCTCCTGAAAGAAACCAAATGAAGTCTACATGAGTTCTTTGAGCATGTTTCTTTGAAACTGCATATGAATTTATAATTATCTCAAAATTAAAAAAAAAAAAAACATTTGGAAAAATTGGATAGAAGTGGAATTAGGTAATCTGAAAAAACTAAATAGGCACCAGACTTTGGAAGAGCTTGTGCTCGTGAGAAGCTTGAATGTTTCAACTTCACTGTTCTTAAGGTAAATCCACCTCTGGTCAGAAAGGGAGCAAGCCAACTGATAGGATAAGGCATAGTAGAGACAATGAAGGCATTTCAAGACTCAGAAGTGAACATGTCCATTTTCCAGGAGGATCTGTTACAACCACGAGTAAGGCCACTTGCTTTAAAATAAACAAGAGGTACTCACCCACGTAAATAGGTTGACTCCACTCACTCCAGAGCCCCGTCGTTCTGCACACAGGGCTCACTGCTGCTCTCACTTGAATGTAATACTTAGAAACATCATCAATTATGGTGATGAGTGTATTGGTTGTCATT
The DNA here is from genome assembly GCF_033118175.1 of Dama dama. Taxonomy (NCBI): domain Eukaryota; kingdom Metazoa; phylum Chordata; class Mammalia; order Artiodactyla; family Cervidae; genus Dama; species Dama dama. The sequence continues at coordinate 28,453,486 of NC_083704.1, read as the reverse complement.
TTTTCTGTCTAAATGGAAAAAATAACATGATAAGACTCTTCAGAATATGGTATTTAAATTATGCCAGTGACTAGACCAGAAGGTCATCTGCAAGTGACTCAGTGTTCAGCAACCCGTTTAAAATCAACAAGACACACATCAATTAATGTCTTCTAGACCACTTCAGTATGGATGTGTTGGCAGTCATACTTCGATGGAAAGCTAGTAGCAACCAAAGTAAATAAAGTAGGCAATTGTAAGATTTCAATGATCCATCTGGGTCCAACTGATATTTCCAGAGTGAAAGACTGGAGTGGCCTATAGCAGGATCTGTAACTCCCTTCATCTTGTCCCAAGATATTCCGTAATCACCTAACAACATCCCATGGCTTCCATCATACTCAACAGGTGCCAGCAAAGTGCAGTCTATGACATACCTGGCCTGCTGCCTGTTTTTATAGAAACTGCAAGCTAAGAATGACATATATTTTTCAACAACTGAAAAATATAAAAAGAGTATTTTGTGACACACGAAAATTACATGAAATTGAAATTTCAGTATCCACAAACAGTTTTACTGGAATGCATTTATGTCTGTTTGCTTGTATCTTTGGCAGAGCTGAGTAATTTTGGCAAAAGCAGCATGGTCTGCAAAGCCTAAAATATCTCCTCTGTGACCTTTTACTGTAAAAGTTCTCTGATCCCTGTGTCAGTGCGTCACTCCCAGCCGGGGGTGGGGAGGAGAAGTGAGGTGTGGAGGGTGCGTAAGGAAGTAGAAAAGACCAGGGCCCTTGAATCTAGGAAAAGGGGGCTTGAATCCTAGCGCTAACCTCTAACTAAATGCAGGGCAAGTTGCTTGACCTCTCTAAGCCTCAGTTTTCTCATCTGTAAAATCAGAATAATACCATCAAACCAATGGATTATCAGATAAAGAAGCCCTAACTTTGTAAAGGCCAAGCTTAAAGATATTTTGGATTGAATCACATTAAAACTGCTAATATTCAGTTTTTGATCTGCAAAAACAACCACTTGGGGTATTTCAACCTAATAATATACACTCAGTAAATGCCAGTTTGTCATAGGCAACATAGACTAACATTGTATAGTGTTGAATTGAGGCTGTTTTCTCACAAAGCCTTCTATGTTCTCTACTGGTCAGGGTCTTCACCATGCAGTTAATTCCCTCTGCCCCAAACCAAGTTTATGTCCCTGGGGCCTCCATGTTACATACTCCTGGATATATTTCTCCCTTTCTTGTCTCTACTCCAAAAACACTGCTATTTTAGGTCTCATCAATTTTTTCTTAGACCATTGCATTAGCCTTGAGACTGCTATTTCTATCTCCACATGTTCCCCTCTACCCATACCCAGCTTTATGCTGCTACCAAAGTAATTAGGCATTTCTCAGATGTGTTCACATTTCTCTATGGAGTAAAACTCTCCAGTGCCTTCCATTGCTAATGGCCATGGTTTTAAAAAGAGAAACTACTTTTTCCAAGCAAAATCTTAGAGTCATTCTGGGAGAAGTCCTAATGTCAGAGCTAGAGTTATTATTTCAGTGTTGGTCTTATGTCCAGCTGACTGAAATACTGCCACTTGGCTGAAGGAACCATGTTCTCTCAAGTCTTGGTTACTCCTGCCTAGGGCCTTGACCACTCCAAGTGTATTGGAGGACTGGCCTGAGTGAGGGCTGTTTATTGTGGTCCTCAAGGAGGAAATATACAAATGGAAACAACAGTTTGGGAGCTTTTATGGCAATTTGACATTGCCATGGCATCTAAGCTCAGGATCACTGGGTTTGTCTTTGGCTATACTTGATTTTTCTAGCAAATCATACCAGTATATGGTGGGTTAGAAATTTTAAAAAGAAAGCCAGTTTTTGGCCACATTTACTTGGGCAAGTGCTGGCTAAAAAAGCCCTTCTCTGCTTCTCCCACTAGGCAGGTTTCTGTTCATCCGTCAAGATTCTGTTCAATTCCTCTCCTTTGGGTGGAGGCCCTGGCAGCCTGCTTTGTTGACCCCCTGCTTTGTATCCACGTGGCCTCTTGGTCAGGCAGCTCTGAGACTGGGTGAGTGCATCCTGCAGGCCAGGCCCCTTGAGAGCAGAAATGGCACCTGTTTGTCTGTCTCCCACTAAGAAGCCAGCTTGTAAAAATCTTTGTTAAACCAAATTGAGTTTGCAAGGCAGGAGTTTGAATCCTGACTTCTCCAATTTTTCACTTTGCTTTGTGATGCTGGGCAATTTACTTAATCTCTCTGTGCCTCACTGTCCTGTAAGATGGGAATGATCATTGTATAATTACATAATAGAGAAACTGTAAGTATAACAAGGGCCTTCCCTGATCGCTCAGTTGATAAAGAATCTGCCTGCAATACAGGAGACCTGATTTTCCATCCATGGGTCAGGAAGATCCCCTGGAGAAGGAAATAGCCACCCACTCCAGTATTCTTGCCTGGAAAATTCTATGGACAGAGGAGCCAGGTGGGCTATAGTCTGTGGGGTCAAAAGAGTCAGATATGACTGAGCAATTAAACCAAGTATTAACAAAGCTTAACTTATAGTTAATGCTTAATAAATATTGACTTTCAGCTCCTTTCCCCTTAAACTTTTTGTGCATTAGGGCAAATGAGGTGGCGTTTTTTTTTTTAAGTTGTGATAAAACACACATAACGAAACGTTACCATCTTAACCATTTGTAAGTGTGTGGTTCAGTAGTAAAAGTACATTCACATTGTGTACCCCATCTCCTGCTTTTGCCTGTTGTGAATAATACTGCTGTGAACACGGTTGTTCAAAGGTCTCTGAGACCCTGCTTTCAATTCTTTTGGATATCTACCCAGAAGTAGAATTGTTGGGTCATATGATAATTCTATTTTTAATTTTTGAGAAATCCCCGTACTGTTTTCCATAGCAGCTGCACCATTTCCCCAACAGTGCTAAGAACTTTTATCTGATCCTTCACATTATTTTCAACCCAAAATAGGTCCTTTCAAGACAAAAAACCAGTAAGGTTTGATTTATTTTTACAAACTGGGATAGATATGTTACCTTTGACTTTGTTAGTTCCAGGCTATAACCAGAGCTGTCAAATGGACAAGAATTTTTTTTTTTTTTTTTTAAGAAATCTGCCATAAAATAATGGAATGATTGGAATCATTACCTGAAAATATCCTTTCTTTGCATTGTAAATTTTCACCTCATAATCAAAGCAGTGGGTTGGAAAAGCAGACACTGGTTTTTCCCAGTGGATAGAGAGACACGTTCCTTTGATCTCTGCCGTGACGTTCGCTGGAGGATTTACTCGATCTGTGTTAGAGAACAAGAGCTCGGTGATCATGGTTGATAAGTCCAGTCCACCCACATTTCTCAAGGTATTTCTAAGCTACATGTTCTCAAGTATTTCCCTCCAGCGTTTAACCAACAAATCTGCAAGCTGCAGATCTCCGGCAGCGCGCATCTGACTCGCATCTTACAGCTACAAGAGAGATCGCTCCTGTAAACAAAAATTCCTACTTAAACAGTCTCAAATGGTTGAATGCCCTTTTCTTCAGCTTATTAAGACCTACCCCACCATCCATTTTTACTTCCCGAGTTGGGCCAACCTGAGGGTAAACCTGTTCCTGGAGAGGAGGTGTCCTGGAGACCCAACTGAGCCCTGTGCTATGGAACAGGTGTGTGGCTGGGCTGATCACTTCCCCTTTCTGGGCCTCAGTTTTTATTTCATTTTGGTTTGTGTATCTTGTTTTCGTTTGTTGTGAGAATTTGGTTTTTTCTTGCAGAAAAAGAATGGGTTGGGCTAAATTTGTCTTTGCTAATAACTCCATAGTTCTTTTCCCTGAGATCTCACTTGATTGTTTTATGGCCACTTGATATGGGTGGAAATTATTTCTAATTGAGTGGACTTATCTAAAGTTACGTGACTTGGATCTCACAATTACTGAATCATAGGGCCAAGCTAAAAATGGGGCCCACTGGCTCCAGGGCCTGCCATCCCCTAAGCCAAAACGTTTTTCACCAAGAGAAGATTTATTTCTTTTAGTAATGTGATGAATTGGTCTCAATAAAATGAAAATCATACAAGAAAATAAATGCCCGTAGTCTGTCCCAGGCTGTGTCCATTTTCATATTAATATCATTGTTTCATGGGTCTCTCTCAGTATTTTTTATTGCCTGTTTTCATGAAAATGACATTTTTAGGTCATTTAATATGACCTAAAATATGCTATTGAAGAGAATTGTATAACCTCTTCAGCAAGTACTCTGATCCTTTAAACAAAGTTATGCTCCACTCGATACACACATGGATGACAGAAAAGTAGAAACAGATACATATGTCACAAACCACATCCTTTAAATAATATTTTGCATATTTATTGGCTACTTAGGCCAGGCACCATTCTAAGCGCTTTATAATTATTAACATACTTAATTGTCACAAAGACCTTGTAGGAAGACCTGATTGCTCCACATAGGTGAAAAGGCTGAGGCACAGAGAAATGACCAGCTTGTCTAAGGTCACTCAGCGAGTGAGTGGAGAAGCCAGGATCCGTGACCAGGCAGCCTGGCTCCACGGTTCACACTCATAACGGAAGCCTTGAACATTAAGAACCAGAAATGCTATGTGAGGGGCTCCCGATGAATTTCATTAATACAAGTATTTAGGATGAGGGAGAAGATCTTCAGTTTTGAAAAGTGAACAAGCGAAAGCTTAGCTCATATGCTTCAGTCAGAGAATCACATGGTGAGAGAGATCTGCTAACTCAAGAACACCCAGAGGAGACAGTCCAGAGGGTAGAGGACTGTGAGAGGAATGCCTGAGAAGTTGGGGGCCGGTAGTTTGGGGAAGAGGCCAGTAGTTTTGGGAAGAGAGAGCTCTCTCTGGCTGCCTTTGGATAGCTGAGGGACCTTGTGGGGAAGGAATCAGACTTGTTTGGGGGTGATGCCAACCCATCACAGGATCCGTGGGCAGACATTTCACAAGACCAGCCAGAGCTGCTGAGTGGTGGTGGTCTGGGCTGCTTTCAGCAGTGAGCTCACTTTCCCTGGATTCTCAACTAGGGAAGATTATCCCCTAGGGGACATTTTGAAATGTCCAGGGAATTACTAGGACCAACAAGGACCTACTGTATAGCACACAGAAGTCTGTTCAATGTTATGTGGCAGCCTGCGTGGGAGAGGACTTTGGAGGAGAACAGATGCAGGCATACGTATGGCTGAGTCACTGCCGTGCCCTGAGATTATCACAGCATTGTTAATTGGCTCTACTCCAATATAAAATCAAAAGTTAAAAAAGAGAGGAGTACGTTTTAGAGATCTGCTGTTCAACATTGTCCCTGTAGTCACCAATGCTATATTGTGCTCCAAAGATTGGGAGGATACATCTCATGTTACCTCTTACCTCTCTTACCTCAATAAAACTAAAATTTTTAAAGCAATGATCGTTAGATATTGAGGTTAAAGAAAAGCCTGGGGACATTTTTATTGTCACAACTTGAGAACGGGAGTGGAGTGCTATTGGCGTCCAGCAGGCAGAGACCAGGGCTGCTCCTGAACAGCTTGTAAGGCGCAGACGGCCCCGCAGAGACTCCTGTGGCCAGTTAATACGAGTAGTGCCGAGGCTGAGAGACCTTGACCCTGTGGTTTTTAGGCAGGAGCCATGTGGTCGTTCAGTATTAGATAAGTAGCCAAACTAGGTGATATTTATAAACCCTCCCAGTGCTGAGATTCTGCAATTCAGTTATTCTGGTTTTCTGTCAGGCCTGTCTTACCAATGGCATGAAGGGCAAAGAGCTGATCGAAAGGCTTGATCGAAGCTTCCTTGCTGGAGCCGTTAACATACACTGCAAGGGAGTCTCGCCCTTTGCTGTTGATGAAAGTCCTGGGAAACCAGCAGGCAACATTTCTCTGCAGGACGTCTTTGCTGTATTCCTGGCATTCTTCAGTCCGAGAGCGATACCTATATTGGAACGAATGGATAAGGAAGCTGTGGTACATATACACAATGGACTATTACTCATAAGTTTTTAAGGCTGGAGGAAACAACCCATTCGCATAAGTGAAAATCGGTACTAACCTATAGTAGAGGAAATATTGTGTATCGTCAGGGGCGTCCTTGCCAACAAGCCAGGTGCAGTGAAGAGAAACTTGGTATGGTCCTAAGTGTGTGTAATTATCTGCCTTCGTGTTTGTGGTGCAAGTTAAATTCACAATCTCAGTTCCAGGAGACCCTAGATGGTCAAAAATTGGAAACAGAAAAAAATAGCAGATACACATGAATTGTTTCATATTTTGCTGTACAGTGGAAAGTAGCAAAACATTGTAAATTAGTTCTATTCCAACAAAAAAATTTTTTTTAAAAAGAACAAAGCATTGCCACAATAGCTTTTGATGGTTTTCTTTTAAACCCATAGGGATTGGGGACATCAAAAAGTAATTGTCATCACACAGTTATGGAAACCTTTTTGCAAAAGGGCAGCTTTCTGGGGGATGAACTAAAATGACTAAGCCCTACTTTCTGACTTCAGAAGTTTTGCAGCTTCTTTGCAGGAAGGGTTTATATGTGATAGATATCAGAGCTCAAGAGCAGTGTGAGAGATTGTCCTTCAGAGCTTGGTATACAGCAGCCTCAGGGTTCTGACTCTCCATTGTCAATAACTAGCTATGACTGAGAGAGCTAGTTAAGGAAGGTCTCCAGCGCCACTTGGCATCAGAGAATGAAGTGACTTGTTAGGTAGTATCCAAATGCTTCATGAGCAACAGAGATTGCTGCTCAAAAGGAAAGTAGTTTTGGCAACATCGCAAAAGAACACTGCCTCTTTAGAGACCCAGTACACACACTAGTGTATTAAAGTCTACTTTAGGTCACCATGGAATGTTGAGGAGAGCTCCCTGTGCTGCAGAATCTGTTGTCATTAGTTGTCTATTTTACACATAGTTGTGTATATATATCAATCCCAGTCTCCCAGTTCACCCTATTCCCTGTTCCCCTTTGGTATGTTTGTTCTCAAATCTGTGTCTCTGTTCTGCTTTGCAGATAAGTTCTTCTGTGCCATCTTTGTAGATTCCACATGTGTGGTGCTTAGTCACTCAGTTGTGTCCAACTCTTTGCGACCCCATGGACTTTAGCCCTCCATGATCCTCTGTCCATGGAATTCTCCAGGCAAGAATACTGAAGTGGGTTGCCATTTCCTTCTTAATATATGATACTTGTTTTTCTCTTTCTGACTTACTTCACTCTGTTTGACAGTAGGTCCATCCACATCATTGCAAGTGGCACAATTTGGCTCCTTTTTATGGCTGAGTAATATTCCATTGTATATATGTATCACATCTTCTTTATCCATTTCTCTATTGATGGACATTTAGGTGGCATCCATGCCCTGGCTATTGTAAATAGTGCTGCAGTGAACATTGGGTTGCATGTGTCTTTTTGAAATATGGTTTCCTCCAAGTATATGTTCAGGAATAGAACTGCTGGGTCATATGGTAAGTCTATTTTTAGTGTTTTGAGGAACCGCCATACTGTTCTCCATAGTGGTTATATTAATTTATATTCCCACTAGTAGAGTAGGAGGGTTCCCTTTTCTCCACATTCTCTCCAGCATTTATGTATATATTTTTTGATGATGACTATTATGGCCAGTGTGAGATGATACCTTGTTGTAGTTTTGATTTGCATTTCTCTTAATAATTAGTGATATTGAGCATCTTTTCATATGTTTGTTGGCCATCTGTAGGTCTTTGGAGAAATTTCTGTTTATGTCTTCTGCTTATTTTTTGATTGGGTTGTTTGTCGTTTTGATATTGAGCCTCATGAGCTGTTTGTACATTTTGGAGATTAATCCCTGTCACTTGCTGTGTGGCAGATATTTTCCCCATTGTGAGGATTGTCTTTTCGACTTGTTTCTGGTTTCCTTTGCTATGCAAAAGCTTTTAAGTTTCATTGGATCCCATTTGTTTACTTTTGTTTTTGTTTTCATTATTCTGGGAGGTGGGTTAAAAAAGATCTTGCTGCAGTTTATGTCAAAGAGTATTCTGCCCGTGTTCTGGTGTAAGAACTTTTCAGTGTCTGACTTTACCTTTAGGTCTTTAATCCACTCTGAATTTGTTTTGGGGCTGTGTGTGTGTGTGTGTGGCTGATTCCCTTTGCTGTGTAACAGTGTGTTTCTGCTGTACAGAAGTGTATGTGCGTGTGTGTAGATGTGCATATATATGATGTCTGTGCACACATACATGCACACACATGTGCTTGCATGCTTGATTGCTCAGTCGTGTCTGACTCTTTGTGACCCCCGTGGGTTATAGCCCGCCAGACTCCTCTGTCCATGGAATTTTTCAGGCAAGAATATACTGGGGTGGGTTGCCATGCCTTCCTCGAGGGGATCTTCCAGACCCAGTGATAGAACCCAAGTCTTCTGTGGCTCCTGCATCGGCAGGCAGATTCTTTACCACTGAGCCACCTGGGAAGCCCTTATATATGTATACATATGCATATATACACACACATACGCACATATTTTCATATGTATACACATATATATGTGTGTGTGTGTGTATATATGTGTTTGTGTATGTGTGTGTGTGTATGTGTATATATATATATAATTGTGTGTGTATGTGTATGTATATATATGTGCGTGTGTGTATATGTATGTGTGTGTGTATATATGTTTTGTGTATATATGTGTGTGTATGTGTGCGTATGTATATATATGTGTGTGTGTGTATGTGTGTGTGTATATATATAATTGTGTGTATGTGTGTGTGTGTGTATGTGTGTGTATATGTTTTGTGTATGTGTGTGTGTATGTGTGCGTATGTATATATGTGTGTGTGTGTGTATGTGTGTGTGTATATATATAATTGTGTGTATGTGTGTGTGTATGTGTGTGTATATGTTTTGTGTGTGTGTGTGTATATGTGTGTGTGTGTATATAAATATATGTGTGTGTGCATATGTGTGTATATATCCTCTCTCACGGCACTAAATGACCAGATAACCTGTGCCAAGTACAGTTGAGAGTTTCTGAGGTCTGCTCCTCTCCCAATTCCCTTCCAAGGAACGCTGTGGTGTGAATTCAGTCTGATTCAAGGCAGAAATAATGACGTTTCCGTTAGTGTCACCCCACATCAGTGTGCGCAGAGAGCAGTTGAGGTTGCAGAAGCGTAATTCTGAAAGGCTGTTATAGGCACACTCCAGTTACTCACTGCAGGGAGGTGGAAACGTGCTTTAGTGTACAGCAGATGACACTTGTATTTGTGGTCTTCTGTCTACCGTAGATTAGTCTCTGCCTGTGACATCGAGCCTCCTGTGAACTGGCTGCTCTGTGGTCCAGACATCATGTTCTACCGAGTGAACGGAAGATCTTCAGGACACTGCTCTCGGTCACACACGTGATGTGGGAGGCACGGCCTTTTCAGGCAATGATGTGATGAGGGGATAGTGTGACTATTAGCCATAGCCAGACTGGCCAAGGCCATTGTTGTTACGTGCACACATACACATCTCAAGACTTGGTGGCCTGTTCTCCCTTTGTCTTTTCTCTGTTCTGTGTGTGTGTGTTTTCAAGGTTTGAATCATAAGTGTTACTGGTTCTGAGTATTAGAAACCCTGGCTTTCCACAGAAGGACCATATAGACACAGTAAGTGTTAATCTCTTTCCTTGTGGCACTCAGGTTATCCAGTCTCATGGTTTCTAAGAACTGTCAGCACAGTTTTCTTCAATTTCATTTGAGATGTCATAGAGTTGTAAACAAATCCACCAGTGTAACAGGGACCACTGTCTGAAACACATGCTGTTTGTATGCTGTTGCAGGAAAGCAGGAGACTCTGCCCTGCCCACAGGGCAATCCAGCCCAGGATGGCAGGGTTGACATCTACTTATCGTGAAAGATAAAGAATATAATGTTGTATGTTGTACCACACGAGGAGCACAGCATCCCGGAATGAGTTCTGAAAGGAGCAGCATCCCTCCATGCATCCGGTGGAAAGAAGGAGGCTTCCCAGAGCAGGTACGATTTGATTTGGGCTTTGAAGTACAGGAAGAATTCAGAGAAGCAGGCAGAAGAGGTAAGCTCAGGGCAGTGAGGGCTGAGGCAGGACTGTGCTGGTGTGGAGGGGTCGTGGTTAGAAGTCATCTGAGAAGAGCAGAGGATTCTTGTAGGGAGGGAGTGGAAAGATGTCCTAGAACCCACTTATGAGAGAGCTCAGCTTTTGTTTACGACTCCCTGTCTTCTGAGCTGGGGAGGGAGAAGAATCCTCAGTGTTTGCAGGGAGCTGCTGGATGGGATTGACTGGGTTACACGCACTAAGAAGTGATCTCGGTCTTGGAGAGGACGTGGATGAGGTAAAAGAGTACCTCTTGTTAGGGACAAGTGACTAACTTAGAGAAAAGCAAGGTGTGTTCCTTTCCTGACTTTCCCGTGCTTACAACAGTCTGAAATTTAAAACCAGGCTCTCAGAGACCTGCCTTACCTGGTGGGGCTTTAAGTTCTGCAGAAACCCAGCTGCTGGCTTGTAGGGAGTGGTCGTTCCACGGCACTGTCTGCACACTTGCTGAAAAGCCTTTGTGAAGGATGGTTACGAGGCTGCTCTCAGTGTTCCTGGTTTCGTACTAAAAATAAAACCCACAAGTCATGATATGTAAAGGAGAAATGGCCTTCAGAGAACTAATCAAATAGAAGTTTGCTTCCACTTTTTAAATGACATGTAAACACAATGCGGTGCAGTCATTCTGCTAGAAAAAAAAATCAAACCCAGTGTTTCAAGGTTATGTTCTTATCCCTAAACTCATCAATCAAGTTGTACACATTAAATAGGTGCAGCTTTTTATCAAAAATAAAATGGTTTTAAAAATGAATAAACAAATTGCCTAGTTCTCGATTGGTACATGTTTTAAAAATACATAATGAAATATAGAAAATAATTATCCAAGGTTACCTGAATAACTGCTTCTTGTAAAAACAAATAAAATACTACAGTTCAGACTCCAGTTTCCTTTGGCGACCCATCTCTGGCTCCAATCTCCTCCCCAGAGGTAAATTTTTGCCGGAGAATTGTCTAGAATTCTGTGTTGACTGACACAGTACTGCTTCTCCCTTCGTTTGATTTATTGCACATCAGCCAGGTGCCTGGTGCTTTAATATAGCCCTGCAGTGAACTTGGGGCTCTGGAATTTTAAGTGACTGATGCAAGGTAGTAAAGTCAGGAAGTGGCTGAACTGGGATTTGAATTTGATCTCTTCCGTTAAGTACAACGGACCCTCTCCTCTTTTGCTTGGTTATTCTCTTCTGTTCTTTTGAATATTTTAGAGGCAACATAAAATCAATATCTAAACTATTGTAGCTCAGAAGTTACTAAACTTTCTTGTTAAGTGGAAGAGTTGGTCCCACAGTTAAAAATGTTCCGAGCCACTGTTTTAGTGCCCGTGTGGCACTAGTTCTCAACCATTTCAATAGAGACATTGCCCTAGGAATATAACAGAAAGCTCTGTAGTGCTTTTCTCTCTTTCTAGTTAAAATTTCCTTTAATAAGGAAAATTCAGTCTAGGTAAGGATTGCCATAAGAATAAACACTTACATCTTCTTCTTGTGGAGCATTTATTTTCACATGATATCCTAGCTGGACATTGCTTTGTTCTTGATCAGGATTTGGTTCCCAGTGTAAAAGAACTTGAGCTAAATTGATAGCTTTAATGGTGAAATTGACTGGTGGTAGAAGTAAAACTGTTGATCAAAAGAAAAAAGCCATGCAATGTTTAATTATATGGAACATTTTAAAATCATTAAATATTTTATTGTGTGCTGCTGTTGCTAAGTCGCTTCAGTCGTGTCCGACTCTGTGCAACCCCATAGATGGCAGCTACCAGACTCCTCCGTCCCTGGGATTCTCCAGGCAAGAATACCGGAGTGGGTTGCCATTTCCTTTTATTGTGTACTATAGTATTTTATTATGCTATCAGAATGTATAACACTGAAGTAGTCTTAGGAAAAGTTTCTTTAAACTGTTTTTAGCTCATTATCTTTTTTACTTTGCCCAGGTATTTACCTGTAACGCCTACAGGTGTTTTATTGAAATATGAATAGTTTGCTATATTATTATTAAGTATAATATTTTTCAAAGGGTCATTATCTATTAATGGGCTAAAATAATATGTTAGTTTATGGGTAGCAGTGTGTTTAATGACATGGAATAAAATTGAATAGCAAATATCAGGTGCATCAAACATAAGAATACTATTCATGAACCTCTTATTTCTGTTCCATAAATATAGTCACATATTTGTATACTGGTTCAGGATGTAAAGATTTGTTTCTTACTATGATTCAAGGTCCAAAAACATGTAAGCAAAACTACTCACTGAGCATTTATAAAAAGAAAATGTTTTTTCCGCCTTCATGAACCACTCTCTAACATTGTCTTCAAAATCAAAGCTTTCATTTAAATTACAAAATCAATGCCTGTTTTTAGAAATCTTGGGAAGCACAGATGATCAAAAAAATAAGGAAAAAAAAACAGCCACAGTTTTATCACTGAGTGGCATTAACATGTAATACATTTATTACCTTTTTTTTCTTGAGTGTACATTTATACAGCTTTTAAAATTTTTGCTGAAGTTGGGCTTCCCTGGTGGCTCAGATGGTAAAGAGTCTGCCTGCAGTGCAGAAGACCCAGGTTCAGTCCCTGGATCAGGAAGGTCCGCTGGAGAAGGAAATGGCAACCCACTCTGGTGTTCTTGTGTGGAAAATCCCATGGACGGAGGAACCTGGTCAGCTACAGTCCATGGGGTCGCAAAGAGTCAGATACGACTGAGTGAGTTCACTTCTTTTGCTTATAGAATTGTACAATTATGAAACCTTCTTTGATGAATTTACTAGTCAGCACATTTCCACTGACATTTAATATTTAATAGCTTTCCACGACTCTGCCTCCACACCTGGTACATACAGACTTCTGGGGCTCTGTCTGTACTTCACCGACCATTATGGTGGCCACTGGCCACGTGTGGCTATTTAAGTAAAATCAGAGTTCACTGTCTTAGCTACGTGAGCCGTATATCCAGTGCTCAGTAGTCAAGCATCATTGGACAGTGCGCATATGCGAATGGTCATTATGTAGCAGGTTCTCTTAGTGCTGCTCATGGGGGACTCATGTGATGGTTTTTTGTTTTTTTCCTTAAACCCACTGATCAACAAGTTTCTGAACCAGACATAGTGCAAGCTTCCTATTCTTTGGTTCTGAGAACTTTGAGAGGACTTTGTCTGGGAAGGTGTCCAAATACGGCCACCAGCTGCAGCTTTGTTCTGAGTGCCCGTTTACCCACACTTGGAATATGATTTCCCACCGCAACATAAAATATGCACTTCAGCCAACTTTGCTTTCTTAAAATATAGTATGTTTAAAGAACTGATATTCTGATAAGAATAAATGTTCCATCCCTTTTTTTAAAAATCATGATTTCCAAATTGAGTCTTATTTAGGAGAAAGTAATACTATCCTTTTCTGTAATGTACTTATTTTTTATTATTTAATTTAATAGTGGTGCTTACATTTTTTATCAGGAAGTAAGTCTGCTTGCAGTATTACTGCCACCCCCAAAAGAATCAGTAATTCAGGTGCCATGATGATCACATCCTACAGAAAACAGAAAGATAGAAATCCAAATGGCACCTGTTGCCATTTCCAAGAAAAGCTGGTAGCTCCTTTCTAAAGAAAAGTATAGTCATTTGGCCATTTAACAAACATTTGTGAACTTTATGTGTTAGAAATACAAATATGAACAAATCTCGGATTTTGTCTTGCCAACATGGGTCCATAATCTGAGAGACAGAATGAAGTGTAAATCAGTCATTATAACTCCAGCTTCAAAACTGCTCTAGTAAAGATGTATAAGGAGCAAAGAGACTTCTGAATTGAGTCCTAAAGGATATACTAGAGTTCTTACACACACACAAGTGAGGAAAGGCATCCATGGTGGCGCATGGAGCCATGCGAGGCCAGAAGAGAGGAAAGAAAATTGAAGAGGGTTGATATTCCGTGAGAGACCACAGCAGATGTTTGAACAGTAGAAGACAGTTAATAACATTGAATATAAATATAATTACCAGTTTCATTAATAAGAATTTACATATGAGCATGACATGTCCAGCATGACAAGGAACTTAAATCTAAAATAACCTTAACATGCGAAAAAGACGCTTTGTATCACAAACCTGGAATAAGTGTTCATTACTTCAGACTTCGGAGAGGCAGAATTTTTTGATGAACCCAGAAAGATATAGGCCATTAAAGGAAATGAAAACATAGTTATAAGCCTGAAGAAAATAAAACCGATATTTCTGTTTATTTGAAATAAAAGTCGACAATGAAAATGAATCTAGAGTAGAAATATTAGCATAACTCAAGTGTGGCTGTCTGAAAAGTAGTTAGATTGTTTCAGGAACTTTTTTTTTTTAACATGTGAAAGAAGATCTCTTGTTGAGAATTGTAGATTAGAAATCTTGACTGTTTCCTTTGAAAATTTCAGAAGGCATTTTTCATATGAACTTAACAAAAATAACATTCCGCCTGCTAAGTTTTGTCCTCCCCCCTACCAGATGATGAGGGTGTGTAGTTATCCAATTTACAATAGTGAAAAGATGGCTAAACAACATAGACCCAGTCTCAGATCTTCCAATCATAAAACTTATCTTCTAGACTTACTCAAGTGACACGATTTTTAATTTAAAATTTTATAGAGGTGATGTGATATTTTTCAAACATAATTCTGATAGAACCACAGAGGATAGGTGTTGGCTAAATGGATACATTCAGGAAGAACCAAAAACCACACTTTCTTCACTTTTACTACTTACTAACGAAATTAGTAAAATGTCACAACACAAAGACAGAAGCAGCCTACAAATCAATTAATTTCTTTTTCAGATAAACTCAAGTATTGCTAATCAGAGTTATGCCACTTTTTAAAAACTTTATATTTTGTATTGAGATATAGCCGATTAACAAAGTTGAGATAGTTTCTGGTGAACAGTGAAGGGACTCAGCCATACATATACATGTATCTGTTCTCCCCCAAACTCCCCTCCTATCCAAGCTACCACATAACATGGAGCAGAGCTCTCTCTGCAGGTCCTTGTTGGCTTTCCATTTTGGATATAGCAGTGTGTACATATCCATCCCAAACTCCCTAACTATCCCTTTCCCCCACCCTTCCCACCATCCTCGCATAACCATAAGTTGGTTCTGTTAAGTCTGTGAGTCGCTTTTTATTTTGTAAGTTCATTTGTATCATTTCTTTTTAGATTCCACATGTACGGGATGTCATACGACATTCCTCCTTGCATCCAGAGTTATGCCACTTTTGATAGGAGTCATCCTGTTTCTTTCTCTGATTTTACACCCTGTAGAAAAAGAATTTTTAAAACAACAGCAATGATAAAAGCAGCTGTTCTTAAGTTTTTAAAGGTTTCAGTAAGTGAGAATGTTAAGGATTTAAAGGCAAGTCTTGGTAATTCACCAAGCCTAAGAAGCAAAGATAAGAACTTCTTAGAGACTTCCCTGGTGGTACAGTGGTTAAGACACTGTGCTTCCACCGCAGGGGCCGGCGTGGGTTTGATCCCTGGCTGGGAATTAAGATCTCATGTGCTTAAAAAAAAGAGAAAAGTGAAAAAAATCCTTTGTTGCTGTTGACAACAGCAAAAATAGCTTCCTCTTCAAGGTTAGAAGGCGATGTCTTTGAAATTTCAGTGTTTCCGGAAATAATATCACACATGTTGTAAGTTTTCACTAATCATTATTACTAGGAGGAACGCTCAGTCAGAAAAAAATGCACAATTGATTTTCCCCAAGTGAGTTTTACTGACTGGCAAAGTTAGTAGTATGTTATAACAGTACTTGTAAAAATAATAAATTGCAATTAAATTGTTGAAGTAATAAACTATCACATGCCTCAATGTGGAGATAATTGAATATTTCAAATAACCAAGCAGTCTGCCCTAGAATTTTTTATGTGTTCTGATTTTATAGCTGATGAAAACAGAATTGTTTTTCAAATTTGACCAAAATTTGTGATGATCAATTTATCGGCCATAAAACCACCATGCACATTTTTTCACATTTTACTGTGATATTCTCTGTTAAAAAGGATGATAGCTTTGAATAAAAGAAGTTGTTGTGTTATAGACAACACAAAGTACTCAACTAGGAGTCCAAATATTACCAAGAATAACCATTTTTTTGTGAGCCAGATAAATTCAATAAAAGCCTGGGTATTACTGAACCTTCAGCAGGTAACCCTGTTTTTTTCTATAATTCTGTTTGCTCTGCTCATTCCCTGAAAGCACCTTCAGCCTTTGCTCATGTCTTCTTAATATTTCTGGTCCGTGGCAGAGCAGTCACTCCTGCTGGAAAACGAACTTGAATGTTTTTGGGTCTTCTCTTTAATCCAGTGATATACTGTCACATAGATGTCAGCTGGGTAATATTTTGTTGTACAGTAGGCTGTTTCACTACATAAAAAATTTATAGAAATAACTTGTTCACAATAACTTGTTATCCATTCTTCTCATGGATAATAATTAAAATCCAGCAGAAAACCATTAAATTTTTAAAGTAGATTCAAATTCAGAATGAAGCAAGCATGGGTTGCCTACCTATTAATACCATTATCAGAAATGCATGCTCAGTCTCTTAGACCATGGGCTGCCTGTTCTTGTCATATTTCACTGGGTTAATCCAAAATTCCTCAAGTGCTCGCTGAGAATTTGGCGTATGATAGGTGTTATATTCTTTGGTAGGTGTTATATTCTTTGAAATTTGGGAGTAAACAGGAGCACCATCGCTCACAGTACAGATGTTTCTAGAAAGCGGGGTAAAGTCCTGACAATTGTAGATGAATTTCCCCAGTGTTCCTGAGAATTGGTCAAATTCTACTGAAGTTCAGACTTATGTTTTCCCCACTCTCTTTCCAGATTATTTTGCTGCCCAGGATGTTTGTTTTATAACCTAAGTTGTATTTACCCTTTTTAAAGAAGTTTTTTGAGTCAGCTGTGGTAACAACTAACTAAAACTCAACTTCAGTGCCCAGAAATTGAAAAGCAACTGAGAGGATTCATGCTCTGTTAAACCCTTAAAAGTAGAGTTTACTTTTTACTTCCTTTTTTTTTTCCTGTACAGTGTAATCAGCAATAAAATGTATCTCTTGGGGGATGAAGAATAAATAAACCAAGGTATAAAATGCAAATGACATGTTTAGCTAGGTATGTTGCATTACCCCCAAGTGAAAAATTGTACATAGTTCAAAAAATATGAGTCATTAGGAGCATGTATAAGGCATGCGACCTTTTTTTCTGCCTTACTACAGGACTTCTGATTAATTTTCTGAAATAGTCCTTAAATGTAACTCAGCGATTCAAACTTGGCACAGTCATTGTTGGCCAAGGTGGAAATGGTGCTGCCACCCTGAGTATTTGGGAAATGCTGCAGAAAGAGTTTGCTGCAAATCTCCTAATGGTAAATGTCCTCCAGCTGATTGCACGGGGTGCCATGTCCGCCCACACCCACACGTCCCTGTCCCCAGGCATACCTGTCTCCTTCGGGCCGATCCTCTCGTTCCTGGTGACCAGCCGCGCTCAGTAGCCGACAGCCAGGACCACCTCCACGCTGTCAGCGCCCGTGGCTGCAGCCACAGCTCCAGGCCCGGGGCGGATGCTGCATGTGCCTGGCTCTACCCAAAATAAAGGCAAATTAATGCTCAGCCCTTAACAAGTCGAGCTCTGTAGGGAAAAACCTAGCAGAGGGACAAGTTAGATGAGAGCACGGCCGGTGGGAGCATGTAGCAAACCTGAGCTGTCTGGGGGAGATGTGACACTCTTGGCACCTTGCCTAAAAATTCCCCCGAGCAGCATTTCAAGTCATGAAAACAAATGAGGTGATTTGATTTCCCAAACTTTATTATGTTTGAAATGCAAACAGTTAACAAATAGCTACATACATTAACACATTTTTCAGTAACTGTGAAAGGAGGCACATACCCTTTTACAAGAAATATTAGAAATTGAACCGGGTAATTCAGTTTTTGACCTGATGATTCATTAAATTGGGTATCAAATACATTAATCGATATGGCTGTAAAAAGTCACTTTTCATGTGTTAATAAGTTGTAGGCTCATAGAGGGTTAAGAGAATCTGATTTTTCTTTCCATGTCTTCCTTTCTCTCTCTTTTTTTTCATTCCATCCATTGCTTCAGTATATATGGAAATATGTTTACACTGATTGGGGTGAATATTTAATAAAATAGTGAACCTGAAACCGAGTGAGATATTTCAGCAAGTTTTTGAGATTTTATATAAAATCAAACATTTTTTAAAAAAAATCCCAGAACCCTCAAAAGAAACAGAAAGCAGAATGCCTTCAGTTAGAGCCAGGGCAACCATCTCCTTTTTTGTTGTTGTTTCTGCATTTGTAACTTTTTTATTAATTCATACTTCCTCATCAAGTTATTTTATCCTGTGCCCTATTTTTTAAACTCATATATTTCCTCAGAAAGCTTAGCAGAATCTCTGTTCTCATTTTAATCTCAGAAGTATCTGCAGCAGCGGGTAACAAGCGTCTTAAACAAGAATCAGCAAAAAACGTAGGTTTTATTCCAGTGTGACTCACCTTCACACGGACTACACACCTCAGTTAGCCCAACACAAAGGAATAGAATATTACACCCAGAGTGGGCATGACTGGCCTGATAACACGTCTACAGTAACATTATTAGTTCCATTCCTGCTAATAATACAGTTCTAAGGGGTTTTGTTTTCCCCATTTCTTCATGTAAAAGTTTGCCATAATTTACAAGTCATTCTCTCACTTTTCCTATTCCCCACCTGCCCCCACCCCTGCCATGTAATGAAATTATTAGGAGGTGGAGCCCAGGGTGGTGTTAGAGAGAAAGTCAGATGAATCAGCTCTGGATCCCCACTTACTGAGAAGCGCAGGGCCTTGCCATCAGAAGCTGCCGCAGGGCACTGAAAATGCGCCTTATCTCTGGGTACACTTTTGACTTAGAGGCAGATCTTCTTCACTGCTTCATCATCGCAGCTGTAATGGTTACAAACTCAGAGCCAGTTCCCTTGACGATGGGAGGGCAGCAGGGCTCCTCTAAGCAAATACCAAGGAGCATTTGTGAGCAGGTAGTTCTGGACGAGCCTTAACCCTATAAGGAAACTCCTGAGGACTGAACTGCTGTTGAGTGAAGGCTGTCTCTGCTCCTGATAGCCGCTATCTGATAACTGTCTCATCTGCATTGTCACTGTCTTTCTAGATGCTTTGCTCTGTTCAGGAGTTGCAGTGAACCCTGGCTCCTGGTTGGCAAGGTGAGCAACTTTTCCCTGGGCACTTTGCAGAATTTCCCTTTTCTTCGTGTGCTTCGTTCAGCTGGAGCATTTTTTGTGCCACTGGCACATAGAGCCAGACACACGATTTGACAGAAAAATGGGGAATCTACCGCTCCCTAGAGGCTGAGCAGCAGTTTTCAGAGGTTCCTTAACCCTTCTCTGCTGTGTTAGCAGGTCCTGCGCCCTCAGACAGACGGGTGTGTGCCGGGGCGGGGCGGAGGACGCAGTTGTTGGTGTCACGAGTTGTGGCCTTGGCGAGGCTGGGCTCAGCCTGCACAGGGTGACGGCGGCCGTGCGTTTCCGTGCACACCCGAGACCTGCTGTCTCTGGTCTCCCGGCTCCCCGTGCAGCACCGCAGCTGGCCTCCTCAGCACCTCCAGGTTAAGGAAACCTAGCTGGGTGCTCCTGTCCCTTGTTCCGTTTCTGTCTAGGGAATTTCCAGGCGAGTGACTTGCAAGCCTGACTTTTAAAAATATGTTTCCCAGGGTTTGAATAGATGAAAATGTCACTTAGCCTTAGTAAGTGCCTGAGGCAGGTGGAAGTCTTTCCCTTTGAAAGGGTGTCTCCAGGCTTAGCCCACGGGGGTGAGTAACAGCAGCCCCTGAGAAGTGGGAACGGAGGGGCCCAGGTCCCCACAGAACTGATGCGAGAGAGGCAATGGCCAGGTAAGCTGAGGGGTTCAGTTTACAAGATGAAAAAGGACGGGCACCCCAGTGAGACTTCCTGCAAGTCAGTGAATGTCTTCTGCAAGGACAGTCACTAGGGCTCCGAAGGTAATCATTTTAACAGTTGCCGAAAAAGAGCCAGATCAGTTGTTATTAGATGATCTGAAAAAACATGATTTTCCTTGGGGAAAGGAAAAGTTGAACTGGGAACTGAGAGAGATCCATTGATTTGCTAAGATGGACCCAGAGAAGTTTAGATACAATATCAGCCATCTGACCTACTTTTTAGAGTCCTGCATCTAATTTTAGTTGCAGCATATTTGTCATCCTTGAAACCTTAAAACTAGTTACTAATTGTTGTGAGGGCAATAATGTCTGACCAGGAAGGCTGTTTTAACATTTTCTATGTTTCTTATATTCATTTATTCAAGAAATATTTATCAAATCCATCTGTGCAACATGCCAAAAGCTATTACACTTTATCAGCCATGCCAGTATTAAAAACCCAAAGAAATATGCTTGCATTTTGTTCCCATGCCCTGTTTCCAAATAAACCCAAGGAAAATAAGAGGTACAGCTTTGTGTAGTTTAGTTTTGGGGGCAAGAACAGTCTTCTTTAGAATAAACTGTAAATGTCCAAAGATAGTATAATGGAACATGTTGGAAGAATTCACATAAATGGGTTTTCAAAAAGTGAAACAAAAATTGGCCTGTATTTTTTTTGCTGCTTAGTTTTAATTGGAGGATAATTGCTTTACAATGTTGTGTTGGTTTCTGCCCTACAACAACATGAATCAGCCATAGATGTGCATATGTCCCTTCCTTCTTGACCTGCATTTCTTAAGAAGCAAAATAATCCAGGTTTAGCCAGAGTATAGTTGACAATGTGAATAGTAATGCCTTGGAAATTAGGATTATGCGGTTCTTCCTTGAACCCTTGTTAAAGGCACTTGCTAAAGATTTTACCTGTAGGAATCCATTCTGTGGGAAATGTGACATATAGACCAAGATTTATCTGAGAGAGAGGAAGAAAACACAATGCATTGTACTTTTACTTCAAATAGGAAAAGTAGTGTGGAAATGGTTAAGAGAAATATATAACTTTCTCAAGGTTGAAATAGGTTGATAATAAACAGAGTGTTTATCAAGAACTGTTAAACACAGGGTACTATGGGAAAATGCTAAATAAAAACAACAGGAGTGCAAATATATATACACACACACATATATATGTATGTATGTATGTGTACTTACTTTTTTTTCATAATCTCGTATTCTGTAAAAGACCAAAATGATAGGCGTGGTTATCTCTAAGTGGTAGGTGTTTTAGACAGCTATTGCTACAAAGCAACCAACCACAAACACCATAGTGGGAAACAGTGATAAGCATTTATTTCTTGCCCAAGCTTCAGAGTTTTGTGCAGGATCTGGCTAAACCTGGCTGGATTCCAGATCACAGAGTGGCTTCAGGTTTATTCCAAGCATCTGTTGTTCATTTGGAACCAGTGGATACACAAGGCATATTCTTTTCATGTGATCCCAAAAGTGCAAAAAAGTAAGACAAACTGGACATGGGCATTTGAAGTGTCTGCTTGTGTCACCTTCACTGACATCCCAAGAGTCAGGACAAATTGCATGGCCAAGCCCTGAGTCAAACGGCCCACACCCAGAATACACTCCCCGCCCCCCCACCTTGATAAGACAGGGTGTGCATGTGTATAACCACGAGAGAGGAGTGAGAATTGGGACCAGTAGCTTGTTCTACCACAGTGGGATTGATCTTTCCATTTCTTTTTCTAAAATATTTGTTGTTGGTTTAATTTATTTGGCTGTGCTGGATCTTTGCTGTGGCACTTAGAATCTTCAATATTGGAGAAGGAAATGGCAACCCACTCCAGTATTGCCTGGAAAAGTCCATGGACAGAGGAGTCTGGCGGGCTGAAGTCCATGGGATTACATGACAGCATGTGTGCATGAGGGTGAAGGGAAATGGGTTGGTAGCAATAAAGTGGTAGAACTAAAAAAAAAAAAAAAAGAATCTTCAATATTTAGTTGTGGCATGCAGAATCTTTTAGTTGAAGCCAGCAGGATCTTTACTTGGGTATACAAGTTCTTATATAGTTTTGATATGTAGGATCTAGTTCCTTGACCAGGGAACGAACACAGGCCTCCTGCATTGGGAGCTTGGAGTCTTAGCCACTGGACCACCAGGGAGGTCCTTTAATTTCTTCTTATGCTTCTATTTATGCAAATGTTTACACAAATTCAGGAATAGTTGTGTTTTTTTTTAAATATTAGAGAAATAGAGATCAATGGAATAGAACTGAGAGTCCAGAAATAAGCCCTCACATTTATGGTCAACTGACTTTTTGACACAGGGGCCAAGATAATTCAGTGGAGGAGAAAAAACCACTGTTCAATAAATAATGCAAAAACATATGCAAAAGAATTATATTCAACCCTTATACCTCACAGCATATACAAAAATTAACTCCACATGGATGGAAGTAGAGATTATCATACTAAATGAACTATGTCAGACAGAGAAAGACAATGTCATATATCACTTGTGTATGGAATCTAAAAAAATAATACAAATGATCTTGTTTACAAAACAGAAATAAAGACATAGAAAACAAACTTATGGCTACCGAAGAGGAAGGGAAGGAGGGATAAATGAAGAGTTTGGGATAAATAAACAGGAAGGTCCTACTATGTGGCACAGGGAACTATATTCAATATCTTGTAATAACCTATAATGGAAAAGAATTTGAGAAGGAATATATATGCTCACTTTACTGTATAGCAGAAACTAACATATATATATTTACACACACACACACACACACATATACACATATCCAAATCAAAGTAGATACCAAAAGCCAATATGTGCATGAAAACCTGCTTGACATCATTATCGCAAATTAAAACCACAATGAAATACCTCTTCACACCCACTGGGATGGCTAAAATAAAAAAGAAAGGCAGTAGTATTGGTGAGGATGTGGAGAAGTTGGAACCCTCAGAGACTGTTGGTGGGAACGTAAAATGGTGCAATCACTTTGAAGAACAGTCTAGTAGTTTCTCAAAAATGTTAAACACAGAGTTGCTATATGACCCAGCAATTCCAGTTTTTGACAAATACCCAAGAGAACTGAAAACAGACAGCCACACAGAAATGTCTACGTGACTGTTCATAGCAGTATTATTCATAACAGCCAAACAATGAAACAACAGAAGATGTCCATCAACGGATGAATGGATTGAGAATATGTGGTATATCTCTGTAATGGAATGTTATGAAACCTTAAAAAGGAATGAAGTGCTTACGCATGGTATAAAATGGATGAATCGTGAAAACATAAAGCTAAGTGAAAATAACCAATTCACAAAACTGGCTCTGTATAGTTCCCCTTACATTAAACATTTAGAATAGGCAAATCTATGGAAAAGAAAGTGGATTTGTGGTTTCCTAGGGCTGGATGGTGAGAATTTGGGCAAAATGGTAAGTGATCGCTAATGGGTTTGAGGTTTCTGTTTTATTTACCATTATTTTTGATCGGAGTATAGTTGTGTTACCCTGCTGTGTTGGTTTCTACCTTACAGCAAAATGAGTCAGTCATACGTGCACACACCCCCTCTCCCTTTTGGATCGCCTTCCCATCCATGCACGTCGCCACAGATGACTGAGTAGGCTTCCCTGAGCTGTACGGTGTGTGCTCATTCACTGTCTATGTCTACAGTCCCAGCAGCGTGTGTGTGTCAGTCCCACGCTCCCAGTTCCTCCCGCCTGCTTCCACTTGCCCCTGTTCCTGTGCTCTACTTCCGTCTGAGGGTTCTTTTGAGGTAATGAACGTGATGAAACGTTCTGATACTGATTATACTGATGGTTGCCAATTCAGTGACTATACTAAAAGCAGTAGGTATGTTTTATGACATGTGAATTATGTCTCAGTAAAGCTGCTATTTAAAAAAATAAATAAATGAACCAACAGGATTTAAATAGTATCCCAGGTATTAATTGAACAATCCCAATAAAAGATAAATCAATTTACAGTCTACGCTGCTGTGCGGAGTCGCTCAGTCGTGTCCGGCTCTTTGCGACCCCATGGACAGCAGCCTGCCAGGCTCCTCTGTCCATGGGGATTCTCCAGGCAAGACGACTGGAGTGGGTTGCCATGCCCTCCAGGGGATCTTGCCAACCCAGGGTTGGAACCCAGGTCTCCTTTATTGCAGGCAGATTCTTTACCAACTGAGCCACCAGGGAAGCCCCTTACTGTCTATAGCTAAAATTAAAATTGAAGGCATGTATTTATTCAGCAAGGAGTCTGAGTAACTTAGGCTTTTTCATTTCTTTACTCAGTAATCAGTTTTATTTCACTGTTTGCAGTTTTACTGAGATATAATTGACATATAACAGTGTATAAGTTGAAAGTAAACAATGCAATCATTTAGTGTAAGTATATAGTGCAAAAAGATTTTGCAGAGGCCAGTTCTTTGCTCTCAAAGCCAGATACAGGAAATTAGCTAGAGTGTAAAAAAACTAAGTAAAAGTTAAACTTACTTCAGGAATGTAAATCAGCGTTCCGTTTTAGCCTAGAAGGAACCTCCTTTGTGCTTGAAACTCTCAATTGCTTTATCTACATTGTCATACAGTATCCCATAAACTTATTTTATATGTGAGTAAACTGAGGCTTAAAGAACTTACTTAGCAGAGCTTCTTTATAATGTTTTCTAAAGCCATTTTTCCCAGGATGGCAGAACTTTATAACTGATAGTTATCTTAAAAGAAACAGTAAAATACATACTTAACTGGGGGTAAATACTTTATTGAATGTTGGCAGGCGGGGAAGGTATGAAGGGAAGACTTCCTTGAGAAACTTTTAATTATTTGAGGGTGTCTGAACTCCTATGGGAAAGCCTGTCTCTGATTCTACTCTAAGTGCTGCATTTACGTGCCGGTTTTATTTTTGTACAGAGTATTACATCTTTGTTTCTACGGCTAGATGCGCAGACAGGTCTTTATTTTATCTGGCTCGGTTTTATCAGAATCCATTAGGGTAAGCAGTGTTAAGGAAAGAAGAGGACGGGGTTGGTGTTATTACAGCAGGGAATTCCAGATGAATTCCTATGAAGATAAGAAATACAGTGGAGAATATCAAAAGGAACCTGGTTTAGATCCCTCTTGGTTCTCATCCGAGGCTACTGATAAGTCAGAATTTTGAAGGTGATTATTCTCAGTCTTTCAGGCTTCCCTGATAGCTCAGTTGGTAAAGAATCCGCCTGCAATGCGGGAGACCTGGGTTCGATCCCTGGAAACATCCCTTGGAGAAGGGAAAGGCTACCCACTCCAGTATTCTGGCCTAGAGAATTCCATGGACTGTATAGTCCATGGGGTGGCAAAGAGTCAGACACGACTGAGTGACTTTCACTTCACATTCTGTCTTTACCCTTGGGCCTCTGTTCTTTTAACTATTACCAAAGTCCCATCTTTTAAAATTAATGACCCAGTATGAAATTTCAGAACAGCTAAAATTGATTTGTCTATTTACTCACCTCTTTTAAATGTAAAATAAAATTGCGTTTGTGTGTAAAATCCCCCAGCACCAATGAAAATCGCAATTCTACATTTGCTGAGAAATATCTTTATTTGTCCTCTGGGAGATCTTAAACTTTAGTTGGCTTCTATTAAACTTTTACGAGAACAAAATGAGTGAATGACTTTTTCTTCAAGCAGATACTTTTTGTTGTTTCAAAGAAAGAACACACACTTGAAGCAGAACGTGTTCTTTTAAACAAATTACTCAAAACAAAAAAGTAAAAATATGAGGAAGAGGTTTGGGTAAGATAATCACTACCACCCCAAAGTTGCAGAATATTAAAATTTTGTCATAATTATGTTTTTATCTGACTTTGTCTAAATATTGCTTCAGATATCTCCCCAAGGGGGTCAAGTCTGCTATCATTATAAATTCAGATCTTTATGTGAATTCTAAGTCTCCCTTCTCTGTTCTAATATAAAATGCAAATGCTCCTGGGAGCTGTGATCTGTTTAGGAAGGCTTTTGCTAAAAGGTCCTGGCAGGGGAAATAACAGAACTGTGATCAGAAGGGTGTCACGGTGTCATTTAATAGTTTTGCCTCCATTCAACCTTGTGTTTTTACTTGACATCAAACCACCTGCCTAAAATCCAGAAAAGGGAAAAAAAAGAAAGAAAGGGGAATATATTCAGCATTGAGGTCCATGCAGTGAATGTCACATG
Source organism: Dama dama (assembly GCF_033118175.1). NCBI lineage: Eukaryota > Metazoa > Chordata > Mammalia > Artiodactyla > Cervidae > Dama > Dama dama. Next base: position 28,427,192 of record NC_083704.1, on the reverse strand, counting down.
CTGACCAGTCAGTTGTTTTGTGACATAATAACCCTTGGGTTTCCTGGTCCTCCCAGCCCCCAGTCACTAAAGCACACACGTGGCGTTGCAGTAGGCTGATACATGGTCCCCTGGAGATGTCCGCAGCCTAGGTCCCGGAGCCCATGAATGTACCACCTTACATAGCAGATATGAATAGGGTGAGTGTATTTTGATAGGAAGATGATGCTGGGCTATCCAGGGGGCCCAGTGTCATCACAGGGCTCTTGTACGGTGGCAGGCAGCTGAGCGAGGAAAGACTATATTATGTTGGTGTGCTGTAAAGATGGAGGGAAGGCACCACTATAAGTTGGAATTATTATTACTCCAGGGGTCTCCAGAAGGAATTTAGCCCTGTGCACCCATTTTATACTTCTGGCCTCCAGAACCATGAGATAATAAATGTATGCATCAGGCCCTTCCTGCCATTCTCCATGTTGCTGCAAGACCCATCACGTGAAAACACAAATGGGGCTATAAAAAGCCCTATGGAGAAAAGCCTTAATTTCTTTGTATTACCTTTAAAAAGAAATCCAAATGCCATCCTGTGAAGTACCCAGCCTTGTGCTGGACCTGGTCCCTGTCTGTCTCTCCAGGTTTATCAGAAGACAGTGGCAGTTTCCAAGTCAGATGTCTGGGTTTGCATTCTGCTTGTGCCACTTACCACCTGTGTGACCTTGAACAAATTAACCTGCCTGTGCTTCAGTGTCCTCATTGGCTGTTTGTGAAGGTGGATTTACAAATACAATGCCAAACACTGTCCTAAGAACAATATAAATAGTTAGATGAACTTATTATTGTGAGTATTCACACATGTCATTGGCTCATAGAAGACACTAAACAAACATTTGGTTGGATGGATGGATGGATGGATGGATGGATGGATGGATGAATGAAAGAAAATAGTATTACATTCACAACTGCTATTTTTTGTTGTTCAGTTGTGTCCAACTCTGCCACGCCATGGACTGCAGCATGTCAGACCTCCCTGTCCTTCACCATCTCTTGGCGCTTGCTCAATCTCATATCCATTGAGTCAGTGTTGGCCATCCAGCCATCTGTTCCTCTGTCATCCTCTTCTCCTCCTGCCTTCAATCTTTCCCAGCATCAGTACCTTCTCCAGTGAGTCCGCTCTTGGCATCAGGTGGCCAAACTATTGGAGCTTCAAATTCAGCATCAGTCCTTCCAATGAACACCCAGGACTGATCTCCTTTAGGATGGACTGGTTGGATCTCCTTGCTGTCCAAGGGACTCTCAAGAGTCTTCTCCAACACCACAGTTCAAAAGCATCAATTCTTTGGTGCTCAGCTTTCTTTATAGTCCAACTCTCACATCCACACATGACTACTGGAAAAACCATAGCTTTGACTGTATGGGCCTTTGTCAGCAAAGTAATGTCTCTGCTTTTTAATACACTATCTAGGTTTGTCATAGCTTTTCTTTGAAGGAGCAGGTGTCTTTTAATTTCATTGCTGCAGTCACCATCTGCAGTGATTTTAGAACCCAAGAAAATAAAGTCTGGCACTGTTGCCATTGTTTCCCCATCTATTTGCCATGAAGTGGTGGGACCAGATGCCATGATCTTTGCTTTTTGACTGTTGAGTTTTAAGCCAGCTTTTTCAGTCTCCTCTATCACCTTCATCAAGAGACTTTTTAGTTCCTCTTCACTTTCTGCTATGAGGGTGGTGTCATCTGCATATCTGAGGTTATTGATATTTCTCCCTGCAATCTTGATTGCAGCTTGAGCATCATCCAGCCCAGCGTTTCTCATGATGTACTCTGCATATAAGTTAAATAAGCAGGGTGACAATATACAGCCTTGACATACTCCTTTCCCAACAAATTCTCTTGCTTTTTCTATGATCCAGTGGATTGAGCTCTGCCTTTTCTAAATACAGCTTGAACATCTGCAAGTTCTCAGTTCACGTACTATTGAAGCCTGGCTTGGAGAATTTTGAGCATTACTTTGCTAGCGTGTGAGATGAGTGCAATTGTGCAGTCGTTTGAGCATTCTTTGGCATTGGAATGAATACTGACCTTTTCCAGTCCTGTGGCCACTGCTGAGTTTTCCAAATTTGCTGGCATATTGAGTGCAGCACTTTAACAACATCATCTTTCTGGATTTGAAATAACTCAGTTGGAATTCCATCACCTGCTATACATACGCAATTGCTTCTTTCTCTAGTTTGCAGAAATGAATCTGTTAAGTTTCAGAAGAACATAATCATAACTTAGATGAGTGAAGAGACAGCTACACACTTGGGAGCCAAATTTTGGCAACTGAAATATATAAACTGGATCAAAGATGTGATTTCTGGTGAAGAAAGATGGAAGCTGGCCACTTTTGAGGGAATCTTTAACCAACACTAAACTTATATTCTAACTAGCATTAGTGAGTTTTCAGATGAGAATTGATAACTGTTAAGACCTAATGTTGTTACATATGATAATTACTGATACATATTTGTTCTTATCTCATATTCTTAACATTTTTTTTAATAATATCTTGCCTACTCATGGATATGGTGCTTTTAGAAATATGATAGAAGCCTGCCCTCCTCTAACAATACTGTCTGTCCATAATATTTGCTTTCGGTTACATTGTGGCTTCTCTGGTGGCTCAGTGGTGAAGAATCCGCCTGCAGTGCAGGCAATATGGGAGATGCGAGTTCGATCCCTGGGTCGGGAGGATCCCTTGGAGAAGGTCCAGTATTCTTGCCTGTAAAATCTCATGCAGAGAGGAGCCTGGCAGGCTACAGTCCATAGGGTCGCAAAGAGTAGGACACGACGGAGCACACACAAACACGATTGCGCGATATACTCTACAGAGAGAACATTTCCCGTAGGATTGCAGGTGGGAAATGGCAGTTCCTGGGCAGGTGAGCTCTGATGTCCCTCAGGACCAGTTTATATTAAGAGATTATAGTCAACACACTGTGTGGAAGAGGAAGGACTTCTGTAGTGCTGTGGTCATCTTCACTATACTGAGGAGGGGCATTTTATGTATAAAGTTCGTCCCCTTTTAGTTTAATAGCCTCAAAACTCTTTCTTCTACCTTTACATGTAAATGCTTTAATAATTGAATTCATTTGAATAGGCATTCCTTGAGAGTCTTAAAATATATACTTAAAAAACTTCATGGTCTAGCTGTTTTTTGCTAATTTATAGAAAGAGAGTGTTTTGGTTGAGTTTATTAAGGTATAACTTACATACAGCAAAGTTTACCCTTTTTAGTGTACTGTTCTGAGTTTTGACGAAGACATAGGCATGCGATTGCCATCATTATCAAGATACAGAACCGTTCCATAACCTGCCCTCCCAGATTCTCTCATGCTCCTTTGTAGTAAACCCCTCCCTCTATCTGCTGACCTGTTTTCTGTCTCAATAGTGTTTGATCTTGTATTAATTTTTCTGTTTATTTTTTTAAAATTGTAGTATAGTTGAGTTACAGTGTTCTTTTCATTTGTACTGTACAGTGAAGTGACTCAGTTATACATAGCCATAAATCCACTCTTGTTAAAATTCTGTTCCTAGCAGGTTATTAAAGAGTATTGAGTAGAGTTCCCTGTGCTATACAGTAGGTTCTTATTGTTACAGCCACGCTTTCCGGGAAACAAACTCACTCAGAAGGACAATGCAGATAGTGGAGTGCAGTTTATTACGCCGGCGGGCCCAAGGCAGAGTCTTCTATTAGCCAAGGACCCCGTCCAGCATTTGTGAAAATCTTTTATACCCCATGCGTACGTGTCCAACCACCACCCCAATTCCCTTGAGACTTACATAAACAAAGGAAGGGTAAATACAACTACAATAACCCCATCATTCACATGTTATGTGTTCAAACAGTTAATTATCAATAAGCCCGCAGTTACATTCCAAACAGTTAAATAATCAATAAGCCTGTGGTCACGTTCAAACCAGTTCATAATCGATAAGCCTGTGATTACATCCTGATAGATACGGAAAAAATTTATGACCTGTCCGGAGACAGGGATGATTATGTTATGTTTCCTCTTAGGCAATGAGTAACCTGGATGTGATCTTTAAGATTCCCCTGCCCAGAGGGGGTCTTATCCTTCCATTGTCATTCCCACAGGCGCTAAGCACAGAGTTCAGAGTCCACTGGAGAGGTGGCTGAGCACGACCAGCACGGACAGGCCTGAGATGGAGTCCAGGCCCTATGAATTCCTTCTTCATTATTAGTTATCTATTTTAAATACAATTGTGTATATATGTTCATCCCAATTTCCCAGTTTATCGCAGCCCCTTTTCCCTTGGTAGCCTTAAATTGGTTATCTACATCTGTGACTCAATTTCTGCTTTGTAAATAGGTTCATTTGTACCTTTTTTTTTTTTTTTTTTTTACATTTCTCATATAAGTGATATCATATGGTGTTTGTCTCTCTGTGTCTGACTTACTTTACTCAGTATGACGGTCTCTAGGTCCATCTGTGTGCTGCATATGTCATTATTTCATTCTTTTTCTGGATGAGTAACATCCCATTGTATGTATGTAGCACAGCTTCATTATCCCCTCCTCCATCAGTGGGCATGTAGATGGCGCCCTTGCTTTGGCTGTTGTAAATAGAGCCGCAGTGAATATTGGGGTGCATGTACCCTTTTTTTTTTTGCATGTACCCTTTTGAACTGTGGTTTTCTCTGGATTTATACCCAGGAATGGGATTGCTGGATCAAATGGTAATTCTGTTTTTTGTTTTTTAAGGAACCTCTATACTGTTCACCATAGTGGCTGTACCAACTTATTAATACAGTCCCACCAACAGTGTAGGAGGGCTCCCTTTTCTCTACATCCTCTCCAGCATTTATTGTTTGCAGATGTTTTTGATGGTGGCCATTCTAACCAGTGTGAGGTGGCACCTCATCGTAGTTTTCATTTGCATTTCTTTAGTAATTAGTGATACTGAGCTCCCTTTCTTGTGCCTCTTGGCTGGCTGTCTGTATGTCTTTTTTGGAGAAAGGTCTATTAAGATCTTCCACCCATTTGATTTGATTTTTGTTGTTGTTCTTTGATCTTGAGCTGTGTGAATTGTTTGTATATTTTGGAGCCTAGTCCCTTGTCTGTTTTGTTTGCAAATATTTTCTCTCATTCTGTGGATTTTCTTTTTGTGTTTTTTTTTTTTGATGGTTTCCTTTGCTGTGCAAAAGCTTTTGAGTTTAATTAGGTCTCATTTGTTTACTTTTGTTTTTATTTTTATTACTCTAGAAGGTGGATCAAAAAAGATATTGCTGCTGTTTATGTCAAGGAGTGTTTTTCCTATGTTTTACTCTGAGTTTTATAGTATCTGGTCTAATGTTTAGGTCTTTAATACATTTAGAGTTTATTTTTGAGTAGTGGTGTTAGGGAGTGTTCTAATCTCACTAATTTACATGTAGCTGTTCAGTGTTCCCAGCACCAGTTATTAAATAGATTATCTTTTCTCCGTTGTATATCCTTGCCTTCTTTGTCATAGATTAGGTCACCATACATATGTGGATTTATCTCTTGACTTTATATCCTTTTTCCATTGATCTGTATTTCTGCTTTTGTGCCAGTACCATACTGTTTTGTAGTATAGTCTGAAGTCAGAGAGCCTGATTCCTCCAGTTGTGTTTTTATTTTTCAAGATGGTCTTGGCTATTTGGAGTCTTTTGTGTCTGTCACTATACTTTTGCTTCCTCCAGGGAGTCCCATAAGTAGAATCATTCTGTATATAGCCTGCTGAGTCTGGCTTTCTTGACTGGAGTTTTTGACATGTTGTTTGGATTAGCAGTTAATTCATTTATATTGCTGAGTAATATTTCTTTGTATGGACAGACCAGTTTATGAATCCATTTATTTTTGAAGTAAAGTTGACTTATTCCCAGACTTGAAGGATTATCAGTAAAGCTACTCTAACAATTCACATATATATATATAATTTTTTTTAAGTATGAATGTAAGTTTTTACTTCTCTCAAGTAAATATCTAGGAGTAGGGTTTCTGGGTTGTCTGGTGGATATATACAGAACTTTATCAGAAACCATCAAGTTGTTTTCCATAGTGGCTGCATCAGTTTGTATTTTCACCAGCAATGTATGAGAGCTCCAGCTGGTCTACATCCTCACCTGCATTTGATATTACTATGTTTTTTTTTTTTTAATTAAAATGTTCCCTAGGTATGTAATGACATCTCATTGTGGTTTTGCTTTGCATTTTCCTGATGTCTGTTGATGTTCAGTTCGTTTACATATGCTTGGTGGCCAGCCATATAGCTTCTGGCTGGCCATTTATTCAAATAAATGGCCATTCCATTTATTTCTGCCTTATACTGTGTTTGTTTGCATATACTTTAGCTATGCTTATATTTGAATTTATTATTTATTGTATAAATTCAAATCTATAACTATGTGCTTCTATATAAAAATGCAAGTAATTGTTACATATTAACCTTGAATCCTAAGACCTTGTCAGATTCACTTACTGGTTCTAATAGTTTTGTCAGTTCCTAAGATATCTGTGTAAACTACTATGTGATCTGAAAACAGTTTTGCTTCCTTCTCAATTCTACAACTTTTTAATGTTTTACATTAATGTGTATTGGAGTATAGTTGCTTTGTAACGTTGTGTTAGTTTCTGCTCTACAGCAGAGTGAATCAGTGGTATGTATACATATATCCCCTCTTTTTAAAATTTCCTTTCCATTTAAGTCACCACAGAGCATTGAGCAGAGCTCCCCGAGCTAAACAGAAGGTCCTCAGTAGTTACCTGTATTACACATAGTATCAGTACTGTATATTTGTCAATCCCAGTCTTCCCTTTCATCCCAGTACCCTCCCGCCTTGGTGTCCATACATCTGTTCTCTATGTCCTTGTCTCTCTCCCTCTGCTTTGCAAATAAGATTATCTATACTGCTATCCTAGATTCCACACATTTGCATTACTGTATGATATTTGTTATCTTCTTTCTGACTTATTTCACTCTGTATAACAGTCTCCACGTTTATTCACATCTCTACAAATGACACAATTGTATTCCTTTTTCTGGCTGAGGAATATTCCACAGTGGTCTTTCCCGGTGGGTCAGTGGTAAAGAATCTGCCTGCCAGTGCAGGAGGCACAGGTTTGATCCCTGGCTCAGGAAGATCCTCTGAAGAAGGAAATGGCAACCCACTCCAGTCTTCTTGCCGGGGAAATCCCATAGACAGAGGAGCATGGTGGGCTACAGTCCATGTGATCGGAGAGAATCAGACACAACTTAGCGACTAAACAACAATAATATTCCATTGGACATAAGTACCACATCTTTTTGAGCAAACTCTAGGAGATAGTGAAGGATCGGGAAGCCTGGTGTGCTGCAGTTCATGGGGCTGCATGAACTGTCAACAGCAAGAGTCAGACACAACTTAGTGACCGAACACCAGCAACCGCCACATCTTTGTCCCTCTGGCTGTTTGTGGGACAGTAAGGTTGCTTCCATGTCTGGCTGTTGTTAATAGTGCTCCATGAACATGGGTTTCATGTGTCTTTTGGAATTATGGTTTTCTCTCAGAGTATGTCCAGAGTGAAATTTCTAGGTCATATCATAGTTCTCTTTTTAGTGTTTCAAGAGACTTCTATACTGTTCTCCATCAGTTCAGTTCAGGTACTCAGTCATGTCTGACTCTTTGTGACCCCATGGACTGCAGCACGCCAGCCCTCCCTGTCCATCACCAACTCCCAGAGTTTACTCAAACTCATGTCCGTTGAGTTGGTGATGCCATCCAACCATCTCATCCTATGTCATTCCCTTCTCCTCCTGCCTTCAATCTTTCCTAACATCAGGGTCTTTTCAAATGAGTCAGTTCTTCGCATCAGGTGGCCAAAACATTGGAGTTTCAGCTTCAGCATCAGTCCTTCCAATGAATATTCAGGACTGATATCCTTTAGGATGGACTGGTTGGATCTCTCTGCAGTCCAAGGGACTCTCAAGAGTCTTCTCTGTTCGCCATAGTCATTATATCAGTTTGCATTTCCTCTGTCAGTGCAAGAGGGGTCCCTTTTCCCCACACCCTCTCCAGTGTTTATTGTCTGTGGATTTCTAAATAATGACCCTTCTGGTTTGTGTAAGGTGGTGCCTCACTGTGGTTTTGATCTGCATTTCTCTAGTAATTAGTGATGTAGAACATCTTAGACTTTTTGGCCATCTGCATGTCTTCATTGGAGAAATGTCTATGTACGTCTTCCACCTATTTTTTGATTGAGTTGTCTTCATAGAGCTGCATTCGCTGTTTGTATATTTTGGAGATTAATCCTTTGCCAGTTGCTTCATTTGCACATATTTCTCTCATTCTGAGGGTTGCTGTTTCATTTTTTTAATGGTTTCCTTTGTTGTGCAAAAGCTTTTAAGTTTCATTAGGTCCTATTTGTTTATTTTTGTTTTTATTTTCATTACTCTAGAAGGTGGCTGAGAAAAGAATCTTGCTGTGACTTATATCAGAGAATGTTGTTTCTATGATTTCCGCTTAAGAGTTTATGATTTCCTCTTAAGAGTTTCATAGTGTCTGGCCTTGCGTTCAAGTCTTTAATCCACTTTGAGTTTACTTTTGTGTACAATGTGAGGGAGTATTCTAGTTTCATTTGTTTACCATGTAGCTGTTCATTTTTCCCAGTACCACTTATTGAAGAGACTGTCTTTCCTCCATTGTATATTCTTGCCTCCTTTGTCATAGATTAGATGACCATATATGCATGGGTGTATCTCTGGGCTTTCTATAATATCTTTTACTTCTTTTCCTTGCCTTATGTTAACAGTTTGAACTGTGGTAAAATGTTGAAAAGAAATACTGAGAATGGGCATTCTTTTTGCTGATGTTAGCGGCAAAGTGGCCAATATTTTATCATTAAGTATGATATTACCGGCATATTTTTCATAGATGCTCTTTGCCAGATTGTAGAAGTTGTCCTACTAATTTTCAGAGTTTTTAATCATGAATATATGTTGAATTTCTAGTGCTTTTGATTCCGAAAATCCAGCCTCTGTGCCCCAGTGCTGAATTGGATGTTGAAGACAAGAGTTTTGGATGAAGTAGAAAAGAATAGCATCATTGCTTTGCCAGGCAAAGGGGGATACAGCAGTTTCATGCCTTCAAAACCGAGTGTCTCAAGCCAGAAGTGTCTCAGCCCTCACAGAATTTCTGTGAGGAGTTTTATATAGCAAAGGTGAAGATGCTGCAAGGGCCAGGGTGTGTGCGGGGCCTGTGCGCCTTCAATCTGGGCCTTAGGTGACCTTTTTTAATTTTAATTTTAATACAATTGCTTTACAGTACTGTGTTAGTTTCTGCTCTTCAGTGAAGTGAATCAGTCATATGCATGTATGTATCTCCTTCATCAGGCTTCCCTGGTGGCTCAGCTGGTAAAGAATCCACCTGCAATGTGGGAGACCTGGGTTCGATCCCTGGGTTGGGAAGATCCCCTAGAGGAGGGCATGGCAACCCACTCCAGTATTCTTTCCTGGAGAATCCCCATGGACAGAGGAGCCCGGCGGGCTTTAGTACACGGGGTTGCAAAGAGTCAGATATGACTGACTAAACGCAGCACAGCATCCCCTCTCTCTTGGAGCTCCCACCCGCTCCCATCCCACCTCTAGGTCTTCACAGGTCCCCGTCCTGCACTGCGGATTCCCACTAGCTGTCTGTTTGACACATGTAGTGTATATTGGTCAGTGCCAATCTCCCCCCAGTTTGTCACCCGCACCCGATGTCTGCAGGTCCATTCTTTAAGTCCGTGTCTCTATTCCTGCCTTAGAAATAGGTTCATCTATACTGTTGTTCTGCTTCCACGTGTATGCATTAATGTCCAGTATTTGTTTTTCTCCTTCTGACTTGACTTCAGTCTGTGTGGCAGACTCTACGTCCACCCGTGTTTCTACAAACGACCCTGTTCCGTTCCTTCTAGTGGCTGAGCAATATTCCATTGTGTGTATGTGGTACATCTTCTTTACCCATTCATCTGCTGTTAGACATTTAGGTTTTTTCCACGTCCTGGCTTTTGTAAATAGTGCTGCAGTGAACATTGGGGTACCTGTGTCCTGGATATATGTTCAGTAGTGGGATTGCTGAGTCATACGGTTTAATTTTTTAAGGAGCCTTCATACTGTTCACACAGTAGCTGTATCAATTTACAGTTCCACCAGCAGTGCAAGAGGGTTCCTCCATACCCTCTCCAGCATTTATTATTTATAGATTTTTTGAAATTACTATCCTTTAAAAATATTTATTTGTATTTTGATTATGCTGCATCCTCTTTGCTTTTGCCAGGCTTTCTCTAGTTGTGGCAGTGTGGGCCACTCTTGCACTGTGCATGCTTCTTCTTGTGGTGGCTTCTCTTGATGCAGAGCATGGGGTCAAGGCACTTGGGCTTCAGTAGTTGTGACTCACAGGCACTAGAGCTCAGGCTCAGTAGTTCTGTGAACAGGCTTAGTTGCTCCAAGGCACGTGGAATCTTCCCGGAACAAGGATTGAACCCACGTCCCGTGCATTGTGAGTTGGAGTCTTAACCACTGTACTACCAAGAAGTCCTGTTTATAGATTTTTTTACTGATGGCCATTCTGATTGGTGTGAGGTGATACCTCATTGTAGTTTTGATGTGCATTTCTTTAATGATGTTGAGCATCTTTTCATGTGCCTTTTGGCCATCTGTACATCTTCTTTGGAGAGGTGTCTACTTAGGTGTCCCAACCGTTTTCTGATTGGGTTTTTTTTTTTTTTTTTTTTAATACTGAGCTGCATGAGCTGTTTATATACTTTGAAGAGTGTTCCTTTGTTGCTTTGTTTGCAAATATTTTTTCCCATTCTGAGGGTTGTCTTATCTTATTTATGATTTCCTTTGCTTCAACGTTTACGTTTAGTTAGGTCCCATTTTTATTTTCAGTACTCTAGTTGGTAGGTCAAAAAAGATGCTGTGATTTAGATCAAAGTGTGTTTTCTCTAAGTTTTATAGTGTTTTACATTTATGTCTTTAATCCATTTTGAATTTATATCTGTGAGTTTTGCCATCAGAACACACTGGTCATAGCAAACACCCTCTTCCAACAACACAAGAGGCAACTCTGCACATGGACATCACCAGATAATCAATACCAAAATCAGATTGATTATATTCTTTGCAGCCAAAGTTGGAGAAGTTCTATACAGTCAGCAAAAACAAGACCTGGAGCTGACTGTGGCTCAGATCATGATTTCCTTACTAAAAGATTCAGGCTTAAATTGAAAAAAGTAGGGAAAACCACTAGAGCATTCAGGTATGATCTACAACAAATCTCTTATGATTATTCATCAGAAGTAAAGTCCAATGCTGTGAAGAACAAATATTGCATAGGAACCTGAAATGTTAGGTCCATGAATCAACGTAATTTGGACATTGTCAAACAGGAGATGGCAAGAGTGAACATCGACATTTTAGGAATCAGTGAACTATAATGGACTGGAACGGGCGAATTTAATTCGGATGACCACTATATCTACTACTGTGGGCAAGAATCCCTTAGAAGAAATGGAGTAGCCCTCATAGTCAACAGAAGAGTTCAAAATGCAGTACTTGGGTACAGTCTCAAAAATGACAAACTGATCTCCTTTTGTTTCCAAGGCAAACCATCCAGTATCACAGTAATCCAAGTCTGTGACCCAGCCACTAATGCTGAAGAAGCTGAAGTTGAACGGTTCTATGAGGACCTACAAGACCTTCTAGAACTAACACCAGAAAAGATGGCCTTTTCATCATAGGGGACTGGAATGCAAAAGTAGGAAGTCAAGAGATACCTGGAGTAACTGGCAAGTTTGGGCTTGGAGCACAAGATGAAGCAGGGAAAAGGCTAACAGAATTTTGCCAAAATAGTGCACTGGTCATAGGAAACACCCTCTTCGAACAACAACACAACAGATGACTCTACACATGGACATCACCAGATGGTCAATACAAAAATCAGATTGATTATATTCTTTACAGCCAATGATAGAGAAGCTCTATACAGTCAGCAAAATAAGACTGGGAGCTGACTGTGGCTCAGATCATGAACTCCTTATTGCAAAATTCAGACTTAAATTCAAGAAGGTAGGGAAAACCACTAGATCATTCAGGTATGACCTAAATCAAATCCCTTATGATTATACAGTAAAAGTGACAAAAAGATTCAAGGGATTAGATCTGATAGAGTGCCTGAAGAACTATGGACGGAGGTTTCTGACATTGTATAGGATGCAGTGATCAAAACCATTCCCAAGAAAAAAGAAATGCAAAAAGGCAAAATGGTTGAGGAGGCCTTACAGACAGCTGAGAAAAGAAGAGAAGCAAAAGGTAAATGAGAAAAGGAAAGATCCATCCATCTGAATGCAGAGTTCTAAAGAATAGCAAGGAGAGAGAAAGCCTTTCTAAGTGATCAATGCAAAGAAATAGAGGAAAATAAGAGAATGAGAAAGACTGGAGATCAAGGTTGCTGGGAGAAATATCAAGTTCAGATATGCAAATGATAACAAACTATTGGCAGAAAGCAAAGAGGAACTAAAGAGTCTCTTGATGAGAGTGAATGAGGGGAGTGAAAAGAAGGGTTTAAAACACAGCCTTCAAAAAACGAAGATTACAGCATCCAGTCCCATCACTTCATGGGAAATAAATGGGGGGAAAGTGGAAACAGAGACCTTTTATTTTCTTGGGCTCCAAAATCACTGCGGACAGTGAGTGCAGCCTTGAAATATAAAGACGCTTACTCCTTGGAAGGAAAGCTATGACAAACTTAGCATATTATAAAGCAGAGACATCACTTTGCCAACAAAGGTCCCTGTAGTCAAAGCTATGGTTTTTCCAGTAGTCATGTACGGATGTGAGAGTTGGACTATAAAGAAGGCTGAGGGTCAAAGAATTGATGCTTTTGAATTGTGTGCTGGGGAAGACTCTTGAGAATCCCTTGAATATCAGGGATATCAAACCAGTCACTCCTAAAGGAAATCAACCCTGAATATTCATTGGAAGGACTGGTACTGAAGCTGAAGCTTCAATATTTTGGCCACCTGTTGTGAAGAGCAGACTCATTGGAAAAGGCCCTAATACTGGAAAAGATTGAAGGCAGGAGAAGAAGGGAGCAACAGGATTAGATGGTTGGATTGCATCACCAACTCAATGGACATGAGTTTGAGCAAACTCTGGGTGATAGTGAAGGACAGGGAAACAGCTGGTGTGCTGCAGTTTATGGGGTCACGAAGAGTTGGATACAACTAAGCGACTGAACAGCATAGTGTTAGATATTGTTCTTATTTCATTCTTTTATATGTCACTGTCCAGCTTTTTCAGCACCTCTTATTGAAGTCTTTCTTGTCTCTATTGCATACCCTTGCCTCCTTTGTCATACATGAATTGCCCATAGATGGGTGGGTTTATCTGTGGGCTTTCTATCCTGGGCCATTGGTCTATATTTCTGGTATATTTCTGGTTTTATGGTAGTACCACACTTTCTTGATTACTGTGGTTTTGTAGTATACTTTGAAGTTGGGAGCCTGATTCCTCCAGCTCTGTTTTTCTTTCTCAAGATTGCGCTGGCTGTTTAGGATTCACATGTTCTCCCAAAGAGCTTCTCTGGTCCTTTAGTCTACAATGAAGAATGTTAACACCTTTAATTTGTTGGGGGTTTTATTTCTGTAAAAGAGCTCAAAGATACTGTTATTTGTATCCCTTGAGTTGGAACCAAGACCCTGTCCGAAGGCTACATTACTGTGTCTTGTCTGCTCCTCACTTGTCTCTGTATCCCCTCCCTTACCTGACTGACAACTGTTTGAAAGGTTTCTGTGCCCAGGAGCCCCAGAGGGTCCAGCTCTGTTTCACTTATTCTGCAACTATAGGGATCATACAGTTTTTCTTTATCAGCCTGTAATATGATAAGTAACACTGACTGTTTTTTACATGTTGAATCCACCTTGCATTCCTGAATAAACCCAACAGTATCCAACTTGATGGATTCAATTTGCTAATACTACATTAGAGATATTTGTTTTTGTGTTCATATGAATATTAATCTATAAATTCTTTTTGGGTAGTATCTATTTGAAGTTTGTTATCAGTGTATTCTGGCCTCAAATGAAAGGAAGACTGTTCCGTCTTCTAGTTGCTGAGCAAAAACTGTGCAAATTTGGTGTCATTTCTTCCTTAAGTGGTTGATAAATTTGACCACTGAAACCATGTGTGTCTGGAATTACCTTTGTAAGAAGTTTGTTGAACTAAACTCCATTTCTTTAATAGCAAAGGGCTATTCAGATGTTTAAGTGTCATCCTAGGTCAATTTTGGTAAGTTGTATTTTTCAAAGGATTTGTCTGTTTCATCTACACTGTCAAATTGGTTGCCACACCAATTAGGGTGTAGCATAGTAACGTGAGTCAAGTGCTAACCAGGGAGCAGGCAAGAATAACAAACAGTTACTGAGCACTTTCTCTTTACTAGGGGATAACATGACATTTAAGCCTGGCAATTCCCTGAGATAGGTTCTATTGATAGTCTCATTTTACAAAGGAAGTCGGTGTCGCTTGTCCAGGGTCACACAAGGTATGCAGTACAGATGGGTGTCTAACAACCCGAGGGCCAGAGAAAGGTGCGGTGAGGTTAGTTAAAATAAATGTACAGTCTCTGGTCCCTCGGATCTCCCCAGGAGCAAAACCTGGCTGTGCAGGACTGGGAAGAACTGAGGAACCTTGCTGAAGCAAGTGGCCGCCCGCAGCAAAGTGGGAGAGACAGGGAGAGCCTGGTAAGGTACCGCCCACTCCCTTCTGCGACCTCCCATTTGCTGCCGACCGGCGCGCGTTGATGACGTCACGGCGCCTGCCGCCGGGAAGTGTACGCGACGGCGACTGAGCGGTGGAGACGGTGAGAAGGCGTGCGGGGGACGTGCGGGTGCGCGCTGCTTGCGGGCGAGCAGCAGCGATGGCCAGACCCTGGGGCTGTCCCACTTGCTTGGTCTTGGGGAAGGCGGGTGCCGGGGCGGTGAGAGGCCTCTTCCGCCCTCGGGAATAGAGCCCACTGTCGAGGTCGTGGGATCGCGTTTCTGCTACATCTCACTGACCGCGGGCTGATTCATCGGGCTTCCCCTGGGCACTTTCCCTTCCTTGCGGCCGGGCCTCTGGTCTCCCTTTTAGGTCCAGCACCTGTTGTGGGGGACAGGACACGCCGTTTCAGGTCCTGGGTTCCCACCGGGTTTTCTGTGTTGAAGCGTGGAAGGAAGTGCAGTGTTTTTCCTCCCCAGTTCTTTGGATAAGGAGAACTCGCCCCCAGGTGGGAAACGCCGCTCTTTGAAACCTGCTTTCCAAGTAAAGGAATGGTTCTTCTCTGGGGTTTCTGTCGATTTCTGTTTGCGTTCTGTTGCTGCCTCCCAGAGGTCCACCCTACATGGAAAACGGAGCGTGATGATGATGGATGACAGATGGCAGAGTGTGAATGGTGGGATTCAGGAGACTTGATGGGATAGGCGGATGGTGAATGAGGAAGAAGCGGGCAGCAAGGACAGATGATAGAAAAATATCTTATTTTACAGTGCATAGGACATATCCTGGGGTCATGAGTCCCAGGTGTGTATGAGCAAGTATGCTGATGTACACACGACTGTGACATGTTCTGGAGGAGAGCAAGTGTCCCTGCAAGTGTTTGAGTTACGTTTTGTGAAACCACTGTTCATGGCAGCCTTGTACCCCTCAGGCTTTAACTGAGACTGGTCTCCCAGGAGAGCATCCCAACAGTAGAAAGCGGTATTGACATAGTAGCAAGTGCTTCAGGAGGACAAAACCGGGTAACTGCAGGGGTGGGATCCGGCTGTAATTCTCCCTCAGGTTGTCAGTTTTTTCCATTTTTCACGTGATCAGGAGACGACTCTGTCTCTGTGGATAGATGAAATTACTGCGCATCCCCTCATTGTCCTGCGCTTGTAAGTTTCATCGTGGTGTGTGCATGCTTATCTTGTAGATGCGAGGTGGTGACTTTCTCCCCAGATGCTGAGGTGCCTGGATCCCTGGCGCAGGCACTTACTGAGCGGCAGCTGGAGTAGACTGTGCCTTCTGAAGCACTCTCTGTTTACAATGAAGTTGCAGTCTCCAGAATTCCAGTCACTTTTCACAGAAGGATTGAAGAGTCTGACAGGTGAGAAGTCGGATGCCTCTTCTTGCTTTGGAAGCTTGTATAAATGGAGAGGCAGAGAGGTAACGGTTTTAAGCCAACATTCATAGTTTTTGTGTGATTGTTGAGCTAATGAAAGCAGGGTTTACTATGAATAATTCAAAACTATAGCCAAGTCATGAGAAGAGGCAAATAATGATTGCAGTAAAAAGCATGGCTTTTTTGTGTTACCCCCACGTACTTTATTAGATGCATCACAGAATTGGGCCTACCGACTTAAGGATTGGATACTTTGTCTCTTGTTGTATTGTTGAGGAAGCAGAGGCTTAGGAATGTGAAATTCCTTGGCGCCATTTTTATAACTAATAACTGGAGAGCTTGGATTTGAACTTTTGCAGTCTGATTTGAGAACCCAGCTTGTCACCACTAAGCTATATTTCTGGCTTATATCAGTGCTTTCTGAGAGAACCAGAGGCAGGAGTAAGTGGGCGTCATCTCCATTTGTCCAGATAAGACAAACCTTATCTGGAAGGGACACAGGAAGTGGCTTTCGCTCAGTGCCTGGTCACAGGAGCTTCATGTTGCTTGTCGCTGTTCTCAACTTGGTATCAGCTATTGCTATTGCAGTGCACACAGTTGCATTGCAGAGTTTATGGTCACGTCCGTTAGTCGTGTCTTTAGGAATACAATGTTATTGTTCAGTGGCTCAGTTGTGTCCAACTCTGGGACCCTATGAACTGCAGTACGCCAGACTTCCCTGTCCTTCACTATCTCCTGGAGTCTGCCCAAACTCATGTCCTTAGTTGATGATGCCGTCCAACCATCTCATCCTCTGTCGTCCCCTTCTCCTGCCCACAATCTTTCCCAGCATCAGGGTCTTTTCCAGTGAGTCGATTCTTCACATCAGGTGGCCAAACTATTGGAGCTTCAGTTTCAGCATCAGTCCTTCCAGTGAATATTCAGGGCTGATTTCCTTTAGCGTTGACTGAGTCCAAGGGACTCGCAAGAGCCTTCTCCAGCACCACAGTTCAAAAGCGTCAGTGCTTAGGCGCTCTGCCTTCTTTATGGTCCAACTCTCACATCCGTACATGACTACTGGAAAAGCTGTAGCTTTGACTAGATGGACCTTTGTCATCAAAGTGATGTCTCTGCTTTTTAATACACTGTTTAGATTTGTCATAGCTTTTCTTCCAGGGAGCAGGGGTCTTAATTTCATGGCTAGAGTCACCGTCCACAGTGATTTTGGAAGTATATTAAGGTGTATATATGTAGAAACGTGACCTTACATGTTGGTTTGTCCTTTAGATTCACCTGGGGAGCTTTTATAGCTTACAAATGCTAGGGTCCCACTCCTGCCCTACTGACTGGAATCTCTGAGGAGTATGGGCATTTATAAATTTTTATAAAAACTACTGCCTTAATTCTGATGCCCAGAAGGTGAAGGGGCCGTTGCTTTAAAATGACTGACCTTTTAGTAGCTAATTTTTTGTTTTAGTATGTATCTGGCTGCCTCAGTGTCTGTGGCATGCGGGATCTTCCCTGCAGCACACAGATGGCCTAGTTTTGGCGCATGGGCTCAGTAGGTACGGAGCACGGGCTTGGCTGCTCTGTGACGTGTGGGATCTTAGTTTTTCAACCAGGGTTTGTACCCATGTCTGCTGCATTGCAAGGTGGATTCTTGACCACTTGCCCACCGGGGATGTCCCTGTATTAGCTTATTGGCAAAGGTACTTTCCTGTTCTTGAAATAAGGTGATTTTTAGGTATATGTTAGAAATAAGTGGTCCAGAACTACTTGAGTTTTATAGTTTCATAGACCATAGTTTCATTTGGTCTTGAAGTGGGGGGCCTAAAGTAGGTACTTCACTTTGATTTCTAATTAGAGTTAAAAAGATAAATGGGTGAAATTAATAACTCTTTAGTACATCTCATTTAATTCAGTACATCTAAGATATGTCATTTTAAAGTCATATTTGTGTACAAATTACGAGTGACATATTTCCCACTCTTGCTTATCAATCTTTGAAATCTGGTGTTTAGTACAGACCAGCGTAATTCAGACTCGCCGCATTTCACGTGCTCAGGAGCCACATGTGGCTACTGTGTGTGCAGCTCAAACCTGTAGGTTCCGGCTTGCAGTTGAATTTGAGCTTCTCTCTTTATATGTCTCTCCCAGCTCCCACTGTTCCCATCTTCGCTGTAAGAGGTTTCTTGGAAGATAGGTGCCGAATGACTGGATGCAGAAAATCTGTTTATTTTGGCTGTGCTGGGTCTTCATTGCTGTGCCGTTTACCCCCCGCCCCCCAGTTGCGGCGAGTGGGGGCTTCTCGTTGCAGGTGCTTCTCTTGTGGCAGGGCATGGGCTATGTGGCACGAAGCCTTCAGCACTTGTGGTGTGTGAGCTCACTAATTAATGGTTCCCGGGCTCCAGAGCACAGGCTCCGTAGTTGAGGCACACGGGCTTAGTTGCTCCATAGCATGTGGGGTCTTCCCGGACCAGGGATTGCACCCACGTCTCCTGCATTGGCAGGTGGAATCTTTACTACTGAGCTCTCAAGGAAGCCGCTTCTGTGTTTTTCTTTTGGAATGAAGACCGTAGATACTGATTACTGTAGGTCCTTCAACAGTTTTTAACAGTTGCATTTGGCTTACTAAGCCTGACTTGAAGAGCTGAATGTTCTTCACCTCGAGAGGTGAAGTCCTAAGGAAGTGAGAACTGAACAGTAGGGTACAGAGAGGTAGTGCTGGGCCCACGGCCTTGTCCTTGAAAGAACCAACCCAGGCTTTCTAGGTTACAGTGGAAGTGGCAAGGATGTAATCTTTTAGTGCAGTGCCCAACAGTTAGAAAATCAAATAATTACTTCTATATGATCTGTTAGTTTCTAAAGACTTGAATTTCTTGCTGAAATACAGTGTTCTGTGTGAAAACAATGCACAAAAGCAACAAAGAGAAAAAAAGGTGGCTGTTGTCTGGTGCTGCTGTGCAGTTTAATACCATACCAGTTGTTACGTCATGATCGCTGTTTTGCCAGATGTAAAACTAGTTTCCAGTGTGCACGAATTTGGGAGGTTTAGGATAGTGCATGATGCGCGTATGGAATTTTATGTCCGTCTGTCTCATGTAATTTGTCTTGCTTTTGCTGAAGGACAGACAGCCCTATAATGCTGCTGCTGTTTAGTTGCTAGGCCATGGCTGACTCCTCGTGCCCCCATGGACTGTGTAGCCCATCAGGCTTCTCTGTCGATTTCCAGCCAAAAATGCTAAAGTGGGTTGCTATTTCCTCCTCCGAGGGATCTTCCTGACCCAGGGATCAAACCCACGTCTCCTGCTTTGGCAGGCCAATTCTTTACCACTGAGCCCCCTGGGAATCCCCTCCTTCATTCTATACATGAGGCTAAAGTTGCAAATGTAATAATTTTTGTGTAAGTTAAATGGTTATTGTTGTTGTACAGTCGCTCAGTCCTGTCTGACTCTTTGCGACCCCATGGGCTGCAGCACGCCAGGCCTCCCTGTCCTTCACCATCTCCCACACTTTGCTCTAGTTAATGTTCATCAGTCGGTGATGCCATCCAACCATCTCATCCTCTGTCGCCCCCTTCTCCTCCTGCCCTCAGTCTTTCCCAGGTTCAGGGTCTTCAGTGAGTTGGATCTTTGCATCACGTGGCCAAAGTATTGGAGCTTCAGCTTCAGCATCGGTCCTTCCAATGAATGTCTCCTTGCTGTCCAAGAGGCTCTCTGGAGTTTTCTCCATCACCATAGTTTGTGTGACCTGTTCGTGGGTCATAAAATCAACTTAGTGGTCATGACCAGTGTTAAAAAAAATAGAGGAAACGAGATAAAGAATAGAACAGGTTAGATTGCATGATATATATAGTAAGGGTGAGTACTATTTCATGAAACTCTTGTTTACCCTCCCTGTCTGAGTCTCATGAAAACTGCACTAACAGATAATTTTAATGTTTTATTTTAAGGAACCGTGGACCCTATATTAAGGAGTCACCGGGACTTGACTGGAAATGTGGGATTAGGGGAGTATGAGCACTCCCTCTGGGAGGGGCTCCCGAAAGTGGTTTCCGTGTGCAGGCGATTTTAGTCAAGCAGAGAGGCAGAGGGAGCAACTGTGGTTGTTTTTCAGCAGATGGTTCTAGGGCGTCTGCAGAGGTGTGGAGCTGGAGGTTTCAGAAGAACGGGTGGAGGACGAGGATGGCGGAGCTCAGAGGTTGGCATGGGGCTGCAGGGTGGCGTCTTGAGTTGTGATTGGGGTGAGCTCTGAGGCACCCTCCTGCCAAGGGACACCCCTCAGCGAGTCCAGGCAGAGTGCGGGTTGCTGACTGAGGAGAACCTTGAGGCCTCTGAGAAAAACCATTGTAGAAACGACTTTTTGTAGCATTTGGGCTTGTATCACATGATTTGGGGGCTTTGCTGTATGGATTAGGGTGTCAGGAAGCAGGGGTTAGTCTGATGGTCTTAATAATCCTTACCTGGAAGGTAGGAACACAGCTTGAGGATAAAACTGGAACCTGAGGCACAGTCACGTGTGTTAACTGTGAGCGGGTGCTGTCGGACAGTGTGTGTGCCCCGTCTTTATTCACACATGCACGCTGCTCACAGAGAGGCATGTCTAGTCTGGATGTTCTCTGACGTAATGCTGACAGGAGGATACCCAGGCCTCACGGGTGAGTCCAGCACGCAGCAGCAGCTCGGCTTGGGTGGGGAGTCGGGCCGGGCCCTGGTTCATCCTCGCTGGATTCCATGTGGGCCCCTCAGTCACGTGGGTGGTTATGGCGGGCTCAGCCGTGGCCTCCGCCTGCAGAGGAGTCAGCTCTGGGTCTCCTGGACTCAGTCCTCATGGTAGTTGGCGTGTGTGGCTTCTCTGGAGCAGAGCTGTGAGCTGGTTTTCTATGTGGGTTATTTCTGCAAGGATTCTTAGCTGCAGTGGTCACCGTACGTGGTGTGATAACATTTGATGGCTTCCTGCATCAACATGCTGTTGCTTCAACAGAGAACAGATGTACAGGAACACTTCACCTTTCTAGAGTATTCACTGTCCTTTTTGGTGGTGATTCAGATTTACATTGATGACCTTGAGGCATTTAGATATTCTGAATTAACCTAAGGAAAATTCTGCCAGTTCCCTGCTTCTCATGATGTTGAAGGAGTTCCGCTGTAGGCAGGCCCCTTCACTGCTGTGGGCTTTGTTCTCCCAATTTTCTTAAAACTTTACTTATTTTTAATTGGAGGATAATCAGTTTACAATGTTGTATTGGTTTCTGCCATACCACAATGTGAATCAGCCAAGAGTAGACCATGGCTCCCACCTCCCCCACAACCCACCCCGGTTCTCCCAGTTTTATGTAAAAAGGCTTGAGTTCAGTTATCTCTGCTGCGCCAAGTAGATGGGAGAACTTGTGCTTCTGTGATTCTTGAAAGAAACCCACTGAAATAAAAAGCATTCCTTTTTGTCTCAGAATTATTTGTCAAGGAAAACCATGAGTTGCGAATCGCAGGAGGAGCCGTGAGGGATCTGCTGAGTGGGGTGAAGCCGCAGGATGTGGACTTTGCCACCACGGCCACCCCAGCTCAGATGAAGGAGCTGTTCCAGTCGGTCGGCATCCGCATGATCAACAACAAAGGAGAAAAGCATGGGACCATCACTGCCAGGGTGAGTGAAGAGTGACAGGAGCGGTGTTGCCTTTTCTGAAAACTTAAACAATTTTATAGATGATTTCTAGTGTTTAAAAACCCAGTAGCAAAGAAGCCTCATTTAAAAAAAAGTCTCCTCTGCTCCTGGGAAATCCTGCGCCCTCCTTTGTTGCAGCCCCTTTCAGTTAATATTTATAGTCAGTGCCTTTTCCCTCCATGTTTCTAAAACAGACCTCTCTAATGCTTCAGTGTTTCATTTTCGTTTTACATTTCTAGTCTTAAGATATTGTTTATTGACTTCCTACAAGGAAGATGACTTAGCCTTCTCAGTACATCTATGCCATAATTGTGGGCTGAATGCATCCCTCCCTGCTGTTTACAGCTAGATGGTGTAATGTGCTTTGACTCCATTCCCTGCGTTTCATGCTTGGGGTTTTCCCTGCAGTTAGAAGTGTGTCTCTCTGACACGGCTCTTGCGCGCCGCTCATTCACTCCGTGCCCCGCCTGTGCGCTTCCTCTGGGGGCATCACCACAGCGGGTTTCAGTTCTTCTTCTGGAGCCAGCTCACCCGCTGCTGTCTGCCCCGTCCCACCCGTGCTCACCCTGGGATGTCCGTGCCTTAGATCCCAGGAGTGTCCGCGCCACTTCCCTTACAGACCTCCTGGCTCCTGATCCCATGTGCTGTTCTCTCTTGGTTTATGCCTTCATGTTAGTAGCCTGAGAGAGCTTGGTATGAGTGAAAACGCTGTTACTTTGCCTCCATTCACGCTGATCAGATAGCTTGGTTGGCCGTGGAATTCAAGGCTGGGAATCACTCTCAGGCAGAATTGTGTAAAGGCTTTGTTCTCTACCTCCCAGAGTTGCCACTGAGAATCCTGAACCTGTTCAGATTTCTCCCTTGTTTGAGAACGGGTTCCCCCGTCCCCGTTTTGAAAGCCTTTCTGATCACTCTATCTCTGGTGTTTTTAATTTGAAGAGGACGTACCTTGGCTTGGATTGGGCACTGCCTTGACGTAGGGCGCTGAGCAGGCCTTCTTGTGTTCATTCCTCTCCTGACTCCATCCCCTTTGGCAGAGGTCTTCTCTTGTGGAAACCTCTGCGAATGCTGGATGTTGGGCCACTAGGACTGATCCCCTAGTTTTATCTTTTGTCTCTTATATTTTCATTTAATTTCTGTAAGATTGCTTTAACTTGATCATCCAGTTTTTCTATTGGCAACTTTGCTGTCTTTTTTACATTTTCAAGAGGTCTTTTTTAGAATATGTTTGAAAGCTTCCTGTTCTTGTTTCAGATGTGGGATCATCTGATATTTCCCTGAGAGTATCAGTTCTAGGTACTCTGTTGTTCAGTCGCTATGTTGTGTCTGACTCTTTGCGACTCCGTGAACTGCAGCACGCCAGACTTCCCTGTCCTTCACCATCTCCTGGAGTTTGCCCAGGTCCAGATCCATTGCATCAGTGATGCCATCCAAGCATCTCATCTTCTCTTGCCCTCTTTTCCTTCTGCCTTCTATCTTTCCCAGCATCAGAGTCTTCTCCCGTGAGTCAGCTGTTTGCATCAGGTGGCCAAAGTATCAGAGCTTCAACATCAGTCCTTCAATGAGTATTCAGGGTTGATTTCCTTTAGGGTTGACTGGTTTGATCTCCTTGCAGTCCAAGGAACTCTCAACAGTCTTCTCCAGCACCACACTTCAAAAGCATCAATTCCTCAGGACTCTCCCTTCTTTATTGTCTAGCTTTCACAGCTGTACATGACTACTAGAAAGACCACAGCCTTGACTGTATGGACCTTTGTCACCAAAGTAATGTCTTTGCTTTTTAACACACTGTCTAGGTTTGTCACAATTTTCTTGCCAAGAGGCAATCGTCTTCTAATTTCATGGCTTCAGTCACCATCTGCAGTGATTTTAGAACCCACGAATAAGAAATCTGTCACTACTTCCACCTTTTCCCTCTGTTTGCCATGAAGTAGTGGGGCCAGATGCTATGATTTCAGTTTTTTAAATATTTGGTTTTAACCGGCCTTTTCACTGTCCTTCTTCACTCTCATCAAGAGATTGTTTAGTTCATCTTTGCTTTTGTCATTAGAGTGGTATAATTTGCATATCTGAGGTTGTTGATATTTCTCCTGGCAGTCTTGATTCCAGCTTATAATTCATCCAGCTCAGCATTTCTCATGATGTGTTCAGTGTAAAAGTTAAATCAACAAGGGGACAATAAACAGCCTTGTCATATTGTTTTCTCAATCCTGAACCAGTTGGTTGTTGCATACAAGGTTCTAACTGTTACTTCTTGATCTGCATACAGATTTCTGAGGAGGCAGGTAAGGTGGTCTGGTATTCCCATCTCTTTAAGAGTTTTCCGCAGTTTGTTACAATCCACACAGTCAAAGACTTTAGCATAGTCAATGAAACAGAGATAGATGTTTTTCTGAAATTCCTTTGCTTTCTTTATGATCCAACAAATGTTGACAATTTGATCTCTGGTTCCTCTGCCTTTTCTAAACCCAGCTTGAATATCTGGAAGTTCTTGGTTCATATACTGTTGTAGCCTAACTGGGAGGATATTGAGCGTAACATTACTAGCAGGGGAGATGAGTGCAATTGTCCAGTAGTTTGGACGTTCTTTAGTGCTGTCTAAAGTACTTGACCTTTTCCAGTTCTGTGACCACTGCTGGGTTTTCCAAATCTGCTGACATATAGAGTGAAGCCCTTTGATAACATCGTCTTTTAGGATTTTAAACAGCTCTGCTGGAATTCCGTCACCTCCACTAGCTTATCGACAGCAGTGCTTCCTAAGGCCCGCCTGACTTCACACCCCAGGGTGTCTGGCTCTGAGGGACTGACCACACCATCTTAGTAACCCGGTTCATTGAGATCTGTTTTGTACACTTCCCATCTCTTCTTGATCTCTTCTTCTGTTAGCTTCTGTCCTTTTTAACAGCCATCTTTGGATGAAATGTTCTTTGACATTTCCAGTTTTCTTGAAGAGGTCTCTAGTCTTAAACCCTTTCTGTTGTTTTCCTCTGTTTCTTTTCATTGTTCATGGAAGAAGTCCTTCTTGTCTCTGCTTGGTATTCTCTGGAACTGTACCTGTAGTTGGCTGCACCTTTCCCTTTCTCCCTTGCTCTTCTCTTCTCTCTCCAGCTGTTTGTGAAGCCTCTCAGACAACCACTTGGCCTTCTTGCTTTTCTTTCTCTTTGGGATGGTTTTGTTTGCTGCCTCCGGTAAAGTATTATGGACCTCTGTCCATAGTTCTTCAAGCATTCTGTTTACTGGATCTAATCCCTTCAAACTATTTGTCACCTCAGCTGTATATTCATAGGGATTTGATTTAAGTTGTACCTGGCTTGCCTAGTGGTTTTCCCTGCTTTAAGCCTGAATTTTTCTATGAGAAGCTGATGATCTGAGCCACAGTCAGCTCCAGGTCTTATTTTTGCTGACTGTATGTAGTGTCTCCATCTTCAGCTACAAAGAATGTAATCAATCTGATTTTGGTATTGACCATGTGGTAATGTCCATGTGTAAAGTTGTCTCTTACGTTGTTGAAAAAGGGTGTTTACTATGACCAATGCATAGTACTGGTATTCTGCATGGCAGAATTCAGTTATCTTTTGCCCTGCTTCATTTTGTACTCCAAGGCCAGACTTGCCTGTTCCTCCAGGTATCTCTTGACTTCCTACTTTTGCATTCCAGTCCCCAGTAATGAATAGGACGTCTTTTTTTGGTGTTAGTTTTAGGAAGTCTTGTAGGTCTTCACAGAATTGATCAGCTTTAGAACTTCTTCAGCATTACTGGTTGGGCATACTTGGATTACTTTGATGTTGAATGGTTTGCCTTGGAAACCAACCGAGATCATTCTTTCGTTTTTGAGGTTGCACCCAAGTACTGCATTTCAGACTCTTGCTATGAGGGCTACTCCATTTCTTCTGTTGGATTCTTGCCCGCAGTGGTAGATATAATGGTCATCTGAATTAAATTCACCCATCCCAGTCCATTTTAGTTCACTGATTTCTAAAATGTCGATGTTTACTCTTGCCATTCTCCTGCTTGACCACATCCAACTTACCTTGATTCATGGACCTGACATCTCAGGTTCCTATGCAGTACTCTTCTTTATAGCGTGGGATTTTACTTTCATCACCAGACACATCCACAACTGAGCGTCCTTTCCACTTAGGCCCAGCTGTTTCATTCTTTCTGGAGCTGCTCATAGTTGTCCTCTGCTCTTCCCTAGTGGCATATTGGAAACCTGACCTGGGGGTTCATCTTTCGTTGCCTTTTCATACAGTTCATGGGGTCCTCACGGCAAGTATATTGGAGTGGTTTGCCATTCCCTCCTCTAGTGGATCACGTTTTCTCAGGACTCTCCACTATGACCCGTCTGTCTTGGGTAGCTCTGCCCAGTATGGTTCATAGCTTCATTGAGTTATCCAAGCCCCTTCGCCACAACAGGACTGTGATCCATGAAGGGGCTGGGTACTTTGATGGTGTCTATTTCCTTTGAGCTTGTTCTGTCTTTGCTGTTGGCATTCCTTCAGTGTGGACACTTTTCAGTGTCTCTTTGTTGGAGCAATGCAGTGCATGCAGAATGCCTGAGGCAATTTACTGTAGTCTCGTGTGGAAAATGTCAGCCTTGTTAGTGATGGGACCCTGTCAGTATCAGGAGGGCTTTTCATCCAGGGACACCAGAGAAATCCTCTAGCATTACCCAGGTTGGAATAAGGCTGCTGATTAACATTTTGAAAACTGACTACAGAAAGGGATAGAGGTCATGTTGGGTTTTCTTCACAATCTTATTTTCATTTTCATTTCCCATGATCTTGTATATGGTGCCTCAAATTGTGATTATTTTGGAGTCATCCTTTCTAGTTAATCTCTGGTTCTCTGCTTGGGCAGGGGAGGCACTCTGGGGGGCTCATTGTTTTCTATAGATTGCAAATGTCTTAATATTTACACTGTTTTCCTTGAGTTAACTTGTGCCTCAAATTCCTACTTCTGGAATTCCTCAGTGAGAAGCAGTTTGTGGAAAACAATACATGGTTTGAGAGGAATTCCAGAACAGACTTTGTGTGTCAGTCGCTCAGTCGTGTCCGACCCTTTGCACCCCATGGACTGTACCCGCCAGCTCCTCTGTCCATGGGATCTTCCAGGCAAGATTACTGGAGTGGGTTGCCATTTCCTTCTCCAGAGGATCTTCCCAACCCAAGGATTGAACCCACGTCTCCTATGTCTCCTGCATTGCAGGCAGATTCTTTACCCACTGAGCCATCAGGGAAGCCAGAACAGACTTTACTGATCATTAATGGCTTTCAGTTCCTAATGAAAAGATCCCGAAGTCCTGCTTGGCATGTAAAACCTTTTGCTGTCTGCCTCTAAGTGTGGATGCCCTGTTCATGCTGTGAACCTGCTTTTGCACGCACCCCTCTTCCTCTGCACTGTGCCTTTGCTCATCATTTCTCTTCATTTGAGCTGTTCTTCTTCCCTCATCTGCATGTCCAGATCTCACTCACTTTTTAAGGCTAAGCTCACACATCACTGTAGTGAAGCAACTCCGCTTCTCCCAGCAGGGCGTCCTCTCTCTCCCCGGGATGCACAGGGCACTTTATTTTCCCCAACCGAGGAAAACCGCAACGGAGCTGCAGGACGTGCCGCCTGCGTTTCCTCCTCTGCTCAGTGGTTTATATTCTATGAATTGATATTCAGTTATTTGAAAATTGGAGCTATTAAAAAAATATTTCAAAGAATAGCCTGGTTTTGTATTGAAGAACCAGAATATTTTAAGGGATCTTACTTTCTACCACATAATTTGTCAGGCTTACCATTTTTTCTATGCAAACTTATCTTTTTTAATTAAGATGGGTTTATTATTTCTTATTTGATGGGTTTATTATTTCTTATTATTTCATTATTTCCTAAAAATGTTCTTTGGATGTATCTTTGAATACTGTGGGCGTCATTGTATTTCAAGGTATATGTGTACTAGTTGACTTAAAAAGGAAAGAAGATATACTTGTCAGGACTTACTTGTGTTTTTTTTTTTTTTTCAATCCAGTGATACTGAAAACTAATTTTTGAAAAACATATTTACTTCCAGCTTCATGAAGAAAATTTTGAAATTACTACACTGAGGATTGATGTAGCCACTGATGGAAGACACGCCGAGGTCGAATTCACGACTGACTGGCAAAAGGATGCCGAGCGCAGAGATCTCACCATAAATTCCATGTTTTTAGGTAATGCCTGGAGGTCAAGTTTTAATTCATTCAGTCCGAATGCTTTCTTTTCTCGTGAAACCTGTCTTCTGGCAGTGTTCTCCCACTTGAGGGCTTGTGTTAGTTTCTATGAAGAGACAGGCTGTTGGTTAAAGCTGACGGTGGAGCCAAGATCCCTGGGTTCCTCTGCCTCGGTCGCTCTCACTGTAGCGCGAGGCGGTGGATCCCAGCTTCTTTGCAGGGCTGTCGTGAGGATGAGAGGAGTCGGTCGTGGCGAGTCCCTGGTGTGTGTGCACGTTCAGTCAGTGGTTCCTTAGGAATCGCATCTAAAGATGTCAGGTTTCAGGTGAGAACCGTGTGCACACGCGCGGTGCCCCTTTTCCTGTCTTGGCGCACACCTCCCACCCCTGCTGGCGTCCGGGCGCACGTGGTCGGTGCTGCCCCTCCTCTGTTGCTCCGCGCGCCGAGCAGTGCCTCAGTCCCCGTGGCACCACGTCTTACGGACCGTCAGCTCTGCTCTGGCACGTGAGGAAACCTCTTGATCATCTCAGCGTGACGTTTTGCTCATGAAAGAAAGCAGTGAGGATCATAATGGGAGTCAGTGTGGATTAGGTTAGCGTTTTGGAGTGCAATTGAAACGTTGTTTTTTGTCCTTTACAATTTAGGCAAGTTCTTCAGGGTTAAGTCTTTGGATTAGAAAAGAGATGGGCATCCACTCTTAGTAAGCTGGTCTGTGGCACAGTAATAGTGAAGGGTGAGGCAGTGGTGCCCTCTTGGTGGGATGGAGAAGGGGCTGTAGGCGCAAGTGGGCTCACTTCGCTAATCACATTAATGCCCAGTAACACTTCTAGGGTGCCTCCCTGGCTTGAGGTGCATCAGTGCTCATTTAATGCCCCGTAAAACTCCATAAAGTAGGTGTTAAACTCATTCAACAGATGTGGAGGAGACTCAGAGATATTAACTAATTGAGCCCAAGTCTCGGAGAGCTTTGATTGGAGCCCAGGATTCCAGAGCCTGGGTGGTTTATGACCAAAGGGAGCCTAGTTGGAGGCATGCTTTCTCCCCTTTATGGGGTCGAACTCCAGGTGTTAATTTCTTCTTTTATCATTCTTACTTAGCGTTAAACTGGTCCAACTAGTGCAGTGTGTGAAAACCTTATAACTAACGTCTCATAACCAGACATAACTAAAAGAGAAACTAATATTCTTTTTCAAGATACTGTTTTATAAAAATAAGAGCTGTTCTTATCAGTGCAACTGTTTGCTGACATTTTCTGAGCCCTTATAAAATGTGCCAGTCATTGTTCCCAGCCCATCACAGAAATTGAATCTTCCCACCAACCCTATGAGGCAGACCTTGGTATGTAACTAAGGAAAATTTGCTCAAAGTCCTGCAGCCAGTAAACTGCTGAATTAGGATTCCAACTTAACAGTTTATTGACCAGAGACATATTAATACATCTTTCTTTACCTGAATGTTATTGACCAGTGTTTCAATATACATAGTTACCTTCTGCAAAAGTTTCCTGTCAGTAATGTGTTAAGCAGCCTGGTTCCAGAGCTTACGTCCTTAACCGCTGCATTGTGCTCAGCTCCTCAGCTTGATTTCTCCTTTCTACTCATCATTTTTTAACAGGATATTCAGATAAAAACAAAATGCACACAGATAATACTGAGCAATCTT
Organism: Dama dama; assembly: GCF_033118175.1. Classification (NCBI taxonomy): domain Eukaryota; kingdom Metazoa; phylum Chordata; class Mammalia; order Artiodactyla; family Cervidae; genus Dama; species Dama dama. The sequence continues at coordinate 28,397,535 of NC_083704.1, read as the reverse complement.
TACCTTCAGTCCCTTTTCCCATCCAGATTTTCTTTAAACCTTATCAGACAAAGCATTCCTAGTTCTAGGGGTCATGGTCACTTCTTTCTCAAACTCTGACTTTCCCTTTTGTAACACTGTGTTTTTTCCCTGCAAATTTTGATCTTCCCTTTACTGAAAAAGATCTGGTTTCCACAGTCCCCAGGGAGTTGAGTCTATTCAGTAAGAGAAGTAACAGGAGATAGGTATACTGCATGTATGTTGTAATCATATATCTTTCTGAATCTGGAGCCTTATAAATTGGCTCTAAGTGTAAAAATGCCGAGAAGAGTTTGGCAGGAGTTAAGCACGAGCTTAGAGTATGGCTGCATTTGCCATAATCATGATAAGTGGTTACTTTCTTCCTTTCCTGCCTTCCTGTGAGGCCACCTGCTGAGGCTCCTGGAGCTCCCCATTTAGGTGGTTGAATGCACCTGTGTCTTTGCTCCAAGTGTTTCTGTTTTTCCATCTTAGTTCCCAGAGCAAACACTTGTCTCAGTTTGCCTGGACTGAGGTATCCCCAAGACAGGAGATTTTTAAATCAGGGAAGTCCTGGGATAGCTGGGAGAACTTGATCACTTCACACATACCTGAGGTTTTATGTGCCTTACATTAAAATTGTTTTGTTTTTTGTTTTGTTCAACAAGAGAGGATATTGTGGTAGAAATATGTTTATAACATATTGAACAGATGTTAGGTTCACATGGTTCAAAACTCACCAAGTTCAGAAGGCTGCACAGGGAGGTGTCCCGGTCAGATCTCACCGTCCCCCGGCTAACATGTAATTGGACTTAGGTCCTTGCTGAGCTGATGTAGGTCTGAAAAACGATTATCTCGTAAATGTGCACTTCTTACAACTAAAGTTGAAAATCTTCATTTTTAAAGCTTTTTATATTTCACACATGTTTTAGTTCATTTCTTTCCTCTCTTTAAAAAGTTTTTATTATAGTTGGCTTACAGTGTTGTTAGTTCCTACTGTTAGCAAAGTGAATCAGCTGTACCTTTTTTGACTTTCATTCCCATTTAGATCACACAGAGCACTGAGAACCATTCCCCAGGCTGTATACAGTCTGTTTTTACATAGTATCTGTTTTTACATAGTATCCAGTAGTGTTTATATGTGCGTCCCACCCCCTCCTCCCCCGCCTTGGTGTCCGGTGTGTTTTCTTCTCTACCTCTGGGTCTCTGCTTTGCAGGTAACATCATCTATATCATTTTTCTAGACTCCACATGTGTTAACAACAGGATGCTTTTCTTACTTCACTCTGTATGACAGTCCCTAGGTCCGTCTGCGTCTCTCTCAATGACCCAGTTTTGTTGTTACGGCCGAGTAATGTTCTGTTAGGGCTTCCCTGCTGGCTCAGACAGTAAAGCGTCTGCCTGCAGTGCAGGAGACCCAGGTTCAATCCCCAGGTCGGGAAGATCCCCTGGAGAAGGAAATGGCAACCCACTCCAGCACTCTTGCCTAGAACATTCCATGGATGGAGGAGCCTGGTGGGCTACAGCTCATGGGGTTGCAGAGTCAGACACAGCTGAGCGACTTCACTCTAATGTTCCCCTGTGTACACGTACCACATCATCTGCATCCGCTCCTCTGCTGATGGACGTTTAGGTCGCTCCCATGCCTGTTAGGAATAGGGCCAGAACACGGGTGCATGCGTCCTTTTGCGTTATGGTTTTTCCTGGGTATATGCCCAGGAGTGGGATTGCTGGGTCATGCATGGTAGTTCTGTATTTAGTTTTTAAGGAACCTCCATACTGTTCCCCACAGTGGCTGCACCAATTCAACATTTCCCCTAACTCAACTTTTCTATGTATGGTCTTTCTTATTTAGGAGGTTTTTGTAGATAGTAGAAAGCCATTTCTCTCTGTGATGCTGACTTTAAATGTTTTCCCCAGTATGTTACCTTATGCTTTGTATTGTGGCATTTACTTGCTATCCCGGAATGAATATCTGTTTCATGTAGTTGGATTTACTAATAATTTCTTTGAAGGCGCTGGTGTTGTGTTTTGGTTTCTTTTGGTAATCGTATTTTGAAAGGTCTTCCCTACGTTAGGATTATAAATTTTTTCCCTATGGTTTATTACAATTTCTACTACATTTTCCCACATAGTTTGGCTATCATTTCTTCTTTCCAGGTTATTTTGGCTGTTTTTATTTTCCATTATTAACTTGAAAATCAGCTTGTTTTATTGTTGCTACCCATTTCATACCGGCATACGTCTTATTTAGCGTGTTGTCTTTTAATTGCTGTTGTAGATGCAGCCTTTTATTCCATTATATGTCTATTTGGTACTGGATGCAGATGAATGTTACTCATATCAGTAGTTCAACTGTGTAGCTCTTTCCCTAATTTTTTTTTTTTTACTGTTTGTGATAGTTTTTAGTAGATTTTCTTAAGTTTTCCAGTTTTTTCTCTTTTTTAAATTGAGGTAATGAAATACAGCCTTACATTAGATTCAGTATACAGTATTGTTTGATATTTGTATATATCAAGAAATGATCACCACAGTAAGTCTAGTTAATATCTGACACCATAGTATCTGACAGAACTTTATTCCCCTTGTGATGAGAACGTTTAAGATCTACTATCTTATCAACTTCCGAATGTGTAATATAACATTGTTAACCATTGTGGGCTAGTCTCTGGGGTTGCAGAGTCGGACACAACTGAGTACACACACACACACAGGCTGTTAACTAGTTGCCATAGTATACACTACCCCCTCAGGACTTATTTTAGAGCTAGGAGTTTGTACCTTTTGAGCCTGTTAACTCATTGTACACACCCCACCCCTGGCCTTAGCCTCTGACAACCCCCAATCTGTTCTCTATCAGCTTGTTTTTTTTTGATTATATGTAAGAATGAGACCATATAGTATTTATCTTCCTCTGTCTGGCTTCTTAGCATCATGTCCTCAAGATCCATCATGTTGTTGCAAATGGCAAGATTTTTTTTTTTTTTTTAATGGCTGAATAATAATTATATATGCACCAATGTTTTCCAGTTCTTATTTGCTAATAGTCATTTTTCTTCCCTCTTTTAATGACTAGGTTTTGATGGTACTTTATTTGACTATTTTAATGGTTATGAAGATTTAAAAAATAAGAAAGTTAGATTTGTTGGACAAGCTAAACAGAGGATACAAGAAGATTATCTTCGGATTTTAAGGTATTTCAGGTAAGGATTTTTATGAATTGTAATAACACAGCTTTGAATATTATTACCACCAAAGTGCAGTTCTTTCTCGTCTTGTGAAATGCACAGCAGGTTCGTGTACACAATGGTGACATCTCTCATCTGTCTCCAAGAAACGGTCCTGTGACTTTGAGACACCTCATCTTTGCATCCTCCAAATCATTTATTCACTCCTTTCTATGGTGATCTTTTATATAATTCAGTTTTAAGTCTTTTCATTTCCTGCACCAATCATTAATTACACAGGTATTTGAGTGCTTATCACTGTCCTAGGTGCTTTGAACTTGGAGTAATGAGTGGCAGTATGCCTTCATGTGGCTTATAGTTCGAGGTGGTAATGGGACATGTGTTAGATGAATCTGGAAGGTATGTAATGCACCTGGATGGTTTTGTGGGTAGCAGTCTTCAACACTGAACTATGACACTTAAACTATTGGAACTGGCTACTTTGTATCTATTAATAGTTAATTTTTTCCAGCTTGGGATCATGCTCAGAATATTCTTTGACAGATTTTACATTTTGTCAATAACTGCTATTCCTTTAGACTTGTGTTTGCAAACAGTCTCTCTTTACAAATAACAGGACACAGACTAAGGTACAGTCAGTCATTTAATTAGATCACTATATAAATGCATTGTGAAGAAATGAGTGGTAAAAGCAGGTATACTTTAATGCTTCCAATAGAGTCCATGAAATACACTCCCATGTCTGCAATGAGATGTTTCATGTGAAACTCTTAATTGAAAGCATTGATGTGTACAGACGGGCAACCTTTGAGGAAGCAAGACTACTCCCCCAGACGATATCTTGGACCTGTGTTGGTGCCTGCCCAAGACTGCTCTGGTTATGCGCCCACTGTCAGTCCCAATCAGTAGGCCTTTACTGACGACGACTTTAACTTAACGCTTGTTGGAGGTCAGGTTTCCTGAGCTGAGAAAGAGAAGGTGGATGAGCAGATGATTTCTAAGGTCCCTCCCAGACTTCACTAGTAGCACCAGGAAAATGAAGAGCGCAGCTTTCTGGTGAGATCCCAGCAGGAAGGCAGTACTTTTGGACATGTTTGCTTTGTAGGTTTTACGGGAAAATTGTTGACACACCTGGTGACCACGATCCTGAGACTTTGGAAGCAATTGCAGAAAATGCAAAAGGCTTGGCAGGAATATCAGGAGAGAGGATCTGGGTGGAACTGAAAAAAATACTTACTGGTAACCACGTGAACCACCTGATTCATCTCATCTATGAGCTCGATGTGGCTCCTTACATAGGTGAGGCCAACTTGTAAAATGTTTGCACTTTCGGCAATGAAACACATCTGGTTTAAAATTTCATAAGGAAAAAAAGTTAATTTATTTAAACAATTCCAAAAGGAAAAATGGACTACTTTAAAATATGGTAGACTCTGAGCCAGGAGAAGCAGTTCTTCCCAGGCAGGGGACGCACAAGGACGCGTGTGCGGGTGGACACGTGGCCTCTGGAGCCGGCCCACTGTGGCTCTGACCACAGCGTCACCACCTTGTCAGCTTTGTGACGTGGGTTCTTTCCTGTTTGCGAATCTGTAGAAGGGGTGTGAAAATAACAGCATCTAATGGAAGAGCTGAGCGCTGCAGGGAGTTACACACGTAGAGCATGGAGAAGATGGGCCTTAGAGAGATGTGGGAGGGGAGCAACAGTGGGCAGTGGTTCACCTCTCAGACGGAGAACAGACCGGACCAGCAGTGAATCCTGGTACCAGGGCATTTCTGTATTTGAGAACAAAGCGTGCTTACGATGGGAGTTTTTAAAATGTATCTAAAAATGGGTGGAAAATGCTTTTGTCCCTACAGGCTTACCTGCTAATGCAAGTTTAGAAGAATTTAACAAAGTCAGTAAAAATGTGGAAGGTTTTTCACCAAAGCCAATGACTGTCTTGACCTCATTGTTCAAAGTACAGGATGATGTCACGAAATTGGATCTGAGGTTGAAGATTTCAAAAGAAGAGAAGAATCTTGGTTTATTTATTGTTAAAAATAGGAAGGATTTAATTAAGGCAGTAGATAGTTCAGAACCACTGAAACCCTATCAAGACTTCATTATAGACGTAAGTATATTCATGGCTCTGTCAGAGTATAGATCATCTCCACTAACTGCAACCAGTTCATTAATACTAGGACCCGCAGTGTATTATGTGAATTTCCTTTATTTTAAATGAAAATTTGCACATTGCATTTATTTAAATGTGAGCATAAGACCATCGCAAGTGTGGTGATGTTTGGTTTTGGCCCTCAGTCTAGAGAAGCTGATGCGACTGCTCGTGTGTGTGAGCTGCTCAAGTACCAAGGCGAGCACGGGCTTCTGAAGCAGATGCAGCAGTGGTCCATCCCCCCGTTTCCTGTGAGTGGCCATGACATCAGGAAAGTGGGCGTTTCCTCCGGGAAAGAAATTGGGGTGCTGTTACAGCAGTTGCGAGAACAGTGGAAGAAAAGTGGTTACCAGTTGGAAAAAGATGAACTACTGAGTTACATAAAGAAGACCTAAAGTTGATGAGAGCTGACTACTAGAAAGCAGGAAATTTTTGGTAAGGCTAGTTTTCTTCCCCCTCCCTCTTGGTGAGATTTAAAAGACTCCATCCAATATATAGCAGAATTCAAGCCAGCTTAGGGGATCTCTTCAGAAGAACAAAGGTCTTATTTTGTGAAAACTGTATTTCAGGCACTAAAGTAAAGTCTGCTTCCTCGTAATCTGATTTGTTATCACTGAAGCTTGTAATTCTTTTGGAATAGTTCTTACTGAGAAAAGGAGAGATGGCATCTCAGTCTGTCTAGGCTTTTTTTAAAGTGGATTTTTGGTTGCTTTTGTTGCGTACGACAGTGCCAGGATTGTTCCTGAGAAGTGCTAAGTGTCCTGAAAAACATGTTTCTTTGTATTTGCAATTGAAATAACTGGGTTAATTTTGTACAACGATTGTGTATGGTGTCAGTTTTTTTCTGAATTCCAGAATAAACTTGTGTTTGAATACAGCTGAAAAATTTGCATAAAATATATAAAATGTGAAGACTAGATGTGTCCCAAGTGGCTGTCGTTCAGGATATAGTTCACAGTTTTCTCTGTCAAAATGAAATTTCCCTCACTTCCTGGTAAGCTGGGAAAGCTTAGCTTAAGATTCTTGTGCCCATTCTTATTAAAACATTTCCTTCGGTATTGGAAGATAAATGTGGTATCTGACACGATGTATCAGGTGCCATATATGCTTACGGCAGTACTCCTGTCGCTTTAAGGTAAAAAAGGCTAACGGCCTACATATTTGCTCTTTATAAAGACTTGAGCCTTTGTGCTTTCATTAGGTGAAGAGGTAAACAGCACGAAGTATTCCTTATTTCAGCTGCTGTATTCTGACATTTTATAACTAACTTTTCTTTCTGTGTAGCCAGTCAGAGCATCTTTGTGCAGTATGGGCAAATAGCACTTTTGGACCTTGATAACACAAAAAAGCGTATTTCTGTTAAAACCCAGATAAGAGGAAGTGTGACAAACAGTGTAATGGGGGCTTTGCTGCAAGAAAGGGAGCCTCAGAAACATCTGCATCCAGGTCAGTAATCGAATGCTTATGAAGGAACACTCAAGATAGTTAAGTACTAGTAAGGTATGTATTGGACACAACATTTTACAATTTCTACTGTTCTATATAGGACGTGTGCAGGTTGAGCTATTAGAGGTCTGGTTTTGTTAGGTGAAAAGACCTTAGGTTTGTATTATATGCGTATTTTATATGCCAGAATATTTTATTTGCAAGTCAGTAAACAGTACAGAACATTCTGAGCTTACACTCTTCCAGGGGTAAAGTAAAAGCAGTGTTTCCTTACTACAGCTGGGTTGGATGTAGAGATGTGCCGTGCTACCGAAAAAAACACTCGGTGGAATCCCTTCAGAGGAAGTTTTGGTTCCGTGTAAGACTATATGAACGAACAGTAAAGTAGTAATAGTAAAGCCAGAAAAACCCAAGGTGGCTGTTAGTGGTAAAAAGGTAAAGAAAGGTTAGGCATATTTTAAAGAATCAACAGCGTTCTTCAGTTGCTTTTCGTTTACTCTCTTTACATAAATATGCAACATCATACTCAATTTAGGTTTCTAGTCTAGGCAATCAAAACCATTGCATTTTTGGCCACATACATTGTACCTAATTAGCTGAACTTTTCTCAGTGAATTAGGTAAAGCGGTGGAGGGGTATCAAAATTACACCGAAATGTGAAAGGCTCCAATAAACCCCTTGAATGTGTAAGCAAAGAGGTAGGTGGCAAATCTGTCTGTCTAGAACTTTATCTTAAAAATTATTTCTTACACCTAAAGTATCCGCATCTGAGTAGATATTTTACATTATTTAAACAAACATGTTTAGCTTTGCTTTTATACTTTACTTACAGAGTTTCTTCACTTTACATTGAACAAAATAGCCTATGAAATACATCATCACCTCTAGCCTCTAGGAAGGAGACGTGTTTTAGCATCTGTGCTCCACAGTAGTCTAAGTTCAGATTCAACAGAATAACCAAACACTGAGCAAATACACAAGATATTACTATTCACTAACAAACATGTTAAGAAAACTTTTATTTTGGGGCTCAAACTGCATATTATAACTCTTTATTTTCAAAATTTACAAATCAGTATCTCAGAAACTAAAGAAAAGGAACAAAGTCCTTTTAACATTATACACATTTCCTTGCCACTTTCAAAAAAGAACAGTACTAGAGCTTGGTTGGCACCCTACCTTCTGGAACGTCTGCCCTTTGGAGCACTGATGCAAACACGCCATTCTGTTCTGTGTATTAGGATCAAATAAATGATGAACTGCGTTAATTACAGCAATTTATAGGAATTTCAGATTTGTTTTGTGCAGAAAACATGCTCACCAGTTTCACAGATGTCTTCACGTCCTCTCAGTGATAACACTACCAGGCTTATCAAGAGTCCACAGGGTAACGGTCCCAAGCTCCTAAAGTTAGGTATTCCTGAAAACCAAGTGTTCTAGACTGCTTCTCATCCCCGTCAATAGAATATCTTAGTTTAAATCTTGAAATCCTTTCGTTCGACTAAGAAACTGCAGCCTTCCATGTAATGTTGCTTTTTACTTAGGTATGCATCAAAAGCAGTAATTTCCAAAGCAGATCTGGTGTTAGAATACCAATGTGTTAAGTAACCTTATCCCTACTGTATTTGTTTATAAGCAGAGTATTACTTTGTCAGGGCTTATGTCATCTTCCGTGTCTGGGATGGTGGGCAACAGAGCGGATCGAGTCAAACCCCAGAATTTCTGAGGTGACATGTCTTTTTTGGTGGCTGTGAATTTCCATCCAATATGGCTGGCACAGATCCTGCACTGGGCAATAGTCCACGCATACCTACGAGATTAAGGAAAGGTAAGTAAATCCGCTCAGGAAACGCATCTCTGTATCCCAGCCTATCACCTCAGAAACCTGTTAGAAAGACAGATCTTTTACTAGCCAAATTCTGAGGATGGGGAAGAGAAACTCAGAGCTTTGATTTATGCAGATTCCTGAAACAGACCTCACAAAAAGATTTTCTAATTTGTACCAAGTCATCATGGCAATACAGATTTCTTTAGACAAACTGCTGGTTGCCAGGAGCACAGTGCAAGTTGCAGCAGCATTTCTTAGTTGTTTTGCACTGCAGTCAAGTTAGGAAACAGCAATCACCTGTAGAAAACACACTACTTCTGAGAGTTAAAACTGGGGAAAGAGCTAAGTGTTTCTCTCACAAAAGATTGGCCAGTCCAGGTGGCATGGTTCTAGGTCCAGCATAGCAAATAGAGTCACTACGCCCTGCTCAGCTTGCCTCTTTCAAAATAAAAAGGCTGAGCCAGCATTATGGCTGAAGGGATCTCACAAGTGCTCTGGTGGTGCTGTAGGTCCCCCAGTCGTGCTTTGGAGGTCAGTAGCCTAAAGCCAAAAAAACCCGAAGCCTGCAAACTAGAAGAAAAGCTGCATTCTGCATGTTCTGGGTCTACCACTGTTTACTGATTTTACACATTATAAAATACAGATATACGGTGGACCCTTAACCAACACAGGGGGTTAATCCACCTATGATTTGTAGTTGGTCCTTGTATCTGCAGTTCATCTCTGCATCTAACAACTCAACCAACAGAGAAGCAGCCAGTATTTTACTACTGAAACATACCTGCATCTAAGTGGAAAGTGGAAGCGAGCAGTTCAAAACCATGCTGTTCAAGGGTCAACTCTAGTTCTACTGGATCATAAAACAGTTGGTATTTCATTTCCCTGTCAGCTCACTCTGAAGGGGTGTGGACCAACCGTAAAGTTGGTTTAAGACCTGCAGCTGCCACGTGACAGTACATGCAATGAGACTGTGCAAGAGTAGCTTTCCAGCCACTCGTGAACAACTCTCCTTAATACCCCTGAGTTTTACTGCCCCACTAAGGCACACACACAAACCGCACAAGGGGACGCCACTACCTTACCCAGGAAACCAGCTGTGGTCTGTGGAAGGCCGGCCGATCAGATTCAAGTTGCAGGCCTTGTAGACGGTGAGCGTCTCGTGCACGTATCCGTGAGGGTTCACGTAAGCTGCCATCGGCCCACATAAAGATAAACTAGAATAGAGAATCAGCGCAGAGGAGAGTCAAAATGGGGGGAAAAATGTAACAAGCATGTCCTATCTCTGACCCTATGTGGTGAAACTGATATTTGAGTGAAGCAAGCGCATAAAGCCGAGGCATTCCTGCTAGGTCCGTAAGTACTGAGAAAGATACAGTTGATAGATTTTTAACAAGGCTGGGGTGGTGGGGAGGTTTTCCCTCACCAGGCTCCCCCATTGCTGTGAATAACCCCGTCCACAACCACTGCTGTTCTGGTACTTACCTACCACTGAGGTAACTTCCCATATTTCATTTGCTGAGTATTTGTAATTTAATGGAGGGAAATATATGGAGAATAGAAATATAGTCTTGCCTGTTGTTCTGTTATGGCAGTTGGGAAAATGTACTCAGACGTGTACTAAAAATGCAATAAAAAGCTCACCTGAATATTTCATTTTTGGTTGTTATTTCTGTTTCTTGACACTGTTTACAGCAAAGTGACGTACACTAAAATATTTAAGAGAAAATTAGTGGGGGAAATGCTCCAAAGTGTTGATTCCTCTAACTGTAGTTTTAAAGATGGAACAGGGAAAACACAAGCTGACATAATCACTAATGACCCTCTAGGATACATAGAGGAATGCAAAACAATTTTTCTGTCTTATGATCTCAAATGTTTAAATATTCCCTTAAAACATTTGTAATGCAAACCACAATCACTTCTCTATTTCCATGACTAAACACCCTACCGCCAGCCTTGTTGGTCCCAACAGTGCAAACCCCACCCCCCCGACTGACAGAATGTGTACATCAGACAGACATTCTTTACTCACTTTATTCATAATGTCTAGTTCACAGCGAAGTCGTTGGATTGCACTACCAATTTTAAGGAGCTGAATTCGTAATACATCATCAATAGGAAGACAAGCAGCTACTCTGTAAGAAAAATCTTAAAGACAGGATAGGTTTTTCAAACTTTTAAACTTACGAAGCAGATACATATCAGATAACTTATGAATGCAATAACATCCTTTTCGAATAAATCCTTCCCAGAGATAAAGAAGTTATCCCAGAGATAAGAAGTCACTTATTTACTAAGAGACTAGAAAAATAGTTAACTTGTACCTAATTAACAGCTATGTAAATATAGTAGTAAGCCTTGGAACTAAGGTGACCTTTAAACGCACCCTGAAGACCAAGGAAAGGAGTATACCCAAATAGCATTTCCGGATGCGAGCCTGTTAGGAATACTCAGAATTTAAGACACTTGTTACAACTAACTAAAAAATACTCATTTTCTATAATTGATGAAAACAAATGTGTATGCTTTGCAGGGTAATAAAAAAAAATTTTTTTTTTTCGGTTTTGTTGGTTTCACTAAACAGAAAACTTACAAAACAATTTTAGTAAAACATCACAGGAAGAAAGCTAATTTTTCATACCTATTGGATTTGAAGGAAGAGAATCTTCTTTTAGATTTTCATCCCATTCGCGTAGCTGTTTTTTGATTCTATCCATTAAGGTTTCCTTGTTTGAAACGAGCCATAGTAAGGTTCACACACTTTTTACACTGTCAGCTTTTCAACTCAATAAATCTAACATATTAGTAACAAATGTAAGTAGTTACTATCTAGTACAGTTCCAGTATATGTGTGTCTGCTTTTTACACAGACCCTGCTTAGCCCAGCAAGAGGCTGGCTTTCCAGCCTCTCTTCCCTGGGTCTGGCATCTCAAGGGCCTCTCATCTTCCCTCTCTAGGAAACCTTTCTGTTGGTCCCTGTGAGCTGCACTAGCACATGCTACCTACATACCTTACCTGGTACCTGTTCACAACATCAGAGTGCTCACTATCTTTTCACAAGTGGATGTTAAATACTCTTGTCTATTACGTACTTGTAATGCCTCTTAAGCTGCTGAAGAGCAGCGTGAACTATCCTTTCCCTCAGTGCTGCCCATGTGCTAAGTACTCACCACCTACCAGTTCACTAAGCCCAGAGCTCCAGTTCTGGGGGCAGGCTGATGGAAGACCAAGAACCTCTAATGCATCCCGGGACAGTCAGGGCACCTTTACCCCCATTTTATACTCAGGTTCTGCCCCAAACCACAGAAAAATTAATAGAAATGAGGCCTTGAACGCAGGCTGTGTCTATGACCTACATTCTGTGAACTACCCACTAACAGTCTCTCACTCAATTTTTCAAGCTGTCATGATGCCTAGTATAAAAAATTTGAGCTGCAAAAGCACTGGTGTGTATATCAGTTAGTACACTAAAAGCAGGAAATAAGACGTGGGCATACTTGTTTACAAGAGGACTAAAACACTGTTAAGGATTCTGTATTTTTCTAAATGTAACTGTACCTCGACAACAAAATTTTAAATGCTTAATACACCCAAAGATGCCACAGTATCTTGTCCTGAAGTTATAAGCCACCACCCACTGACAGAAAACTAAAGATCTCTACGTTAGAAGTCAGGTCTGTCCAGCAGTATGATTCTGCCCTTTCCCCTGAAATGAATGGCACTAGTTCCAAAAATAAAATGCCACTTGTTTCGTCTAATGACCCTTATGACATGGCTTATCCTAGAAGCAAACCGTTCAACGCAGGTTACTTACAGCATCATATAAGGAATACAGCCAGCGAGGCCATGAAGTCAAATTTGCACAATGAAACTTTCTCTGAAAAGAAAACAAAAGTCACTTAAACACCATAGAATCAAGATCTTAAGGGTAGAAGGAACCAGATTTAAAAACTGATCTTGGCCCACGAGGACGTTCTAATTTCAAAAAGATGAAAAAGTCTGCAGAGAATCCCGCAAGAGATGATTATATTTGACAAAGATGTTTTTACTTAATTCCTGTAAAATTTCAGTAACTGATGGGGACACTCAATAATTAAGATATCAGTCCTCAGAGTATATATTCAATGTGATACCAATGAATTGGAATTCAGAAGCAGTTTAAAGCTCATCTGAAAGAACAGATGTGTAAAAACCACCAAGAAAATCTGGAAGGAGAACTGCTAGACAGGACACGGCCACACTGCAAGGACGCCCTGCAGCAGGGCTGTCAAGGGCAACAGGCGGGAACACCCACCCATCTCCCGGCAACCGTCCATACAAGGCGCTTCCACTAGAGAAGATTCTACACCCGACCGAAGAAAGTAGGGAACACGAGGGATGGTCACACTTTCTCCACGTGCAAAGCAAAGCCTGCACGTCTACAGACATGTTCGTTTTGTGCAGAAGGCCTTCACTGACACGTGAAACTGGGCGGGGAAGGGCTCCTGTACCTGCAAGCCCAAACGGTGGTTTACATACGACCCAGGCTGGTCACAGGTGTGAGGTCCTAGCGCCGTCAGCAGTGCAAATGATAAAAATGATTTCTCCAAGTAACTGAAACAGTACAAGTTTTTGTTTCCTTCATTTATCAAATCCTACTTGCTTCTAAGAACTGGAATGGAATGGTGAGCTTTTTCTAGATTCTGAGGCTTGTAAGCTCATAATGGAAGATACACAACTACAAGCGTACAATGTATGCTGGGAAACCATTCCCCTGCTTGAGGAAGCCTGCCTACACCACACAGAGCCTCCCACTTCACGACTCCCCTTCACACATAAACACTGCTGCTCTCGCTGTGACGCTCCTGACGACTCGGACAAGACAAGAACAGACTGCAATGTTCCTACGGATAAGGTAATAAGCGACAGTAGCCACACAAATCTTGAAAATCTTGTGATGGGGTTAGTGGTCATATTTTTACTTACAAAATTACAAACTGTCAACAGTTACATAACAGTATCCTGGTGGGGCATAAACAGACAGACTGATCACGGAGCAGAAGAAAAATAAAGTAAAACATGAATCTGGTCTGTAAGGCAGTACAGGTGTGCAGAGTGAACACAGGAGCCTTTCAGAAAATGGTGAAAGGACAGTGGGTCGCTACCTGGGACAGGTGCTGGAATCACACCGAGAGAAACTGCACATGGATGATCAAAGCTTCCATTCTGATGTCATTAAGAAAAAATGAAGTCAAAAGTAAAAAGTGACACATTTCATTGATGAATGACGATTCCTTCACAGAGGGAGGTATCTCTAGCTATGATTCAGAATACAGAAGTATTAAAAAAAAATTCAACTATATGACCACCACAATACAGTTAAAAATGAGAAACTAAAAAAGTGTTTGACACTAACTGCAGATGAAGGGATAAGCTGCCTTTACACACAGGTGAGTGTGTACAGAACTAGCAACAAACAGTGGGGGTGAAGACAGTTCCAATGAAAGGAAATATCACATGCTCTTAAACACAAATGTCACACATCATTCACATTCAGAGAAATTCAAGTTAAACCTTCAACAAGCTCCTATGTTTCACTTATCAGATCAGCTAAACTTAAGCTGGATACTGTACAGCCTCACTGAAACACTGAGAGTACAGATAGGAACAACCTCCTTAAGTAAGAAACTTGGAAAACACATGTCAACATTACAAATGCAGTTGCCCTGACATCCAGTCATCTCACTTCTCAAATACTGACCTGTATGAAAGGTCATCTGTGTATATCACTGAGTCTAGGGCCATCATTAATACAGAGAATACCGTGCGGCTTTCAAAACAAGAAAGAACTGCTCTGAAAACTAAAAACAGAAGAATCTCCTACACTCTTAAAATAGGGAGCAGGACAGCATGCATCCTCCTACATAAGAAAAAGGAGAGAAGTAAGAATGTTTATCTGTGTTTTCATAAAGAAACTCTGGAAGAAGACTGAGAAGCTAACCTGTGAGCTCCTGTTTGTGGGTCCCGCCCTTGAGTTACGCTCAGTTCTTCCCTGCTCTGTGTGAGAAGCAGGAGCTCGTAAATTTAGCAGAGACCAGAAAGATGAGCTTCACTCACTTTCTTGTTTCCACATTTGATTTTTTGTACTTCATACTCTTTCTCATTAACATGGAAGGGCTTTTTCAATGAGCAAATAGCGTGGGCAAGAAGGGAGTATCCTCAGAAACATATACACTGTATTCTAGGTAGGTTTAAACAACATTTTCCTTATTTTGAGAGAATTTCGCTACAGTAAACAGTGAAGAGAAAAAGACACTGTGAGAAGAGGGAGTAAAGAAATAGTTTTAAAGGTCGAATCACCGGATAAGAAAGGTTCCCAGAGAGAAGTGGGTTTAGAAGAGCATCACCTGATTAACTGGCCTAACTTCTCAACCCTCAGCGATACTTTCTCCAGTGTTCCCGGTCAGAATGGAAGATAACCGACGTGGAAATACTTTTGTCATTTCGATTGTTCTGTTTTCAATGGCAAATGTTGAGAGGTGATACACACAGTTTCAAGGCCAACTGAATACACTTCAGGAAGACTCCACTCCACTCCTAGATCCTCTAGTATCATTTTCTGGTGGAAAAGTGGGCGGCAACCCAATTAGAGTGAGTTATTTAAGAATCAACTAAGCTTCTCCCAGTTCTGGCCACGTGAACCGCTTCTCAGACACGAAGATGCACGAGACCCTGCTGGGGCCGTGGCAGGTACAACCATCAGGTGTGAATCAACTCCACAGAGGGCGGACCCGAGCCCCAGATCGGCCTGAAGACAAGCGCTGTGACAAGTCAGTGTCCACCGCAGGTGCAGCAGGACGAGCCCTGAGCCGGTCCGGGGCCCCTGGAATCCCCCCCAACCCTGTGCCATCCGCCAGCCCTTCCCTGCACCCACGCCAGGCTGGCATGCCAGCAGGACGGCTCCCACTGGGCTCTCAAGTGAGGCAGAGTCTGCAGGACGCCTGGAGTCCAAAATAGAGCAGCTAGTGTTTTTTCTTGGCCTAGTGATCTAGATCCACATTTCAGAACCTAAGACACTCTACCCAAAGTGTAAGCAACGGAACAATCAGAAAAAAACACAGACCAAGGCATTTGTCGCCCTGAACACCTTTTCTATCTCGCTCATTCCTAAGTACCTTCCATTTACTCCTTGGCAATTCTGAACATGAAGAAAAGTGAGGGAATGTTTGAGAATCCAGAATTACTGGAGAAATAAGACATCAGGGGATGCTCAGAGGATCTGGTTCCTAACACCTGACGGCCCAGCTACAGAGGCCTCTGTCTGAATTCAATGTGAACAAGCTGAGGTGCTTTGGCCACGAAACAGGAAGGAGTTAATCAGTAATTCACACAAAAGATTTTTACAAGTTCTGTTTGTCTAACCCAAGTGCAGGTTTAAGATGGCAAGATCCTGCAGAGAGAACACGGAACTAGTTGTCCAGAGCACTGAAGTCAGGAATGAACTCCACAGACTCTCACTCTATGCTCAGAATTGTGCCAAGAGGTAATGTAGGATTTTTAAATGGTTAAGAATTTTTAACAAAAAAATCTTGGTGTGGAAGAACTATTATATAAATAAAATACTTAATACCTCCTGGAAAAAATATCCAATGATTGAAACCCACAGCTATCTAAACCCTGAGAGGCTATGTAGGCAGTGCCCTGACACAGTGACCTCGCCACAGAGCATCTCGGCACCCCCCAGCGCCGACGCACTGCTGGGTACTAAAGACTCCACGCGTTCCAGAACACTCCACGGAGCCGCGGACAACAGTGCCATCCTCCACAAACTCACTTCAACGGTTAGGCTGAAGTGACTAACAGCAAATCTCCCACCTTGCTACTGGTCAAATAAACATGATTTAAAGTATGTGTAAAGCGTCTGTATTGGGGACATCCCTGGTGATCCAGAGTACAACTGTATTCCCAACGCAGGGGGCCCAGGTTCGATCCACTGTCGGGAAATTAGAACCCTCACGCTACAACTAAAGATTCTGCACATGGAAATGAAAGATCCTGCATGCCACGATTAAGACCCAGTACAGCTAAATAAAAAATTAAGATTAAAAAAATAAAGCATCTGTATCAAGTCTGAAAACAAAAGTATTGCACAGCTATACAAAAGCTACTGTGAATTTAAGCTGTTTGCTGTTTAGTGGCTAAGCCATGTCAGACTCTTTGTGACCCCCACAGACTGTACCCGCCAGGCTCCTCTCATGGGATTCTCCAGGCAAGACGAGTGGCGTGGGTTGCCATTTCCCCTCTCTAGGGGATCTCTCCAACCCAGGGTTTGAACCCTTATCCCCTGCATCTACTTCTGCTTTACTGACCACGACAAAGTCTTTGACTGTGTGGATCACAACAAACTGTGGAAAATTCTTCAAGAGAAGCGATACCTTACTTGCCTCCTGAGAAATCTGTAGGCAGGTCAAGAAGCAACAGTTAGAAATGGAACAACAGACTGGTTTCAAATTGGGAAAGGAGTACGTCAAGGCTGTGTATTGGCACCCTGCTTATCTAACTTATGTGCAGAGTACATCATGAGAAATGCCGGGCTGTGTGAAGCACAAGCTGGAATCAAGACTGCCAGGAGGAATATCAATAACCTCAAGACATGCAGATGACACCACCCTTATGGCAGAAAGCGAAGACGAACTGAAGATCTTGATCAAAGTGAAAATGGAGAGTGAAAAAGCTGGCTTGAAACTCAACATTCAAAAAACAAAGATCATGGCATCTGGTCCCATTACTTCATGGCAAATAGATGGGCAAACAATGGAAACAGTGTCAGACTTTATTTTTCTGGGCTCCAAAATCACTGCAGATGGTGACTGCAGTCACGAAATTAAAAGATGCTTACTCCTTGGAAGAAAAGCTATGACCAACCTAGATAGCATATTAAAAAGCAGAGACATTACTTTGCCAACAAAGATCCATCTAGTCAAGCTATAGTTCTTCCAGTGGTCATGTACGGATGTGAGAGGTGGACTATCCTAAAGAAAGCTGAGTGCCGAAGAACTGATGCTTTTGAACTGTAGTGTTGGAGAAGACTCTTGAGAGTCCCTTGGACTGCAAGGAGATCCAACCAGTCTATCCTAAAGGAAATCAATCCTGAATATCATTGGAAGGATTGATGCTAAAGTTGAAACTCCAATACTTTGGCCACCTGATGCAAAGAACTGACTCCTCAGAAAAGATCCTGATGCTGGGAAAGACTGAAGGCAGAAGGGGGAAGGGGACGACAGAGGATGAGATGATTGGATGGCATCACTCACTTGATGGACATGAGTTTGAGCAAGCTCCTCAAACTGGTGATGGACAGGGAGGCCTGGCGTGCTGCAGTCCATGTGGCTGCAAAGAGTTGGACACGACTGAGCGACTGAACTGAACTCCTGCACTGGCAGGCAGGTTCTTTGCCGCTGAGCTATTACCTCAAATGAGGACCCTAGGATAATTTACATAAAAATTGAAACCTTCGATACTCAACAAAGAGTAATGGATGATAAGTACAGGATTCTTCAGGTTACTATGGAAATTGTCTTTCCATATTTTTAAAAGACATATTTCAAAAAAGTAATTTTAAATTTAGACACTAGAAATCTTTCTCTTTTAGGGAGAAATCAGAAATATTAGGTATTTTATACTCAAAATTGATACATCTCACAGATAAGTACAAACAAGCTTCATTGATATTTTTCCTTCGATAACAATCTAGCCAAAAGGATATACACAGGAATTAATGCCCTAGAGACAGTACTTTTAAAGAGTGCCTTTAAAAGTCAAGCCAGTTTTGGTGATGTCCATACTGTTGCACAAAAACAGCTTCTTTTCAGAAGTCCACAAGGAGCAAAACAACCACCACTGGGTACTGTCCCAAACTCTTCCTCTGAATCTAGGTCTTTATCATTCAAGAGCCAAGCATCTCCTGTGATCACAGTCTAATAAGCGTTTCCTGCAGCATTTAGAACTACAGTGAAGTAATACCTGGATTAACATTTTACTTGGTTTTGCAAACCAAGTAAAAAGCTCTTACATCAACAGCTGCCTAAGAAATTTTTAGAAACTCCAGCTATGAACAAATGCAACTATAGTATTGCTCAGAAGATGTCTGCGGAAGGAATCATGAGAGTTGCTGGTGTTTCTTTCTTTAAACAGGAAAAAAGCAACCTGTCTTCGCTTTTTGAACATGCATAAAAAAATCAAGTTTCTCACCTTCTGGTATTTCTGCCACCATTTATATGAACACTGGTCTTCCCATGAGACAGGTTTTGAAGGAAATATCTGGCACTTATTGAGGGATTCTAATTGAACTGCAGACATGGTCGAAGGCAACACACACTCAGGAAGAATTTGCACTTTAGCTTGCTGGATTCTAAAATAAAGAGAACCAGGGATGATCTGAGAGAAGAGCATTGAAACATGTATATTATCAAGGGTGAAACAGATTGCCAGCCCAGGTTGGATGCATGAGACAAGCGCTCAGGGCTGGTGCACTGGGAAGACCCAGAGGGATGGGATTGGGAGGGAGGTGGGAGGGGGGATTGGGATGGGGAATACATGTAAATCCATGGCCGATTCATGTCAATGTATGGCAAAAACCACTACAATATTGTAAAGTAATTAGCCTCCAACTAATAAAAACAAATGAAAAAAAAATTTTTTTTAAGGAAAAAAAAAAAAAAGGAGAACCAGGCCCGGTGTTCATCTTTAGGACCAACTCACTCTAATAACTATGTTTCTAACCGTTATGGACAGCTTCAAGTGCTAAGATTTTCAAGGTTTTCTCTTTTAAACATATTCATCAAGTCCTGATATTAAGATACAAGAAATTTTCAAAAAATACTGTATTTCATAAATCATACCAAAGTTAAAACCAAAGGTAACCAAAGATTTTTCTATCTCACTGTGGAATGGAAAACACTATTTTTACATTTCAAGCAAAGCTTATAAATGAAATAAAGTTAAAAAAATCAATATACCACCAACCCCTGATGTGTTGATACTTCTATAAAAATTTCTCATTCTTGGACACTCCACCCCTCCCCTCACCCCACTTCTTTATGTTGCCCAACTCTTATATCAATCCCTTCTCATGAATCACCTATCCTAAGAAGTAGGTAGATAAAGGAAGAGAAAATCAAGAACCCTTTCACACGTATTAGACCAGAGAATTATATGTAGCCTTATTTCTGTGTGCGTTCCTTTTCTCATTCCTAACATTTACCCTGAATATGCAAAGAATCAAGATCCATATTATCTTTAAAAATTATTTCTACTCATATAGTGAAGACATCATTCAACAATGCTACTTGAGAATATCATAATTGCAAGTATCTTCTCATGAATTAATGCCAAAGAGGCTGTACCTCCAAGCCACTGTCTTATGAGGCACTAAAAGAATTATCTCCTATTGTAACTTTTCAAATGCAGATGCATAAAGTATCAACACATCCAAATGCTGGAACGAAAAACACTATCAGTAGGAAGAAGTCAAATATGTTACAAGTCTCTGCTTCACTATTATTCATGTTCAGGAATTCTAAAGTGGTCTTTCATTGTTACCACTGTCTCAATCCACAAAAACTTATGACACTTTAATACTTCTTCTGATTTATTAAATGAAAATAGCTAAACATGTCTGAAAATATGTAGGTTTACTGTCATGATAATATTAGACACACTCCACTCACTTCATCTCTTTCCTGCAAGCTCAAATTTAAGTCTACATGACTTTGGAAAATGGTAACATAAATCTGACTGTGTTCAAATATTCTTATATTATTAGAGCGCATTAAAAACAAAAATAACTAATCATGTTTTCCTCACCTAATTCACAAGTTTTTATTATGATACAAACGTTAATCCTACAGAAACATCAGCTTAGAGATCGTTTTAGTAATTAGTGTACACAGGCTGTCTAGATCACCTCAAAGGGGAAAGCGCTGCTCTCTGTTCCTCCGTGAAGCACCCCAGGGTCTGTGGCACGCATGGCTAGCTCTGCTCCCAGCACCTGAGTTTTGGTTTTAATGTAAACTAGTTTTGTTTCTTCCCAACCTGTCTTGGCAGTTGTTGTGCAATTATAGCTATATAATTTATATAAATATTTTCTGAAGTGGAAGGAGCTTTATAAAAAATTTTATTCAAGTATAATTAATTTAGTGTTGTGTTCATTTCTGCTAGACAGCAAAGTGATTCAGTTGTATATGTATATACGTCCCTTTTTATATTCTTTTCCATATGGTTTATGACAGACTATTGAATATAGTTCCCTGGGCTATACAGTAGGGCCCTGTTGTTTTGTAATTTATGTAACTACTATGGCAACCAGGAAATAAGTACAAAATTAAAACTGCTTTAATGAAACACTGGCTTGAGTCAAAAAAGTGCTTCTGAATTAGGTTCAGACAATTCTAACAGGGAGAAAAGTGCATGAATCTGGAAGGTTTCTGTGCGCAAAGCCCTTGTGAGTATCTTCGGAATCTCTAAAGAAAAACTACAGGTATGCACTGCAGATGGATGATGCAATGAAAGCAACTAATGCAAGAAAGACTTCTGTCAACTCTTTATCTGCAGACCCAATACAAAGACAGTAAGTACCCTGTCTTACCATCAAATGCGAAACGAATTAAGGGGCATTTACATATTTTAAGTTAAAATAAAATGTTTAGGATATATATGTATAAATTTATATATGTATATATTTTTATGAGTTCCAGTTTTAATCACCTTTTTGACTAAAAATTACTCACCTCAATTATGATAAGTACGAGGGCTTCTTTTGTAATTACAAATAGAGTATTAATCTCCTCTTCCTCTCTACATGTAAGAAATACTCAGGAATTTCTAAAATAGTCCTATAGAGATGCAGTGATACATTTCTACTTTTTAATTAATTTTTTGTTCAGAAGATGTCAAAGAAATACAGACACGACTTGGAAAGGTCAGAGGCAGCAGTATGCCTTGTACACATGGAGAGTCTTAATAAGACAGATCACTATCATCTGGTCCTGTACTACAGAGAAAAGGAAACTGGCCTGAGTTGCAAATGTGCGAGGGAGGGACTCTGGTTTGGTGGGAAGAGCACTGGTTTGGAAGTCGGGGGCCTAGAGCTCACCTCCGGCGCCCACGAGCTGGACAACTTTGGGCAAACCACTTATCTCCATCGCAGTCAGGTTCCTTTTCTGAAAGAAGAGCTTGCACTACATCCTCTCTAGTCTCTGCCCTCTCACCATTCCCTCTGAAGGTGGTTATAGGGCCAGAAGGGCTGTGGACCCACAGAATTCTCACTCCATGGAGGTCTTTTCAGACAGACATTTTTGTGAAAGCCATGGTGTTGGGTCTAAGGAACACTAGGCCCTTTCCCAGTCCTGTCCCGCCTGATCAGTTTGACGCTAATCTCTACTTGAGTCCAATGAACATCCGTTTACTTGCTTTCAGAGTCAAGACTCTATTGCCATCTTGTGTTCAAACTAATTTTTCCACAATCACAAGTCACTGATGTCGACAGTCTCAGAAATATACCTTTCCCCAAGTCAACTTGCTATTATGGTTTCTGGAATATAGTACTCACAAATATTCAAAATTTTATAAGCACAAAGGTAGGAAGTACTTTTACAATGGAACTGTCAGTAAAACCCACGGCACAAACAGCTTGCTGTCTCAACACAGGGCTCTCGGGGACGCTCACTCGTTCATGGAACACTGATGGTCCGAAGTGCAGAACGCACGGGCGTCGCATCGCCTGGCCTGAGCAGCCTGCATCCTGAGGGACACAGACGCACACCACACGGACAGCCCCTTGTTCAGCGCGGCGAGCTCCCGGAGCGAATGCTCTCGGGGAGCACCAGGCAGGGAGCACCGAACGCCCACGGGCTCTGGCACCCCATCCCTCCCCCTGCGCTTGCTCAGGCCCCAAAGGGTGGCTGAGTTCACTAATATTTATGAAAGCCCACTATGTGAAAACACAGGAAAGGTGTTGTCCTTGTGCAGTTCATATTCTTAAACCTTAAAAAAAAAAACAAACCCTCTGAATGTCCTTGATTTCACAAGACATCACCTGTCCAACACAGAGATCTGACAAGATTTTCAACTGTGACTACAGATAAGAGACCAATTCCCGAAGGCTGGGAGGACCCAGGAATTTGTATCTTTCTAAGACTTCTCTAGTGATTCACTGGTGATTCTTATGCGCCAGAGTTAAGAACCATTCCTATAAAAGGAAACACACTGCGATGAGGACAACTGCTCTATGGTTTTTTTGGAGGTCTGCAAAGTGAACTGCATTTTTTAAAATGAGGTATTCCTTAAGGAATACCTTAAGGAATGAGGTATTCCTTAAATTTGTGGGAAAAAAAACCATTGAGTCACACCAAAATGGAAGTGCTAAACAGAACACTCAGAGAATTTCTAAACTGTATAAGACACAGAGATGACAAGCACTTCCTGACCACTCAGTACACACGTGATCCACTGTGGGTGAGAGAACATCTGCGGTGGAGGTGGGCACGCAGGTACATGGTCTCCAACACCCAGACACAGCGGGTGGCGAGCCCGCAGCTCTCGACGCACCCGCTGTTGCACCCAGCTCCCCGAGCCCTGACTCCCACCCTCTCCAATCTGCAGAGAGGTCTTCAATCCCAAAGAAGCCCTGTCCCAAATGACACTGCCTGCTGGGGTTACATCACTGTTTCGAAACCTAGAGGGGCATCAGTCACCTGGACATCTGACAGATGGACACCTGGACAGAAAAGATGCCGTGGCCTCCTCCCCGACTGGTCCCTCTCTAGGGACGGGAGGAAGGGCGGGAACCCGAACGTCTGTAGTTTTACTGCCCTGGTCACTGTGATGCACAGCCAAGTTAGAAACCCCAGACTGCACTTTCAAAGGGAAAAGAACAACTGGTGAAAGGCTATGAAGTGTGGACATCAGCAAAACAGACAAAATGTAAGAAAACTACTTCATTTTATGATGTTTGAGGAGTTTTAAGATAGACAGTGTTTCTTACCCGTCTGACTGTGTTCTGATCTCAAGGACTTTGAATCTCTGTCTTCCGATTGCTTTCACTTTCACAACCTCGATTCCAAAATCCTGTTCTTCTCGGTAGGCATAGATCTCTGCTGTCGTTCCGAATTGTGCTTCCCTCTCCTGGACGTTACTTCCAAGGGAAATTTTAAAAAGGAAACAGTTTGAACATTTAATTTTCAAATATGCCAAGATGACAAAAGCAATACACATGGGAAAACAATTTATAGCAATCACTCTCACTGCAAAGCTATTTAATTTATTTTAGAATCACACAGGGAACTGAGATTTTATATAAAGAGGGCTTCAGGAAGTACACTTAGCGCCCACTAGCAGAAGAACAGATTTCTAGTCATTGAAAATAACCCACAGCTGAGAGGGGTTAAACTGTCATTTCCCAAACTAAACATTCTTTTATTCAGCAGATCATACTTTCTGCGGCTTATCTGCACTGGGGTGGGGGGTGGGAGGGAGTGGGGACTTCCT
Source organism: Dama dama (assembly GCF_033118175.1). NCBI lineage: Eukaryota > Metazoa > Chordata > Mammalia > Artiodactyla > Cervidae > Dama > Dama dama. The sequence continues at coordinate 28,373,398 of NC_083704.1, read as the reverse complement.
GTATCAATTTCCTGCCTCCACCACTGATTTCCTCTAGTTGTCATGGGACACTTGACATTTAGCTTCAAGTTACCACTCGTCTACAAGACAACAACTTGGGAATTTTGAGAGACAGAAAACAACTAGTCACTCCTTTGTAAAAACCATCCTTTACAAACAGTGTAAAAGCCCTCTTTTTCTTGAAGACAGCTCTTGAAAATAAGGTTCTAGAAATGTTCTTCATTACATATTAATGATTCTAAAGCTTTCACATACCAGAAAGTTAACTGTGTGTGAAACTTAAAGCTTGACTTAGATGGTAATGATCATAGCAAAATACTCCAACTTCCACTTCCAAGCTCTTTATGGAAGAGTCTTACTTCACAGCCTTGTCCCAACTTCTATGCAGGCAAAACAGTAGTCGGCTTTGCCTTTAAAGCAGCCTCTCCTGTGGGTGCACAAAGATTTACCTGTACGCAAGCACTGCGAAGGTCCTGTCCTTCTGAATCAGGTTCCGCACCATGCTGACCTCCTGCGGGCTGAAGAGCTGCAGCGGCAGGGTCTGCCCGGGGATGAGCACCATGGCCACCTGCGGCAGCACCGGGATGACCGGGCGGCTGTCGTCGTCGTGCAGAGTCCGCCCGTGGAACTCCTCCATGTCGGCGCCCAGGTACTGCGGAGGCACCGGGTCCAGTCGTTACGGACAGGCAACAGGGCGCACGCGCAACAGACTAACGCGCAGCTGACATAGAGACACAGACGTGGAAGGTACACATATTCAAATAATAAAGCTGCCGTATCAGCAGCCCACAGGAAAGTCCGTTTGTGACTCCTGGAAGTAGAATTCTCAATTCCTTGTGAAGAATCTCTCACATACACATTAAAAAGCATTTTTTAAGCTCAAAATATTTGATTTTGACTAAGCCCAACATCTCTATGCCTGAAAAGCATAAATGACAAGTATAAAATGCCAGTATGTTAAATAACACCCTGGAATCCTGCAGTACAGAGAATAACCAGCACTTTAATAGTTCTATTACTAGCCAAGATATAAGGAGGGTTCCAAGTGTGCAAAGAATTACTTGTAATAGACAAAGTACCAAACTGCTTAAAAATTACAGCTTAACACTATTTATCGGTTGGCAAGAAGCTCACATCCTCATCCACTATTTCAAGCATGATGTAACATCAGGTAATGTTGAAAGCAGTCATTCACTTTAAAGAACTTTCATCTACAGTTAAATGTACGCATCTCTCACACTAGACCTAACACAAAGTTACATACTGTGTGTGATGTCGGCAAACTAGTGTCAAAATTTATGATGTTTGGTTTCTTGGGTTCTTTGACATCCTGGTCTTCAACTTCCATTTCAATTTCATCTTCTTCCTCTTCCTCTGCTGTAAAAGTAGAGTATTATAAGCGAAAAACAAAAAACAGAGGCATGGAGACATAAAAGCCATGTTCCTGTTCAAATACATAACTCCTTCTTCGGGATTCCAGGCCTGTGGGAAGAGGAGCTCTTAAGAACACCATTCACACTTGGGAATCTCAACAGTACTGTGAAGAGGCAGCCAGAGAGCTGGGGTCTAGGCTGGGTCCGCCTCTAACTACTTTTCTTAAATCAATGTTTAAGTTTAGAATAGTTTAAGACTTACAGAAAAGCTGCAAAGATGGTAGAGAGTTCCTTCTACCCCACACCTGTTTCCCAATAGTTAACATCTTAATTAGTGTGGCATGCTTGCCGTAACCAAGCGATCAGTGATGGCATAGTACCGCTGACTAAACACATTTCATTTGGATTTCCTGAGCTGTTATCTAATTTGCTACTTCTGTCCCAGGACCCTGTCCACAACACCACACAACATTTAGTCATCGGGTCTCCTTAGCCTCCTATCGGCTGGGATGATCTCTCAGGCTTTCCTTGTTTTTGATGGCCTTCAGAGTTTTGAGGACTATTGGTCAGGCGCTTTGTAGAATGTCCCTCAAGTCGGAACTTTCTTGGGGAGGAAGCCCAGGGAGGTGAAGAGCCATGTTCATCATGTCTTATCAAGGGTGCACAATGCTGATGTGACTTAGAACTGCTGAAGCTGACCTGGGTCACCTGGCTGGGGGCGTGTCAGTCAGATTTCTCCACTGGAGGGCTCCTTTCCCCCTCTTTTCCACACTGTACTCTTTGGCAGCAAACCATGAGACACAACCCACATCTTAGGGGTAGGGACTGGTTCCACTTCCTTGAAGGGTGACTACCTGCATACATTATTTGAAATTCTTCTGCACAGGAGATGTATCTCTTCTCCCTCACTAGGAACCAATTCTGACACAATAGACAGTTCATCCCATGTGATGAAACCTTAGTTTCCTCATTTGAAAAATGACAGACATGAACAAGACAATCTATAAAGTTTTTTCAAACGTTTAAACAGTTTCTAGAGAAGCAGGAAGGAAGGAAAGAAGAAGGGGCTAAAAAGCAAGCAGGTTCCTAAATAAACTTCTAAATAGATAAAATGTCTTTACAAAAGTTACTTTCTGCTGTGCATATCATTATTTAAATCTAACCACCTCCAGCTAGGTTCCTGACAAGAAAATGTAAATGTTTTTCAATATGGCAACTGCTTTAGACTTTCTATTAATGCCTACAAAGTCCTTAGATATAAGCCTTTGTCAAAAAGAACAACCTAATTATTTCAACTTAAATTCAAATGTTCAGTGATTTAACACTGCATACAAAATTTTCCTAAGAAGAAAAAAAATTCGACAAGAGATCAGAGATAACGAAGAAAAATCTAAACCGATGACAAAAATATACTGCATCTACTTCCTTGCATTCACAATTCTGACAGCATGGCTTTCTTTATGCACTTTTGACACTTTACTGCTCTATTATGCACTCTATTATGCAAAGTTTTAAAGGTCAACTTTCAGCTCAAAGGCTAGAACTCTTTTTAAATTTATATTTTAAGTGTCACAACTTCATCTCAAAATGATTTCCTTTTATAAACTAGCCTTTCTCCTGTATATCGCTGAAACCCACTTCCTCCTACTTGGCTGTTTATCTATTATTATTATTTTTTTGGCTGGGACAGATTCTTCAAATCTTAAATATTAAGCAACTACTTAAGCACTTAGAGGAAATTACTCTTCCAAACAACTCATACTACATGTATGTATGGACAACTGAATGTTTCTAAAAATCAGTCATACATGATTTGCAGGAATATAACTATTATATTGACAACCTCTCTGAGCCCCTTGTGCTCTCAATTTTTTCCAACAAAACACACCGTTCAGAGCTGCCAGGGTGAAGTGTGATGACTCATCTCATGCAGGAGCACGGTGTGGATGCCAACAGAACGTCAGCATCTTCCCCGGCACACTGGATCTGGCATGGACAGAGCTGGGCTGATGTCTCTGAAAAAACAGCTCAGCTCTTTGATCAAATTCAATTCAGCTAGGTTGCTTCCAGATGGACCACTGACTTCTGATTCTAGTCTATTTTCATGGAAAAGCTCCTTTCCATACAGCGGGGGCATGCCTTCAGTCTTCCTCCTCTGGCCCACACCACCACTCCCAGTGGGCAAAGTCATCCTCCAAGCACAGCTTCCCTTAGGTCTGAAATCCACAAGTGCTTCTCTCCAATCCATGGAACAAACTCACGATCCCACTGGCAAGAGATGCGAGCTTTCCAACACTCCGACCCAACCTACCTTCCAGACCTTATCTTCTGCAAGTCTATCCTAAGTCATAATGCTTTGGGATGTCTGTAGTACACTTCACAGGGCTTTCCCCCAGTCCTTCTCAGCCATAATCAATCCCTGCCTCTGACGATTTACTTATCTGGCCTACATCAATGGCCTCCTGCTAGCTATATTTTCAGCAACCATATATACATGATAAACATCCTCAAGTATCAGACTGTGCATTATACCTCTTTTTACCTTCAGGATACATAACATACTTCCTGGCACACAGTAAGTGACTCCGCTAATAGTCTCAGTTTGGCTGATACGCCTCTTGCAAGGCAACTCTTTCCATGACAAAACTGTAAAATTATTCCAGACTTTTTTTCTGCCCACTATTCCAGCATAAGGCCAAGGTCTAAATTTTCACAAAACATAAAGGAAAGAGAATCCCGAGTTTAATATCCCAGTTCTAAGTATCTAAAATTAGGCGTATTCTACCAAGTACTTGAACTACATGCCTAGGAACAGACCAAACACACAGTGGCACTGACTGGTTAAGAGACGCCAGCCCTGCCGGCGGACAGATCTGAGTAGGACCCCCGGCTCCGCAACTGTGTGACCTTGGGCAAGTCACAGGGACCTGCCGGCTCATTTCTCACCCACCAAGTCAGTACTAGAACAGTGACGTGGGGAGGAGAAAATGGAAAAATGCATGCAAACGCCCAGGGCAGGGCCGGTGACACGGTAGCACTTAATAAATAAGCTGTCACTCTTATGGGGGGTGGGGGGGCGAAGTTCCATAAAAGTCTGGGATGCTGGGCGGCCCCAGTCTCCCTCTCTCCCCACTCAGTTTCACGCCGTTTCCTTGGAGCCAAGTTCTGGGCACACGGAGGATGGAGAGCACGAAGTCCCTGCCTTTGGGCGCTGCCTCCTCCCTCCCCAAACCCTCGTCCCCAGGCTAGGGAGGCCGAGCTGCAGCCAGAAACACCACGTCCCGGGCCCGCGGCCCCGTGCAGGCTCTGCACCGCCCGCCCGCCTCCCCGGCCCCGCCGCGCCACTGGCGCATCTGGCCTGGCCTCCTCCCGCTGCCGGGGACAGGCCCCAGACCGTTACCGGGAAGGAGCGGCAGGTGATTGCCCATGTTGTGCGCAGCGTCCTCCGGATCTCCCTCGCCGGCCATGTCTGTTTACCCGCAAAGGAGCCTGGGACAGGGCGGCGCCCGGCCGCCGGGGGAGGGCCGGTGCAGCGCCGCTGTGGCTGCGCCCCGGGCCACAGCTCCCCCTGGCGGCGCCCGCGGGGAGGACAGCGCACTGGGCTGCTGGGAAAGGCACCGCCGGCAGCAGGGCCGGCACCGGGACTCAGCGCTGTGTCCTGCGCTTCGGACAGAGCCCTCGCCTGTTCCCCTCCCCGGGAGGACATTTTACACACACAGGGAAACAGGCTCAGGTTCTTTAGTCTCCACCTTGCTCTTGACAAGGAAGATGGAAAGCAAACAGAAACCCATTTATACAGGCTTAGCTCCAATCCTTAAAATAAAAACGGTATACATGAAGACTGGGAAAATGCATCAGTTATTCCGAAGACGGCTGGGTTATACCTGAGTTGTCAAAAGTAGTTTTCATATATATTTTCCAAAATTAATAAGCATTGGTCTGAAACAAATACTAGAAATGATACGAGAACAGAGAAGGGCCTGTGATTGGCAAGTAAGATTGTCGATATAAAATAGCTTACTCGTTATCACTTCAACTAAAACGAGTCATTGTGTTACAAGGGAAATGAAAAATGGGGTTTTCCTAGTAACAAGCAAAGGGAAGAGTGAATGGCAAAACAGGCCTGTAAGAGTTAAGAATCCTAGTTTTACTTTAACTTTTACTATTCACAGTACAGGTATCGAGACGTGTCCTTCACAAAAGAATTCCACAACCACTCTCTGACTGTGTGAATCACATACTCCACCGAGTCACTTGGCCTTCTTCTTTTTTTTTTTTTAAATTGTAGTGTAGCTGCTTTACAATGTTGTGTTACTTTCTGCTGTACAAGGAAGTAAATTAGCTATATCTGCCCACACTCCCCTGTAGCATTCTTCATTTCAGAAAGGTCATAGGCAATAAACCAGAAGCCCACCAGACCCAGTTACCTAGCTGCCTGATGCCACTTGTGGCCATTTTGAAATTTTGCAGAAGAAGAACTGCAACACCTTTGCTTGGATCCTGCTCCCTTACCCCAGACCATGAGCCCTGCCTATAAGACTTCTCCCTATTCCTCAGGGAGGGGGGCACAGTTTCAGAGGAGCTGGCCTGTGGTGTTCCATCTCTGCCTGGCAAAGAAATAAAGCTACTTTTCCTTGTTCCTCCAAAACTCTTGTCAGCATTGGTGCACAGAGGGCTGTTTGGATGAGTGACAAAAGCTTTATTAGTGTCTTTTCACTCTTTTCAGTGAATCAAATAGAATACCTAAGCACGCTGGGGAGAAGGGTGAGAGGAAGAAACAGCATTGCTCTGAAGAAAATAATGAATCGAATAGTTTAAAAGACGTTTGTTCCAAAAGTTTGCTCGCTGAAAAGTTGAAAGCTGAAAATCTCCTTGGGAGAGAGGTTAATGGGTCCTTTCAGTGTCATTCTGCCTTCTGTCCCCGAACCACTACTCTGTGACCTTGATCAATTCTTTCATGGCTTCTGGCCTTAAAAGATGACCAGTTTATCCATTTGACAAACGAGAGTGGGCCAAGCAGTGTCTCAGGTTTGTTCTAGGTAATAATGGCTGCAGTATTGATGATGGCATTGCCTTTTATGATTATATATAACCACTTCAGGTTATAGATTAATAAGTTACATAGGATATACTATCATGATGGGTTATTGAAAGTAAGATGGTCACTCTAGAAAGGTGGAAGATGAGAGAAAGGAAAATGCAAGAGAGAATGATAGAACTGTGAGAGAAAGGTGTCTGTGTGGGTGGGTGGGTGTGAGGGGGGAGGAGGGGGGGGAGGGTGATTGCAAGTACACATATATGTACATTATCAGTCTTGGTTTATAGAATTTTATAATTCTATGGTCTACAGAATTGCAAAGAACTGTGCTTACCTCCAACAGAAGTTTCTTTACACAGCAAACATCTGGCTCCTAAACAAGGAAGCTCTGACCTTCCCGGGTCCTGCCCAGAGGTGGCACCAGAACTGTGCCCTGCACCCTGGGTCAACCAAGAATCCTGTGGGGAAGGGAGGACAGCTGTGAGCCTGGAGGGTCAGCAGACGCGGCTGGAAAAGCACTCGCGCCTCTTTCTTCTTTTGTGCTCGGCCCGGGTCAGCGGCGCTGCCATCTGTGCACCTTTCTCTCCCCATTTGCCTGCTTCCCCTCGCCTCCATGCACACTCACCATCTGCTCCTGCATTCATTTCATCCTTCCCTACCCCCACCGCCCCAAGTCTACCCAGCCATCCATAGCTATGTCTTTCAATAGGGGTAACAACAAATGACCACTGAACAAAAACATCTCAGCAAGCAGGTTTCTTGGATTAAGCCCTGGTTATTAAAACCAAAAAGGAAAACATGATCATTCACCATTTATTTTTAATTGGGTAACTTTATCCTGAAGCGAGCCATCACACAGAGTAGCTCACATTTCTTCTTGCTTCTGTGAAATGTGTTCATTGATAAGAAGCTCGGCAAACCAGTGGGAAAGGAAACTTATAGCTTTGTCTTATAAGATAAACTTATAAGATCTTTGTCTTGTAGTTCAAGAATTACCTTTAATAGGATAAAACTGAGGCTGATGTTAGATAAGAGAAAATACAAATCAAAAAAGTCCCCACTGTACTTTTAATTTCTGGTGTCTATACACTACATTAGTAGAAAGGGATATACAGACTTGGAAGACAACTTTTTTGGCTCCTTTCTGCCTTTTTTTTTTTTTTTTTTTTTGCATATACTGTATATTTTTAATATGTTAAAGACAGCTACTACCTTGGTCTAAGCAGTCAATTATCTGTCACCTGGATTACTACAGTAGCTTGAATAATGGTTTTTCGACCTTTACTATTGGTCTCCACAGTTCATCCTCAGCAAAGCAGCCGGAGAGAGCCCCTTCAAGCAGAGGTCAGACATGTGACACCCTGCTCGGAACCACACCTTCATTCCCCATCGCACCGTAAGCCGCTTCCGCCCAGTGACTCCGCGTCCTGCTCTGACCTCCCGTGACTCTCCAGGCTCTCCTCTGCTCTGGCCTCTGTGTTACAACCAAGCAGGGGGCCACTCCCATCACGGGGCCGTTGCTCTAGCCCTTCCCTTTTCCTGGAATGCTCTTTCCTCGTGGAGATCCACGACTTGCTCCCCTACATCCTCCAGATCTTTGATGAAATGTCCCTCTGTAGGGAGTCTTTCCCAGATCATCCAACATCTAACTGCACCCCACCTCCAGCCTCATTACCCTCTATCCTCCTCCTCTGTTTTATCTATTTTTTTTCCAGAGGGTTGATCAACTTCTAAAATACTGTGAAGCTTACTTTTTAAAAAGATCCTCCTCCCTGGGCTTCCCCGGTGGCTCAGTGGTAAAGACTCCACCTGCCAACGCAGGCCAGGTGGGGCACATCGCTCACCGAGAAGACCCCAGTGCCTCGGAGCAGAGGCTGTGCACCACGACCAGTGACCCTGTGCCCTAAAGCCCAGGCGCTATGGCTGCTGAAGCCCACATGCCCCAGAGCCCGTGCTCTGCAACAAGAGAAGTCACCTCAGTGAGAAGCCCGTGCCCTCACGCTAGAGAGTGGCCCCCACTCGCCACAACTAGAGAAAGCTCACACAGCAACGAAGACCCAGCGCAGCCAAAAATAAATGAGTACATAAAATTATTTTTAAAAAAATCCTCCTCACTGCAGGAGTGTAAACTCAGTGGGAGAGGTCAGAGATCTGTGCTTCTTTCGTTTACTCCTGTGTCCCCAAAGTCTGACACCTAGTAAGTGCTCAAAAAATGTTTACAGAGTGAATGAATGACTGGCACCTTTAATGGAAGACACTGTTGACTGATCCAGCACCAATCCTCTCTTCTTCCCGACTAAGAACCCTCCTGTGGTTTGGGGCGATGGTGTGGCCAGCCCCGTGGGGTCATGTCCCCTCCCCCATGATCTTCTGCAGCTCGTGGCAGCCAGGAGACACAACTCTGGCTGATGCAACGCAGAGAAAGTCGTCCTGGAAGCCAGGGAGAACGGTGAGAAGGGAAAGGTGTTCCTACATGATTAAAGAAAACTGTTTCATTCCTATACACTCCTGCAGGGATGAAGATTAAGGTCCATATTGGTTTGCCCAATAAAATGAGCCAAGTGAGTACAAACACCTAAGAGATTTTAAAGAGCATCATGAACTTCAGAAAAAGCACAGCTAGATTTACTTGTAGGCATATTCTGTTGTCATTTTTAACTGAAGGGATGAGGACGTCCCTGGTGGCCCAGTGGACAGGCATCTGCCTGCCAATGTAGGGAACACAGGTTCGATTCCTGGTGCAGGAAGATCCCGCGTGTCACGGGGCAACTAAGCCTATTAACCACAATGAGGAGTAGTCCCTGCTCACCGCTGTTAGAGAAACCCTGTGGTCAGCGACACAGACCTGGTACAACCAAAAAATTTCAAAAAATTAATAATTAAAAAAATTAAATTCACCAATAAATAAAAAAAATGTAGGGAGGAATCCATTACTTTTGGAACTGCGTAAATCTTCCAATTCTTTACCTTTTATGCAAAAGCACATGTAGAGTGACAGGTTCACCTCACCCCCAGAGCCTTTTGCATGTTCTCGTATGACAGTTCCCTCTCCCGTTCTTAAGACAGAGGTCAAAAACTGGTGAACCCCAAGTGAGGATTCTATGGATGTGTTTGGTCTTTGTGGTATTTGGAGCTTTTGAATGAATTGGCACATGCAGTTATTGATTTCCTTTGAAAAATGGGAAGATCTGGCAACTGTAGCTTAGATTCATGCACGGGAACAACTGTCTTAAACCAAAACCGGCAGCTGCCCCTTACCACGGGGTAGCCCATCTAAACCCAGGGAACACGGGTTCGATCCCTGGTCCAGGAAGACACCGCATGCTGCAGGGCAACTAAGAGACCCGGCAGACCCACCAGAGACCCCAGCCTGCCAGTATAGTGCCTGGCAGAGTCTGTCAGCACTGTGTTTGCAACCTGGTGTGTGAGCATCTACAGGGAGAGTGACCACACCCTGACCGGCCCAGGACAGCCGCGGTGGGAGTCCAGTGAACCAGGGCACCCACCGCCCCGTTCCACTCCCCAAAGTGTGCCAGTCTGTACAACGAATCAATGGTCCAGAGGAGCTTGGAGCATCGTGCTGGGTCTACACAGCCTTCAACAACCCATGTGGAGAATGCATATTCAAGTTTAGCTGCCTTTGACAAGAAAGGGCTGAAATTAGGGATCTTGAATCCTTTGTGGCTCTGTGATTCATTCTTAAAGGGCATCGTTTTCATGAGTTTTTGTTTTTTTATAAACTATTCTAGTTGTGCTGTGAGTAACTTAAGAAAAACAAAAAGTTTGGAATTAAAACCCTGGTAATTCTCATGTTCCTAATTTCCATTAACCACAAAGAGTTTGCAAAAGTGTCCAAGCAGAGAGATCTTTTTTCACTTGAGGAGGACTCTTGAGTATCAGGGAGAGAAATACTCAGTCCTGGGATGCAGCTCTTCCTTCCTTCTCTTTCGAGTGCTGGGTCTAGCAACCATGGTCACAGGGTGTGCAGTTGGGCATCTATTATCCTGTAAATCCCAGAGTTACCAGGGAATGAAAGATGGATCCTGTCTGCTTTATGCAGACCTAGAGGGGAGGGAGCGGGCATAAAATCAGATGGAGTAAGGATATTTCATGGCTCCTTCAAAATGTTGACAATTTTATTAACTACTCACTTTCTTATTTCAGTAATATGGTGAATAATTTGGGATTCAAAGAAACGCCTTTGTATACATCTTTCACTGCTATGGTAGTATTTCCAGGGACACCAGAGCCTATTCAAGTCCCAAGCATGTTGGATTATTCGCAAAAATGATTATGGGTGATGATAGTCGGAGCTGCATTCACTGAGACTGCCTTCCATCCCATCCATCTCTGACTTGACAGGCAAAGGAGGGGTGATTTTGCAAGACAGTAAAACGTGGGGCAATTTATGGTTTTAAACTTGTTTACTGTTTGCACGACTCATCCAGGAGCGTTCCCCACTGCAGCATGCTGTTTCCACCACAGTTAAAGGCACCTGGAGCATCGGGGGAGATGAACGCAAGCAAGGAGCACGGAGTCCTAGGTTCTGGTCATCGCCCTGTTTCCAGCTGCCAGCTAGGCTGGGCCATTTCAGCATCTTCTCCCTTGGCCTTCTATTCTTGGCCTTGCCTGTTGTAGGGGTAACGGCCAGAATGTGTGAAGTTTGGCCGTTCAAACAAAATCTCAGTGGTTTCACACAAGCGTGCTTCTGGCCCCAGTCAGGACTGTCCTGGGTTGGTGCTTCTCTGAGATGGACCCCCGGCCTGGTCTGCCTCTATCTTGTGGCCCCTCTTTCTCTTGTACAGGTCAACAAACCCTGACTGCCGTGGCAGAGAAAAACACTTGCAGAATTGAGCACTGCCTCTCAAATGCTCCTGCCTGCCAGTGACACCTGCCCCCGCCACACACAGTTCACTGGCAAAGTGAATCCACCTGTGACTTCAAAACACTCTGTCCTTTGGTTGCGTTAGGAACATCAGCCACACGATGGAACTAAATCAGAGTTTTTCATGTATGTCTGTAGATACGTGTATGCGTGTTTGTATGTGCTTTGTCATTGAGTCATGTCCTACTCTCTCCAGACCCATGAACGGTAGCCACCAGGCTTTTCTGTCCAAAGGATTTTCTAGGCAACAATACTGGCGCGGGTTGCCATTTCCTTTTCCAGGGGATCTTCCCAACCCAGGGATCGAACCTGAGTCTCCTGCGTCTCCTGCATTGGCAGGTGGATTCTTTACCAATGTCGTCACCTGGGAAGCCCGTGTATGCGTGTATGAATGTATATATGTTTACAAACACACAAACATACATACACATATTCAGAAATATACACATATATATGTTTCAGAATACTTTGCCCAGGTGCATAAATAAATAAATATAACAAATGAAAGCGGAACAGTTGAAGCTTATGCTTTTAGCTCTCATCATTCGTCTACACTTAAGGGGGACTGTGGTTTGACAATCCCTGGACAGTTCTAAAACACCGTGATGTGACCCAAGGCCAGGAATCAACTAACTCCATAAGCTACCAGCTCAAAAATAAGAGATCAGAACAATGACCAAAGCAGATGTAATGACAATAAAGTATCTCACAGCATCTGTACTATGTGAGAAAGTCAAGCAATACATGAGGTACATGAAAAGAGAGGAAAAACCAATCAAATGAGGATCTGGATAAATATGATTTCAACAGTGTGGAGGCGATCCAGGTCCCCAAATTCTAGTAAATAAATTCTTAGCTGCCACTGAATTCAGTTTATCATTCACATCAAAAAGCAGTGAAAAATTTGGGTTTTAATTGAGAAAGATGTCATATAAAGTTATTAATGGATGCACAAGAAATGTGAACTTCAATGAAAGAAAAATAGAATGGTGGATAAAAGAATCTAATAATGTTTTTGGTACAGAAACTTACTAAATAACTGGAAAGCCAAGTAGATAGAAAAAGGCTAAGATGATCTGCAAGCCAGGGCCAGAGCTGAGAACAGAACTTGAAAGTGTTCAGAGACTAGAAGCATTCTAAGACTCCAGACTCTGAATCACTTGTCTTTCTTCAAACTCAGATTAACAAACATTTTCACTGCATGTCTGCTGTGTGCAAGGTGATGTTACAGGAACCAGGGAAACTGACAGTAGAAGAAAACACACAGGAGTGCCTGTCCCCGGGGAGCTTAGTCCTACTAGGGGCAGAAGGATAATGAGCCACTTGAGAGACAAAAAGATGACTGCAATGTAACATCTGCTCTTGGCTGTGCTTTCGTTTGAAGGCCAAGGTGGGAGAACCGAGGACATAAACAGTCTGACAAAGTACCCAGTGCGGTGGCCACAGTACACATTCTTTTTCATGTAAACAATGATGGTTGTGGAAGGAGGGGACACATTTCAGCAAGCACTGAAGGGATGTATCACTCACTCACTGTCCTTCACAAAAATTACTTACGGGGGTGTCCCTGGGGGTACAGTGAATAGGAATCTGCCTGCCGATGCGGGAGACACGGGTTCAATCCCTGTTGGGGGAAGATCCCACATGCCTCGGAGCAACTAAGCCCAGAATCCGCAACGACTGAGCCCCTGATCTACAGTGACCGCAGCCTGTGTGCCCCAGAGCCTGCGCTCTGAGCAAGAGAAGCCTCTACAGTGAGGAGCCCGCGCGCTGTAGGGGAAGCCCAGACTCACCGCAGCTAGACAGAGTCCGCGCACAGCAATGAAGACCCAGCACAGCCATAACTGATAAATAAGTACATTTTTGAAAATTACTTATGGACTTAACACTAGCCATCCGAAAGCTTAATCAAAACTAAGGACCCAAGAAGAGGATGGAGTCATACACTGGGCTTGAGAATCCCTGCTATCCAAACAGAGACACACACAGCCCCTCTGAGTGGAGCAGAGCCTGGGTCCAGGACTGCACTCTTGAGACGGCTGATGCTTTGTTATGAGTTTCCTCTGCGCCTGGGCTTCCTGGCAGCCAGACAGAGCACGTCCTCTAAGTCAGAGGACCTAGTTCTCGTTCTTTCACTCGCTGACCAGAAAGCACATATTAAATGCTTATGCTGAGCCCAGCTGATACACATGCTTTGCACATATCCTTTCACTGAATTTACAGCAATCTTGAGAGGGAGGTGCTATCATCTCTATTTTTTATGATCACAAGTCACTTTCTCTCTGTGAAGGGGGAGGGTCAAGGCTGATTTCTGGGTCTTAATGAGCTTTCATTTTCTATCACTCTGTGAATTCAGATCTTAGTTCACAGTATGGACCTTCACCTTTGTCCTATCTTCCTGTCCTTCCACTGCCTGGATATACCTCCATTTCATATAGTTTAGAGCACTATTCGTGCTTCTTTAGACACTGCCCAGCTTCCCCGCAGGCAGATTCTTTACTGTCTGAGCCACGAGGGGAGCCCAAGACAGAGGACCTGGAGAAGCGCATCTAAGGGGGGAGGTGAGGCACGGGTACTGGTTTCTCGGGAGCAGTGCTTCTTAGGGTGTGGCCTTGAGTCCACTCTAGGCGGCAGGGGTTTTCCTGGACAGCTTGTACATGGATCCCAGGGTCAAAATCTTTTCTTTGGAGACAGCAGACACAAACCCATAGATTTTCATTTTGCCACCAACCAGGACTATTTATAAATACAGTTTAAAAATAAGGGTAACTAAAGCTAAAATACCAGGCCATTGTAGACTTTGCGCAAGGCTTTAACTTTCTATTCCATCAAGAAGTCTGGCAACCACCCAGTGCCTTGGCAGCATTGCAAAGCCTCTACTGAGAATGTGCGCGCAGGAGATGCAGGGGTTCCCAGGACTTTCCTGGGATGCAGTCCATGTTGCATGGACGGCATCTGTGCTGAGTCGGTCTTGGTCCTAGATTGTTGCTCCTACTGATGCATGAATTAATGCAGTTGAGGAATGATGTTGGGATTTGCCTTTACTGATCATTATGCTGGCTGACTGAAGCATTTTCAGTTTTAGCCATCGTGGGGTTCTTTTGTTCTAGAAGGCCTGAACACATAGGATGGACAGAGGTAGGACTTTTACACTGCTGTAAGGAGTCAAGATCTAAAAAGTCAGAAAGCCACTGATGTACAGTCCAGCCCGACATCTCTTGTGCTTTATCACACGGCTGTTATCCTGTGGGCAGGTGTCTCCTTGTGTTGGCCAAGACGCTTGGGCAGCAAAGTGATGGAGCTCCTTTAAATTTATGTCAGGTCTGTCTCTGGAAAAGCAGAGCATGTTGGGATTAGCCAGGCCCCCAGCAAAAGCTCTCGCTGTGCCAGGCTTGGGCTTAGAAGAAAGGAGTGGTGAAGCTCTTATTATTCTGAAACACTCAAGCATAAATTCTGCTGATGATGGTTTGGCCCAATGCCTTGGGAGGTGATGTAATCGATGAATACAAAAAGCAAAACTCTTTTCCTGTAACAGTATTTCCTACCTCACTCAGCTCAAGTGTCCCTAAATCAAAAAATCTTTCCTGATCTCGCCAAGCAACTATGGCATTTGCCACTTTATTTTGAAATTTTGTGCTTATTTGTCCCTTGGACTGTGGAGTGTCTGCTGAGGACAGGGACCATGCCTCACTCACATCTGTGGGCCCCGTGCTGGGATGGGGCTGATCAACAACTGCTGGGCTGGATTCAACTTGAAAAAGAACGTGACAGACAGAAAAGTCCAGCCTCTGTCTATCTAGTCATAGTCTATCCTGTAAGAGGGATGGCTCACAGAGAGACCCCAATGCAGTTTGCAGCAACGTGGATGGACCCAGAGATTATTATACTAAGTCAGGTAAGCCAGACAGAGAAACACCACGGGATTGTCACTTATATGTAGAATCTAAAAAGATGAGAATCAAATGAGGTTATTTACAAAACGGAAAGACTCACAGACACAGAAAACAAACTTATGGTTACATCAAAGGGGAAGGGGGAGAGGGACAAACTAGAGGAGTTCAGGATTAACATACATACACTAGTGTATAAAAACAGACAGCCAACAAGCAACTATTATACAACACAAGGGACTCCACTCAATACTCTGAATGACCTATATGGGAAAACAATCTGAAAAAACTGGATGTATCTGTATAGAGAGATATACACATACACACATATATATCAAAGTGTTCCTTGCTTAGTCGTATCCAACTCTCTGCAGCCCCACAGTCTGTAGCCCACCAGGCTCCTCTGTCCATGGAATTCTCCAGGCAAGAATGCTGGAGTGGGTAGCCATTCCCTTCTCCAGGGGATCTTCCTGACCCAGGGATCAAACCTGGGTCTCCTGCAGTGTAGGCAGATTCTTTACTGTCTGAGCCTCCAGCGAAGGTATGTGTGTGTGTGTGTGTGTGTGTGTGTGTGTGTGTACTCCTTAGAGGAGGAAATGGCAACCCACTCCAGTACTCTTGCCTGGAAAATTCCATGGACAGAGGAGCCTGGCAAGCCACGGTACATGGGACTTCAGAGAGTCAGATATGACTCAGCAACTAAACCACCACTATATATATCTGAATTACTTTGCTATACACCTGAAATTAATACAACAACTATCCTTCAATATTTTAAAAAGTAGTATAGGCCTCCAGACCCCAAGTCAGGACAAAGGAAAGGGGTAAACTCAAGTTTGGTTACAAAGCCTACACAGTATGGAAGTAGCAGAGTTGGAAATTCAAACCCAGGCCAGTTTGTTTTCAAAAAGAACTTAGTCACTACAGCTGAAGGCAGGGTGAGACATTATCTGCCCAAAGCTGAGGCGTGTCATGTGGGAGAACGGGCAGAGTAGAAAGGAGGCTAGTGTGGTGAAAGCCTTGGCAAATACAAGGGGCACTGAGTCCTGAGAAATAGGAGGAGAGCAAAGAGATTGAGCTGGGGATGGGGCATAGGCTGGGTACCATAATGGTCCTTCAAAGATGTCCACACCCAGTCTGTGGGACTTATGAGTATATTACATTATGTGGCAACAGAGACATTGCAGATGTCTTAAACTAAGAATCTTGAGATGGAGAATCACCTGAGCCTCTTTGGGGGACTCAATATGATCACTAAGGGTCCTCATAAGAGGGATGCAGGAGGGTCGGAATCAGAGGAGGAGATGTGATGTGCCAGCCAGTGAACTCAGGGGCTTCTAGAAGCTGCAAAAGGAAAGGAAACAGTCTCCCCAGGGCCTCCAGAAGGATCACAGCCCTTCCACCACCTTGCTTTTAGCTCACTGGGACTGATTTTGAATGTCTGACCTTCAGAAGAGTAAGGCGATAAATCTGTACCCTTGAAGGCACCGAGTTTGTGGCGGTCCATCGCAGTGAGGAGAGGAAACCAGTGCAGGGGGGACTGCTGACGAGTCAGACCTGAGGGCAGGCTGCACAGAGAGACACCGTGAGGACCAGGCTGAGAAGGTCCTCCTTCCCCAGCGCCAGCTGTCCTGCCATCAGGTTTTCCCGTGCCCCCAGCATCCGGCTGCCAGGGGAGGGTCAGGTGGCGTGGGGACGGGGGACCAGGAGACCTTGCTTAGGTGGCTGGGAGTGACTGCACAGCGCCTGAGAGTCAGAGGCTGCCCAGGGAGTCCTAGCTACCCCCTAATTCCACAAGACTGCGGCACAGGTTCATCTTTTAAAAGAAGTCAGATTTTTAGCACACCCTACACTCCGTCTCAGAATAAACAAACAAGTTCTCATAGTTTTTCCAAACCTAGAGCTGATCAGCATGTAGAGGCAGAGTCCGAGGTACAGAAAGTGCCCTCGCTTGGGCTACAGATACTTCAGCTGCATTCAAACAATCCTGAACAGCCAAGGAACAAGCCAGAGAGTTTTCCTATTGGTTATAGCCTTGGGAGCAGCTTGGGTCTAGGTTCCAAGTCTAGGAAAGACAAAGGAGGACTGTTGTCACCCAGTTACAGCCTGTGAAGGTACAGAAATCAAAGCACCAGTCAGTGAAAGTAATTTCAAACACATCAATAGAATGTGTGGTTTTTGACCACAGAGATAAGGATGCCTGAAAATACCAGCTAAAAAAAGATAAAGACTTTTAAAAAAAAAAGTAAAGAAGGAAAGATATTGATGCCATCTGCCATATTTTTATGAGCTAATATGACCAGAAAATATCGATGACTGTACAAGTTCCCTGAAGTCAGGACACCTGCTATTAATTTTCATGTCTCATTTACCATAATCCTGTATAGTTTTACAGTAAATCCCCTTTATTTTGGGATTTGAATATGAAGATAAAAATGAGTTAGATGGATCTGAATTACATACTTATTCTACTTGGCATCTCCTGGCTGTATGACCTTGGGCAGATGACTTCAACTCTCTTGCCTTTATGGTCTCACCTTTTCAGTGGGAGTAGTGAGAGTTCTCATCAAGGGGCTGTTGAGATGAGGTGTGAGGATCAGAACTGTCCTCTCTGTAACTAAATATCAGGCGGAAGGAAAACACCAAGGTCTCGCAGAGTAGCAGCTGTGATGTAGCACAGGTGACGCTTTCCCCAAGTGGGCATGCGGTAAGTACACTCTTAGGTCAGCTACTTGAACTCCTAAAGGCTAGCTGCTCTGAACTATTACACATCTCAAGCCTAGATCCAAGCCCCTTGTTGGTCGTACCTTTCACACTCTTTGCCTTCACGTTCTCTTGACAAGTATTAAGCTCCTTTAGGACTTCCTTGGTGACCCAGATGGTAAAGAACCTGCCTGCAATGTGGGAGACCTGGGTTCGATCCCTGGGTTGGGAAGATTCCCTGAAGAAGTGCATGGCTACCCACTCCAGTATTCTTGCCTAGAGAATCCCCATGGACAGAGGAGCCTGAGGGGTTGCAGTCCAAGGGGTCGCGAAGAGTCGGACACGACTGAGCAACCTTCTCCTTCTTAGCTCTGACCTCACTCTTTTCCCGTTTGGGATGATGGCGCCAGACAGGAAAACCCGGCTTGCTTGACAGCCGCCAATAGGGGGCGCTAGCGGGACCCTGCGGGGCTGGAAGAGGAGGTGTTACGCCTTCTGGCGGCTTCCAGTCCCCAAGGCAGGAAGCACTTCGTTGCAGCAGGGTGTCTGTTCTCACACCAGCAATCAGATCTAGTATGGAGCTTGCCCAGCACTCCCGAGAGCAGCCTTATCGCCCCTTCTCAGAGACCCAGCACCAGCTGGCTGCGTCTCCTCCTCAGAGACCCAAATTCCTGCTCAGCAGGCTGGGCGAAGGCCCCTTCTCTGGGCTTCTGAGTTTAATAGCGTCAACATTTCCCTTCTTCCCTCCAGTCCCTGGAGGCCTAACTGTTTCCTGCAGCTGCTACACCAGGAGGCCTTAGCGTTTTCTTTTGGCCTTATATTTAGTCACAGAGACGACAGTTCTGTATGTAGCTAGTAATTCTTTGTGTTAAACTCTCTCCTTCCTGGTCTATGTTTCCTGACCAGACCCCAAGAGAAGCACTCTGGTGGGGTCTTTTGTAAGAAATTGTTACTTTGAATATAATCCAACTTATCAAGGAACCTGCAAAAATTAAAAAAAAAAAAAAAAGTTCAAAAGAAAAATAAGCAAAATATTTGAACACGTACTTCACCAAAGCAAGCCCACCAAATTTGAGAATGTCTTCAACTTTCTTAGTAACTTAGGAAAATGCAAATTAAAACTCTAAGATACCTACTAGACTGATTAATATTAAGTATACTGAAAATAGCAAATCTTGATGAGGATATGGAACATGGGGACTCTCCAACACTACAGGTAGGGATTTAAGCTGGTTCCAGTCACTTTTGTAAACTGTTGGAAGGGCTTCCATAATGCTCACATGGGTGACCCAGCTGTTACGTCATAGCAACAGCCCTAGTAGAGATGCATGCCTAAGATTAAAGACCTAAATGTAGGACTGGACGCTATAAAACTCTTAGAAGAAAACATAGGAAAAACACTCTGATATAAATCACAGCAAGAACTTTTTTGATCCATCTCCTACAGTATTGACAATAAAAACAAAAACAAATGGGACCTAATTAAACTTAAAAGCAAAGGAAATCATAAACAAGATGAAAAGATAACCTTCAGAATAGGAGAAAGCATTTGCAAATGAATCAACAGATGAAGGATTAATCCCCAAAATACACAAACAGCTCACGAAGCTTAATTAAAAAAAATAAAACACACAAACAACCCAATCACAAAATGGGAAGAAGACCCAAACAGACATTTTTCCCAAGAAGCCATACAAATGGCCAAGAGGCACATGAAAGACGCTCAACATCACTAACTATTAGAGAAATGCAAATCCAAAGTACAATGAGGTATGACCTCACACCAGTCAGAATAGCCATCATCAAAAAATTTACAAACCACACATGCAGGAGAGGGTATGGAGAAAAGGAAACCCTCTTGCACTGCTGGTGGGAATGTAAGTGGTACAGCTGCTGTGAAAAACAATATGGAGATTACTTAAAAATCTAAACATAGAACTACATATGACCCAGCAATCCCACTACTGGACACAGACCCTAAGAAAATCATAATTCAAAAAGATACACCTACCCGAATGTTCCCTGCAGCACTATTTATAATAGCCTGAACATGGAAAAAACCTAAGGGTCCATCGACAGATGAGTGGATAAAGAAGACGTAATACATATATCAATGGACTGTAACCCAGCTATAAAAAGGACTGAAACTGGGTTATTTGTAGAGATGTGCGTGGACCTAAAGTCTGCCATACAGAGTGAAGTAAGTCAGAAAGAGAAAAACAAGTATCGAATGTTAATGCACGTATGTAGAATCAAGAAAAATGGTACAGATGAACCGAGTTCCAGGGCAGGAACAGAGATGCCAACAGAGAACGGACACATGGGCATAGCAGGGGAAGGGGAGGGTGGGATGAATCGGGAGGTTGGGTTTGACATAAATACACTGCCATGTGTAAAACAGTTATTTCAGATAGTGCAAACGTGCTTCGTAGTACAGCGCTCAGCCGATGACCTGGAGGGACGGGTGGTGGGGTATGAAGGAGGTCCAGCAGGCAGGGGATGTGTGTATACACATCGCTGACTCACCTCATTGAACAGCAAAAACTCACACAATACTGTAAAGCAATTACACTCCAATAAAAAAGGAATGTTCATAGAAATGTTTTTGGTGATAATTCCCATCTGAAATCAACAGAAATATCCTCCAACCATATAATGGATAAAGACACTCAGATCTGCTTATACAGGGTGATATCACACAGTAACAGATGATAAACTAGAGCTACAATACATAGAACATGAATAAATCCAATCCACTTCAATAAAAGATTAAAATATTTACAGCCTGAAGTTTCCTGTTTATACTGGATATTTATTTTGAAAAATCACCGGCTTATCCCTTACAACACTCTCCCTTGCTTTAGAGCCTCATCTCTAGATTGGGTTTCTTGGAATCCTCTGAAAATCTAGAAGGCAGAACATAGCTGTTATAACCATTGGTTATGGTGCCAGATATTGCCTACTATGAGAAAAACTATTTCAAGGCAAAGCTTTACTTGATTTTTGAATCTCCAGGACTGAGCACACTGTCTGACTCAAGCAAGCGCTCAGGAAATATCTCCTGAATGGATCCTGGGGGATTTTTGCCCAGAATGTCTAATTACTGTTTTCGCTACTCCAATATAGTACCTTGCATTGGGAAGGCATCCAAACATATTTACTGAGTGTCTAAACTGAATTTTAAAATGCAATTATATTTGTTAAAACCACATGATGCCTCACTGGAAAATTAATTTCAAATTTTTTTGAACTATTTGATGAATTGCCATCAATTTCCTAGGTAACGTATATCACTACCCAAATACCTTTTCTGCTTTGTAGTGCTTTTTCATTCCTGAAGTTTTTAGATACCCAAGAAGCTATTATTTGATTTTCTATTTTCTAGAAGTTGTGAGTTGATATTACAGAGGTGGTATGCTATGATAAAAATATTAGTGGCCCGTCCAGTTCAACCACAGACCAGCTGGTTGATTCTGGACAGTCCTGTGCATGCTGCTCGCCCTTAGGCTGAAAGTGAAAGTATTAGTAGCTCAGTCACATTCGACTCTTTGCAATCCCATGGACTGCAGCCCACCAGGCTCCTTTGTCCATGGGGATTCTCCAGGCAAGAATACCAGAATAGGTAGGCATTCCCTTCTCCAGGGGATCTACCTGACCCAGGGATCGAACTCAGGTCTCCTACATTGCAGGCAGATTCTTTATCATCTGAGCCAAAAATGAAGAGGCTGGAATTCTTAAGGACAGAAAATATGTGCTCTGCCAGTGACTCTTCTTTCTTCCCACCCATGGCAGACATTGCTAATCAATCACATTACACTTATCTATTGAGTCTAAGTAACGAAAAAATTCTTCTCAGCATGGCACTCCAGAGGCATACCAATGGACTCTAGTTGGCAACTATACAAAACTTAGTTATTAGCCGTCTACTGAATGACATAAAGTTCCATTGACTCCCAAACTTCTATAGTTCCATGATCTATAAAAAGTTATATTCTCTGCAGTGACTCCAAGGCACTGCATAATTTTAAAGTGATTCAGAACTATCACAGAAAGATTACATTTTATTACTCACAGTTTCCAAGTTAAGAGTATTTTACTACGTTATCAATCTTTGCAAATGGAGAATCCAGGTCCAGGCCTCACTGAACATGACTCTTCTCACATATGCATTGGATTTCTAGGATGAGATCCGAAACTGGCACAGGGACACCTATCAAGTATC
This sequence comes from Dama dama, assembly GCF_033118175.1. Lineage (NCBI taxonomy): Eukaryota > Metazoa > Chordata > Mammalia > Artiodactyla > Cervidae > Dama > Dama dama. The sequence continues at coordinate 28,351,287 of NC_083704.1, read as the reverse complement.
AAAATAGAAAGCAGATATTCCAAATCTGAAACCCCCTGGTCCCTTAAGCATTAACAGTAAAGTGAATTCTCCTAAAATGGTAGCACTTGACAGGTAAGCAATTTGTGTGCCTCTTCATTAAAGCATGAATTTAGAGAAATCAGGAATAATGATCTCAGCAATCTGAGCAGAGGCCTGAGGTCTGAAGTGTTAGAATATTACCTTCCAATTAGGTTTCACATCAAATCCCAGGTTGCCTAATGGCTCTGGATGGATGTCTTTATCTATTGTTCAGCATATTAAGCTGAGTGTCGGGGTAACTGCTGGATAACAGTCCTGTCCGCTGAGAGGAGTATGAGGACTCTGTGGTTCCCCAAACACCGTGCTGATTAGAGCAAGAGACCACTGGCCAGTAATTACGCTTCTGCCCCCATCTCCCTCAAGAAGCTGTGTCCTCAGCTTCTTGGACATTCTAGAGGTGGAATGTCTTCTATTAATTCACCAAGGAGTTGGGATTACAAGTCTGGTTTTTTCCCCTCTAGCAGAGTACATGAATTCTGACCCTAAGAGGCACAGTTTTCAGGCCGACAGGGTAATACCTGGGCTGAAACTAAAAACACTTTTCATGATGCTTCAAGGGTCTTCACTCACAGGACAGCACCATAAGTTCCAGTGAGCACAGGGCATGAGCAAGTGCCTGGGGGTGGATGAATGGAGCTGAAATGCTGCCTCTGCCTCCAGGATGCAGCCCCTAACCTCCGGGGCCTATTTCCATTTATATGATTCTAGGGGTAAACTACCTCTAACATTCTCAATAGTGACCACCATGTTAAGGGATCAAACAAACTAGTGATGATATCCACATTTCCCAGATAGTTTAGGACAAAGTGTGCTGTAGACCACGTTTAAGCAGAGATGCTATTTATTATTTGGAGACGTGCTGGCCTGCTGTGTGCCAGTTCAGGTATGCCGTCTACCTTCCCTTCCATCGGTGCCTCCTCAAATTGGGGTCAGTTTCCCGTTTGGGAAGCCAGACCTCAGAAGCTGCTGCACCCGCTGATTTGCAAGTTACTTTAGTAACTGGTTTGCAAGTTCTGTAAGTCAGAAGTCCCACCCGGTCTGACTGGCTGAGATCGAGGCCAGAGGAACATCGGCAGGGCCGCAGTCCTCCCAGGCAATGCGGATTCTAAGATACCACGATGGAAGTTTACTTTTCAACCCTGCTTTCTTCTCAATGATGGGAACTTCTTTTTTCTTCTCAATGAGGACTTTCTCCTGTAGCAGAAAGGACTTCAGGTTTTGTTTGGGGACAGTTCCTGTTCCGTGGAGTGTCAGTTTAGTTACCTGCGGAATGAAGGCGGCGGCCTGGGAGATGGACAGTCCCCTCCTGCTCTGTGATTTCACGCCTATCTGGATGCTGCTTTTGATTCCAGGTTTCTCACACCAGATCAATTACCTTTCTGCTCCAGAGTTACACGACAGATGCTACTTGCCTCCGAAGGTTCTTTCACTATTTACACTGGGTATAAACCTGTGCAACTGGCTGAGCCTCAGTGGCATTTGTTAAGAACTACACAGTGTGTTTTTAAACCATCCAATAGTTTTCCTAAAGTTGCTGAAAAATTATTCTGGCTGAATATATGTGTGTATTTATATACATAAATAGGGCAGCTTAAATGGTACAAATGTATTACTTTACAGTTCTATAAGTCCTGCTCGGTCTGACTGGGCTGAAATCGAGGCCAGAGGAACATCGGCAGGGCCGCAGCCCTCCCTGGACACTTCAGAGAAGACTCTTTGGTCACCTCTCCCAGCTTGTGAAGGCAGCACATGCTCCCTGGCTGCTGGTCCCCTTCATCCATCTTCAAACCACTAATGACCTCTCTGACCCTCTTTCCATCATCACATCTCTCTCTGATCACAGTCAGGAAGGGTTCTCAGATTTTGAGGACCAATGAGTAGACCAAGCCCACCTACATGATCCCTGCTAACCTCCCCACCTCAAAGTCCTTAATCTAATAATATTTGCAAAATCCTTTTTATCCACATAAGGTAGCACATTCACAGGTTAGGGATCAAACACAAACATCTTTGGTGGGGGGCACTGTTCTGCCTCCCTCAATATATGTAAGGGAGGCCTTCAGGAAAGTCTTATTATTATTATTATTATTTTTGCTGTCAAGGATGAGGCATTGGGGTTGAGGGGTAAATCTAAACCCTCAAAGTGATTCTAAAAAACACATACAGCCTACAGGAGATCATTTGGTTAAATATCTCACTTTACTGACAAAGAAACTGGAGCCCAGACAGGGGTGTGACTTGCTCAAAGTCACAGGATTACAGAGGAGGGGCTGCCGGTGGGGTCCAGCCCTCCTGGGGTACAAAGCCAACCCTTTTTGTACCACTCCACGTGGCCCTTCTGGATTCACATTGCGAAGAAGCATTTTAAAATAAAAATAAAATCACTGATGAGAAGCTTTGTTCTACTTGGAAGAAGAGTTTTGAATGAGAAGAGGAATTTGTTAAAAAGTTTGTAATGAAATGTCAAGATGGTTTGCCATTTTACAAAAATATCATTTTTAATCCCAAGTGACAAAACTACTCTGTTGCTAAAGAGAGATGATATTTAAATAAAGGTCAAATAAAATCAGGGGGTGAATACAACACATGATGTATCAGAATATTTAGGATAAATTCAGAGAATCTGTGGGGACCTTGACAATTTTACCATTCTCTTTTCTACTCTTGTTCACCCTGTCTTCAGATTCCTGAATCTATGTAATCTTTCAGCATTCCATCCAGCATTCCACCCACCCATCATTCCCACCTACAAGCTGTCCATTGCATACCAACCATGGGAGAAAAAAGAGCCAACCAGAGCACATCCCCTCCCCTAAATACAACCAAGACTTCACTACTACGGTGGTTAATCCCTCTGCACCCCATTTTCCTTTGCAAGGTTCTTGATCTCTCAGTAAAGTGAACAATCCCCCTAGAAGAATCTCTGGGAACCCACAAGATTGCTGTCTAAATTGAATGAACTCAATTGCACATAAAATCTGCAGAGTGTCCACCTCAAACCCATGTGCAATTCAGTTATCTGTCGACCATTTCTTCTGCTGTCTGAGTAGGTTTTGCATGATTAGAATATGTGTCAGGAAACACTTGGCATTTGTCAGAAGTCAAAGTACAAACGTGGCACTGTGATTGAAATTGAATCCTAGTTGTTATGTGACTAAGTTCATGTCCAAGAAAGCAGAGGTGAGCACTTTGCTCCCAGTGCGCTGACATCAACAAGCTTGGCGACTTATGAAGCTCCCAGTGGTGGGGCCTACTTAAATCAGTTACATAAATGTCAATTCATAACCCAGAGGAGTCTGGCAAACATCAAAATGTGAATTTCTAAGTTGTTCTTTGAGTTGATTGGTGATTCTGAAAGGCACCTGTTTAGTCCTAAAGACCCCAGCCTAAATAAGGAGGCTTTTCAAAACTGATGTCACCCCACTGAAAAACGAATGCATGCTAGTGGTTTTACTGTCAGAAGCATGGCCTCAAAAACTGCAGTTTCTAAAACTACCAGAGATATATCCAAACCAGTTTGACTGAATTTTTTGAAAAAATGTTAGTCCACACCACTCAGAGAGATTACTCTAATTTTATTGTTCATATAACTGCTTTTAAATTTTTTTCACATATTATAAAGTATTTTAAATTCAATTAAATTCATTGGACAAATATTTATATTGAGTGTCTACTATACACATGGGGGACACCACGGGGAAAAACACAAAAGCAATCTCTACTCTTGTGAAAGTTACTTCATTTAAAAAGCAATGCTGGAGGAAAGAAGCAAATAAAATAACAAAAGGTTATTTTAAAAATCTGAAAAAAATAATTAGGAGCTGAAGTAGAGAAGGATAAGGATTTCGGGGAACCCCCTTCAGCGTGGGTATAAAATGAAACCCTTTACAACTGCCATCACAGACTTGGAAATTTCTCAAGCTTTGTTTATGAGTAAGAATCTGGTAAGAGTTTTCTATCTACTAAGTTTTAACTGCCCTTCATTTTATAACAAATATTCCACAACAAACATCTAGTTAATTTTTACTTTGAATCCTAGTTAATATTCACGGCATCAGAACTGGTATTTAATTTAATGACTGAAGGTGATGAGAAATCATGATATTGTTCTGTGCTTAGTCACTCAGTAGTGTCCGACTGTGAGACCCCAGGGACTGTAGCCCACCAGGCTCCTCTGTTCATGGGGATTCTCCAGGCAAGAATATTGGAGTGGGTTGCCATGCCCTCCTCCAGGGGATCTTCCCAACCCAGGGATCAAACCCAGGTCTCTTGCAAGGCAGGCGGATTCTTTACCATCTGAGCCACCAAGGAAGCCCAAGTATTTTTCAAATTTGATTTTCATTTTTCATTTTTTAAGCCAAGTGCACATATATCCAATCACCACCAGATGGTGTAGTTGATATTTACAGAGAGTGCATGGAGGGAAACTGGATCTCTCTCTCACACACTCACACAGCCTCTCTCTTTCTAATAATGAATAAAGAAACAAAAGCAGATGGGAAAAGAAGACATTAAAAATGCTCATCTAATTTTTTTTTAAATAAAAAAATGTCCCCTATCTTTGTGAAAATTAATAAGTGGGTTGGTAGCCCCTCTTCGGAGGAGGTCTAACTCTATATACTGATGCTAATAATTTGAATTCATCAGTTTCCAAAACATATTTACCACTAGAATAACCTTATTCCGTCTCACAAGAGAAAAAAAAAAGAATAGAGAAAATAAAAACCAAGAAAATATTCTCTTGGTTATTTTTAAAGCCCCACATTTTAATGTGTTAGACCATGGTGACAAATTTCTACATTTTTCTCCTGCTTCTTTGATGGATCTCCATTCCCCTCCTCGTCCTGCCCCACCTACATCTCTATACACATTCCTGTTTAAGTCATCATCATTTTCATCTTATGGGTTAAAGGAAAGGAAATCCTGCCCTTCATCTTCAGCAAGCTCTTGTATATTTTCATTCTTAGAAATAAATTTCAAGAACCCCTGGGTTGGCTTTATATTTCAGCATCTGGATTTTCACAATTATTCTCATAATAACCCCTCCCCTTTGTTCTGGCAGTTCCTCATTCCCCTCCACCTCCTCCAGCAACTGGCTTCATAAACCTCAGGTCCCCTATTGATTTTCTAATATTCTTATCTCTGCCTTCAAAGTATTTTTATTTCTATAGGACTATAATGATTTCTTACATCTACTCTTGCTTTGGACACACCTTGGATAAATTGCAGTTTCATTCTGCTCCGGCGTTAGAGCCAATAACTCGATCCTCGTGTTTTGCTAACTGATTCTCCTCACAGTGTGGAGCCTTAATGAAAATGAGAGCTGGTCAGATTCACCTTGTTTCAGTCAAGTTTCTTTGTTTTGGGTGAAAGCAGCTCATACTTTTTATGTGTCTCGGAGATGCTACCTGACTAGCATAAAATCAGGGGTCTGGGCTGCTAGTCCTTACTTCCACACATTAATCACGTGACCTTGTGTGTGACCTCTTTCCGCCTCAGAGTCCCCTGTAAAATGAGAGCCTTGGAAACATGCTCTCGCAGGCCTCTTCTGATTCTATCATTTTCTAATTCTGTAAATCAGTGGCTTGATACTTTACCAACCTCCTCCAAGGTGTTTGTTGACTTGTAACTAATACCCGCAAGCCTGCTCTGCTGCAGTGGGGATGGGGTAGTAAAAAGGAAAAGGGAATAAGGGGGCGTGGAGCAATGCTCTCCACTGCCCTTTCCTCCAATTCCTGTCTCCTCTGCACGAATATCCCAGTGATGATAAAACTGGACTAAAACCTCACCTACTTAAAAGGGGACTTAACTGGATTTCATAAGCCATCTTAAATCCTATGCAGTGCAGAGAATAACTATGACAAATACATGATGCCATTAAATCTGATAGAAATTTAACCTTTAAAAAACTTAAAGGCCTCTCTCCTTGACAAAGAGTAAAGAAGGGCTTCCCTGGTGGCTCAGTGGTAAAGAATCTGCCTGTCAATGCAGGAGACACGGGTTCGAGCCCTGATCCAGGAAGATCCCACATGCCACGGAGCAACTAAGCCTGTGTGCCCAAACTACTGAGCCTGTGCAGTCGAGCCTGGGAACGGCAGCTACCGAAGCCTCTGCATTGTAGAGCCTGTTCTCCGAAACAAGAGAAGCCACCACAATGAGAAGCCCGCACACCGCAAGTGGAGAGCAGCCCTTGTTCATTGCAACTAGAGAAGAGCCCATGCAGCAACGAAGACCCAGCGTAAGGGAAAATCAGAATAATAAAATTAGAGAAAACATACAGGAAAGGAAAGACAGCTGCTCCCAGGAGCACGAGCAGTGTGAGTCCGTTCCCCACATCATCCCCCAGGCGAGTGGTTCTCAAACTCCAGGGATGCTCAGGATCAGCCTAAGGGCCCATAAAATACTGACTGCTGAGCTCCACTTCCCTCAAGTGTCTGATTCTCCAAGTCTGAGGTGGGCTTAAGAACGTTCTTTTCTATCAAGTTCCTGGGTGCTGCTGACGCTCCAAGGCCAGGAAGCACACTCAGGGAACCACTGGTCCAAGCAGAGCAGACAGCTGCCGCACACTCACCGCTCAGGCTGCTTGCTACCTGCTTAGGACTGCGGGGCGGAATAACGGCCCCCAAACGTGTCTACAGGCCGATCCGCACAGCCTATCCATTCATTACCTTACACGGCAAAAAGAGACTTTGCAGGTGTAATTGGTTTAAGGATCTCAAGATGACAGGTTATCCAAGATTTATCTGGGGGGACTTTATCTAATCACAAGCATATTTCTAAGCGGAAGGCAAGAAGGTCAAAGGGAGAAAGAAAAAGAGATACGATAACAAAAGGAAAGGTTAAACCAATGTGCTTTAAAAATGGAGGAAAGAGGCCACAGGCCGAGGAAAGCAAGCAGAATGTAGGAGGAGGGAAAGGTGAGGAAACAGATTCTCCCATCTGGCTGTTCCCCTCTAGTCTTTATTATATCCTCTACAGTAAAGCAGTGAACTCTGTTCTTCTGAGTTACGTGAGCCATTCTAGCAAATTATCAACCAACGGGTTGCAGGAACCCAGATTTACAGCTGGTTGGTCAGCGCACAGGTGACAAGCTGAGACGTGCGGCTGACATGGGAAGCAGGGCAGTCATGGAGTTCCGGACATTTAACCCAGGGGAGCTGTCCCAAAGCCAGGTCGTCGGTGTCACAACGGGACTCAAGTGCAGGACACCCTGCGCGGTCAGAGAACTGGCTGGTGTGAGAAAAAGCTGACACACGAGGTCACAGAAGCGTTCTGCGGGAATAGTAGAGGAGAAACAGAGTTTTTCTATCTGACTGTCTCACTTTAATAGATTTGGGAAGTTCTACCGCCTTTGCAGAAATAGGGAAAAGGCCAGGCCTGGCATGAGAATGAACTTGGAGTCTGTCCTGCCTGTGGCCCCAGGCAGCTCCGAGTATCTGTTTTCAAAAAGACAGGCCAAACGTCTGCTCAGGGGCTAATTTGCAAGACTACCTGTCTTAAATACCATCCAGCGGTGTCTGATTTACAGAATCAGAAGCACTTAATATATATTTTCTAAATCATTCACTATTATATCCCTATCAGTGATGGACTTAAGAGGAAAAGCATTTGTATTTAGTGTCTCTTAAATCTTGTGCCTGTTTTAAGGACCAATGAGTGGGAAATTTCTATTAAATCCCTGATTCTTCAGAGTTCATGAAACACACATATTTATATTCTGTCGGAACAGAAAGCTTAAGGATTTCCCCTACTCCATTTTCAGGGCAAAGGAATCATCAGACATTTACAATTTAAGCTGGACTCTCTTCCGGATGTATCACAGTCATTCAAGTGCCAGGGTTCAATATTGAAACAAAATAAAATGAACTATCTGCAGCCAAACATGTACGCCCACCAAGCAGCAAATATATCTCCTAAATCAGACTGCATTTCCGGTCTGCCTTTCTTTCTTCCTTCCTGCAGAACCCTGTGCTTAGGGAGCTATAATTTTTCACTTTCCAATATGTACTGGAAACTGTATTTCACTAGTAGCCACTAGTCAAATACAGCTATTTAAATATGTTATTTAAAATTAAATAAAATTAAACATTCAACTCCTCAGTAGCACTAACGGTACTTAAAGTGCTCAGTAGCCACATGTGGCCAGTGGCTTCCATACTGGTCAGTGCGGATATAACTCGTGTCCATCACCACAGTAACTTCAACTGGACAGAGTTACTCTGTGGTACCAGGTGCAGACTGCTCACGGTAAATGGGAAGGATTCCTTCTTTCATATGATTTGATTCCAAGAATTTTAGGGCGAGAAGAAACACTGGAGTTGACCTAGTTCCTTAATGGCAATGTTGGCAATAGTTTAGTTTTATAGCATCTGGGACTGAGGTTGGTTGATAAATGTTTGCTGAGGCATTGCATGAAGGATTTAGAGTTTATGGTGTGTTCATTTACATGGCATCTCACTTGATCCTTACCAAAACTTAGGGATGCGCTAGGCTGCTGATTTCAGTTTCAAGATGAAGACATTGAAGACTATACAATTTGGCTGGTACCAAACCAGAAAAAAGAAAAGATCAATGGAAAACCATGTTTCTTAATCAAAATGTAGGAAGGGACCTGAGATGCAGAACAGACTGGTTCTGTTACATTTTCAAGCACACACAGCAGTTGATAACAGATCTAGGACTGAAATCTGAGTCTCCTGAAAGTGAGTCCGGTGTTTCTCTACTTTACCACAATACCACGTGCAACTTGAAAACATTATTTCTTTTTTCTCTATGCCAGAATTCTTCGTACTTAGTTCCCAGTCTCTTTGACACTGAATTTGTGTCTTTGGTAATAATTTTCCAGACAGTGTTCAAATTATTGGTACATTAACAATAACAGTGTTTATTACTGTATGTTACCATATGACAACCTCTAAACACTTTACATTAATAACTTCATTGAATCACTTTCAGAGCCCTATCAGGTAGATTCTGTTATTGTCCTGTTTCAAGGGTGGGTTAACTGAGACATGGCGATCTGGGTAATTTATTAGTGATGTAAACCCCTGTGATCTGATTCCAGAGACTAAGGAAGGGAACCTTACTGGATGAAGAGAAATATCCCTGTGGGGCAGGTGGAGGGTCCTAGAGCAGAATCACTGAGAAACATACAAAAGAACCCAACAGGGGGGAAAAAATGTGCCAAAAACAAAGAGATTTAACCATCCTCCGAGTGCAGAGGGTCATGATGCCAAATCATGGCAGCATCAGTCCCATGAGAATGAGCCCTTTTCACCTGCTTGTCACCACCTGGTCCTGGCCTGGAGTGTAAGCCAGCTGATGAGGACCAGGAGACCAAGAAGGAAAGCAGTGGGCTCCCACCATCTCCTCCAGCTTTAGCAAAACTAAAAGGCCATGGCAGTACTGAGCAAGGCCCTGAGACTCTTTACTATCAGATAAGAGTTTAGACTTTTAGATTCTTGTGCCAGAAAAATTTTAATTCCTTGATTTGAGATTGTTTTCAGAATTAAAAGTCATGGGGAGATTTTATAATTAGCTGAGCATGACCCTTGAATGCTCTAAGATTCCACCAAGATTTCATCCAAGTGGTGAATCTGAACATATAATGGGAGACAACGAAGTTATCTTCTGCCTGCATGATACTGAGCCCAGCTATGCAAGAAAAGGGTTACAGAAGTTAAAAGACTAAGTGTGCTACCATCCAGGCTTTAGGGCTTCCTAATTTTATCCATATCTCTACTCAGCTGAATTTACCAGCTCTCAGACTAGAGGCTGGGCTATTTTAAAAGCCTGAGGGAAAAATCTTGAACAATCTATGCTGCCCAACTTCCCCCAGGAATAGTAGTGAGGAAATGGACTTCTCCCAGTGAAAATGTAGGGAGAGGAGATCGCTGGTGCTCCAGTGATTAAGAATCCCCCTGCCAATGCGGGGCACGCGGGTTCAAATCCTGGTCCGAGAAGACCCCACACGCCAAGGAGCAACTTAGCCCACATGCCACAACTACTGAAATCTTCGTGCCGTAGAGCCCACGCTCCACAGCAAGAGAAGCTACCACAGAGAGGAGCCGATGCACAATGAGGGAACAGCCGCCACTCGCTGCAAGCAGAGAAAGTCTGTGAAGCAACGAAGACCCAGCACAGCCACAAATAAATAAACAAAATTTAAACAGAAAGAGAACGTGGGGGGAGAGCGCCTGAGGGCCTGGTGCCTTGGCCAGAGCCCGGTGAGACGCTGCTCTGCCAGGCGACGGCCGCCTTTCACAACGCACCAAACTCACGAGGCGCAGAAGAAGGGCTCTCCTGCTTCAGGTGTTTTGAGACCCGCTCCTGAAGCAGCAAGCTCATGTACCAAGTCACTGGGTGAGTGCATGTCCATCCGTAGGCTGAGAACAATACATTGTATCAGGTGTTAAAAGAAAGACAAGAGCTGTGGGCAACAGCAACGCCATTCACTGATGGTGGAAGTGCAGAGTGGTACCGCTTGGTGATTTCTTACAAAACCAAACGTAACTACAATCCAGCAGTCTCATTCCTTGTTATTTAGTCAAAGCAGCTGAAAATCCACGTGCACACAAGAACCTGCACCAGATGTGTATGAGAACATCTTTCTTCATAATTGCCAAACCTGGAAGGAACCAAGATGTCCTTTGGTAGGCGGATAGATAAATACTGGCATACTCAGGCCATGGAATGTCATTCAGCACTAAAAAATAAGCAGTCAAGCCATGAGAAGACACACAGGAAAGTTTAATCCTTATTACTAAGCTAAAGAAGCCAATCTGAGAAGGCAACATACTGATTCCAACCACTTGAGAAGGTAAAGATATGGAGAAGGTAAAAGGATCAGTGGTTGCCAGGGGCTGGGGGCACAGAGTGAAAACGTCATACAAGTGTCTAGACCCATAAAGTGAACACACCTGCACCAAGACTGACTAACGAAACCAGGGACTAATGATGAGTCAGTGTAGGCGAACTGACTGAAATAAATACGCTGTTCTGGTTTGCAGTGTTGACAGTGGGGAAGGCTGTGTGGGGACCGGGTGTAGGAGAACTCTGCACTTTCCACTCAATTCCACTGTGAACCTAAAACTGCTCTAAAAACCAAACTCTACAAAAACACATTTTTAAAAAGCCAAAAGAAGAGCAAGAGATAAAAGAGCAGCCCAGGATTTAACCTGCCTGTCTCCTCTCTACCTCTGGCCGTCTCTCTCTGGCTTTTGCGTCACTTGGTCATTATGGAGGACAGAAGCTGGTAACAGCTCCAAGTTGTTCAGTGTCTGCCTGTGTCCCCCACCAACCCCCAGAGTCTCTCTCCCACCATTCTGCTCCCATAGGGAGAGAATTCTCTCTCCTCTAGGGAGAGAAATGGACTAACTAAAAAAATGTAAAGCAGAGATGGAAAACTGGCAGCCTAAAAATAGGCCAAATTCTACCTGTAGATGTATTGTGTTGGCCAACATTTTCTTTTTTTTCTTAACCACTTGCTACAATTACATTAATTTCACATTAATGAGTTTCACATAACAAAGGTCCATGTTTGGCTTTTTCCTTAAAAAAAAAAGAAACACCAAAACTAGTAACAGAGTGCTCCGATTTTCACAAAGCAGTTCTCGGCTGAAGCTGAGCTGTTGCCCATACACCCATTCCTTCCCTGGCCTTAGAGGCAATGAGGTCTGAGATCCCTGCTATAAAGGGTTGCATCTATTTAAACAATTACCTAGGGGAAGATATGCATGTTTTAAACTATAAAATTCATTTAGGATATGAAAAGCATCAGTTCATTTCAGTCACTCAGTCATGTCCGGCTGTTTGCAACCCCATGAACCGCAGCACACCAGGTCTCCCTGTCCATCACCAACTCCTGGAGTTTACCCAAACTCATGTCCATTGAGTTGGTGATGCCATCCCACCATCTCATCCTCTGTTGTCCCCTTCTCCTCATGCCTCCAATCTTTCCCAGCATCAGGGTCTTTTCAAATGAGTCAGCTCTTCGCATCAGGTAGCCAAAGTATTGGAGTTTTTAGCTTCAACATCAATCCTTCCAATGAACACCCAGGACTGACCTCCTTTCAGATAGACTGGTTGGATCTCTTTGCAGTCCAAGGGACTCTCAAGAGTCTGTTCAAAAGGATCAATTCTTTGGTACTCAGCTTTCTTTATAGTCCAACTCTCACATCCATACATGACTACTGGAAAAACCATAGCTTTGGCTAGACGGACCTTTGTTGGTAAAGTAATGTCTCTGCTTTTTAATATGCTGTCTAGGTTGGTCATAACTTTCCTTCCAAGGAGTAAGCATAAACTAGGATATTATTGATTTTTGCTACCTACAGAAAAATTCTAGAATCTTATAAAAAGTAAGCATTTATAAATGAGTCAATATCAGATAAGCTTCTGCCAAACAAGCAGACAGTGAATGAATAAGAGGGAGTGGAAAGCTGTTCTGAGAAACTGGGAACCTGAGATTTTATTTCTAGTTTGGCCTTTGGTCAGCTGGACTACGATTCTAGTTTAACAACAGGTACTGGGATAGACAAAGTTCCCCAAAGAGTACTTCTTGGCACTCTGATCTCTTGAGTCTCTGTGAAAACAGGGTTCCATTTCCACATAGACTGGAAATGTTTTTATCCAGCTTTGGACAAAAATTCTTCAATATTACCACATCAGCGTGTTTCTATAGGAATAAAACTTGGATAACTTTGTTTAATCTAGCGCATTTTGCAAACTGACTTGACAAAAGACAGTGGTTTTTAACTGCCCAGAACTTGCCTCCAGTGGCTTGCATGTTGATGAATCAGCTGTATTGGGATTAACCCAGCCTATGTGTCTGATGGTCCCGGGAAGCTTTTAAAGCATAGGTTTAGAATTTGAGGGATGTGCACTTCAGGGTGTTTCTAATTCATTTGCATTTTATCCATTTTTTTTTTCTTGAGAGAACACTCTATTTTTCACCCTTGCTAAGATAACTGTGAAACAAATTAGCAATGGAAAGTATATTCTTTGCATTATCTGAATTTGATTTTCCAAGGTCTTCCTCACCCAGATATAACGGGTGTTCATCCCTTCCAAAGTGACCATTATGCTGCCACAATATTGAAGTCTGGCAAAAGCAGGGCTGTTGTGGAAACATTAAGAAAACACAATTATCGCACAATGGCACCACCTAATTTGCATATTGTTGAAATGCATCTTGATGGGAAAAGGAAACACTTTTCAGAAAATGTTTTCTGTGTCATGGTTTTCTATCCTCTTTGTTTCTCTTATCCACACGGGGTCGATCAGAATGCTTTACTACCTAAATTCGAAATAAATCAAGATTTTAAAAAAATCTACTTCCCATGAATGAGGCAAGCTTAATCTTTTATGGCACCTCAGGGGTGAGTTTGGGAGCCCCTGAAAAATACAGCTCCTTCTGGAGCACTAAATTCCCTGAAAGAGCTCATGGAAACGCCATTTCCTTCCAGACGACGTGATGCTCACACGCAGGCATGGGGGAGTGAGCCCGAGAGCTGGTGTGCCAGATATTAAGCAAACCATTCAGCGTTTCATGGATGAGTTTAGATTTATGTCTTTAAAACAGTCTGAATGGGAATGTTCAGTCTTCAAACAGAGCTCTGTTCATTTTTCCTCCGAAGGCAGAGGCTGCTGTAGGCATTCTTTTCAGTGTTGAACCTTAACTCTTCTTGTTTCCTTTTCTAGACCACTCCATGGCGAGGGGTTTGGGAATGACTGTGCCTAACTTCTTATAGTGTGCAAGTTCGCCTTTGGTGGACTAGAGGATTACTCTCTGCTTAGAAAGAAACCTGGAGCTGGCACCTAAAATAGAATTTTGAAGCGAAGAAACCACAAACCAAGGGCTGCCCTGGTGGCTCAGTAGTCAAGAATCTGCCAGTGCAGGAGACATGGGTTCGATCCCTGGTCCAGGAAGATCCCACATGCCACAGGGCAACCTAGCCCGTGAGCCACATGCACCCGGGAATTGCAACCACTGAGCCCGCCATGCCACCACTACCGAAGCCCCATGCCCTAGAGCCTGTGCTTCACAGCAAGAGACGCCACCGCCATGAGAAGCCCGTGCACCACAACTCGAGAACAGCCCCTGCTCACCACAGCTGGGGACAAAACCACACAGCAACAGAGAACCAGCACGGCCAAAAATAAGTAAATGATGATAAAATGAAGAAAAAAAGAGAAAAGAAACCACAGATCAAGAATCCAAACCATTAGGATAAATCTGATGGGAATGCACACATATCTACACAAATAGCTTTTTATTCAAGTTCAAAGAAGCAGGTTGCACAAACGCACAAAAAATCTCTGGACCAGAGACCTCCAGTTAACCATGTGCTCATCATGAGCTGGCAAGTTCTTAGGTTTCATTAACAAATGTAGGCTATTTAACACACATATAAGGTTACTATCCCACTACCTTCCAAACTGCTCGGTCCACATAAACACAACTGGTTTTGATCCCCAATGCCATGTTTCCTAGAATGATGATAAGCCATAGAGTACAGCTGTAAAGAACGTGCCTGTCAATGCAGGAGACATAAGAGACGTGGGTTCAATCTCTGGGTTGGGAAGATCCCCCGGGGCAGGGCATGGCAACCCACTCCAGTATTCTTGCCTGAAGAATCTCATGGACAGAGGAGCCTGGTGGGCTACAAGTTCATCGGATCACAAAGAGTCGGACACAACTGAAGTGACATAGCAGGCAGGCACAGAGTTATGTAGAAGAGACTCTTGGAAAGGTCGGGGAGAAGGGTTTGGAAACCCTGACAATTTGGAGACTGTGAACTTTCTAAGGCAGAGGTTGGGTCTTGGTCATCTTTATTCCCCAAGTAGCTGGTTGCTTGGAACAGCTGAGTGCACAATGGCCTACATGAAGAAAAGGCTTCATGCAGAAGTGACAGATGTAATGTGGAAGAAGCAGCTGGCTTTCTCTAGAAGAAAAAATGATAGGGCTGGTGGGTGCAGATTATCACTTTGTGATAGTGGAAAAAATTATGTTCCCTTCAGCCTACTGTCTGCCAAAGACCTGTGATGTTTCTCAAGGCAAAAGGACCATAAGTGGATTTTCATGAATTGATATACATTCACAGAATGGCTTCTGTGGTGTGTTTTCCCTTCAGGTTGCTTCAACTAAATGCTTTACAGTATCTCTGCTATTTTCTATAGTATTTCTCTCCTTCTCTCCCTGACAACTCCAATAATAAGCAAAATTTGGGTTGTCAAATCAGAAGGAGGTGAGTTCATCTGATATTATTAATCGAAGAAAACCCAACAACCCAACAGTGAGATAAGGCCCCTAATCAGAATCTCTACCCACATCCTTTTTGCTAACTAGCACGCTGTGGTAATTGAGGAAAACTGCAAATACAGCATTTCAGCTTAAAAATATTTGTGAAAGTTTTTCCTCCTCAATTGCACCTGAATTGGAATGCAGTATGATTCCTGTTCCATTGGAACTCCAAGATCCTTCTAAATAGTCTTCTACATTATTTTTAGGAAACCTTAAGTCCTGAAGGGTTCAGAGCCGTAAGAAAAATGGCAGTGGGCAGGCTGGTGTGTACATGGACACAGAAGTCCACAGCTGTGACATAAAAACCATAGAGTAGAAAGCTAAAAGTTCTAGAACTTGGAAACTAATACAGAATCATCCAATAATGTCAGGGTACTGATCTCTTAATACTGGAAATCTTCAAGCAAGGAGTCTGAAGGTCTAGCAAGAGCGGTGAGGAGTTTTATAATGTAAGAAGCACTGCACTAATGGACTGTTTCTGAGTTTCCTGTTATTCCAAATCACTAAATAGCGGTAATCAACAAAGCCACAGAAAGGGTAGATATCCTTCCAGCTGTTAGCCACACAGGAAGTCAGTTTTCCAGTCCATTCCCAATGGCTGGGTCCATTCTCTGTCCAAACCTGAGAGGACTATCTATGACCCAGAAAGTCCTAGGTCTGCTAAAGCAGGGACTCTCTACCCTCTAGGGAACAGAGTTTCTGGGAATAGAGAGCAAAAATGTTAGGGGGGGCAGGATGAAATTCAGCAAGCATTTATTGAGCTTTTACTTTGTACTAAGGACTATGCTAGATACTTGAGACTCTGATGTGAACACAGAGTCCTTTTCCTCCAGGACTTGACAGTCTAGTTGGGGAGACAGACAGACAGACAACAGAGATACGCACACAGACACACACACACAGACACACACACACACACAGACACACACACACACACGAAGCTCCATCTCTAATTCTTCATTCTCTCCTCATCCCTTTATGAAGGTAACTGCTAAAATCATAGAGTTGGCCCTTAGAGGTTATCTCTTCCGCCTCTTTGGCTGCTCCTCCTACATCGTGACTAGTTTAGACTCACACCTCTAGACTGATGCCTGTCTACTAAGCACCCTTCAAACCTCCAAACTCAGGACTTCTAACGCGTTAATGCTCTGCCACCATTAGTCGAATGATGTTATTTTCACTTTAAAAACTCCCCGACTCCCTACATCCTCCTCAAAACCCTAAGCTTGGCATTCAAGCCTTGCAGTTTTCTGCTCCAAATTATTTTCTGTCACTACCTATGGCTGCCTCTGTGATACACACGCAAGCACAACAACATCTAGGCCTTTTTCTGATCATGTTCTCTAGCTGGAATGTCATACTGCCAACCTCTAAATATTTAAATCTCACCATCCTTTGCAATCAACTCAAACTCCACCTCCTTGGAAGTAACCACTCCTTTGTCTTAAATGACCAATAGCATTTGATTGTCCTTATCTTTGTTTCCACACACTAGCTTGAAATATATTTATGTGTAAAAAGTAAAATTTTTTAAAAAGTTATTTTAACTAAAAAAAAAGGTATCAAGCAAATGATGATAAAAGAATGATAAATGATGTGTTTTAAATTTACATAGAGTAGATTATTTTACATGTCATTCCATTTAATGGTAATATGCCCTGGAAGGAACCCAAGATAGGAGATAAGAATAAACATTGGGTCCCAGGCCCTGTGGATTTGCTTTTAGTATATGCTGTAATACAAACATGTATTTTTTTAACTTTTTACTTTACATTGGGGTATAGCTGATTAACAATGTTGTGACAATTTCAGGTGAACGGCAAAGGGACTCAGTCATAAATACACATGTATCCATTCTCCCCCAAACGCCCCACTCATCCAGGCTGCCACATAACATTGAGCGGAGTTCCGTGTGCTGTACAGAAGGCCTTGTTGCTTATCATTTTAAATATAACGATGAGTGCATGTCCACCCTGAACTCTCTGACCATCCCTTCCCTTCACCCTTCCCCTCTGGCAACCGTAAGTTTGACAAATCTGTATTTTTGAACATTAGTCCCATACCGTTTACTAAGAGGTTCATATGGCAAACCTTGACTACAAGGTGGGCTCATGGTCTAGGTTAGACCAGATGCAGTTCCCAAGGCGGGGACAGCACTGAGGATCACTGCATTTGATTTGATTTTCCTCTTTCTGGGAAGTAAACTCCTCACTTTATTCAAAGGACTGATGATCTGTCCTACCTACGAGAAACACTGGCCCTCTGGGCTTATTGAGCAAGACATCTTGGTCCTCGACATGGCCCACACCATTCCATGGGTCTCATGCAGAATGCTGACTGTGGGTCTCTTGTGCTGGCTTTAGAAACTCCTTGTTAACTAGATGACTCTGATATGTGTCTTACCTCCCCAACTTGAACAGGACTCTGGAGCTTGGAAAGAGGATCATCATTGCAGAACAATGCTCAGGGCAGCTGTCTTATGAACGAGGGGATGAACAAACTCTCAGTTGTGAAGATGTCACACTGAGGAACAGCCCTTTAAATGTTTTCTTTAATTCTAGGAGTTTATCTTCAAACTGCCCCATACAGTCTCTGTCACAAACTCCACCTTGGACATTTACAGGATGATTATTCTAAGGCAAGGACCTCAGCTATGGCCACAAATAGGAGACTAGCTTCCTCCCTTTCCCCAACAGGGACACAACAAGGTATGTCTATTTCTTAAGAATACAATTTTAATGAAAGGGACAGAGACCCATTTTTC
Source organism: Dama dama (assembly GCF_033118175.1). Taxonomy (NCBI): domain Eukaryota; kingdom Metazoa; phylum Chordata; class Mammalia; order Artiodactyla; family Cervidae; genus Dama; species Dama dama. The sequence goes on along the minus strand of NC_083704.1, from coordinate 28,333,159 downwards.
TTACAGACAAGTAGCAGACAGTACAAGTGCCAAAATACCCAGAGAAGTTAGTGGTGTACTCAAGATGGCCTCGCATCTCTGCCTTCCAGAGAGGCTCTTTGCTCTGCTCTGAGATATATGACACATCATGTAAAACTGATTCATGCTAACAATCGTGAATAGGGCATGGCTGACGGCTGTTTCCTTATTTACCAACCTGTAGATCAGCCATTCGTCATTCAGATGCACAAAGTGGGCTGTGTTGCAAATGAGATGATATCGCCGAAACCATATTTCAGTTCAGGATAAGAGACTGTCAACTCATTGAAAATGTGTGAAAATAAATCTATCTGATATATATATTTTTGATCAGTTCCAGCAGGACATGATAAAACTGTCTGTGGGTTAGGTTTTATTGCAGATGAAAAGAGGGTGACAGCCCCTGAGCAGGATTGCCGAGCACACCGCCCCTACGTGAGGTCTCCTCTCCACTGCCCGGCAGCTCTCCTGTTCTTCCTCCATCTTTTCCCCCTCAGATCTGTCCAACTGAGTCATAAACTGTCAGAGTTGGAAGGGGCCTGATAGATCATTTTTGAAGATTATGACCTGAAGCATATAAGCTTTGAAGGATGTTGAACCCATTAAATCTTTCTTGCATCTGGGCAATTTCTTTGTCCTTGACTTTTGTCAGACTTTCAAAGAAGCTCCCAAATAATCATATTCAAAGTTAATTTTGATGTCTTATATATATATAATGAGAGCAGACTCATGGATAGAGGGGCCACTGTTACTCTCTGTAAGCTAAAGGTACAGGACCACAGCTGGTCGCTGGTTCCTAAGTCACTGCACTTGTGGCCGGCCACAATGTTACCTCACAGAGAGGACCGTGGTTACCACTGTTCACTGTTCTCGCTTTTCCTGTTCTCCTTGGTAACAGAGGCCACAGAGCTGGGGCATGCCTTAGGACGGGCAAACATGGGTCTGCGACAGAGACCTGTGCCACAAGATAACCCGATTCATTCTGTTTCCGTCTTCGTGGGCACGTGGGAAAACTGCCATTTCCAGCCTGCTTTGCAATTAGGTGGGCTCCTGCTACTTGGCGGGATATGAATGAAAATCGTATTGACGTTTCCAGTGATGGCCCTTAAAGACATTCTTTATAAACGTTCAGCCTTCTTCCTGTGGCTCAAGACCTTGGAGGCCAGATGTATAGATCAAGGGTTACAGGAAGCAGGGAGTCTGGACCGCTGAGTTATCTGACGGAGGACCGCCCTATGGATGCACACTGGCATTTGTATGACTAGAAGTGAAGTCTGATCGGCAGACCCACGACGCTGTGGGGGATGCACCACAGGGCAGCCTGGGTACGTGCCCCACTCCCCGAGCACATCAACTGGCCCAAGGGAGGGCCCAGGACAAAAACGTGACCAAAGGGGCTCCGTGGCCCCTGCAGCTGTGCTTGGGTAACAACATCATCAATAGCTTGGTGCCTCAGAGCAGCAAGCATCTTTTCGTTCACATTACACCTCAGCAGATTAAGGCTGGGTTTGGGGCTCTTTCTATCTTGTCATTCTTGGACCCAGGCCAATGGGTGAGTCCCTGAGGGGGTACACCTGGTCTAATGACAGAGGAGAAAAGCAAGAGGGCTGGCAGAAACCCATGGTGCCTCCTGAACTTATGAAGCTTATGTTGGCATCTGACACACACTCTTTATTTTCATCCCAGTGACTAAAGCACGTCAGATGACCAGAACCAAAGCCAACGAGGACGGATGCATGCCTGTCCCATGGGAGGGCTGGTAAGTCACATGGCAACGGCCAGGGAGATGCAATCCTCTTACAGGGATGAGGCGGGGATGATTATTTTGAATAATAATGTAAAACGTCATGCCTTGGATTGGTATATAAATGTTGGGGGACGGAAGTCACATTCTCTCTGTACTCTATAGCTAAAACTGCTAATATCCATGTCTGACACCCTGTGGAAGAGGCCTGTCAAAGGTTCAGTTCAGTTCATGCGCAGTCATGGGAGACACCAGGTTCAACCCTCAAAAGAAGAAGACAAGAAGGGGATGCCAGGCGCAGAGCCAGCCTACCGACCCAGAACCCTCAGCTCAGGTCCTGAGACCCGGGCTCCGTGGCGCACTCTTTGGTTCTCCGAGGCACCTACCCACTAGCCGTCCCACCACCCCAATCGGCAGAGCCGACTACCCTCTGCTTTGCTTTCTATCTTCGCCTCAGCGTCTCTACAATTCCTGCCACTTGTAACTAAGAGAACCCCGGGTTATGTAACTTATTATATAGTACATATTGTCACGGGATACATATTTTGTAATGTATATCTGCCTTGTGGAATTCAAGCTGAGAGAATCAAATAAGGTTAGGGTCAAATCCACTCCGTACTTTTCTAGTTATACGATCTTGGGCAACTTCATGCCTCAGTTTCCCCATCTGTAAAATGGGGCAAAAATCTCTACCTCAGAAATGTAGGCTAACCTGCCCCTTTCTCAGCCCTTCCCATTTCAGCTCCATTGGTCCAGCTACTCCGGTAGAAAGTTCTGGAGAGTTTATTGGCTTTTCTTTCTTTCTTATTATACATGTTCCGCCTTCAGTGCATTGACAACCATACTGAGAACTCAACCACTTCTCGCCACTCTGACCACCACAGTCCAAGCCATCACCTCTTCAGACCCTTGCCTCCTCCGCTTTCTCTCCTGTGGTTTGTGACGCAACAGGAGGGGCGAATCTTGGGAAACACAGCTCACCTCATGGCTCTCTCCTGCTCAGTACCCCTCATCTCACTCCGGGAAATGCAAACCTCTAACCCCGACACATCACACACAGCCAGGCTGTTCCCCTCCTCGCTGCCTGCATCTCTACTGCTTCCTTGCCTCATTCCACGCTCAGCACACCTCCCCCCACGCTGATCCCGGGGAACAGTCAACACGCTTCTGCCTCAGGGCCTTTGCACTTCCGGCCCCTGGGCTTGTATCACTCTTTCCGGCATGTTTACTCCTTCCTTCCTTCCAATCTTTGCTCAAGAATGACCTCATCCTGCAGGCCTTCCCAGATACCTTTACATAAAACAACAGACTTCCCCTCTCCCTGTCTGGGCTTTCTTCATCTTCATCAGAGCACAGGTGTATTTATTGGTTTATTTATATTTATTAGTTTATTTCAGTAAGCTTTAGGAGAACAGAGACTTTGCTTTGTTAACTGTTTTATCTCCATACTTCAAAACATCATATGTGCTTTGTAAATGTCATGAATATACAAATGAATATAACTGATCTAGAGATTAACCTAAAGTACATAATACCTGTAAAGTGACAGTGTGAGAATGAGCATGGAGTAGGACATGAAACCATTTCTATGATCTCAAGGTATTCGTATGCTATGTTCACGGTCCTTGAAATAACAGAGGCAGATCTGGGAGAATTTGGGAGCAAGGCCCCTTTCGAAGCCCTTGACACCACACGTCGTGAACACGTCTCTGAAGCCGGCCAGACTGGCCTTGAGCTCCAAACTGCTGGCCTTCAGGGAGGAGAACCCTGGAGGGCCGCCCTCCCATCCCCAGTGACATCAGGCCTCCACCTTCCCTAGCAAGACCTCTCCGGCCACAAGTAATGGAAACCTCAGGCAGAGACACAGCAGGAAGAGGATTATTAAATTCTAACTGGATCGCCGAAAACAGGCAGAAATCGCCCAAGTCTCCTTGGTGGAGACAACAGGCAGAGCAGCTGCAGCATGTAAGTGAGGGAAGACTGGATTTGTGAGCAGGCATCATGGTGAGAATTACCACCAGGAATGCTGAGGCTGGCTGCACCCAGGAGGGAAGGGGAAGGGGTCATCAATCTAGAGCCCGCAGGCCTCAGAAAGACCAACTCTCTCCCCCCTCCATCCAGAACAACTGTGTAACTCCAGCGGCCCTAGTCTGCACACATTCTGAGATTCCACCAGAGCTGTGCACAGAAATAGCAAGGGGTCTAACCGGCAGCTTCATCAGAGAGTCTATTATATGTCCCCACACACAGAGCGCCTATTGCACATTCTCTGATGACCACACAGGGATTCTGTTAACACAGAGCAGCTTTATGCTAGCAGCGACCCCACGGAAGAGCTGGAGGAGCCATTTACGGGCTGGCAGCAGCCGCCACAGTGGTGAAACCGTGGTCACGTTCCTCTGATCCATGTTTCCCTCTCCCCAGCTCAGCCCTTCCTTCTGCACCCTCTGGGGTGGGGCGGTGGCTTCTTTCGTCTGTATCTGCGTTCTCACACTGCCTCATCTCTCTGACTTCCACCCTTCTCCCCTCACTTCACCTTTCCCTGTCTCTCTGCCTCATCAGCAGTGTCTCTGACACTCACTGGGCCCTGGGACTGTGACGAAGACGACCAGGACCTGCTTCCTCTGCTCACGGAGCATGTGGTCCACTGCCGAGTGTGTGTCTCCCAGGGAACAGAAGAGGGAGCAGGAGGGTTAAAGGGAGTCAGGAAGCTTTCTGCAAAGGCATGTGAAGGAAGGACTTGGACTTGAAGAGATGGGGTGCCATGTGACCCAGCAATCCCACTTCTGGGCATACACACTGAGGAAACCAGATCTGAAAGAGACACGTATACCCCAATGTTCATCGCAGCACTGTTTATAATAGCCAGGACATGGAAGCAACCTAGATGCCCATCAGCAGATGAATGGATAAGGAAGCTGTGGGACATATACACCATGGTATATTACTCAGCCATTAAAAAGAATTCATTTGAATCAGTTCTAATGAGTTGGATGAAACTGGAGCCCATTATACAGAGTGAAGTAAGCCAGAAAGATAAAGACCATTACAGTATACTAACGCACATATATGGAATTTAAAAAGATGGTAACGATAACCCTATATGCAAAACGAGACACAAATGTACAGAACAGACTTTTGGACTCTGTGGGAGACAGTGAGGGTGGGATATTCTGAGAGAATAGCATTGAAACAAGTATACTATCAAGGGTGAAGCAGATCACCAGCCCAGGCTGGATGCATGAGACAAGTGCTCGGGGCTGGTGCACTGGGAAGACCCAGAGGGATGTGATGAGGAGGGAGGCGGGAGGGGGGATCGGGATGGGGGACACATGTAAATCCATGGCTGATTCATGTCAATGTATGGCAAAACCCACTACAATACTGCAAAGTAATTAGCCTCCAACTAATAAAAATAAATGGGAAAAAAAAAAGAGATGGGGTGAGAAGAGCCTTTGAGCTGGACGGGCGGTCACCACTAGCAGCCAGAGAGATTTAGATTTATCTTTATCTAATAGCTAACATTTCTGGTATGCCTACCTTATGTCAAACACGACATTAAGTCCATGACATAGACTATTTCATTTAATCCTCATTTAAGCCTAAGAGGAATGAGCCCTTTTACAGAGAGAGACTGAGGCTAAGAGAAAGGGAGTAATCTCATTCAAAGCCCCATGGAGACAAATTCTAATTTCTAGAATTAGAAATTAAACCCAGACCCATACCCCTGGGTCTTAATACCTTCTGAGTGGAGTAGAAGGAAATCTGTTTAAAACACACACAAAAGCCAGATGGTGAAGGACCTTGGATGCCAGAAGGAGTTTCAAATTTCCGTGGACAGTAATGGTTAGGAGTGGGGAAGAGTCTGCAAAGGGTTGAAGAAAGCATTAATAAGCTCTCTCATTTAACCTTTGTCTTACAGCCCTGTGACTAGGCCAACAACACAAATTATTCTCCCTCATCACAGCTAACCATCTCCTCTTCACAGCTAACCATTTCTTAATTCTACAGATCACTCAAGATAAAGGTAATTTTTATCTCAGCTGTTTCATCTCTATTTCACCCTCCTTCCAAGTGTCTTTATACTGTTTGATATTATTGCATGGTATTTTAATACAGCTAGTTGCAACAGTATTCTAGAAATAAGTATTAAATCAGTGTTGGTCACAGCAGACCTTTTGGCAGTGGTTTTTTCCCTAGTGCATTACTTAGTAACAACAAAACTTTCTGGCCCAGAAATTGTGAGCTAATTATCATGAACATAGTTAAATGGTAAGCACATTCCCAAATTGGGATTTTAAACTTTTTCAGAAGAGTCCCCAGGAATTTCATTTTCTTTAAAAAGGTGCTTATTACTTATTCACTAAGCAGATTTTTCTTGCAGTAGATAATACAATCTCTCTAGTGTACGTTTCATTACCTTTCCTCAAGGTTAACAGATGAGGTCAGATATAAACATGCCAAAGAGCTTTTACCTCTCTTGTATGGCCATTACATGGATGGTTACTGACTTTAAAATATTCCACTAGAGCTTTGATTAGGGTCTTGACTTCTAAGTTCCTCACAGTAGCTCCCGAAGCAGAATGTTAAGTAAACGACCAGACTGTCTCTTGGGAATTGGGACCTGCTATCAACAGTTTCACACATTTTAGAAATTTCTTTACTTAAGACAGAAAAATAATAGCTGAGAAAGAAGAGAAGCTAAAAGCAAAGGAGAAAAGGAAAGATATACCCATTTGAATGCAGAGTTCCAAAGAATAGCAAGGATAAGAAAGCCAGCCTCAGTGATCAATGCAAAGAAATAGAGGAAAACAGTAGAATGGGAAAGACTAGAGATCTCTTCAAGAAATCAGTCCTGAATTGGAAGGACTGATGCTGAAGCTTAAACTCCAATACTTTGGCCACCTGATATGAAAAACTGACTCACTGGAAAAGACCCTGATGCTGGGAAAGATTGAAGGCAGGAGGAGAAGGGGACAACAGAGGATGAGATGGTTGGATGGCATCACCGACTCAATGGACTTGAGTTTGAGCAAACTCTGGGAGTTGGTGATGGACAGGGAAGCCTGGCATGCTGCAGTCCATGGGGTTCCAAAGAGTCAGACACGACTGAGCGACTGAGCTGAACTGTTTGAAGCGAAGAAGAGAAAAGAGGCATTAGCCTATGCTTAGTAAGGCAAACAGGCAAGAATATATGTGGAGAAAAGACAGTTTATTCAACAAGTGGTACTGAGCAAACGGAACAGCCACATGCACAAGAATGAGAGTGAACCCCTATCTTACACTGTACACAACAACTAAACCAAAATGGATTAAACATGTGAATGTAAAACCGGAAACTGTGAAACTTCTGGAACAAAAAATGGACAGAAAGCTCTCTGACCAGTCTTAGATCTGAATCCAAAGGCAATGGCTGGACTTTGCTGGTGGCACAGTGGATGAAAATCTGCCAGCCAACGCAGGGGGCATGGGTTCAATCCCTGATCCAGGAAGATCTCACAGGCCGTGGAGCAGCTAAGCCTGTGCGCCAAGACTACTGAAGTCTGTAAGCCTGGAGCCCACGCTCGGCAACAAGGTAAGCCACTTCAGGGAGAAGCCCGCACACTGCAACGAGGGGAAGCCCTTACTTTGTCTCAACTACAGAAAGCCTGCCTGCAGCAAGGAAGCCCAGTCCAGTCAAAAATAAAGAAAAATTTTCTAAAAAGGGCAATGACAACAAAAGCTAACATAAACAGACAAAACTACATGAAACTACAGAGCATTTGCACAACAAAGAAAACCATCAAGAAATGAAAAGTCAACCTATTGCACTGGAGAGGATATCTGTTAATTTTGTATCCAATAAGAAGTTAATCTCTGATATACAAATAACTTATGCAACTCCGTTAACTAAATGGAAAACAAAAACAAAGAGTCTAATTTTAAAATGGGCAGAGGATATGAATATACATTTCTCTAAAGAAGAAAAACATTTGATCAACAGGTATATGTAAAGATGCTCAATACCATTAACCACTGGTGATGGTTTAGTCACGATACTAAGTCATGTCTGACTCTTGTGACCCTATGGACTGTAGGCCACCAGGCTTCTCTGTCCATAGGATTCTCCAGGCAAGAACACTGGAGTGGGTTGCCATTTCCTTCTCCAGGGGATCTTTCTGACCCAGGGATTGAACCTGGGTCTCCTGCACTGCAGGCACATTTTTAACCAACTGAACTACCAGGGAAGCCCAAAACACTTGAGTATTAACAAACTAATTTCAACCTAAGTTTATAACCACTGGAAAAGGTCAGTTTTCATTCTAATCCCAAAGAAAGGCAATGCCAAAGAATGTTCAAACTACCGCACAATTGCACTCATCTCTCATGCTACCAAAGTAATGCTCAAAATTCTCCAAGCCAGGCTTCAACAGTACGTGAACCGTGAACTTCCAGATGTTCAAGCTAGATATAGAAAAGGCAGAGGAACCAGAGATCAAATTGCCACATCTGTTGGATCATCAAAAAAGCAAGAGAATACCAGAAAAACATCTACTTTTGCTTTACTGAATATGCCAAAGCCTTTGACTGTGTGGATCACAATAAACCGTGGAAAATTCTTAAAGAAATGGGAATACCAGACCACCTTACCTGCCTCCTGAGAAATCTGTATGCAGGTCAAGAAACAACAGTTAGAATCGGACATGGAACAACAGACTGGTTCCAAATTGGGAAAGGAGTATGTCAAGGCTGTATATTGTTACTCTGCTTATTTAACTTATATGCAGAGTACATCATGAGAAATGCCAGACCGGATAAAGTAGAAGCTGGAATCAAGATTTCCGGGAGAAATATCAATAACCTCAGATATGCAGATAACACCACCCTTACGGCAGAAAGCAAAGAGGAAATAAAGAGCCTCTTGATGAAAGTGAAAGAGGAGAGTGGAAAAAGTTGGCCTAAAACTCAACATTCAAAAAACTAAGACCACGGCATCTGGTCCCATCACTTCATGGCAAACAGATGGGGAAACAACAGAAACAGACTATTTTTAGGGGCTCCAAAATCACTGCAGATGGTGACTGCTGCTGTGAAATTAAAAGACATTTGCTCCTTGGGAGAAAAGCTATGACCAACCTAGACAGCATACTAAAAAGCAGAGACATTACTTTGCCAACAAAGGTCCATCTACTCAAAGCTATGGTTTTTTCAGAGGTCATGTATGGATGTGAGAGCTGGACTATAAAGAAAGCTGAGCGCCGAAGAATTGATGCTTTTGAACTGTGGTGTTGGAGAATTCATGAGAGTCCCTTGGACTGCAAGAAGATCCAACCAGTCCATCCTAAAGGAGATCAGTCCTGGGTGTTCATTGGAAGGACTGATGCTGAAGCTGAAACTCCAGTACTTTGGCCACCTCATGCGAAGAGTTGACTCATTGGAAAAGACCCTGATGCTGGGAGGGACTGGGGGCAGGAGGAGAAGGGGGCGACAGAGGATGAGATGGCTGGATGGCATCACTGACTCGATGGGCATGAGTCTGAGTAAACTCCGGGAGTTGGTGATGGACAGGGAGGCCTGGCGTGCTGCGGTTCATGGGGTCGCAGAGTCGGACACGACTGAGCAGCTGAACTGATCTGAACAGCCCTGTACTGTGTGTGGTATGGGTGTAACAAAGATGTCAAGACAGAGTTTCTGCCTAAAAGGTGTCTGAACCTCAGTGGGAACTGCAAAGCAAAATAACAATAAGATAGGCCTCACACCTCATAGACTCACTATCATGGCTATTAAAAGACAAGAGATAAGTAGGGTTAGCCAGGAAGCAAAGAAAAAAAAATAATATTTTTGCATGGTTGGTGGGACTTCAAACTGGTACAGCCAATATGGAAAACAGTAATGATGTTCCAAAAAAATTAAAAACAAAAACACCATACAATCTAAAAATTCCAGTTCTGGGCACTTATGTGAAGAAAACTGAAACACTAGTTAAAATAACAACAGGCACAGCAACATTCATCGTAGTAGTATTTACTCTAGTCAAGACATGGAAGCAACAAAAATGTCCATTATTGGATAGATAAAGGAAATATATGTATGACTCAGTCATGAAAAAGAATGAAATAAAGCTATTTCCAGCAACATGGAAGGACCTGGCAATGATCATACTAAGTGCATGGAATCACACAAAGACGTATCACTATATTACTTATGGGTAGAATCTATAAATCAAATAAGTATAAATGAGCTTATTTACAAAACAGAAACAGATGCACAAACTTACCAAAAAAAAAAAAAAAAAACTTGTTTCAACCAATAGGGAAGCCTGGGGTGGTGAGAGGAATAATTTAGGAGGTTTGGATTAGCATACTCACAGTACGTACACAAGAGATAATTAATGAGGACCTACAGTATACCACACAAAATAATCCTACTCAATGCTCTGTGATAACCTATCAGGGAAAAGAATCAGAAGAAGTATGTATGTGTGTGTGTATATATATATACACACGTATATGTATGTGTGTGTGTTTATGTGTATTTATATATACGTGTGTGTGTATACATACATGTATATGTGTGTGTGTGTATATATGTATGTGTATGTATATATCTATGTGTGTCTGTATATATACACATGTATATGTATGTGTGTATTTGTGTGTATATGTATATATGTGTGTGTCTGTATGTGTATATATATGTATGTGTGTATATATACACACACACACGTATATGTATGTTTGTGTGTGTATGTTTATATGTGTGTGTGCATATGTGTGTGTTATAAACACATGTATATATGTGTGTGTATATAAACACATGTATATGTGTGTATATGTGTGTGTGTATGTGTGTATAAACACATGTATATGTGTGTATGTGTATATATATGTTGTATGTATATATTATACACATGTATATGTGTGTATGTATATGTGTGTGTGTATATACACATGTATATATGTGTGTGTATGTGTATATATGTGTTTTTTATGTTTATGTGTGTGTATGTGTATATGTGTGTGTATACACATGCATATGTATGTGTGTTTGTGTGTATATGTATATATATGTCTGTATGTGTACGTATATGTATGTGTGTTTGTGTGTGTATGTATGTGTATGTGTATATATGTGTGTATAAACACATGTATATGTGTGTATGTGTATATATATGTTGTGCGTATATATTATACACATGTATATGTATGTGTGCATGTATACATATGTGTATATACACATGTATATGTATGTATGTGTTTGTGTGTATATATACACATGTATATGTATGTATGTGTTTGTGTATGTATATATACGCATGCATGTGTATGTGTATATATGTGTGTATATACACATGTATATGTATGTGTGTGTTTTTTTGTGTCTGTATATATATATGTGTGTGTCTGTGTGTGTGTGTGTGCGTGTATATATGTGTGTATCAAAATATGTGAATCAGGTGGCCATACACCTGAAAAAGAGGACAGTGAAATCAATGCTATTTCACTATAAAACAAGAATTAAGTTAAAAACAAGAAAGGAACTGCCAACGGTATTCCCCGCAGGCCTGGGTGACCTGGGCTGCTGTCGCCCTCCTGGAGCCCGTCTGGCCTGGGTCCGAAGGTTGGAGTACTATAGAGCTAGGCAAAATGTGAGGGTGAGTCAGCAAATGACTGCCCCCTTGAAATTGGAGTACCTGGTCCACTACGGATGGGACCCCAGTCTCCATGTCCAGGTGGTACCTCATAAATGTCAGACCCTAGGACACTCAAGAGACAATGCAGCCACTGGGCTAAAAATGTTCTGAAAAGTCACCAGGTCTCAACTTCTTCCAGAGGTGGGGTCCACACTGGACCCCTTGTTGTCCCCCACCTAAGTACAAGAGGATCATCAGCAACCCACTCTGGCCAGGGTTTGGGTTTTGTCTGCCCGATGCAGTGTAAGGGGGAAGAAGTAATGAGCCTGGCCCTGGCATATTCCATCTATCCTACAAGCCAGCAACAGGAGTTAACTCTGGGGCTCAGGCTGCTGAAGGGACTGGAGTAGGGCATAAGGCAGTGCTGCCGCCGTGTGGGCGTTCCCTGTAACTACAACTTGTAAATCACCACCTAGTGAAAGTCGCTGTTGTGCCCAACTCTGCGACCCCATGGACTATACAGTCCATGGAATTCTCCAGGCCAGAATACTGGGGTGGGTAGCCTTTCCCTTCTCCAGGGGATCTTCCCAACCCGCGGACAGAACCCAGGTCTCCTGCATTACAGGCGGGATTCTTTACCAGCTGAGCTGCAAGAGAAGCCCACCACCTAGGGGCGCTTCAAATTCACAAGACCTGAGGGGTTTTAAAGGTCACCTGCCCTCCAGCAATAAGAATCCCATGGAAAGAGGAGCCTGGCAGGCTACAGCCCACGGCGTCGCAAAGAGTCGGACACGACTGAAGACACTTAGCATACACACATGCACGATAAACAAAAGCAAGGAGGTTCCTTAAAACACTAAACATGGAACTACCACATGATCCAGTCATCTCATCTTAAACATGGATGCAGAGAGAAGCTACAACTTGAAAAGACACATGGATCCCAACGTTCACTGCATCACAGCTTACATGAGCCAAGACATGGAAGCAACCAAAATGTACGCTGTCAGATTGATGGATAAAGAAGATATGGTATATCTATACACACAATGGAGTATGACTCAGCCATAAAAATGAATGAAATAAAGCCTTTTGCAGCAACATGAATTCACCTGGCAAGGATAAAAGCATAAGGTCAGATAGACAAAGACATATAACCTATGCTATCACTGATGGGTAGAATTTATAAATCAAAATTCTATACATGAATTCCTTTACAAAACAGAAACAGACTCCCAAAAATAGAAAACAAACTTGCTTTTAAAAAAGGACAAGGTGAGACGGTGGGAGGAATAGTTTATGAGATTTGAATCAACAAACACAGTAGGCATATATAATACAGAGTCAATGAGGACCAACAGTATAGCATAAGGAGCTCTATACTCAATAGACTGTAATAAGCAATCCAGAAAAATAATCAAAAGAAAACTAGATAAATGCGTACGTATAACAGAATGAGGTGGCTGTATCCCCAAAACAAAGAGGACAGTGAAAATCAATGCCATTCCAGAATTTAACACAAATTAATTTTAAAAAGGAAGGAAGGAAATTCCAGCAGGATTCCCGCATGTGTAGGTGACCTGGGCGGCTGTCACAGGGCTGGTGCACGTGAAGCCGTGGGTCCCAAGGCTGGAGTGTGTGGAGCTAGGGAACTGGTCAGGGTGTGCCAGCAGAGGACAGGTCTCTGGACCCAAAGGGCCCGGGCGACTGTGGATGGGCCCCAATCTCTAGATCCAGGTGGCACCGCAAAGATGACAAGCAATCCGTGGGCACCGAAAAGAAGGTGGACCCTCTGGGATAAAAGCTTTGAGAAGTCACCTGGTCTCCTACTCTCCCAGTGGTGAGGTTCCCACCTGTTGTCTCCTTCCTCCATGTCACTCCAAGTAAGTACAAGAGCACCGTCAAAATCCCAGTTTAGCTAGGACTTGGAATTTGTCTCCCAACTTTAGTGTAATGGGTATAAAGTAATGAGCCTCCTCTGGCACATTCCATTTATTCTACAACCGAGGATCAAGACTTAAACTAGGGCTCCGGTTGCCAAAGGAACCGGAGCAGGGTATGAAGCAGTGCTGCCGCCCTGTGGACATTCTCTGTAACTACAAGTTGAAAACCACGACCTAGGGTGTTCATTGGAAAGACTGATGTTGAAGCTGAAACTCGAGTACTTTGGCCACCTGATATGAAGAGCTGACTCATTTGAAAAGACCCTGAGCTGGGAAAGACTGAGGGCAGGAGGAGAAGGGGATGACGGAGGATGAGATGGTTGGATGGCATCACCGACTGGATGGACATGGGTTTGGGTAAACTCAGGGAGTTGGTGATGGACAGGGAGGCCTGGCGTGCTGCTATTCATGGGGTCGCAAAGAGTCGGACACGACTGAGCGACTGAACTGAACTGAACTGAGGGGCACTTCAAATCGCCAAGACCTGAGGGGTTGTAAAGGACATCTGCCCTCCAGTGATGTCCTGGAGTAGGCAATGGAAAAGCAGTTTAAACCAGGGTGGATCTTGGAAAAAAACAATCTCAAAGTAGTTGAAAACGCACCGTTTCTAAGTGTCTCTCCGTTTCTCAGTCTTTTTTGGAAAGTTCATGAAAAGATACTCCACATCGCTAACTATTCGAGAATTGCAAATTAAAACTAACACTACAACCAGGGTTCACCTCACACCAGTCAGAATGGCCATCCTCAAAAAGCCTAGATGCTCTCAATGCAGGAGAGGGCATGAAGAAAAGGGAACCCTTCTGCAGTGTTTTGGGGAATATAAATTGATCACAGCCATGATGGAGCACACACGGGGGGTTCCTTGAAACACTGAAAACAGAGCTACCACATGATCTCGTCATCTCACTCATAAACCTCATTGCAGACAGAATCTGTAATTCGAAAAGACACATGCACCTCAGTGTTCTCTGCACCATGGTCTATGCTAGCCAAGACATAGAAGCAACCAAAACGTGCATCGTTAGATTGCTGGATAAAGAAGAGGTGATTCTCTACACACACAATGGAGTATGACTCAGCCCCCAAAAGTGATGAATAATGCCTTTTCCAGCAACATGGATGCACCTGGTGGGGATCACAGTAAGTGCATGAAGTCAGACAGATCAAGACATAAGACTTATGGTATCATATGGGTAGAATTTATAAATCAAATCGGTATAAATGAACTCACTGACAAAAGAAAAACAGACTCATAGACTTAGAAATCAAAGCTTTTTTTTTTTCTTAGTGAAAGGACAATGTGGGATGGTGGGAGGAATAGTTTAGAAGGTCTGGATTAACATATACACAGTATATACACACAATAATATGTAATCAAAGAGGACAGAATGTACAGTACATAGAATCCTACTCAACAATCTGTAATAGGCCATCTGGAAAAAGAATCTTAGAAAGAACTGATAAATGTGTATGTATAACTGAATCAGGTAGCTATATACCCAGAACAAAGAGGATAGTGAAAATCAATGCTATTCCAGTATAGAATAAAAATTAAATTTAAAAAGAAAGGAAAAGGAAAGAAATTCCCATGGCGTCCCCCACATGCCGAGGTGACCTGGGCAGCTGTCACAGGGCTGGTGCATGGGAAGCCGTGGGTCCCAAGGCTGGAGTGTGGGGAGCTAGGGAACCGGTGAGGGGGTGCCAGCAAAGGACGGGTCCTTGGACCTGGAGGACCCGGGCCACTGTGCATGGGCCCCAATCTCTAGGTGCAGGTGGCACTTCACAGATGACAGCTGATCCTCGGGCACTCAAAAGAAGGTGGACGCTCTGGGATAAAAGCTCTGAGAGTCACCTGGTCTCCTACGCTCCCAGTGGTGAGGTTCCCACCCATTGTCTCCTTCCTGCTTGTCACCCCAGCTAAGCACTATGGTACCGTCAGCATCCCAGTTTGTCCAGGGCTTGGGATTTGTCTTTGGGGTGCCGAGTAAGGGGGGAGAAGTAACTAGACACCAGCTCTGGCACATTCCACCTTAAGCTACAAGGCAGGAGCAGGACTTTGGGGCTCAGGTTGCCTGAGGAACCCGAGTGGGGCATAAAGCAGGGCTGCCGCCTCATGGACGTTTTCTGTAACACACCTTGAAAACCTCTGCAGAAGGGCATTTCAAATTCACAGGGAACTGGGGCTCTAGAGACACCTGCCCTCAAGCAATCTCCCAGGATAGGTGATCAAAAAGCCATTTAACCTGGGTGAATCTTCAAGAGTACAATCTCAGCAGACAGGCTCTTAGTCTCTTTCTCTCTCAATCCCTTTTTTTTGGAAAGCTTTTGAAAAGATGCTCCTCGTTTGTATTTATTCAAGAATCTCAAATGAAAACTACAATGAGATATCACCTAGACCATTCATAAGGGGCATCCTCAGAAACCCTACAAGCTGTAAATATGGGAGAGGGTTTGGAGAAAAGGGAACACCCCCCCCCCCCCTTTATGTTTCTGAGAATGTAAACTGGTAACAGCCAGTATGGAGGTTCCTTAATACACTAAAAATAGAGCTTTCACACAATCCACCCGTCTCATTCCTGAGTCTGGCTGTAGAGAGAAACCACAGGTCAAAACTACACATACACCCCAACATCCACTGTGGCCCCATTTACCCTCCCAAGACATGGAAATACCATAGTGTTCATCATCAGATGGATGGATAGATTGGTCATCGCTATCATGAGACTCTCTTTTGACTTCACTCATTAAAAATAAGCATGGAATGGCTTTAAAAAAGGTCAAAAGTTGAACTGCCCATACTTACCAAGCGTTTCTTTTAACTGAGACATCTAGATAAGAACATTTCCAGTTATTCTTTTTTATTTTCCTTTCTGTTCTTCCTATTTCTTTCTTCCTGAAAATATTTAGCACCTACTATGTGCAAGCATTATATCAGATGCTTGGGAAGCAATAATCAATAAGAAGCACCCCCTCCTTTCAAGTCATGGTCTACACTGGAAGCTAAACAAGAAGTCATTTATTTATACATTCTCCAAACCATTACCTACTGAGGGCCTGCTATGCATGCCCTGCCCAGCGATGGCCCTGAAACACTCAGTTACCCAGGGATGTAAGTGAATGCTGAGGTGACCTGGGTCAAAAATACAAGGATGGTGAATGGCTATGTTCTCAATTTCCTCTACCTGCATATTACATGTAAATAATGATAATAAGCTTTTGTAGACAGAGACAGAAAATGTGGTATATTTATATACATATACACACACACACACACACACAATGGAGTGTGACTCAGCCATATAGAAGAATGAAACAATGCCTTTTCCAGCAACACAGATGGCATGGTGATGATCACAGTGAGTGAGTGAAGTCAGACAGAGGAGGACAAATAGCCATGATATCACTTATGGGTTGAATCTAAAAATCAAATGGATACAAATGAGCTCATTTACAAAGCAGGAGCAGATTCATAGACATAGAAAACTAACTTCTGTTTACCAAATGGGAATGGTGGGGCAGGGTGGGAGGAGGGAGGGAGAAATTAGACCGTTGGGGAGTTGGACCATAAAGAAGGCTGGGCTCTGAAGAATTGATGCTTTCAAACTGTGGTGCTGGAGAAGACTCTTGAGAGTCTCTTGGACTGCAAGGAGATCAAATCAGTCAGTCCTAAAGGAAATCAATCCTGGATATTCATTGGAAGGATTGATACTGAAACGGAAGTGCCAATACTTTGGCTACCTGATGCGAAGAGCTGACTCATTGGAAAAGACCCTGAAGCTGGAAAAGATCGAGGGCAGAAGAAGAAGGGGGAAACAGGATGAGACGGTTGGATGCCATCATCAACTCAATGGACATGAGTTTGTGCAAAATCCAGGAGACAGTGAAGGACAGGGAAGCGTGGCATGCTGCAGTCTATGGGGTCACAAAGAGTTGGACATGACTTAGCGACTGACTAACATTAACACATACATGGTAATCCACACACAATGGATAATTGACAAGGACCTACTACATAGCACAGGTCACCCAACTCAACACTCTGTAATAACCTATACGGGGAAAGAATCCAAAGAAAAATAGATATGTGTACATGTACAATGGAATCAGTACATCCAAAAGAAATATATTGTCAACCATATTCCATCATATACATAATGGACTATAACTCAGCCATAACAAAGAGTTTAAGAATATACTCATATATTGAGTATAAGAATGAGTATAAGAATGAGTGAGTGTAAGAGTGAGTCTAAGAATGCACCTTTTTTTGCTAAGTATTTTGCTAAGTGAAATGTAGTATGTCAGACAGAGAAAGACATATACTGTACGGTTTCACTTTTATGCAGAATCTAAAAAAAACAAAACAAATGAACAAACAAAACAAAATTCATAGATGTGGAGAACGGAGGTGGCTGCCAGAGAGGAGAAGGGTTGGGGGGTGGGTGAGACGGGTAACGGGGATGAAGGTACACACTTCCAGTCCTGTAAAAAGTAAGTAATGGGGATGTAATCACAGACAACATGGTGACCATCAGTAACACTGTATTCTAAATTTGAAAGTAAAAATTTTCTAACTTCATATGGTGACTGATTGGTAACCAGACTTACTGTGGTAATACTTTTACTAAGTATACAAAAATCCAATGATTACATTGTATATCTTAATCTAAAATAACACTGTATGCCAATTATGGTTAAGAAAAAAGGTAAGCAAGCAAAAATTTCCATTTAGGTTGAAATCAGTTTAAGATAGCACAAGTCCTGCTTACAATCATATTATAAAAAGAGGAGGGGAGGAAGTAAAAAAAAAAAAAGTGTAAAGGAAGTAAAAAAGAAATTAAATCCAGGATGATCTGAAACATCCAGAGATACTTAGGCCTTCTCGTCCTCTTTTCATGTAAATTTCTGGTAGAAATCAAACTTGCCTGGAAAAGGAGTGGGGCTGGGCATAAAAAATCTAACAGTCACATATCCAGTATCCAAAAAAAACTTTTGGTTTTAAGATCTGTAGTATACATTTTCAAACACTGGTGGAGTATCTCCAGGGACAAGCTTCCTTGGTCCATAAATCATGCACCTACTTTTCCTCTGCATTGATTTTATGTGTTGATTCATACTTTTGATGCCCACAACATGAACACTGTGATGTTTAATTTTATTTGTCTACTTGACTGGGCCATAGGATGCCCCGATAGTTGGTTAAACACAATTTCCGTGTGTGTCTGTGAGGGCGTTCCCGGAGAGATTAGCATTTGAATTGATGTCCTGAGTAAACCATATGGCTTTCCCCACTGTCGGGGGCGGGGGCAGGGGGCAATCTGTTCAGGGACTGAACAGAACAAAAAGGCAGAAGAAGTTTGAATTAGCTCTGCCTGACTGCTTGATCTGTAACATTAATCTTCTCCTGCCCTTCATGCTCCCAATTCTCAAGTCTTCAGAGCTGGACTGGAAAATACACCACCAGTCCCCATCTCTCGGTCAACACCAGGCTTCCTGGGTCTCCACCTTACAGATGGCAGCCTCCATAATCACAGGAACTGCCTTATAATAAATCATATACATACACATAGACATATACATATAAGTATATACATATACGTAGTGGCGCTAGTGGTAAAGAACTCGCCTGCCAATGGATGAGACTTAAGAGCTGTGGGTTCAATCCCGGGGATGGGAGCATCCCCTGGAGGAGGGCACGGCAACCCACTCCAATATTCTTGCCTAGAGAATCCCATGGACAGAGGAGCCTGGAGGGCTGCAGTCCACAGGGTCACACAGAATCCGACACAACTGATGCGACTTAGCACACATGCATATGTACATGTATGTGTGTGTGTGTGTGTGTGTGTGTGTATATAGTAAAGATACTGCTTCTCTTGTGAACCGTAATACAAACTTTAAAAAATGTGGAACAATAGGTTACATCAGAGAGTGCCAACTCAAGTGTCGACAGGAGTCCTGGGGGAAACAGTTGAGGATAAGAAGGCTCCCTCCCATTTCCGCTGAGACATCCGGCCCTCTCTGCCTTTTTAATTCTCCCTCATTGTCTGGGGATGCAGATATATGAAGTAGTTCATCTCAGCTCCAATAGAAGAAAATACAAACACAAAACACAAACAGAATACAAATACAAAATAGAAATACAAATTTCTATCTCGTGCAAATACAAAACAGAAACTGACATTTTGACTTGACAGAGGCTACAGGACTTGACAGTACTCGGCACTCTGCAACCCAGGTGTTGTTACCAAGGCCAGTTGTTACCAAGCCTTGGCTGACCGGTGCAGATGGCAAAGCGATACTTCAAATCTGCCCTTTTTAAAAAGAGAAGCGAGACCTTTGGGTTTATGTAAACAATCCAGTTTTTGAAGCTGGCCACTAATACAAATCATTTTTTGAATGACACACATTTAGGGATATACACGTTTGGGCCACCTCTCGCTCATACATCACTAGCTGTAGACGCCCAGGCTAAATGGAGTGGGTGCGCTGGAAGTGGGGAGAAAAACCACCCTGTAAGAACATGGTAACGTCATCATCCTCAGAGGCAGGGAAAAGCAGATGCCTTCATGTGACTTCTTATGAGAAGACATGAGAACTTGTCAAATCAGGACCATATTCAATTCAAGGTAGATGAAAAGATTATCATAATGATGTAGTGGCAATATGAATTAAAATGCATAGTGATCCATCACAGATTACACTAAGTGAAGAAGAAAATAAAAATAAACACTGAGCTGGAATAGATTTTCAGGAGGAGCAGAGAAAGACTAACTCAGAGAAAGTGGTAGATAAGAAATCATTTCTATTCTCTTATCCATTTACTGAAAACATAAAGAGACTGAAAAAAATGGGAAAAATAGTTATTATTCTCACATGAACAAACAATTTCAAATTCAGAAGCAGCATCAAAGGGTCTTCAAAAGAGTGATCCTTTTGTCTGGAATTAATGCATTGGCCTATGGTAATTTTTCTGCTTTGTTAAAATGTTCTGTATAATTTGTCACCTTGGGACAGGTGACATTATCATTCAGTCTTATTTTCTTTATTTGAAAAAGGGTGTTGAACTTGATAGCTTCTGAAAGTTCTTTCAACTCTACTATTTTAGGAGATTCTATTACAAAAGGTGATAGCTGTCCAAGGATAATTGGTACTGTCAAAAGCTCATTCAAAATGAATGCAATTAAAATGTGAACCCAAAATCCACAGCCAATAGTGAAATATTTGATTGGAATGATATGGAAAATGAAATCAAAACTACAAAATTTTATTGCAGTGTTAACAACTTTTAAGTTATAAATGCAGCTATATATAAAATGTCAGGATGAACACAACTGGAGCCAAACATTGATTATTTGGGGGTGAGAGTAATTTTTTTCTGACCAATTTGAACAGTAGAGTGAAACAATACCTTTTATTCCATGTTTGACTTTCACAGTGTGATAATCAAGAGAGTCACTTCTGTAAAAGTGTTTGAAGGTTTCATCAGTCTTCCCAGGGGTCTTTCTTTATCTTTGATATTTAAATCTTTCTGTTCTGAGGCATTTATCTTGTAATCATTCTTGTCGATTTTCTCTTAATTGCAAGCTGTCTAACTCTCCTAGACCCTTATGTGTCAATGGCTTTGTGTTCAATTAGAAGAGCTTTCCTCCTCTTTCATAGTCTTTCTGAAATCTCACATTTTGGGGACAAGATATGTTGAACGTGCAACTTTATTTTGCAACTGCTTTACATTGCTGAAACACAGAATTGACAAATATTCAGTCAATAAGGTACCACCCAACATGGACAAATAGTCTGTGTTTGGGGATGGGACTAATTTTACAAAGGATTATTTATCAGTAAATATTTTTGTACTTACAAGGTTCCTCACCCTCAAGTAATTTTAGGATAAAAAGTGAGCAATTAAATATTCTTTCATTCTTTTCAAAAAATGAATTTATAGCCTTTTACATAATTCTCTTCCATTTTAGTGAATGAAACTAGTATTTTTCACTGAACACAGGATAATGTCATTATAGAAAAATTCTGATTTTTTATCTCCTCAGTGATAGAAATCATAAATGAACCAATTGTTATTTTCTGAAGTTTATGTTGAGGAGAAATAGACAAGAAAATGAGCTCATGTAATAAGTCTAAAAATCCAGTTTCTGGGTATGGATCAAGGTTGGTACAATTTCAGACCAGGCTCCTATGCATTCTTCAATAATAGAAACTGAGGTTTAGAATGCTAGCATGACACCTGTTTAATTGCATGCTGTGAATTATATGTCACTATAGATTTTAAAAAGTAAGATACAGATTTCAAATAAAAGGGTAAAAATTAGCTAAAAGATAAAAATTGTAGGAAAATCTGCAAAGAAATGGTCCAAACAGCCGAAATAAAAACTATCACACCTTCTTTGATCAGAACCACCCACCTGAGGTTCCTTTTTGAAGTTGAAACAATTAAAAAATAGTTAACAATGTTCTAACTAGCAAGTCTAAATATAACATGATCAGGGGCAAACTGCAGCTTACTCCGGGCCACCCTCTGAATTAACGGTTAAAATCAAGACACTTTATAATCAAATAATATGTTTGAAACAGGCAGAAAATTACAACCAAAGGTCAAGTCACCCAACAAGAATGGTCAACCATAAGGTGATACATCAACTTTATCGAACAGACCTTGAACTTCAGATCAGGTAAGTGGCAGAAGCCGAGTCACTTCCAGCACTTGCAGGCAGCATAGAGCAGGGTTTCTCCCCCTCACAATATGGGGAAACTTGTGGGGAGCACTCCTGTGCACTGTAGGATGGGGAGCACTCCCCGTGCACCACGGGGATGGGGAGCACTCCCGTGAGCCGCGGGATGGTGAGCAACATTCCTGGTCTCTCCCCACTAGATGCCAGATGCACAACACCCATCTCCATCCCCCAAACTGCAACAGCCAAATGTGTCCACACACGGCCAGATGCTCCCAGGGGCCACGACTGCTCTTGATGGAAAACCGCTGGAGCTGTGGCTCCTATTTGATGGTAGGACTCACCGTTTTTACAGTGACTTCTCTTGGGAAAAAAAAAAAAGTGAAAGTAAAAGTCGCTCAGTCGTGTCCGACTCTTTGCAACCCCATGGACTGCATAGTCCATGGAATTCTCCAGGTCAGAATACTGGAGTGGGTAGCCGTTCCCTTCTCCAGGGGATCTTCCCAACCCAGCGATCGAACCCAGTTTCTCTGGCATTGCAGGCAGATTCTTTACTGTCTGAGCCAGTACCGGGCAGATTCTTTATTCCCTGAGCCAATAGGAAAGCCCAGCTTCCCGTCTGGTGTCTCTATTGTATTTCACTGTATAATGTCTCAAATTTTGGTCTAGAATATGCCATGTAAAGAATTCTTTACAGATTGTTTACTCCATGAACCAACAGGGAAGCCCAGCTTCTTGTCTGGTGTCTCTACTGTATCTCACTAGATAATGTCTCAAATTTTGGCCCAGAATATACCACATTGATTGTTGTTGGGACCATTTTTGATCATTTTTAAGCCACCTGTACTGTTACTCAGTAATATTTCTTAAAGCTATTTTTTTCTTCGCACATAGAACCATTCTAGATGCGTAGGAGGGTAGTGAATTCATTTACTACATACAGTAGACACCTCTGTACACCGGAGCTTTTGATGCTTCCAGGAATCTCAGCTGAGAAAAGTTGAACCTAATGTAAACCCTGGCAGCCACCCCAGTCAGCTCCATCTCCCTCTCTCCTCCAATCAACTGTCCTCTCAACTCTATTTCTCACCCTGACTTCACATGGGCAGAGCCTCACACAAACAGAACTGAAGAAAGCTCTACTTCCCATTTTCCTGGTAGGAATCTCCTTCCTCCTCCTTCTATTTATTTATTTATAATTGACATACGACATATTACTTTTAGGTGAACACCTGAAAGCTATTTTTAATGGCAATGCATTTATAATAGAATACATTTATTTAAAAAGGAAACATGTATTCCACCCCCATAAACAGAAGTGCAGCGGTAACTAGAAATTAATTAAAAATACGTACTGAAAGCCAGAACAGTTATTAATCTCTAGCAAGATGGCACTGACAACAGGAATCTCATCAGCCTGAGGTCTGCCCTCTGGGGGATTAACAAGTGTTAGAGGAGTTGCGATGTGAACACCAGGCTGAGAGAGTCCTTCCTCCTGTGGTACAAAAAAAAGGGAAGTGAGTCATTTTCTTACTATGTTAATCAATGTTACCTGATGTCATGAACAACTTAAAATTATCTTCAAACAACCATCCCACACTCTGAGGAACACGTTCTTTGTCTATCTGTGGACTTATCTGAAGGAGGTGTTCCTGAGGATAGGGTGTAACACAAGGTCATTGCCATGGACTTCAAACCTGAATGACCTGCCTGGTGACCTAGAAACAGTGATAATTGTATCTCCTCATAAAGTTGTCATTTGAGGGTTCCATGAGCTAATTGACATAGAGTAGCCAGCATTCTTGGAACGTCGTTAGCACACAATGCTTTTGAAAAGTGCCAATTCTCAAAAACAAAGCCTGTCTTTGATGTTGAGTCTCCAGGGGCAGTCAGTATCTTCTGGAAGTGAAAACTCTTTCCCTCCCTCCCCGCCCCTCCTCTCTCTCAAATTATCGCTCTCTGAATTATCACAGTATAGAACAGTCACAGGAGATCTCTGCCCTCAACATTTCTAATTTCTTTTTGGACTCAGGAGCTTTGTGAAGTTCAGTCAGCGGCTTGCCTGCCTGATAGGCAAACAGTGCCTCTGGTAAGGTTCGACATCTCCTATCACCGTTGGCAAGCAACCCCTACATCTCCTGCATTGCAGATAGATTCATTATCTCTTGAGCCATTTGGCAGTCACGTGTAGAATCCTGCACCGAGGACGTTGGCCTCCACAGAGGGATGCCGCCAACCCTCATGCTGGGAGGCAGTGAGTGAATAAAACTAACAACAACTGAAGCTCTGTGCAGACCCTCCTTGCTTAATATTCGTAACTGTGAAGTTCCTACTATTCCCCCCAAAAGATGATGAATGAAAAGCTCAGTGAAGTTGCCCAAGCTGTGATGTTTAGTAATTGGTAGATTTGAATCCACATCTGATTCTAACGGGCATGTTATACCTCATCGGTAGCAAACAGGCCTCTGTGGAATACAAACAAATCTACTGAAAATGTTAACAGTCTGCATTTGTGGAGTATTTTAGACCTTTCAAAAGATTTTCACAGCTAGTATTTCATTTGTATTTACAAACCCCCATTTTGCAGAAAAGCAACTCATTGATTCCAGAGGGTGACTTACACCTTATACACAGATTCACAGATATTAAGCTCATCCAGTTAACTTACTTTGGCAATAGGGTGTCAATCCAATGTAAATGTGTGTTCTTTGGTCATCCCAAACTTGAAGCTGCAGTGCCAAGGCTGGGAGAGGTTTTTATTTGTATCACTGTGTTTCATTTAGTACTGATTTAATTCTCAAACTGAGACAAGCTCATACTTTTCTAGTCTCAAAATTCCACGAAAGCCAAATTTTTAAAAAAATGTAGATGTCTCCTAGGTACACAGGTTTCATCAAACATAATCTGTGATTTCCACCTGGTACTTTTCTCTTGGGCTGTGGGCTAGTAGATATTTTCATGACTATTTTAATATTGTAGAAAATAATGGGCTCTAATACTCCGATTCAAATTATTCAGACATGCTGAAAAGATTCCACAAGGCTTTAAAATCCATACCCTATCTTGATGTTCTACGTGACTGCCTGGTTTCTTTCTTTCCTCACCCACTGTTTTACTTTACCAAAACACTTGGTAACTGGGAGGCAACTTTGCTTTTAAGTTTTATTTGCCTATTGCCCAAACCTAGAGATAAAGCAATCTGATACTCCAAATCCTACCTGAAACGAACCATAAATGTATGGAAGGAAAGAGGTTGCCTATAACAGTAGCAGGGAGGTTTTGTGATGAGAAAAGAGAGGTGCTAGGAGACATGCCTAGATGGGTCAGTCTTCCTAAGAGCTCCCTAGACTGAGCCTGTCCTTTGAGGCCAATTCCTAGATTCCTAGTTTCTTTCTGCTTTTGATATCTGCTAACTGGCTACAGAAAAGCAAAATGGAAAGGTTTTCCTTTACTTAAAAAGTATTCCTTCTGGTACTTTCCTGGCAGTCCAAAGGATTCTGTGCTTTCACTGCAAGGAGGACGGGTTAGACCCCTGGTCAGGGAACTAAGATCCCAAAAGCTGTGTGTCCAGGCCAAAAAAATTGTATTCTTTTTATTTTTTTGAAAGTGTAAGTTTGAGAGAACTGCATCAGAGAGAGCTGTCTCAGAGGGAACAGTTCTATGCATAGCCTGTGTAACGTAGTTCACTGGTCCTGGGATTTCCACAGTAATTGTGAGTTCTTCCAGGAAACAGTCTGTCTTGGCCTCCAAGGCTCTCTGTCTAAGCCAAGTCAGGCTAAGTCACTGATGGTCAGATGCTCAGGCCTTCCCTACTCTTTTCTACGGGTCTTTGGCAGACTGTAAAGTGGGAGCTTATCTTAGCTGTGTTTCGATTCCTTCTCAGTGTCTATTACCCTCTTGGACCCTCCTCTGTCCTCATTTCTAAACTGAATTATTACAACAGCTGAGAATGTGACAGATGCTGGTATAAATTGATGAAACTCTTTTTTTCTTTTTCCTCTTGGGTATCAGCCAATATTTCCCTTTGAGCTTGCCAAGGAGGGCAGGCAGGTAAGTGTGATCTGGTCACTGGAAGGTGGGCAAAGGCAGGTCCTAATTCCAGATACATGATGATTGGGGGTTTAGTCACTGAGTCAGGTCTGACTCTTCTGTGACCCCCATGGACTGTAGCTTGCCAGGCTCCTGTGTCCATGGGATTCTCCAGGTAAGAATACTGGAGTGGGTTGCCATTTCCATCTCTAGGGAATCTTCCCGACCCAGGGATTGAACCCAGTCTCCTATGCTGCAGGCAGATTCTTTACTGACTGAGTTACCAGGGAAGTCTTGCTTCCCTGATTGACTGTTTCAAATTGGCAATGGGCTACTAGGAACTCGAGCCCCAGGTTTATTAGAACAGCACCAAAATTAAGAGAAAGAAGGCTCTGAGTTAGAATTCTCCAGTGAACGGAGTCCGTGAACTTTTAACATGTGGCTATTATGGCATATACTTGAAATTAACTTTGGGAGACTGAATAACGCCCCCTCCCACCAAAGATGTCCATATCCTAAACCACAGAACTCATGAACTGCCTTATATGGGAAAAGGGACTTTGCTAATGTGATTAAGAATCTTGAGATTATCTTGGATTGTCTGGGTGGGGCCAATGTAATCATAAGAGGGAGGCAGGAAGATAACTCGATCACAGAGGAGGAGTGTCAGTGTGAAACTTGACTAAGCATTATCCGTCAAGGAACGGAAGAAGGATCAGCCTAGAAGTCGGAAGGGACGAGGGATCAGATTCTCTCCTAGAGCTTCCAGAAGGAACGCAGGCCTGCTGGCACCTTGATCTGAACTCAGTGAGACTGATTTCAGGTT
Organism: Dama dama; assembly: GCF_033118175.1. Lineage (NCBI taxonomy): Eukaryota > Metazoa > Chordata > Mammalia > Artiodactyla > Cervidae > Dama > Dama dama. The sequence goes on along the minus strand of NC_083704.1, from coordinate 28,306,299 downwards.
TCTGATCTCTAGAACTGTAAGTTAATTTATGCAGTTTTCTGCGTCTAGATCTGTGGCAATTTGTTACAGCAACAGTAGGGAAGGAATACACAGGCCTTTTGATTTTTTCCCTCTGGTTCTCTTTTATACTGTTTTTATTGCTATCTAGGCCACTTTGGGTAGATGAGACTGTCCTGTGAATGATAACAACAATAGATAGTATGTGCTGTGCCTTAACCATGGGCAAGTGATTATGCCTACCACTTTCCAGTTCTTGTATCATTTAATCTTCAAAACAAGTCCAGGAGAAAGATCAAATGATTAATTTCCTATCTCTGGAAATGAAGACAGTTTTTAGAGAGATGAAGTAATTTACCTACAGTCACAGAGTTTATTGCTGATACATGTAAGTGGTACAATACCACAGTTTATACTTTTAGCTGTGTAGAGTGTAGGAATGTAAGTATCTCCGTATGTGGGGTACACACACTCTAGAAACTCTGGGAAAACTTAATTTAAAAAACTGTTAGCATACATAATATGGTAGTAAAAACACCACTCTAAAACACTGCATTTAGAATATGTATTCACACTTTCCCAGGTAAAAAGGGCACATTTTATATTCATCTGTAGCTATGGCTTAAAGACTGACCAATAACTCAGGTCAGGTTGCAGCAGTTTTACCCAAGTGGCTCAGTTCCTGTCATCAGACTGCACTATGTCAAATAAGTGCAATAAAAATTAATTTAACTTTCCCTCATTGTATCATAATAGGTTATTATAATGAACTGAAATTATACACTTAATTTTTTGCATAGGATGTGTCAGGTCATATTCAATAATCTGACTTTATTCAGTGAACTGTTTGGACTTACTCAGCTCCAGAAAATCATTTAGATGGTGGAGAGATGCTAAAGGACCATGGCAATTCTTATCTTTCTAAAAGAGAGGTGCCCGCTGTGACGGTTCAGATTTTGTTGGGCACTTCACTCCTCCCAGTTTGAGTGTCCTCATCCATAAAATGAGGCATCTTCCTGTCTTATCTGTCCAGTGGGGTTGTTGTGAGGCTGAACTAGATCACATGTGTGAAAACACTTGGAAAACAGAAGCCCTACTGAAATAAAAAAGGATTCTCATTAAACTTTAATTCTAACAGGAAGTCCAAAACACTTAGCTATTAAAATCTCAATCTTTCAAACGAAGTTTTTAGGAAAAAGAAACAGATACTGAAAACTCCTTAATTTCATGAAGTTTCAGTTTAAGAAGATGGAGCTTCTCTTTGTGCTGCTGGAAGCCTGAGAAGGAGAAGCAGCATAAAGCTGCCTAAACTCTCCCTGGATCTTGAGTTCCACTGTCCGGCTGATGCTTGTCACATGCTAGATTTCCAGGCCATACCCAGGCTTTGAGATAAGGAAATGCCTGGATGATTATAAATACTTTAACACCCTCGCTATCTTCTCCCAAGATCAGTAGATACTCAAAGCATCTCACTGGCCCCTTCAGGTCTGAACTCAATCAGAGGACAGGCTTCTTCTTAGCTCCTCTGAGTCAATTTTCAGCATGTGCTGGTGGAGGGGTGGAGAGATGATGGAATGACATGTGGAGGAAGCTACTAGCACTGACATGAAGCACAGAATTCTCACTGTGCCCCCAGCACCTGCCATGAGACAAGACCTGGTAAGTGTCTATCAAATGTCAAAGGAAGGCAGAGCCACTGTCAAGGTAGGTGTAAAAAGCCAAACAGGGTGCAGGGTAATCATTGCAGTAGGAGGAAGAGAAAGAAGAGAAGAAAGGAGGAATTACTACTGTCTTACCCTTGGCATTTCTCATTCTTATGTAACTAGCCAGTAAAAAAAAAAAAAAAAATCCAGCAGAAGTACGCAATACCAAAGGTCATTCAAAGATCCATGACTCAACAAAGATGGAGGTTTACCAGAAAGATGACCTCTTAATCTAAACTTGACAGATTAAATCAGACTTTCTGAGTTCAAATCCTGACTCTAATACTTACAAACCGTGTGATTTTCATCAAATTCCTTATTTCCTTTGATTCAGTTTCTTTATTTGTAAGGTGAGATAATAAATCAATTCTACCTCAGAAGTTGTTGTAAATATAGAGTTAATATATACAAAAGCTTAGAACAGTAGTACCTAGAATTTATTATTGACTGTGGTAGGCTTATAATGGTTCCCAAAGGTATATCCACATGTGAATCCCTGTGTGAAATTAACAATTTTATGTGTCAACTTGGCTGGACCATGGTGCCCAATATCTGGTTAAACATTATTCCAGATTTTTCTAAGAAGTGTTTTTGGATGAGTTAACATTTAAATAAGTAGACTTTGAATAAAGCAGATTACATTCCATAATGTGGGTGAGTCTTATCCAGGCAAAATAAAGGTCTTAATTGACAAAGACTGACCTTCTCCAAGCAAGAAGGAATTCTGCCTGCAGACTACTTTTGGACTTGAACTACAACTTCTTCCTAAGTCTACAGCCTGTTGGCCCACCCTGCAGATTTTGGACTCACCAAGCATCCCACAGTAGCATCAGTCAATTGCTTAAAATAAATCTCTCAGTCAATCTCTCTCTCTATCTGTCTCTATATATAGACACATACACACACACATGCATATATCTATACATTGACATACCATAACTCATTTTATTACATTTTGCTTTACTGAGCTTCGCAAATACTGCTCTTCCCGCCCCCCCCCCCCCCCAAATTGAAGGTTGGAGGCAACTGTGCATCAAGCAAGTCTACTGGCACTATTTTTCCAGCAGCATTTGCTTATTTCCTGTGTCTGTGTCATGTTTTGGTAACCCTAACAATATTTCTAACATTTTCAATATTATTATATTTGTCATGGCAATCTGCTGTCAGTGATCTCTGATGTTACTACTACAGTTGACTGAAGGCTTCTCTTCTATGTGTCTGTGTGTGTGGGCATATGCATCTCTGCGTACACACACACCACACACACACACACACATCCTGTTGACTGTTTCTCACAAGTCAAGGGATGCTGACGAATGCCAAAAACTACCCAGAAAACTACAGAAGGCAAGACATGGGTTCTCCCCAGAGGAAATACAGTCCCAATGACACATTGATTTTGAACTTGGAGAACTGTGACAGATTATGTTCCCATTATTTTTTATTTATTTAGCTGCGCCTGTGGCTTGGCTGCAGCACATTCGGTATGCTCAGCTGTGGCATGTGGGATCTAGTTCTCTGTCTGGGGATAGAACCCAGGCCTCCTGCATTGGGTGTGCAGTGTCTCAGCCTCTGGACCACCAGAGAAGTCCCTGCTCCTATTATTCTAAACCACCATCTCTGTGGTCATGTGTTACAGCAGCACTTGGAAACTCATACATAAGACACTGTTGTCTATTAGTACTCAGTATCTCCTCACTCACTAGACAAAACATCAAGCAGTTTTAACAAAGTTCAAAACCAAGAAGAAAACAAGTAAACTTTCTGAGTATCTGTACCGATGTTTATCCATGAATATTTTCACATATCACTCCACAGATCCTCAATCAGAAGATCACTCTAAATGTTGTCACCTAGTGTTAATATTACAGATAGGTGTTGTTCAGTTGCTAAGTTGTTCCACCTCTTTGCAACCCCATGGACTACATCATACCAGGCTTCCCTGTCCTCCACGATCCCCCAGTGTTTGCTCAAGTTCATGTCCATTGATATCAAAAGATACCATTGCAAAAAAATTTCCCTCCTGTGGATCCACAGAAGACAGTACTCCCAAAGTGCCTTGATCCCCCACCAGAGTGGGTGGGGCAGCTCATCTTTGGGTCCCTCAATGAATCCCTCCCCGTCAGGTTCCGCAGCAGCAGTCCACGGAGCCATGCCTAGAATGAGAGGCCCCAAGGCACTATGCTGTTGGGAGAAGCATCATCAAGCCTTTCATGTTTGTGGGGCCCAGGGAGGAGCTGGAACTTGGATCCAAAGTTGGCAAACACAACCGGAACTCATCTTTATCTTGCACTAGTGCTGGCACAGGAAGTAGGATGTGCTGAGTGTTTTGGAAAAAGGAAAGTTTGCCTCGACCTAGAATCATGTCAATCTCTAGGGCAGTACATAAAATCAAGGACCCAACTGCACAAAAGGCTCCTTGTGAAACCATTCAGGCCAGTTGTGTCTCACCTACGCTCATTAAATCCTCTACTGTGAGCATTCTTGACCTCCAGTCACTAGTGTGCTAAGTCACTCAGTCATGTGTGCCTCTTTGGGACCCCATGGACTGTAGCCCACCAGGCACCCCTGTCCATGGATTCCCCAGGCCGGAATACTGGAGTGGGCTGCCATTTCCTTCTCCAGGGGTCATTAGTGTAGCCCTTCTGTATTTTTCAGTATCTCCGTGCCCCTTGTGGGGGCTTCCCCAGTGCTTCATCGATCCCTGGGTCAGGAAGATCCTCTAGAGAAGGAAACAGCAGCCCACTCCAGTACTCTTTCCTGGAGAATCCCATGGACAGCAGGAGCCTGGTGGGTTATACTCCATGGGGTCGCAAAGAGTCAGACACGACTCTTATTGAGCACACATGCACACACATAACTCCTGTACTTTCACTCTAAATAAACTCATCACTTCTACCACAGCCTCATCCTACATGATCCATAAATTCATGAGTTTGATGCAATATGATATGATAGTTGTGTTACTCAAATAGTCATCACAGACATATTTATCCCACTGAAAACTATCCTGGGTATCTTCAGTTGTCAGCTTATCACAGCGTATCACATGCACCCCGTGTAGCAAATGCTGCCATTACGTATATGTGGCCTGGGGCTCACTGGAGCCGTGGAGGCCTCCTCAGCAGGGGCTGAGGTGTCGGAAAGGGACCAGAAACTCCTTTCCTCTTTAGTGCTAACAATCTTAGCAAATGGTCAAGATAAAACACCAATACCCACCCATCTGCCTTAAACCACTCTCATTCCAACCTCTTTAGGGAAGAAAGAGGCTCTCTTCCAGCCACGAGAGCAGGGGAGGGCAGAGCTGTTCCCTGAGAGGACAGCGGTGGGGAAACAAGGTGGCCTTGAGATGGTGATGACTAGAAGTGTGCTGACCGGAGGGGATCTGTAGAGACGCTTGAGTCAGGGAGCCAAGGCATGACGCCTCGTCAGTTCAGTAAGGTGGGAATGGCACCAGGGAACAATATTCACACCTGGGGATCGAGGATTTAGGGCTCCATCAGAGGCGATGGTGGGAATGGAGTATCTGGGACGTCTGACAGCCCTGAGCAATGGCGAGGGGGTTCCTGGTAGATGACTCTGGGAAATAAACTCACCATTCATGGAAACTCAGCAGCTGGCTTATTCTAGTATAGGGCACAGCTCTTCTTTTCTCCTCAGTTTCTCCAGCTGGCTCCACATTCATGACCTAATCACGTTTCAGGTTTTTAAGCTGTTTTTTTCCACCTCCTATTACACAGTGAAACCCAAAGAACATTCCTCTCCAGGGTTCTACCTTACACTGATTTCATCTGCACTCTGTGCTGGGTCTTCTAGGCTGATGGTAGCAGAAAGCAGCAGAAAGGGGAAGCCCTCTGAAAGGGGGGCATTGCCTTGTCACGCCAGGACTCAGCAGCACCTTCCAGAATGAAGCAGCTGAGTTCCAGCCGCCCCGGTGTCTGGCAATGACAACCCGCTGGGTAACACCCACGTCTGTCCTCTCTGCTCATCCCCGTGCCTCAGTGCATCTCGATTTGCTTAGAAACCTCCTCCTAGGAAATTAACAACTGGCACTACTCTCTCTAGACATATGCTATTGCTCCTAACATCATCGGTCATGGAAAGATCTTTTAAAATGTTAATAACTTGGTTCATTTATACAAAAAGGTTAATATTTGAAAATGTCATCCCCCCGTGTCTCATCTACACCTTAACATAATATTCTATATTTGCAGTGTGCTCTCTGTGACACCGATGCAGGGAATAAATGAATATAGATTGAAATAATTATGGGAAAAAGGCAAAAATTATTCTGAAACTGATGCCAACTTTTGTCTTTCAGTCTATTTTTTGTTTGTTTAATAAGGCATCCGAAGCTAGAAATTAAAAAATAATGATATGATAATGTCAGTTTCTTTCTAGTGAATCAACAGTGGCTATAAATCTAAATTTAATTTTATATTTAATAAACCCCTCCACATTCCCTGCATTAGAGTCAGGAAACTGATTTGCTTCATCCCAATTGCTTTTCCTGCACATTAAGCTGAATATCGTATCTAATCATCCGCTTTGGTGCCTTCCAAACACATCCAACTTAAAACCTGCCTCAAAATCGGTTTGGTTGATAAAACTTGTTATCCTTTTTATATGATTTATGTTGATTCTACCTTTTTGAACATTATTCTTAATTATCTTTGCTGCCTTGCAATTTATAACTTTAGGCCACCTAAAATGTACAAGTTATTATTTGATTTAGCTTCGCTCTCACATCTTTGACAGAGCATACTTTAGCTTCTGAGAATGTCCACAGTTTGATTTCTATGCCTTGCCTCTGTATTTAATAGTTCTTTGAAGTAAAAACAACAAGATACTCTTAAAGCTTCTTTTGGTAAGTGTGAAAAAGAGAGCTGGGATAGGAATTTGAGTGGTGTGGAGGTAAGGGCGGGGGTGGAGGGCAGCAGCGGTGGCTGGAGCAGAGCTTTTAAACGAGTTTCTACCAATCATTTCGAAATAACGTTAACATATGTACACAGTTCAGATCGTGCAACCATGACTGTTCACATCACCTAAACTTGGAAGACTAGATACTCACTCAGACCAGATATACTCTTGATTAGTAGCTATGAGCTACTGAAGACATCATTTCATACGGACTGTATAAACTATAAACTTCTGTATTAGAGTGTGTTTTGATGAACTGTAGGTTGGCCTTTCTATAAATCGAAGTGGCTCAGTGGTGGCAGTTTCAATGGTTCAACCTAAAAGTGGGGAAACCTAAACTCTCTCTGTCCTCTAAGCAAAGATGGCAGTATTCTCAAAATCCCAATGATGGAGTCGCTAACCGAATTCGGTAAATCAAAGCTGCTGTTAGTGGAGTAGGGGCTGGGCCTCCGGGTCCACTCCTAGTGGTGGTGTGCTTGGCACAGAATGGGGAAAAGGTGTGGAGATTTAACCCAGCTCCAGATTAGCCCCTGTTTTTTGGATCATATGAACATTTGACAGGTTACTTCCAAATCTTGTCTGTCAGTCTGTAGCTACCCTGCATTTGCGGAAGGCTTAACTAAAGCATAAGTAGCTCACTTTTTCCATGATGTGATTATTCCTAAGGCTGCTGGTCTAATCCTTTTCCTATATCCTTTCCTCCCATATGAACATGCAAACATATTTTTCTATTTTAAATAGTGTATTTTTAAATGAAATATTTAAACAACTCAGATGTAAAATTTTCTTTCTTACCCTCAGTCATCAGACCTTCCAGATTTTCTATGCATATATATAAACATATACACCTTAAGTGAAAATAGGTCACACTATATTTCATATTCTATATTGTGTTTTGACCACATGACAGCACACTGAAGACATTTTCCAGTGTCACTACAGAAGGATCTGCCTCAATGATTAAAATCATTGAATAGCATTCCACTCTATCATCACATCATCATTGAAAAAGTCAATCCCTCTCCTCCAGATTGGACAGCCAAATGCAGAAAGATGAAACTAGACAACTACCTCACACCATACACAGGTGTTAACTCAAACTGGTTTAAAACTCGAATATAAGACCTGAAACCATAAAACTTCCAGAAGAAGACATAGTATGTTCTTTGGCATTGGTCTTGACAATATCTTTCTAGATATGTGTCTTCAGGCAAGGGAAAGTAAAGCAAATAAACAACTGGGATTACATCAAACTAAAAAACTTCTGCACAGCAAGGAAACCATCAATAAAGTGAAAAGACAATCTACTGAATGGCAGAGGATGTATCAGATAAGGAGTTAATACCCCAACTATATAAAGAGCTCATATAATTCAACAGCAACAAAATCAAACTAACCCAATGGGGAAAAAAATGAACAGATGAACTATATTTTTTTCCCAACAAATGCCCACAGATAGCCAAGAAGTACATGAAAAGAGGTTCAACATCACTGATGATGAGGGAAATGCAAATCAAAATCGCAATGAGATGTCACTTCATACCTAAGAGAAACGTTATTTAAAAAAACAAAAATGAAATAACAAATTTTAAAAAGGATGTAAAGAAAAGGGAACCCTTATGCACTGCAGGTGGGAATGTAAACCAGTGCAGCTACTATGAGAGACAATATGGAGATTCCTCAAAAAATAAGAATAGAACTATCATGTGACCCAGCTGTCCCACTACTGGGTCTTTATTCAAATCATATGAAAACACTAATCTGAAAAGGCATCTACAAAAGCCAAAATTTTGAAACAGCCTAAGTGCCCATCAAAGTATGTGCGGATAAAGATGTGATAAATATACATACATATTTAGATGCAATGGAGTAGTACTCAGCCATAAAAAGACAAAAGCCTGCCATCTGTGACAACTGGATGGACCTTAGAGGTATTAGGCTAAGTGAAATGAGTCGGATGGAGAAAGACAAACACTGCATTATCTCACTCATTTGTGGAAGTAAAGAGCTAATAGAGAAAACAAAATAAATAACTGATAAAAAACAAACCAAACCAAGTAGATACAGAGGACAGCGTAGTGGTTACCAAAGGCGAAGGGGCTGGGGGAGTGAGGAATCATTGTATGGTGGCTGGCAGAGAATAACTTTTTGGTGGTGAGCGTATTCTAGGGTATATAGCAGTAAAACTATAAGGGTGTATACATGAAACATATGTTACAAATCAAATGTTACCTCAAAAAAAAAAAAACCCCAAATAATGACATTTGGACTTATTCCAATTTTTGGCTATTAGGAGCAATTCTGCAATAAACATTCCCATACATACAATTTTGTAAGCTTATACAGTTACTTTCTCAGAATCCATTACTAGAGGAGGAATTGCTAGATTAAAAGGAAGGTACTTGTCACACACGCTGATACATATGTTAAGATGGCTTTTCAAGTTAGACCCCCACCATGACTTTATGAGCGTTCACCTCCTGTACCCTAACTAATCCCAAGTATCATTGTACCTTTTGGTCTTCTTTTCTGATATTAACCATTTCACTTCAATTTTTAAATTCTTAGGGTAATAAAGAACTTCACATATGTACAATGACACTTGAATTTCTTCTTTAGTCATTTCTATTTTTCAGGACTCTTGCAATTACAAGTTATCCATCTCAAATCCGTCTAAAACATGTCAATCAACAAGAAAGGGATGTACTGACTCTGGGACACTGGGAGAGACGCGGGAGTGCCTCAGAAAACTGGAGGAAGAATTGTAGGAACCTGCGCCTTACAGGCTGGATCAGGAAATTCGTGCTGCTAGGACTCCACGTCCTTTTTCTCCAGCTCTCTGCTCGGATCCAGATTGAAGGCAGGCTCTCTGTAAAGCCAGGAAAATAAATGGCTATTATTACCCTAGATTCACTTCCTTCCAGTTTAGAAACCTCACTGATAAGACAAGGTCTCTCTTAAATTTCTGTGTATCAGTCCCAGAGAAGTCCTCTAGCTGGTTCTGCTTGAGTCGTTAGTTGTGTCCAGGACAACCAAGTCCTGCAACTGATGATGGTGAAGTGCAGCACCTATCCTTGTGTCAAAAGTTAGATTCTGTTACCCCAGTAAGTTTGATGGAGGATAAATGTATCAGGTAACCCAAAATAATTGTCAAGTGTCCTTGCCCATTTGCCAATTTATTTCCTTGAGTTTTTTCTTTTCTTTAATTTATTGGGCTAAGTTGATTTACAATGCTGTGTTAGTTTCAGGTGTATATATAATGTTGCTGCCATCGTTGTTCAGTCGCTAAGTCGCGTCCGACTCTTTGCAGCTCCATGGACTGCAGCAGACCAGGCTTCCCTGTCCTTCAGTGTCTCCCAGAGTTTGCCCAAACTCATGCCCATTGATTCAGTGATGCTGTCTAACCATCTTCTTTCTCTGCTGCCCCCTTCTCCTTTTGCCTTCACTCTTTCCCAGCATCAGGGTCTTTTCCAGTAAGTCAGCTCTTCACATCAGGTGGTCAGAGTACTGGAGCTTCAGCTTCAGCATCAGTCTTTCCAGTGAATATTTAGGGCTGATTTTCTTTAGGATTGACTGGTTTGACTCTTCTCCAGCACACAATTCACAAGCATCAAATCTTCAATGCTCAGCCTTCTTTATGGTCCAACTCTCACATCTGTACATGACTGCTGGAAAAACCACAGCTTTGACTATGCAGACTTTTGTTGGCAAAGTGATATCTCTGCTTTTTCATACACTGTCTAGATTTTCCAATGTTTTCCTTTCAAGGAGCAAGCACCTTTTAATTTCATGTTATACATATATAGATATGTATAACACATATATAACATATCCACTTTTTTTTTGTTGTTTTTTGATTTCCCATATTGGCCATTATAGAGTATTGAGTAGAGTTCCCTATGCTTTATAGTAGGTACTTATTAATTACCCACTTTTTTATATAGTAGGGTATATGGGTTAATCCTAAAATTCTAATTTATTCCTCCTCTAATCCCTTACCCATCTAGTAACCGTAAGTTTCTTTTCTACATTGAATTCTTTCTGTTTCATAGAGAAATTCATTTGTAGCATTTTTTTAGATTCCACTATAAACAATATCATATGTTTATCTTTCTCTTACTTACTTCACTCAGTATGACAAACTCTAGGTTGCTGCAAATGGCATCGTTTCATCCTTTTTGACAGCACATCCTTTTTGACATACACATACCACATCTTCTTCCATCCCTCTGTTGATAGGACATTTTGGATGCCACGTCCTGGCTACTGTAAATAGTGCTGCAATGAACACTGAGGTATATGTATCCTTTCCAACTATGGTTTTCTCTAGATATATGCCCAGGAATGGGATTGCTGGATCATATGATAACTCCCTTTTTTGTCTGCTTTTTAAGCAACCTCAATACTGTTCTCCATAGGCTTCCATCATGGTTGAGTGGTAAAGAATTTGCCTGCCAGTGCAGAGATGTGTGTTCAGTCCCTGGGTCGGGAAGATCCCCTGGAGAAGGAAATGGCAACTCACTCAGTATTCTTGCCTGGGCAATCTCATGGAGCCTGGCAGCCTACTCCATGGGGTCACAAAGAATCTCAATGACTTAGCAGCTAAAAATCAGTATCAACAAATACTGTTCTCCATACTGACTGTTTACATTCCCATCAATAGTGTAGGAGGCTTCCCTCCCTTGAATTTTTACGACAGGTATAAACTATACCACACAAACCACAGCCCCTCCCACCAAACACTGCTTGTATTAACGTATGTTTATCCTCCTCACCTGGTCCTTGTGGTTGTCTAGATTCCTAAAGCCCTGGCCCAGAGTTCAGGCTGCACGTCTGTAATGCCACCATCCTCTCTTCCTCTGTGGGACTGGGAAGAAGGAGAGGTTAAATTCAGACAGTGTATTTCCTAGATGTTTAATTCAAGTCCCTTTTCCCTGAGGCCTTAATGCCAATCCTTCTGAGTTGCTATCTTCTTTTCTTTTGTGTCCTTCCCAGAACTCAGCAAAGACATCACCTTCTCCTAGACCCCCCAAATCTATACCACATGGTTATTTTCCTTCTGTTCTACTAAACCCCCGACCAGTCATCTCTCAAACTGCCAGGACTCTAGATGATCTGTATTCCTGTTGTTCACTTCCATTACACTGCAATCTGCTCAAGGGCTTGGGGATTGCGTACCCTCAGCACTGTGCATCAGGTAACAGATTCTCAGTAAACCTGCATGGAATAAAGAATTAGTTTACAAACTAAGGGAGTTAGATTGGGTGGTTTCAGAGCTTGCTGATGCTAGTATTATTTGGATATTAATAATTTTTTAATGTCTTAGCCAAGCCACATATACATATTAGAAATGACTAAGGAGTAAGACAAGTTCAGGTTTCGGTGGCAAGGTTGATATTCTTGGTCAGCTTAGTTTGATTTTGCTATTCTGCCATCACACCTACTCCTGAAAATAATGTAATCCACAGGAAAAAAGCCCTGCGGTTTCAGAATCAGAGAGTCCTGTGTTTAATTCTCTGATGGCTCAGCAGGTAAAGAATCCTCCTGCAAGGAGGGAAACATAGGAGATCTGGGTTTGATCCCTAGGTCTGGAAGATCCCTTGAAGAAGGAAATGGCAAGCCACTCCAGTATTCTTGCCTGGAAAATGGACAGAGGAGCTTATTAGCAGGCTACAGTCCTATGGGGTCTCAAAGAGTTGGACACAAAGGACATGCTTAATTCTGATTTCACTCCTTAATAAACATGTCATTTTGAGCAATATACTTAATCTCTTCATCATCTTTAAAATCATAATATAGTCAAAATGAAAAGATAAAACAACAAAACCAAGAATAACAATGATTGCATCTAGGAATGTTACAGAGGATTCAGTGAGATAATGGATGGAAAACATTAAGCCTAGTTCTGGCACATAGTAGGTGCTCAATAGAATACTGAATGAATGAAGCAAGTACATCTCCACTATACATCACTGACAAAAGATGTGCTGACTGGATATTCTGGACTAGATCCCAGAAGGTCAGTGGAACCAACGGAATTCAGACTCACATAATTAACTGAGCCCATACTGCACCCACCTTCTGTTGAAAGGTACTTAAAGCCACCGATCCTAATTTTTGCCCTGTGTAATGAAATAATGTAGAAATCCATTTGTTCTTCTGTAATGTGAGAATATGTACAGTGAAACTGACATTTTTCATTTTCTTTTTTTTTTTTTTTAAGCACCTTACTATATTGAGTTCTTAATTGGTCTGTGTTTCTTTATCAACTGCTGTAGTATTTTCCTGGGATTTACTTGGAGGAAGATCAGCTGGGTCTTTGTTCCTAGCTGGGTCTGCTGTGCAGTTCTCAGTGGAAATCATGTGCATGTGGGGTTCCAACGCAGTGCAGGCTTCAAGAGGACAGAAAGAGGCTTTGAACAGAAGGGAGAATGCAAGCAAGTGCTGCCTCTGAAATGCAAATTCAATTCAGTTCTCCTTTATAAAATCCAATACAGGTTACCGGGCTTGTAAAACATGTAGTAAACACCATCCAAAAGAAAGAGAAGAATGGAGGACTGCAAAGCCCAAATTTTAGAATCAGGCGGGTCTTTATTTACCTTCCTCTGACTCATCTCTTTGGGAGCAATGTTTCTCCTTTGAATGTGCTTTTATTTATTTTTTAAATGGAAAAATATGGCATCAAGAGGGGAAGTCCAACTTGATGAATTTTCTGTTGGACTTGGTCTTGCATGGGTTAAAAAGACAGATATTTGTATTAAAAATGGGGCCTCTGTTGTGAACTAAGGAAGGAATACTTGACCAGGTGTGAGGAGAGTGACTCAGGACGGTCACTCACCAGCTGTGTGACCCACAGCAAGTCACTTGACCTCTCTGGGCTGCAAATTCCTCCTTATATAATCATATCATTGGACCAGATCTGTAGTGTTCAAGTTATATACTGTTATTGTGAAACCACCACCAAGATCCAGACCCCCTACTCCCACTACATACACACAAATACAGTAAGCAACCAGAGCAGCTCTACATGTAGTTTGTTTTTTTTTTTTCATGTTTTTATCATTTTATTAGGAATAATTCCAAATGGGTTATGAAGAAAACTTATTCATTGAGTTTGATGAGTTTTCCAAAAACTCTTAATGAAGATATGTTCACCAATAAACAATAAAACATCAGCAGAACTATCATATACTGGGCAAAGAGTCAGGCTGATACCAAAAGCAACATGCAACATAAAAAAGATACAATATAAAGGAAGACAATCTGCTGAGGATTAAAAATCATCTCCATATGCACTCTTTGCATCTAGCACAGAACTAATTATCAAATCCAAACCACACCAAGGTAAGCTTGGCTGATGAAAGCCAGGAGTCAATAACAATGGGGGGAGAAATAGAAGTTCCTCAGTGCAAGATTTGAATAGTGTTTTGGAGCACTTCCCTGGCTGGTACAAGCAGTATTAAAAAATCTTTTTGGCAAGGGGGGGAAATAAATATAAATAGAATGCTACATTTTTTTAAATCAGCAGACTGTCCCAGGAATGATAAAGGTATCATTAAAGTAGCAAGGAGTAACTTTAAAACATTATTTCTTGTGGGCTCAAAAACAAAAAAAAACCAAACATTCAAAATGGATTTATTTAAAGGTGTCACATTAGCTAAGTCCAGGCATTTAGGCTTAAGGGAAGTAAAATTAAAAGAGGACACTTTTTTTTTTCCTCCCAAGTTAAGGAGAATCTCTTTAAAACCAAGCATATTGCTAAATGGCAACATTATACTTGGTAAACAATAATTGGCAACAAAATAAGTTTAAACGCAGTAATATTCTGCCCAAACCAGTCCCAGATACTGTTTAATAACCAAGATGCAAACTAATTTTGTTGTAACAAGCCTAGACCAATTCTATCAAACATGTCCTTGGTTAGATATCCAGCTTCATTTAATGTTTTGAAAGCTCATTTGACAGCCAGTCAAGTCCCTCATACAGACCGGTTCCTTGTGTAGCACAAGTGGCTTGAACATACCATGTTCTGTTACGAAGGGACTGAAGACCTAATTTATCTGTCATTTCACTAATGGCCATAGCATTCGGCAAGTCCTGTTTGTTTGCAAAAAGCAGCAACACTGCATCTTGCAACTCATCTTCCTGAAGCATTTTCTGCAGCTCTTCTCCTCCTTCCTGAATTCTTTCACGATCATTGCTATCTACCACAAAAATAAGACCCTGGGTATTTTGAAAGTAATGCCTCCAGAGAGGCCTAATTTTATCTTGACCACCAACATCCCATACTGTGAAACAAATGTTCTTATATTCTACTGTTTCCACATTAAAACCAATGGTAGGAATGGTGGTGACTATCTCCCCTAACTTCAGTTTATACAGAATGGTCGTCTTGCCAGCAGCATCCAATCCAACCATCAAAATGCGCATCTGCTTCTTGCCGAAGAGGTGGGAGAAGAGGGAGGAGATGGTGAGGCCCATGGCGGTAGTGGCACTTGCAATGGGCACGAGCAGAAGGGGTTTGGGGCGTCCCCGGGCCTTCTCCTTTTACGCTCCCAGAAAACTCAGCGAGGAAAGAGCTGCTGAGGAAGAAAGACGGCTGCGGGGACTGTTCGCTAGCCGGCGTGTCCGAAGAAGCTCCGGGACAGTGGGGTGAGGACCTGCTCCACGACTCCATGTAGTTGTTTTTTAAGGATTTCATTTTAAAAAATGACTGTGCAATGTAATGGTTATGAGACAACAGAAAGGGGACTCAATAGACAGGGTTTATTAATAGGGAAACACAAGCTTTAAATGATATACTGGACCAGTTGGACCTAACTGATACCTATCTACAGGGCATTTCACCCAAAAACAATAGATTTCACTTTTTTCTCAAGTGCACATGGAACATTCCCCAGGACAGATCACATTTTGGGCCCTGGTAAATAAAAAAAATAATAAATAAACCATTTCAAATATCTTTTCTGACCACAACACTGTAAGATTAGATATCAACTATAGGAAAAACAAAACAACTATGAAGAACACATACAAAAAGCAGACAGAGTTTCTTAGATTCCTTGACTTCAGAGGTGGCTTGTTTATACATGTATTTAAGCTTACTGAGGTAAAATTTACAAGCAGTAAAATGTTCTCTTTTTTGGTACACAACTCTATGAGTTTTGACAAACACATAACCATGGAATCACCACCACCATCACATGCAGTTCCATCACCCGCTTTGCCATCACTCTCCTCACCCGTCCAGTCCCTGGAAACCAGTTACTGTTTCCTGTCCCAATAGTTTTGTCTTTTCTAGAAAGTCATATAAATATAGTCACAGAGTATACATAGACTTGAGTCTGCTTTCTTTCACTCTGTTACATTTGAGAGTCATCCTTGCTATCGTCTGTATCCCTTTTTATTAGTGAGTTCACCCCTTTTGATTGCTGAGCATTCCATTATGAATTGTTTATCTACTAACCAGTGACGACTTATGAAGAAAAAAAAAACAGCAATAAATATTTGAGTGGATAAATGTTTAAGTATCTAGGAATAAGACTGCTGGGTCACATGGAAGATGTATTTTTAACTTTATTAGATACTGCCACATTTTGTTTCCAATCAAAACAATGTTTGTACTTATTTTGCAATCATCAGACATTTAGGAGAGTTCTGATTAGTTTACATATTAGTTTTCTATGGCTCTTATAACAAATTGCCACAACCTTGGTGGCTTTAACCTGCATGCATTTATAACTTTGTAGTTCTGGAGGTCAGATACACAAAACGTCTCACTGGGCTTAAACTCAGGTGTGTGACCAGCTGAGCTTCTTTCTGGAGCTCTAGGCAGGGTGAGGAAGTTCCCTGGCCTTCTCTAGCTCCTCTTGGCTGTCCGGCCCCTCCCATCTTCAATACAATAGCTGGTGGAGTTTTTCTAACTGTGCTTTAGTCTGACAAGCTTCACCTTCATCTTTCACATTTAAAGGATTCTTGTGACTACACTATCCAGTGTAGTCCAGGATAATAATCTCAGCTAGTCCAGGATAATAATCTCTTTAATTTAGAGTCAGGTGATTAACACTCTTATTTCTATTTGCAATTGAAATTGCCTGTCACCATGTGACATTGCATATCCACAAGCATGGGGAATTAGGACATGTACTTCTTTGGTTGTGGGGGTGAGGTATTATTCTGCCAATCATGGTCTGCAACCTCATAGGCACATACTACTGTCAATTCAAAAGTTAAGTCATTCTAATGGCTGTACAGTCATAGCTCATTATAGTTTTAAATCATATTTCCCTAATGACTAATAATGTTGAACATCTTTTCGTGTTTTTCTTTTTTTTTTGCCATTATATGCCTTCTTTTGTGAGATGTTTGTTTGAAATTTCCCCTATTTAAAAAATTGAGTTGTTTATTTTCTTCTTACTGTGTTTGAGAATTCTTTATATATTCTTGATAGTAGTCTTTAATCAGATAGGCATTTTGCAAACACTTTCCTTCAGCATATGGCTTTTATTTTCATTTTCTTTAGCAGTAGTTTTGAAAATAAGACTCAAATTTTAATGGTATCTAATTTATCACTGTTTTTCTTTTATGAAACAAGTTTTTTGTGTCCTAATAAATCTTTGCTTAACTCAAGATCACAAATGTTTTCTTCTACAAATTCTGTAGGTTTACATATTACATTTGAATCTATAATCCATTTTGTGCTAAGTTTGCATTTAACAAATCTGGGTTCAGGCTTATTTTTTTGAACATAGATAGCCAATTGTTCTAAAACTATTTCTTGAAAAGAAGAAATGCAATTTTTATCCTCATATATTTATTACTTAAAAGACCTTGAAGGAAAACTCTAGTTATTTTGATTTTTTTATCACTTCAGAACTTTTCAGCTGGTTTTGATTTTTCATTACCTAAGTAGTAATGACAACATACTCCTGAAACTGAAACATTTATTCATTACAGATCAGGTTAGACACATACCAAGATGGTCAATACACAGCACCAGATTTATGATGAATAATTGATTTCTCACTGTCATGAGTTGAGCCTATGTAATTTGATTATGTATTTAACTAGTAATGGAAACTCATTAGCAGAATTCTATTTCATGCTTGTTTGCACCTGCAAACAATTTCTTCTTGTTTAAGGGATTGTTCCATTTGGTCTGCCTGATATAATTTTGCTCAGTAACACTGCATTGATGATCACTACTGAAGCTCACCTAGAAAGTATGAAAAGATTTCACTAATTTCCTCCCACCTGTCTTGATTACTACTTCATATCACTCTGGTGACTTCCTGGCACAGAAACCTTGGAGTTCCATGTTTGGTTTTGAGAGCTGATTCTCAGTGACTTAGGGGAAGTTAGTTAAGCCAAGAATAAAGTATGGGAGACCTATAGAACAGCTTCTTAAAAATCACATCTGTGTGTTTGTAATACAATTCTGACATTTGTTTTTTACGATCACTCAAGTTCTGTGTGGAGTGGGTTGGAGGGAAGATTTCTAATGCCTACTAATTTGGAATCACTGGCTCCTTATGGTAAAGTGCAATATCCAATGACGATGCCTCAGACCCAAATATCACTGGCTGATACAGACCACAGATTTTTCTTCTGTTTTGAATATGAGTTCGCAAAACCTTCAAAATAGATTGAAGTTGAGTTTTTAGGGATGGCTGTGAACACTGACTTAGTCCATGTATTCGCAATTGGCTCTTCTTTCTTTCTTGTATTATTCACAGGTGTCACTTATCCATAGTCCTTCGGAGCAGACAGTAGCAAGGATGCAACAACCCAGTGTTAATGCTTTGAGATACTTCATCAACTACACGGAAGTGTTGTTTTTCAGTCACCCAGTCTTGTTCGACTCCTTGTGACTCCATTGACTGCAGCACGTCAGGCTTCCCTGTCTTTCACTATCTCCTGGAGTTTGCTCAAACTCATTCATGTCCATTGAGTTGATGATGCCATTATCATATGGAAGTAGCTCAGAGCCACACATCTTGAATTCCTGATATATTGAGTTGGCCAAAAAGTTTCTTTGGGTTTTCCCTAACATTTTACAGAAAAACCCAAACAAACTTTTTAACCAACCCAACAAAAAGCAGCAAGGAAGTAGCCTACGAAAACATGGTAAGTGGTGGGTAAGCTAGGCTTACTATCCATCCACCTTTAGGAGGCACTTTATATATGTCAATAACCCTAAGGAAGACCTTCACTGAAGAATCCTGTTTTATTCTGATAGTTGCCCAAACATGTTTGACCATAGAACACTTATGTCTGTAGGACACCACTTTGGATAATGTTGACCTGGAATGCTGAGAGCGGTAAGGGGTTCAGAGGTTATCCCATTTATGACCTCCTTTTTCTTATTCTCTGAGTGTTTTAGCTTTTTCTTCCACTCCCCTAATATCAATAAATTTCAGTTTTCTTCCATCCTGTTATAACGTTAATGTTTATTAATATTGGCTTGATGAGTTTTTTTTTCCAGTATCCATAAAGGAATGAAGTGAAAATTATGCCAGCACTCTCATAAAAAAAGAAGATAAAATATTGACTAGTCTTATTATTGGGAAACTCAAATTATTGCCCTTGGAAATCCTTAGTAAAATGTAGAAAAAGAGGATGATATTTAGCTATTTTGAATACTCTCTCTCTCTCTCTCTATATATATATATATATGTATATGGTCTCTAAGCTCAACTGGGGCCTAGGGCAAAAATACTTAAAAGCTGAAGTTTTTCTTTGGGTAAACATTGTCTCCAATTTCTGTGCCACTCAAGACTGAAACAGAACAGGACACAGTGGGGCTCTTGGGTGTAAAATTCTGCATCTCCCATTTCTTGATGACAGGAAGTAGGCTTCATTCAGCCTCCTCGACCTTCCCTGAGTTCCAACAGGCAGGTACAAACAATGGCTAATCCAGGAAGAGAGGGGAAGACAAGGGAGAAGGCAGCCTTGGGGCAGGCTCCTGGTTCCCCCTCAAGGGGTATACATAACAATGAGCTGTTCTGCAGATAGTGAAACCCCCATAAGCAACACAGACCTCAGATACGTTGAAACCAGAAAGTTGATGATGCTGACTCCTAATTACCTCACCATGAGCCAATCAGAAAAATTGTTCACAATTTGATCATACCTTCCCAACTGAACGATTACTAAGAAGCTCCTCACTACTCTCTCCAGGTCGGAACACACAGTTTTGAGGACATTGGCCCACTGTGGCCATCTTTCCCCGGCAAAGCAATAAAGCATTCTTTTCTACAATACTTCACCCAAGAGATTCTACTCAGAGATTCAACTTGGTACTGAGATACAAAAGCCAAATTTTGAAACAGGATCTCCCCTTTCCTGTTCTCTTGTCATGATGTCCTTTGTCCTCTGACTCAAGCCTGCTCTCAGGAAGGAATAAGACAGAGCTTATTTACATTTCAAAATGAATGTAGGAAGTTGTATTTCCAGTCCAAGGTGAAGTATGGAGGCAGTGTGTTTAGATGGGGCTCTCTCCTTTCTGCTTGTCACCAGCATCTAATGATGCTAAAAATCATTAGAATCCTCTCTAGAAATTCTCTGTGTCTCTGACAGGTGACGTGGGTCATCAGAGAGTACAATGCTCTTATCTGGGACAATCAGTGGCATAGTCAGTGATTCTATGATTTGAG
Organism: Dama dama; assembly: GCF_033118175.1. Taxonomy (NCBI): domain Eukaryota; kingdom Metazoa; phylum Chordata; class Mammalia; order Artiodactyla; family Cervidae; genus Dama; species Dama dama. Next base: position 28,286,024 of record NC_083704.1, on the reverse strand, counting down.
GTGCATACTAAGTTGCTTCAGTTGTGTCTGACTCTTTGTGACCCCATGGACTGTAGCCCACCAGGCTCCTGACGTTATTTTCCAGGCAAAAATACTGGAGTGGGTTGCCATGCCCGCCTCCAGGGGATCTTCCAGACTCAGTGATTGAACCTGCATCTCTTATGTCTCCTGCATTGCAAGCAGGTTCTTTACCACTAGTGCCACCTGGAAGCCCCAGATGATTTGGGGAGAGGGGACAAGATTACAAGCTCCAGCCTTCAGCATTACTCAGAAATCATCTCCTCCTACTCCCAAAAGTTCTGACAACCATCTAGTTCTTCATTCAGTCAAACCCTGAGTGAAGACGCAGAATTCAGGCCTAGCTTTCAGGTATATAAATTTCCAGGGGTCGGGGGGGTGGGGGGCGGTCTTCAGTGTTTCCACACGGACATCTGGTCTCGGTCTTCTCTGTCTGAGATGGAATAGGGGAGGAGTAAAGTCTTCGCAAAGGCGGGTAAAGAAAGGAGAAGCCTGGAGACCTGCAACTTCTGTTCTTTGAGTGTCAAATTTGCAAAAGAAAAATAATCTCTGAGGAGCTCCACTTTGAACTGGATAATTTCAAGCATGACCTGAGAATCAGGCACACGAGCAATTAGCAATGAGTCATGGTCCAGAGTGAAATCCCCCTGGTGAGGGGGTGACTTTTCTCTTTTCCAGAGCACTTGGCACCTCAAACAAAGCTGCCTGCTGCCTCCTGGTGTGATAGGCTGAGTGCTTAAAAACAAGATTTAAAAAAATACAGCACCTCACTATGAGAAGAATGAAATCACATGAGTCGTCCTACTTGTTCAAGAAAATGTGACTAAAATATACTATTTGCAGTACTTTTGATAGTCTCTTCCTCTGGAGGGCAAACTTATTATCTTCCAGAGTTCCATCAGAGCATTCAAAGGAGTCAGATAAAACCTGTAGGCCAGGTTTTGTGGTCTTGTTTTTCATCACTTTTTTCCCCTTTACATAAACAAAAATTATCTTTATGGCTCTCTGCAGAGTGACTGACCTGTAGATAAGCTCTTTGGTTCAGTTTTCTTTTATAGCTTCAAGAAATGTTCTGAGAAATATTTTGACAGAACATCCCTCAAGTCAAAGGATTTTCAGCCACAGGGAACGGCAGCTGGGTTTTCATGCCGACACACTGGCGGCGGTAATTTAAGGGGCACTGCAGTAAGCTCCTACAGTGAACCAGAGCTCAAATTCTCCAGTTCTCCAAAAGTATGTGATTGGTTGGATGTCTGAGTCTTTAAGGCTGCGTTCTTGGGGCTGGAGCACTGGTGAGTTGCAGTGCTGCATCTAATGCAAAGCCGCCCTGTTTGGATCTCTACAGGAGTCATTAGCTTGAGGCTGATGTGGCAGCCGCCCGATTCCCTGTGCCTGGCAAAAGTTTCATGTGGAAAATCAACATCTGCATGATGCAGGCAAACCCAGGTACGCTGTTATCAGTCCTCCAAGATGTCCTGTTTTGCCTCTTCTTCTCTCGTTTCCCCACGGCGTGCAATGAGATGAGACCAAGGGATATGTAGGGGTTAGAGGCTTATTGCTTTGGCTCACAGTACTCAGAAAGTGCTAGAATAAGCATGCAAAAGGACAAACATTGCTCCTGAGATGTTCAATGCTATTTCATTAAATTCTCTCAGAAGTTCATGCTTAGAAAAATCCAGTACTCCCTTGGACAGCTGTAAGATTATGACAGCACAGGAGCATTTTGTATTTTCCCTTTTGCACTGGTTGCCAGGAAGCTCAGAAGTTGCTATGAGCTCTGTATTAGTTAGTTCCATTAACCTCCATTGTCTGCACAGTTTTTCTCTCCCAAGACATTTTTATTTCATTGATTTTTCTTTTTCTTCTCTGATTTTAGTCATTCTATTTGTGTCTTTCATTATAAGCAGTGAGAAATAAGTACACAGAAAACATTCATTTTAATGTTGGATGGATATTTCACCTCGTATATTTTTCTTCCTGATGCTCTTCAGAGTAATGGTTTTCATACAGGGGAATATTCTTTTTGAGAGTCCATTCTTAGGTATATTACCAGGGATAGTAATAAAGCGAATTCTTGGTATGTATGCTTCAATAGAAGTTCCTAAATTTTACATCAAGCTTCTCCACCCAGTTGTTGTTTATTCATGTCCAGCTCTTTTGTGACCCCATAGACTACAGCCTCTCAGGCTCCTCTGTCCATGAGATTTTCCAAGCAAGATTATTGGAATGGTTTGCGATTTTCTTCTCCAAGGGATCTTCTGGACCCAAGGATTGAACCCACAGCTTCTGCATTGGCAGGCAAACTCTTTACCACTGAGCCACCAGGGAAGCCCAGATTAAGAGCTATTGGGGAAGAGCAATATTTTTAAACTTCATTGTGATATGTTTTGATTGAATAGGTCTGTCATAGAACCCAGACATATGCAATTAAAATTTGTCTTAAAGGAATGATCACACAGGGGATTTAAAACACTGTTAGGAAGACTGTGAGAAGCAGTGATTAATCATAGTTTAAAAAAATGTGGGGTAAGGTGGAGATGAACTTCATTCTATAGGTCAAGGTCAAATGCCAATTTCATTCCCATAGAATATTATCTACCTCAATGAAATTGAAGGACACAGTCCCTGCTCTGCCTGGCATCTTGGGGACACTGAGGAGTCCATTTAAAGCCCACAGCTCCATCACATCATCTGTATAATAAATCAGAGAGCCTGTGATCAAAAGACCTCTTCCTGACCACAAAATGCAATGATTCTTCACCACCATCCAGGGAGATGGTGAATTTAGAAACAGGCGGAATTTTCATGCAACCAGATAAGCAATGTGCTGTAAGAATGATGGGAAAAACCTTTTCTGTAAAATGTCAATATGGCTTGGTTTCCTGCCAGAGAAGTGCCCAGCCACTTTTGTTCTCAACATCAGAAATGAGAAAAGTGAATTCACAAGTTCTGCAAAATGGCTGTTTCATCGACAGGAGTTGGAAGCCAAACACAATTGTTAAATATTCACAGTCAATAGTACAAATTTGCAAACTTCATTTCTCTTTGGAATAAGGAAACCTGGCTGAAAGAGATCCCTGGAAGGCACTGAGCAGCTGGTAGGGTGAATAGATGAACAAGCTCTGTCTCTTTCCCTCTATACTTGTCTCATCCAGGACAGCTATTTCCCCACCTCTGAAGATGAACATTCCTTTGTAGCAATGACCACTTGAAATTAATGAGTTCAAAATCCCGTGTCTCTCTTGGAAGCAGTTATGTCCGAGACTAATTACCTTAGGTGTAGAAAATACCTCTATTATTATTTTTTTTTTAAGTAACTTAAACTCCTTTCCCATTGCTGTATCTCAAAGTATAGCACGTTTTAAACAGAGGAGATGTAATTAAATTAGAAGTCGTGGCAGAAAGCTGTGGCAGCTGATAATAATTGCTTTTCAGAACCCACTATAATTGGTGTTCCAAGGATTTTATTTCAAAGTATCAAAGTCAATTTAGAAGGCTTGCTTTATCTGGACTGGAGCTGCTTTGATGAAGACACTATGTCTTCATGTCTCTAGGTTTTCTTAAATTTAACTAAACTGTTTTTTAATGATTATGTTAATAATTACAGTGCCACAATGCTATTTTATGGACACTGGAAGATAAAATTCAAATTCCCCTTCTGCCTATTAGTTAAAGTTGTAACCACGAAATGTACACAATTCTTGCTCATTAACTGATAAGCCCTTGAAATTCTACAACCAATAAAAATCTCTCTTTCATTTGGTACCTCCCATGTAGGATTTAATACATTAAATCAAGATATAAGAGGGAGTTCATAAACAAACACCCTGATATACCACTGTCCGCTTTTTAAAAATAATTTTATTTATTTATTTTGGGTGTGCTCGGTCTTAGTTGTCATGCACAGGCTTTCTCTAGTTGCAGTGCATGGGTTTCTCATTGTAGTGGCTTCTCTTGTTGCAGAGCATGAGTTCTAGAGCACGGGATCAGTAGTTGTAGCACACAGGCTTAGCTGCTTCGTGGCATGTGGGATCTTCCTGAACTAGGAATCGAATGCGTGTTTCCTGCATTGGCAGCTGGATTCCTTACCACTGAGCCACGAGGGGAGCACTATACCACTTGTTTTTCCTCTGCCTAGAACGTCTCCCTCCCTTTTTTTTTTTTTTAATGATTCAAGGAGCAAAATTCTACTTTATTTTTCAAGTTCCAGATTAAATGCCATCTATTATGGAATGAATGTTTGTGTCCCCCTGAAATTCATATGTTGAAACTCTAATACCCAATATGACGGTATGAGGAGGCAGGCCTAATTAGTAGGTAGGTGGGAGGTGGTCAGGTTGTGAGGGTGGAGCCCTCATGAATGGGATTAGTGCCTTCAATGAGAAAAGATGAGAGCATGTCTCCTCTCTCTTTGTTCTCTACCATGTGAGGACAGAATGAGAAAACAGACATCTGTAAACCAGGAGGAGGGCCTTCACCAAGAATTCAGCCATGTTGGCACCTGAGCTTTCCCTTTCAGCCTCCAGTGCTGTGAGATATAATGTTTGTTACTTGCACCACCCAGTCTGTGGTATCCTGTTTTAGCAGCCCAGACTCACTAGCTTCCACAAAGTCTTCCTTGATTGCATGAGAAGGGTGCATTATTCCAAATCTGAGATCCAGCAGCTTAAGTTTCCCTATCTATACTACAGTGATCACAGGGATGTACTGACCATAAACTGAGGTAACGTGTGGAATCTGAAAGGACATTGCTATCACTATCATGAAACTTTCTCTGCTTATCTCTTTAGATGCTTCCAGCTTAAAGCCATGGGACACAACACAAGTCAGTTAAGTACTAGACTCATCAGGGCACAATTTTTCACCTTTAAGCAGTGCATACTAATTAATTATCTGCAGAATGGTATTTTATATCTGAAAGAAGGCATTGGAATCTGAGGCAAACACATTTTCTTGCTGTGTGACCTTGGGAAAGTCACTTTACTGTTCTGGTTTTCAATTTTCTTTTGCACACAGTGAGTTTATCAAACTAAAATTTCATTAAGAATACTTTTGCCTCTAGTGCTCTATAATTACAGGTGGTGTAATCCTTAAAATTGTGTCCAAGATATTTATAGCATTAAAACTAATTAAATCTACCTAATCATGCCAACAGAGATCAAATTTCTATGCAATTACCATTTCTGGCTTCGTAAAGAAACAAAGTAATGCAAAAATTCATTATCTTACCACACCATGCAAAGTTGATCAGCTCTGTGAACTATGCCAGGTAATTAACAACAGGAGGTGAGATGCTCCATCTCATTGTTGTAGCATCATCTTGACAAAATTGCAGAGTCCCTCCCCTTGTGCAGAGAACATTTTGCAATGTTCACAGGCTCATGAAGAGTTAAAAAAAAAAAAAAAAGTAAACTCAATTATAGATCAAATAATGACTAACATTATTATTTATAATAATAGCAGTAGCAGTAAAATGTTCTTGTTTGTCGGGCAAATACTCTGTTCCGGGCACTATGCCATGTTCCATGTTGATTATATCATGTATACAATGCTGTGAGGTAGGTATTCTCATTATCTGTTTCTACCGAGGAAATGGAGGCTCAGAATGGACAAGTAACTCGCCCAGGACTACACAGCTGGTGTGTAGTAGAAATGGGATTCAAATGCAGTTTGAGCTGACTCCAGAGTCCTGGCCCTCAGCTAGAAGGTTAAAGTGACTCATACACAGAATAAACCAGTCAGAATTAGCATCCAGTCTGTAGAGGACTGGCCCTGGAAGGTGTCAACAGAGACCCTGATATTTAGCTGATATATACATGAAAGGCTAAAAATTATGTCACTCCATTCTTATTTGTCTGTGTATGTTTCACAGTTCTTGGACACCAGCTGGGTGGCTTATAATTCAATTCAGTTCTGACACAATCCACCTGGAGGCAGCATCGGATCCCACGGATTTGGGACTCAGTCCCGCGAGACCGCCCCTCCACCCTTAGGATGGCACTCACAATTCCAGGTTGCCACCTGGGCTTCTGACCAGTTGAGTAGTACACACTTGATGCTCCCATGCCTTCTTCCTTGGATTTAATTAATTTGCTAGAGTGACTCAGAACTCAGAAAAATATTTTGCTTCCTAGATTAGTAGTTTATTATATACTAAATGATATACATACTCAGACATAACTCAGAAAAGACAAAGGATATAACTCAGAAACAGCCAACTGGAAAACATGCACAGGGCAAGTAGGGCGAAAGGGCATGGAGCTGTCATGCCCTCGGAGCGCACTGCTCTTCTAGAATCTCCAACCTGGAAGCTCTCAGAACCCCATTCTATGGGTTTTTAATGGAGGCTTCATTACATCATTCACTATTGGTGATAGATTCAATCACCAGTCCCTTTCCCCTTCCCAGGAGGAAGAGGTTGGGAGGGGGCGGGACTGAAAGCTTGAACCTTCTAATCACAAGACTGGGTCCCCTACTGACCAGCCCCTCGTCTCAGGTGCTTTTCTAAACGCAACTCATGATAGAGAAAGAGACGCCTCTATTACTCCCAAACTTATGAAATTTGAAAGGCTTTAGGAACTGTGTGCCAGAAATGGAGATGAAAACCAAATATATATTTCTCATTATGAATCAGAATATCACCATGGCTCTACCAACATTTAAACTACAGAGACCATCCCACACGTGGGAAACTGTCACTGCCAAGTCCCCCGTGTGCCTGTCCCTCGGTCTTAGCTGCCAGGGCTCCTCCCTTGGGCCCCCCCTTACACTCTCTGCTTTGTGGTATCACCTCAAGACCTAGAAGCAATGGGTTGTAAATACTCGTCATGGGGGGCAGGCCTGAACCCTCCCCCAGGGTTAAGGCTAGCATAGAATTTGATTTGTTGCTGTCCTTGCCATCATGATTGTAAATTTAAAAAAACATATTACTCTTGGTCAATAGGATTATGTGTCAATGTATTATACATGTTGAGGGCTGAGGGACTGTGTCTTTATTTTCTAAGCGGATGGGATGGGAGACTGTATTAGTCTGTTTGGGCTGCTATAATGAAAGTACCATGGATTGAGTGGTTTAAACAACATTCATTTCTCAAGGCTCTGGAGTCTAGGAACTCCAAAGTCATGGCGCTGGAAGATTTTCTTTTCGGTGAAGGCCCTATTCCTGATTCACAGTTTTCTCATGTGTTTTCTCCTGGCAGGTGGGATGAGGGAGTACTTTATAAAAGTACTAACCTTATTCTAGAGGCCCCACCCTCATGAGTTAAGCACCTCCCAAAGACCCCACCTACTAATAACATCACAGTGGCATTAAGATTTCAATCTGTGAATTTTGAGGAAGACACAAACATTCAGAATGCAGTACCATCCAAAGACCGCACCTCCTATGACCATCAGACGGTGTGGGGTTAGGATTTCAACACATGAATTTGGAGGGACACTTTCAGTCTGTAACAGAGGCTTTCTGAAGCATTGACCTGTCCAATCAATGTTAAAAACAATGAGTTGGTGACACTTCGATAACACCATTTTAAATGTCATTCTCCAACAAAAGCAACTAAGGGCTCTGTGGTGAACTGACTGATTCTAGGGGACGGCAGCAGAAACAGATGAACCTGGAGCATTGTGGAGTGCAAGATAGTAAGGGAGGGCCCCCCAAAACAAAACCAAACCAGAGGATGTGGGCATATTGCAAGGGCACATACTGAAAGAGCTCTGAAAGGCTAAAGGTGGAACAACGTGAGCATCAAATAAATGACAGATTATAACCCAAAGAAGAAAATAAATACCCAGGAGCTCACAGTGATATAAATGAATGAACAGAAAAGTGAGGGAGAATCAATGACTCTTCTTTATGAAGAATTTCAACTAATAAATGTAAACAGAGTGAAATAGAAAATCATCTTAAGCACACCACAGTAACAAATGCCACTGGGAAGATGCATTAACGGATACTAACATGGATGGATGAAATTTTAAGTAGAAAGAGAGTATTTGGATAGTTTCGAAGGTTCTCCTTCAAATATTTAGTAATAACACACAGGGGGAAAAGTAACTTTATATTCAAGAAATCTGGAAAAGCATCTTAGGTAAGTGACCAAGTTAACATCACCCCGGATACTTAGCAATGATCATGCACCCCCTGATTTAACACACAGAGAAAAGTACATCACCTGTCTGGTATCCTTTTCCTGTGCATCCCCACTTGAACAGTGAAGAAACATCAGACAAATACAAAGGGAGGGACTGTCTTTAAAACAAAGGTCCAGTACTCTTCAAAAGTGACCAGGTCATGAAGACAAAGATAAAAAAGTTGTCATAGATAAGAGGAGACTAAGTAAATGTGACAATTAAATGCAATTTGGGATCCTAATTGGATCCTGGAACAGAAAAAAATAATCAATTGTAGAAAGCATTTGAGATCTGAAAAAGTTCCATAGTTTAGTTAAATAGTAATGTAGAAGGTTACTTTCTTAGATTTGATCATTGTTTTACGATATGTAAGGGGTTAGCCCAAGGGAAAGCTGGGAATGTGGGAACTCTGCATGATTTTTGTTACTTTTTTCTAAGTCTAAAATTATCTCAAAATAAAAGTTTTAAAAAATGAAGTTAGGAATCAAAGCCCAGTAAAGTTTTCTACATTATGGCATGTAAAGAAACCATTTTCCCCCTTTCATTAAACTTAATGGAATTGTGTATGGAATTTATCAAAGTAAACACAAAATTAAAAGAAAAATCAAACCACCAACATGTGCTAACTTAAAAACATTTATTCAACAAATCTTTATCGATCTCCTACTACAAGCAAGGTAACATGCTGTCACAAATATATATTTTTTTCTTTTATAAGTATAACCTTCACTTTAAAATCTGAGTTATGAAGTAGAATTTTCTAGACATAAGCCTATCTATTTTTTTCTGCAGAAACTGTTTCTGGTCAACTTTTGCCACCAAAAGATGCCCTAGGTGGCTGCTGGTGGTTCTATTTCCAAGTGTTATCCTGATGCCACTGGTTATGTGAGGGCTCAGGAAATTTTTGCTGTATTCTACTCTGGATCAATAAATTTTAGTGCCTGTATGTTCCCTCAGTAAATAAATGAGAACATGCTATCCCAATGCTCAGCTTGGGAAAGGTCAAGCTTAGCTGGTCTCTCACACCACAGGAGAGAAGAACCAGGAGCAGAATCTTGACAAGGTGCCATCAAAGTCTCTCTCCCACATCCTACCATGAATTAGGTCACTTCAATGTGATCTGACTTGATTTATGGATGCCAGACTATAGATTCAATTATGTACATAGGATGTGATGGGAAAATCAATCTAACCTGATAATTTTGCTCATGGATAATATCCCAAACGCACGATTTGATGAGAGGATTACAGCATCTTGCAGTGAGTAACAGGAACACGATTACGACATCTTACAGTGGCCACAGCTCACTCAGTTGACATGACATAGTTTCAACCTTTCTCTATCAAGTTCCTTTCCAGTGCTTCAGCTCAAGTGTTTACTTGCCTTGAACTTTGGACCACTGATGAGAAAAACTAAGGCCCACTTGACAGATTTGATGGCAGTGAGCTATGAAATAACAAAACAACCAAACAAAACCCCCAAGAGCCAAGAGAACAGGAAGAATGTAAGATCTTATAGGATTTGGAAATAACTGTGGATGCAACAATTATGATAATAATAAGGATTTTTTTTTTTAAAGCAGCTATATCTGTGAATCTACTTCTAATTTTTTTAAAATATTCACCAGTTAGTTGTATATTTAGAGGACCAACTAGTGGTTACCCTGTTGGGAGGAGGCAGAGTAGGGGCTGGGAATGGGAGGCAGAAACTACTGCTTAATGACAGGCTCAAGGGTGTATGATACAACACAGGGAATACAGACAATATTTTATAGTAACTGTATATGGAAAGTAACCCTTAAAATTGTATACAACTAAAAAAATTTTTAAATGACAACCTAAAAAGAAAAAGGCAGCTAGAATATATATATATATTTACGCACTGAAGGTGAATAGGTTAAATAGGGGAGAAAAATAACAGAAATAAAAGATATTCATTCTTGAGGAATGAATATGGATAAGACGATAATGAGGAGTCTAAATACATTTGTGGGCCTCACATGGTCTGGTATCCATGCAAAGGTGCACCCTAAGAAGCACAGTCTTGGGACTGTAGATTATTTAATGAAACTCCCCTCCTTACTTGTGCCTCCTGAGAACAGTAAAGGAACCCCATGCACACGGATCAGCAACACTTCTCCAAACCTCCTTCCTATATTATAGCAAATCACCAAACACTCTTAAGCCTAAGCTCAAGGGGTTTTCTTCCTCTATTCTTACTCCTTTTCCCCCAGTTCTTTATCTTGTAGGTCCATTCTATTAGCTGTCCTCTTGCCTCTGACCTGCTTCTTGTGATTTTCATGTTTCCCTGGAAGAAGATGAGCTCAGGGCCTTCACATGCTGCCATTTTGACCCTTCTGTTCGCCCCTACCCTGATCTTCTTCTTGCTTATGATTTTGTCTCATAAAAGATCAGGAAACTGGAGTCATTAAGACTCTCTAAGTGGGTATAGATGATGACAGAGGAAGCTGTGTGTGTACGTTTGGGGAGGGGGCACAGGGAACAATCCCATGTTCCTAAAACACCACAGAATCAAAGTGAAAGAATCCCTTTTTTCCATGAAGAGGTTTCTCCTTTCTCACCACACAGCAGCTTTGTTGCCATGCCCTCCATTACAGAAAGAGGGGTTCTCAGACTTAAAACTTGAGAAATGTAAGCAAGGAGCCAATTTGTAATTGTTAACCCACGGGTAATTCAGACACAGGGTCCCGTAGGTAACACCATTCTAGTTCCTGCTAAGCAGCTGCCTCTGCATCCAGCCCTCTTCCTCTCGAAAGTTTCATAAAAGCTTTTTATTACATAATTATACTTCTGTGTTCTGTAGTTGTGTGAGGTAACTCGCAATTAGCATACTTAATTAGGAAATTAGGTGTTATAATCACAATATGGAACAAAAATTTGTCATGAAGTTTTAACTCATAAACAAATGGATTTTTTTCTTTAAGGAGAAAAAAAAACCACAAAAATCAATGTTAACTTTCTGTTTTGGCAGATAGTGAGATTTAATTTATGTGCAGCTAAAAGGGAGCAGTCCATCTGTTTTCCAGATGGCTCCCGCCTTCCCCTGTCGTTGGGGATGAGTCACTCTGGTGTGTAGCTGTCCCTTCAGTCGCTACCTGGGTTCTGCTTGGTGTTCAGTCTAGTGTAGACCCTATGCCGATTTTCCCTGAGACATGCGATATAGAGGGTTGGTGCTCAACTGATCCAGTTGACTATATTCAAGATATGTTTAGTGTGCCCTACTGTGTGCTAGGGTCCTGAGGTGACAAAGATGGAGTTAATCAACTCTGATGGGAGACCAACTTATAAATACATTGGGCACTGATACAGGGATACAGAAAATTAACGGGAACACTGAAGAGAGAGTGCCTAATCATGAGAGCAAGACAGCCACCTTATATGGCATTTCCCAGGAATAAAAATCTATGTTTGAGCCAGATGCAAATAACCTGTTCAAATATACTATGTATCCCACACCATAGTTCTTTACATGAAGTTCACGGACCCCCAACAGATTTCATGAGTGGGCTTGATTTTCTACTGGGCCTGCCTTCATTCTATCTGAGAAAAGGTGATGAGTTTACCTATCTTGTGACATGGAAGATACGAAATTACAGGTAAAATGACATGAATCTGCATTTTTTTTTTCCTGGAGAAAACGCACATGACTAACTTTTCTCTTGAACTTTTAAAATTCTGTATTGGGGTATAGCTGTTTAACAATGTTTTGATAGTTTCAAGTGAACCATGTACATGACTTATATGATATATAAACAATGGTGTCTGTGACCCACAAAATACTAATATCTATATTATAAATATATACATGACATTAATTTCACAAATATTGCCTAGGTGACAGTGAAGGGACACAGCCCCTATTTTCAAGCTATCAAGGAAGACAAAGAACCAAAGAATGACATCGATGGTCAGTTAACCAAAGACACATGCTCCTTTTCCAAAGAGCAGCACTGCTGCTAGGGAGCAGCTGTCCTGTTAGCGATGTTTCACCACCCCTCTTGCTTCTTAGTGCAGCCTCATGATGAGTTTTTGCCAATAAAATGGAAATAATGTGATGTGTATCATTTTTAAGCTAAGTCAAGAAGTAGGTCCAAAAAATAAAAAAAAAGAAATAGGTCTTTTTTCTCTTCGGCAATAACTGAAAGATGGCAAAGCTACCAGACAGAAGGAGCCTGGGTTCCTGAATCCCCAGGAAAGGCTGCTTTGTTGAAACCGGCACTGTTAAGATTCAACAGAATGTGGTTTCAGTAAAAAGTAAACATATGTCCTAATGGCCACTGACATTTTTGTGTTTGTATATCACAGAAGGTAAGACTGACTTGTGACTTGTGATACAAAAGCCAAGGTCAACAGAGAAGTGTTAAATGGAATGAGATACTAGAAGAGGGGTAAGGAAGATTCAGGAAGCATCTCAATTGGGATAAAGCATCCAGAAACACCTCAGTGATGAGTGGATACCAAGGTGAAGGGACCATGGAAGGTGAAAGGGGCTGGCAGAAAGTGGGTGATGGAAGGTAAGCATTTCAAGCAGGAGGAGTGAGTGAGGAGGGACTGGCTGACAGTGGCCAGTTGTGACTAGAGTAGAGAATGAAATACAGGTGAAGTAAGAGATAACTGCAAGGTCTAGATCCTGAAGGAGTTTAAACTTGATTCAAAGGGCAAGATAATGGTAATAATCTGATTTGGATTTTTCAAAGATAATTCTGGTTGCTGTGTGAAGCATGAAGGGAGCAAGATGAAAACAGGGTGGTTAATGCATAGGCAATATTCTAATGCTGATATGCAAGGGACAGTCATCCAAACTGATGAAGAGGCAATGGGAACAGAGGGAAGTGACAGCATGAATGGTGACTAGATAAGAAGAAGAATACACAGAACCAGAGTCAGAGATCAATGTTGATATGATAGTGGAAGGGGCAGAGGACTTTGAATACATGATAATGTTGTCAACCCTGGTTTTGCTGCTAGGCTGGTGTGTGGTTTTTACCTATGCAGGTTTAATTTTACCTGTAAACTGGACGGTAAAAACTCAGATTGACATATATACACTACCATGTGTACAATAGATGGCTATGGCTACCTTCTATAAAACACAGGGAGCTCAGCTCTGTGCTCTGTGATGACCGAGAGGGGTGGGTGGGAAAGAGGGAGGTCCAGGAGGGAAGGGATGTATGTATATGTAAACCTGATTTACTTCTTTGTACAGCAGAGACTAACACAACATTGCAAAGCAATTATACTCTAAAATATTTTTAACAATGAAATAAAATTTGTTATCTATACAACAAAATAACGAGACCCTGACTGTGGAAGTATTTTATAATTCTACAGAGCTTTATAAAGGAAAGGGCTTCACCTACAGATAGAATCTACATAACCACAGTCCAATTTTCTTTGCCTCAGCAATCTAAGGATTGGAGTACTGTTAAGACCACTTACAGATGGAATTTTAGAGGGTCCACATGGAGAAGGATCACTTTCTACTCTGGTGGATCAACGTCACAAGGAATGTGCAATGGTGTCTCCCCCTATGAGCCCACCATTTCCCTCAAGGTTAGTTATAAATGTTTCATGTTGCCTCATCTTTCCTTCACCAAATGGCATTTGGAAACACTGCATGCCTTGATGTCTTTGAAGTTATCCTGTCTTCCAGCACAGCCCCTGGCTCCATGCATCTGTAGCTTCCTTGAACTCCTCTTCCATCTCAGTCTTCTGGTTACTAATAGCAGTAAGATGTTCTCCATGATGGAGACCCATGGAGATCAGTGTTCTGAAGTCTCATTTCCACCAAAGGCACCAAAGCCTCCACAGAGCTGGACAACAGAGAATGGCCTTTCCTTCCCTGAATTAATTTGTACAAGACCTCTTTGTGAGCACAGGGTGGAAACACACTTGGATCATAATAAACATTTGCTCTGTGGCTTCTACTATCATATAACATATGAATAATGCAGTTCTTTTCCTTTATTCCTGATACCAGCTGGGCTCACTGTACTATATTTGACAGTTAATGATCAAGACATTGAGTTCATTAAAAACAAAAGTAAAAACAGAACCACTTCTATATTTAACTAATACAACTTAGATGTTTAAGTCTGACTTGCAGAAATACTTGCCATTTTCCTACACATCTGGATCTTGGAAATAATTAAACAAAAACAAAAAACAAAAAACCTCTCTTCAACCAGATTGACAAAGAATTTTTGGGACTAAAAGAAACCCGATTCAAGCAATTATTCTTACATGTACTTTCTAAGCCATGGCCAATCTTGGTGGGTGGCAAGTCATTTATAGTACAATGAATCTTTGATTGAAGTACCTTTAGGTCAAAGATAAAAAGGAGCAGTTCATACAACACAGCAGCTGGTATGACAAACTCTTTGCATAAAACAACAATTTGCAGCAAGTATAGATGTATCATTAGTGCTTTTGGAACCATAAACCTCTCATCTGATTGCACCATTTAAAATGTTTGATAGAGTGTATTGTGACACCTAATTTAGTTGTACTCAGGCAGCAGCACAGATGACGCACCTCATTTGTGCTTGCAGTTCATCAAATGTCTGCCATTCCCCTGTGATGAGCGAGGATTTCCAAAGGGAAAGGGAGAATACAGGGTGAAATACCGTGGAGACGGGAGCTGCCACCTTGAATGTGCCACCTGTGGCAGGTAGATGGTCCTGGAGTCCAGGCTGGGCAGTCCTCTCAGATGGTGTTTCTGCCTCACTGTGCTCCACAGCTTAGCAGTAAAGCCTTCTACACATGATGGGCACTGCAGCGGGCGGTGGTTTCTATCTGCTCAGCATGTATTCCCACCTCCCTTCTGGTAACAGAACCCCCTTTTGAGAAACTCCTCCATCACCACAGGTGGTCATGTTGAGACTGTCAAGCATCATGCCCTATTCCTCAACACTGTGGACTGGACTGGGCACGAAGCTGGGCCAGACGGTACACTTCCCCTCTGGAAATGGTGACTGGCTCAGGAATAGGCCTGTGATCAAAGTCAGATGAGTCAGAGTTCATGTCCAAATGTGATCAAATTCGTCAGACAGACAGCATGCTCTCAGTTTTAGCACATAAGCTGTGAACACGCAGGCTAGGGCTCTCAGAGACACACGAGAGGCACGACACAGACAGTGTCAGCAAACATTCATACTCCACGTTCCTGAGGCCAGGAGCCAAACGCACACCTGGACTCCCCAGGTGCACATGTTAATATATCGCATTCCCTCCATTCCTTCAGGCAGCTCCTTTGGGTTGGGTTTCTGTCACATTACAGAGTTCTAATACAGTTGCTAAACAAATGCAATTTCAATGAAGGGGTCAATTAAACATCTCCATGTCTCACTTTACTGTGACCCACACCTAGGCATGACTCATGTTAGATTTCTGATTCCAGAGTATATAAAATGATTACTCCTAGCACACTTCCTTTTCTTTTTTTTTTTTTTGCAAGAGAGATAAAAATTACATTAGGGTGAAGTTAGCCAAGAGGCCATTTTTTTCTCTCTCATGTGTGGAAGGAGATTGTTTTTCAGTGTTAGAGCTAGGATGTCACCATCTATCACTGCCATAACAGACTCTGTGTATACAGCAATTTCCCCCTGGACAAAGGCAGAAAGAGGTGTCTTTAAAGGTGATGAGATGTCACGGAGAAAAATAATCCTTTTCTACACTTGTATCCCACCCTCCATTTCAAGTCTCCATTTCCTGTCACTTTTTTTTTTTTTTTAAAGTAATGGCTTTATTAAGATATGTATTCATATACTGTGCAATTCACAGAGTTTAAGTGTATAATCCAATGGTTTTTAGCATATTTACAGATTTGTGCAACCTTCACTACAATCAATTTTAGACTATTTTAATCACCCCCAAAAGACCCTTTAGCAGGTATTCTCCAGTTCTCCCCTCTCCTCAGCCCTAGGCACCCACTCATTTGCTTCCTGTCTATACGGATTTGCCTATTCTGAAATTTCATTTAAATGGAACCTACATTACATGATCTTTCGTGACTGACTTCTTTCACTTAGCATCATGTTTTCAAGGTTCATCCACTCAGGTATTCATTCCTTTCTATGGTAGAGTAATATTCTATTGTATAGATACACCATGTTCGTTTATTTATTCATTTGCTGATGGGCATCTGGGCTGTTTCCACCTTGGCGCTACTATGAATAAGCTGCTACAAACATTCATGTACAGTGTTTGTGTGGACATATGTTCTCGTTTTTCTAAGGTATGTTCCAAGGAATAGAAATGCTGGATCACATAGTAATTCTACTTTTAACTTTTTGAGGAGCTGTCATACTATTTCCAAAGTGGCTGCACCATTCTGCATTCCCATCAGCAGGGTGCAAAGCTTCCAATTTCCCCATATCCCTGCCAATATTTATGTCTCCTTTTGATTATTGCCATCCTAGTGGATGTGAAGTGGTATCTCCTTGTGATGTTGATTTGCATTTCCCTGATGGCTAATTAAGTTGAGTACCCTTTCATGTGTTTGGTGACCGTATTTTTCTCTTCTTCGGAGAAATGTCTATTCATATCATTAGCCCAATTTTAAAGTGAGTGGTATCACTTCAATAGCAGTGCCAAGAGCCCTTTGGTGAACAGAATGTGGCCTTGGGTTTTGGAGCAACACGTACTGCTGGGAAACGCACTCTGCATGATAAACGGTACCAGGAAGATAAATGGAAGGGGAGAGGGCAAGGAGAAATCAAGCATTTCCATCCTCATCCTGGAGTGGCGGGTGAGTTGGGTGGAGAGGGCAGGATTCAGTCTGCATATCACCTCCTTGGAGATGTCTTCCTTGATAGCTTTTAGAGAGAGATCCTGTGAACTGTTTCATATCAGACCTATTTTTGTTTTCTTCATAACACTCTTAGGGCATAATTATTTCACTACTCGCCTTTTACTTATTTACTTATTTATTCATAACTGCCTTTCAGCTCTTTGAGGGCAAAGTTCACATCTGTCTTATCACTGCTGTATTCTTAGCACCTACTTTGTTGCCTGACATAGTGTCTTTGCTCAAATACGTCTTTAAAGCAAAATAGCTCATATTCAAAGATAAAGTAGTTAGGTTAGTTTACCTTCCTCAAACATTGGGGGAAACTTCACAAAGTAGTCTCTACTAAATGACTTTCAGAGATACTCACTCGTATCTCTCTATTGTAACACTTAGAACAATCAACATGTATAAAGTGTTCCCAATATTCAACTCAGAAATCACGAAGAATACTGCACAGTCTGTCATGTTCTCCACCCAGAGAAAAGTTCAGGTGAAGACAGGCTTCACCCATGCCCATGGCCCATGATTTATGGACCAAAAGGATTTTATTAATACAGCCATGTTATCTATGTTATAATCCTACCATACCGAGCCCACCAGTGACGGAATTTAGACACCCAAAGCCTCCACCCTTTGATTCCATATTAAGCAAAAACCTCTTTTGGAATGAGACTAACACACCTCATCTTACAAAGGCACAAATTCTGAATTTCACTCTGCCACTGAAGCATAATTTTCAAGTCATTTCTTATATTAGTCATGTTTGTGTAGAATAAATGTTTGAAAAATAGTCAGAAAAAGTACATGACATCCCACACTGCATTATGAGGAATTTTCAAAATTATGAGTGATTTTTAGTGCCTGTTCATCTATTTACCATGTTGCAGAACTCCAGATAAATGGAAAGGCCTTTCTCTCTCTTCTCTTTAACCCTCCATCCTGAGCATTCAAATCAAGTTCCCTGCTGGTGGCTGACTGGATACTGAGGAAGAGGGAGTCTCTAGGTTCATTTTCAGGTGACCAGATGGGCATCAATGCTATCTTTAGAGACAGGGGAAAGAAGTATGCAAGATGGCACTGAGAGCCAGTCTTTCTGGGTTTGAATTCTGACACTGACACTACTCCCTATGTATCTTTGGGCACGTTACTCTCCATGTCTTTGCCTCCATTTCTTTACTTGTAAAATGAGGACAGTAAGAACACATTCCTCATAGAAATAATGTAAGGACTAAATGATTTACATAGCACTCAG
Organism: Dama dama; assembly: GCF_033118175.1. Lineage (NCBI taxonomy): Eukaryota > Metazoa > Chordata > Mammalia > Artiodactyla > Cervidae > Dama > Dama dama. The sequence continues at coordinate 28,267,812 of NC_083704.1, read as the reverse complement.
AACTGCACTGGAAGAGAATGTTTATATTATTTGCTTTCTTCTTCTTTCCAGCTTCTCCTTCATCTTTGTTAATAACACCATCACCATATTTGATAACGTAGAAGAGCAAGAATTCAGGGCAAGTGAAGTCAACTGGAGACAAGTTCCACTTGGGCTATCTCCTCTGGGGCACCTGTGGGTCATCTAGTTAGGCATAAACAGAGAAACCGGCCAGGAGCTGCCTATGTTGTTCTGGGACCGTGCATGCAGGTGACAGATGACTGCGCAGCACTGGAGAAGAGTACACAGGCAGAGCAGGTGGAGTGAGAAGAGAAAGGGAATGATAGGCAGTGCCTTAAAAGGGAATACAAAAAGGGGAACCAGTAAGCACATGCTAAGTGGTCATAAATTAGGAAGATACTAAAGATAGTGCTGTGCTGCAAATGAATGGAGAAGGAAAAGGTTTAGTAAAGGGAGTAGCCCATAATACTAAGTGACCTAGGAAGTTCAAATAATATAAGCGATTAAGAAGTCTATTGATTGAGTAATTAGGAGGTCACCGGTAACATTTACTAGAACACAGAACAAAGAAATGGCTGAATTAAAGTTGGAGGCCATGACTTGGTCCATAAATTATATAATATCCTCTGATTTAAAAAAAGAAAGTAAACAATTGATGCTAAGAACTTGAGGAACTGAGTCCTGCCTCAGTACCTCTTTTCCACCAGGGTTGTTCAGGCAAGAGGCCTATATCCAAGGAAGAATAATTCACAGAATGGGGAATGAAGTATAACTTTAGTAGTCACTTGGCAAATACGGAATCCCAAGGGGTGGCCTCTTTGTAAAACACAAACTGGAGCATGAATCTGAACATCTGGCCTGGTCCTTGGACTTAAGCTTCTTATCTCTACTGTACAGAAGCAGACATTTAACCATCACAGTAAAGTAATAATCCTCCAATTAAAATAAACAAATTAATTAAAAAAACAAAATAAATAGGAAAAAAAAAAAGGTGATGGGCAGAATGTCCTCACACAACTGGGACAGGAATTCCTAAGGAAAGTGGAGAGTGGCTGCATTTCTGGCAAGGCACAGATATCTGCTGCTGTGGGCTGAATGTATTCTCTGAAATTCATCTGTTGAAGCCTAACTCCTTAGTGTGGTAGTTTTTGGAAAAGGGCCTATGGGAAATAATTTCGGTTAGATGAGGGTGGGGACCTTATCATTGGATTAATATCCTTATAAGAAAAGAGAAGACAGAATGTTTTATGTCAGGTATATTCAATTAAAAAAAAAAAAGAGTGGTTTCTTGTTCACATGGGAAAAAAGAGAAAAGAAAATAGAGAGTCTACTCTCTCTTTTGCACTCTGTCATGTGAGGGCACAGCAAGACAGACATCTGCCAGCCAGGACAGCTCTTACCAGGAGCTGCATCAGCTAGCACCTTGATCTTGGACCTCCCAGCCTCCAGAATTGGGGGAACATCAATCAATGCCTGCCATTCAGTTCAGTTGCTCATTCATGTCTGACTCTTTGCGACCCCATGAACCACAACACGCCAGGCCTCCCTGTCCATCACCAACTCCTGAAGTCCACCCAAACCCATGTCCATTGTGTCAGTGACGCCATCCAACCATCTCATCCTCTGCCGTCCCCTTCTCCTCCGGCCCTCAATCTTTCCCAGCATCAGGGTCTTTTCAAATGAGTCAGCTCTCTGCATCAGGTGGCCAAAGTATTGGAGTTTCAGCTTCAACATCAGTCCCTCCAATGAACACCCAGGACTGATCTCCTTTAGGATAGACTGGTTGGATCTCCTTGCAATCCAAGGGACTCTCAAGAGTCTTCTTCAATGCCACAAGCCTATGGTATTTTGTTACAGCAGCCCAAGCAGGCTAAGACAGCTGCTACTAATAAAAAACAGCTGCATGAACACCCCACATAAACGTTCCTCCCTTGCTGGCTTCCTCCTTTTAGCACTCCCTTATGATTTTGCCCTATGGATAACCTGGAAATGTAAGATGAGGGGCCAAGCTGTAGTGCTCCATCTTCTGGCTGTTTCACTGAGCTGATATTTGGGATTACCAGGCCATATATGTCCAAGGATGTGATTTCTGTATCTGCCATATGACCTACAAAAATAATACTTTCTTGAACTTTTAAAAAGCGCTCATAATGACTGAACACTTGGAGCTTATTATGTTCTTCATAGAACACCATGAAATACTGATACATTTATAATTCCAGGAACAACTTCACACAGAAAATATGACTGTATTGTATGTTACAATATAAAATCATAACCATAAACACACATCCATAAAAAACATGCTGTTGAATTAAGAGTGATTGGCTGTTTGCATTAATGTTTGCTTTCTACTTATTCATTTGATTTGATACCAGCTAGCACTCACCAGCAGATGAGCAGTAGCAGGTGCAGAAAGGCTGAAAAAGTTTACCAAAGAAAAGCTTAAAATTGAGAAAATTTTATCCAGTAAGTTATATTTTCTGAAAATTGCAAAAACCCAGCAATTATTCTAATTTAGTGATGGAACATATCCGTTTTGCAGAGACTGAAAACTCCTAAGTGTGAAAGTGAAAGTTGCTCAGTCATGTCCAACTCTTTGTGACTGCATGCACTGCAGACTGTTAGGCTACTCTGTCCATGAACATCTCCAGGCCAGAATACTGGAGTGGGTAGCTGTTCTCTTCTCCAGGGGGGATCTTCCCAACCCAAGGATTGAACCCAGGTCTCCTGCACTGCAGGTGGATTCTTCACCATCTGAGCCACCAGGAAAGCCCCCAAGCCCCTTCACTAGTTCTTAGTTTCATACTAAAATTGTCTTATATTATTACAAAGGGCATGACTTGTCTGTTAACAGACTTTTTCCTGTTTGTGTGGGTGTGCTAGGTGGGTAAAGGCTAAACTCGCCCTTAGTGCTCCCATACATACAACCCTGGACTTGAATAGACTTAATTGGCAAGAAGATTATCCATTTGCTCACCACCACTGATGTTAAGTTTGTCTCCAGACTGGAGCTAGAGAGAAAGGGCAAAGATTAACCATGAAGATGAGCCTGTGAACCAAACTTTGGATGAGAGCTGGTCTCAGAAGGCAGCCCAATATACGTCATCTGAATTGAAGGACACCTGTCACAGTAAGTGTCCCCAATTTACACCCAGAGGTTTCCAAATACCTAGCATGAAAGATGATCTGATCACTTCCAGGGGTTCCTGTGAAATCAGTATTTATTGAGCATGTTTTTATTTCATCTATAGATATTGGGCTTCCCCAAGTATACTTCCTCAGAGTCTGCTCCTTTTACCACTTTCAGCTATAAACTACTGTTTTTATATTGAGGCCCTGTTGGTGCGGTACTACATTAGGGAGAAGGGAGCATTATTTTTTTAATTAATTAATTAATTAATTTTAATTGGAGGTTAATTACTTTACAATATTGTGGTGGTTTTTGCCATACATTGACATGAATCAGCCACGGGTATACATGTATTCCCCCCATCCCAAACGCCATTCCCATCTCCCTCCCCATCTCATCCCTCAGGGTCATCCCAGTGCACCAGCTTTGAGTTCATGTTTCATGCACTGAACTTGGATGGTGATCTGTTTCACATATGGTAATATACATGTTTCAATGCTATTCTCTCAAAAGATCCCACCCTCGCCTTCTCCCACAGAGTCCAAAAGTCTGTTCTTTAAATCTGTATCTCTTTTGCTGTCTGGCATATAGGGTCATCGTTACCATCTTTCTAAATTCCATATATATGCCTTAATATACTGTATTGGTGTTTTTCTTTCTCACTTGCTGCTTGTATATTTTTGAGATTAATTCTTTGTCAGTTGCTTCATTTGCTATTATTTCCTCCCACTCTGAAGGCTGTCTTTTCACCTTGCTTACAGTTTCCTTCATTGTGCAAAAGCTTTTAAGTTTAATTAGGTCTCATTTGTTTATTTTTGCTTTCATTTCCATTACTCTGGGAGGTGGGTCATAGAGGATCTTGCTGTGATTTACATCAGAGAGTGTTTTGCCTATGTTTTCTTATAGAAGTTTTATAGTTTCTGGTCTTCAATTTAGAGCTCTAATCCATTTTGAGTTTATGTTTGTGTATGGTGTTAGAAAGTGTCATTCTTTTACAGGAGGTTGACCAGTTTTCCCAGCACCACTTGTTAAAGAGATTTTCTTTTCTCCACTGTATGTTTTTGCCTCCTTTGTCAAAGAAAAGGTGTCCATAGGTACATAAATTTATCTCTGGACTTCCTATTTTATTCCATTGATCTATATTTCTTTTTGCCAGTACCATACTTCTTTGATGACTGTAGCTTTGTAGTATAGTCTGAAGTCAGGCAGGTTGATTCTTCCAATCCCATTCTTCTTTATCAAGACTGCTTTGGCTATTAAAGATTGCCTGTATTTCCATACAAATTGTGAAATTATTTAGTTTTGTGAAAAATACTGTTGGTAGCATTGAATCTATAGATTGCTTTGGGTAGTATAACTCTTTGTCACTATATTGATTCTTCTGATCCATGAACATGGTATATTTATCCATCTATTTGTGTCATCTTTGATTTCTTTCATCAGTGTTTTATAGTTTTCTATATATAGGTCTTTTGTTTCTTTAGATAGATATTCCAAAGTATTTTATTCTTTTTGTTGCAATGGTGAATGGGATTGTTTCCTTAATTTCCCTTTTGTTTTCTCATTGTCAGTGTATAGGAATGCAAGGGATTTCTGTGTATTAATTTTATATCCAGAAACTTTACTATATTCATTGATTAGCTCTAGTAATTTTCTGGTGGTGTCTTTAGGGTTTTCTATATAGAGGATCATGTCATCCTCAAACAGTGAGGGTTTTACTTCTTCTTTTCCAATCTGGATTCCTTTTATTTCTTTTTCTTTCCTGATTGCTGTGGCTAGGACTTCCAAAACTATGCTGAATAGTAGTGGTGAAGAGTGGGCACCCTTGTCTTGTTCCTCACTTTAAGGGAAATGCTTTCAATTTTTCACCATTGAGGATAATGTTGTGGGTTTATCATATATGGCTTTTATTATGTTGAGGTATGTTCCTTCTATGCCTGCTTTCTGGAGAGTTTTTATCATAAATGGATGTTGGAATTTGTCAAAGGCTTTCTCTGCATCTGTTGAGATAATCACATGGTTTTATCTTTCAATTTGTTAATGTGGTATATCACACTGATTGATTTATGTATATTGAAGAAACCTTGCATCCCTGGGATAAAGCCCACTTGGTCATGATGTATGATCTTTTTAATATGTTGTTGGATTCTGTTTGCTAGAATTTTGTTGAGGATTTTTGCATCTGTGTTCATCAGTGATATTTGCCTGTAGTTTTCTTTTTTTGTGGCATCTCTGTCTGGTTTTGGTGTTAGGGTGATTGTGGACTCAGAATGAGTTTGGGAGTTTACCTTTCTCTGAAATTTTATGGAAGAGTTTGAGTAGGATAGGTGTTAGCTCTTCTCTAAATTTTTGGTAGAATTCACCTGTGAAGCCATCTTGTCCTGGGCTTTTGTTTGCTGGAAGATTTTTGACTACAGTTTCTATTTCCATGCTTGTGATGGGTCTGTTAAGATTTTCTACTTCTTCCTGGTTCAGTTTTGGAAGGTTATACTTTTCTAATAATTCATCCATTTCTTCCAAGTTGTCCATTTTATTGGCATATTTGCTGATAGTAGTCTCTTATGACCCTTTGTATTCTGTGTTGTCTGCTGTGATTTCTCCATTTTCATTTCTAATATAGTTGATTTGATTCTTCTCCTTTTTTTGTCTTGATAAGTCTGACTAATTGTTTGTCTATTTATCTTCTCAAAGAATCAGCTTTTAGTTTTGTTAATATTTGCTATCCTCTCCTTTGTTTTTTTTCATGTACTTCTGCCCTAATTTTTATGATTTTTTTTCCTTCTACTAACCCTGGGGTTCTTAATATCTTCTCTTTCTAGTTGCTTTAGGTGTAAAGTTAGATTATTCATTTGATTTTTCTCTTGTTTCTGGAGGTAAGCTTGTATTGCTATGAATCTTCCCCTTAGCACTGCTTTTACTGAATCCCAGGGTTTTTGAATGGTTGTGTTTTCATTTTCATTTGTTTCTATGCATATTTTGATCTCCTTTTTTATTTCTTCTGTGATTTGCTGGTTATTCAGAAGCATGTTGTTTAGTCTTTATTTATTTTTTTTTCTTTTTTTTTTTTTTTTCTTTTTTTTTCCAGTGGGTTTTGTCATATATTGATATGAATCAGCCATGGATTTACATGTATTCCCAATCCCGATCCCCCCTCCCACCTCCCTCTCCACCCGATTCCTCTGGGTCTTCCCAGTGCACCAGGCCGGAGCACTTAGTCTTTATTTTTATATAGTTTGCATTTTTAATAGTTTTTTTCCTGTAGTTGACATCTACTCTTACCACATTGTGGTCAGAAAAGATGCTTGAAGTGATTTCAATTTTTTTGAATTTACCAAGGCTACATTTATGAACCAGGATGTGATCTATCCTGGAGAATGTTCTGTGTGCACTTGAGAAAAAGGTGAAATTCATTGTTTTGGGGTGAAATGTCCTATAGATAGCAATTAGGTCTAACTGGTCCATTATATCACTTAATGTTTGTGCTTCCTTGCTAATTTTATGTTTAGTTGATCTATCCATAGGTGTGAGTGCAGTATTAAACCCTCCCACTATTATTGTGCTACTGTTAATTTCCTCTTTCATACTTGTTAGCATTTGCCTTACGTATTGAGGTGCTCCTATGTTAGGTGCACATATATTTATAATTGTTAAATCTTCTTCTTGGATTGATCCTTTGATCATTATGCAGTGTCCTTCTTTGTCTATTTTCATGGCCTTTATTTCAAAGTCTATTTTATCTGATATGAGTATTGCTACTCCTGCTTTCTTTTGGTCTGCATTTGCATGACATATCTTTTTCCAGCTCTTCACTTTCAGTCTGTATGTAGACAGCATATATAGGGGTCTACAGTCTTGTAGACAGCATATATAGGGGTCTTGTTTTTGTATCCATTCAGCCAATCTTTGACTTTTGGTTGGGGTATTCAACCCATTTACATTTGAGGTAATTATTAATAAGTATGATCCCACTACCATTTACTTTGTTGTTTTGGGTTCGAGTTTATAAACCTTTTCTGTGTTTCCTGTCTAGAGAAGATCCTTTAGCATTTGTTGAAGAGCTGGTTTGGTGGTGCTGAATTCTCTCAGCTTTTGTTTGTCTGTAAAACTTTTGATTTCACCTTCATATTTGAATGAAATCCTTGCTGGGTATAGTAATCTGGGTTGTAGGTTTTTCTCTTTCATCACTTAAATATATCCTGCCATTCCCTTCTAGCCTGAAGAGTTTCTATTGAAAGATCAGCTGTTAGAGAGGGGAGTATTACAATCTGATTAAACCGCAGTGTTTTAGAAGCCTGAAATTCAAGGCTTGTCACCTTCACTAGTTTCTCCAGGGGTATAAAGTTTTCTACCTGCTTCTTACTCCCTTCCTTGCCTATAGCATTTGCTATCAATTTCCTTGAAACCTTGACCTGTGGTCAATGTGCCCCTTGCTCCAGCCCCCACACTTCCCCAGAGGAGAGACAGGAAGGCTTGAGGGTCTGGAGGTAGAGGAATGTTTTTCCCCTATTGGGATAAGGCTCTGGCAAAATAGTTTTTCCTGGAGAGGAATTCTTTGTTACATACAAGTTCTGGGTGAATTTTACTGTGATTAATTTCCCCTGCTTCTTCCAGAGCCATGAGAGAATCTAGTGGGGTTCTTGGGGATTATGCTCATGAAAGAGTGGGTTCTCCAAAGCCTGTAGGTTCTTGGGAATAAAAGCCAAAGAAAATTAATTGATTTTCATTTTGCTGAGTTGCTTTTCTTATTTTAAGGATGAGAAGATGTCTCCCAGCTCTTTACATGTCAGAACTGAGACCCAAAGTCTCTGTGTCAAAAAATGAAGACATATTTATTTACTTACATAACAAATTCATGGGCAGGGTAGAGATAAAGCTTCCCTCAGGAGTAAACAGGACTGAGGCCTTGAATGTTTCCAAGACTAACTTGTTACTGTTGCTGATTGCTGATCTGTTTTCTCCATGGCTGCAGGCATCTATGGACTCACACCCTAATAGATGTTATCACACAAGCAAAGAATCTTCCTCTTCAGCTTCAATTAAAAAGAAAAATCTGCCAAAGGATTGTGATTGGCTAACATTGTTTCACATGCCCACACCTTGAACCAATCATTGTGGCTGTGGAGGGGAAGGACTGGAATTACTCCAGCCTGGACTATGTATACACCCTTGGGGCCATGTAAATGTGACCATTAGTAGAAAAGACAACAGAAATTCTTTAAAGGTATAAACACAAGCATTTCAGAATGGGGGATGTAGAATAAAGAGGAAAAATAATCCATGCCTAAGAATGGGAAGTAGGAAATAGCTCACTGAAAGCAAACTTAGCCACTTCACAATCTCATGTACTTAGGAACCCCGCCCCCCTTAGAAACTCTTTTTAGGAAACTCTCTTATACTGTTGCTGGCCACTATGGAAAACAAGATGGAGTTTCCTTAAGAAACTAAAAAAAGAACTACCATACAACTCAGCAATCCCACAACTGAAGATATACCCGAGAAAACCATAATTCAAAAAGACATACGTACCCCAATGTTCACAGCATCACTTTTACAATAACTAGGACATGGAAGCAACCTAAATATCCACCAACAGAGAAATTAATAAAGAACATGTGGTACATATATACAATGGAATATTACATGGTTATAAAAAGGAATTAAATTGGGTCATCTGTAGAGTTATGGATGGACCTAAAGAAAATGATAAGAGTGAAGTAAGTTGGAAAGAGAAAAACAAATATTATATATTAACACATATACATGTGGACTCTAGAAAAATGGTATAGATGACCTTATTTGTGAAGCAGAAATGGAGACACAGACATAGAGAACAAACATGGATATCAAAGGGGAAAGAGGTGGGGTGGGAGGAATTGGGAGATTGGCATTGACATATATACATTACTATGTATAAAACAGGTAACTAGTGAGAAACTACTGTATACCTCAGGGAACTCGACTTAATGCTCTGTGGTGACCTAACGCAGAGGGAAATCTGAAAGGGAGAGGGTATATGTATATGTATGACTCATCCATGCTACTATGCAGGAGAAACTAAAATAATATTGTAAAGCTACTATAATGTGATACAAATTATTAAAAGAAAGAAATGCTTTTTAATCCCTTTCCATGTTAATGAGAAGGGATGATGTCAAGCCTTGCCTTTTATGGTCCTTTGGTAAAGTGGATAACTAAGTCTATTAATATGACAATACATTTAAACTGAGTTATACTGACAAGGGACTTCCACTATCTATTTTATCTAGTTGCAAACTGTCAGAATGTATCTCATGGGGGGGAAGATCATAGCTGCTTTGTTTTATTTGCCAGTTTTATATTCCATGAATTCTTAGATTTGACAAGGTTTAATACACAACTCAGGGCAGAGCTACAAGGCAGTGATTTCCACTATAAGCTGCTATACCCCTAAACCCTATAAAAGTAAAAATGCCCTAAAATGACTTCCTCATAGTTCAATCTGAATGAGATTGTCATATATTGATTAATTTATGTTTGTTCATTCAAGTTTGACCTGAAATGGCCTTGTAAGTGCATGCATGCTCAATAGCTCAGTTGTGTCTGACTCTTTGGAACTCCATTGACTCCTCTAACCATGGTATTTTCAAGGCAAGAATACTGGTGTGGGCTTTCATCTCCTCCTGCATGGGATCTTCCTGACCCAGGGATCAAATGTGCATTTCTTGTGTCTCCTTCATTGGCAGGTGGGTTCATTATCACCATGCCACCTAGGAAGTTGGAAATGACCTTGAATGTACAAGAAAGACTTCAAAGAAGGAACCAAAGTTTCAATAAAACTTCCTGAAAAAAATAATTTTAAGGAGTGTAAGGTCTCTTTCTGTTAAACTCAACTTGAACTCATTTAAACCAAAAGGAAATTCATAGCCTCACATTAAAGAAAAAAACTCCATGGATAGGAGGAAGGGCATAATCTAGGGGTCTAAACATTGTCATCAGGACCTGCTCTTGCTCCATTTATTGGCTCTGCTCTTTGTAATGGACTCCAATCTAATATTTTTCCTTATGAGTTGATTTCCAGTGGAACAGAAAGCATGCTTCTCTCTCACAACCCCGCCAAATCTCAAGTTTACAGCTTGGGACTTCCCTGGTAGTGCAATGGATAAGAATTTTCCAGCCAGTGCAGAGGACACAGGTTCGATCCCTGATCCAGGAAGATCCCACATGCCCTGAAGCAACAAAGCCCATGCATCATAACTACTGAGCCCGCATGCCGTAACCACTGAAGTCCCCACACTTACAGCCTGTGCTCTGCAATAAGAGAAGCCATAACAACGAGAAGCCTGAGCATCACAATGAAGAGTAGCCCCCACTTGCCACAACTAGAGAAAGTTTGCAGGTAGCAATGAAGACTCAGCACAACCAAAAATAAATAAATAAATAACAGCTCCCCCCCCCCAAAAAAAAAAAAAAAATAAAGCTTTTAACTCCCTGGTTAGACTGAGTCACTTACTCAAACCTTATTGCATCACTGCGCCAGGTAATGACGACTCTTAACTGGAGAGGCAGGACTAAGGAGGGCGGAGCCAGCATTTGTAGACTATAAACTCAAGAACAGGAAGGGGTGGGTTCTTAGAAGACAATCAGGGTTTGCACCAAAATAGTATTAATAGTTATAGGTGTAACACAAGGATAATAGCAATAATAGACATTTACAGGGTGCTTAATATGTGCTCAGAACTCTTCTAGGCATTTTAAGTGTCTTAACTAATCTAATCCTCAGTATCACCTCATGAGAAGATAGGCTGAGTAACTTGCCCAAAGTTATATAGTTATACACTAACTACTAGTAGAACAAGGATTTGAATGTAGGCAATCTGGCTCCAGGGTTAGTGCTATTAACCACAGCTCCATACTGCTGCTTCAGAGACATGGGGCAATAAAAACCCAAGGGCCACCTAGAAGGCAGGATAGAAGAGTAGATGCTGGTCAGTACCCCTTCTCAGAAGTCAGTTCTTCATATGATCTTCAGCTGGCTGTAAACAGAAGCCTGATCCCAGACTGCCTAGCCCATTTAGAAAACAAACCCACATGGGATCAAAGGCTAAACATCTTGACTTGCAATTATATACACTATTTCAGTCCTATATGTCTACTCTCAGCTTTAATATATGGATTTCCATAAAAATGCTTTCCCTTTGAAGAGAACCTATGTTTATATATGAGTGCCTATATCTGCTTCATTCTGTTTCTCCCCTGAAGGAAAACATCTCCAGTTCACAAATACTGTAGAACTCAGGGTGCTCCTCCATTCCTTTTCTCCGCAGACCCAATGGGAAGCCCACTGAGTTGGACGTCTGGAAATTTATTTCACCCTCCATGGCTATGCAAACCATCTGTGGTGCCCTTTGACGGCAGATGAGTTTTAAGAAAATCCCAAAGAGAATTTTCACTGGCAAGGCAAAACATCTTGTTTCTATCCGATAGAGAAGCTTGTGGAGCTTACAGGAAAAATGGCTTAAGAAGATTTAAAATCAGAAGAGTGAGTGGAAGGAGAGAAAGAAAACATTTGGAAATTTGGAGTTAGGAATTCTGAATAACTTACTTGAAAAAAATTTTTGAATTCAGTGAAAAATATTGTATAAATATACTTGAAGAGTTTTATTTGGATTTAATTAGCTATTTTTTTCCCTAAAATGATTTATGCTGTGTAACAAACCATCTAAAACCTGAAGACATAAGACACCAGTCACATGTGGGTTGTCATCAGTCTGCAGGCTGACTGCGGTAGTCCTTTTAGGATGGCTGGGTTGGGGCTGGCTGTGCTGTCCATAATTATCATCTTCCTTCGGGAATCAGCAGGTCAAGTGGGTCATGACTTTCTCATGTTAACGGCAGAGATGGCAGAGAGGATGAGCCCAATTGTTTAAGAACCTTTCAAGCCTCTGTTTGCATTGTCAGCCCAGTTCCAAAGAAGACAGAGAGTTGGCCAGTAGGCATATGAAAAGATGCTCAACATCACTCATTATTAGAGAAATGCAAATCAAAACTACAATGAGGTACCACCTCACACAGGTCAGAAGGGCCATCATTAAAAAGTCTACAAATAACAAATGCTGGAGAGGGTGCAGAGAAAAGCAAACCCTCTTGCACTGCTGGAGGGAATGTAAACTGATGCAGCTACTATGGAGAACACTATACAGATGCCTCAAAAAACTAAAAACAGAATTACCATATGATTCAACAAGCCTAAACCTGGGAATATACCTGGACAAAAGTATAATTTAAAAGGAGATACATGCACCCCTATGTCCACAGCAGCACTCTTCACAGTAGCCAAAACAGAAATAACCTAAACATCCATCAACAGATGAATGGATAAAGATATGGTACCTATACACAATAAAATACCACCTAACCATAAAAAGAGAATGAAACAATGCCATTTGAGAATATCATATTACAGATGATCATACCAAATGAAGTAAGTCAAAAGGAGAAAGACAAATACCATATGGTATCACTTATATGTGAAATCTAAAATACGGCATGTATCCCTGAAACAGAAACAGGTTCACAGACATGGAGAACAGACTCGTGGTTGCTTAAGGGGAGGGGGAGAGGGATGGACTGAGAATTTGGGTTTAGTAAATGAAAACTATTACATTTAGAATGGATAGACAACAAGGTCCTAATGGATAGCATTGAGACTACATTCAGTAACTGTGATAAACCATAATGGAAAAGGGTGTTAAAAAAAAGAATGTATATGTATGGATAAGAGAGTCACTTTGCAGTGGCAGAGACTGGCACAACACTGTCAATCAAGTATACTTCAATTAAAAAATATGAGACATAAAAATAAAATAGAAAATACAGTGGAGAAAAAAAGAACTCTGCCCTCGTGTATAAGGGACAAAGACATCTTGAATACATGCTAAGTGAGTGTTTTCTTTATAAAATATGGTTTAGCTCCTGAGGTGGTTTCAAACTCTGAATGCCTGCCAACCCATAAGATTCTTCCTCAACCGACTCACAGATATTTCCTGCCCTTTTCAGTCCATAACCATTTTTATTACACAATAAATAAGATTTTAAAAACAATCTGTAAAAGGTGTGGGATCCTTTTCTGAGGGCATGTTTTGACCTGAGGGGCTAGGGAGGACACAGCTGAACTTTTCCATTCTTTGAGGTTGTCAGATTCTATAATCAAGACAGAAAGTGTGTGCACGGAGTGCATTCTGAAGGCAGAACTCAGATCTCTCACTACCTTACTGCGTGTGTGCTGAGTTGGTCTGAATCTTTGCAACCCTTTGGACTATAACCCACCTGGCTCCTCTGTCCATGGGATTTCCCAGGCAAGAATACTGGAGTGGGTTGCCATTTCCTCCTCCAGGGGATCTTCCTGACCCAGAGGTCAAACCCTTGCCTCCTGCATTGTAGGCAGATTCTGTACCATTGAGTCATCAGAGAAGTCAAAACTGACAGCAAATACACAGAAGCTTCCTAACTTTAGTTTCTGGAAGTATATCATCAACTTTCAATTTGCTGGACCAATGAGCCGGTGGAGCAAACCTGGATGATCGAAATCTAACCAACTCTCAGCAACTCTTCTACATGAAAGTCTTTTTAAAAGTGCTTCTGGAGCATCTGTGGTTTTTTCCTTCCCACTTGGAGCCAATAAACAGGAAAACAGGAAATGAAGGAAGGAAGAAACTCTTTAGAAGGCCCCAAATGTAATCAGCTTCAGAGCAATTAAGAATTGACTGTATTTTTATTATCATCTAAATCCCCACTGAGGTCGATGCTAAAAGCTAATTCGTTCTGGCTGTATCTTTAATGTATGGGATTTATTTTTTAAAAGTCATTTGCAGAAGAAAAGCAAAAGAAGCAAAGCTTCTATTTGGATTGACTATGATTTCTTAATTGCTTGACTGGGTCAAATTAAACAGAGTTAAGTTATTAACCCAGCCAAAAATGTCAAGAACTTTTTCGTTGATGTAGACACAGAATACACAATAGAGAATGAATGCAAGTAAATTTGACTCTCCCCCAGATTTTCACTTCTGTTTTACTTTCTGTAGAAACACCTCACAATTCAACCTTCCAGTCTCCAAAGGATTTATTTAACTTGAAGTGTGCTTTTCTACTTTTCTTTGACTAGATAAACCTTGAATAAAATATTCAGTATAGTATCTGCTAAAACACATCATTTATCCTGGAAAAAATATGATACAATAGAATTTATGAGTGCCTCTCTTTCTTGCTTTTTAAACACGGGTCACTCTGGAAGACAATGATGCTAACCACTGTACCATCAAGGAAGGCCTTGGTACATCAGTCGCTCTGCTTTATGTGATATTTGTGATTAGCAGATCTGGTTTAATGAAAACAGGATCTCATTGACACAGGAAGATTAGTAAGAGAAAATAAACAGTGCAGATCTTAGAATCCTTCTCTGTTGGGGAATCAGCACTTGTACTGACTAATTGTATTTTTGAGTGCTAAAAAATCTTAACTCTTGATTTCCCCAAAGCTGTAATGTGGTCTCAGTGGGTGGTCAGGAAGTGAAGAACAAAACATCAGTGAGTTGCTTCTCAGGGAGTCTCCCCTTTGATCAAGCTTGGAGCCCAGACAGGAAACAATATGCTCACTGCTTTATTGCCACTGCAGATCGTTCATTAGTTGTAATTATTTTCTAAGATCTAGAGGGAGCCATCAAAAAAAATTAATCACGAATGGAAGGCAAGGCAGCCTTCTGTGATTATAAAAACACATAAAGCATTGTGGATTATGGACTTTTTATGATTTACACTCAAACTTGAAAGCAAGGGGGCATATGGCACATCAGCATTTATTAACAAAGCATAGGGATTTATGATAAATCATAAGTTTTGTTGTAAAATAAGTTGCTTTTTTATTGCATTATTAAAGTTGATTTTGTGAGTATGTGTGGAGGAGTCCTTTCTTAATTTTGACCTTGCTAGAAATATAAATTGGAAAAAACAGCATCCCATCATTAAAGGGAGTTTAAAGATGAAGCCAGTTATGCAATGTTCGAGCTCTCACTAAGCAGGCCCACCAAATGCAGGGCGTTCTGTCCTCTGGAGAAGCTTCTTTCACTCTGGAAAGTTCAGGCATTTAGAACTTTTTCACTCCCTGACTTTACATACATGCTGACCATGCAGTTTCATAAAATAAGCCCAGTCTTTCTCCCATTGTATCCCTTCAAATAATGAAGCAGCTATTGGAATCCTTTGCAATTTTCTGAAAGGTTCAAGACTCCAGGCTCTGGAATTCAGCTGCTCAGGTTCCAGTCATGCTTCTACCACTTACCAGAAGCATCCTTGGGCAATTATTTAGACACTCTAAGTTTCAGTTGGGGTTCCCAGGTGACACAGTGGTAAAGAATCCAACTGTCAATGCAGAAGAAGCAGGAGATGCAGGTACAATCCCTGGTCAGGAAGATCCCCTGAAGAAGGAAATGGCAACCCACTCCAGTATTCTTGCCTGGGAAATCCCATGGACAGAGGAGCCTGGTGGGCTACAGTTCATGGGGTCATAAAGAGTTGGTCACAATTGAGAACATGGTACACATGCAAGCCTCATTTTCCTTCTTCTGAACAAGGTTGTGAAGATTAAAGTGAGAATACTCACCTAAGTGCTTAACAGAGAGCTTGAAAAGATAACAAGTGCTCAGTAGCTGCTAGTTATTACTACTGACATTATGACTATGATTCTGATGAAAAAAATTGCAATATGTCTTCATGTGACATGGTTTTGAGTCCCTTTATTATTAGGGTGACCAACTTATCCTGGTTTTAAAAGTTAAAGTCCACATCCTGGGAAGGTCTCTCAATGTCAGACAACCTGAGATGACTAGCCACTCTATTCCTCTATTGGTTTCTCACTTCAGGACTTCCCCTCCCCAGTTAAAGCACCTTTAAGATGCCCCTGGAAAGACTTGCCACATGAGAGAGTCCAGGTAAAAGCTCCCTGGATATCTATGTGTGTAACACAGTCACTTTGCTGCACAGCGGTAATTAGCGCAACATTGTAATTCAGCTATGCTTCAATAAAAGTAAATTAAAAAAAGACAAATTTAAAAGTTGTCTGGGGCCCCAAGAAATGTGTTTGGGTCTATTTTTTGACCAACTGTTTGACCAAACCTTGCTTCTTTTCTGGCAACTCTTGTACATTTGATGCTGCATCCTGGGTCTTTAGACTCGTGCTCCCTGTGAACTAGCTTGGAGTACCTCACGATGTCTCTTATTTGATTCCTCACTTGTAAAACTACCTATGCAAGATGCTGCCTCACATGTCACAGAACCAAACTAATGCTCATTTCTGCCTACCTGGTGTTGAGTTGGCATCTTTTCTGAGACAGCCTCCCTCCTGTCCTATGACACTGGATAAATCATCCTGTACAAAGTCACAAGCATGGGCTTGGAATGAGGGAAAGTCCGTTCATCTGCACCCGAATGTACTGGCTTTTCAACAACTTCATGAAGCACTCAATGTGTTCTATTCTCTAATGCAAGCTTTTTGGCTCTGTTTATATTTTTATTTTGATTTTGTGAGTATGTGTGGAGAAGGCAAAGGAGAAAAGCAAATATATACCCATTTGAATGTAGAGTTCCAAAGAATATCAAGGAGAGATACAAAAGCCTTCCTCAGCGATCAATGCAAAAAATAGAGGAAAACAATAGAATGGGAAAGACTAGAGATCTCTTCAAGAAAATTACAGATATCAAGGGAACATTGCATGCAAAGATGGGCACAGTAAAGGGCAGAAATGGTATGGACCTAACGGAAGCAGAAGAGATTAAGAAGTGGCAAGAATACACAGAAGAACTACACAAAAAAGATCTTCATGGCCCAGATAACCACGATGGTGTGATCATTCACCTAGAGCCAGACATCCTGAAATGCGAAGTCAAGTGGACCTTAGGAAGCATTACTACGAACAAAGCTAGTGGAAGTGATAGAATTCCAGTTGAGCTATCTCAAATCCTAAAAGGTGATGCTGTGAAAGTGGTGCACTCAATATGCCAGCAAATTTGGAAAACTCAGCAGTGGCCACAGGACTGGAAAAGGTCAGTTTTCATTCCAGTCCTAAAGAAAGGCAATGCCAAAGAATGCTCAAAGTACCACACTATTGCACTCATCTCACATGTTAGCAAAGTAGTGCTCAAAATTCTCCAAGCCAGGCTTCAATAGTACATGAACTGTGAACTTCCAGATGTTCAAGCTGGATTTAGAAAAGGCAGAGGAACCAGAGATCAAATTGCCAACATCCGCTGAATCATCAAAAAAGCAAGAGAGTTCCAGAGAAACATCTACTTCTGCTTTATTGACTTCACTAAAGCCTTTGACTGTGTGGATCACAACAAACTGTGGAACATTCTTAAAGAGATGGGAATACCAGACCACCTGACCTGCCTCCTGAGAAATCTGTATGCAGGTCAGGAAGCAACAGTTAGAACTGGACATGGAACAACAGACTGGTTCCAAATAGGAAAAGGAGTATGTCAAGGCTGTATATTGCTAATCTGCTTATTTAGCTTATATGTAGCATACACCATGAGAAATGCCGGGCTGGATGAAGCACAAGTTGGAATCAAGATTGCAGGGAGAAATATCAATAACCTCAGATATGCAAATGACACCACCCTATGGCAGAAAGTGAAGAGGAACTAAAGAGCCTCTTGATGAAAGTGAAAAAGGAGAGTGAAAAGGTTGGCTTAAAATTCAACATTCAGAAAACTAAGATCATGGCCTCTGGTCCCATCACTTCATGGCAAATAGACGGGGAAAGAATGGAAACAGTGGCTGACTTTATTTTTCGGGGCTCCAAAATCACTGCAGATAGTAACTGCAGCCATGAAATTAAAAGACATTTGCTCCTTGAAAGAAAAGCTATGACCAACCTAGACAGCATATTAAAAAGCAGAGACATTACTTTGCCAACAAAGGTCTGTCTAGTCAAGGCTATGGTCTTTCCAGTGGTCATGTATGGATGTGAGAGTTGGACTATAAAGAAAGCTGAGCGCCAAAGAATTGATGCTTTTGAACTGTGGTGTTGGAGAAGACTCCTGAGAGTCCCTTGGACTGCAAGAAGATCCAACCAGTCCATCCTAAAGGAAATCAGTCCTGAATATTCATTGGAAGGACTGATGTTGAAGCTGAAACTCCAATACTTTGGCTAGCTGATGCAAAGAACTGACTCACTGGAAAAGACCCTGATGTTGGGAAAGATTGAAGGTGGGAGGAGACGGGGACAACAGAGGATGAGATGGTTGGATGGCATCACCAACTCAATGGACATGAGTTTGAGTAGGCTCCAGGAGGTGGTGATGGACAGGTGATGGACAGTTATTCACATGATGAAATAACTAGTCAATGCTTTTCTAGAACTTCAATACAGTGCTTCGTCTATGTTTATTTATCTTCTCCTCTGGCAGCCCTTTAACAAAGGAGAATGAGTTTGGTCAGGCCTAGTGGTTGATTGCTGCGGTAACTCCTTCCATTTACAACAGCCCCAAAGCCATCTATGTGCTTGTTGCAATGGACATGATTCATGGAAAGACAGCAACAGACAGAGCAAAAGTTGCAAAGTTTCTTTCATTGTAAAGGATAACGACATTTATATACCCATTTTAAGGTGATGTTCAAAGTAGGAGGTAATGGACATGCTCTTGGCTTGCCAGGGGTCCCTGGATTCTTCACAGAAACTCCAGCTGCTATGTGATACATGCAGTGTTGCGTCCTTCACAAGCAAGAAGCCCTGAAAAATCTCATTTCTCAAAGGTTGTTATATCCTCCTTGCCTTCCAACTGCCCTTAAGATTTTGGCCATAAGCCACCTACTCACCAGGTGCAATTAATTAATACAAAACAAGTCCCAGTGCAGTTCAGAGTGTTCACTGCCAGATTTGGGTAAATCTAAGATAAATTTCTCAAGCATGGACTCCTTCTGCAGAGCAGGGTTTCAGACCTGCCTTAGCTTTCTTTTGATATTATGATCCACAAACTGCCTGAGACTATAATTACCACAATGGTCTGGGGTGCAGAGAAGGCACTTTTCTACTTCTCTTTCAAAATTCACAGCTAGATCTGCTCATCTTTGGGTTTTGAAAGAGGTTCCACATTGTTTATTCTCTTTTGAGACTTGTGATGTTTTGGATTCTCTTTCTCAAATGGAAGTTAGGGTGTGGACTCCAACTAGGACTTCTGGTGCATTGATAACACATTACAAATTCTAAGCAAGTTTTAAGGAGGACGGGGTGGCCTTTGGAAGTCTTCATCTTTATGAACTTGTGTAGAATGTGATTATGTGCTTTCTGTTATCCCATATACACTTAATCTTTTATTAGATTGTAAGCTCTCCAAGAATAACAGATATTTTTAAGGTATTTTTGTGTTCTACCAATGTTTAGAGCTACCCGGGTGGCTAAAGATTCTTCAGTAAAGAATCCGCCTGCAATGCAAGAGACCTGGGTTCGACCCATGGGTCAAGAAGATCCCCTGGAGAAGGAAATGGCAACCGACTGCAGTATTCTTGCCTGGAAAATTCCATGGACAGAGGAGCCTGGCAGGCTACAGTCCATGGGGGTCTCGAGAGTTGGACATGACTGAACAAGTAAACCACCACCACCACTGAATATTTAGCATGGGGTCTTACGTGCACTTGTTCGTGTGTGTGGAAGAACATCTTCTAAATACAGAAATTAATCACACATACCCCTCAAGGTAAAGAAGACATTTTGCTAGAATTACAAGCTATCTATAAATTGGAATTCATCATGACGATTAACAGATACCATTAAAGGGGGCTGTGTAGTAGAGTTTCACAAAACAGTGTGTGGCTCCATGGTCCTTGCCTTATCACCTGCACCTTCCAGGACGAACAACGTTAATGACAACAATTTCCATGTATAGGGTGGTTAATTGATCGCAAAGTCCATGCTTACTCTAATGTTCAGCTTTTGAAGCAGGTTATCAATAGCGCTATTTCACATTTGAGAAAACTAAGACTCAGTGGAAGTGACTTTACCATGGAAACAGAAGTACTAAGTGCAGAGCCAGGATGTAACTGAGCTATGTGGCTCTGTCACCCTTCCCAGTATGGACATCCACGTCCGTGTTGCTTTGCCTATACTTCCATGGCATGTGGGAAGCAAAGGCTATGTCAAGCAGCAACTCAAACCATAATACTCAGGAAGTAATCTCTCTTTCTCTCATCTCTCTGTCTCCAATCCATTAGCGGGACCTCTCAATTTTTCCTACCAAATTTGCATTGGATTTGTCTTTCTTGATCTACACAGTTGCCACCCAGGTCTAAGATAAACTACATTGTCCCTGCCTGGATGGCTGCAATCCTTCCCAAGGAGTCTTCCTCCTGTGGCTCTCACCTAAATACCAGGGGTTCTCAACCTGATTGCATGTCAGTGTCCTCTGGAGGGCTTATTAGAGCACAGACTTCAGGGTCCACCCCAGAGTTTTTGGAACAGGTCTGGGAATTTGCATCTGTAACAAGGGCTTAGGTACGCTGCTGCTGTTGGTCCAGGGACCACACTTTGAGAACCACTGCTATACATGATCTGGTTTTCCCGTAACAGCTGGAATGGTCTTTTCTATACTCAAGAAAAGAACCCATGGTCTTTTACACTCATTACAAAAACCTGATCCCTCACACTGGACTATGATGTCTTTTGGACACGGCTTCAGATGCGCTGACTGATTTCCTCCTGGTTCACAGAGCCTTCTTCCCACCTCAGAGTCTTTGACCAGAAATATTCTTCCCCAAATCTTTGAGGCTGTGGCTCCTCCTTGTCATTCAAATGTAGACTCAAGACTGGTCTCCCCAGAGTTCTTCCCTAACTTTCCTCTTAAGAACCACCCTCTCAGGGACTCTCATATTCGCTCATTCTGATTTTGCTATTTGTTTTATTTGATAATAGTCTCCCTTCTTCCACTAAAATGCAAGTTCAATGAGAACCAGGCTCTTGTCTACCTTATTTCCTTCCCTGAACTTGATGCCCCAAACCATGCCTGGTGCATAGTGTACTCAGAAATATTTGATAAATAAATGAAGGAGTCTCCAAGACACTCTTAGGAACAACAGTACCCTTCAAGTTTTAATAATCCAGCTAGAAAAAAAATAATAATCCAGCTGGGATTCTAGGTTTCAGGCTTTCTGACTCTGAGGATTAATTCCATGAACCCTATATCCTCCTTTCCCTTTGCACAACTACACAAGAGCAATGGAATCTTGCAGCTGTCCAGTTGGAAACAAACTGCATGTAAAGACTACCTTAACCAAGAGCCCCAGAACAGATTTTCCTCACTATTTGACTATAGGAGGAAAATAAATCCTTATGTGTCAGGAAGCATTTAACAAGAGGCTTCCTGTGTGCTGTTTTTTTTTTTTTTTTTTTTTTCATTTATTTTATTGGTTGGAGGCTAATTACAATATTGTAGTGGTTTTTGTCATACATTGACATGAATCAGCCATGGATTACATGTATTCCCCATCCCGATCCCCCCTCCCACCTCCCTCTCCACCCGATCCCTCTGGGTCTTCCCAGTACACCAGGCCCGAGCACTTGTCCCATGCATCCAGCCTGGGCTGGTGATCTGTTTCACCCTAGATAATATACATGTTTCAGTGCTGTTCTCTTGAAACATCCCACCCTCGCCTTCTCCCACAGAGTCCAAAAGTCTGTTCTGTACATCTGTGTCTCTTTTTCTGTTTTGCATATAGGGTTATCGTTACCATCTTTCTAAATTCCATATATATGTGTTAGTATACTGTAATGGTCTTTATCTTTCTGGCTTACTTCACTCTGTATAACGGGCTCCAGTTTCATCCATCTAATTAGAACTGATTCAAATGAATTCTTTTTAATGGCTGAGTAATATTCCATGGTGTATATGTACCACAGCTTCCTTATCCATTTGTCTGCTGATGGGCATCTAGGTTGCTTCTATGTCCTGGCTATTATAAACAGGAAATAGAACTGCCATATGACCCAGCAATCCCACTTCTGGGCATACACACCGAGGAAACCACATCTGAAAGAGACATGTGCACCCCAATGTTCATCACAGCACTGTCTGCTATTTTGGATCTGTCAGGAACCTTCTGGCCCTTATTGATTCCTGAATATTCAGGAATTAGGAGGAGAGGCACGCCTTTCCGGGGCTGAGGAATCCAAGCATTTCTCATTACAGTGATAAGTACCTTCTTCCTTCTTCGGAAAAGGTGATTGTCTGCAACTCTCTCTGAAAGGGATCGTCTTATGTTTTGTAAGTCTGGAATTTTAATCTTTATCTTTGCTGAGAATAACCACCTTATAAGACAGTATATATGCCCACGCCATGTTGATTAAAACACCTTTGCTCCATCAGAGCTTTGGTCCCCGTGTCTTTCCTTCTTTCTTTCTTTCTCTCTCTTACTCTCAGGACCACCAGGTTCCAGTCCATTAAAGGACCAACAAGCGCTATCAGCCTCTTTCTCTCTCTTACTTTCTTATCATCGACTCTGGACCACCAGGTTCCGGTCCATTAAAGGACCAACACTAAAGAATCTTGAGAGATGGGAAACTGACTCTAAGCACCATGCATAAATACCTTAGACTCTGCTACTGAATCCATGGATTGGATTAAGCTACAGTCAAGAACAAGTGTAGTAGCAATAGGAGTCTCTGTGTGTGTAAGTAAATCAATAAATAGACAAAACATCTGTGGTTTGTATACTGTCCCGTCTTCTGGGAAAGCCCCAATCTTTTCTTCTCGCATGCGTGGCTCTTGGCAGTGATTTCATATCTCCAGGGCTAGGACCCAAGTCTAGCCGATCAGATTACTCCATTCCTCTTTTTTGTGATTGGCCAAGAGATATGAAACTGCACCACGCTAGGTAATTGAGAGACTCCTCTATGAATCCTCCTGGTGGTACCAGGAAATCGCCTCCCTCAGCATTTATGGGGGCCTCCCTGGTGGCTCAGTGGTAGAGAATCCACCTGCCTATGCAGAAGAGTCAGGTTCGATCCCTGAGTCAGGAAGATCCCCTGGAGAAGGAACTGGCAACCCACTCCAGTATTCTTGCCTGGGAAACCCCATGAACAAAGGAGCCTGGCAGGCTCCAGTCCATGGGGTCGCAAAGAGTCAGACACTACTTAGCAATTAAATAACAAACGCAATCACGAGAAGGGTGTGAGCTTGGGGGCTTTGGTGACCACCTGGGCCCTGCAGAAAGAGAATCCATCTGAGAAGGAAGCAGAGTCTAGATATAGAGACACATGGTCTGGAGGACGTGGGTTTAGCCCACGGATCCAAGTATGAAGCTGACACTTGCATTTCTTACTTAAGCGTGTTTGAAACATACTCTCTCACAACTGAAAGGGCGCTGAGGGATCCGGCGTGTTCCACATTCCTTACGAGACTACTCCCCGAGTCTTCCCGCTGCGCCGCGTCATCTTTCTGTCAACACCTAACTCAGGGGCCGTGAGAACCACCCACAACACGGCACTGAAGCGACTGTGGATCTGAAGCCCACACACCACTGCACGCGCAGCACAGAAAATGTTATTAATAACAAGGCCTCCACTGCTATGGAGTTTTCTTTTCAAGATGCCAAAGAATTTGGCATATGTTTCTTTTCTCTTCACCCTGTTCCTATAAGGAGAAACGAAAACAGATAGTTCTCCCAAGCTGTGCGAACCCTAGGAAGTTATCCCACATCTCAGAGAAACCACTTTCCAAAGTGTTAAAACAGAGGGAGAAACGTGAGGCAGGAGTTTCAGATCTGACATTCAAGAGACTGGGAGGCATAATGTGAAATCATGAGTATCTTGACTGCACGGTTTTCCAAAAAAAATTGTTTTTGTTTATTTTTCCCCAAAATAAAATGTTGATATTGAATACCATTGTCTACAAATAGGGTGGGAGAAAATTCATTCTACTTCATATGAGAATCTTTCAATGTCACTTGACAAGCACAGAAAAATCACTTCATGCTTCTCAACAGATCCTTTATCAAAAAGGAGGAGAAGGTGAACTGAAACAGCATTAAGAGATCCGCATACTCATTTTATTGCTAACTTTTCTAGGGAAATGACACTGTAATTTTATCATAAACAGTGGGGCATAAGTCAGTATAATGTGCCCAGGAGTCAAGCTATGAACTGTAGACATCTTCCTGGTTTCCAAAAGTAAATCTGACTCTGCGAAAGATAAGTTTACATGAAAAAAATTCATCTCAATCCTTCCTTCTTAAAGGGTTGCAATTTGACTGATAATCTAAATTCTGCCACTTTATTCAAAGCCTTTCAGGCCAATGTAACTTAAACATGAACAAATTAGGAGGCACTGAACTGATGGGAATTTGTGTCATCATACGTGTGTGCCCTATTCATCAGCCCTTTGAACACTCAATGTCTGTGCAATTGGGAAATGTCCAAATTTATATTTATAGGACAGTTCTTGCTTCAAGTTGTAAAACAAGACATTGGAAGTCCATGGGAGACAAGAAAACTTTATAAGGAAACATTTAACTGTCTAATTGATAAAACAAAATAAAAATTGGAGAGAATAAGCTAGATGGAATTAACAAGAAAAAGCTTATTCGAAGAACTGAGCTTTACCATGAGATTTTCTAGAAGGTAGGGAATATGTCTGTATTTGGCAGTATTTGAAGAATTGCATGTTTTTTAGTAAGGATGGAAGGAGCCTGTTTATAAATGAGGGCCAGAAAAAAGTATTATGACACATGATTGAAGAATATATCATTTTACACCATCTAAAGTACCAGTGAAGTGATTAGAACACTCTCTTTAAGAATTGGTGCCTTACAAACAATAGCAGTAGTAGCTATTATTATTATTTTTTTTTAGTGAAAATACACTCAAATATTGCATGGAATGTAGTTACACTAAAAAATTATAATTTAGGGCACTGAAATTAAAATTCACCAGAGCACCCTGCATTTTCATTGACTGAATCTGGAAACTCTATTTAGAAGGATCTTAGTGGAAGCTTGCCGTTTAAAAAAAAAACAGAGATTACAATATTCCTGTCAACATCACATAGCACTTACAAGGCTCGATTTTAGACAAATGACACAATTTGACTGATCTAATTCTTACAAAACTTGAGGAAAGCTTTATTATTTTATCCTCTTTTTCTCAGAGGGAGAAATTAAGGCACAGAGAAGTTAAGTAATTGGCCCAAGCCACTAAGAGGCAGAACCAGCTCTGCACGACCATGCAATTGTGCCAGGTGAGGACTGTGGCCATGCGGTGACTAAGAAAAACACCTCATCATGCCTTTTTCAACATAGTGAATCCTAGTGCTTAACTGTTGGAGCAGCCCTTAAAACCAATGCACAGTTTCTGGGAAAGAGCACTTCTGATCTTGAAGAGAACCTCAGATCCCTGTCCCTGGAGTTGGACGCCACCTAGTAGAGCGGTCAATGGTCTCCTCACCTCCTCGCCCACCCCTGACTCCCCCAAATGCTACCACTGTCTCTCCCTGACCAGCTCATGACAGTCATGCTGTAGTGGAATCACACGACAAGAATGGCAGCGTTCCAGTTCCCCACTGCTCTCCTGGCACACAGCAGGTGGGAGCACCCCAAGGAAGCTGAGTAAGGGGACACGCCATCCACAGGCCTAATTTATTGCCGGGGATTCAAATACTCGCCAGGCTAAAAGCCCATTCCTTTTGCACTACTTTATAGCTGTCAAGGTTTGTCCTCAAGATCAGTAGGGAACTCTTGATATATTTTCAAATAGGAGCAAATACTCCAGAAATCCAACAGACCCAGTCCAAGAATCCCAGTGAGAAGAATCATATCTAACACTCTGGGTGATTTCCAAAGAACTGATGCTCTAATGTGTACACCATAAATGAAAGCAAATCATAAATATGCATTGTTAGCATATTTAGAAATGATTAGGTCCTCGTATTGACTTATTTGGGATTTTCATATTGTTCTATCAGGTTGGGGAGTGTTCAAGCATTTTACTTCTGGTGAGACTTTTTTTTTCAATAAAGTGATATAAAACCCTTCACCCATTCCTATTTAGAGCTAAGGAATAAACCTATTTGTAATGACGCTTACATGAGACTTGCGTTGAATATTTCTTTATTGTAATCTGACATTACATGAAATTAGAAACAATATGGGAGTGGAATCAATCATCCATGGCAGAGGGATTGAGATAAAAATGACTCATTTGACTGGGTTGATTTGAAAAATTAATAACAGCAGAGGTAATTAGTAACCTGGGAGAGCCAGACTCTTGATCATCCTTGAACACTATTCAACATGAAGTACACAGAAACTCATTACCGCGAGGCACAAGGCAATGTGCTGGAGTCAACAATCAACTGGCTCAAGTGGCTCAAAACTCACATCCACCAGATCACTGCTTCTCAACCCAAGGTGACTCTGTCCCCAAGGGGACATCTGACAGTGGCAGGGCACATTCTTGGTTGTCCCAGCTTGGGGCATGGATGTTACTGGCATCTAGCAGGTAGAAACCAGAGAAGCTGCCACATGGTGGTGTCTTCCAGCAGGCAGTCAGGTGGCTGTGTGATCTATGCCCCTGCCCTGGAGAGCACAAAGAGTGAGAAGAAAAATGAAGGGATTTGCCAAGTGCTTTGTGCAGAATAGAGACTTCAACCAAAGGAAACAGGAGATGGGCCATTTGTCTTGGACCTATCGTCGCTGCCTCTTTTCCGGTGCTCTCACGACCCTCCGTGTGAGCTCTGTGTCAGGGCAGTCGGTGACGCTGGGCAGCGCCTAGCGTCTACAACACACAGATGAGCCCCTAGGGCACAGAGGAAATGGCAACCCACTCCAGTCTTCTTGCCTGGAGAATCCAATGGACAAAGGAGCCTGGCAGGCTACAGTCCATGAGGTCGCACTGTGTGACTACCACTTCACTTTACTTCAGGACACAGAATTGCCCAGTGACAACACTGTCAAGGTTGAGAAACCCGGGCCCTAGGCGCTGCCCAGCGTCACTGACTGCCCTGACACAGAGCTCACACGGAGGGTCGTGAGAGCACCGGAAAAGAGGCAGCGACGATAGGTCCAAGACAAATGGCCCATCTCCTGTTTCCTTTGGTTGAAGTCTCTATTCTGCACAAAGCACTTGGCAAATCCCTTCATTTTTCTTCTCACTCTTTGTGCTCTCCAGGGCAGGGGCATAGATCACACAGCCACCTGACTGCCTGCTGGAAGACACCACCATGTGGACAGATAGCTCCATGCACCAGAGAAAGGGCCGCTCTGGACGCAATAGGCCAGAGAAGCTCAGTGGGGAAATCTAACCTGGCCCCTTCCTCTGAGTCCTCACCCCCTGGTTGTTTGGGGGTGCTTTGACCTTTACCATTGAAGACACTTACTGAGCTAGCTTCTGGCGGCAAATGGTACAGGTATATGAAAGAATGTGATCATTAAACAGACGTGCTAAAATTCATTGCATCAAATGCCCAAATATGGCTTGGTTATGCCTCAAGAAATCTGATGTACACTTTGTTTCATACTGTACAAAGTGGACAATGACCAGTTTGCTGGTAACCAAAACAGTAGAGCAAGCAAATTACCTACCAAACCCATCATCAGATTCCCAAGGTCTTGAAGCAATATGATTTTCCCTGCTACCTTAGTCCATCAGACAATGGCAGGCTTCGTTGGGAAGGATTTAGCATGCCTCAGATCACGCTATTTGCATGGCTTACTTACCTATTTGATTTTTTCAAAAATTAAGCAGCTGTTGCTACTCCTTTATCTCATATGATGCAGATACTATACTGTACTGTCCAGAGGAGTTAGTTATTTTCCGACATTCTTCCAGAGACGATATTTAATCTCAGACTGGATTTCCCAATGTGCACCTTTCCCAGCTTCTCAAATGTTACATGCTCATTTTATTAGAAGCAAGGGGTTTTCAGAGAGAACCAATCCTATCCTCCCATTTTGGGCTTCCCTGGCGGCTCAGCTGGTAAAGAATCTGCCTGCACTGAAGGATACCTGGGTTTGATCCTTGAGTTGGGAAGATCCCTACCAACTCCAGTATTCTGGCCTGGAAAATTCCATGGACTGTATAGTTCATGGGGTTGCAAAGAGTTGGACATGACTGAGATACTTCCACTTTTACTTTCATCCTCCCATTTTTACACGAGGAAGGTGAAGTCTAACACATTCCATAGTTACTTTTAGATTGTTACTCTTCAAGATATTTTTGCTGCAGCCTTCTGTACAACAGTTTTATTTCTTAACTCCTCTGCCATAGTATTTCACCATGTTACTGGTTTTGGCCAATGAAACATGAGTAGAAATGGTGTGTGCCACCTTCCAGCAGAAATTTGAAGAACTGGCAGGTGGTTCTATCATGTTCTATACCTCTTTCTATGAAGCAAATAGCATCCTGAACAGAAGCTGTTTATTCAGTTTAGGTTCCAGATTCAGGATGAAGCAAGGCAGAGCCACACCCAATTTGGAACAATGTAAACAAGAACTAAAGAGCCTCTTCATGAAAGTGAAAGAGGAGAGTGAAAAAGTTGGCTTAAAACTCAACATTCAGAAAACTAAGATCATGGCATCTGGTCCCATCACTTCATGGCAAATAGATATGGAAGCATTGGAAACAGTGAGAGACTTTATTCTTCTGGGCTCCAAAATCACTGCACATGGTGACTGCAGCCATGAAATTAAAAGATGCTTGCTCCTTGGAAGAAAAGCTATGACCAACCTAGACAGCATAGTAAAGACGTTACTTTGCTAACAAAGGTCCATGTAGTCAAAGCTATGGTTTCCCCAATAGCCACGTATGGATGTGAGAGTTGGACTATAAAGAAAGCTGAGTGCTGAAGAACTGATGCTTTTGAATTGTAGTGTTGGAGAAGACTCTTGAGAGTCCCTTGGACTGCAAGGAGATCCAACCAGTCCGTCCTAAAGGAAATCAGTCCTGAATATTCATTGGAAGGACTGATGTTGAAGCTGAAACTCCAATACTTTTGGACACCTGATGTGAAGAACTGACTCATTAGAAAAGACCCTGATGCTGGGAAAGACTGAAGGTGGGAGGAGAAGGGGACGACAGAAGATGAGATGGTTGGATGGCATCACCAACTCAATGGACTTGAGTTTGAGTAAATTCTGGGAGTTGGTGATGGACAGGGAGGCCTGGTGTGCTGCAGTCCATGGAGTTGCAAAGAGTTGGACACAACTGAGTGACTGAACTGAGACAAGAAATAAACCTTTGCTTTTGTAAGCTGACATGTGAGGTCCTTCATTAATGCAGCGTCATCAGCCTATACTGACTGATACAGTCACCCAGAAATTAAAAAATAGCTGATTTAAGCCTTAGTCCTTATTCAGAGAACAGTTTTTTTGGTACAAAATGAACAAAATATAATTCAGCTACACAAAAAATAACATCCAACATTTGGGCATAGAGGACTTGGTTTAAATATTTTGTGTTAGGTTCTATCCCAAAACTAATTGGAAAGGTTTTGCAGATTACCCCCACAACAGATCAGTTGCATTTGTGGGAATACTAAAAGGCAAAGTTCCTCAGCAAAGCCTAGACCCAAAGTTTAGACTTTTCATAAACATCTCTTTCAGACTATGCAGGAGTAAAATCATCTTACACAGTACCAAACATAATACGGTTTCAAAATCAAAGATAAAAGCAAAACACAACAAAAGTCCTGAAATGCACAAAGCAAACAAAATATAACAGAGAATGACAGAAAGAAAGGAAAAAGAAAGAAATTTCAGACATGGCACAGAACTATAAACATCATTAATGTGTACAAATTTACTGCATTATTTTCTAGTTAACGAGTTTTCAAATAAGCTAAGAACATTCTTTACTTAACACTATAATTTCACAAACTGTCAAGAATAAAGAACTCCACTGGGGTAAATGAAGATATGCTTGAATTTTCTTAATTGCCACCTTGCTAAGGCTTGGAGCTCACTGTTCAGCTGTGTGACAAATGATTCTAAGCACTGTCAGGCAGTCGCAGGGGAGCCTGGGTTGCTTGCTATACTATGTGCCGGACTCATTACCGTGCTGCTGACAGCCCAGGCTGAGAAAGGAAACAACACTTGTTTCAGGAGTGGAGATGCCGGGGCCGGTGTGGTGGTGACTGACAAAGCAGAGGAGCTTTTGCTATTATCACTGGAATGTTAACTCTCCCCACCATCCTCCTCAGGAGAAGGATAGGCATGCAGGCAAAGACTCAATGCCGTACAATGAGTCTCTGTATCAGCCCCTAACACAGGACCTAGCAAATGGCACATTCTCAATAAATGTTTGTTGGATAAATGAATGAATGAACACCTCTCCTATCCAAACTTATCTGCTCTGTCCTTTTTTCTCTCCTCTTGCCAGAAGAAAGACTGAATAAACTTAATGATACAGTGATAACAGAGTGTTCCAGTTTTTCACCTTGAGGTTTCAACCCACACTATTATCTCCCCCTCCACCTTCCTTCTCTCTTTTGTACCCATTTGCCTAGTCCCACCAGTTCTGAACTCCTCTGAGAGATGAGCCTGCAGCTGACTCAACTCTCAATTCTTCCCAGTGTTCAGCAAAGCATACTGCTCTTAGCAGGTGTCCTGTGTTTTAATTTTTAAAATGATGTTTTGTATTCCTAATATGTTGTGCCTTCAAAATGGCTGCTACTTAGAAAACAGACAGGATGAGAATAGAAAATGATGAATACAAAAGAATGAATTGATGAAGGAAGGATTTCAGATGGAAAGGTGGGGAAATATTTCTTGGAATCTTAACCTCCTATGAGACTGGATTTGAATCGTGGTTTACAGACTGGCTTTAGTATGTGGTATGCATTCTCAGAGGGAGTGATATTGTCCCCAAGAGGGTGAAAATTGGTTCTTGGGAGGCTGAAAATATTCTAAGATATTACAACGGTTGGTGACTCTCCCAAGGCCACCCATACATAAATATATAGTACATATGTTACATTAAAATTTCACGGGAGTTATGACTAGGAAAATATGTCTAAAAATATGCTAGGGGGGAATGGGAAAGAATGAAAAAGATTGAGAAATACTGGCTTATAAGGATGTTTTTCCCAGCCCAAAGCAAAATGGGTTGTGTATATTATTGTATATGTACATATACATGTCTATAGCATAGGGGAGACAGACAGATAATACATGCAATTTTGCTAATAGCACTTTTGGGGAAATACCTAGACTTTGAGACATTTCCTTTCTTTGCAAAGTAAACATTAAGTAATTCTGTTGATATCTGCATTATAAAAATGCTTCTGGTTATTTTATTTTATACAAAAACCTGTGAGTCACTGTTTTGAACAATGGACAACTCAATCCATGTGTAAAATGAGTCTTGTCAAATATTTAACAAAGAAAGTAGCTTTAAAGTCTGTGAAGAGAATTACTTAAGAGTCTGAAAGAGATCATATTTCCGTAAGACCCTGAAAAGGGGTTAAGTTAGTCATAGTCTTCAGCTCATAGTAAATGATTTCTGATTGTCTGGGCTGTTTCCTTGAATCATTAATTCATTCAATGCACCCATGCTTCCCTCCCTCAACATTTCAATGTTTAATGTGTATTCTATTTGCTACATTATTACAAAATGTGTTTGAATCTTCAATTTCTGTACATGGTAATGTTATATATCCTATAATTTCCTCCTCTATTTTTACTGTTTTAAAGATCTCTCCAGGTTGTTCTGTTGCTTCCTCTGCTGCAAAATCCTCCTGAATGTGTGTCCACAATGACTAATCCACCACTGTTCTAAAAACGCACACCCAGATTGTCTCCAAATCCTTAGGAACCCAAACATCCTGGCAATGCAGACCAGGGTTACCTGGGAAGAATCTCAGGTGGAGATTTTCCAGATTCATACTGAAGATGCATAAACCATTTAAAAAATGTTGGGGACATCATTGGTCATAATCATATGAGTTTTCCACTGTTTAGCAGTACTTTATATTTCTGAGATATATTCCAGTTTACTATGATATATATTTGTACACTGTTGAATTAAGTTAGTGTATTTTATACAAATTTTTATAAATAGAATGTGCCTATAATTACTATAACTTTTTCCCTGTTCTTCTCTTTATATTTGGAATTAAGACTACTCTAGCTCCACAAAATGATCTGCATAGCTTTTGCTCTTTTTTTTTCCTTGAACAACTTACATAACAAAGAATCAACATTTTCTTGAAAGTTTGGTAGAACTACCAGTGGAAACATCTGGACCTGCAATTGGTTCAGACTTTGATTACCATTTTAAAATAACTGAATTCATCAAGACATCCATTTCTTCTTCTAATTTTCTAGGAATTGATCCACTTCCATTTAACACACAAAACCAATACAAAATAGTTGTTGATAAGCCTATCAGTCTTTATAAATGTCTATTGTATCTATGGTTATTTCTTTTTATATCCTGTGTTTGTTAATAGCTTTACTGAGATAAAATTTAAATAGCATAAAATTCAGTTGCTTAAATACAGTAAAGTGTATGTCTAAGGATTTTGAGTAACTTTAGAGTTGTGAAATGATCACCACAATCCAGTATTAGAACATTATCATTACCCCCAAATGGTCCCACTTTGAGAGTGGGGAGCCATGTCTCACACGGCTTCGGGCAGCTACTAGTTCACATGCTATCTCTATAGATTAGCTTTTTCCAGACTGAAGTTTGTATTTGTTTTTATTTACATGAACCTTTTCAAAGAACCAACTTTTAATTTTGTTGATCTTCTCTACTTTTTTCCTTTCCTCCACTGATTGTGAAAGAGTTCTCAACCTGGCCCTCAGTGACAGTAACTACCGGAGCAGGACTGATGACACAGGCCCATTCTTTCCTTTAATGATCATTTAAGCTGTGCCTAAGCACAGTGTCTGCTGAGCCTTTTCTCTCTGTAGCCTGTGTGGTTTTCACATTTCCTGGGCAGGTTGCCCCAATCCTGGTTATCCTCAGACATCAGATGGCCAGGTCCTGTGAAGCCAGACCCTAAAACCACTGGAGGAGAGAAGGATGCTGAGCTTCCTAGTTTAGCCATCCAAGTTCCCAAACTTGTCTAGGATCCCTCAATTTTAATGTATACCATTGTGAGTCATTGCATGCTTAGGAAAAATAAAAGACAAAATATGAAGCGGCTAGTGAAGCCCTTTATGGCCGAAGGGCTTCTATGCTTGAGTTACAACAACCAACAGTTTCTGGTTGTTAAGGAACCAGAAGACTCCCAACAGTGCCCCTGAAATTAAAAACCAGAGTTGCATTTAAGGGACTAGAAAAAATTTTGGTGTCCTGTGTCTCTTGTCTTGCTTTGCAAACACGTGCCTACATCTACCCCCTTTCCCCCAACTCTACACACTAACTATAGGTTGGACCTTGTGGAAACTTTCAAAATCTTCTTTATGGATCTGCACCCTTACCAATGACTGGGAAAGAGCAGGAAGCAATATTGAGCACCTAAAGTTGGCCAGGCACTTCAAAGAATTTTCTTTTCGAAAAATGACAGTGATCCTTAAAGGTTGGCACCATTATCATTCCAGTTTTAGAAATGAGGCAACTGGGGGAGATCAGAGGGCCTGCCCAGACCCATGCTACCCCACTTAGTGACTTCCTAGGGTTACACAAGTGGAGTAAGTCAGAATGAAAGCTAAGACCCATCTCACTGCAAGTCTCAAGCTCCTTCTGGCAGGGATAAAGTAGGTTAATTAAATAGTTAGTTTAAAAATTCTACTAGGGATTAAATACAGAGAGAGAATTTTGAGCAAGTTTGAGAGACCATTCTAAGCTAATGACCACTCAAGAAAAGAAACCAGTAACCTAGCAACAATCCATACTACTTTGAAGGAAGACCAGGTACATTCAAGTGCCAGGCATGCTCAGCCACCGTTCTGATAGTTAAAACATAAGACAGTAGATACGGGGTATGAATCTTGTTATGTGAAGTCAAGGAGTCAACGGTCCTTGAAGAGTAGCATTTCTGCATGTAGCCAAGACAGGAATGTAAGTGAAAAGGGAAAAAACTAGGTGAAATAGGACATTTACCAAGTGAAAGAGAAAGTCGCTCAGTCATGTCTGACTCTTTGCAACCCCATGGACTACAGAATGCATGGAACTCTTTAGGCCAGAATACTGGAGTGGGTAGCCTTTCCCTTCTCCAGGGGATCTTCCCAACCCAGGGATTGAACCCAGGTCCCCCATATTGCAGACAGATTCTTTACCAGCTGAGCCACAGGGAAGCCCAAAAATACTGGAGTGGGTAGCCTATCTCTTCTCCAGAAGATCTTCCCAACCTAGGAATGCAACTGGGGACTCCCTGCATTGCAGGCAGATTCTGTACCAGCTGAGCTTTCAGGGAAGCCCACATTATACCAAAACCACAGGCAAAGGAGCACATCCCTGAGGGCAAAGAGGGCTACATTTTTATACCCACAAAAAAGTGAGGAGGGAAGAAAAGCACCTTCTTCCTCATTTTTGGGCAGACATCACAGCTTACATCATTAGTTCCTCCTTTGACTCTAGATGATCTAACCAGGACTGTCATGACACTGTTTAAATCATATGTATATTAGCAAAAGGGTGGTGACATATAATAAAACATCTATGTTTTAACAATATAAGACATGATGTCTGCCCAAAAATGAGGAGGAAGGTGGTCTTCTTCCCGCCTCACTTTTTTGCGTGTATAAAAATGTAGCCCTCTTTGCTCTCAGGGATGTGTTCCCCTGCGTGCCTGCTTATATCTCTCACAAGTCTCCTAAGCTAATATATTCACTCTGTGCCTATCATTTGCTTCACAATGAATTCTTTCTCCAACAACACAAAAGATCCTGAGTTTCATTAAGTTCTGACATCGGATGAGTGGTTTCAATTAAAAGACAGTAGGTGTTAGTCCCATCCCATGGGCTCAAGGCCCAGTCTAAGTTGTGACTAGGTCCAGGTCCCATCTGAGGAGTCTGACTTCACTTCCACCCCACTGTGCCCACTGTGCCTAAAAGGCTAGACTGGGAGAGACTTGGGCGTTCAAGTGAAGCTTTCTTTAAATCTCAATCATTTAAACTCCACCTTTACAAATTCTAACATATTCCTGTAACATCTAAACTGATATCACTTAATATTTTTATTTAAATTGATGCATAATTTGTACATAAAATATATTAACATGAAAAGAAAGCTTTCTGTTACTACCTAAACCGGGGGTATACACATGTTCACAATAACCTTGTTGCTAAACCTCGTCTAACTCGGTGGCTCACAATAAAATGAGTTTACCCTCACACGCGTGGGGCTGCAGAGGGGCTGCCGTCCGGCCGCTCTTGTCGGTTAAGCAAGTTACGTTGATCAGGCTCCTGGGTGCAGGTCCGCGCTGCATGTGCCATTCTGGGGCCCAGAACTAAGGGACAGAGGCTGCCTGAGGTTTGAAACTGGCACTGGACACTACTCACATTCCACTGGCCAAGGCAAGTCACACAACCAATCCCAGCACCGCTGGGGTGGGGAAAGAACCCTCCAGGCAGCGGAGAGGGAGGAAAGAGTGAGTACCTGATGAACAAGAATCTAACTTTCCACATGCAGAAAAGCAGTAGTCAGTATGATGAAAACCAAACAATCAAAACTTTCAGTTAGCCACCACTGCCTGCAGAAGTAGGGTTTCTGGATAAAATGAAACTGAGGATGCTCAGTTAAAGTTTGAATTTCAGATAAGTGACAAATCATTTAGCAGAAGTACACCCAAATACCGCATGGGGTACAGGATAATACATATTCTAAACAAGAATTCTTTTGTTTATTTGAGATTATTTGTATTTTCACTTGCTAAACTGTCCATTCTATGCAGACAGATTTTAGTTTAAGGCTACTTTTTTTTTTCCTTATAAAAAGAGGGAGAGGGATTAGCAAGTCTTACAGATATTTCAGCATTAACCTGAAACCTTCCCCTTAATGTAAGAATGACAAAAAAAACAACTGAATGTCTGTTGCAGATGAAGAGAGCAGTCCAGGGACCTGGGAGAAGCTCCCTCAACTGCATAGCCAGGGGCCAAGATCCTTCTCACCTTGGGATACTTGGTGAAACTCTGAATTCTCATCTTTGCAAAGATAGGCAGAGTCGGATGCCTTCTTCTCCTCAGGATATTTGTTTCTACTTTCCAGAATGCTCTAAAGGTCAGGATGTTTACTCTGATTTCAGGTTTAAGGTGTGTGTAATAAGATACGAGGTTTTCAGTAACTTCTGGCAGTCATAATTAACTTCTGATGGTTTAGTTGTATTTCAGTAACATGAAACTCTCTTTTCCCCCTACAACACACAGACAGGAAAAAAGCACAGTATCAGTGCAAACCTGAGAACATTAAAAGGACTTTCAATCCTTTAAAGTCTTTTACAACACAACTCTATGTTTGGGAGAAGGTCTTAACCACAGTTCTATAAGTAAAAGTATTCTACTTATTTTCTTCTCACCTACCAAGTCTTTGTTCAAAAAGTCCTGCTCACCTAGAAAACCCTCTGTGCTTGTTAAATATCTTTTGAGGCATGGACAATTCACTTTTCTTCTCCATGAAGTCTCCTCGGACCCACGAGTTTACATAAACTGTTCCCATTGTCTGGGATTTTCTTCTCTGTGATTAACTCTTTCTCATTTTTAAGATCTTAGCTTCAAAAGCACATTGTCAGAGAGGCTTCATCTGACCACCTCTTAGCAGAGCCACCCATCCCCATTCTGTATCTCAAATACTGGTCTTTTCCTCTCCCAACGCCATCATGAATTTTAACTCCTTCTCTATTTACATGTTGGCTTTTTATGTCAATAGTCTAGCACAGATCCTGACACATAGCAGGTTCTCAGCAAATATAGATTGAATGAATACACAAGAACTTCACCTCCTGAGTGACATTACCTGTACTTAAATCCCAGAACCTCACTTTCTAACCTTTCTCAGGCAATTTACATGGTAAGCTGTGTTTTTCTGTTTAAGCTATAAAATGAAAATAGCCTGCTTCATAATATTGTTATAACTATAAAATGAGAATTGCACATTTAAAATGCTTAGCAGAGTGCAGGGCACACAGGAAAAAGATGAGTAGCAATACCTATCTATCTATCATCCATCAATTACTATCATTATATATCTCTTGAATATATGAATTCATATCAGGGAAAATCCAACTAATGGTTTTAAATCTGTTCTTTGTCTTTGGATGTGTCATGCTCAAGACCTCTAATACTGCTTTACTCTATGAAAAATCAGAACAAACAACCCAAACTGTCAGGGATTTCTCACATTTTCAGTGTCTCATCCTCTAATTGCCCTTGGATTCTACGCATGGACAGTGCACCCGGCCCTGAGTGGGTCTTTCAGTGGTAAGACTAAATTCTGAGCCACTCCCTTTCCCATACATACTTTAAAAAACATAAGGAATATTATCAGTTAGTCAATACGGTGGATGCTGTTAGTCACATTTCATTATTATTTAAAAAAAAATCTCCCTCAGTTTTTAGCATTGGGATGTCTTCACCTAGCTTAAGTTTTATGCTAGTGAAAGTAAGATTGTCTTATTCAAGACTCCAGAAAGGTACAAGAAGTGAAGTGTTGCAGTTATCCAGTGGGTAGACTTGGACAGTGAATCTCCAAAAGGATGGATTGTTAATTACCGCTGGATGACGATTTCATTACACTCTCCACGCTTTCAGGGCAAACTGGAGTTTCCTGGACCTTAAATAATTATATGCATCAAACTAAAAGGTGGAGGGCGGGCAATATCAGAGTTTGATAAACACATGCATATGAGCATAACTCAGATCATGTTTGAAAATTCTTTTTTTCTTCCTTGCTTTCCAGGATACATATGATAGTGTACATTTTATTAGACCGTAACATTTCCCTGTTCCAAATCATTGGTCAAGAAGAATATATTGATGCCTTTTGAAAATTGCAGATATAAATAACAGATACTATGAATAGAATTTTAATATTAATGCCACACAGTACTATCTTAAAGTGGCTGTTTTGAATTGACATGGTCCTTTTTTCTTTGAAACGTTCGCTATGCTATGGTTTTCCAAACTTTCCATAGGTGGCAGCAATTGTGGTGCCAGGTTAAAACAATACTTTAAAGAAAAAAAATCCTAGTACCTTTTTGTGGCTGAATTTGTCCTTTTGTCTTGCTTAGACTTTACTATACACATACTGTATATACATCCTGAATGCAGGTGCTATATAGTGACATGTCTCTGGTCTTCACTGCCCCTAACACAATGTCTAGTACAAATGTCACTGAATTAGTAATATGTGAATAATAAATGTGTGACCAAATGAATATCAAGCAACAATATAGCTTTAACAGTTTTCTACTCAATGTAAGAATTATTACCCGATAATATGAATCTCTTAGGAGTGCTATCTCTTGAGTGCAGCAGAAATAGGCCTTCTCTTCCTTGAAATTTTCTGTTCGACAATCTTCACCTGAGAACTTAAGTGTGTTTGGAACGTGCAACTCCCTGGCTTCCTGTCAGTAATGAAACAGGGTTCTAGGTCTGATGTGAATCTACGTGTACCTGTGATTTTTGCTATCATTACCAGAGACCTATTTAGGGGTTTGCATTTTGCAAGACAAATAATGTGTTAGGCCACATCATGGTCCCCAAAGGTATGCAGTCCTAATCCCTTCCATCTATAAATCATACCTTACATGGAAAAGGGATTTTTGCAGATGTGATTATACGAAGGATCTCTAAGTGGGGAAATTATCCTGGATAATCAAGGTAGATCCTAAATGCAATCATTAATATCCTTATAAAGATGAGGCAGGGGAAATTTCAGACAAACAGAAGAGGAAGGCAATGTGACTGTGGATACAGAGAGTGGAATGACATGCCCTAGAGCCGTGAAAGGCTAGTAGCCACCAGAAGCTGGAAGAGGCAAGAACAAATCTTCCTCGAGAGCCTATGGAGGGAGCATGGCTTCATTTACGACAAATCCATGCCAATATAGTACTCAGTGGTAAAAAGCTGAAAGTCTTCCTGCTAAAATCTGGACTAAGACAAAGATGCCCACTCTCACCTTTCCATTCAACACAGTATTGGGAATCCTAACCACAGCAATCAGAGAAGAAAAAGAAATAAAAAGTACCCAGATTGGAAGGAAAAAGGTAAAATTATCATTATATACAGATGATATGATTCTATCTGTAGAAAACCCTAAAGACTCGACACAAAAGCTACTAGAACTGATAAACAAATTCAGTAAGGTAGCAGGATACAGATGAATAGACATAATGTGATTGTATTTCTTTACACAAACAATAAAATGTCAGAAAAGGAATGCCAAGAAACAACACTTTTCAAAATCACACCCTCTGATATAAAATACATAGAAATAAACCTGAAAAAGGAGGTGAAAGATTTATACTCTAAGGAGTATAAAACATTAATAAAGGAAGTTAAGTGTTATTCAAAGTAATGGAAAGATATCTCATGCTGTTGGATTAGAAGAATATTGTTAAGATGGTCATATTATCCAAGGAAATCTACAAACTCAAAGTGATTCCTATTAAATTACCCATGACATTTCTCACAGAGTTACAATAAATACTCCTAAAATTTATATGGAGCCATTAAAGTCTTCAAATTGCCAAAGCAATCCAGAAGAAAAGAACAAAGTAGGAACCATAACCATCCCAGATGTCTGACAACACTACAGATACAGTAATCAAAACAGCATGGTACTAGCACAAAAACAGACACATATGGATCCATGGAACAGAACAGAGAGCCCAGCAACAAACCCACATGCCTATGGTCAATTAGTCTTTCACAAAGGCGGCAAGAACATACAGTGATAAAAAGTCTCTTTAGCAAGCGGCATTAGGAAAGCTGCACAGCTACATATAAACCAAGAACACAACCTCTCACCATACATAAAAATAAACTCAAAGTGGCTTAAATACTTAAATATAAGACATGATAGCATAAACTCCTATAAGAGATCACAGGCTGAACATTCTGACATAAATTATACCAATGTTTTCTCAGGTCAGTCTCCCAAGGCAATATAAATAAAAGTAAAAATAAACAAATGGGACCTTAACAACCTTACAACTATTTGCACAGCAAAGGAAACCATCAAAAACTAGAAACAAAAAATGAAAAGACAAACAACCACATGGATGAAAAAAAACTTGAGCTGGCCAAACAGTTCATTTGCTTTTTCCATAACATTTTATAGAATGTTAAGGTAACATAATAATTTTTAAATGATGCAACTGACAACGGCTTAATTTACAAAGTATGCAAACATCTCATACAACTCAACAACAACAAAAAACATACAACCCAAACACACCTAAAGGACAGCAGACCTAATAGACATTTCTTGAAGAAATACGACCAGTAAGCACATGAAAAGTTACTCAACATTGCTAATTATTAGATAAATGCAAATCAAAACTACAAGGAGGCACCACCTTACACAGGTCAGAATGGCTATCTTTAAAAACTCTGTAAGTAACAAATGCGAAAGAGGATGTGAAGAAAAGGGAATCCTTTTCCCTACACTGCTGATGGGAGTGTAAGTTGGCACAGCCACATGGAAAACACTACGGTAAGTTCCACAAAAAACTAAAATTAGAATTACCATATGATCCAGCAATTCCACTCCTGAGCATCTATTAAGACAAAATTCTAATCCATAAAGCACTGTTCAAAGCAGGACTGTTCACAATAGCCAAGAAATGGCAACAACTTAAAAACCCACCAATAGATGAATGGATAAAGAAGATATTATATATATCCATAATGAAATATTACTCAGCTACAAAAAAGAACAAAACAATGTCATTTGAAACAACATGGATATAACTAGAGATTGCCATATAAGTGAAGTAGGTCAGAAAGTGAAAGAAAATTACCATATGATATCACTTACATATGGAATCTAAAATATGACACAAATGAACCTACCTATGAAACAGAAACAGACTCTCAGACACAGAGAACGACTTGTGGTTGACAAGGGGGGGGGTGGCTGGAGGAGTGGAAGAGTGGGAAGTTGGGGGAAGTAAATGGAAGCTATTATATATGGAATACATGAACAACAAGGTCCTACTGTGTAACACACAGAACCATATTCAGTATCCTATGAGAAACTATAACGTACAAGAATATAAAAAGAATGTGTATATATATAACTGAATCACTGCTGCACAACGTAAATTAATACAACACTGAAAATCAACTATACTTCAATTAAAAAAAATAAAGGAAGAATCTCAGGTTCTATCTCCAAAAAGAGAATTTGCAATTTACCAATATCAGAGGTAATTCATAAATACTTTCAAGTTAAGAGAATCACTGCTCTAAACAATCTAAAGGGCTTTAGCTTTTTGATGAGAAGCTGCTTCTCACTTGTCAGAAGGTGTGAGGTTCATTATTTGGTGGAGGACAAATGTTCCATAACAGGCCGGCATGTGCATGCATGCTCAATCGTGTCCAACTCTTTGTGACCCAATGGACTGTAGACCACCAGACTCCGCTGTCTATGGAATTCTCCAGGCAAGAATACTGGAGTGAGTTGCCCTTTCCTACACCAGGGATCTTCCTGACCCAGGAATCCAATCCATGTCTTTTGTGTTTCCTGCATTGGCAGGTGGATTCTTTACCACTGCACCACCTGAGAAGCCCAACAGGCTGGTGAGAACCCCATGAATGCCTGAGGGTGGGGCCATACTGCAGGTAAAAATCTTCTCTCAAACTAAAATCTCAACACATGTTAGAGAGGTGCAATGTATAAATGGCAACTATCTTGCAGCTGTATCAGGAGAACTTCAAGATTCTTTAAGGTGGTGCTCAAATACATAAAAGAGTTGAGATTGACATGACCAAATCAAAACATATTTCCTTTATTCTAACTATTACCAGAAAGAAATTTCTGAAAAGCAGAACCACCCCTAGACAAATGAGTTTCTTAGAGCATCACAGGTGACACATTAACAAGGATGTAGCAAGGATACAAGCTTTAAGTAAGACAAAGAATGACCAGGTAACCTTTACCATCCTTTTCAATGGAAAGCTTGTATTTCTATGATTCCTGAACATCACCAAAAGTCACATTTACACTTTTAACAACAGTTTTTAACAAAGCATGAGGGCTGAATTACAGCATCTACAGCCAAGGAAGGACTCATTAAATGGTTTGGATGAATTCCAAAAGCTGTGCAGTACTGTTTCCTGACCTATAGAAGAATCCAGCAGAGGAAATTTACCTGTCAACTCCTGCTTTAATAGGCAACAGCAAACTGCTGGAGTCAACAACACAAACTATAAATGTGGATGGCAGCTAATTTTTAATTGGCACTTTCTCTTGCACCTGCCATAGGAGTTTCACACATTTATCAACAAATTGAAAATGCTTACTTGGTATTTGCAATCCGGTTCCTTTCACACGCGATCAACACTACTCAAATCAGTGTCCCTCTGAATACTCACAGGTATTTGGAGTGAAGAAAAGATCATTTTACACTTGGCTAGTTGGAGAGGATTTCAGGGTCATAGTTCTAACTTTTACTCTACAAAGTAAAAGGGAAATTTTTTTTTGAATTTAGAATATTGATGGCAATGGTTCCTATTTCAACTCTCAATAGTGTTGGAAGTTTCTAGAATGATATGGAGTTTCTAGCAGATACATGAGATATGAGTGGAAACGTGGTGGGGGAGATGAAGAAGTTATCGCAAGAATATTTGGATTGAAGAGTGTCCCTCCAGATTTCAAGTCTACCTACAGCCCCAGAATGTGACTTATTTCCTTATTTGGAGATAGGACTTTCAATTAGTTAAGACGATATCATACTGGATTAGGGTTGACCCTACATTCAATAAGTGCTGTCCTTATAAGAAAGCCACACGGGGATACAGAGAGGAGAATACCATGTGAATACAGAAGCAGAAATTAGGAAAACTGAGCTACAAACCAAGGAAGCAAAGATTTCCAGCAACCAGCAGGAGCTAGGAAGAGGCAAGAAGGATTCTCCCCTTGAGTATTCAGAGTAAGCAATGCTCTGCCAACAACTTGATTTCGGACTTCTGGCCTCCAAAATAAATTTGGTGAGATAATAAATTTCTAATGTTTTAAGCCATTCAGTTTGTGGTAATTTGTTATGGTAGCCTTAGGAAACTAGTAACACCCATCCCAATTTGTCATGGACAATGATGGCAATGAGGCTGACATTTT
Source organism: Dama dama (assembly GCF_033118175.1). Classification (NCBI taxonomy): domain Eukaryota; kingdom Metazoa; phylum Chordata; class Mammalia; order Artiodactyla; family Cervidae; genus Dama; species Dama dama. Next base: position 28,224,439 of record NC_083704.1, on the reverse strand, counting down.
ATTTTTGTAAGAAGCTTATTATGAGCCAGGCACTATGGTAAATCCTTTACATACATGGATTGTTGCATTTAATTCCCATAATAATCTCAATCTCAGGTAGGTTTCATTATTATCTCCATTTTTACTCACTTGCCCAAGGAACCAGAGCAAGTGGCTGAGCCAGGATATGAATTTTTCTAATTTTGAGCAGGGCTCCTGCTCTTCACCACCACATTCAATGATAAAGTGATAATGACTGATGTTGCCTCCCAAATTCACTGCTCTTAGAGCCAAGTGTGCCCTCTCTCTTCTTCATTATCTCTTAACTACTCCTTGAGCGTGAATCTAGAACTTTCAGGCAAATGACCAAGTACTCAACAACTTCAACAGCAGAAAGCAAATAAAAACACTGGCAACAGGAAAGTCCTACCATTCACCATTAGGCCCCATGGTAAATACCTTCAATCCATGCCATCTTATTGTCCAAGACTCAATTGCTCTGACTGAATGGTCTTACTACTAGGAGAAGAGAGACAGACGGTACACGGGAAAAGTTATTCTTTTCCAGGTGGGGCATATTTAAAGGCCACCTTGAGGGAGCTGAGTCATATATTCAATTATATTTTCAATCTAATGGACTCATAGACATTGTGCAAATGAGGAAACAGAACAAGAAATGAGAAGGGTCTTATCCAATATTAGAGTCAAGTTAACTAAACATTTGGGGTTAGAACCCAGGTTTCCTGACCACTAGCTCAATATATACTATATGAAGCCTTTCAGGGCTTCCCTGGCAGCTCAGATGGTAAAGAATTCACTTGCAATGCAAGAGACCCAGGTTCAATCCCTGGGTCAGGAAGATCCCCTGGAAAAGGGAATGGCTAACCATTCCAGTATTCTTGGCTGAAGAATTCCATGCACAGAGAAGCCTGGCGGGCTGCAGTCCATGGGGAAGCAAAGAGTTGGACATGACTGAACGACTAACACTTTCACTTTTTTTTCCTCTTTGCTGGTGGCTCAGTTGGTAAAGTATTTGTCTGCAATTCAGGAGACCTGGATTGAATCCCTGAGTCGGGAAGATCCCCTGGAGAAGGGAATGGCAACCCATTCCAGTATTCTTGCCTAGAGAACCCCATGAACAGTATCAAAAGGCAGAAAGATATGACACTGGAAGATAGGGCCCCCAGGTCAGAAGGTGTCCAATATATTACTGGGGAAGAGCAGAGGGCAGTAACTAATAGCTCCAGAAAGAATGAAGTGGCTGGGCCAAAGTGGAAATGACACTCAGTTTTGGATGTGTCTGGTGGTGAAAGTAAAGTCCCATGCTATAAAGAACAATTCTGCATAGGAACCTGCAATGTTATGTCCATGAATCAAAGTGAAAGGATGTGGTTGATAAGTTGGCAAGACTGAACACTGACATCTTAGAAATCAGTGAACTAAAAAGGACAGACATGGGAGAATTTAACTCAGATAACCATTATATCTTTTACTGTGGCTAAGAATCCCTTAGAAGAAATGGAGTAGCCCTCACAGTCAACCATAGAGCCCAAATGCTGCACTTGGGTGCAATCTCAAAAACAAAAGAATGATCTTGGTTCATTCCCAAGGCAAACTGTTCAGCTTCACAGTAATCCAAGACTATGCCCGAACCACTGATGTCAAAGAAGCTGAAGTTGAACAGTTCTATGAAGACGTACAATACCATCTAGAGCTAATACCAAAAAAAAAAAAAAAAAAAAAAAAAGATGTCTTTTTCTTTCTAGGGGATTGGAATGCAAAAGTATAAAGCCAGGAGATACCCAGAATAACAGGAATGTTTGGTCTTGGAGTACAAAACGAAGCAGGGCAAAGGCTAACAGAGTTTTGTCAAGAGAACACTCTGGTCATAGCAAACACCCTTTTCCAACAACCCAAGAGATGACTCCACACACGGACATCACCAGGTGATCAACACCAAAATCAGACTGACTATATTCTTTGCAGCTGAAAATGGAGCTCTATACAGTTATTAAAACATTGGGCTTCCCTGATGGCTCAGCAGACAAAGAATCCACCTGCAATGCAGGAGACAAAGGAGGCACGGGTTCAATCCCTGGGTCAGGAAGATCCCCTGGGGGAGGAAATGGCAACCCACTCCAGTATTCTTGCCTAAAAAATCCCATGGATAGAGGAACCTGGCAGGCTACAGTCCAAAGGATTGCAAAAGAGTCAGAAAAGACTGAGTACACATGTGCTATCCACTATACAGTTAGTAAAAACAAGACCTGGAGCCTAATGTGGCTCAGATCATGAGCTCCTTATTGCAAAATTCAAACTTAAGCTGAAGAAAGCAGAGGAAATCACTAGGCCATTCAAGTATGATCTAAATCAAATCCCTATGATTATACAGTGGAGGTGATAAATAGATTCACGGGATTAGATCTAGTAGACAGAGTACCTAAAGAAATAAGGATGGAGAGGCATAACATTATACAGGATGCAGTGATCAAAATCAACCCAAAGCAAAACAAATGCAAGAAGGCAAAGTGGTTGAATGAGGAGGCTTGTCAAATAGCTGAGGAAAGAAGAGAAGTAAAAGAAGAAAGGGAAAGATCACACTCAATTCAATGTACAGTTTCAGAGAACAGCAAGGAGAGATAAGGCCTTTTTAAATAAACAATGCAAAGTTAATAAAGAAAAAACAATAGAATGGGAAAGACCAGAGATCTCTTCAAGAAAACTGGAGATACCAAGGGAATAGCTCATGCAAGAATGGGCGCAATAAAAGATAAAAATGATAAGAACCTAACAGAAGTAGAAGATATCAAGAAGAGGTGGTAAGAATTCATAGAACTATACAAGAAAGGTCTTAACGACTGGATAACCATGATGGTGTTATCTATACTATAACTATATACTATACTATACTATCTATACTCTACACTATAACTATATACTATGCACTATAACTATGATTATAGCTGGACATTCTGGACTGTGAAGTCAAGTGGGCCACAGGAAGCATTACTATGAACAAAGCTGGTGGAGGTGACAGAATTCCAGCTGAGCCACTTAAAATCCTAAAAGATGATGCTGTGACAGTGCTGCACTCTGCATTCAATATACCAGCAAATTTGGAAAACTCAGCAGTGGCCATGGGACTGGAAAAGGTCAGTTTTCATTCCAATTCCAAAGAAAATAAATGCCAAAGAATGTTCAAATCATGGTACAACTGCACTTACTTCACAAGCTAGTAAGGTAATACTCAAAATCCTTCAGCAGTATGTGAACCAAAAACTTCCAGATGTACAAACTGGGTTTTGAAGAGGCAGAGAAACCAGAGATCAAGTTGCCTATATCTGCTGGATCATAGAAAAGGCAAGAGAGTTCCAGGAAAACATCTAAACACTAATGCTTGGACCTGTGGACCTCAATAAACTGTGAAAAATTCTAAACAGATGAGAGTTACTAGACCACCTTACCTGTCTCCTGAGAAACCTGTATGCAGGTCAAGAAGCAACAGTTAGAACTGGACATGGAACAACAGATTGGTTCAAACCTGGGAAGGGAGTAGTGAAGGTTGCACATTGCCACTCTGCTTATTTAACTTCTATGCAGAGTACATCATGCAAAATGCCAGGCTGGATGAATTGCAAGCTGGAATCAAGAATGATGCAAGAAATATCAACAACCTCAGATATACAGATGATACCACTCTAATGGCAGAAAGTGAAGAGAAACTAAACAGCCTGTTGATGAGGGTGAAAGAGGAAAAATGAAAAAGCAAGCTTGAAACTCGACATTTCAAAAACTACGATCATGGCATCTGGTCCCATCACTTCATGTCAAACAGAAAGGCAAAAGGTGGAAGCAGCTATAGATATTTTCTTGGGCTCCAAAACCACTGTGGACAGTGACTGCAGCCATGAAATTAAAAGATGTTAGCTTCTTGGAAGGAAGTCTATGACAAACCTGCACAGTGTATTAAAAAGCAGACACATCTCTTTGTCTTCAAAGGTCAGTATAGTCAAAGCTATGGTTTTTCCAGTAGTCATGTATGGATGTGACAGGTGGACCACAGAGAAGGCTAAGCACTGAAGAATCGATGCTTTCAAACTGCAGTTCTGGAGAAGACTCTGGAGAAGACTCCTTGATCTTCAAGGAGATCAGACTAGTCAATCTTAAAGGAAATCAACCCTGAACATACATTGGAAGGACTGATGCTGAAGCTCTAATACTTTGGCCACATGATGCAAAGAGCTGACTCATTGGAAAAGACCCTGATGCTGGGAAAGACAGAAGCCAAAAGTATAAGCGGACAGCAGAGGATGACAGAACTTCCCTGTAGCTCAAACAGTAAAGAATCTGCCTGCAATGCAGGAGACCAGGGTTCAATCCCTGGGTCAGGAAGATCCTCTGGAGAAAAGAATGGCAATCCACTCCAGTATTCTTGCCTGGAGAATCCCATGGACAGAGAAGCCTGGTGGGCTACAGTCCGTGGGGTTGCAAAGAGTCAGAGAACTGAGTCACTAACACACAGAGGATGATATGGTTAGATAGCATCACTGACTTAATGGACATGAATTTGGACAATCTCTGGGAGATAGTGGAGGACAGAGGAGCCTGGTATGCTGCAGTCCTTGCGGTTGCAGAGTCGGGCATGACTGAGCGACTAGACAACCACAACAGATATCAGAGATACAAGATGGAATGGACACTATCTCTGTCCTCAAGAGTTTCATAACAGATGATATTCAAATATTTGCTTCACTATTTAAATCTTTCCAAAAATAAAGTGTCAGGAATACAAACATGAAGGTTAATCTGAGAGTGGGCTGGCTGTCAAAAACAGTTCCAATTGCAACATCTTTTTTAACTGACCTACAGCATCCACATCCCCCCTTTCCTTAGTTTTCTGAAATTAGGTGACCAGTTTCAGGAAAAAACATTTCTTGCTAAATCACTGAAAAAAGAATTAATATCATGGGCCCTGCATGATGTCATCATGGAACTAGTGTGTTTGTATGTGTGTGTGTGTGTGTGTGTGTTTGAAGTCGCTCAGTCATATCCAACTCTTTGCGACCCCATGGACTGTAGCCTACCAGGCTCCTCAGTCCATGCGATTTTCCAGACAAGAATACTGGAGTGGGTTGCCATTTCCTTCTCGTGTTTAGCCCATTAAGTTGTCATGCATGTGCACATGTATGCACTTTTAAATGGGGTCTCTAATACAATGAAAAACCATTGTTAAAGAGAAAACAAACTTCATCACAGGATTACATTCAGTGATGCAGTCATCTTCCATTGTTCTCTTCCTACTTGCTCCTAATTGTGCATGAATATTTTTGAATTGAATGTCAGCAGGGGAGAAGGGCTAAGAGCTTGACCTCTAGAAGTTAGATTGACTTGGAATTCAAGTCCTGCTTCATCTACTTAGCGTGGGTAAAATATGTAATGATTCTGTGCCTCAGCTTTCTTGATTGTAAAGAAGAATTGATGAAAGTACTAGGTACACAGTTGTAAATACAAAATGAGCTAATATATGTGAGTGCTTAAATCTTGGTAAGGTTATTAGAAGTCCCTCCTGCTCTAACATATGCTAATCTTATAATGTATTTTAGTCACCACAAAGGGAACACATTTGAGATACAAACCAGTGAGGACATCTGGTGTCTGAATATCTTTTGTGCATGATTTGGTTTGCACCTACACGTGCAGGGTGCCACTCAGCCATTTAGTGCCTCTGCCTGTCTGACACATTCCTCATGGCAGACACCACAAGAGTAGAAAAACCACTGAGAGAGCTCAGAAGACAGGGCTTTGAGCGGTGAATCTTCTGTTTTCTGCTTGTGGCAAGTTATTGACTCATTAAGCCAGAAGGGACTTGTACAGTGATCTGGTGTCAATATCTTCTCTACAGATGAAAACACTAAGATCCAAAGGGGCTCAGATGGATTCAAAGTCCCACAGCTGATTAGTGACAGAACTTATTCACTTTAACCTAAGTCTTCCTCCCCTAAACACAGACTGGGAATATTTCCCTCTTGGTTTCTAGACTCCTCTACTCTGAGGTCAGATTGTCCAGATTCAAAGCTCACCCTACCTCTCACTAGGCATGTAAGCCAGGGCAAGTGACTTATCTTTTATGTCTTTCAGTCCTGATGGGGAAACAATGGGGAAAACAATAATACCTATCTCACTGTGATTATGGAAAACTTCAATAATTTAACCCAAGGATAGTACTTTGCACACAACCTGGTACCATGTTATTACTATTGTTATAGGTTTAAATTATATCATCTGTCTTCAGTTGTGAGGATTTTGACAAAGGCAACTTGAGTACTTAATTTCAAAACAGATTACTGAATTAAAAATCTTAATTTAATTTATTCATTTCTCAAATATGTATTAAATGTCTATTATCTTCTAGGCACTGTTTTTGGTGTTGGGATACAGCAATAAAAAAACACACGGAGCTTCCTTAAATTTAGAGTAGGATGACAGGAACAATAAAAAAAAATAATAAGTAAATTACACATGTATCAGAAGGTGTTATGTGCTGTAGAGAAAAAAAAACAGAGGTAGGAGTACAATAGGAATGAAGGAGACTGAGCAAGAAAGCTGACATTTTAAATATGGAAGCCAAGGAAGGTAAAATTTAAGGGATATTTGAGGGAGGGGAGGGAGTTAGCCAGGGAGATATCTGGGTGAAGGGAATCCAAACAAAGAGAAGAGCAAGTGCAAAGGCCCTGAGGCAGTAGCATGCCTCACGTGTCAGAAGCCCAATACGGCTGGAACAGAGCGTACAGAAGAGAAGTAGGCAGTGAGACGAGGGAGGAAACAGGGGCCAGGCCAGGAAGGGCCTTATTAGTCATCATAGGAACCTTGGTTTTTCATCTTTCATGAGATATGAAGTCACTGGACAGTTTTAAGGAGAGAAGTACATACTCTGGCTTATAGTTTGACCATTTAACTGCTTCCGGGTTAAGAACAGACTACAGGAGTTAAGGGTGGGAACAGACACACCACTGAGGAGACAATGCAGTGTTATCTGTTGACCCAAACAACTTCTTTTTCCTCCCAGCACACACAAAGGTTACATTTTTCAGCCCCAGTGCATCTGGGTGGAGCCACATGCCTAGTTCTGGACCATAGAATATAAGTGAAAGAGATATAGGTACATTTATTCCATGCTTGGCTCCTGAAAAATCTCATGCTTTTAGATGCTCTCTCTTTCTATGTTCTGTGGGGCTGGAAGTTAACTCTTAAATAGTAGAGACATGATGGAAGCAGCAATGGACCCTCAAGGCATTGCTTAGAGGGGAGCTACCCAAATAATGAGATGACTGGAGAAATAAACTTCTGTTAGGCTAGGCCACTGCAAGTTGGGGGATGTTCATTACAGCATCTAGAGAGTTTCACCCTGACAAATACAGGAAGCTAATGTAATAAGTTAGGCAAGAGATTATAATGATTTGGATCTGGGATTGAGCAGTGGAAGTTGTCAAAAGAAGTTGAAACCTGGATATATTTTGAAGGTAGTTGGTATCAGATTTTCTGATAGACTTGAAAAGGCATGTGAGAAAAAGAGCAGGATTAACACCCAGGATTTTGGCCTGAAGAACTGGAAGGACAGAATGGTTAATCGAGACAGAGAAGACCACAGGAAAATGAGATACATAGGCAAGGAGGCTGTGAGGCAGAAAGAGACCAGGAGGTCAGCTTTGGTCATGTGAGGTTTGAGATAATTATCAGACATGTAAATAGAAATGCTGAGTAGTAAGTTAAACAACTCAACACAATGGCGCTAGAGCCAACAAGCTATGAAATCCAATTACAGAAACTCCAAGAGTTTTATTAACCAATTACTAAACTATTGGCAGCTTGAAATCAGCTGTGGTAGGAGTATTTACATTACATAAATTGGCAAATGCCCAAGTCAAGCCTTTTGTTTTTTCCCCACAAAGAGCTGGTTGTTAAATATTCACTAGCACCCCACAGGTTTCAGAGTTGACAGAAGAGGCCAAGTTTACAAATGGAATTATATATTTAAGATTTTCCCCCCACAAGTCATCTTAGAATCTACCTCAAGTGTCAGAAACATCTTTCATTTAGTGTTATTTTTGGCCATGTACTATTAGCCAATGCTTTTTTTTTTTAAGACAACTAGTCATACAAATAGACAACACCCACAATCCACTTACATGGTTCACTCTTGTGTTGACGGCTATTACATACTGAAAGTTAAGTTTTTTAATTCTATTGCTAGTGTATTTAAGCAACAAATAAACAATTAAATAATTTCAGTTTTAAATCCCAGAATGCACTTACATATCTTATCTGAAATTTCCCATATTCATAATACCTCAAATATTCCCATCTAAAAAAAGGAGTCCAACTGCCCCCCACCCGACACTGCAATGAACACAATAATTTCTTCTAACCTCAGATTAACCATATGTAAGATAACGATTGTATTTTCCCTGCCTACATCATCAGATAATTGTGAAGATCAAGTGAGATAATGTACATAAAAGTGCTTTGTCGACTGTAAACAAACAGAACAAATGTTTATAGATCTAAAATAAAATGAGTCTCTACATTGATTGTGGCCTTTGAAAGATTCATTAATGCATTTTGTGGATGGCTAGGTACAATCCAGAGCCAATCAGGTTGAAATGGTCCTATTCTTCTAGAACTTCAAAATACGTTGACACATAATGGAAATTGATCTGGAAGCACTCCATGCCAATTTATTCTGAACATATGCAAGAGAAATAGAAGAAAACACTTTCTTTTTTCTGTACTTCATTCCCTTCCTCATCCTGGACACATTATTCCTGGAAAGGAATCTGACTTTCTATCAGGGAAAAGATGATAGTAAGACTGAATCTCATTTTGTGATATCAATATTGTTTTTTCTTTTAGCTTTTAAACAACATTTATTGCAGAAGATGTTTTTCTCTATATTTTAATTCAAACAGTCAAGCTAAGAGGGGAAAAACAGTGGCATAAAGTAGTTATATATGTTTATGAGATGCAGTGAATAAAAGTATTTTTTTATCATTGGTTCTATTATAGATTGACTATACAGTTCCAACAAATGGGATCTCTAATAATATTTCAGGCTTTTAACTTTTTAATTAAGAATGGCAAATTAGAACATTAATAAACAAGAACTCTTATTTGAATACATCAATATAAATTAATTGGAATTGTCTATAAATGTAAAATATCATATGAGATTTTTAAATGTCTCTCAATGCATTTAGCCTTGTACGCACCTTGGTATTTTTGTTTCTGCTACTGAAGCTTTAAGAAAGAGGTTAGATAAAACATAAAGGATCTGTAGCATGCAAAGTGGGAATTAGTGTCTACTCAGTTTGCTGCTGTGTTTGCAGGAAACTTCTCTAGGCAACTTAAACTTCACAGTGTTGAAAGGCAAAGAGTGGATACATTTGACACAATAGATACACCAACTTTTGAGAGAATATCTAAATACTCTTGTAGCTTTCTGGCTGTTTCCTCCTATTAAAGCTGGTGCCGTGTGTATGTGGACTGTAACAGAGGACAAGAATGACTGCCGGCAATCTAGTCAGGACAGACTTCAAGGAAGGGAGGGATGACCACTGACACACCGAAACGTGATGCAGAACAATGAGGTAGAAGGGACTGCTGGTTCTTGTTTGTTTTTTTCAATATCTTGATGACCCAGATGGAATACCGATTGATTTGATTATGCCTGACAATGAGTATGTTAGCCGCAACAACTACACTGAATGATAAGACTCAATAAGACATCATGAAGTTGGAAAGAGGGACCAATTAATAAGAGGATATGTAATAGCTACACACACAAGTCCTGCTATAGGTTAAAAACGTCAACTACATGAGTGTAACACAACCTGTGGAGCACCTTGATAAATTCCTGGTTTTCTTACCTCACTGCTCTCCAGGTCTTGGTTACTTTTTCTGGCCTGCTGCTACTCAGGTAACCATCTTCAGGTGGACACAACTAATTTCACCTTCCTTCTTCCCTGCCTCATTTTTCTCATGCCTCCTCCTGAGAATCAGGCATCTGAGGATCTGCTCAGTGTGCATACAAGTAAAATTTGATCTTACCCATTGAAAACAGAAACTGACATGTGTTGAGCAATACACATCCTTTTGTCAGGAACTGACATGTGTTGAGCAATACACATCCTTTTGTCATGGTCCTAAGAAATAGGTGCTTACAGCTACTAATAGGTGTATTACAGCTTCTCAGAAGACACTGAACTGCAAAATCTATGTGACAGTCATGCTTGATCCCCCGCAGAGGCCAGTAGGACAATGTATTACTTTTTTGGCTCTTTTTCCTCTTGCCCTCCTGCCTTTTCCGCAGTACTGCTCCCCTCGTGGGATTCCACACTAGGATTACTCCTTATCTCTACCACTCTCATTTCACCTTCCCACCAACACCAACTTCGTAAGTACATGGAGAAGGAAATGGCAACCCACTCCAGTATTCTTGCCTAGAGAATCCTGTGGACAGAGGAGCCTGGTGGGCTGCTGTCCATAGGGTCGCGCAGAGTCAGACGTGACTGAAGCGACTTAGCAGCAGCAGTGTAGGTACATCATATAGGGGGCTTCCCTGATGGTTAAGTTAAAGAATCCACCTGCCAATGCAGGAGACACAAGGATTTTCCCTGGTCCAGGAAGATCCCACATGTCATGGAGCAACAAAGTCCTCCAACCACAACTACTGAGATGGTGCTCTAGAGCTTGGGAGCCACAGCTACTGAACTCGTGTGCTCTCGAGTCCATGCTCCGCAACAAGAGAAGCCACCTTAAAGAGAAGCTCCTGCACCACAACTAGAGAGGAGCTCCTGCTTGCTGCAACTACAGAAAAGCCTGCACAGAAACGAAGTCCCTGCACAGCCAAAAATACATAAATAAAAGTTTTTAAAAGTAAATAATATATATAACAAAGATCTGAGGTTTTGAATATAAGTTGAATATGAGAAACACTATAGTATAACTGCCCCTCAAGTCACAACTCAATGTCAGACTACCTTTATCAAAGAACTTTATAAAGACTACCTTTATCAAAGGAGAGGGCATCATGATTTGCTTAAAGTCCTGCAGTTGATAAGAAGAGATTATTATTGAACCCATCTTGTCTAATACCTATCTATGTCTATGTCTATACCATACGATCTGATTCTCGGATGCCCTGTGCTTTAGGGATGGGATTCAAATCCGTTTTGCAAAATAAATGGTAAAAATATGAAGAATATTCTGGAAAAATTCCTTTGGTGGGATATGAAAGTTGTCTTTAAACAAGTGAAGTGTTGTTATTTCTAAAATTTGAGCTTACTATGTAAAATTCCAGTGAGAAATATTAAGCTGAAGAAGCAGAGTAGCAGTAACACAACTACAACAAGAGAACCTCAAGAACGTGTATGTGTCAGTCACTGCACTGCTTTATCTTTTATAAACATTCTCATTTATGTTCCCAACATCCCTACACAATGTTTACTGCTCCCTCTTAGAGACTAGAAAAGTGAGATTTGGACAGATTGAGCAATTTGGTAAAGGGTCCATCAAGGAAGTGGTGAAGCTAAGACCAGAACCCCAGTGTTTAATCACTCAGCCACTTAATCACATCTTGCCACTTTGAAGGCACAGCATTCAGATCACTGCTAGGAAGAACATTTAACAATCAGAGCTTTGGAAGGCTGCCCTCATGGTGGTGAATCCCTCAACAGTGAAGATTTGCCAGCTGACATGCTAGGAGGCTGGTTCTCCTGAGAAGGGACAGAGCCAACACAGCATCCTAGTTCTCTTATCTTCCCCACACAGGTGGGGCTGGAGGGCAGGACACAGAGCAGGGTCCAGAGGAACCAAAGTGGGAATGTACAGCATCCAGGACTCATTCCACAGAAATGATAAAGGTTTACGCTGGGGTTGGGGTTGGAGTGAACTCAGAGTTTGGCAAGATGGAGCTCATCAGTGCAAACACTAAAGTCGGGATCCAAAGGTCTGATGGTTGAATGGGAAGAGCCACTATGCTTTATCAATGTGGATCTTCTCAGACCATAGGCATTTATCCCTTAATAAGGCTTCAGACAAAGGTCTGTCTAGTCAAAGCTATGGTTTTTCCAGAGTCATATATGGATGTTGACAGTTGGAGCACAAAGAAAGCTGAATGCTAAAGAACCGATGCTTTTGAACTGTGGTGCCAGAGAAGACTCTTGAGAGTCCCTTAGACTGCAAGGAGATCAAACTAGCCAATCCTAAAGGCCAAGTCCTGAATATTCATTGGAAGGACTGGTGCTGAAGCTGAAGTTTCAAATCTTTGGCCACCTGATGCAAAGAACTGACTCACTGGAAAAGATCCTGATGCTGGGAAAGATTTAAGGCAGGAGGAGAAGGGGACTACAGAAAATGGGAAGGTTGGATGGCATTACCAATTCAATGGAAATGAATTTGAGCAAGTTCCAGGAGATGGTGATGGACAGGGAAGCCTGGCATGCTGCAGTCCATGCAGTTGCAAAGAGTCAAATACGACTGAGCGATTGAACGGAACTGAACTGAAGGCCTCAGATAGAGTTGGCCAAACCTGGTTTCCGGAATGGCCCAGATGTTTACTTACAGAGCTATTAGACAGTGAAACATGCTTAGCCAAGAGCTGGGCTTCATGACCTTCAAAAGTCCTACAAATTCAGCAAATCCAACTAATTTAGGAAGCCTAGTAAGGACTGGACCACTGGGGGAGGCTCCTTTAAGACAGAACAGTTTTTGATGGACACCCAGGAAGTTGACAATACCCAAGTGGTTTAGTTAGCAGTTGATTATCAATGAAATACTTCCTAATACATTGCTAGTATACTTTGGGAGTAAAAGAAAAAATTGGTTCCTGTTTGAATCATACAAGACTTTTGAATTCTTTCAAATCATAATGAAAGCACTTAGGATAATCCCTTTAATTCCTCCCTCAGCGCTTCTCCAATCAGTGAACACATGGAACTGCCATTAATTATCCTGAACTATCGTTTATGCACAGAGACAGGGAAATCAGCCTGGAAGCACTGACAACGGTTTGCACAAACTGGCATAAGACCACGTGACTCATGAATAGCAGGCACAACTGGAAGGCAGAGAATCACACCAGCAGTCGTACAGTCACCAAGAACTCATCATTTCTTAAGGCAAGCTTCTCTTGTCTTTTCTCAATTATGCTTCCTGTGCACTTATCTCAAAATTTAATTGAACTGGTTCCTTCACAGATGGGCATGACAAATATTTTAGTTTCCAAGCACTGGAGATGGAAGAATGACTGGTACTGGTCCTCAAATTAGAAGCCATTAGGAAGGGGAAGGTTTTAGTGGGTTTGAAGACTTAACCACATTTGAGGGAAAGTGGTATGTTTCCTGAATATCAGGAAAATTTAGTCCTCAGTGGGGGGGAAGAGAAAGGGAGACTGAAGCTAGACTGTGGATCAGGTCTGTCTGCTGCTGAACAAAGCAGAGGTACTGCTCCTCTGTCAGGCTGGGGCTCGGTCCTGCTTGTGAGAGCTGCATGGGTGATGGAAGGAAGGAGGGCTCTTAGAGGGAGAAGCTCTGGAGGAAGATAGGAGGCTTCAGGGAAGACTGGAAACTGCAAAGAGGTAAAGCCAACTTGTTTCTTGCTGTACCATAACCCCCCTGGACTCACAGTGAATTGTGTTTAAATTAATACTCACTGCAATGCCAACCCAAACCCAGTCCCAACCCAAATACTAACTTAAAGGAAGATCAATTATCTAGGCGTGTAAATCCTGAAAGCCCTTAAATAACTGTCCTAAAAGATTTTAAAATCTGTATCAGCCTATGAAATTATGCTACTGTAATAATTGAGAAATGCTTTGCATTGGGCTAAATAATCTCTGGTGCTTACTTTATGCAGTTTTCACATGAGGTATTAAAATTATCCCCAATTTATGAATGAGGAGTCTGAGGCTTAGCAGGGTTACATGACGTACCCAAGGTCATACAGTTAGCTTCTGCAGGTGGACTGGGACTGAAATCTGACACTCCAATTCCAGAGCAGTGGGTGAGATGCGACAGATGGCCAGAAATGGGCTTTCAGTAATGGAGACTGGATGCTGAGCGCTTACCAGTATCCCAGGTGCTATGTTAAGAGTTCCACTGTCTCATTTAATCCTTGCAATAAAGTACGATTAGTCATGACTGGACTATCCTTATTTATCAATGAGTAAACCAACACATTTAGAGACAAAGTTAAACCAAGATTGTTAGAGACTCTGAAAGAGACCTTCTTTCAACATCAGGGTTGAGGCTGGCATTCAAATTCAGATCTGATGGACTCCAGAGCCCCACCTACTCAACTACACACAAAAACACTTTGATATTTCTGAAGAACCAGATGAGAATCAGGTGGGCCAGATGGAAGGTGACGACCACTCTTATTTCATAGTCCTACTTGCTGCATTGCAGGTAATCAACACGTATTTTAAAACCAATTGAGTCAAATGAGTCAAACCACAGACACAGAGACTTTGATTAGACATGAAGATAAACAGAAAACTGAACTGAACAGAAAACTGAACCTGTGGCCTGGGGAAGCAACTCTTCAAAAATAAGAATAATTGTCTCATCAGACATAGGAGTCTGGTGAACTAAAGCATTGGTTTTCTTTCTTTTTTTTTTTTTTTAAGCACTGGTTTTCAACAATGACCTTCTGTAAGGTTTGTTGTTGGGTCCGACTCTTTTGAGACCAGCCCATCAGGTTCCTCTGGTCCACGGGGTTTTCCAGGCAAGAATGCCAGAGTGGGCTGCCATTTCCTCTCCAAGGATCTTCCCGAGCCAGGGATCGAACCCGTGTCTCCATGCTTGGCAGGCAAATGCTTTGCCACTGAGCCATCTGGGAGGCCCTTTGCTAGGCTAGGGACACTTTAAAAAAAAGTGCTGATGTACTGGGCTTCACTCAAGATCAATTAAATCACAATCTCTGGGGATGAGGCCTAGATATTATATTTTTAAACCTCTTCTGGTGTCTCTAGTGTGCAGCCAGAATTAATAACTGCCGATCATCCCAGCAGAGGCCCCTTTCAACCCTGTGGTGCCTTCAGCACTTTTTGAAAAGCCTTAAATGTTTTTTTTTAAAACAGATATTTCTTTCCTAAAACCCAACATGAAGACTATGTAAGCCATATGTCCTTCTCCCTCCAACAAAGACACTGAAGAATGAAGCTGACATATCACTTTGTTAAATTCTAGCATGTGTCAGACTTACCTGGAGGACTTCTGAAAAGACCAATGTCTGGGCCCCACACCCAGAATTTTAGTTTTAGCAGGTGAAGGTGGGGCCTGAGAATCTGCATTTCTAGCAAGTGTCCAGATGACGCTGATACTACTTGTCTGAGGACCACACTTGAGAACCATTTTCAAGCAGAGTTTAAAGGAAAGTGATGAAAAAAAATATACTTACCTTCTGTCATCCTTATCAGTCTAACATATTCAAAGAAAGCTTTACAACTAGTGGTGGAATTTCTGCATCAAATGGCATCATTGAAGGCTCTCTTCTCATTTGATTGCCATTTACTACCATTTCTAACTCCTGCTTTTCAGAAGTTCAGTCAATCTGTTGCTGAACTAAAAAGATCTTGTCTAATTTGTCACTTAGACAAGTTTATTTTGGCACCCTAGAGAAATTTAGAAGTAGCAAAAATCAATCAGATTCTTTACTTTTCCAAACTCACTTGGCAAAGCCCTCATGCTTGGGTCTGGCCAGTATCTCAAGCCCACTGTTATGGCCAAAGTGAACTGTGTTTATGACCAGGAAACTGAGTAGCAGGGTGAGGAGGAGGAAAAGCCAACTCTGACCTGCGTTGCTATCCAGGAAGTCCACAGATGCCATCATGATTGATTTCAAGGCCAATCACAGCAGAGCATCAGGTCATACACAGCCAAGAAAACTTTAGGGGTGGTGACAGCATCTGTTGCTTACCTTAAGTGATTCTGTCTGATCTGCACACCCATCTCACTCTACTCTCCTAAATAATTGCATTTCCCTTTAAAGGGTCCACCTTGGTTTCTGATCAGCTTTCCTCAGGTATAATCTTCTGGTCAGACTGGGAATTAAAAGACTGGGCTCTTTTATTAGTAGATGGAGTTAATGTAAGTATTTAATTCCCAACTCACCAGCACCTAGATTAAGAATAAACGTTATTACTCAAACCCTAGAAGCCCACTTTCTATCTCCTTCCAGAGATTAAGCCTATCCACAAGTAAGCATATTTTAACTTCTAACACGGCAAATCAGTTTTATGTTTGAACTTTCTTTATAACACTGGAATTATGCAGTACATACTCATTTGTGACTGTCTTCTTTCACTCAATATTATGTTTGTGAAATTAATTCATAAAAACAAACAGGAGTTTGTTTTCAATGTTGTATAGTACTTCAATGTATAACTCATTTTTACCTCATCAGCTGCTGATAGTTGGGCGATTTCTGAAAGTGGAAATCACGTCCAACTCTTTGCGACCCCATGGACTATACAGTCCATTGTAATTCTTCAGGCCAGAATACTGGAGTGGGTAGCGTTTCCCTTCTCCAGGGGATCTTCCCAACCCAGGGATCAAACCCAGGTCTTTTGCATTGCAGGTGGATACTTTACCAGCTGAGCCACAAGGGAAGCCTAAGAATACTGGAGTGGGTAGCCCATCCCTTCTCCAGTGGATCTTCCCGACTCAGGAATTGAACCAGGGTCCCCTACATTGCAGGTGGATTCTTTACCAAGAATCTCTCCCCTGAGCTATCAGGGGAGCCCTGGGCAATTTATACCTGAGGGCTATTAATAAATAACATGGCTATAGCATTTGTTGTCAAGCGGGTTCAGTGGTGCTGAATTCTCTATGACTCTTGTGCAAGTACTCTGGTGACCATCACAGGCAATTCTGTTCAGTATATACACAGGAATTTTGGCCGGGAGTTGTTGATGGACAGGGAGGCCTGGCGTGCTGTGATTCATGGGGTCGCAAAGGGTTGGACAGGACTGAGCGACTGAACTGAACTGAACTGGGATGACTGGACTGAACTGAACTGAACTGGGATGTGCTTCTTTTTAGCTTTAATGGATACAGTCAGATGGTTTTAAAACAATGTATCAAGTTTTACTCTCACTAACAGTGCCTAACTGTTGTAGTTGTTTCACATTCAGGCTAATAGCTGGTGTTGACTTTCATTTAAACCATGCTAGTGTGTGTGTAATGGCATATATACCACTATGGCTTTGAATCGCAACAACTAATGATGAGGCTACCTATTTATTGCTGTTTGACAATCTCTCTTTGATACATCTAGTTCAAGTCTTCTCCCCATTTTTCAAATGGGTTCTCTGGCTTTTCCTATTGATTTTTAAGAACTGTTTATACTGAATATGAACTCTTTGTCAGATTATCCATCTATCTAATCTATCTGCCTAATATCTTCTAGACTGTGGCTTACTTTCCTTCTCTTTTAATGGTGTTTTTCACAAATGGTCTACATATTTCTAAAGGTATTTTTCTTCTATAATTCTGGCAAACATAGAAACACTTAATAGAAAATAACAACCTGAATGGTAGGACTTCTGACAGTCTTAGTAGTGAAATTAATACTTCTTAATTCACTGATCAGAAATCATGGCCACATTACTCTCCATTAATTTATACATTTGGACTTCTGGGCACTCATTTTTTATACGGAGCCTGTCCATTACAACCTCTGTACAACAGTCAACTGTCAGTGGACTATGGTAACATTGCATCGAATACAAAAAGATTTCTAGTTATTATTCAGTCATGTCCATCTCACTAGTTCACATAGGGGACAGAGGGAGAAGGAACAGGAGAAGGAGAATAGTCAAATATAAACAAAGCGACTTAAAAAGATAACTGGGGAAGCAGAGGAAAAAACCAGGCAAGGTTTTATTCAGCTGTAAATGAGGCTCTGAATGAAGTCTTTTGAGGAATTGGTTTAAGTGCCTTCAGAGGCCAGTTTCTTTTGCTCTCTTCCACAGAAGACAATTTACATATGTAGAAGCCCCATATCTGAAGTAACCATAGTAACCTTGCCCCTCCATCCTATTCAGTTCAGTTCAGTCGCTCAGTCGTGTCCGACTCTGAGACCCCATGAATCGCAGCACGCCAGGCCTCCCTGTCCATCACCAACTCCCGGAGTTTACTCAAACTCATGCCCATCGAGTCGGTGATGCCATCCAGCCATCTCATCCTCTGTCATCCCCTTCTCCTCCTGCCTCCGATCCCTCCCAGCATCAGGGTCTTTTCCAATGAGTCAACTCTTCACATGAGGGGGCCAAAGTATTGGAGTTTCAGCTTCAGCATCAGTCCTTCCAATGAACACCCAGGACTGATCTCCTTTAGGATGGACTCACTGGATCTCCTTGCAGTCCAAGGGACTCTCAAGAGTCTCCTCCAACATCATAGTTCAAAAGCATCAATTTTTCGGTGCTCAGCTTTCCTCACAGTCCAACTCTCACATCCATACATGACCACAGGAAAAACCATAGCCTTGACCAGACGGGCCTTTGTTGGCAAAGTAATGTCTCTGCTTTTTAATATGCTATCTAGGTTGGTCATAACTTTCCTTCCGAGGAGTACATCCTATTCAGGGTGTGCATTTTTCTCCATTTAGTGAAATCTCTCTGTGCATTTGATACATGAAACTTTCCATGTTGACGCAACATTAATAAATGGATCAGAGTTGGAGGAAATGTTGCAGGAACTGTCAAGAGGATTGGAGGGCGGAGGGTAGAGGAGACTGCCACCTGAGAAACCAAATCCATAGGGGATTTAGTGGAAATCACATCTGCCTGGACAATACAGACCTAGTCTGTGATTGCCAAGATGTATGATTTTTATTGCCTGGAATTATGTAAACTCAGAAAGAGGAGAAAATGTTAGAAAGGGAAGGGGCTCCCTTTAGCTGTGTTATAATTAGTCTCTTAAAAATCCAATAAACTGCATCCCAGCTCCAGCTTCTGGGAGTTGCTCTCTCTGGGCAATGAGAAGACCTACTAATCAGGGAGGTGAGCAGATGTAAGGCTGGCTTACCTAGCGCTTGTGGACTGAGACAGTGATTCACAGAGCTAACTTGCCCTCTGTGCCCAATGCAAATCCCTATGCTGCAACCCTCCTATCAGACCATCTGCAGATTTTTCTGGGTTTCATGAGTTATAAACTTAAAACTGAAGTACATACTGATGGCCTGTTCTGTGTTGAAAAATTAATGATCTCATTCCAATGACCAACACTGATAGCAACAATATTATTCATTGTTTTCCTACTCTGGTGCCCCCTCTGAAGTGGTTTTTGGTGTGACCGTGTGGCGAGGAGAGAATCTGTCCCAATGAATCTCTGAGAGAAAGGAAAACCAAAGACCACTCTAATACAGCTGACCTGGTCGATGCTTTGATTGGAAGTGTGTTGAAATCCCAAAGAGGGGAAAACATAATATTATCATATTTTGATTTGAAAGCCCATTAGCAATGCATTTATGACCTTGTGGAGAAAACACTTGGATGTTTTCATCAATAAATGAAGCCATGGAGCTTTTTTTTTCACTTCAGAGATGCTATTTCTGGGATTAATCAGCTCATGACTTGTGGCCAACTGGAGGATGCTGAGGAGCAGCCTTCTGACATAAGAGAACACTCATTTTTATACAAATACTGCCTAAAGTGGTCACTCATTCCAGTGTGGAGTAAGTATGGATTTTCTAGTATAAAGCAGTGTCTCAGCAAAAGACACTGTAAATAACAATTTTCAAGAAAGAAAGAGGACCAAATGCATAGTAAATACAATTCTCCAGAGTCACCACAACCATTCAATATATATTTAATGTCTGCTTATATTGAGGTTTATATATTCTGTTTCACAAACACAATCTCTCCCTATGCACCAAACTGCTTAGAGCATTGTTCCTTCTGTAAACGTTCCTTGCAGGCAAAAGCATATACTAAATCTGTATTCATGAACAAAATATGGCTTGTGGCAACTTTGAGGCTTTGCTTATTAGAAAAACCAGTTGCTTTTCCTGTTATTTTATAAGGAAATTTGGCTCCTAGCTAACATTTCTCCCTAATAGATGCCTACAGTAAAGTTTCAATTGTGAACACTTTCATTACAATTTTTCATGTATAATTCTGCAGTAAATTTTATCTCTGGGAAATAGACCTATTTCTTTCAGAGAAAATCTGCTTGTTATACACATTCTTTCCACCTTCCTTTCCTATAAAAAGGGAGGATAAATGTAAATGAGTCACCTTAAATGTGATAGGTGCTATATACATATGTATTTCTTAAACTATATTTGTATTACTCTAGCTATTTCATAAATATTTCAAAGGAACCAGAATTTGACTTTAACCCATACAAATTACTTTATAAGTAGTATTATCTAATTCAGTTCCAGAAACATTATAGTGATTCTGATGAATACATATAAAATACAAAGCAAAATCAGTTCAGACAACACCAAATCCTGCTTTAACTTGCTATTGAATGGCATACCAGAATATTAATAATCACTAAATTTAAGATCAGCAGTTCATGGTTTCCTCATGTCACATTGCTGTGAACATAGTAGGTGTTTAGTAAACATCTTTTGGCAGACTGATGATTATGTGAGGTTTAGGAGTTTAAAAATGAGGTGGGCTGTATTATTCACAACAGCTAAAACATGGGAGCAACTCAAGTATCCTTCAACAGATAAATGGATTAGCAAAATGTGTAGTATCATTCAGCCTTAGAAAGAAAAGACATTCTGACTTACACTACAACATAGACGAAACTTGAAGGAATGAAGTTAAAGGAACCGGTTACAAATGGTTCATTTATATGAGGTATTTAGAGTGGTTAAAATCATGGAGACAAAAAGTAGAATGGTGACTGCTAGGGGCTTGTGGGGAGACAAGGTTAGGGAGTTAGTGTTTAAGGTACACAGTTTCAGTTTTGTGAGATGATAAGTGTTTCAGAAATGAATGGAGGTGGTGGTTACACAACAATATAAATGTTTAACGTCACTGAACTATAAGCTTAAAAATGGTTAAGACAGTAAATTTTATCTTACATGCATTTTACCACATTTTTTAAAAATGGGAAAAAAGTACTAATGGCTATAATGCAAAATGATATATTTTATTAAAGAATTTTCTCAGATATTCTTATAAAAGTTGGTTTAAGATAGTGAATTTTCTGTTATGTGTATTTTACCATAATTTTAAAAATCAGGGAAAAAATGAGATGGGCTGATAAATCTTGATTTACGTAGCTTCCCAACAAAGAACAGAACCATTTGCCTCCTTAGAGCTTTCTGCATCCCTTCACTCCAGGACTTTAAGTCCTCTTTATATCCTGATGACCTGCAAGGTTTATCTCTCGGCCTGACTTCTATCAGGAGCTCCTGGATGAGTGCATCCTATCACTTGCTGGAGGTGCCCACCTGCAGGTCTCACAGGTTCCTCAGAGTTAACAGGACCTAAATCACACCCTTCTACACCCCTCCTCCTCCTATTTCTCCCTCGATCACTGCTGGCTCAGCAAATGACAGTATAATCAAGTCAACCTCTCAAGAGAGAAACCAAGTGTCACCTCCTCTCTTGCGCCCTGTATCCAGAGCACCAGCGGGCCCTGTTGGTTCAACCTCTAACCTGTGCCCCGAACATGCTCCTCCCCCACCCCCTCTACCCAGCCCACGGCCCTCCCACTTCCTTTCTACAACCCACTCCACCCAGACGTCAGAGAAGTCTGTTTAATAAATAAGATCATGTCATACTCTGTGCAACATGTGTTCTTGCTTTCCCTTTGCACTCTGAAGAAAATCTAAACTGTTTACTATGGCCTAGAGGACATGACCTTTGCAAATCCCCTTTGCCCTATCTTTTGCCCCCCACTCCCCATCCTGCTCCAGCCTCACAGCCTGAGTTCAGTGATGTCAACACGCTCCCCTCTTTCCTCCGTGAAGCCTTCGTTTGTGCCATTCATCCTGCCCAAAGCATTCCTTCCCTGTTCTTTGGAAGGGTGCCTCCTCTACAAGCTTCAGGTCTCAGTCTACACGTTAGCCCCTCAGGCCCTCCTGCACAGCCCTATCTAAAATATTTCAACTAGCTGTTTTCACTCTTCAAGTGATTTTTGCAATTCTAATTATATGCAAGTAAATAAAATTACATGAACAACTATGCATGTAATTATATATACAATTGCATAAAATATATAACTTCTAAATATATGTAAGTATATATTTGATATGTATATCTAATATCTTTGTGTTATTAGACTGTACACTTCCTAAAAACAAGGCTTAAATTATGTTCACTTTTGTTTCCCAATCTCTTAGCACACTGGACCAGACAGAGTGGAAACCAATGACCCATTTGTGGAATAAGAAAGTGAATGAATGTGTTGCATCTAAATGTTATTCAGGAAAAAACTGTAGGTCTTTTCAACATTAAGAGTTGACTGCATTTGGCATGATGATTTTCATTTCTTACTGAAGAAAATGGCTGATTTAGAACCGTAACAGTGTATAATTTTATAGCTAAAAGCGTCCTTTAAAGATAATTTTGTTCAAAGAACAAATTTTAGAACTGAAGAAACAGCCCAACTCATTACTTCAGGTGTCTCACTCCCATTGTTCATGTGACCTGTACCACCTGCATCCTTCTCACCTTGCTTGCCAATCTCTACCTCAGGTTCTGAGTGTTGCTGGAACATTCTACAATTGTATAAAACTCACTTATGAGGACAATTAGCTGATGGTCAAACTTGGCTTTTAAATACAAAGTTTTGCGCTACCGAGCATTGCTCTTTCATCTCAGGAACAGAGACTAGAAACAGAGCATTAAGAGATCACCTTCTCATGGCCCCTATTCCTAAATAATTGGTCAACAGTAAGCATCAAAACCATGGAAATCCCTCCTTCTCTGTGTCTCAGTAGTGCTTTGGATTACCAGATGGAGTAGGGAGAACTTAAAAACAAGGGAACATTTTCATCTCCTTTTACCCCAGAGCTGCTGATCTGTTAATTCAGGAATATGATCATATTTTCAACTTAATGGAAAATGAGAGATTTGTAATGGTTACATGTTGCGTCTTCTTAAACATCAAAGCATGTTGCAAATATCTCAGTCCTATGAGGTACTTTCATTTGTGTCTGAATAAATTTTTACAAATGGGAACATCAAGGTAAGCAGGCTATTCTGTTATCTACGTAACTTCTGCAGGAGTTGTCATGGGTATGTGGCATAGACATAATTACTCTTGTTAAAAGTGCAGGCATGTACTGCAATTTCACAGATCCTGTACAAAGAAAAACAAACAAACCTATGTGATATCATCCTGAAGTGGCTTCTATTTTATTCTCCCATTCTCCAGACTGCCTACTCTGTACATTGATTCAAGCATTAATGCAAAACACACATCAAACGCTATGGTTACGGTTCTAAAGTAGCAATATTTCGGTGGAGATGGCTAAGTTAATCAATGCCTGGACGGTGCTATGGGAGTTCAGACAAGAAGCATAATTCAGTCTCAGGAGTCACGGAAGGTCTCCTGGAAGTTTCTAGATTATGGGATGAAAAAGGCATTTCAACCAAAGGCAAGTGCACAGAGTTGAGGGTGACAGGAAAAGAAAACAATTCAGCTCATTCAATTCAGCTCCACTATGAAGTGGAGTTTAAAAAGAAACAGATAGCCTTTCTTGACAGTTTACGCTGGTAAATCTGGTCACTTGGAAGCACCGTTAAACTTAACCTGGTAATATTGGTCATAAGGAAGGGACACCTTCGGATGCCTTCACTTGTCTGGAAAACTAATTATATGAGTACTCCTGGTGAGTAGGTCAGGAAACAGATCTGCACAAAACCCAAGCGTTCCCTGAGGAGAGCCCTATTTGCTAAGATTTTCTCTTTTAAGTCATTGTTTTCCATTTCCTAAATCTTCCACACTCCAGAAGAAAGTCCTGTGTACTCTTTCATTTTGAGCAGTTTATTAAACTGTTCAAACAGATTTCAAGAGGAGCAGCTTTGGAATTTGACCTTTTTAACGAATTATCATTCTTAATGTTTGCAGCTCTCTATCCACCAGGAAAAGGGCAATGACTTCTGTGAACCAGATGGGGTCTTGGTAACAAATCTTGGTATCCTCCTGTTTTCATCTACCTCATGGGTTTGAAGTGACTCTCGGCAACATTTGACAGATACAAATTATACTGTGTTTTTGTATGCAAGCATAAAAAAATGCCAGTAAAAGGAGGGATAACTGCAAGACTCATATATGCATTTATCTTTGTATGAAACCTAGTAACTCCATACTATGTCACAAAGATAATAAAAAAGCAGATAGACTGAATTATGAGCATCTGTTTATCTATTGAAAATAACTCAGCTATTGAAAATAACACTGTTCATGATACTCACAGGGTGTGTGTTGTCTGTGGGGCAAACAGCAGGACTTAAACCAGAAAGCAGAATTTATGTTAGTAGGTTGACAGTTCCTTACATTAAATTTTTATAGAGTTTATTTGATCACTTGCTTTAAAGCTGTGTGACATGAGGGTTGGTCCACAGACAACAGGGGCTTTTCCCCCTCCCCGTAAGAAGAGTCATAACATTAAACTCTGTATTTCAGAAAAAATCGATCAAAAGCATCTATGCCTTCCCCTGAAACATTCTTCCTTTTTTATGTATGATTTCCTCATTATTATAGAGCTATGCGATGAAAGCCATAGGCAAGCTTGAGTTCACGTTAAAAAAAAAAGAAAAAGCTAGAAGTAATCTCAAACTTTCCTCCCACAAAACAACACTCTGGCCTGCAGGAAAATACTCTCTATTGTGACCTGAGGTGAGGGGAAGGGAACTTTCCTTCCTTAATGTGCTATTTTTTTCCATTAGAAACTTCCTATGATTAGTCACTATAAGGTAACTCTGACCTTTCTCTGTAAACTGTTAAATTAACCTCATCTACACAAGTCTGTATTAAAACATCTCAGCTTTAACAACATTTAACCATAAGAAGATAGTTTTTACTGTGAAACATATGAAGGATAAGGGGGGGGGGGGGGCGGGTAGCTGATTTTTTTTCTTTCTCCTATATCTTTTAAGTGTTATCAGTTACCCAAAGTTATAGCTTTTAATTAAATGTTCCTTTCTACTTGTGACTGCTAGTTGTGGCCTGGAATATCACTGACAAATATGGACTTTGCAAGATGTACACTAAATTCTGCTCAAGTGATTTTAGGCCTCAGGTCTGGGATTTCTTTAGGTGCTTCTAGGAGGTACATTTGCCAATGAAAGTTTTTTTCCTATAGCTAGAATAGTTCTAAGCACTGATATTCTGGAAAGGTTTTCCCCTTTCCCCATAATAATTCTTAAAATACCATTAAGCCTCATTGACATTAAAATACCACTTAAAATATGTTTTAAATAACAACAGCTATTTAAGTACAACTGAGCACTTTATAACCAAGGTAAATGTTCAAAAATGAAATTCTATATTCAAGATTCCTGGTGGTGTAAAGACTTGGCATTTGGCCGCACACACCAAATCTACTATCTCCACTTGCTCAACAGGGTGGCCTTCAGAGACCAGCATAGTGGTGCTGTTAGGGATTTAAAGTCATATGTGCAGACAGAAATGCCTGTGGGAGCCAGACAGGCAAAGGAGAGAAACAATCCCCACACCTCCTCCCCGCTGGCTCAGCCAGGTTACTCCGTATTGTAATCTCATTCAATGTCACCAGATCTTCAGATTGGCTTTTAGAAGAAGGGTAAAAAATGTAGGTTTTTATGTGAAATCTGTATGTTTTAGGCATTGGCATGTCATTAAAAACATTCACTTCTACACAGTGTGAATGAATACAGTGCTGACCAAAGATGACAAAAGGATGAATTACAATCCATGGATGGCCATTTGGGAAATTTCTTTTAAAAAGATTCACTGTTTTTTATTTTTGTTATCTAGAATAGAACCTACTCATTTTGTCTCCTTAAGTTTCTTCTACTTTACATTCAGCCTCCCCTCTGACTTAAGTCAGTTCTGCTGCTGCTGCTAAGTCACTTCAGTCGTGTCCGACTCTGTGTGACCCTGTAAACGGCAGCCCACCAGGCTCTTCTGTCCACGGGATTTCCCAGGCAAGAATAGTGGAGTGGGTTGCCATTTCCTTCTCCAAAGTCAGGTCTATTGAAGTGTAATTTACACACATCAAAAATCATCCTTTTTAAATGTATGGTTTGATGGGATTTGGCAAAAATGTATAGTCATGTAACCACCACTACAATTAAAATATAGAACATTTTCTTCACCCCAAGAAGTTCCCTGGTGCCCCTCTACAGACCCTCAGCTTCTGGAACACCTGATCTCCTTTTTTTTATCACCACAGTTCTGCCTTTTCCAGAATGTTGTTGAATGCTTTAACTTTTCCTTTTTTATTGCTTTATAATATTATGTTGTACAGATGCATCACAATTTATTAAACCATCTACTTGTTGATGGGCACTTATATTTTTTTTCTAATTTTTGGCAATAATGAAGAAAGCTGCTGTAAACACTAGTGTACGGGTTATTTGGTGGACATATACTTTCATTCCTCTTGGGCAAATACCAGGAGGAAAATTGTTGGGTCATATGTTGTATATATTTCACTTTATAAGAGGCAGCCAAACTCTTTTCCAAAGTGACTGCACCATCTTGCATTCCCACCTGCAACGTATGGTGTTCCAATCACTCTGTGTCATATACTGCTACCTCACTGTGGTTTTAATCTGCATCTCCGTAATGCAAATGATAGGTTCTTTTTGTCAGCTCATTTGCAACTCATACTTCTTTTGGACAAGTATTCATTCAAATCTGCTGACATTTTTATTGGGTTCCTTTTTTTTTTAAATTGAGACTAGGAATTCCGTATTTATTCCAGATACAATTTCTTTATCAAATATGTATCTTTTCAATATTTTCTATCAGTCTGTGGCTTATCTGTTCAATGTTCTAAGAGTGGAAGTTTTAAATTTTTTTAAGATTTATACTGTTAGCCTTAACTTTACAGAAAACTTTGCCTAACTGAAAGTTACAAAGATTTTTCTCCTGTTTTGTTCTTCTATATCTGCTATGGCTTTACTCTTTGCGACCCCATGGGCTGTAGTCTGCCGGGCTCCTCTGTCCATGGGATTCTCCAGGCAAGAATACTGGAGTGGGTTGCCATGCCCTCCTCCAGGGGATCTTCCCAGCCCAGGGACTGAATCCATGTCTCTTATGTCTCCTGGATTGGCAGGGGAGTTCTTTACCACTAGCGTCTCCTGGGAAGCCCCTTTATTTATTTATTTTTTTTTTGCTTCATGAAGTGTCCTTTATTTATTTATTTATTTTTTTACTTTTATTTATTTTTTTTTTCCAGTGGGTTTTGTCATACATTGATATGAATCAGCCATGGATTTACATGTATTCCCAATCCCGATCCCCCCTCCCACCTCCCTCTCCACCCGATTCCTCTGGGTCTTCCCAGTGCACTAGGCCCGAGCACTTGTCTCGTGCATCCCACCTGGGCTGGTGATCTGTTTCACCATAGATAGCATACATGCTGTTCTTTTGAAATATCCCACCCTCACATTCTCCCACAAAGTTCAAAAGTCTATTCTGTATTTCTGTGTCTCTTTTTCTGTTCTGCATATAGGGTTATCGTTATCACCTTTCTAAATTCCATATACATGTGTCAGTATGCTGTAATGTTCTTTATCTTTCTGGCTTACTTCACTCTGTATAATGGGCTCCAGCTTCATCCATCTCATTAGGACTGGTTCAAATGAATTCTTTTTAATGGCTGAGTAATATTCCATGGTGTATATGTACCACAGCTTCCTTATCCATTCATCTGCTGATGGGCATCTAGGTTGCTTCCATGTCCTGGCTATTATAAACAGTGCTGCGATGAACATTGGGGTGCACGTGTCTCTTTCAGATCTGGTTTCCTCAGTGTGTATGCCCAGAAGTGGGATTGCTGGGTCATATGGCAGTTCTATCTCCAGTTTTTTAAGAAATCTCCACACTGTTTTCCATAGCGGCTGTACTAGTTTGCATTCCCACCAACAGTGTAAGAGGGTTCCCTTTTCTCCACCCTCTCCAGCATTTATTGCTTGTAGACTTTTGGATAGCAGCCATCCTGACTGGCGTGTAATGGTACCTCATTGTGGTTTTGATTTGCATTTCTCTAATAATGAGTGATGTTGAGCATCTTTTCATGTGTTTGTTAGCCATCTGTATGTCTTCTTTGGAGAAATGTCTGTTTAGTTCTTTGGCCCATTTTTTGATTGGGTCATTTATTTTTCTGGAATTGAGCTGCAGGAGTTGCTTGTATATTTTTGAGATTAATCCTTTGTCTGTTGCTTCGTTTGCTATTATTTTCTCCCAATCTGAGGGCTGTCTTTTCACCTTACTTATAGTTTCCTTTGTAGTGCAAAAGCTTTTAAGTTTCATTAGGTCCCATTTGTTTAGTTTTGCTTTTATTTCCAATATTCTGGGAGGTGGGTCATAGAGGATCTTGCTTTGATTTATGTCGGAGAGTGTTTTGCCTATGTTCTCCTCTAGGAGTTTTATAGTTTCTGGTCTTACATTTAGATCTTTAATCCATTTTGAGTTTATTTTGGTGTATGGTGTTAGAAAGTGTTCTAGTTTCATTCTTTTACAAGTGGTTGACCAGTTTTCCCAGCACCACTTGTTAAAGAGGTTGTCTTTTTTCCATTGTATATCCTTGCCTCCTTTGTCAGAGATAAGGTGTCCATAGGTTCGTGGATTTATCTCTGGGCTTTCTATTCTGTTCCATTGATCTATATTTCTGTCTTTGTGCCAGTACCATACTGTCTTGATGACTGTGGCTTTGTAGTAGAGTCTGAAGTCAGGCAGATTGATTCCTCCAGCTCCATTCTTCTTTCTCAAGATTACTTTGGCTATTCGAGGTTTTTTGTATTTCCATACAAATTGTGAAATTCTTTGGTCTAGTTCTGTGAAAAATACCGTTGGTAGCTTGATAGGGATTGCATTGAATCTATAGACTGCTTTGGGTAGAATAGCCATTTTGACAATATTAATTCTTCCAATCCATGAACACGGTATGTTTCTCCATCTGTTTGTGTCCTCTTTGATTTCTTTCATCAGTGTTTTATAGTTTTCTATGTATAGGTCCTTTGTTTCTTTAGGTAGATATACTCCTAAGTATTTTATTCTTTTTGTTGCAATGGTGAATGGTATTGTTTCCTTAATTTCTCTGTCTGTTTTTTCATTGTTAGTATATAGGAATGCAAGGGATTTCTGTGTGTTAATTTTATATCCTGCAACTTTACTATATTCATTGATTAGCTCTAGTAATTTTCTGGTAGAGTCTTTAGGGTTTTCTATGTAGAGGATCATGTCATCTGCAAACAGTGAGAGTTTTACTTCTTCTTTTCCTATCTGGATTCCTTTTACTTCTTTTTCTGCTCTGATTGCTGTGGCCAGAACTTCCAACACTATGTTGAATAGTAGTGGTGAGAGTGGGCACCCTTGTCTTGTTCCTGATTTCAGGGGAAATGCCTTCAGTTTTTCACCATTGAGGGTGATGCTTGCTGTGGGTTTGTCATATATAGCTTTTATTATGTTGAGGTATGTTCCTTCTATTCCTGCTTTTTGGAGAGTTTTAATCATAAATGAGTGTTGAATTTTGTCAAAGGCTTTCTCTGCATCTATTGAGATAATCATATGGTTTTTATCTTTCAACTTGTTAATGTGGTGTATTACATTGATTGATTTGCGGATATTAAAGAATCCTTGCATTCCTGGGATAAAGCCCACTTGGTCGTGGTGTATGATTTTTTTAATATGTTGTTGGATTCTGTTTGCTAGAATTTTGTTAAGGAGTTTTGCATCTATGTTCATCAGTGATATTGGCCTGTAGTTTTCTTTTTTTGTGGCATCTTTGTCTGGTTTTGGAATTAGGGTGATGGTGGCCTCATAGAATGAGTTTGGAAGCTTACCTTCTTCTGCAATTTTCTGGAAGAGTTTGAGTAAGATAGGTGTTAGCTCTTCTCTAAATTTTTGGTAGAATTCAGCTGTGAAGCCATCTGGTCCTGGGCTTTTGTTTGCTGGAAGATTTTTGATGACAGTTTCGATTTCCTTGCTTGTGATGGGTCTGTTAAGATCTTCTGTTTCTTCCTGGTTCAGTTTTGGAAAGTTATACTTTTCTAAGAATTTGTCCATTTCTTCCAAGTTGTCCATTTTATTGGCATAGAGATGCTGGTAGTAGTCTCTTATGATCCTTTGTATTTCAGTGTTGTCTGTTGTGATCTCTCCATTTTCATTTCTAATTTTGTTAATTTGATTCTTCTCTCTTTGCTTCTTAATGAGTCTTGCAAATGGTTTGTCAATTTTGTTTATTTTTTCAAAAAACCAGCTTTTAGCTTTGTTGATTTTTGCTATGGTCTCTTTAGTTTCTTTTGCATTTATTTCTGCCCTGATTTTTAAGATTTCTTTCCTTCTGCTAACTCTGGGGTTCTTCATTTCTTCCTTCTCTAATTGCTTTAGGTGTAGAGTTAGGTTATTTAATTGGTTTTTTTCCTGTTTCTTGATGTAAGCCTGTAATGCTATGAACCTTCCCCTTAGCACTGGGAAGCCCCTTTAAATATTTTTAAGATTATTGTTAGTCTTAACAATAAAAAAGACTTTGCCTAACTGAAAGTTACAAAGATTTTTCCCCTATTTTGTTCTTTAAGATTTGCTATCGCTTTACCTTACATTTGGGTCTGTGATACAATTTTAAGTATTGTGTCTAACGCAGTGTGAGGTAAGAGTCAAGGTCTTCTTAGTTTAATTATTCCAAGACTCAGAATGCCGATATGGCAGCCAGCCATACATCAAATACTACCCTTTATGATGATTTCTCCAGGTCAGAGAAGGGTGTTTTTCAGTTCCACACCAACCTATGGCTGCCATATTCTCCCAGTTAAATTACTATTATTTTTCTCTAGTAGCATGTTTGACGTCATCTCGAGTCCTAACCTTTATGCTATTAAACTGCTGAACAATCACTATTTCTTTCCAATTTTAGTTTCAAGCTTCAGAAAAGCTTTGTGTATCTGTCCAAGGTAGTCACTTGATAGACGTGAAATTTTGGGTAAAAACTCTTTGTCTCCTCCTTTCTAAGCAGGCATTGAAATGCTGGTTATAGATAAAAGGGTGGGGGAGGGGCGCAATAGCTGAGTGGGATTAAGAGATACAAACTATTAGATGTAAAATAAATAAGTTACAAGGAAGTAATAGTCAACCACAAATTGGCACCTCCCATCTCTCTTTACGGGACTAAATCACGTGCTGCTGCAGCTGCTGATCTTCCACATCCCCCGAAGGAGCTCAGGGTGCAGAGCAGAAACGAATTTCTCCTGTGCTCCAGGAGAAATGGCAGGACAGATCTTCAGATAGTTAGATATTCTTAGGAGCTGACTTTATGAGCCCAATTCTTATATCTCCTCATACCTAGGAAAGCACTAAAATCCTTCATGGTGATGACTATTTCTCACTACTAGCAGAAGTTTCACAAGACCAGCAGAAAATTTCCAAAAAACAAACATGCCTGATTGCATGTATTTCCTGCCCTTCACCAAAATCACATATATCCTGACCTTCCCCCACTGCCTCCTCAGAGAAGTTTCTCAAAGAGAAATATATGAGGTACTGTCTCCAGGGCTGAAGTCCTCATATTGCCCTCAAAAACACTTAACTCACAGCTTTCACTTTGTGCATTTTTTTAAGTCAACATAATGTAAAGCACAGGAATACAGCTAATATATTATAATAACTTTATATGAAGAATAATCTACAAAAA
The DNA here is from genome assembly GCF_033118175.1 of Dama dama. NCBI lineage: Eukaryota > Metazoa > Chordata > Mammalia > Artiodactyla > Cervidae > Dama > Dama dama. Next base: position 28,192,588 of record NC_083704.1, on the reverse strand, counting down.
TACCAAATCACTGTTGTACACTGAAAAGTAATACAATTTCGTAAGTCAACTATAAGTCAATAAAAAATTTTAGCATAGTTGATTTTTTTGTACAGTTGATTTTTCTATTTCTTAGCTTTGCACAATTTCTTGATACATTGTAAAGCATTTAATGTAAATATTAAAGGTAGCAATGTTATTGAAAGAGCTTTGCCCTGAGTTTTTCTTCTGAGCATTTTAAATGCGCTGTGAATGTGACAGAACTCAGCCCAGCAGATCACAGCACACGCTGGAATTCAGATGCTGGGAGCCTGCCACATGGTCCACGATGCAGGCTCCTGGCATCAAGGCTCTTCCCTGCCTGCTTACTTCTCAGTAGTCAATAATTCAGCTACTTCAGCAACAGTGCCCTTCCTTACTCCTTCCAAGTTAATCTCAGAGAAGCTGTTGTGTCTTTCTAGCTCTCCCATCTTTGGAATATACTCGTCCCTCCTTCAGCACAGCTTTAACAAGCAAGACAGTGGGGATAACGGTTACAAAGCAGGAAGATGTCACTAGCAGTGCAAAGGCCTCAGAACTACACTTCTGTTGTTCTTCTCAATCAGGATAAAACTTCCCACCTTATGAAGTAACAAGAGGACAAATCACTCTCTCTGTCTTACAGCTTGGCTTTTCCACCTAAGGTAGAGCCTGATTTTTGTCAGAGTGTGCTTCTTAATAACCCCCTAGCAACATTTAGCAATCTTCCACTCTCAGAAACTTAAAACTTATTTTGATGGAAAGGTGGGGACACAAGCTTTAGTGAAATGGGTGCCAGAGAGAATTAAGAAGCCAGGAAGCAAAGATGGTGTGATAAAGAAGGCAGAGGGAAAGAAAGATAGGATGGTGTAAATAAGAAAGGAATAATGTAAATAATGATGGAAGATACTGGTTATAAAGAATAAAAGACTTCATTCAGTTGATTAGGAAACTCATCTTATGAATAGTGTTAGTGAGCAAGGTGGTAAACAGACTGCCACAAAATTCATAAAACACCTTCTGTCCCAGTTACTATTGGCTTGCACACGGGAAAGCCAATGGTCCATTCTCAGCCCCTGCTTACTCCACCTATGAGTGCATTGGAATGGCAGGGCATTCCTTCTTTCTTGAAAGGTTTTCTTCATTTGGCTTCTTGGACTCCACCCCATTTCCTTATTTTTACTCCTTCCTCTCTGCCTTCTTCTACTCAGTCTTCTTTGCTGGTTCCACCTTATCTCCCCAATCTCAGGCATCAAACTAGTTTTCTTTCTTATCCATACTCATGTGCTAGGGGATTTCATTCAATATTGACTTAGGTACCAATGTCTGGAGAAGGCAATGGCACCCCACTCCAGTACTCTTGCCTGGAAAATCCCATGGATGGAGGAGCCTGGTGGGCTGCAGTCCATGGGATCGTGAAGAGTCGGACATGACTGAGAGACTTCACTTTCACTTTTCACTTTCATGCATTAGAGAAGGAAATGGCAACCCACTCCAGTGTACTTGCCTGGAGAACCCCAGGAACAGTGGAGCCTGGTGGGCTGCCATCTATGGGGTCGCACGGAGTCGGACATGACTGAAGCAACTTAGCAGCAGCCGCAGCAGATACCGATGTCATAAGCAAAATAATGCACCAATCCCCGAGGATGTGCTCATTCAAATTCCTGGAGCCTATGACTAAGTTACCTTACCTAGCAAAAATGGAAGTAAGGTTGCAGATAGAATTAAGGTTACCAATCAGCTGTCCTTAAAATAGATTAGTCTGGTTTATCTTGAGGCTGCTCTCTTGGGTTTGCAGATGGTCACCTTCTCGTTCAGCCCTTACATGGTCTTTTCCATGTGTGTGTATCCCTGTTTAAAGGCCTGGTCTCCAAATACAGTCACATTGAGCATTGGGCTTCAAAATATGAATTTTGGGGAACACACTTCAGCCTGTAAGAGAACCTATTTCCTTTATGGGTGAATGTGTGTGCAAATTTACGTGTGTGTGTATGTGTGTAAAATCAAAGAGTATCAATAGAAATACAAATAATGTTCATCTGGGCATAGGCTTTCAGTACTTTTATTTCCTTATTGAACTTCTCTGGACTTCCTAACTTTTCATTAATAAACATCACTTTTATAATCAGAAAAAATATATAATGGTTATAAGAAAGTAGCACTACTGTTATTTCAGAGGAGAAAAAATTATGGCATTGGGCAGAAAGATACTCAAGACTGTGAATGCAGATGCCAGGTAAACCCTGTGGAGGGTCATGCGTAACAGGAAAAGAACACATCAACTTTCTTCTTCATCTTCCAGAGTCCCTGAGAGTGTTATCTAGACATGTTAAAGAGGTGACTTATAACAGTGTAAGTAAATGTGGGATATAATATTTATAATACACTTGTATCAATTTCTTTGGACACAAAGACTTCACTACTGTACTCCCAAAGTGTATTTGTAAAACACAGTCAATGGAGAATGTTAAAAGGTATTAAAGGAACAAGTTCTTTGGTGATCATAGCTGGGAAACTCAAAATTTCCCAATTTCTTTACTTTAAGGTTTTTCAAAATTTTATTACACATAATAGTATGTTATTCTTTTATATTATAATGCTATGACTCTCCATGAGGGAGACAAAATATATAGTATTTCTCAAACATAACTGGCCATGGAACCTCCCATCTTTTTTAGTGTTTTAAGTAGTATTTTACGAAAGACAAATTGAAAAGTGTTGTTGTATACAAACAACTCAAAAACTTCCTGACTTAAAACTGTATTACAAAGATACAGTATGATACTGGAGGGCTGGTACTGGCATAAAGACAGACATATAGGCCAACGGAACCAAACAAGAGATCTCAGAAATAAACCCATGCATATAAGGTCAAAGGATTGTACAAGGGTACCAAGAATATACAATGGGGAAAGGAGCATCTCTTCAGCAAACGGTGTTGGGAAAGTTATATATTCACATGAAAAAGGATGCAACTGGATCTCTGCCTTACATCATACAGAGAAATCAATTCAAATGGATTAAAGACAAGACCTGAAACTGTAAAACTCTCAGAAGAAAACATGGGGCGAGAGCTTTATGTTGATGATCTTGGTAATGATTTCATGGATATAACACCATAAGCAGAGGCAACAAAAGCAATAATTGACAATTGGGGCTACATCAAAGTAAAATGCTTTTGCACAGTAAAGAAAACAATCAGCAGAATGAGGTGGAAATCCACTGAACAGGAGAAAGTATCTGTAAACCATATAACACATAAGGGGTTAATTTCTAAAATACGTAAGGAACTACAACTCAAAAGCCAAAAACTCCCATACAACCCTGTTAAAAAAATGGACAAATGACTTGAATAGACACTCCTCCACAGAAGACATAAAAATGGCCAAAAGGTATATGAAAGGTGCTCAACATCACTAATCATCAGGGAAATGCAAATCAAAATGGTAATGAAATATTATCAAACACCAGTTAGGATGACTATTAGTACAGAAAAAAGAAAACAGACATCAGGTATTGGTGAGTCTATGTGGGAGCTGGAAACTTTCTACACTATTTGGTAGAACGTAAAATGGTGCGGCCACTCTGGAAAACAGTATGATGGTTCCTCAAAAAATTAAAAACAGAACTACCATATGATCCAGAAAATCCACTTCTATATGTACATCCAAAAGAAGTCAAATCAGTAGCTTGGAGAAATATTTGCCATTTCATGTTCATTGCAACATTGTTCACAGTAGCCAAGATATGGGGAAAAAACTTAGTGTCCATCAGTGGATGAATAAGTAAAGAAAATGTTATGCGCACACACAGGAATATTATTCAGCCTTAAAAAAGAAGGAAACCCTACCATATGCAGCAACATGGATGGGCCTCAAAATCCATTATAATAAATGAAATAAGCCAGTCACAGAAGGACAAATACTGTATAATTCAACTGACATGAGGTATATAAAATGGTCATACTTACAAAAACAGAAACTAAAATGCTGATTGCTACCAGATAGGAGGGGTGGAGAAATAAGAAGCTTTTCAATGGGTATAAAATTATACTTATGCAAGATGAATAAGTTCTAGAGATCTGCAGTACAACTGTAGAGATGTACAATTATAACAATGTATTGTACACTTGAAATTTTTTAGGAGGGTAGATGTTACATTAAGTATTCTTAGCTTCACGTGCACACACAAAATAAGGGGATACAAGAAAAGTTTTGGCTGTGACGGACGTTTCTGACCTTGATGGTGATTAATGGTATCATTAGAATAATATTCTTTAGTGCAAAAAGTGTTAGTTGCTCAGTCATGTCTGACTCTCTGCAACCCCAAGGACTGTACCTCACCAGGCTCCTCTATACATGGGAATTCTCCAGGCGAGAATACTGGAGGGGGTTGCCATTCCCTCCTCCAGGGGATCTTTCAGACTCGGGGATCGAATCCTGGTCTCCTGCATTGCAGGCAGATCCTTTACCAGCTCACAACACTTAATAACACAGAACAAGCAAAAATTAGTTAACTTTTGTACTCAAAATTGAGTTCTGGATCAACAGCTTCCTCAAATTTCCTTTTGTTATAGGCCACCAATGAAACTTGATCCTCTTAAAATGAATTATTCTCTACCCTAGCTGGGTATCAGAATCACCTTTGTTCTTTTAGAAATTGGACCCTCTCTAGCCTCACGGAGTTAGCAAGCTCATGGGGATGAGGCTGCTGCATTTCTGCTGAAAACAAACCCAGCCATCAATCTCCCTGCAGTTACTTTGATACACAGCCATGTTGGGGACCAATGGCTTAGCCATCTGAGCAATATTAAAATGTGACTATACCTGGAATAAACTAGGTAAATCCCACACACAGCGTGGATGGGAGGGAGATTTGGGGGGAGAATGCATACATGTATATGCACGGCTGAGTCCCTTCATTGTTCACCTAAAACTACCACAACATTATTAATTGGCTATACCCCAATACAAATAAATTTTTTTTTTTGAAGATAAGTGCCACCAAAAATTGTGCTAGTAATAATTGCTATCTCAGTATGAAACAGCCCAGAGAGCAGGTTTTGACTGAGGGAAGTTTAGAAATAGTTTGAAGGCTTTCAGAATGTCAATGGGAAGAGGGGAGGTTGCTGGGGATCTGACAGGGAAAAGTATAGGCTTTGTTTTGAGAAGGAACCAAGTTTGAATCCTGTCTCTGTCACTGCAACATAAGCTTGGCCAAGTTACTTAACCTCTGGTAGTCTCACTTTTTTCCTTCCTTATCTATGGAATTGAAAGATAGGAAATAGTGCCTACCTCTTAAAGATTCTATGGGGATTAAATCAAGTGAAATCATGAGTGGCAAGTATATAATTTTGCCTTAACAATGTTTCTGAAAATTTACAAGAAATATAATAGTATCTTTTAGGACAAACATAAAATACAACTCAAACATCCATACAAATAGTTATCTCACCAAGAAACAGCAGCTGGGCTTGCTAGTTTCGTAATGACACAACCATGAAATATTAAAATTGTCTATGATTGGAAATTGCCAGGAGGGACACAAAGAGAAAGCATCCTGGTAGGGAATAAAAATGGAATTTGAGGCAGCTACATTTGCTCTAGCGGTGTTAAGTAGCAAATAATTCCTGCATTTTAAATACCAAAAAATTATGCTGTGGCCATAAGTGACCCTGGAGTAGATGAAGAGTGACAAAACAGTGGCTTTCAACCTGAAAATCACAATGACACATGGATTTTTTTTTTTTTTTTTGAGATGCCTCATCTGAATTTTTGCAGGATGTCAGAATCTTTAGTTATGAATGTTTACTACTTCAGAAGTTAAATTCTTGTCCATTAAGCATCTAATATTACTATTTTTTTTTCCCCTGGCTGAAGGTTTTAGCTGCAAAGGTTTACTGCCACTGCCTTAACTCCTGAATGGGGAAGCCAGAGACGCCTCACCACAGATAATACAATAGGACAGCAAGGTCCTTCCTCCTTCCTCCCTTTCTTTCTTTCTGGCTGGACTTGGATGCTGCAGAATTGGCTTGCAAAGTCAGAACGCATCGCCAGAGATGGCAGGCTGGAGACGATTAAGTGGAGAGAGCTCATTTCCCTGGTTTTGATGTGGTCATATCATCTGTAAATTATAGCACTCAGCTGTTTTTCCATTTAGTCATTATTCTGCCATTTGTTTAGCTGCCAGTCCTACCCCTCCTCAACCATGTGCTGTTATAAACTCCAGAAGCAGCTGTTTCAGGAGTGAGCCAGTTCAGGGAAAAGACATATACAGAAAAACAAATGGTATAAAAGCAGATAAACTTTTATTTAAAATTATTTACATTATCTTTTCATCACCAGCTCCTAATTGGATCCTTAAATAAGTCCTGTCCTTATGTTGGCTTAGATTTGAATATGACTTGAATCTTTACTGTTAAACATATCAGAACTGGCCAAATACCCATTGTAATTACAATCTTAGGCTTTATTCACCGGCTGGAACTACCTTAACCTTAGTCCTGGTCCTTTCAGATTCATGATTCTGGAAGCCTTAGTGAGTTGTAGGAAAGAGTCAGTTTACATAAGCAAGATGCCTTCTAGCCATGCATTTTGCCATTTGAAAGCATTTAACACTTTTCTAAAAGAGTAAGTTAGATAACCTACTGAGAGGATGACTCCAGGGTGGATGTGACTGAGCTACCAGAGTCCTAAAGGAGGCTGATTTGTATTATCTCAAATCTGAGAGATGGTATTATCTGTGTCTAAATGGTTGTAGTAGGTTTCTGTTATCTTTGTCAACATCCATTTCCCCTTCTGGTAACAACAACAGGAAAACACTCTTCTAGTTTGGGGAAACAACTCTCTCCACCTTAGTCCATTTGACTTGAGTAGTGCTAGTTCCATCCCCTGAGAATGAGTTTGGGTTCATGACCTAAGCCTGGCTAATCATAGCACTCCACCTCCAGTACATTATTGGTTGAGGCAAGGGCATGTAAACCAAGGCAGGCCAATAAAATTCAGTTCTGGGACTTCTTCCTGGAACCACTGCGGTAAAATGCTATTTCCATTGTTTGACTTAATAAATTATAAGCTTAGAGTTGCTGATGGCTATACATTTGCTGGGCAGTAAAGATAATGAATAAGAAAAAAAAAGCCAAAATATGGACAAATCAAGAAACATGAGAAAGGGCAAGGAGGGAGGGGTAGGAGGGGAAAAGAAAGGAATGAATGAGACATCATTTGAGCTTCAGGATACATTTCTCAGTTACATGAGTCAAGGAATCCTCATCTTTGCACAAACCAATCTGAGTTGTGTTTACAGTTCCTTTCACCTAAGAGATCCCTGACTTCAAATCCCAAGATCAGGACACAGAAGATGCTGGGATTATTCTTTGTTTTTTCTTTTTTCTTATATGTGCAACTTTAGATGAATCACTGAATGTCTTAGCCTACCCTTTTATTTTTGTAGAACATGAAATAATGGATGAAACACTCAGCCCTATTTTTAGCACACACTGTGTTCAATAAACGATAGCTACTGTCATTATTATAATTTATAACAACAGCAGTCATGGCAGTAATAGGTACTTTCTTTTCCCTATTGGCAACTTTGACAAAAACATCTTAAGTTTGACAACATGACTTGCATACTATCAGCTGCCTTCAAAAAATCCCCCAAATATGATTATTTTCACCAACTGTATGAGAAAATAGACATCCTAATTTTCCGGAAAAGACAAAGAGTGGCTCACTTCACATGAATACACAGACACACACACACAAGCAGAGGGGAAGTCATCATGGTTGCTACCATTTAGCTGCCTATCTCCTAAAGCATTACAGAGTATATAACTTATATAAACTTTCCAAAACGCCACTTCTTAAAGATCATTCCTTGGAAATGAAATCAATACGCTTAAAAACTGCAGTGCCAAAGCACTAGGACAGTGCCTTATTTCACTGGATGCGAAAGGATGAAAGAGAGTCTTACCTATTGGCTAAAATCTAAGGTTCCAGTTATCAATAAGTATAGTAATTCAACAATAAATTGTAAAATTCTAACAGTGTTTGAGACATAAAATATGCTCATTCCCTCTTCTCTTGTCCATTCCTTCATTCATCCACCCATCTATTCATCCATCCACCATGAAATTCAGGCCCTATATGTGTCAATACAAACAAAGATGACTCAAACATATGTATCTTTAGACTTCCAGTGAAAAATAACTTAGCTAAATGTTGCCACTTCCCCAGTTGTGTGAAAGAGAAACACTGTATGTTGTACTTAATAGCATACCAAGTTAATATACATTAGTATTAATTATGAAATCTTTATATATCATAATTAACGCTAAGTTACACTACCATGTGACAATGAAGACAAAATTTGATAGATGAGGAAACAATGAAACAACAGTTACTGATGCCCAGGCAAGCCTTGTTTTCTAGCAAGAAGCCTTCCTTACCTAGTCTTGACAGATTAATTGAATGGGAATCCAAAGATGCTCCCTTTGTGTTTTATGTGCAAGGGAGACCTATTCTATTTAGAATATTATGAGAATTCCAAAATCAGCTTATGCGTGGTTCAGGAAGTAGAAGCTAAAGACCTAAAAAGATCTGTGATCGGCACTTGCTTCTACTAAAGTGGGGGGGAAAAAAGATACCCTCTATTTGAAGCAGAACTGAAGGGGCTCTTGATGTACAAAAGTCGCTTCAAATGTACTGAACAAAATAATTGATTTTCCCTTGAAAGAATAGGAAATAGTACTTCTGATGCAACTGTTCTGTCACAACAAAGTTTTGTAACTTTTCTTCTTTTTTCCTTACCTTTCCTTTTTTTTTTTTCCTTACCTTTTAAAACAAACCTTCTGAAAGTAACTCACGGTTTAAGAGGAAAAACTCTTACTTTGACTATGTCCTTTCAAGAAGGGGCAAAGTATTTCTATGTAGAAATAATTTATGGTGAAATTGAAAAGGTAATGGATGGTCTGCCTAGCCTTCCTCTCATTTCCAGAGGGTGGTGGAGGGGGCATGGGTTCTAGTCACAGAGACTTGAGTTGAAATCCTGGTTTTGCTCTTAAACGTCTACAAACTTGGGCAAGGGCACATTACTTAAACTGTTTGAACCTCCATTTCTATACTTACAAAAAGAGAGTTATTTAATCTACTTCAAAGGGCTGTAAGAATTATGGAAAGAAGTGTAAGCAAAGAACCCTGTGTTCTCACATAGTTATTTCTTAATATGCCTTTTTACCATGCCAAAGGAAATAGCCTGCGCTATAGATGAAATGTCCCTCTCTCTTTTCTCAATCAAAATTTACTTACGATGTAGTTCATTTTAAACTCAAGTGGGATTAAGTGTGGTCAGGGTGAAGGGTTGCCTGTCCGCTTCAGGATTCCAAACCCTCCTCCCCAGCCCTAGCCAACAACCTCCCTCCACCCTGGTAGAAGCTCAGCTCAACCCCTTTGTGATAAATGGCAGCTCTTTTCTTGCCTCTGATGATGGACTCAAATAAACAACAGTAGACAAGGCAGAAAACAAACAAACAAAAAACCAAACAAAAAACACTGAAAGTAGGAGGAAGAAGGGAGGGAAAAAATGAAAACAGGAGGAAGAAGACACTCGAAGAGATGCAGGATGGTATCCTGAAAGGAGCAGAAGAGCTAGTTACTCTGTCGCCCTGAGCTCCATAGCTGCTAGATCTTGAATGAGCCACCTGACTCCTCACACTCAGCTGGAGTCTCATTTACAAAATGGGAATAATTTTACCTCTCTCATAAGGCCTCTGTCATTCTATACAGGAAAACACTATAATAAATACTGAGTCACACCAATGTGGGAAATTGTCATCAACTAGTAGTTACTTTTAAGTGGACCAGTGTCATGAAAAGATGCTGAACATCACTCATTATCAGAGAAATGCAAATGAAAACCACAATGAGGTACCATTACACACCAGTCAGGATGGCTGCTATCCAAAAGTCTACAAGCAATAAATGCTGGAGAGGGTGTGGAGAAAAGGGAACCCTCTTACACTGTTGGTGGGAATGCAAACAAGTACAGCCGCTATGGAGAACAGTGTGGAGATTCCTTAAAAAACTGGAAATAGAACTGCCATATGACCCAGCAATCCCACTGCTGGGCATACACACCGAGGAAACCAGAACTGAAAGAGACACATGCACCCCAATGGTCATCGCAGCACTGTTTATAATAGCCAGGACATGGAAGCAACCTAGATGCCCATCAGCAGATGAATGGATAAGGAAGCTGTGGTACATATACACAATAGAATATTACTCAGCCATTAAAAAGAATTCATTTGAATCAGTTCTAATGAGATGGATGAAGCTGGAGCCCATTATACAGAGTGAAGTAAGCCAGAAAGATAAAGACCAATACAGCATACTAACACATATATATGGAATCTAGAAAGATGGTAACGATAACCCTATATGCAAAACAGAAAAAGAGACACAGATGTACAGAACAGACTTTGGGACTCTGGGAGAAGGCGAGGGTGGGATGTTCTCAGAGAATAGCATTGAAACAAGTATACTATCAAGGGTGAAACAGATCACCAGCCCAGGCTGGATGCATGAGACAAGTGCTCGGGGCCTGGTGCACTGGGAAGACCCAGAGGGATGGGATGGGGTGGGAGGTGGAAGGGGCATCGGGATGGGGAACACATGTAAATCCATGGCTGATTCATGTCAGTGTATGGCAAAAACCACTACAATACTGTAAAGTAATTAGCCTCCAACTAATTAAAATAAATGAAAAAAAAAAAAAAAAAGTGGACCAGTATCTTGGCCTGCTAAAAATACTCAAGAAAGCCCAATGAACGTAAAGTAGGTCTGTGGAGCAACAGAAAGAATCTAGTTCTTGAAGTCAGACTGACATAGAACCTTCTAATTCCATCTAATTTTTCCCACTGTGGCTGGGGACATGTTTCTTTATCTTTCCAATCTTCAATTTTCTCCCTTAAAAAAAGGCCTTGCAACTCATCTTGCAGATTTTGTGAAGATTAAATGTAACACATATGTAACACAACTAGCAGAGTGTCTGGTACAATTTTACTCAATAAAAACTGCCATTATAAAGGAAGGGTTTCAGACAAGATGTGTAATAGGTTTGGCAGTAGGATTTTGGAGTAATTCTTCTAACATAGGTTCCTGTTGCTTTTCTCATTCACATGGAAGTTCAGCTTTTTCTTAAAATGTCAGAGTTCTCACGGAAGCCCATATACAATGAGTCCTTTTGGATGACTGTCGAGATGACCTGGTAGAAGACAAGATAGTCCTTTACATAATCAGTTGAAAATAGGGTGACCCAAAGATCCCTTATAAGTCCTGATTTGGGGACAGAGACCATAAAGTGGGTTCCTTTTGCAGTTGCAACTAATAAGAACTAACACAAAAGGAATGAGATTACCTAAGTCTAGATGTATGCAGATGATTTGAGGAGCCTTCAGTGTCTCTGAAATCTAATCAAGATGCCAAAGGCGGATTATCAGGCTGTGCTGATTGGTTTTGAAGTGCCTCACAGAAAGCTGTGCTATACTCAGTTGCTGTAATGACTAACAGAGTTGAAATGTTTAAGATATTACTAAGCTCTGTCCGGAGGTAAAAGATAAGAGGATCATAGTAACTACAGAGGTTTTTCATGCCCCAGTGAAATATTCTTTCAGATCATTAACAAACACAAACTTTTTTTGCTTTTATCTCTGAAGGTTTTTGAAAAATAACTTAGTTTTCCTAATTAAGTTCATAAAGATAAGGGTATGCCATAGAGAGTAGAATACGATATTTTATTCATTGGGTATCTACTGTAAATTGGTTTACTAGCATTACAGTTCACAGATCAATCTTTAGTTTTCTGGTTAGCATCAATGCCTTCACTAAAACTTGAGACTTTTGAGTAAATTGTTAAGATAAAAGGATAAGAAATAGGCAAAAAAAGGAGAAGGGGGGAGCAGCCAAGAGAGAGCAAGACTGTGAATAATCTACTATTTCTGAACTTATTTGAACTTATTCAAGACATTTCTGAAATTATTAAAGTTTTATATTGGGTATTTACAACAGAATCCTTAGGAGAAAGGATTACAGAGGAGACAAAGTATGGTTGTTAGGATGAAATTTGGAAAAATGATGCAGCTTCTGTATAGCACATAGAATTCTGCTCAGGGTTATATGGCGGCCTGAATGGGAGGAGTGATTGGGGAGAATGGATACATGTATATGCATGGCTGAATCCCTTTGTTGTCCACCTGAAACCATCATGACATTGTTAACTGGCTATACTCCAACAGAAAATAAAAAGTTAAAAAAAAAAAAGATGCAGCCTCAAGATGAGAAACATATGATAGAAGTATGTGCTAAGTGAGCCCCCCCCCCCAATTTTGAAAATAGTTCCAGTTTATAAACACTTTAAAAGCCTAAGTATATAGTATATTTATTGTTAGTAAGAATGTTTAGAACAGTTATGTAGAATTAACAACAACTTAAGTGGAGGGCCGTTCCTGGTATGTGTATACAGTATAAGCAAGAGGCTCTTATAATCATTTTCTCCCCTATGGAAAGTCAACAAAGTACAGTGACTAAGACCCTGGGCCCTGGAGCCAAATGGGTCTTGGAGCCCGGGTTTGTATTAATACTTGGCTTGCTACTTCCTACAGTTATGGTTTTAGACAAGCTAATTTACCTCTCTGAGCTTCTGGTTTCCATTTCTGTAAAATATCATGTATCAGTTATTTGTTGTTGGTGGTGTTTAGTTGCAAAGTCGTGTCCGATTCTTTGTGACCCCATGGACTATAGCCAAGGACTGTAGTCCACCAGGCTCCTCTGTCCATGGGATTTCCCAGGCAAGAATACTAGAGCAGGTTGCCATTTCCTAACTCCAGGGGATCTTCCCAACCCAAGGATTGAACCCACATCTCCTGCATTGGCAAATGGATTCTTTACCACTGAGTCACAGGGAAATTCATTTGTTACTGAGTGCTACATAAAAATGATCACAAACCCTGGGGACTTAAAATAACAAATATGTATATTATCTTAGGCAGGTTCAGAGTCAGGAATTCTGGACCAGCTTAGCTGGGTCGTTCTGGCTCATGGTCTCTAATGAAGCTATAGTCAAAGGTGTAGACCAGGGGTGTGTTTGATAAGGGCTGAGGACCCATTACCACAATGGATGTTTCACATGGCTGTTGGCTAGAGACTTTGTTGTAGCCACGTGTTCCGGGAAATAAACTCACTCCGAAGGACAATGCAGATAGTGGAGTGCAGTTTATTACACCAGTGGGCCCAAGGCAAAGTCTCCTCTTAGCCAAGGACTCTGACCAGTTTTTATGAAAACCTTATAAAGCCTAAGTGTACGTGCTCAAACCCACCTCCCCAAATTCTCTGAAACTAGTCTGAACAAAGGAAAAGAAAGATACAATCAAAGTTAACCCATGATTTGTATGCCTTAAACCTGTGATTTGTATGCCTTAAGCCTACGTAGTTAACAGTGGACAATTATCAATAGGCCTGTGGTCATACCCCAATAAGCATAATAGAATTTATGATTCTATTCGCTTACACAGACAATTAGGGTATTCTTTTAGGCCATGGAGAGTCTAGGTATGAGCCCTGGGGCTCTTCCATCCAGGGGGGTCTGGTTTTCTAGTTGGTAAGTCATGTCCATAGATGATGGGCATAGAGCTCAAAGTCCACAATCTGGCCCAAAATGGTGTCCTGCTTTCAAGATGGAGCCTGTCCTGTCTGTTTCCTCCTTCAGCTTCAGGCCTTCAAACATGAGAACCGCTCCACTGGGCTTGCTTGAGCATCCTCACGACAGGCTTTCCCCAGACTAAGTGATCCCAGAAAGAACAAGGTGAAAGCCATAATGTCTTTTACGGTCTAGCTTTGGAAGTCATATACCATCATTTCTTTCACTTTCTATTGGTCATACAACCAATGCTAATACACTGTGAGAACAGACTATACAAGGAAATAAATACCCAAAGGTAGAAATCATTGTGAAGTCTTGGAGGCTGGCTAAAGTAACAGTTTATATTGTTGTTGTAATAAGATATTGCACACAAACAGCTTAGCTTAGACCCTGACACATGAAAGGATTTTTTAGTTAGTGGCTAAATGAGATCTTCATTTTTTTTTTTCATCATGAGAGCTTATGTGCCTAGCTATTATTACTGCCAATATTATTACTGCATGCCAAGTCGCTTTAGTCATGTCCAACTCCTTGCGACACTATGGACTGTAGCCCACCAGGCTCCTCTATCCATGGGATTCTCCAGGCAAGAATACTGGAGTGGATTGCCATGCCCTCCTCCAGGGGATCTACCCAACCCAGGGGATCAAACACGCATCTCTAATGTCTCCTGCATAGGCAGGTGGGTTCTTTACCACTAGCGCCACCTGGGAAGCCCAATATTATTACTCTCATTAATTTTACCAAAGACTTCAGCGCTGTAGTAACTGAACTAATAGCAAACAATTTATCCTTAGAGGAGATTAATCCCTACCTCCAAACATAAATACTACAAAAGACTCCTCTCTAAATCCTGCCCACTCTCTAAACCCTTCCTTAATTGAATCCAGGAAGTAATATATTTCTCTTTCTCCCTGCCAATGTATTTTGAATTGTTAACATAAGAAAGATAGCAAGAGAAATAATTAATTCCATCCTACTCTTCTATGATTGCTCTGAGGCAGATAGTATTAGTTTTATCTTCTTTCATATAGAAGGAAACAGACTCAAGGAAATGAAATGGTCTGTCCAAGTTTACCCAGCAAATTAGATGGAGAGCCACAGGTGAACCCAGGTCTTTTGCACAGAATGCTGTGTTTTCCTCTTTCTTATCTTTTACCTGGAAGCTAACTAGAGCCTGGTTTAATGGGGGTGCCTTGCTAGAGACCGTGCTCTGGTTTTCACTTTTTCCTAGCTACTACACTTGGAAGTCCCAGGGGTCCAGGTGAGCTTTTGCACTAAGTGCTGAGTTATGGGGCAATGTATGGTCTCGTTTTATTCTTGCAAACACAGCCCCTGAAGCCACAAAATAAACCTTGTGGAATTTCTCACCCTTGTCTGTAAATGAGGTTTAACAATTTCTAAGCCTGCAAACATTTTCTGCAAGCTAAATACATCGCTGTCTTCACCAAATAATTTCTTCCCTTTCAGATGGTGGAACGTGAAGGGGACACCTTATTTTATTGCAAAGTGAACAGTAAGTAAACAGAGAAATGTGATTAAATTCACGTGAGGGCAGGCAGGAATTAAGCCATCCCATACCCATCAGTTTGTTATCTGCCCTAAAGAGAGAAAAAGAAAAATTGTCACTGCAGCTCAGCTGGAAACTTGTTGGCACATCTTGTTACCCTCAACTCTCTCTCTCTCTTCATCCTCTATGCACTTGAAAGCACCATGTACGATACAATGTACTGCGATGCTCTGGGTGGAGCTAGGGGCTGCAGGTGAGGTTTGCCTGTTAACATGATTCCCTGGGGGCCTTTTTATACAATTACTGAGCTCAAAAGCTTAAAGTGACTACATCCTTTACCTTCTGAGCCTTTCAGAGCCACACATTAAAGGTGATTCAATACTCTTTAAACAAAAGACAGCAAAAACCCTAAAATCTTCAAGTTATATAGTTTCCATAGCAATTCTATATCCTGAGGAGGACTGTGTTTTAAAAAATGTAGCTCAGTTGCAATGTATCCTAATATCTCACCAGATATTAAGGTATTTCTCCTGAAACGGACCAGTAAATTATGTTTCATAGACTCAACATAGACTCAAGGGAGGCAATTGATAACTGGTTTAAGCCAAGGGCTGCACAGTCAGCAGATCTGGGTTTTAATTTAGTCTAGATCATTTCCCAGCTAGACAGCTAACCTAGGACGACTTATTTGAATTCTCTAAGCTTCAGTTTCCTCACTTGTAAAATGGGTTTAAAAATGAGAATGCTGACAGCTATGATGCCTATATGAGACATGGCACATAAAGTCTTAGTATGGGACCTGGCACGTAGTAGACACTCAAAAAAGTGCAAGTTGCAGAAAACAAAACAAAAAAGGATTCCTGCAGACATATATGCCTGCAAAGGGGAAGTAAATTATCCAAGGTTACACAGCTAAATAGTTGGGAGAATTTGTACTAGAAATCAGATCTGTTAATTCCTAGGGTATGGCTACTTCATTGTTCTGAAAGATGGAGGCTGGACATTACATGATGATACTCAAAAGATCTGTAAGCTCCTAAGAGTATGAGAAAGTACATTGTTCTACCCAGTGCACAGACTACTGAGTTGGAAGAAAATGCCAGTCAAAAGGACACTAGGGATATGCTCAAACCAATGAACAAAGTGACCAGCTTGGGTGAGCTTCACTTCAATGTAAAAAGAATTATCAGGTAGGTTATTATTATACTTCACTCCAGACCATGGGCTATACATCCATACATGCTTTTGACTTACAGTCACTGACGGACAACGGGGCTTTGTGTTTCCCATCTAAGTTGCCCGTAGAACTTAGTCAAGAGGCTAAAGTGAAATTACTAATCATCATATTACCTCAAATAACTTCCAAAGGCCTGGGATCAGATTATAGCATCCTTAGCGGGCAGGCTTATTTCAACACTTAGAAGAGTTCAAATAAAGTATAGATAGGCTTATAAGACCCAAAGTATTAACCATTTTGAGTTAAGAAGTCTGTGCATTTGGCATTTTATATAATTTGGGATTTTATGTAATTGTAGTGTTTAAGAGAGTTCGTCCTATTACGTTAGCTTTAAAATTCCACTGTAAAATGTTCAGTCCAGCAGTTGATGTAGAATTGGGATTTCAAGTTCAAATCATGCACATTTTTATACAGCACTGGGAACACTTCAGTTCAGTTACTCAGTCGTGTCTGACTCTCTGCAACCCCATGGACTGCAGCACGCCAGGCCTCCCTGTCCATCACCAACTCCCAGAGCTTACTCAAACTCATGTCCATTGAGTCGGTGATGCCATCCAACCATCTCATCCTCTGGCGTCCCCTTCTCCTCCCGCCTTCAATCTTTCCCAGCATCAGGGAACACATAAGATAACTTAAAGTTCACCACATTTGTCCACTGACTTTGCTAGATACATAAGGATAGTTTTAGTGCATGAGAAACAGATGACTGAGGAACCTCAAGGGCTCCACCCATACTGGCCTGGAAGAGGCCACAGCAGAGTAAACCTTACCAGACTCTCTTAGGAGAAGGACTATGATACTTACCTTTCTCAGCTATACTAAGTCCACACCAAGGGGCCCCAGAAGTAGACAGGAATCTGGCTGGGACACTTGTGGGGAATTCTCTGTAATAGGATCAAGGAGACCCTGCATTCAATAGTCCTTGCAAAAGTAGCTGCCTAAGCTGCTCCTTTGCCATGCTGGAGTCACGGCCAGATCACGGCAGTGGGGATGGGGGAGCTGTTTCACTGTCAAGGGGCTACGGGGCCATGACCAAGCAGAGAGAATGTGCCAGTCATCCAGTGCCAACAGCCTGGACAGCTGCGGGGACATGACCACAGAGAGCTGTAAGGGTAGAGGACCGTTTTTCATAAATCCTCAAGGTCAAGTACACCTCATTATCAGATACCATTTTAGAGAGAAGCAAAGAAGAGAGGACTCAGAGATTATAAAGGACTTTCTAATGTATTACACTGGACTACTTCTTAGATTGGGATAAAACATTAAGTGAACATGTGAGAAAGACAAATCAGTCATAGACAAAAATGAGGAAATATTTTCTTTGCACATTGTTCTGGTAGTGTGAGCAAACATGCCCTCTTTCAAATTTGGCTAGCTTTTACCTCATAGACTCACAGAAGGGAGAGTTGGAAGCCAACTCAGAAATCATCTATACCAACAACCTCGTTTTGCACACGGGGAAGGTAAGGCAAGAAAATATTAAGTGCCTTGGAGAGACAGAATAACAATGATCAGGAGCTAGACCTGGAATCAGACAGACCTCCACCCAAACTCTCCTGCTGCCATTTCCTGGGCTGCATGACCCATGGCAAAGTTACCCAACCTCTCTGAGCCTTAGTGTCCTTACTTCTACACTGGGAACACCGTAATAGCTACCTCAAAGGACTTTTGTGAGAATCAAAGGGCTAAGATACTTCAAACACAGCACAGCACCTGGCAGAGAGCAACGGCTCAGTAAACGGTAGTGAGGAGTGAATGCTGTCCACGATCACAATCATGGGGGAGACAGGACAGGAACTGCGGGCCGGATGCAGAGCCTCCTGTGTTGTCTGCACACAGCTCCTCTCCTGGCTTTTGTGATGTTGCATTCTTTCAGTTTCGCAGTGCCCCACTGGATGCTTCTTGCTATTCTCCTTAGTGTTGCTTCTCCTCTCTAAGACCCTAAATGTGGGAGCACCTCATGGTCTGCTCAGACTCCTCTGCCCACATTCTCAGTGTGGTTCAATTCTTCCTCATGGCTTCAAATATGTCTACATTATGGCCACTCCACACTTACATCCCTAATCCCAGACCTCCTTCCTGAGCTTCAGATCCTCATCGCCAATTGCTTAGACAGTACCTTTTCTGGGTGGTTTCCTGGCATCTTGTAGTCAGTCAGTCTCAAATGGAACTCTCGACTTGCAGCTTAACCTGTTCTCCTCACTCTCTTGCCTCACTTGTCTCAAGCATTTCGATAAATGTCATCATTGTCATTATCCACTCAATTGCTCATACTAGAAACCTATAGCAAGTCTAACTAGCACGGCCTCCAAAATGGATCCAAAGTCCATCTCCATGGCTTCCCCTCCAGCCCAACTGTATTTAAAGCACGATGAGGTAACGATTAATTAGATAAACTTTTTTTTTGGCGGGAGGGACAAGTCTCTTCTGAAACACTCAAATTACACCCATGCTGCATACATACACATTCAACACGTGGTCTGCAGACCAGCGGCATGAGCACAGCCTGGGAGCTTTTTGGAAATGCAGACTCATAGGCTTTGCTCAGATCTACTGAATTGGGACTTCCGAATTCTAGGAGAAGGGCTTAGGAATCTGTTTCATCGAGGTCTCTGGGTGCTGCTTATTCATGCTACCGTGGGAGAATGATGGGAAATACAATGCAGCCCATGCTCAGAGCATCACTGATGAGAAGTATAAGCTCTCTGCCCCAGGAGCCCTGGAACAATTGACAGCAATGGAGAGTGACTGTCCCAAGGGATCTTAGCCTGTGACCAGGCAATATTTCTCTACACCTGCAGAAGGCAGATTAATAAACTAAAACAGTGGACTGGGAATAAGAAAGAAAATTTAGAATAGGTATTATATTTTAATGAAGACATAATGTAAAAATGAAATTCAAACTGTACACAATACCTATAAGAATTTTCCACTTATTCCAAGTGTTCTTTCCTAGACCAAACAAATGTTTTATATTTCTCAGTTATTTCCTCCAGAAATCTTGTTTACATGTTTACATGTTTTTTCTTCTCTCCTGCTTTAGCAGAAAATAAATCATCTTATTCTTCTGTAACACTTTTTCCCTGAAAACTTGCTACTGACACATACAGAGATTCCCTGTTCTTTCTAATGGTTAATTTCACTGAGTTTTTTGTCTTACTTTAGTTTCTTTACTGTTGGTCATATAGATTGTTCCTGAGTTGTTGCTCTTACAAGCAATGCTAGAAAAATATGCTTATTGTTGTGTATGTGTGTGTCTATATCTGTGGGAAGATGTCTGCAAACGTATCTACCTCCACGTTTGTCTTGGTTTGTTCATCTGATTATTTCTGGGGACCACTGTAACTCTGTTAATGTTAGCTCTCTTCATAGAGTATCCTGTTTCAGAAACATTAAAACATGTAAACCTTTTCTGACTGAGAAAAGATCTCAGTTACAACATGCCAGCTTCTGCAGTGTGCTATGATATAACACAAAACACCAATCAGGGAAACAAGGGGTTTAAGAAGTTAGGGGAGGTAAACTGATGAGTATAAAATATCCCCAGCCATGGATGATCAATGTTTAAACAATTCTTCAACACTTTGCATCTGCTATTTACTTTTATATGACTACAAGGGGGGAAAAAAGCATTCATTTTCTTCTCCCCTGTGTTGTTGAACTCAAGGTATTTCTGAGAGTTCTGCATTTCCTCACATTTGCTTATGACATAAATAAACTATAACTTGGTGGTTTCTGTTTGTAGGAGTCTATTTTAATGTTAGTGTATGTTTTTTTTTTTAACCGAGAAGGGAACTCACAGCATTCACAGGATATGTACATACACAGACACATGCGCTGTTATACTCACTCACTGCCAGTAAGATTATGTGAGAAAATTCCACCGCAAGAGGGTTATGGACAAGATTTTCTTTGCTTCTTGGAAGATGGAAGACTCCCTGACAAGGATTTTATTTTCATTGTAGTGGGCTGTCAGCATAGTCATTTATCATAGCCTGAATTAATAAGGAAAGAACAGAAGAAAGACGGCTTGCTGCCAAACAGCCTGGGGACGCTCGGGGCTGCACAGATCAATCAGCTGGACACCCGGGCTATTGTCTGCTCATCAATTCATTTCCATTGAGTTTCAGAACAGATAATACCAGGCCTTTTTCTGAGGCATGAGCCTAAACTGACTGCCTATGCTTGCTTCCCATTCCACCCTTTTAATCCCACAGGACACTCATCAAGGTGGCATTTTGTGTTTAGTTTAAGCTCTTTCTCTCAAAATCAGCTCATGGCAGACCACTGCTCCTTTCCATTGCCCAAGTGCACAAGAGCCTTAAGAATTTTTTCAAAACTGATAGGCAAAAGAGATTAGCATCAAGCGCATCTGAAATGCAAAGTCAGACCTCTGACACTGTGACAGCATAATAAATTAAACAATAAAATGCTTTCTAAGGTAATGGGAGACCTGGAGGCCACAAAGGAAAACTACAACATTGATTTCCAGTGGGCTGCTCTAATGGACATTTTGTTGTTCTCTTTTATCTAGAATCTTCTAGAAAAATCGTTTTCTAGCACTTCTATGAAAAATAGCTCCCCGCCCCCAGCAAAACATATCCTCTGCCACTTTCAGCTCTTGTGTTTCTGGTTAAGCTCCACAGTCAAAGCACTTGACTGAGATGAGACGTATCACAACATCCCATTCTCCAGGTCACAGCGATCGGTTCACGAAGGGACCCACGACACAACAGGGCCTGTGAGACATAATTAGAATTCCAGGATACTTATATATATTCTGCTGGCCTCACGAGGGTAAGAATATAAATGGAGAGTCACCAAGGGCCACTACAGAGAAGTCAAGAACCTCTGCCAATACGGCAGAAAAGAGAAATGAGAGAGTGGAACCAGACCTGATGGCGTTATTTGAGCTGCTGGAAGAAACCTTTCTGAAGCTTTATCCCTTTGAATTAAAGAAACTAGTAGAATCTTCACAATAATAATTTTAAAAAACCAGTGAGAACTGAGTTTCTGCTGTAGTAAAAAAAAAGAATCTTAACTAATATAGCTGTAAAAATCTATTAATTGGGCTATTGACTTTAGTTCCCTAAATCCTAAAACTTTAGAATAGTTCCAAAAGCTTCTCTTTTCAGACAGAATCAAATAGCCTTTCTAACTTGGAGATCAGAAAACATGAATATAGCATGTTTTAGCTAAATAGCTAAAATATTTAAAATCTCTCTATGAAATTAGTCCTATTTTATAACTGTGAGACATCACCAGATGGTCAATACCAAAATCAGATTGATTATATTCTTTGCAGCCAAAGATGGAGAAGCTCTATACAGTCAGCAAAAAAAAAAAAAAGTCTGGAAGCTAACTGTGGCTCATATCATGAAGTCCTTACTGCAAAATTCAGACTTAAATTGAAGAAAGTAGGGAAAACCACTAGGCCATTCAGGTATGACCTAAATCAAATCCCTTACAATGAAGCAGTGGAAGTGACAAATAAATTCAAGGGATTAGATCTCACAGAATGTCTGGAGAACTATGAACGAAGGTTCATAACACTGTCCAGAAGAAAGGGGTCAAAACATTCCACAAGAAAAAGAAATGCAAGAAAGGCAAAATGGTTGTCTGAGGATGCCTTACAAATAGCTGAGAAAAGAAGAGAATCTAAGGCAAAGGAGAAAAGGAAATATACTCATCTGAATTCAGAGTTCCAAAGAATAGCAAGGAGAGATAAGAAAGACCACCTAAGTGATCAGTGCAAAGAAGCAGAAGAAAACAATAAAATAGGAAACACTAGCAATCTCAAGAAAATTAGAGATACCAAGGGAACATTTCATGCAAAGACAGACACAAAAAAAGGACAGACATGTTATGGACCTAATTAAGAAGCAGAAGATATTAAGAAGAGGTGGCAAGAATACACAGAAGAATTATACATAAAAGATCTTCATGACCAAGATAACCACAATGCTGTGATCACTCACCTAGAGCCAGATATCCTAGAGTGTGAAGTCAAGTGGGCCTTAGGAAACATCACTATGAACAAAGCTAGTGGAGGTGATGGAGTTCCAGTTGAGCTATTTCAAATCCTAAAAGATGATACTGTGAAAGTGCTACACTCAATATTCCAGCAAATTTGGAAAACTCAGCAGTGGTCACAGGACTGGAAAAGGTCAGTTTTCATTCCAGTCCCTAAGAAAGGCAATGCCAAAGAATGGCCAAACTACTGCACAATTGCACTCATTTCACACACTAGCAAAGTAACGCTCAAAATTCTTCAAGCTAGGCTTCAGCAGTATGTGAACCAAGAACTTCCAGATGTTCAAGCTGGATTTAGAAAAGGCAGAGAACCAGAGATCAAATTGCCAGCATCGATTGAATCACAGAAAAACAGAATTTGAGAAAAACATCTACTCCTGCTTCATTGACTACGCTAGAGCCTTTGACTGTGTGGATCACAACAAGCTGTGGGACACTGTGAAAGAGATGGGAATACTAGACCACCTTATATGCCTCCTGAGAAACCTGTATGCAGGTCAGGAAGCAATAGTTAGAACAGGACATGGAACAACGGACTGGTTCCAAATTGGGAAAGGAGTACATCAAGGCTGTGTATTGTCACCTTGCTTATTTAACTTATATGCAGAGTACATCATGAGAAACGCTGGGCTGGATGAAGCACAAGCTGAAATCAAGACTTCCGGAAGAAATATCAATAATCTCAGATATGCAGATGACACCACCCTGATGGAGAACTCGAAGAGGAATAAAACAGCCTCCTGATGAAAGTGAAAGAGGAGAGTGAAAAAGCTGACTTAAAACTCAACATTCAAAAAACAAAGATCACGGCATCTGGTCTCATCACTTCATGGCGAATAGATGGGGAAACAATGGAAACAGCGAGAGACTTTATTTTGGGGACTTCAAAATCACTGCAGATGGTGACTGCAGCCATGAAATTAAAAGATGCTTGCTCCTTGGAAGAAAAGTTATGATCAACCTAGACTGCATATTAAAAAGCAGAGACATTACTTTGCCAACAAAGGTCCATCTAGTCAAAACTGTGGTTTTTCCAGTAGTCATGTATGGATATGAGATTTGGACCATAAAAAAGCCTGAGAACCAAAGAATTCATGCTTCTGTACTGTGGTATGGGAGAAGGCTCGTGAGAGTCCCTTGGACTGCAAGGAGATCCAACCAGTCTATCCTAAAGGAGATCAGTCCTGAATATTAATTGGAAGGACTGATGTTGAAGATGAAACTCCAATACTTTGGCCACCTAATGCAAAGAGCTGACTCATTAGAAAAGACCCTGATGCTGGGAAAGATTGAAGGCAGGAGGAGAAGAGGATGACAGAGGATGAGAATCAAACAGAAATTCTAGAATTGGAAAAAAAAAACTAAAATTAAGAATTTATTGGAAACATTTAACAGATTCAGTTCAGTTCAGTTGCTCAGTCATGTCCGACTCTGAGACCCCATGAATCGCAGCATGCCAGGCCTCCCTGTCCATCACCAACTCCCAGAATTTACTCAAACTCATGTCCATCAACTCGGTGATGCCATCCAGCCATGTCATCCTCTGTCGTCCCCTTCTCCGCCTGCCCCCAATCCCTCCCAGCATCAAGGTCTTTTCCAATGAGTCAACTCTTTGCATGAGGTGGCCAAAGTACTGGAGTTTCAGCTTCAGCATCAGTCCTTCCAATGAACACCCAGGACTGATATCCTCTAGGATGGACTGGTTGGATCTCCTTGCAGTCTAAGGGACAGATTATACTCAGTTAAAAAGAGAATTCCAGTATTCCAGAATTCCACTACCCACTCCAGTATTCTTGCCTGAAAAATCCCATGGGCAGAGGAGGCTGGTAGGCTCCATGGAGTCGCAAAGAGTCAGACATAACTGAATGACTTCTCTCTCTCTTTCTCTCTCTAAAAAGAGAATTACTGTCTTTTTAGGAATAGAATTTGTAATTTTAATGTACTACAATCTTTCAACATTTTTCTCACTTTCTGTATCCTTACTGAAAAATAGTTCCCTTCTCTGAAGTCATAAAGATGGTCATCAACATTATGTTCTAAAATCTTTACTGTTTTACCTTTCATATTTGTATCAGCAATCCACTATAGTTATTTTTTGTTTATGGCATGGTGCAGAGGTCAAGGATTTCCCCCCTCTACACTATATCCATTTATCCTACCTCTACTATTGAAAAGAACACCTTCCCTCATTACTCTGCAGAGGAATTAGAAGATAATTTAAACAAATATCTTCATGACCTTGGAGAAAGAAACTATGAGAGTGGTAGAAGATATTTGTTAAGTATAGAACAGAAAGGGACTCATATACAGATTATATAAACATTCCCAATCATAAAATGATAGACAACCAAATAAAAAATATGCAAGATACTGGAACAGGCAAGCGGCAAAACAGGATACCTAAATGACCCTGAACATACGAAATGATTTGCAGCTCCACTAACAGTAAAATAAGTGTCAATTAAAACCACAATGAGCTACTACCTCACAATTCACCAGAATACCTAAAATAAAAAACTAAAAAATATGAATTGATAGAAACTCACATAGAACTTTGAATTGGGATGATCACTTTGGAAATGGTTTGGTGATATCAATCAAAGTTAAACATATACATATCAAGGACCTACCAGTCCCACTTCTAAGCACATATTCAACAGAAATTCATGCACACATGTAGTAAGAAAGAGACACAAAGACTCCTCATGGCAGCAATTTTTGTAACACGTCTTAACTATAAACAACTAATTAACAGAATAGTTGTATAGGTGACATGTTTCTATAATGAATATACAGCAAAGAAAATGAACAAAGTAGTTATAAGACAGATGACTGCCATGGATATGATTAAAATAAATCAGCAAACATATTACACACTATATGACCATTTATACAAAGTTCAAAAACAGGTAGACCCAATCTATAATGTTTAGTGGATTTAGTGGATTAAACCTTCATGGTAAAACCATTAAGAAAATTACTCCAAAAGTAATTTTCCAAAGAAATTACTTCCAAAAGTCAGGATGGTGATTATCTTTGCGGGAGAGCAAAAACAGGGAAACAAATAGCTTCTGGGCTGGTGAGAATGTTTCATTTCCTGATATGGGTAGTAGGTACATGAGTTTTCCCTGTATTATAACTCATTAAGGTCTATATTTTAATGTATTTTTGGTCTGTATTTCACGATAAAAAGGTTTAAAAATGTTAGTATTACTTAACTGATCTATACCACCTAATGCCATTGGTGCAAACCCAATAGCAACTCAAGGAGAAATCTCTGGAGTTAGACGCCTGAGTTTAAATTCCAGCTCTCTCCTAAGAAATGTGTGGCTATTTTGAGTAATTTAACCTGTGTAAGTCTCTATTTCTTTATGTGTCAGATGAGTATTGTGAAGTTGAGAGGATGAAATGAAATAAAGCATGTAAGTCACTCAGCGACTGCCTGGCACATCAGGTGAGTGCAATTTTACTTTAGTTATCCATCTACAAAAATGTTCCTAACGTGAGTCAATGTCATACCTCAGCAGAACTGGCTTTATTTTACACCATTCTCATGCCGATCCTTGCCTTTGAGTGTTAAAGTGTCTAAAGTGGTTAATGTTAGAAATGGAGACCATCAAAAGTATATCATCTCAGACTTGAGGTGTTTCACAAATTTTACAAAGAACTTTCTTTTGTATTTTCTAATCGAATGTTTCACGACAGCATGTGAAGTCAGGTTTATTTTTCCCATGGACACAAGTGGAGAAAAGGAGAAGTTTAACTGCTTCTGAGTGATATGCCAGAAGTCCCAGTAGCTAGTAAGTGGCAGAGTCAAAGTCTGAAAAACCCAGGTCTCTGTTTTGGACCCAGGACTCTGTGTTACGATGTACTTCATGAAACTATGAATGATTAGATGCTTGGTGGTGCCGATGGGGACCATAAAGTCTCCACTGTTCAGTTTCTAATGTTGATGTTTCCATCAAGGTATAAACCAAGAAGCTGAGGCAATGCTTCTTTCATTTACTCAGTGGAAGAGACAATCTACAACCATCTGTTCAGTACTTGGGAACCAAACTTTTAAATTTCATTCCCTTTACTCCATGGTAATAAGAAACTCATTTCCTTCTGCTCTCTGATCTTTTTTTTTTTTAATCATTTTTTCCCATATGCTCTTTTGTTCTCTTCCTTAAAACTCCACCTCAACATTTGCCATTATGCTACAGTTATGGTCCTGGATGACAGTGACAAATCTGGGACACAGAAGCACAATCTACGCTGATATTCTGTCAAATACTTTGAGTTTGTTGCTCAATTCAGTTTTTTTTTTTTTAAATTTTCACTTGGGGTATAGATGATTTGCAATATATAATAGTTTGATGTATATAGGAAAATAATTCAGTCATATATTATTTTTCAGATTCTTTTTCCAGTATAGGTTATTACAAAATGCTGAATATAGTTCTGTGTGCTATACAGTATCAGCTCAGGGTTAATAAGCAGTTCAGACTTTGGAATATTTACTCCCAACACTGACCTTTATGCAGGCGTGAGTTCATTGAATTGAATGCCCTCCTTGAACTCCAAGTGTTAAGAAATACTCAGAGTCTTACAAAATCATCCTTTCTCATGCCAACACTGGCACATACACTTTTAGTCCTAACTATTGCATCATTGATGTGGGAAGCCACTAAAATAAAGACTGGAAACAAACTCAGCTTAAAAAGCTGTCATAGAAGACAAAGGGAGTATTACAGTTTTGTTTACCTTTATTAAAAAAAGATTTCAGGAAAAGTCTTTAGAGAATCGAAATTGATTTTTGTTTGTTTCACAATTGGCTTCTTTCTGCCATCTTACTTTGGTAAGAATTAGTATGCTGTATAGGGAAAGAAAGTTAGAATCTGAAGTCTAAATATTAATCAATTTAAGAAAATTTTATTGGGCTCCTACTGTTTTCCAAACATTGTGCTAGAGACAAAGATAAAGTGATAAACAAAATAAATGAAGTCCTGGCCCTCATAGAACTTATAGGCTATTCAATTGTAAGCACAGGCTAGTTACTTCCTCATTTAGTTACTTATCATTTTTCTTCCCTCTCAAATGGGGATGATAATTCCTGTTCTATTTATCAGGGCTATAAGGATAAATATGAGATATACTTATGACGAGTAGGATGAGGCTATGGTGGAAATTTAAGTTCATTAAAAATGTCAGGTGAATTCCAGTCCAAGTTGGCAACATAAAAGTCTTCTAAATCCACCTCCTCCCATGGACACAATGAAATTATAGTTATACATGGAGCAACTCCCTCTCAAAGAAATCCAGAAAACTAGCTAATCAACTCCTTCCCATCAGGCAAAGGAGAAAATACCTTTATCACCCACACTTGAAGCAGGCAGGGAAGGCACAGTTACATCCTTTCCATAAACCACATCCTTGACACAGTGCCATGTAATCAGGTGGAACTCCCAATTCCAAGCTTCTCTCTGAGAAATGAAGGGTCCGGACACCAGATCTAGCATCCCTAATTTTAAGACACTCATCTGAGGGATGGGCTCCCCAAATACCTAGCTCTGAAAGGGAACAGGACAAAAATGCATATCTTCCAATCTTTTCCTGAAAGATGCCTATTTGCACACTTTAAAAGTTACTGCCTGATGGTCTGGCTTCTAATTTAGCAGGTGTCCAGGGGCTGACCATAATCCTTCCCTGAGACATGGAGAGGCAGCAGACGCTACCTCCACATTCTCATTTGAGCCTGCTGCCAATGTCTCCCTGGAAAGAGCTTGTACACATGCCTGACACCTCAGCTTTTCAGCTGCTGCCCAAGGGATGGGTCCCTAGATCACCTAACTTGATAGACAATGGGGCTTGAACTCAGTAGTCTCACAGGACTGCAGCAAACAGAGAAGTTATTAATAGGTGCAGGGGCACCCTTGCAGTTATATACCCAGGTCCAGTGCAGAGGGGCGAGAACAAAAGTCCATCTCCTTGGAAGTGCTGTAACTATCACTACATACTTTCCCAGCTGTGGCATGAAGATCCAACCTCCCACCAGCCTACATTCAGGCATTAACTGAAAAATCTATTATTAATCTGATGGGAGTTCCCGTGCATGTAACAAATTGCTTTTCCCTTGCTCCTTTTAATAATCTCTCTTTGTCTTTAATGGTTGACATTTTGATTAAAACATGTCTTGGCGGGGGTGTCTCGTAAGGTTCATCTTGTTTGGAATTCTGTAAACTTCCTGGATCTGGATGTCCTTACCTAGGTTACAGAAGTACTCAACCACAATTTCTTCAAGTGAGATTTCTGCCCTTTCCTTTCTCTTTTCCTACTGTGAGTTAATAGAATGAAGGAAATATAAATTTTAGAGTAGAAATAAATAAAATAGAAACCAAGACAAAAAATAGAAAGAAAATTAGTAAAACAAAGTGTTGATTTTTTTGAAAAATAAACAATAAACAAATAGTTTGCTTGACTCACCAAGAAAAAGAGAGGACTCAAACTAAGAAATAAGAGGATAAATTAGAGCTGATAAAGAAATTTAAAGGATCATAAGAGGCCACTATTAAAAACAACAAATCAGACAACCTGAAAAAAATGGATAAATTCCTAGAAGCATACCACCTCAGAAGGGTGAATCATGAGTAAACAGGAAATCTGAACAAGCCAATTACCAGTAAGGAGGTGGTATCAGTAATCAATTATCTCCCAACAAATAAATGTCCCAGACCAGGCAGTTTTACTGATTAATTCAACCACACATTTAAGGAATAATTAATACCAATTCTTCTCAAGTGCTTCTAAAACATAGAAGTACAGAAAACACTTCCAAATTCCTTTCTTAAGGCCAACATTACCCTGATACCAAAACCAGACAAGGGCACCCCAAGAAAAGAAAAACATAGGTACTAAATCCTCAATAAAACATTAGCAAAGAAAATTCAACTGTATGTTAAAAGGATTACACACCATGATCAAATGGATTTTATTCCAAGGATACAAGGATGGGTCAATAAACACAAATTGCTCAATATGATACACTACATTAACAAAATGAAGGATAAAAAGTACATGATAATCTCTATAATAGATGTAGAAAAATGTGGCAAAATTCAACATTCATAATTAAACTATTGACAAAGTGGGTACAGATGGAACATACCTCAACATAATAAAGGTTATCTATGACAAATCCAAAGCTAATATCATAATCAAGATAAAAATGTGAAAGCTTTTTCCCTAAGATCAGGAACAAGACTACATTGCCCACTACCAACACACTTATTCAACTCCTACTGGTAGTCCCAATCAGAGCTGTTAAGCAAGAAAAAGCCATAATGGTCACCCTAATTAGAAAATAAGTAAAACTGCTGCTATTTGCAGATGACACAAGACTGTATGTAGGAAATCCCAAAGACTACAAAAAAAATTGTTAGAGCCTTACAGATAAACAAATTCACTTAAATTGTAGGATACAAAACCAATATACAAAAGTTAGCTGCTTTTCTATAATTAATAATGATTATCAGAAAGAGAAATAAAGAAAATAATCTGCTAAAATCTGTATCCAAAAGAATAAAATACTTAGGAATAAGTTTAACCAAGGATGTAAAAGTTTTGCATAATGAAAACAGTAAGACACTGATGAAAGGATGTGAAGACATAAATAAATGGAAAGATTTTTCACACTCATGTGTTTGAACAATCAAAATTGTTAAAATGTCCATAGAAACCAAAGCAATCAATTCAATGCAATGACTATCAAAATTTCATTGGGATATTTTGAAAAAATGGAGAAAGAATCTAAAATTTGTTTGAAACTACAAAGACCTCAAATAGCCAAAGAAATTTTGAGCAAGAACAAAGCTATAGGAATCAAACATCCTGATTTAAAACTATATCACAAAACTACAGTAGTTAAAACAATATGATATTTGTACAAAAACAGACACACAAATCAGTGGAGCAGAATAGAAAGCCCAGAAATAAATCCATGTATACACAGATAATTAATTTACAACAAAGCAGCCAAGACTGTATTACTGGAAAATGGCAGTCTCATCAGTAAACAGCGCTGGCAATACTGGACAGCACGTACAAAAGATGCAACTATGTATCTTACACCACACAGAAAAATAAACTCAAAATGGATGAGAGACATAAATTTCAGACCTGAAATTACAAAACTCTATAAGGAAACACAGATGGTAAGCTTCCTGACATAGCTCTTGATAATGACCTTCTGAATTTGACACCAAACGGGAAGGCCACAAAAGGAAAAATAAGTAAGTGGAACTATTTTAAAAAGTTTCTGCACAGCAAAGAAAGCCATCAACACAATGAAGAGGTAATCTACAGAATGGGTGAAAATATTTGCAAATTATAGATCTTTTTTTTTTGGCAAATTATAGCCATGATAAGAAGCTAATATCCAGAATACATATAGATCTCAATAGCAAAAAGCAGAAACAAAAATTACAGAAAAGCAACAAATCCAAAACAAAAAAATCCAGTTTAAAAATGGGAAGAAGATGTGAATAAACATTTTTCCAAAGGAGAGATACAGATGCTAACAGGTACAGGAAAAGTTGCTCAACATCACTAGTCATCAGGGAAATGTGAATGAAAATCACAATGAGATATCACCTCACACCTGTCACAAAGAGTACCATCAAAAAGACAAGAAATAATAACTACTGGCAAGCATATGGAGAAAAGGGAAACCTTGTGTACACATGGGAATACAAATTCCTGTACCCAGTATGGAAAACAGTATGGAGATTCCTCAAAAATTCAAATAAGAACTACCATATGATCCAGCAACTTCACTTCTGGGTATAATACATCCAATAAAAATGAAAACAAGATCTTAAGAGAAAGCTGCACTT
The DNA here is from genome assembly GCF_033118175.1 of Dama dama. Lineage (NCBI taxonomy): Eukaryota > Metazoa > Chordata > Mammalia > Artiodactyla > Cervidae > Dama > Dama dama. The sequence continues at coordinate 28,161,240 of NC_083704.1, read as the reverse complement.
CCATGTTCATTGCATTATCACTCATAAGGGACAAGACATGGAAACAACCTAAGTTGGTCAATGGGTGAATAGATAAGGAATTAGGCATATATGTGCACAAATATATGTGATATTTACAGATATGTATGTGATGTCTCTATTTACACACAGCATTATGTGTAATAATATTCTTCTCATGGAATAATACTCAGCCATGAGAAGCAGGAAATCCTGCCATTCATGGCAACATGGATGACCTTGAGGGTACTATGCTAAGTGCAATAAACTGGACAGAGGACGAACAGAGCATGGCTATGATTTATAACTGGAATCTAAAAAGAAAAAAAAGCTAAACTCAAAGAGTGGGAAAGTAGTTGGTAGGGGCTAGTAGGTGGGAATACAGAGGTTGGTAAAAGGTTACCAACTTTCACCTAAAATATGAATACAATCTGAGGATCTAACGTATAACACCATGACTATAGTTGATAACATTATTACACAACTGACATTTATTAAAAGATGACAACCTGTATGTTCTCACCAAAAAAAAAAAAGAAAAAGAAAAAGAGAGAGATAAATACATGAGGTCACATATATACTGTTCAACTAGATTGGAGGACTCCTTTCACAATGTATACCTATATCAAATCATCACAATATACACTTCAAATATCTTACAATTCTATTAGTCACTTATACCTCACTAAAGGTAGACATTTAAAAATATTAGGTAATACTGTACTATTCTTCATGAGATAGTCATATTTACACTCCTTATGGTTAAAATATGCTTCCAGATTACAGGGATTGAGCCTCCTTGGATCATTTTTAAAAGCAATGAAGTTTCATAGCTCTCATGATGTGAATTATTTAGATTTACGAGAAGCCAAGACACTCATCCTGAACCCAGACAGTGGCATTTATCTCTTGAATGGACTAAGCACACTCCTCAGGGTCCAGGCAAACCTCAGAGACACCGGAGGTTTGTTTCTATACCACCACAATCAAGTGAGTATCTCAATAAGGTCAGTCATGAAGATGTTGGTTTCTAAATGCATATAAAAATTATATTTATCTGTTGTTGTGTAGTTGCTAAGTCATGTACAACTCTTTTGTGAATCCATGGAATGCAGCCCGCCAGGCTTCTCTGTCCATGGGATTTCCCAAGAAGAATACTGGAGTGGGTGGCCGTTTTCTTCTCCAGGGGATCTTCACAACCCAGGGATGAAACCCACATCTCCTGTTCTGGCAGACAGGTTCTTCACACTGAGCCTTCTATACTCTAGTCTATTAAGTGTGCACTGCATTATATCTAAAAAAACAATGCACATGCCTTAATTAAAAAGTACTTTATTGCTAAAAAATGCTGTCGCTTGACAATGCAGGGTTGTCACAAACCTTCAACTTGTATTTAAAAAAAAAAGAAAACCACACTATTTGAGAAGCAGTGTAAAGAAAAGCTCAATAAATCAAGGTGTTCCTGTATGTGGGAATGTGCCTGTGAGTAAACAGAGACCTTATATCATGGAAATTTGCCACAGCTTGAAAACTAAAACAGACACACACTGTAGGTTGAGTATAAAGCTCAGATTATTTTTTTAGAAATAAAAAAATTTAAAAAAGATGTTTCAAACCTGTTACAAAACTGTAAACTAGGTCTCCAGAACTGTGAGGGGGTCATCAATCAATTGAACTTTTCTGTTCTTACAGTTTGTTTGGTGAAAAAGTTTGAGGTAGATCAAATAAATGATCAAAAGCAGCAATTCTACATGGTACAGATTAAATCAGAAACCCAGGAAGGTTTTCCTCCATGAACTCAATATTGTGGTTCTCCTGTTGAGTTGACTGTTCGCTTTCTGGTGTTTCAATATTGGAAACAGTGGTGCCCTGATGGGGGATTGCTCCCAGCCAGCTGTTCTGGCCGTTTGAGACAATACCCATGGGACAAAGCAATAGCTTCTCAGTAATGAGATGGCAAGATGGCTAATGCGCCCCTGGATTCAGATTAACCTCTGGATAATGGTTTATCTGTTACCATTCCATGCTGCCATTTACAGAGCACAATCATGACGAGCTTAATGTTTGAAGAATGGAAATCTTGCCTTTCAAACTTGATGAGGAGCTCCTTGATAGACCAAATGCCTTGAATCCTCCATATGGCCTAGAATAGTGTTGGGCAGAAATAAAGTTTACCTCTCTAACCAAGCAGCTAGACCCATCTTATTTCCGAAAGTATTTGAGGTGGCTCCAGGCAGTGTAGACACTCCATAAATAAGACCAATTTTAACCAGACTCTGCTCTCAAATAAGGTATTACCTAGGTCTTTTATTACTAAAATTTTGGCCAAGGCCTGAAAACCAAGTTCAATCAGAAACAAGCACACAATTCTTGGTAGTGCCCTGTGAGATACTAACAAAACAGAGCAAAACAAGTCTGATGACCGTCACCACAAGTTGGAAAAAAGAAGGCAAGAGACTGAAGGTAGAGGTTCTTTGAAATAAATTTATGTGAGCAGGAAAGAGGAGATGGAGGAACTTGTTGTCTTTTCTGTAGTATTTGGAGTACTTGTGAGAAGGGCACCTTATTCACTGGCTGGCACAGCCCATTATAATCTTGCTAGCAGGTGAAATGAGAGCAATCATATGATAGTTTGGACATTCTTTGGTATTGCCTTTCTTTGGGACTGGAATGAAAACTGACCTTCTCCAGTCCCCTGGTCACTACGGAGTTTTCCAAATATGCTGACATGTTGAGTGCAGCACTTTGACAGCATTATCATTTAAGTTTTAAATAGCTCAGCTGGAATTCCATCACCTCCACTAACTTTTTTCATAATAATGCTTCCTAAGGCCACTTGACTTCACACTCCAGGATGTCTGGCTCTGGTGAGTGAGCACACCATTGCAGCCCATTATATCAGGCAGAAGAAAGGGGCCAGCAGGCTTATTTCCATGGTTTAGAGGGGCAAAAATCTATGACTTCTTGAGAACCAAGTGAATCCCACCTTGTTGCTCACCAAAATGAGGGGACCTCATAGAATTAAAACTGTGAGTGTATCACAGGAGGGGATGTTTCAAAAGGTCAGCTGCAGAATACAGCACCTGGATCAGAAGTCATTGGAATCTCTAAAGAACACAGTTATATACCCCACAAGAAAATCCAAGGTTTACCAAGACAGAATCTGACAAACAAGAGAGAACTATAAACACAATTGACTAAAAACTCTTATTTTTTTTTCCCTTCCATCATTTGTTCACTCTTTGTCTTTTCCTTTCTCTTACCCAAATACTCCAGTAAACCAACCACTAAGATTCAGGGCCAGAGACGGAGTGAGCTGAGGGGCAAGAAACATGAAAGAACAGAGAGTGTCCTTCTCCTTCCAATTCTATCTCTGAGCAGAGGAGTTAAGCTATGCTGGCAGAAGAGAGAGGCTTTAACTGATGGAGAGATTGAAGTTTTGATTTAAACTGGCCCAGGTTTTTTTTTAACATCTCTGTGTGGAAAAAAAAGGAGGGGGGGATATAAGAGTGGGAAAGAAAGATTCAACTACTGAAGGCAATAATGGAGAAGTTAAAGATGTTCCCTGATTATATCCTACTAAACTGAACTGACTCAACACATGAGTGATAGTTAATTGCTATAAAATGTTACAGTTCTGTGATGACTTTCCAATTAAATGACCAGAGAAATACTTAATTCCTCTCAGAACCCAGTATCAGAGGACTGGACCTTCTTCTAACCAGGGAGCAAAAGCTCAGTATATATTATAGACGACAAACGGCAGTACCCAGAATGCTGAGAGACTTTTATGGGCCAAAAAAAAAAAAAAGATTTTTTTTTCTCCTCTGTTGTCAGAAAATACATAGGAATAAAATTCATACTGACTTCAGAGAAAGGCTAAAAGAGGAGTTTTCACTATTTGTAACTACCCAAATGCCTACAAAGGGAATGGGTCTACAAACTGTGGTATAGACACATTATGGCATTAAAACATACCACTTATCCTAACACTGTGTGCAACAATATGGATGAATGTCTCAAGTGCAATATTTAGTGAAGGATGTCAGACACGAGCGTGCATACCATGTGATTCAATTTAGGTAAAGTTCAAAAATAGGAAAAACCAAGTGCAACTGGTAGACGTCAGGAAAGGGGTAACCCTCAGTGGGGAGCAGAGCTTGCTAAGGGTGTGAAAGGGTCTCTGAGAGGCAACATTTTATTTCTTGACTTGGATTTGTAGGAATGTTCAATTTCTGAAAATGTGAATCATGTCTTCATTTTCATACTTTATATAACTACTTAACCATTCAATAAAATGTTCAAAAATGTTTTCCTACTCCTGTCCCCCCAAAAAGTAGATTAACTACTAGAAGTTCAGACAGGGGTTAATCTTACGGCTGGGGACGGTGACTAGAAGGTGAGCTGAGAGATTTCCTGAGTTTCTGTGGATATGTTCCCTTTGTGAACAGTCACTGAGCTGTACATATGTGTGTGTGTGAGTGTGTGTGTGTGTGTGTAAAACTGCATAGACACATACATGTAGTTCAATAAATTTTACACCAAAATATAGGAATACTTAATTTTGAAATTTTGAACTTTATGTCCTGAATAATACCCTACAAAAATGCAACCTATCAGACCTTTTACCTTTTTTAACTTTATTATACAATAAAATATTCCCCAGTTAGTCTCCTTCTGCTATGCTAAAACATTATCAGTGATAATCAATTATTTACTGATCAGATATCTTTTTTAGACCTATGAAACTCTTCTTTGGTTCTCCTATTGTGTTTTTCTATCAGCCTGCTAGCATATTAAAATGACTCTTTTGCTTGGGTTGGCAAATACATGGCAAATATATCCCATCTTGCATGCATTTAAAACACCTGTAGTCTGTACATGTGACATATCTACATGGCTCACTATCCCTCTGTATGTCTAACAAATACATCAAATTGGAATCTCAAGCACAGCATCTCTGGGAAGACTCTCACTTATGCAGGTGAATTGTGATAGCTCACTTCACAGCTCTGAAAAACCAGGCAAACACCTGGAACAACAGATGCTCCATCAATATGACAATCGGGGCAGATTTAATTTTCTGAGATTAAAGAGTCCAGGCCTTAATCTGCTAACTACGTAGAAACAAGGAGAGCAGTTAGAGTCATTTTACCAGATAACTAATAAGATTTAGTAAATAGAATCATTTTATCAACTAAGTACATGTAAGATTTCAGCTGGCAACAGATTTATCTGTTGTGATTGGGTAGCTATCATTTTAATTATACTATCTTTTTAATGAAGAAGGTTGGGAAATTATGCCATTCAGAATACAGACAGGCTTTAGCAAACATTCAAAGAGCAGATAAATACTGCATGTACCTTATTAACTTTTCTACCAGCAAAGTTAAATCTATTTAATGTGTCCCATTTGAAATCAGAAATCACCAAATGCACATGAAAAATGCTGAATCATAGGCCCTATTTCATTCACAATTACATTAAAACAACCACAGAAAGGCAAAATAGCACACTGTACAACAGAAATGGTGCTCTTAATCACTGAGCAGTAAATAAGAAGGAATCATGGAAGGAATAAGTAAAGAGTAGGAAAATTATTTTGGTGTCTGCCTTAAGCCAAACATGCTTGGCAGCTTGAGATGTTTGATGCCAACCATGGTACCAAAATGATCTCAGTAAAACGGAGGCAAATAAGCAAATAGGAATGTTACTCCCACCATAGTGATATTGAATCTTTCTTTTTAAATAAAATTGTTATAGTTGGTCGTATCTCATAAAAAGACAATCCTTAGAAGTTTGCTTTTAAGTTTTGATGGGTAGAAAATTAACTGACTCTCAAAAGCGTATGATTAGAGGAAGCATTTTATTATGCTGGGTAAATAAATAAATAAATAAAACAATGAGAAACAACATGTCTTGCTGAGCTTTTGGAGCTTCACAGTTCCAAGGCAGCGACAGCTCAAGTAGTTCCCATGTCTATTACCAGGGAAGCCAGTGAGACATGAAACAAGGATGAACCCCATTTGCCTGGGCAAAGAGCCCAGGGAGGAAGTAATTGCTAGTTGGGGCACAGCTGCAGATAGAGGTTGATCAAATTCAAAAATCAAATGCTTATTTCATTCTGATAAAAATCATTAAATCATGAATCAACTTACTCCAGGCTCCTGTATAACCAGGAAATGACTATGTATACCATCTGCACATAACTGTCCCTTGATAACACTGAAATAGTGACAGCAGCTTTTATCATGAAATCCCTAAGTATAAACAATTTATCAAAGTGCAAGCAGTCATCATTCACATCTTATTGGGCCACCAGAATGAGACTCCACATATGAACTTGGTATAGGAAATTTAAAACAAACAAACAAACACCTCTAAATTTGGGAAAAGAAAAACTCCATAAGGAGAATTTTGCTTCTAAGTTTTTTAGTATAGTTTTTCTCATTTGGCTGATCTTTATTCACATTTTATGACTATATAGAGAAAATGTGAGAGGTTATTACAAATTGCATAATATAAATAGAATGGTAAAGTTTCTTACTATGTCCAAACTTGTACTGTTGCCACACAAAAGGAAAATAAATTGAGAGATGAGTTGTTGGGACAAGTAATATGGACTTTATTTGGAAAGCAAGCTGACTGAGGAGATGGTGGACTAGGGGCCTTAAGAACCATCTTATCTGAGTTAGAATTCAGGCTTCTTTTATACTAAAAGGGAAGGCGGTGTGGTTTGTTGTTCCTATAAACCTCTAATAAGACAAAACTTCTTCATAGAACTTCACAGCTCTCATTTTACATCTACTTGTGCCATTATTTGATTTGTATTTGACTTTACATTGGCAACCCACTTTAGTATTCTTGTCTGGAGAATTCCATGGACAGAGGAGCCTGGCAGGCTACAGCCCACAGGGTCACAAAGAGTTAGACACAACTGAGCAACTAACACCTTCACTTTACTATTATATAGGCATGATCTCTTCAACAGACACATACAATAAATATTTGTTGAATACATGGAATAAATGAATTGTGCTATAGTTAAGTCTGTGGTAAATACCAAGCTGAAGCTGATATCTGCATTTGGTCTCTGCAGCTGCCATGAAAATGTGCCCCTTGACTATGGTCCTGTGCTAAATAAGTCGCTTCAATGTCTGACTCTTTGCAGAACTAATGGACTATAGCTCACCAGGCTCCTCTGCCCATGGGATTCTTCAGGCAAGAATACTGGAGTGGGTTGCCAGGCCCTCCTGCAGAGGATCTTCCCATCTCAGAGAGAAAATCAGCATCTCTTACATCTCCTGCATTGGCAGGCAGGTTATTTACCACTAGTGCCACCTGGGAAGCCCTTGACTATGGGCATAATTGATGGAAAGCCCTAACTGCTGGGCTCTGAAACCCTTCACTGTGTTTGCACCCAGGTCATGCCTCTTCCAGGGGTTCTGAACCAATGGATGATCATGACAGGGATACTAAGGCAGCTCTTTCCAGGAGATTCAGGAATTTCTGACGGGAGCAGTGACTGGAGAACTCCCCATGGTTCTTGCCAAACTCTACCATACCATCTTCCTTCCCTCTGCCCTTCACAAGGGCCAGACCTAAATCATCATCTTCTGTCTCTCCTGGTGTATTTCTCCATTTTCCCTCCCAGATGTTTCCCTAGTAAATATCTTGCATATCGAATTGTATTATGATATATATTTCTCACACAACTGAGATTAACACAGTTTGACAAAGACTGTGTGCTTGACGGGTGCAAATGTGCTATCATCATATACAAAATGAAATGCTGAGGCATTGTGCCTTTGCTCTAGTTTATGTTTCTGAAAATAATGACTTGTATCTTTTCAATATTTTATATATTTTTGCTGTGTGATATTGAATTATACATCATCACCTTTGCACCTCAAGCAGAACATGCTCAGTACTGTGCAATTAAATGAGATCCTTAACATGAAAATCTTTGCAAAATACCCAGCACATAATAAAAGCACAATAAAGGTGAATATCACCAGAATTACCATCATCACTGTCACTCTTCTCCTCTCCGACAGGTTCTGCCCTCCCTCAAAGGGTGGAGTTAGGTGTGCAAACGGGCTTTACCTATTTAATCACCTAGTATCCAGAAACAAGTCTATGATTGTTTCTGAACAGAACTTTACTAAATACCAACCAATGTTAAGTAATCTGTTCATTTTTTGAGGAACAGTCTTCTTGTTTCATTCTACAGTTGATTAAATACAAGTTCAACCAAGCCAATTTTCTTCCTACTTTTTGCCAACCTTAGCTGATTAAAATTTATAGCTCTATTAAGCAGATAATAGCAGTTTGGATACAGGAGATGAAGTCTTGATACTTCAGTACCGAACGGTTTTCCTGTGGTTTGACCCTGACTTCTGAGAATCACACACTGCTTTTGGAACCCATAGTCACTGTGGAATATTTTCAAAAGTATCTTTCTGGCTGTGCAGAAACATTGTTCAACAGGCTTAGGCTTAGTTACTAAAACTTGCTTCTCATTTTGTAATCTATTTTAGTAATGTCAAAAGAGATTTCAGAGCTTGGATAAAAATGTCAAAATGACCATTATTGCAAGTGAAAAAAACACAGTGAAAACATTTCAGTCCTTTAATATTTTCCTGATCTGCCTCTCTGTACTCCGAACTCTTCTTTCCAAAGGCTCAGTGAAGTTGACACAGGCCATGGGGCTGCTGATCAAAAAGAAAAGACTTGCTTTTTTACCATTGCCTGTACCTGGTGGCTCAGATGGTAAAGAATCCGCCTGCAATGTGGGAGGCCTGGGTTCGATCCCTGGGTTGGGAGGATCCCCTGGAGGAGAGCATGCAACCCACTCCAGTATTCTTGCCTGGAGAATCCCCATGGACAGAGGAGCCTGGCAGTCTACAGTCCATGGGGTCACAAAGAGTCGGACATGACTGAGCAACTAAAAACAGTACAGCATACAATATGAAGACATTAATTTAATCTCATCTTCTTAAAGTCCCAGGAAAAACATTTACAGTAATTTATTTTGCTAGTTGAAAATATGATCACTGTAAGCATTCAGCAGGAAAAAGATAACTGGATTTAAAAATACAAAGAGAAAATGACTTTTGAAGATTTTCCTCTTCATTAGGAATATTATGCATATTATATTAATTAAATCTTTAAAATGTCAAAATTACTATCTCTGGGTAGTAGAAAAATGGAAATTTTTTTTCTTCCAATTTTCTGTGTTTTAACATACTACTGTGGGAGTTAGCAGTCTAGGATTAAGTGAGGAGAATTGGTAATGGGTCTAGAAATTAGAAATTAATAGGATTCAAGGGGTCAGATTAATTTTCTATATTTTGAGAGCTCTGGAGGGATAAAGCTGATGTCAAGGCAGACTTTCTGTAGCAATTGTCCAAAGTTCTGCTAACTACAATCTGTGGACTTGCCCTGTGGCCAACGATATGTGGTTTGTTGGGGATTATTTTTTGCTTCCTTCTCCCTCAAATGCCTTAGAATTATAAACTGTATTATCATTAAAATGTAAAACTGAGATTCTGAAGAGAAACAGGTAACTGATATGCATGAGTTTCAACTCAGGATATGTTGCTCAGCTGGTGAAACTCTGTTCACATCAAGCATTTTGCTAGCAATTTATTGTAGCTGAGAATATACCAACAAGTGAAATAATCATGGAACTCATTCCAGAAGATCTTCCACTGGATTTGAACAGACTGAATAAAATTATGGTTAAGAATGGTTTATCATTATGGCTAAACAAATATATGATTTTAAAGTATATAAAAAGTTTGTTTCCTTGATATAAAATTCCCTTCTATAAACATATTTTCTTATAATAGTTATTCTTATGGTAGAATTTTTTCATCAGAAGTGTAAATCACATTCTGTATATCTATTATCTAAAATTCTAAACTTTGGGGATCCTATATGTATAGTTTTACTATGCAGATAAATGAGATATGTGACTAGAACATTCTCCACAACAATGTGCTTACCATATGTCCCTATCCTAATCTTGGCAGTGAGCTTGGCTTCTACCTCCATCCAAGATTAATCAAGAGATGAATAAAAAATGACTGCCTGTTATAATCCACTCTTTAGTCACACCCTCAGGGTCTCATTTTAAGTTGGCCTCAATCTGTATGTCCAAACTGTACCTGTTACTTGGCTTTCCAGAATTATTTACAAAATGTCCTCCAAACTAAATAATTATACTGCTAAACTTTGTGTGTGTGTGTGTGTGTGTTTAGGATCAATATACAAAAAGCTACTGAAGAGATTAGATTATGTCATTCAAATTAGTAGTTTTATAATAAAGACTACAAGGTGCAAAAGCCTGAAGTGATACGTCCAAGATCACTCAGTTAGACCTGGTGTGAATAAGGTGTCCTGACTCCTAATCCAGTGGTCTTCCTCCTATAGCATGCTACCCTCTTCCATCCGTGTAGAATCAGGTGGTGTATCTATTTATCATGATCCAGTTCCCTTTTCTGTGTAATCTTCTCAGGGGCATTTCTTACACATTGCACTTTTTCTGTGGATGTGGAATTCTCTTCTAATTTTTTAATTACTCTATACAAAATATAATTACTCTCTCATTTTCCTTTTCTATATTTGTCCAAAATCTGAACGGATAGTTACAGGTGTAGATCAGAAAGCTCAATGACAAGAGCACAAATCATTTTCCCTAATATCTTCACACTTGTGGGCAGATTTGTAATGTTGCTCAGAGTTCATTACATAAACTAAGTAGTTCTGTGATCTAGAAAATCCTAGATAAATATCTTTATAACTAGGAAAATGCCAAGTTATGAAGGCGGGGGATCCCCATAGTTGAAATGTTTCTCTTCTTATTGCTTAATAAGCAATTAGCAAAACTATTTATTGACTTGAAGTTTTAACTACATAGGGCATATTTCACAATACAGATATTTTACTATATGTATATTTAATAATATGCATTAAAATAATGAAAAACAATGAGGTCCCAAAGAAATTCTAGAGCTGACATTCTTTCCCACACTTTGATTCCTATCTGTCACAGTTAAGTTTTGAATATAAATATGAGAAGCAGTTTTAGAGAATCATTTTCTGTTTAAAATTCTGTTTAAGTATTTTCAGAATCAACAAAGTAGACAGTCGAGGGTTATTCCTAAAAACTGCACTAAGTAAAAAGTTTGTTCCACCAATGAAATATTTTTTTCTATGTCCAATTCTGTATTCTTTATTTCTGTATGATTATGACAAGCCCAAATATCTTGGGAAGAAAAGAAAAAAGCAAACAAATGCAACTATGCATGAGTTGTTAAACTAAAATTTCAGTGCTATTACAAGAACCTAGATTGTTTTCTGCACACTTAACTAGTTTGGTAGATTTATATACATACTCAACTCTCTAGAGATGGAAAGTTAAACACAGCAAATTACTCACTAATAAGGGTATAACACTGACGATATTAGGTAGTGTTAACACGCTCAATCCCCCATCTTGTTTCCTCCTGTCATTCAAGAAAATTAGCACCACTTCGGAGAATTAGAGATTTTGAAAAGAAGCAATACCTTTAAAATGTTAAACTTTATTTTCCCCCTAAAGTCAGAAGGGAAGGGGATGAATGAGCCCACGTGTATAATTCATATAACTACATCTGGTCTCTGACATACACATTCTTTCTCCTGAGTTTCCCTCTCATCTACAATGATTGGCAGAAAGCAAATAAAGCAGTGAGGATTGGGATTGAAAGGTACGAGGTACAAAGAACTAATGAATGATTATAACACATAATTCACATGACTATGAATAACCAACATATGACTATAAAGCATGAGAAAAACTACAGAACTTTCTGTATGCAAACATTAATGTACCTCAACATCTCATATACCTGGAAGACTATTTTAATGTTAACTCACATTCATGAATGCCTTCTCCCCAGAAATACACACAGCACTGTTTCTGCATAATGAATGACTCAAAGCCTGTTTTCTGCGCTCTCACTGGCCCAAGAAAGCAGCTGGGGTGAAAGGGAAAGGAGTAAAAATTTTTTCTGCTCTAGATATTTTGAGGTAATAGCAGGGGATCCAAGCTGTGAGAGAAAACTATCTACTCCCAGAACATTATGGAGAGTTGCCTTCTCCATTAGTCATAAGATTATTCCTTAGCCAATAGATATTGGATGGTGAGTACTTCATTTCCAGAGGCTAAGGTTGGGATGATGTCTTTGCTCTCTAGTCTTTTCTATGATGTGTTAAGGAGAAGAGAAAGAAATAAATGTAGGGCAGTGCCAATGACAGACTGTGGTACACAAAAGCATCACTGACATATGCTTATTAAAATGTAGATTCCCAGGCCCTACATCAAGTGTAATGGTTACCATGGCTACATAAACTCTCACAAAATTTAGTGGCTTAAAACAACTATTTTTATTTTGCTTACTGTTTTGTGCATTAGGAATTTAGCAAGGGCTCAGATAGGACGTTCTCATTTGGAGTATCTCACATGGTTAGAATCAAGTGTTGGCTGAAACTACGCTCACCTGAAGGCTCAACTGGACAAGACTTTTCGATACGGCTCACACACATAGATATCAGGTAATGCTGACTGTTGGAAGGAACTTAGTCTTTGCCAGCATAATGGTATCAGAGTAGTCAGACTTCTTATATGACAACTAGCTTCTCCCACGGTGAGTGTCCCGACAGAACCAAGGGGGAGCAAGAAGCCTTTTTTGGCTTAGCTGTGTCATTTCTACTATAATCTGTTGGCTCATGTAGTCACAAATCTGCCCAGACTCAAGAGGAGGAGAAAAAGAGCCTACTACTCAATAGAATTATCAAAGAATCTAAGGCTATTTAAAAAATAATAATCTTCCCTCTCAGATTACCAATTATATACATCCTCTCACTTGCAAACTATACTTGTGTCTTCAATTAGACTTCCAAAGTTTCCTCTTATTATGACATCATCTTAAATTCTAGGATCCTGTCATCTAAGTCAGGTCTACTGTGGGTTAGGGTCCTTAGGTATGATTCCTTGATTATGGGTTGTCTTGATCAAAGAACCTACCAATTAAAGAAATAAGTTATTTGCCCAACTCTCTTTACATACAACTGTAGACACGCATAGGATAACTGCTATATATAATCCTGCTTTAAAAAGGGGGAAAAGAGTAGATGAAAACAGTCTCTGGCCCACAACAATTGTGAAATCCAATCAGGTACATATTTCTAGTTCCTTGAATTAGACTCAGCTATTTTTCACAGATCTTTACTCTGCTCATGGATTTTTTATCCATGTTCCTAACAATCCTTCTCTTTTTACTATAAATGGCCTGTGTTTACACAAGCCATTATAACGACTTTAAAAGTATGATGGCCCTCCTGCCGATGCATGAATAAACCATTCCATTTAACAAAAGCCACGGTCACAAATCTCTTTGAAGTAAGCATTTCTCTCTACTGCTTCCCTTTGGGCCTGCCATGAACAAACACAATTAATATTTTTAGAAGCCCTATTGTCTGCAGAAAGGGTTTTTGAGGTTTTTTCTTAAAATCCATAGGAAGTTGCATTTAAAAGAATCTATGAGATAACAACTTAAACCTTTCAATTTTCTTAAGAAGTTGTTTTAATCACACATTTTATTTTTACTGAAACATTTTACTGAAAGTTCTCTGGCTTTGATATTTGCCCCACAGCCCTTTTTTATTTTCTTTGTGGAAGATTTTAACTATCACCCAAACCACTGTCAACTTAAAATTTAAAAACATGTACAATGTGAGAATTGCAAGTTAAATTTTATCTGGGGCAATATGAGGACTGTAGCCAGGGAGACAGTACCTCAAATAGCTCTGAGAAACTGCTCCAAAGAGGTAGCAGGGGGAAGGACAGTATATATGTGATTTTAGTAAAGGGGAAATATATGCAATCAAGCACATACATTTATTTATTTATTTTTTGGTAGACAGTTACTGCTGGTCTTGTGAAGCTTCTGCTAGTCACCAGAAATGATCATCACCATGAAGGATTTTAGTGATCAATGGATATGAGTTTGAGCAACCTCCAGGAGACAGTGAAGGACAGGGAAGCCTGGCGCGCTGCAGTCCACTCCATGCTGGTTGCAAGGACTCAGACACAACTTAGCGACTGAATGACAACAGGTATGAGGAGATAAAAGAATTGGGCTCATAAAATCAGCTCCTAATAATATCTAACTATCTGAAGGCCTGTGCTGTCAGTTTCTCTGGAGCACAGTGTGCTTCATTTCTGCTCTCCATCCGAGCTCCTTCAGAGAGGGTTGGAGATCAGCAGCTGCAGCAGCACATGATCTAATCCTTGTAGAGGTAGACGGCAAGCACCCACGGCAAGTGCTAATTTGTGGCTGCCAGCCTCAAATATCTTAACCTCTTTCCATGTACACCGTTCAACATTTATTCAAAAACAGCGGTAAAGACTTGTTTATGAACAGTGAGAACTATAAAACAGAGCCAAATAAAAATCCCACAACTAAAAATACAAAAATTAAGAACTCAAAGTATGGGTTTACGAGCAGATTAGACACAGAAGAATCAGGATTAATGAAGGTAGGTAAGGAGAAAACGCCTAGGATGAAGCACAGTGGGAATAAAGGATAGAAAATGTAGTAAAAGCATAATATGTGTGTGTGATATATATGTGTGTGTGATATATGTGTGTGTGATATATATGTGTGTGTGATATATGTGTATGTGTGTGTATGTGTGTGTATGTGTGTGTGTGTGTGTGTGTGTGTAGCACGCCAGGCTTCCCTGTCCATCACCAACTTCTGGAGCTTGCTCAAACTCATTTCCATCGAGTCAGTGATGCCATCCAACCATCTCATCCTCTGTGTGTGCGTGTATATATATAAATGGAACACAATAAGAAGATTTATTATGTGTCTTTAGAGTTCTAACAGAAAATAAGAGGGGCTCTGCTGGTGGCTCAGATAGTAAAGAATTTGTCTATAATCTGGGAGACCCAGGTTTGATCCCTGGGTCGGGAAGATTCCCTCGAGAAGGGAATGGCTACCCATTCCAGTATTCTTGCCTGGAGAATTCCATGGACAGAAGAGTCTGGCAGGCTATAGTCCATGGGGTCACAGTGTTGGACACTACTGAGTGACTAACACTTTCATGAAATAAGACAGAAACAACATTAAAAAAGGATAACGACTGAAAAGTTTTTGAAATAGAAAAAAATACACTATTAGAACTATCTAGTCATAGTGTAGTAAAACTGCTAAACCAAAGAGCAAGACAGAACCTTAACACTGAAAGAAAAACAAAAAACAATCTGAAAAGAAGGAAAAATAAGACAGACTGATAATTGACTTCTCAACAGAAACAACAGAAGTGAGAAGACTACAGATTGACATTTTCAAAATGCTGAAATAAAAGAACTCTCAACATAAAACCCTATACCCCAAAATCAAAGTGAAATAAAGAGAC
Source organism: Dama dama (assembly GCF_033118175.1). Classification (NCBI taxonomy): domain Eukaryota; kingdom Metazoa; phylum Chordata; class Mammalia; order Artiodactyla; family Cervidae; genus Dama; species Dama dama. The sequence continues at coordinate 28,145,769 of NC_083704.1, read as the reverse complement.
ATTTTCAGACAAACAAGACTTGAAAGTATTTGTCACTATCATGCCTTCAATAAAAGAAATACTAAGTGGAGTTCTTCAAAACAGAAGGAAAATCATCTCAGACTGAAGTACAAAGATACAGGAGGGAATGAGAAGAAACAGGAAGGATAAATACACAGGCAGATAGACTGTATAATAAAATACAAGCACAGTTTTTATGGGATTTAGAATACTTCTAGAAGTAAGTCCATGAAAACAACAGTATAAATGTTTAAGAGGGTAAAAGGCCCTTGTCTGTATATGGCAAACTTCCAATCTATATTTGACTCTAAGTCAAAATAAGTATGGCAGTATGGTAATATTTTTGGTACAGTCTCTAAAAGGAGAATAATATGATGTATGTATCAGTAGTTACATTAAAGGTAAATTTTTTTTTAAAAGCACTATTTTAGAGACAAGATTGTCAAATGGAGTTTTTACAAGTACAATTCTATGTAGCTTACAAGAGCATGCCTAAATATCAAGATATAAAAAGGGTGAAAGTAAAAGAATGGCAAAAAAGCTATCATGAAGTTTAGAAAGAGCTATACCTAACCATAAGCCTAACAATGCTGCTGATGACAAAACAGTCTTTAAGGGAAGAAGCTCTAGTGGAAATTAAAAGGGGCGTTTCATAATCATAAGAGAGTCTATCCACTAGGAAATTACAGGAATTCTAAATTTTTAGGTACCTAATGAAACAGCCTCATAGTAAAGAAAACTGACAGAAAAGAGGAATTTAAAAAATCCACAATCATGGTGAGAGACTAACACATCTCTATCAGTATATAACAGGACAATCCCCAAATGAGTAAAGTATAAAATATTTAATTAACACAACTACAAATAGATCTAACTATCATGTAGAGAATGTTTCTCCAAAAACTGCAGAATATGCATTATTTTAAAGCATGTGCAAAGCACACCAAAATGAACATATGCTGGGCTATAAAGCAAGAATCAACACATTTCAAAGGACTGAAACCTATAGCATATTTTCCCTGACTGAAGCAGAATTAAACCAGAAGTCAATAAAAAAGATAATGAGGAATTCCCAAAATGTTTGGAAAGCAAGCTTTAAACTGTACCAATGAGTAAAACAAGGAATCATATAAATTAGGAACTATTTTGATTTGAATAAAATATAAAATTTTTGAGATGCAGTTAAAATCATGAGTAACAGGGAAATGTATACCCTGAACTATTAACATTAGAAGAGAAGGAAAATCATAAGAAAAGGAACAACTATCAACAGTCTTCAAAAATAAGGAAAGGAAGGAAATCATAAATCATAATTGTATTAATATAATTGTTAGAATGAAACACAAAAGGTGGTTCTTTGGAAAGACTTAATAAAATTGACAGTGCTAGCAAACTGATGGTCAGTCAACAAAGGACTAATATCCATAAAATATAAGAAACTCTAACAAATATTTAAGAAAAAGATAGATAATTCAATTTAAAATACACAAAATACATGATGACCAATAAGCAAATAACAGAGTGCTCAATTTCAATAGTCAATGAAAAATGCAAATAAAATCACAATAACTATCTCTCTAGATCCACTAGCATAAACTTCAAAAAGAAAACAAGTGACCAAGAATGCCACCTGACTATATCAAATGTTGACGAGGATATGGAGCAACTGTCTATTTTAGGTGGGAATAAAAATTGGGACAATCACTTGGGAAACCACTTGCAGAACATGGAACATGTGCAAAATCTCTAATCTACGTATTTCACTTCAAACTATATACACAAAAGAGATGTGTGCATATGTGCACTGAAAGAAGCATACTGAAATATCCATTGTAACATCATTTAAAACAGCTCTAAGGTGGAAACATCACAAATGGTCATCAACAGTAGAAAAGATTTTGCTAAATGTGGCCTATTTGTGCAACTGGGTTCTAACGAACAGCTAAAAACAATGAATTACTATCAAGCAAAACAACATGGATGAGTCTCACAAATACCGAAACAGAGAAAGACAACAGTAGTATATCCTTAGTGATTCTATTTATATAAAGTTCAAAAACAGACTAAACTCAGAAACTCAAGATCTAAAATTTTACCCTCCTTGCTAGCTGGAAAACTAGCCTGCTGTGGTTCATGGATGCGGGCAGATATGAGAACTCTGGATCAGAGACAAAGCAACTTTAACACTGGTGACAGTCAGCACCTCAGTTGGTTTTGCATCAGTTTCCTTTGCCCTTGCCCCCAAAAAGCACAGGGGTAACACAAGGCAGCCTAGGTAGATACTGTTCACAAAGGGGATTTGCAGCCCAGCTGAAGATCCGCATATTTAGGAAACTCCAATTTTTTAAAATGGGGTGCAAGCAAACCTGTTTGATCTCTGCATAGGAAGGACAAATATTTATTATCATACAGTGTAATAAACAGTAACTGAATCTGCCTTCTGCTCCAGAGGGAAATATTATCTCTACCTTCCAGGGTTGTCCAAACATTCTTGATAAGACAGTCTAGAACAAAGCTGTCAGTGCCTTTGTTTACAATTCATCCAGAAAGAGAGACCCATGGAGAACTGTCTCTCAATAAAACAACAACAAAACAGACTAAACTAATCTATGATGGCAGAAATCAGGACAGGGTTCATCACTGGGGAAGGGCCACAAGGCAGACTTTGGAAAACAGGTAATGTTCTACTTTTTTGATTTAGGTGGACTTAGGGTTACACTTCAGAGAAGGCAATGGCACCCCACTCCAGTACTCTTGCCAAGAAAATCCCATGGACGGAAGAGCCTGGTGGGCTGCAGTCCATGGGGTCGCTAGGACTCGGACACAACTGAGCGACTTCACTTTCACTTTTCACTTTCATGCACTGGAGAAGGAAATGGCAACCCACTCCAGTGTTCTTGCCTGGAGACTCCCAGGGATGGGGGAGCCTGGTGGGCTGCCGTCTATGGGGTCACACAGAGTCGGACATTACTGAAGTGACTTAGCAGCAGGGTTACACTTATAGATATGTATACAAATATAAACATTTATTGTAAAAACAAATAAAATACGGGCACTCCTCACCTTGTGCTATGTGCAGGAATGTAAAAATGAACAGCACAAACAAATTGTTTGCTCAGTCTCACAAAAAGAACAAACTTTTAAAAAGGGATTTCTAATCATTTATTTTCATTTAATTTTACATATACTAAAATGATGATAAGATTCAACATAGCAGTATTTGCTAACAGTTTTTTATTAAGTATCAATTGTGGGTCTGGCATTTTGCTGGGTAATTAAGAATCAGAAATCAAGGAGACAATCATTTGTGTCTTTCCTCAGGAAGCTTACATATTTGGGAGTGGGAATAGGTGTGTTAAGCTCAGATATGCAGATATACCCTTATGGCAGAAAGCGAAGAAGAACTAAAAAGCCTCTTGATGAAAGTGAAAGAGGAGAGTGAAAAAGTTGGCTTAAAGCTCAACATTCAGAAAACTAAGATCTTGGCATCCGGTCCCATCACTTCATGGCAAATAGATGGGGAAACAGTGGAAACAGTGGCTGACTTTATTTTTCTGGGCTCCAAAATCACTGCAGATGGTGATTGCAGCCATGAAATTAAAAGACGCTTATTCCTTGAAAGGAAAGTTATGACCAACCTAGATAGCATATTAAAAAGTAGAGACAATACTTTGTCAACAAAGGTCTGTCTAGTCAAGGCTATGGTTTTTCCAGTGGTCATGTATGGATGTGAGAGTTGGACTGTGAAGAAAGCTGAGCACCAAAGAATTGATGCTTTTGAACTGTGGTGTTGGAGAAGACTCTTGAGAGTCCCCCGGACTGTAAGGACAGCCAACCAGTCCATCCTAAAGGAGATCAGCCCTGGGTGTTCATTGGAAGGACTGATGTTGAAGCTGAAACTCCAATACTTTGGCCACCTGATGTGAAGAGCTGACTCATTTGAAAAGACCCTGATGCTGGGAAAGATTGAGGGCAGGAGAAGTGGATGACAGAGGATGAGATGGCTGGATGGTATCACCAACACAATGGACATAGGTTTGGGTAGACTCCAGGAATTGGTGATGGACAGGGAGGCCTGGCTTGCTGCGGTTCATGGGATCACAGAGAGTCGGACATGACTGAGCGACTGAACTGAACTGACAGGTGTGTTACCTTGGGCTACAGAATGAAGGCTGCTGACCTTTGCCTCTCTTCACTATAAACATTCATGTCACCCATGCTGTGCCCTCTTAAGAAAATGAGCCATAAATTCAGTCCCTGCTGAGTTTCTATGGCAGGAAGCATGAGGTGGTTCTCAAGATTCACAGCAACATTTGCAGAATGTAAAGGTGTTACTCATTTAAACCCTTGATCCCACAGTGCTCTTCACTCACAATTTCTACAGCGTCATGTCCATCTAATCAAGTGAAATACAGAATCTTATTCCATAGAGTTCACCCTGATGTTCCAGTCCAGATCAAGAATTCCCTTAGATGTTCTTATAGTACCATACACCTCTCCTTCTAGCACTTCAAAATGTGCAATTACATATCATTTGTGGGAAGATCTGATTAATGTCTCTCTCCCCTAAACAGAGCTCAGCTCCATAAGTCCACAGTACCTGGCACACAGAGTAGGCACTCGACAAATACAGCTGAATAAGGGAACTTGGCTGGGGGTAAGCCAGGTTTCAGCCATAAGAATGTGATAAAAGAGAAACTGTTCTTTGACTTTTAAATTTCCTTTCTGATCATTGCCATTTAGCCAGAGTAGAACTGGTGTCTGAAGAGGTTTTGTCATTACATCATTTCTGGCTTTCATCCCATGACCTTATTTCTTCCCCTCTGTTCAGGAGAACATATTGTAGAAGGTCAGTAAGATGGATCTGGAGCCCCAGTACAATGTCTTCTCTTGCCAAAAAGACTGCTTCTGCTCTGGGGCACACACCTGCTTCTTCTTTCTCTGCCAGCTTGGTGAGGTGAGGTGAATTGGAAATGCTCTTCTTTTAGGGGCTGGTGGGAAGAAAGCCTCCAGCTCACTCTCTGCTCTCCATCAAACGGCAAGTATTCAATAGGCACTTATACTGAATGCAAGTATTCTGCCCAAGTATTCTCCACAGTGCAAGACCTAACACAACAATCGATGCAGGTACACAACAATGAACCTGGCACCTACGTTGACCCTCCCATACCCAGTCAACAAATCCTGTTGAATGAAGTTCCCAAATGTCTTTCCCATCAACACACTTCTGTCTTCATCACCACCACCCAGTATCAAGTTACCATCTTCCTCTACCTTTGTCTCCTAAATGGTATCTCCACCTTTACTCTGGCCCTCTCTAGCTATTCTCTCCACTGGAGGAGAAGTGCTAAGTTTAAGTGGTAAATCAGATCCTTTTGCCTCTCTTTACTGACCCCTACCCCTGTGTTTGTTCAAAGTCCAACCATGTTAAATCTTCTGCAATCATTCTTGGGATAAAAGACATCCACATGGTACCACTCAGCATGTCCTGGCCCTTACCTACTCTTTTAGTTTTACTTTATGCCACTCTCATACTTACTTGCTATACTCCAATCAATGTGACCTTCTTTAGGTTTCCTGAAGGAGCTATGCTTCCACTCACCTCAGGGCCTTTGCACATCCTGATCCTTTCATTACTGATGTCTCCCAAACTTCTGTTCAGTCAATTCCTCCCTCACTTTCAGTTACCAGCTCAAATATTACTAATAAATACAACAGTTGGGTTTTCAATACAGGTCTGTTTATCTCTAAAAGATGGTACTTCTCCCACCACATGTTGTTTCCTCCCAGGAAAGAGACAGAACTGATGGGCGAAATACATAGGCTATGTGCTAGTTCAAAGGCTATGACTGAACAGGCATTGTTTTTCAAAGAAGACAAACCTAATGACAACAGATACATGAGAAGTTGCTCAACATCATTAATCAGGGGAAGGCTAACCAAAACTATTACAAGATACCACACCTGTTAGGATGGCTTTTATTAAAAAAAGGAAAAAAAACGAGATAACAACATTGGCAAGGATGTAAAGAAAAGGGAACCTCATACACTGCTGGCAGGAATGTAAAGTGGTACAGCTATTACCAACTGGAGAGCAGTATGGCGGCTCCTGTTTGTGAGATTCTCTGTTCCCACATCATCTTGTTTATCTAACCTTTTAAAATTTTGAAGGCTTTTTTTTTTTCCCTATCAGAAACCAGGGAAATAAGAATAAACAATACATATAAGACAAAAGGTGTATTTCAATAAATTTGAGGGAAAAAAATTCTCTTTTCTTCATTAAACTCTTAGCATGACGTTAGGGATTCTGTGTGTTCTGTGTCCTTGCATCTCCAAGACCTAGTACAGTGAATGCCATATAATGTCGTGTATCAGGGGCTGTCTTGCTTCTTCTCTGACAGATGTTGAAATTGAAACGAAGTAGGTCTGACTTCAGACACATTCATTCATTTAAACCGCCGTATTTTCCTTCTGAGAAAAAGTATCATGTAGATATGTTTCTTCTCTTGTTTTGGCTACTGGGTCTCCTAAATACCTCCCCTCAGGAGCATGCTCATCTCCCTCACCCCAGCTCCCCCTACAAAATCTCAGGTGACATTATTTTCCTCTTAGAAAATCTCCTACCAATTTCCGTGTGCCTCAATTTTCCCCCAGAAAAAAAATTGTTCAGTTAACTCTTTATACACAGTCCGTGTTCTTAAGGAACTCAAACTCCAGTTAGAAGATAAGATATGAGTCAGTACCAAACACGGTGAGTTACTGCCAGACGTGGTTCAAAGTCCTTACACAGCTGGAGGCCAGGCGATACAAATGAGAAAAGGAGCTGCATGGGACAGACGGAGCCTGCAGAGTCCTGCCTCTGCTGAGTTGGCAGGGGCTGGGGAGCAACCAGTCTCCCCACTGGATCTGGGTGGGATACAGATCCAGTGTTGCAGATCCACCTTTTCACAGTGGCGAGAAGCAGGATATTGGTATCTAACTGAGAAATCCTTCAATGGGGATCCACTGAATAATTTTAAAACAAAGTGTAGGAAAATGAACACATTCACTAAGTAAATCTGGCCCATGGATATAAAAGTATCTGCGGAATAAATGACACCATTTAACCACCATGCAGTGCTTTATGTAGACTTCATGTATTGGAAAAGTTGAGAAGAATAATGAATGATTTTGTCAGAGAAAGTTTGAGAGAAGAGGTTAGTACTAAAGATGCTCTTGACACATGAGTATCTTTAGATAAGCAGAAGGAAACGGGGTCTTTGTGGTGAAAGGAAAGATGTGTGGGACAAAGCTCTAACTAGTAGGAATGAGCAGGACATCTTACAAGTGATGAAAGAGAGGTGATGGATGGATCAAGTTGGGAAAAATAAAGGACAACAGTATCACTGCAGCCTGTAGAAAATCATCTTTGGAACTTACAGTCTGTTAAACACCACATGTGGGCTAAGCTCTATGGGATGCAGGGTGAGGCACGGCTGAAGCAGATGGAGATGCTAAATGGAGAGAAGATGGTGTTGTGCCAGAGCAGGGGAGCAGGAAGTAGGTTCTGCTGGAAGGAAAGCCTCCTCCACTCCAGACGCTCAGCCAATATTTGTCAAACAGAATTTAACCCCTGGGCAGTGGGGCACAGAAGACAAATTGTCCCCTGGAATCACTTAATAACCTACTTCAAAGTGTGTCAGTCAAGTGTTTTAGTAGCATGAACAATGGGAAAGGAGATCAGGACCTCTGAGAGTAAAGATGGAAAGTAAGACTGATGTGGGTGGACCACAGGGAAGATGGAGCAACAAGGGACTGTAGCAATAAAGAAAACAGGAAAAGAGTGGAGCAAGTTAAGGTAGAACTTTCGGTGATGAGCATAAAGAACTCAAGGTGGGATAGAAAAGGGCAATTTGAAAAAAAAAAAAAAAGAAGGGCAATTTGACTTTTTAATACTTGCACACAAAGACATGGGTTAAATCTAATGATTTAAATGATTTAAGACATGGATTAAATCCAGTAATTGCTCTGTGTGTGTGTCCAAGATAATAGAGGGGGAGAGGAGGAGGAGCATAGTGAAGACAAAGAAGGACAAGAAAGAGGAGGACAAGAGAGAAGAGATGATGGTGAGATGGAGCCAGGAAAAGGGGGAGGAGAGAGCGGGAAGAGAGAGGTCAGTCAGGTAATTCCACGGCATGAGCAAGTGTCCTAGGTGAGCATGAGGGTGAAGCATCCACAGGCTGGCACCACAGATGAGTTTCATTTCCTCTTCCTTCTTTTGCAGTGTGAGTTTCTTACTATCCTAGGTACAATTTTACATGATGGCTACTAATTAAAAAATAATAATTCCTCTTGTGTTCAAATGAAGAAATAGCAATCTGTTTCAACCCTGGAGGAAAATACGGTTGTGTTGGACCTATTGAGAGTGCTATGTGGTCTCCAACGTGAGATTTACAGAGTTTGGTTTGACTCTAAGTGGTACTTGTTCTTCATGTGAGGACTGAGAACACAATTTCTTGATAGAAGGCAGCTCTGCTGAGGAACAGAATGTGCATCTTGGTAGCACCAGCTACGGACGCATGCTGTACTGTGAGCAGCCACATGCTGGCAGCAGCTGGCCCAAAGTGGCACTGGCACTTTCTGAAGAAACTGAGTCTGCAGGGAAATAAGAAAGGCTAAGCAGAAATGAAGAAAGGAGAGAATACAGCTGAGGCCTGGCCAGCAGAGGCAAGAGCTTTAACCCCAGCAAAGCTAAGAGGAGCCAGTGGTAGGTTTCCGAGAACCCCACATGCCAGAAGAGATTTGGGAGGGGCCGAGAAGGGATGCTAGAGGGGTGAGTTCACCCATCACTTAGGGTAATAACTGTCCAGGCTGAGCACCTAGGAGAGGAAGAAGAGTCATTTCCAGGGAGAGGAAAGTGTGCTCTTTGAAGAAGGGAAAATATCAAGAGGAGATTTTGCTTTTTAAAGGGAGTAATGCATGCTGGTTAAAAATACTGCTTGATGGCCTATACTGTTTGTTATGCAGCCTGCTGTCATTTTAAGCAGAATTCATCACTCACTGCTCCGTCAAGCAGGAAGGCAGCCAGAGACTTCCCCAAAGTAGATAGGATGGAACTTCTTCCATCTGCCAATTACGGTGACCTTCGAAATTCAATAGACCCTGTCGGGCACACACAAGCAACTTAATCATGAGGAAAGCAAGAACATATTTGCACTAGCAGAAGATCCACTGTGTCTGAGCATCTTAAGTCATTTTAAACAACCAGGGGAGAAAATGTAAGTGCAGACAGACCTCAGCAGAGGACTGGTGCCAAGCCCATGAATGGCAGAGATGGAAGATATTAACTTCTGTTTCTTCATAGCTACTGCATCAAATTTTGAGAAAAATCTCATTAATGACACTAAAATGTGGCCCAGACTGGCTATACTGCCAGACTGAAAACATTCTCTGATGACCATCGCTATCCAAGGATGCATCTCTGAATAAGCCACTCTGGACATTGAAAGAGCTGGGCCTGGATCTCCCCTCACTACAAGTCTCGAGACTGCTTTACTGATGAACAAGAAGGAAATCCAAGCGGTAACTCCTAACATGATATGCTGACCACTGGCCTGGGCGCAGATGGCCCAGCCCACCTCATGCCCAGGTTTGGAGAGGCTGGAGAACAAGGGACACATGCTTCCTGGGCTCCATCTGTTACTTAAGAACCTGCAGGTTGGACCTTGGACTCTGAGTCCAAACAAATGGAGGCATTGCCCTGTAGCCTGGTCACACGCTGCCCTACAGAATAATGACAAATCAGGGCCCTTATTGACACAAAGATGAAAGGCTCCTTGACTCAGACGCTGGTGCCTGGACTGCAGTGGCAGCTGCCATGAAGCGTCTTCACACAGTGAGAAGCTCTGACTTGACAAATGCCATAGATGGTGCCCATGAACTCTTTCGGCCACAAGAAGGGCTGCCAAATTTGATGGGGGAGGCACATTTATTTATTTATTTATTTTGGCGGCGGGGGGGAGGCACATTTAATCAACAAAACTGAGTCGCAGGGATCTAGAAAAAAGAAAAAGGAACCTTCTTCATGATTATACCTAACAGTTTAAGGAAAGCTAGGAATGAATGAGTAGAACTCTGAAGAAGAAAAAACATTGACTTCTCTGCTTATTACACACCTATTTATCTTTCAAATTCCAGCTCAAACACCATCCACTTAGCCAAGCTTTATTCAATCATCTTCAAAGTTATTTGCTTCATTTGTATATGTTCTTATGCTTCTACATCATGGCACATATATCTCTACCAAGCAATTTCTATTTTGCACCTATATTATTTATCTTATCAATTTTCCCTGCTATTAATTATCCCTTGTCATAAAGTCTGAGTAATCAAAAAAAAATAATTATGTGTTCATCCTTTAACATGGAAAGCAGTGTTTCATGTCTGTTTTTTAAAGATGTTAGGATAAATGCATTTTTTTGAAGTCAAGAAGGTGACAGATCCAAACCAAAGCTTCGTTGCTTACTACTACAGGTAATGATTTCTTATGATCAGCCACTCAAAAATTTAGAAAAAAATATTCAAGCTTTTTTGTTTACCTTTTAGTATTTTTGCTTTTTAATCTGCTCATTGGGCTAACTAAAATAACAGACCTTTTATTTAACCTCCAGCTAAGAAAACAGTTTGAACAGAGAAGTAGGCTAATGGAAGTAAATATTCAGAATGGGTATTATTTTTTTTAATGTCTTTGCTCACCAGAGTTTCCTAATTTGGTGCTCTCACTAATGGTGTTTCTTGTTTTGGTTCTCAAAGAAAAACAAACAACCTAAAAGAGACACAGAAAAAAGCCATCTAGATTCTGATTCCAGTTTCCTCCAGGGAGCAATACTCAGATGGATGTAACTGTGGAAAAGCAATTGTGAATCCTTCCCGTGAGAAATAGATGTTCCTACGTTCAAGGCCCAGAGAGACTAAAAATGAGCTCTTTTAGGTAGACTCACATTTTTTAAAAATGTGTAAACAAAATGAACACAGAACTCTTTTACCAATTCCTGTGCTCAGTCAGAAATCTGCAGCACATGTGCAGGTCTTTTCATCTTAAAAAAAAAAAAGAAAAGAAAGAAACCTTGCTGCTAGATTTGAGAAATAGCTCTATTTTTAAAGAAAAATCTTAATGTTTTCCTAACATACACATTCTCTAAAAAAAAAAAAAAAAAAAAAAAAAAAAAAACCCACAAAATTCTCCAGCTCAGAAGTTTAATTTACTTATTTCACTAAATAATTATTCTTTTGTTATAATTGTCATTGTTACTTTTGTTGTTATTACTAATCTTGCCATGACCATCCACACTTCTTAAGAACAATATGCATTTTTTGAACAGGAAATGTATCACATCTGGTTTGAGGGAGGCTAAATCCTTCCCACCAAGTGACATGCAAGATAGACTCCATCTCCAACGTGACCTAAGCCCAGCGCACCAGAACCTCCATCCCACTGGGTGCTGGGATGGGCACATGATTTACACTGTCAACGATAAGCTTCCCAGAGATTTGCAATATGGACACTTGGAGAAAGAATCTATCCCTTCCTGTTCATCATTAGCCATAGTGATCTAGGCTTGGGGTTATCAGGTTATCACCCTACAGATGGAAAAAACCTGCCAGAAAATGAAGTCACCAGACAGAGGTGGGCAGAGTTGAGAAAGAGAGGAAGAGTCAAGCTTCTAAAGCTGTCACACAGGTCTCTGTGTACAGTGGGACTTGAGAGATTCAGTTAATGTGAACTTTCTAGGCATGTGACCCAAAAATGAGCTTATTTTTTTTTAGTGAATTTGACTGGATCCTATGACATGCAACACTAAGAGGTCTAATCAATAATCCACGCTCTGCCTGCTTTATGAAAACTGCAGTAGTAGTGAGGCTCTGAATGCTATAGGTGGACTCTCACATCTACATCTTTGGTCAAGCTGCTCTCCCTGCTTGAAATCCTTTTCTGCCCATAAAAAAATGTTCCAACCTAAGTCCTATTTCTTCTATGAGCTTCTTTCCTCCATTTTTGGGAACCTCTTACACAGGAATACAATAAGAATTCCCACAATGGAACTTAAGGATCCTTACAATCCTCAAATTATCCAGGAAGGCTTGTCATTTGGTACTAATGATTTGAGCCAGACTTGATAAGTCCTGAGAATAGAGAAATGAACAAAATATTCAAGGATTTTGATATAGCTCAGATTCTACTGAGGGATGAGTAATGAGCAATAGATAACAATCTAGTGATGGAAATAAATAGGCAAGCAAATTTTAGATAGTGACAAATGTCGTGAAGGAGGTGAAACAGTAGAAACAATTAATACTTTTCCTTTAAAAGTGGTCCCCAATATGACAAAGAGTTACCCTTTGACCCAACAATTCCACTCCTCGTTATATGTTATTGTTGTACAGTCGCTCAGTTGTGTCTGACTCTTTGTGATCCCATGGACTACAGCATGCCAGGCTTCCCTGTCCTTCACCACCTCCCTGAGTTTGCTCAAATTCATGTCCATTAAGTTGGTGAGGCCATCCAACCATCTCATCCTGTTGTCCCCTTATCTTCCTGCCTTCAATCTTTCGCAGCACAAGGGTCTTTTCCAATGAGTCAGCTCTTTGCATCAGGTGGCCAAAGTACTGGAGCTTCAGCTTCAGCATCAGTCCTTCCAATGAATATTCAGGATTGATTTACTTTAGGATTGACTGGTTGGATCTCCTTGCTGTCCAAGGGACTATCAAGAGTCTTCTCCAACACCACAGTTCAAAAGCATCAATTCTTCAGCGCTCAGCTATCTTTATAGTCCAACTCTCACATCCAAACATTACTACTGGAAAAAGTATAGCTTTGACTAGACGGACGTTTACCAGCAAAGTCATGTCTCTGCTTTTTAATACGCTGTCTAGGTTGGTCATAGCTTTTCTTCCAAGGAGCAACTGTCTTTTAATTCTGTGGCTGTAGTCACAATCTGCAGTGATTTTGGAGCCCAAGAAAATAAAATTTGGCACTATTTCCACTGCTTCCGCATCTATTTGCCATGAAGTAATGACTAGTTGCCATGATCTTTGTTTTCTGAATGTTGAGTTTTAAGCCAGCTTTTTCACTCTCCTCTTTCACCTTTATCAAGAGGTTCTTTAGCTCCTCTTCTCTTTCTGCCATAAGGATGGTGTTATCTGCATATCTGAGGTTCTTGATATTTCTCCCAGCCACCTTGATTCAGGAGAATCAAGTATATACCCAAGAGAAATAAAAACACATGTCCATACAAAAATGAGTACATGAATGTTCATAGCAGCACAATTCATAAAAGCCAAAAATAGAAGCAAGTGTCATAAACTGAGGAATGAATACGTGTAGACATACAATGGAATATCACTCGACTATTACAAGGAATGGACTTCCCTGGTGGCTCAGCGGTAAAGAATCTGTCTGCTATGTAAGAGACACAGGTTCAATCCCTGGGTCAGGAAAAATCCCCTGGGGAAAAGAATGGAAACCCACTCCAGTGTTCTAGTTTGGGAAATCCAAGGGACAGAGGAGCCTGGGGGGCTACAGTCTATGAAGTTGCAAAGAGTTGAACAGGACTTAGTGACAAAGTAACAATAAAAAGAAATGAAGTCAACAGATAGAGTGGGGCAACACGTACCTTGAAAATATTCCTCTAATTGAAAAAAAAAAGCCAGTCACAAAAGATCATATGTTAAATGATCCCATTCATGTGAAATATTCAAAACCAGGCAATTCCATAGAATGTTGGTTAATAGATGGCTGCTAGAGAAGTGAGGCTTGAGAAGTGACTGCTAATGGGTAAAAATGGGTAAATATGGGATCTCTTTAGGGGTGCTAAAAATTTACATAGCAGTGATGGTTCCACAACTCTGCACAACTAAAAACCACTGAAGCCTTTAAATGGGTGAATTTTATGGTGGTGGTGGTGGGTTAGTTACGAAGTCATGTCTGACTCTTGTGACCCCATGGACTGTAGCCTGCCAGACTCCTCTGTCCCTGAGATTCTCTAGGCAAGAATATTGGAGTGGGTTGCCATATCGTTCTCCAGGGGATATTCCTGACACAGGAATTGAACCTGGGTTTCCTGCATTGGAGGCAGATTCTTTACCAATCAAGCTACGATGGAAGCGAATTTTATGGTATATGAATTATATCTCAGTAAGGCTATTTTAAACAACCAGCAAAACAAGTCTATATCATTTGGGCTTGAGGGACCCAAGTGTACAGTTCAACTTCACTAATGAATCAAATATTGTTTGCATATTAATCGCATTAAGTTTTTACTTTGCATTTCCTAGCACTTTTGACAGAAACTAGACCACCCAGTTCAGGGTGGTAGGGATTGTGCTTTTCGTTTCTTGAGTATTTCTCCTGCCCCAGGGGTACGCTCACAGTAGGGTTTCATTAAATATATGCTTACAGGTGGGTCATTTTATGAAAGGCAGCAAGGAACATGCAGTTTGCATTGGTTTGCTAGAGCTTCTATAACAAGGTACCACAAACTGAATGGCTTAAATGACAAATTTATTGTTTTATAATTCAGGAGGCTCGACATCTGAAATCAAAGTATTGGTAGGGTTGGTTCCTTTCAAGGGCTTGCAGGAAGAGTCTGTTTCAGGCCTCTCCCCTTCATGTTCACATAGCATTTTCCCTCTAAGTGTACATGGGCCTCTATGTTCAAATTTCCCCTTTTTTTTTTAAGGACTCCAGTCCTACTGAGCTAGGACCCACCTGAATGATCTCATTTAACTTGACTACCTGTCAGTGAGGTCACATTCTGAGGTACTGGGGATTAGGACTCCAACATATCTTTTTTGGGGGGATAGGGGCTCAATTCAACTCCTAACAGAATCCATTTTCAATTGCTATTAAAAATCTTAACCGTGAAGTGCTTGATTTTTTGTGAACTCCCTGCTGGCTCCCAGGCCAGAGTATTCAGCCATGCCACAGGTAGTGACTATTATAAAGCTATTATTAAATCTCCGAAGCTGAAGAGAAAGTGTCTCACTCCAGTGACCAGGCTGTAATTCAGCCCTTTTGTTAAGACTTTCTTATTTTGCAGTCCACTACTTTGCCCTATCACCAGATGAATTCATTTGGCTTTATAAGCCAAATTATAAGCCTTATTCTTATGTCCACGGATTTCTTAATGTCAAATAAAAGGGCAAGCCAAGTGAGGTGTTGAATTTTTCTGAAAGGTACAAAGCGTTACTATTTCCGAAGTCACTGGGAGGTAGGCCAGTCAGTATGAGGAAAAAAAAAAAAATTGGAAAAATAAATGTACACAAAGTTTGAACTGGATTCAATCCCTGTAGGAATGTTTATTCACTCAGTATATATTCACCTGGGACTGGGTTAAATAAAATAGTTGATGAAATGGATGCTTCTTTAACAAATAGAGCAACATACTTTTTAAGTGGTCTTCTAATTATTTTATTTCAATGTTTCTAAAGTCTTGAAAAGTGAACTTCTTTGTTTGCAGTTGCTTTCTCACAATCAGGGGAATGTTTACCTTTAAGTCTCGTTGGCCTCTTCATTACCTGAGTCGGCAGTGTTTGCACAGAAGGCAGCGCTCAACTGTGGTAGTGTAATAGGGAAAGACAAATCTGACTCCATACAGGATATGTTTCTTTTACTTTGACCTTTGTATTCTATTGCTTTTGCTACAAGAGTGTTGCCTACAGCCTAAAACTGCAGGATAGCCCATTCTCAAGGTTCTGACCTTTAAGGGTATAACACTTTTCCATTCATATAGAGATATAAAGTTGCAGAACAGAGAATAACATTTGTCTTGTTGGCAGTTTCCAGAAACATCTGAACTGACCTATGTGCACAGTTGTAAGAACTATGGATTCTGACTCCAAGAAGTTTGTAACAATCAATCACACTCCCTCCCCATTTTAGTATATACTAAAAAAAAGCCTGAATGCTAACTTGGGAAAGATGGTTCTTGGAGACATTATTCCCGCATCTTCTTGGTCAGTTGGCTTTCAGTAGCAAATTGGGCCTGGAAGTCAGAACTTCCCAGACCTGTTCCTGGCTCTGTCCCAAATCAGAGGAAACACAGACATCACCATCAACCCTTCAGAGCCTTATTTTGTTTATCTTAAAAAAAAAAAAAAAACAACAACACAGTATTACCAAGGTGGCTCAACAGACTGTTAAGGAGAACTAGTTGATTATACCCTGAAGATACTGCAATTTCGTAGAGTTTGTGTTAAACTGCTCACTGTTTGTATCTCCAATAACAAGAAAAGTGCCTAGCACTGAGTATGTGCTTTATAAATATTGGTTCAATGGATGCAAAGCCATTAATACATCCTTAGAAAAGTATAGTTTTAATCTCAATGAAATATTAAATTTCAAAACCAAATTTTTGACTTAAAATTGTATTTTTAAAACTATTTTTGAAATTTCCTATGAATTTGCAATTACTTGAAACTAAAAAGATCAAACACACAATAACAATAACAAAACAGAGTCACAGCAAAACAGGTTTTCCAACATATCTAAAGAGACTGATAGCTGTCATGTGTAGTAAGTCTTGGAAAACATTAAGATCTGTGGTTTAGGACAAGTGTGGTTACCTAAAGAGGACAGATGCAAAGGGTGTGAAGGAAAAGACAGACAGAGCAAAATAACTCAATGTATACACATCCACACACACACAATTACATAATTTGTAGGAAAAGAAAACCTCTAAGAAAGTTCTGTGGCTTCAGATTTCTCAAGTTGCCAGATATAATTATAGTTGGTACACTGGATTAAAAGACGCTTACTCCTTGGAAGGAAAGTTATGACCAACCTAGATAGCATACTAAAAAGCAGAGACATTACTTTGCCAACAAAGGTCCATCTAGTCAAGGTTATGGTTTTTCCAGTAGTCATACATGGATGTGAGAGTTGGACTATAAAGAGCTGAGCGCCAAAAAATTGATGCTTTTGAATTGTGGTGTTGGAGAAGACTCTTGAGAGTCCCTTGGACTCTCCAACCAGTCCATCCTAAAGGAGATCAGTCCTGGTTGTTCAATGGAAGGACTGATGCTGAAGCTGAAACTTCAATGCTTTGGCCACCTCATGGGAAGAGCTGACTCATTGGAAAAGACCCTGATGCTGGGAGGGGTTGGGGACAGGAGGAGAAGGGGGCGACAGAGGATGAGATGGTTGGATGGCATCACCAACTCGTTGGAAATGAGTTTGAGTAAACTCCGGGAGTTGGTGATGGACAGGGAGGCCTGGTGTGCTGCAATTCACGGGGTCGCAGAGAGTCGGACACAACTGAGCAACTGAACTGACTGACACTGGATTACCTTTTAGTATTTTTAAAAAATGTAACTAGTTCTTTCACATGATCAGTAATTTGGGCTATGATATAATCCAAATTAGAAGGTAAAAGTTATATCTAAAGCTCATATTATGTTCTGAACATTTAGAGAGAAGTTTTGATTACTCAGTTATATGATACAGAACTTAAGATTTAAGCTGTATAGAAAAAAATTATTGCATTTTTTCCTGGGTTAACTTTCTCAGATTGTTTTGTTTCAATTACAAGAGAAATGCAGAAGTTGAAAGTTACAATGTGTTATTACAAATGCCTTTGTCAAGAACACATTTTAATTACATCTAATTCTTTTCTTTTTCAGAATAAATACAAAAGTGTGGGAAGCACTATGTACGTGGTTAACTTTTTCCCCACTTCCACTTAGAGCTTTTCTCTTCTTATATAAAAATTTTTAACACCAGAGCAAAAGTGGGGAAGGCTCCTCGAGCAGCCTTAAATTACAGATGAACTCAGGCAAGGATCTCCTGTTCACTGGTGCTAATTTTATTAACTGCCGATGTCTTGCGAGATGTCATTAAACACGTGAATTTATGTTAGACTAGGAGGCTACAAAACGGGGCAAGCTAGTGTCCATGCTTTCAGTGTCAGGCCATTTGAATTAACTGAATAAATATTTATTGGTATTGATCATCTACCCACTAAATAATGTAAAGCACAGTTGTGATGAATACCTAACAGAAAGGCATATGGAACCTCAAGGGAATGTAATTAGAAGGAGTGATGTAATACATAGAATCAGAGATTGCCCTAAGAAGAGGCTTCAGCCCAGGAATGATGAATGAATGAGTTAACTGGACAACATCCAAGAGAATTTAAAATACATCTGCATAAAACTTGCACATACATGTTAACAGCAGCATTATTCCTAATAGCCCAACGAGGAAAACCTAAATGTCCATCAACTGAGAAATAAATAAATCAAGTGTGGCTTATCCATGCAATGGAATATTATTCAGTCATAACAGGAAATGAAGTACTGGCGTATGTTATAATATAGATGAATCCTGAAAACATGTTAAATGAAAGAAGGTCACATCATTTGATTGTATTCTATGAAAAATTTCTCATAGGTAAATTCACAGAGACAGAAAGTAGGTGAGTGGTTGCCAGGGGCTGGAGGAGTGAGAGTGACAGCTAAGGGGGGTACAGTGCTTCTTTGGGGGTGATGAATACTCTGAAATTAGTGGTTATGCTTGTGTAACTTTGTAAATATACTAAATATCATTCAATATCATATACTTGAAGAGGATGGATTTTATGATATGTGGACTGTATCACAATAAAAAAAGAACTAGACCAAAAAAGACTGTGGTGGGAACAGTCTGACAAGCAAGAGGAAGTGAAGGAAGCCTGGTGTTGTCTGAACAGGAAGGCAAGGGATTGTGGGCAATGAAGCTGGAAAGAAGGTAGGATTCAGACCAGACGGTGCCTTACAAGGCACTCCATAACTGTGTTGATCTTAGCATCTTTGCACGTGTGTTCTAATTCAACTCTACTTGACCAACCTTTCTGGCCAAAGAATGCACTCTCCCTTCATCAACTCTACCTCCTGGTTTTAAGACATAATAGATTCCTTGTGCTGCTATATCTTTTCCACAAGGTATTTCCAGAAAATATCTGCATGCTATGGGAGAGGCAGCTCTCCTGCTAGGCTGGGTGGCCACTTCAGACAAGTGAGACGAGGTTCCTAAATGCAATGCAATGTCGATTTTTAGGGGAAAAAAGGAGCTGACTTTTTCTGAAGTCACAAGGATTTGGTTTTTGAAGGTTTTATTTTGAAGGCTTTGATAAAAGGGGGAATGGAAAAGACTATCAAGAGGACAGATCTTGAGACAGAGAGTAAGATGAAGAATGAACACCTGCAAGGCAATAGAAATAAAAGCAAAAATAAACAAAGGGGACCTAATCAAACTCACAAGTCTTTGTACAGCAAAGGAAATCACAAATAAAATGAGAAGACAATGTATTGAATGGGAGACAATATTTGCAAATGATGCAACCAGCAAGGGCTTAATTTCCAAAATATACAAAAAAGCTCATGCAACTCAACAAAAACACTAACAATAAAAACAACGCCAAACAACCCAATTGAAAAATAGACATAAAGACCTAAGGAGATACTTTTCCAAAGAAGAAATCCAGATGGCCAAAAGGCACTTGAAAAGATGCCGAACACCACTAATTATCAGAGGAATGCAAATCAAAACTACAATGAGGTACTACCTCACACTCATCAAAACAGCCATCTTTAAAAAGTCTACAAATAACAAAGACTGGAGAGTCTGTGGAGAAAAGGTAATCCCACTGTTGGTGGGAATATAGATTAGTACAGCCACTGTGGAAAATAGGATAAAGGATCCTTAGAAACCTAAAAATACAATTATCAAATGATATAGCAATCTCAGTCTTGGGCACATATCCAATCAAAACTATAATTCAAAAAGATACATGAACCACTATGTTCCTAGCAGTACTATTCACAATAGCCAAGACATGGAAGCAACCTAAATGTCCATCAACAGAGAAACAGATAAAGAAGATGTGGAATGTATATATAATGGAATACTACTCAGCTATAAAAAAGAACAAAATAATGCCATCTGCAGCAACATGAGTGCAACTAGAGATTATCATACTAAGTGAATTAAGTCTGAAAGAGAAAGGAAATACCATAGAATATGACTTACATGTGGAATCTAAAATATGACTCAAACCTATCTACAGAACAGAAACACAGACATAGAGAGTAGACTGCTGGTTGCCATGGGTTGGGGGGGTGGGAGAGGGACAGATTGGGAGTTTGGGGTTAGCAGATTCAAACTGGTTTATACAGAATGGATAAACAACAAGGTCCTACTATACAGCATAGGGAGCTATATTCAATATCCTGTGATAGGCCATATGGAAAAAATATGAAAAAGAATGTATATACATGTATAACTGAATCACTCTGCTGTACAAAAGTAATTAGCACAACACTGTAAATCAACTATACTTCAAGAAAAAAGAAGAATGAAGGTCTGATTATGGACGGACCCCCTGGGAAAGTTCAGGCTTTTGTGTTGTCCTTCAGATTTGGGGAACAGGAACACTGTACATCCTGATTCAAGTCCTTTTTCCCCTCTACACTGTATTGACCATAGTTAATAGTTATACCTAATCTTGAGTAAAAGTCACAGGCATGACTTACTGATTGTTGGCTAGTTTCTGGTTTACTTCTTTCTGAGTGCCCTGAACTTATTACCAGTACTCTTAAGGTCATTCCAAACACAGAATAAAAGCTATCTGGCTGATAGAGCATAAAGACCAGAGTACAACTCTTCACGTGAAATGTGTTTATGAGTTTCTTCTGTGTACCAAACTCATGTCTAGGTGCTGGTGATTCTGGAATATATAATGTCTATTCCCTGACCTTATGGAGCTTCCGTTCCATACCCTTCTCAAACACTTATGGAACATCTTCTGTTTGTTAGGCACTGTGCCACACACTCAAACAGAAGAAGCTCAAAATGGTCTTTGCTAATCTTGCTTAATGGCATTGCCCATTGCTTTGTGAAAAACTAGAGCAAGCCAGAATGAACATCATCTACTGACTGGGGCTAAATTACCTATAGTTCCTAAAATAACAGTTACACTTGTCAATTCTAGGTCTTCTAGCAAAGATCCATGAAAAAGTATTCTTATTCTTTATTAAAGGAGAACAACTACCTCCTGTCTAGTATCCCATTCACAATGCTTGGTGGGGAGGAAATATCAGAATCTATTCTTCTGATGTTAAGTCTTTCAAGACACAAAGATGAGCATAATGATGGGGCCACAGACTTAGATTCTAAGGGGTTTTGAACAGCTTACATCTACAACTGAGCTCAGTTTTCCAGTGAGAAATATAAGGTAACAGATGAGCTTTATAGTTTATCATGGGTAAGAGTGGGTTTTTAGAAAATACATTTTTTTTTTTAATCGTTTGAATCCCAGGAAGTTCCTGTGTACACTCCACTCAGCTTCCCTAAAGAAATTTTCCTGTAGCACCATGATAAGCGGTCAAAAGCAGGAAAATGAAATAGGTTACAATACCACTAACTTATATACACACCTTATTCAGATTTCACCAGATTTGTGTACACTTTTCCCCTCATGATGTATAGCTCTAGGAAATTTTTATCTCATACATAAAATCTATTCACCGTACAGAACTGATCTATCACCACAAAGAATTTCTTATCCCTTAATAGTTAGTCATAGTCCTCTCCTTAACCCTAACTGCTGGAACCACCTCATCATTATAATTCTGTCCCTTTGAGAATAATAATAGATTCTTTAAAACTATAAATTCAGTGACATGTTTAACTTGTTTAAGCTTGTTTAACAAGAAGTTTAATTGTATTTTGGGTTTCTTAGAGTGGGGCTTATAATTAATCCTATTTCCTGCCATACAAACTAGCTCCTCCCTTTCTGCTATTCCCCCTTTCCCATTTTTCATTTAAAGAAACCCTCAGAAGAATCTCAGCCCTGAGCTAAGCTATCTCATGGATTTCAGATTTCTTTATTACTTTACTGTCCACAACCTATCACTGGCCCCAGCATAGTAAGAAGGAAAAGATTAACGTATGTTTCTATCAGGCCCCAGAGCTCAGCATGTTCATGCTAGTATGGCGGAGAAAAAGAAGAAAAGCAATCTAGAGAGCTCTGCTTCATGTCCTCTCTGGTCACAGAACAGAGATTCTTTTCAGGCTTTGGTGATGAGGATCCTGAAAGTTAAGACCACTGACGACCCTTTAGAGGCACTTGGGGCATACGGCCTGGTTGACATACTATCCCTAGTTCAATGTGGTATATGACTCCTTAAAATGTCATTTTTAAAAAAGTGGATTGAAAACCAAAACAAAACCAAGCTACGACAGTGACACCTCAGTGGGAGTGAGTGACTGTAATTCCATGGAAACCCTGTGGGAACGAACAGCCACAATGCTCCGCAGTTACCAGATGCGATCTGAAGTAAGACGGTGAAGAAAGCATTTCACAAAATGCAATGCCATATCACAACTCTTCTCAACATGGAGAAGCTGCCTGAAAAGAAATTAACACTCAGGAATCCTGCCAGAAGTGTGCAGACCTAATTCACTTCCCTCTATTATTATTAAAGGGCTCTGGAAGGCTCTCTCTGAAGGGAATAGTCTAAACACACAGTTTTAATCCTGTTCTTTTATATAAATATAGAAATGCTTCTAGAAAGTGAGCAGTATGTAAGCACCAAGAAGTAATTTTTTTTTTAATGTAACTGCATTTTAATCAATTTTTTCAGTCAACAAATATGTTAAATATTGTTTCGATTCAGCTTAACAAATATGTGGGGAATGCCTCCTTCCACATGCCAGGCATGCTACCTAGACAATGTTCCTCTATGGAAGCAGGAAGAAAACGACACATCCCTGCAGATCTACAGATTCATACCTTGGCCCATAAAAGGAAGGACTTAAATACAGAGGGAAGGAAGAGAGTTCCCACCACTGGGCCAGCTTGCACAGAAGCTTAGGCTCCAAACCTCTTATTCAAGATCAGCTCATTCCCCACCACTCTCCAAAGAAAGCAAAGATTCCCTCTGGAGGCTCTGTCCTCATAAACGTTCTCTGAACACTCGCTGCCTCTCCTACCTCTGCCTTTTTCTTTTTCAGTTCCTTCCCTACCCTTGATGCCAGTATCTTCCATCCTCTTCTAGAATCATCTAATCACCCTAAAGGTAAAGAGTCAGTTCAAATTCCAGTGGCTACATGAGAATTCTTACCTTTCAGCTGGCTCTCAAGTCCCTCTGAAACCCCATGGGACGGAGCAGACATCAACCAAATATTCATCAAGGGTCAAGTGTTCAGTGTGTATTGTCTAATTTCATTCTCATCATGAGGTGAAGAAGGCACTACTCTCTTTAAAATGAAGATAAAAAGAGTGCTCAGGAAAGACAATGCCCTTGTCCTATTACAGCTGGAAGTGGTTTAGGTACTTCCATCTAATTCTAAAGTCCATGATCTTTCACAATCTACCTTTGTCTGGTTCTCTCAATTACAACTTCTTATCCTTAGGTGATATTTTTACTTAATGTTTGATAAGTCTGATTTGTCTTGCTATTCTATCAACCCTTTGGAGCAAAGAACTCATCTTTCCAAACGTTTTTCACTCACAACTCCTAGACTGTTTCTTAAATAGAAACTACTCAGTCATGATTGATTGCTTAAGGGTCTTTTTCCCCCTTTGTCCCCTTTTCAGCTACTTCAGGTTTGCCCAACTGATTCATTTTTAAACAGCTTAAGAGACTCCTGTTGATACCATGCTGGGCCCCGTGGGGCTCCTGCGCACAAGGTCTTTGTCTCTCCTATTTCTCTGATTATAGGAAACAGCCTTCATTCAGCCTCCATGAACTTCCCTGACTTCCAGTTGGCGGATTCAAGCAGTTGGAGGGAGGGAATGGGAGACCAAGGAGAAACAATAGGCAAGAGCAGTCTTGGAGCAAGGTCCTATTTCCCCATCAGAGGATACAGACAATAGTATCTTTGAACTACTCTGCAGTAGTTCGAAATCCTCTCCAGATGGAAGAAGTTAATGATTAACAATGGTATGCTGCCCACAGTCAAGTAGACCTCAGACCAGTTGGACCCAAAGGGTGGACTCCAACTTACCTCATCAGGAACCCATCAGAACAAAGTCCACAAGCGGATCATGCCCTCTTTGAGCAGTTATTATAAAACTTGTCACTATCTTCCCCAAGTTGGGACACTTGGTTCTGGGGGTCATTAGCATGCTGTGTCCCCCTTTGCCTGACCAAGCAATAAAGCTATCTTTTTCTATCTCATCCAAAACTCTGTCCAAGATTTGATTCAGCAACAGTGTACAGAGAAGCTGAGCTTGAAGCATCACCATCTGCAAACAAGGATGCTATGGAGGAAAGTGCACAGAGTGAGAAGGAAAGCCCCTCTAGCAGGATGCGTGAGCGCCATGACACCAGAGACCAAGGCAGGCTAGGAAGCTGGACCCCTGCATGCTTACTAGCATCCGCAAGAGAAAAGATGGCAGAGGCAAGGAAACAGGAAGTCAACATCCAGTCCCCATATTTTACAGACAAGGAGCCTGGGCTCAGCAAGGTCGGGTGCTTCTGTGCCATCCCCCAGCTCAGGGTTCTTTCTCTGCATCCTATGGCCCTACATTGTCCTAAGGTCTTATTTCCCTTCCAATTACAGAAGTGTGAATACTAAGTGCCAAGAAGGCGAAATATTCTACAAAGTAGGTGAAAGAGAAGTATTAATACACCACCACACCAACCCCACTTCATGGTGACAATAACCCTGTCCACCTGGGACTCTGCAGGCTTTGCCCCCACCCTGTTTCCTGCTTCAGCTCTCACTGATTGCTGCCCAAGTCGTGGGCACAAGGCCTTGGTTTCATTTCTTTCTAAGTGCCCTGCTCATACCCACCTCGAGTTTCTATCACAGGTACTTTAATCTTTGCCCTACCACCTCCCATCCTGTATCTTTCCTACCTCTAGCTCCATGACCTTTAATTCTCAGCTCAATCACCTCTTCCTTGGAGAAGGCGCTCCTGATCTCCAGGCTAGGCTAGCTTCCCCTTACGCAATCTCTTGGCACCATGTATTTCTCCTTGACTGTACTGGTCAGCTTTCTAATTACTTCTTTCATTTCTGTCTTCCCTTATGATGCTTTTGTTCTTTTGACCTCTAGTGTCAATCACTGTGCCCACTATGCCTGCCAAACGGTTCTGGGAAGGATAAGTAAGTATTATGGCAGTATTATTTTCTTCTCTGCCTCCTTCTCTCCTTCCCTCTCTCCCTTTCCTCCTCTCCTCTTATACACGTACTCACGTACATCCACTTATGATCATAATTCATTTGATAAAACTGTACTAAGGCCTGTTAAAATCAAAGAGGAAAAGTTAAAATTCACATAACCTCCTGCTCCTTCTGCCTCTGTAACTCAGCTTGCTCCTTGCAAAGTCTGGGTCACGTTGGTCACGTAGTCTCAGCAAGTGGGGACTTACAGTACTAGGAACTAGAGCTTATCTCACTCACCCTTGTCCTGCTCTTTGCAACTGCCCAGCTCCTGCAAACCTGCTTGATCATGCCTGTCCGTGTAAAGGTCAAGCATCCCCCTCCCAACTTGACTGCTGTTGCCGCGCCTGTGAAACTGAAGGAGGAATAAGACAGAACAGGCTCCATCTTGAAAGCAGGACTTCATCTTGGGCTGGATTGTGGACTTTGACTGTATGCCCAGTATCGATAGAAACAACACACCAACTGGAAAACCAGACACCCGCCCCCCCCCCCCCCCCAGCACCATGGAAGAGCCCCAGGGCTCGTACCTAGACTCTCCTCCCTAAAAGAATACCCTAATTGTCTGTGTTACCGAATAGAATCATAAATTCTACTATGCATACCCTGCGGGGTACAACCACAGGCCTATTGACAATTGTCCACTGTTAACTACCTAGTCCTAAGGCATATGAATCACCGGTTAACTTTGATTGTAACTTTCTTTTCCTTTGTCCAGAGTACTTTCAGGGAATTTGGGGAGGTGGGTTTGGGCACGTACACTTAGGGTACATAAGGTTTTCACAAAAACTGGCTGGGGTCCTTGGCTAAGAGGAGACTCTGCCTTGGGCCCGCTGGTGTAATAAACTGCACTCCACTATCTGCACTGTCCTTTGGAGTGAGTTTGTTTCCCAGAATGTGTGGCTACAACAAAACCCCTTAGTTTAAACCAGCCTATGAGCAGCTAGTGTTGCCCACTATAGTCTGTCTATAAAAACTCTGTAACCCCTTCGTTCGGAGCTCAGAGCTTGAAGGGTTAACATCTCTGGGCCTGCCGGTGTAACAAGTCTGAGTTCTCCAACTCTCCAAGTGTGCTGCTCCGTTTCTCGATTCCTGGTTTCTGCAATGAAACAAGAGTACTGTTTCTTATGTGTAACACAGGATGAACAAATTATCATTACAGAGTTTTTTGTTTTTGGTGAAAGGCATTTTTAAATAATTTCATACTCTAATATATAAATGAAATATAATTTACATATTCCCATTTTATTGGCTGTTTAAAGCATTCTGATTTTTCAAAATATAAACAATACTGTAATAAATATGCAAACAGCTGTCTGCATTTTGGATTTTTTTTTTGGATGGATTCCTAAAAGTGGAATAACTGGATTAAAGGGGGGAAAAACACTGAAAAACAAACAAAAATATGTATTTAAACATGTGGTGAATAATTTCCAGAAGGGAAGTTTATTTTTGTAGCAGCATGCTTTTCTTTAAATTAAAGTGTTTATCCCTGTGTGGTCCTCAACAGTAAAACTGACCTTTATACCAGCAGTCACGGGGTTAGGGTCACCCAAGAGCACCTCAATGGTCAAAACTATCAAACAAACCTATTAAAAATATTTTGTGTAACCTCCCAACCTTTGCTCTTGACATTCTCTTTTCTCTGCTTCTTCAAGCATTATTCAAACGTTAAGCTCTGGTTCAAATCTCAATTCCTCAATAAAACTCTCAACTCACTTTGTACGTAGCAACATTTTTAGGTATCTTTGTTAACCTTAATGTTAAGGAGAAAGTGCTTGAACCTTGCCTACCATAGTTTTAAATTTTCTTTTGGGGCTTAGCAGACTGTCTAGTATGTAGTAAAATTCCTTAAGACATAAAGGTTGACTGACAGACGTGTTGGACTCCGGTTACTTTTACAGCACCTAGCAAGTTCTCATTTGAGAAGATTTCCCTTCTCTGCCTACTGGGAGCTGTCATTCATACGTCCCCAGCTTTTGTAACTCAGGGTTGGACACTAATCAATTCCAATTTTGATTCCAATTTGTGGGGTTTTACCCACATCAAGCAATTCTCCAACCCCAGCTGGATGTCCTAAAATTCACCTCAGTGTTGACACTTTCTTCTTGGGGATGCTGTCAGATTCTACATGTTAACAGTAGTCACATGAAACTTCTTCCCACCCCATTTTATCAGATCCCAGTCACAGGTTGTTACCTGTGCTTCTGACTGACAGGCTACAGATTGGAGGTTCCCATGATCCCCTCCTTTGGTTAGATTAATTTGTCAGAGGGGCTCAAATAAGTTAGAGAAAGATTTTACTCACTAGATTACCAATTTAATTATAAAAGGCTATAACTCAGTAACAAAGAAATGCACTGAGCAAGATATGGGGAGGAGGGCATGGAACATCAGTTAATATTCAGATGCACCACTGACCATGTGTTTAACCGATCTGGCAAGTTCTCCAAACTCTGTTTTTTGGGGTTTTATGGAAGCTTCAGTAGACAGACATGGTTAATAAACCAATGGTCACTGGTGACTGAACTTGTTCTACAGCTCCTCCCTGCTCCCCAAAGGTGGGAGACTGGGACCTTCTAATTATAGGGTTGGTTCCTTTAGCAACCACCCTCCCCCTTAGGTGTTTTCTGAATGACACGTCATTAAAGTAACAAAAGACATCTTTATCACTCTCATCACTTAAGAAATTCCAAGGGTTTAAAAGGCAGAGATGAAGCTCAAATATATATTTCTTATTATAAATCATGTCACAGCGTGATACCTCGACAGGCCAATAAGAGCTCTTTCTGAGACTTTTGATTGAAGCTGTTTAGCAAAAGCTTTCCATTAGAAAAGTTAGGGGCACAATGCAGCTTACAGTTGTTCATGGTTGGGTTTCCACCCCAGGGACAAAGCCCATCTGAGAATAAAACCAATGCGGAGCAAAGCAGAACCAAGGGAGGGGTACTGTGTAGAAGACATCATTTGAGTATCTGAATCCAGCTACTACAAGACATAAGCTCTGCCCCTCTTATATGACACAGGAAGTTCTCTTCTCCTTTATATACTCTTAAGTTAGTTTGACTTGAGTATATGTCACTTGTAACTAAATGATTCATTCTTCACTACCACAACTCTACTGTAACAGACAGTAATATACATTGAAGTAAGCACATTATCCTGTCTATTTAGTTGCATGTTAAATTCAACACTGTTCATTTTTGGAATGGGAATAAAGTCCTAATTCCCAAGAAAGGTTAATTGTTATAAGTCTGTAAGCCCTTAAGAATAATTTTTTATCTAGTCTTTGCCTCTTGGCCCTCATATTTCCCTCAAGCCATCGTGCTCCTATTTGACTTAAAGGAAATTAAAGTTAGTAATTTCAAACTACATTTTAATTACTTCTTTCATAATAAACCAAATTAAATTTTAAAAGCTGAAGACATTTTCTCCTCTTGAACTTAGAGATGTAGCTTTTAATGAAATTTGCTGTACTTTTAAAAATTTTAATAAATTTTCTACATCTCACCATGCAGTCTTTTTTTTTTTTTTTTTTAAAGATTATCAATGTTTAATTTTGCTATATTATGTTCTTTTTATGAAACTTCTCTTCTGCTTAGCTATTTCCTGGTAATCTATGTTCTAATTTCATCTCTGACAAACTTTGGCTTAGCTTTACAATTCTAGCTAACTGAATATTTTTCTAGCTACAATTCTAGCTAACTAATATTTTTCTCCTGAGACACTCTAAATTCAGTCCAAAAATATGATTGAAGCCTATCTCTAGGAAAACTGTATTAATTTACAAAGTACCAATTTTGTAATATATTTAGTCTACTCTATCCACAGATGCAAGCTTGAGTCATTCCTTATAGATTCACTATGACTTTGTCCACATGAGACAAGTTTATCCAAACTTGTTAATTACCCAAACATTTCTTTTCAACTCTAAATCAAGTTCGGGGTTGCTTTTTCTTGAAATAGAACTACCCAGAACAAACTAAATATTTTATTGCTTACTTACACATTACATATACTTCTAAAAAAATCATATAATATTCAAGTGTGTAAAGTAGATACAAAAAAATTCCAAGAAAATAACATTAGTAAATTTTGTGTATTACTTTCCATTTTTCTATAGTTAAACATTTAAGTATAATTTGAATCAAATCATATATATCTCATTCAAATCAAACCAAAATATTCTATATTGCCTTCCTCTCACCAATATGGACATATTTAAAACGTCATGGCTATTTCTGCAATATTATTTCATGCAGATTTACCTCATTCCTTTTATAGTAGCTTAGAACCCTTTTGAATCACTGTAACTTAATATAAGCAATCCTTTTCTGCTGGGCATTTGGGTTGTTTCTAGGTCTGTGCTACTATAAAACGATAAGCTGACAACCACCATATTATTAAAATACATATATATATATATATCTTAATACAATTATTGGGAAATTTCCTTAAATAGTAAACAAATACTGTTGTAAAATTCTAAGCAGCAGCATCTTAAAAGATAAGCATGTGTAAAATTGTAGCAGATATTAACAGACAGCTCTCTGAGAAGTTTATAAAATATTACACACTCACCAAGATCATATTAAAACCTCTAGGTTAGTGGTTCTCAAAATTATGGCTTAGGAACCATCTGTCCTAAGATAGTGATACAGGTACTGCCAGCCAACTATTAATAGATAGTAACTGAAATGGGTTGAGTCTAAGAATCTCTATTTTTACGTTTCAGAAATATCATCCTGGCCATATAATTATAAACGTATTTATTGAACAGAATGGTTAAAGACATTTTCTCATCTTCTAAAAGATATTTATCTGTTTCTCTTTTCATATATTTATTGGTTATTTCTCTTCTGTCTCAACTGTCAGCCTATCTATTTTGTCCATTTTTCATTTGGAATGGAGTTTCATTTTCATTGGTTGATATATAGCCTTATTATATATTAAAAATATTAACTTTCTCTTAGTCATGTATCTCATAAATACACTTTCATTACTTTACTTATGTACTGAGATTTTTTTTTTTTTTACCATATAATACTTCACAGTTTTTATGCAGTCAAATCATTCAATCTTTTGACTCTCTCAGCCTTCCTCCCCACCCAATATTAAAAATATTTTCTTAAATTATCTACTGCTACCAAAATTTCTCAACCAACCTAAGCTCTCTTTTTGGTACATACACATGACCTTTGAACAACAGAGGGGATGATTTTATACATTAATAACTTGTGGTCCGCCCCCTGTATCCTTAGTTCCCACCCATTGGCAGATTCAACAAACCACATACCATACAATAGTGTACTATTTACTACTGAAAAATATCTGCACGTTTAGTGGACCCATGCAGGTGAAACCTACTTTGTTCAAGGGTCAACTATATTTTTAAAATAAAAAGCTACTTTTCTAAACATTATTTACCAAACAATCTCCAAACACTGCCTTACCTGAACACTAAATGCTGGAATTTTGATGTCACTTGATTATTTTCCTTGTCTGTACAATTTTTTTTTTAAATTTCAAAATTCAGAAATTCTACTAGAATCAGAATACATTTATTTAGTGCTTGGAAAGCTTGATCAATATTTAAAAAATAAAGTTTCTTGTCCTTTTTTAAAAGCAGATATCTATTGTTTTTTTAAAAAATCGTTCTTTCATATACTCTGTTCTCTTCATAATTTCTATTATATAGAAGAAAGTTGATGCTATGAGGCTTTCCTCTATGTCTATTCCATTTCTAAAAGTCTGCATAAACACCTTCAGTCATTAATACTAACAGAAGTTTTTGCAGATAGATGACTATATAGCTGTTATTATCTATACTCATACAAAAGGGGAAATATGATTCAGTATTTTTCTTCAGCCATGAAATAAAACATGGGCATGATGTAATGGCAAAACTCAACACATATTCTTACTTTAAAGCTAAGAATGGGCACCAAGTGAGCATCAGGGATTTCTCTGAGCTAAAGAAACAACTGCCGTGGTGGTCTGGGAAGCCTCTGACTGACTGAGCCTGGCAGCTAAAATAGATGCAGGAGTGAAGGGGCTTTGCAAAGAAAGAGGGAGAAAACTTGGAAATGCACCCTTGAAAATCACTAAGGCATCTCAGACATGACCTTCAACTGCCAACAGGGTTTCTTCTCCTTTAAGCTTTGGCATTCTATGGTTCATCATTTTATTTTATTTCTACCTCTGGCAAAGACACTTTCTCTTAGCAATTTTTGTTTTCTAAAATTTTACACCATTTTAAGCCCTTTACCAAAAGAAGATAAAATGGAAGAAACATTATATCCTAAGAAGTCTTTTTGACAGCAATAAAAGAAAATAAAAATAATAGTAAGTAAAAGGTTTTATTTGGTTTTATTCATTTTTCATGTATTTCACTTATTTTTTGTAATAATATTCTAAAACCGTTTATCCATCTCCCTTTGTTTGAAATACCAAATCTCTTACATTTGAGTAATGAATGGCTTTTCTTCTGTGTAAAAATTATTTAAAAATCAATAGTGATGTCTTTAATCAAGATAAAAAATCATATTTTTATTCTCATCTGTATGTATTAGGATTCTAATGTACAGTCAAGTGACAAAAATTCAATGCTAAATAGCAAGATATATAGTAATTTGTTGGTTTCTACTCCCAAAGTTCTAGAAGGATAAGAGATGAAAACCAGGATAAAGGATGAAAACAAGGACTGAACCACAGCTGGCTCCCTTTCTTATCATCTATTTATGTCTTTCAGCATTTTAACCTTACTCTCTCAAGTCTATATACAGGCTCCCTCACATGAAAGTACATCTTAATCTCTAACCAGGCAGAGAAGAAAAAGATGCTTCCTGATGTTCCTTTGACAAGGGAAATGAGGAGGTACTCTGATTGGCCTAAGTGGGTCACATGTCTATCTTTAAGCCAATCACTATTCTCTGTGACATGGGCACAACAGATTTTATATTTTCCATGGGATTTTTACATTTATCTGATTCTACCAGACATGTGGAGAAACATGCTCTTAGGCAGGTTTGTGTTCACATGTGGAAAGCCTTGAATGAATATCCTATTCTGTAGATCACAGGAATATTTCTGGAAAAGCTGTTTGCAAGAAATTATGCATCAAAGTATTTTATATTTGCATTAAAGAGCTGGTTGATTGATAGTTATTCAAGTTCTTCCCCTATGAAACATTGACCCAAATTCTTTATGGAGATAAGTGTCTTTAATTGGCATGTCTCCCAGGTTACCAACCTGAGAATCGGCCTAACAAAATAGTTTCTTAAATTAACTAAATGTGTCCCAAAGCAATTTTGACTTGGCAGAAATGAAACCACTTTGAATCTAAAGATAATGTTCAATAGCCATAGTTAAAATTTTATAAGTTAGAAAAAACAAATTTCTTATATACACTTTGCCAAGGTGATATTTTGTAGGATTATTTCAAAAATCAAGGACTGAGTTTTTTGGTTTCTTTTTTTTTTTTTTTTCTGTCTCTCACAGGAAGCTGGGATTCTCTCTGTTGGCACTATCTAAGATTTTTATAAGCAGGTAGTCAATGCTGTGACTAGGCCTTTGATCGACATCGCTTGTCTGCCAGGCTGGGTACATCAAGAACACATTTCTCTGGGTGTAAGGCCAAATACCCAGTAACGCAGGCATCTAGTAAAAAATAATATTCCCCAGTTGGTCTTATATTTCTGGGCTCAGAAAAGCCTTTAGGGCTATTTCTGGCCTCTGTCCAGCATCCAGATTGGAGACAGTCAGAACTAACTATGTTGGGGGGGGGGTGCCCTTGCACAAGGGGAGTCCTTGAGTGAGAAGACTTTGGCTATCATCTTTCCTTTGTCTAAGTGCATTTGGGAACCAAAATGATTATTTGGGTTATTCTCAGAAATATGTTCAAAAGATGTGTTACTATCTAAAGGAAAGGTTGAAAAATGATCACTATTGTGTCTGACAAACAAAAGAGAATGTAAGGTATTTGACATGTTGTAGCTTCAAATTGACAATTTCATACATGAAAAAAGCTAGTGGGAATAAAGAGCCTATCAGGTAGAAGATGACATACACAGGCTTAAAAAGTAGTGTCATATTCAAGATACAGGGGAAAAAACCCACTAAATTCTAAAAATTAGGTAACTTGCTTACCATATTTGAATAGTACCTGGGGAACTTCTGCTTTCACTCAGTATGGACTAGCAGGTACTGGGTATACTCTCCTGCCTGAAACAATCAAAAAGTAAACAAAACATAGAAAAGTGGTTTTCAAGGTCCTGGACATCAGGCAATGAAGGACAACGATCTCTGAAAGACAGGAAACAAATGAGGTGGGTCCTAAGAGTATGCCAGCCCATCTGCCCAAGACGGTTTTCAGGTCACAACACAGGAGGGGACATGGGCAGAGTCTGGTGGATATCCCGGGTGAAGGAGGTAGAGCTGAGATTCAGGATAGATCACAGGACACAAACCAAAGAGAGATGTACAGAGACAACTCTGCGAAACTCTTGAGTATTCAGCGGAATAGTCATCAGGGCATGTGTGTGAGAGAACTGCCTATCCAAGACTTTTGGAGAGAACCATCCAACGAAGAGAGAGGGACAAATGTTCAGTGCTCATAAGGAGCTGGGGATAGTGAAAGTTTCCATTCATCACAGTGGTTACTCCCATATTAGTGAAATGTTTGTGCCACAGAATGGGGCAATTTAAACATGGGAGTACTTTATTAAGGGCTTCCTAGGTGGCTCAGTGGTAAAGAACCTGCCTGCCTATGCAGGTGCCATGGGTTTGATTCCTGGGTTGGGAAGATTCCCTCTAGACAACCCACTCCAGTATTCTCACCTGGAAATATCCACGATCAGGGGAGCCTGATGGGCTAGAGTCCCTGGGGTCACAAAAGAGTTGGACACAATTAAGTGACTAAACAACAAGAATACATTGTAATATTGAATATAAAGGCCAGATTCTAAAGCCAAATGTCACATACCCTTTTCACAAATGGCATCAGAAAATGCAAACAGGCCTGTATATGCAGTCAGGAGAGAAGGGATTACTTTTATAGGTCATGTAGTGGTAATCTTCTCACTCCAGTCTTAGAACTTTACAGGGACGGTAAGACACTTGGCCAAGAATGTTAGTAGAATCTAGCATTTTTACTCTAAATTCAATCACTTTTTCTTTACTCAATGTTGTTTCTTCCCACCACTATGACCTGTGTTAAGGCAATACAATACTATATACAGTGTTTCTTCTCATTTAAGCATTAGACCACTTCAAGTGCTCTTAGAGAAATGGGGAGATTGTTTTGTGGACTTTTGTGTCAAGGCCACAGTCAAAGCTTTAGAATATAGACACAAATCTACACTGTGGCAGAAGCCACCAGTGACCACCAGGGCCCATCTGCCTCAGTCAATAGCCTAGCTTTATTCAAATCCTTTATGGTCAGGTGGACCCAGATCAGTAGGTTCTGGTCAGTAGAATGCTTGTCCCTTTCAGGCATGGACCACTGTATGTCTCTCTGCATGACATTTTTCTTTCTTCATCTACCTCTGGCACCTTAGAGCCACCTGTGTGGGGCGGTGTCACAGGGAGGAAGAGCTGTTCTTGTTCAGTCGCTCAGTTATGCCTGACTATTTGTGACCCCATGGACTTCAGCACGCCAGGTTTCCCTGTCCTTCAGCATTTCCCGAAGTTTGCTAAACTCATGCCCATTGAGTTGGTGATGCCATCCAACCGTCTCATCCTCTGTCATCCCCTTCTTTTCCTGCCTTCAACCTTTCCCGGCATCAGGGTCTCTTCCAATGAGTCAGCTCTTCACATCAGGTGGCCAAAGTATTGAAGCTTCAGCTTTAGCATCAGTCCTTACAATGACTATTCCAGGTTGACTTCCTTTAGTTTGATTAGTTTGATCTCCTTGCTGTCCAAGGGACTGTCAAGAATCTTCTCCAGCACCACAGTTCGAAGGCATCAGTTCTTTGGCGCTCAGGCTTTTTTATTGTCCAGCTTTTACATTTGTATATGACTACAGAAAGCATCACTACGAACAAAGCTAGTGGAGGTGATGGAATTTCAGTTGAGCTATTTCAGATCCTGAAAGATGACGCTGTGAAAGTGCTGCACTCAGTATGCCAGCAAATTTGGAAAACTCAGCAGTGGCCACAGGATTGGAAAAGGTCCATTTTCATTCCAATCCCAAAGAAAGGCAATCCCAAAGAATGCTCAAAATACCGCACAATTGCACTCATCTCACACATTAGTAACTGCTACTGCTAAGTCACTTCAGTCATGTCTGACTCTGTGTGACCCCATTCCTGGGATTCTCCAGGCAAGAACACTGGAGTGGGTTGCCATTTCCTTCTCCAATGCATAAAAGTGAAAAGTGAAAGTGAAGTCGCTCAGTCATGTCTGACTCTTCGCGACCCCATGGACTGCAGCCTACCAGGCTCCTCCGTCCATGGGATGTTCCAGGCAAGAGTACTGGACTGGGGTGCCATTGCCTTCTCCAACACACTAATAAAGTAATGCTCAAAATTCTCCAAGCCAGGCTTCAGCAATACATGAACCGTGAACTTCCAGATGTTTAAGCTGGTTTTAGAAAAGGCAGAGGAACCAGACATCAAATTGCCAACATCCACTGGATCATCAAAAATGCAAGAGAGTTCCAGAAAACCATCTGCTTTATTGATTATGCCAAAGCCTTTGACTGTGTGGATAACAATAAACTGTGGAAAATTCTGAAAGAGATGGGAATACCAGACCACCTGACCTGCCTCTTGAGAAACCTGTATGCAGGTCAGGAAGCAATAGTTAGAACAGGACATGGACAACAGACTGGTTCCAAATCGGAAAAGGAATATGTCATAGCTGTATATCGTCCCCCTGCTTATTTAACTTATATGCAGAGTACATCATGAGAAATGCTGGGCTGGAAGAATCACAAGGTGGAATCAAGATTGCCGGGAGAAATATCAACAACCTCAGATATGCAGATGACACCACCCTTATGGCAGAAAGGGAAGAGGAATTAAAAAGCCTCTTGATGAAAGTGAGAGTGAAAAAGTTGGCTTAAAGCTCAACATTCAGAAAACTAAGATCATGGCATCCAGTCCCAACACTTCATGGCAAATAGATGGGGAGACAGTGGAAGCAGTGTCAGACTTTATTTTTTGGGGCTCCAAAATCACTGCAGATGGTGACTGCAGCCATGAAATTAAAAGACGCTTACTCCTTGGAAGGAAAGTTATGACCAACCTAGACAGCATATTAAAAAGCAGAGACATTACTTTGCCAACAAAGGCCCGTCTGGTCAAGGCTATGGTTTTTCCTGTGGTCATGTATGGATGTGAGAGTTGGACTGTAAAGAAAGCTGAGCGCCGAAAAATTGATGCTTTTGAACTGTGGTGTTGGACGAGACTCTTGAGAGTCCCTTGGACTCTCCAACCAGTCCATCCTAAAGGAGATCAGTCCTGGGTGTTCAATGGAAGGACTGATGCTGAAGCTGAAACTCCAATACTTTGGCCACCTCAAGCAAAGAGTTGACTCATTGGAAAAGACCCTGATGCTGGGAGGGATCGGGGGCAGGAGGAGAAGGGGACGATAGAGGATGAGATGGCTGGATGGCATCACCAACTCGATGGACATGAGTTTGAGTCAACTCCAGGAGTTGGTGATGGACAGGGAGGCCTGGCGTGCTGCGATTCATGGGGTCGCAAAGAGTCGGACACGACTGAGTGACTGAACTGAACTGGACTGGACTGAACTGAATTGAACAGGAAAAAACCATAGCTTTGTTCCCAGAATAAATCTGTTGAGTGGAGCCCTCCCCCTTCACCCTGCTAATAATGGGGGAACAGTAAATTTTCACTGTGTTAAACCACTATACGATTTTCAGATTTACTCTTATTCACAAAGCAGGAATTGCTAACATAATAGACTTATCTACTCTGATAGATCAAATAGGTATCAGTTGAGAGGGCAAAATATTTTACATATTACCTAGTAAAATTAGCAAAGATGAATGATTAAATATCAACAGAAGTTGAAGGATTTTCCAAGAAAATGTAACAGCTGTTTTATTCTTAAAACTTGGTCTACAATTTGGGGTAGTAATTCCTATTTTATACTTTAATTGGGGAGAGGAACCTACTACCAAAGAGAAATATGTTCTGTCGTTTTTTATTATCCATCTAAAGCTCTTGAAAAATTTATAAAACCCATAGGTCTCTTGGCTTTCATTTTTCAAAAGATAATTTCTCGCTTGGAATGAGTAAGATTTGGAGCTCACACTGTGAGAAGTTCACCGAGACCATTTTTTATTGAATGCTGAGCACTTAGTGGTCCAAGACTACAGTCACTTTCTCTAAGTTAGGTAGGAATGAACTCACTGACAACTCGGATAGTCAAATAAGGGTTTAAAGGGTAAAGTTTTGCTTCGATT
Source organism: Dama dama (assembly GCF_033118175.1). NCBI lineage: Eukaryota > Metazoa > Chordata > Mammalia > Artiodactyla > Cervidae > Dama > Dama dama. The sequence goes on along the minus strand of NC_083704.1, from coordinate 28,108,148 downwards.
AAGTGTTTTCAATGAATTATCCACATAAAGAAAACTGAGCTTCCTTTGTAACACTAACTCTGTAGTTAGTGTTATAGTGGCAGAGAGGTCTTCCCCCTCCAATTCCCCTTTCTCCTCTCAAGGTTAAGTACAAAATGCGAAGCAAACACTACTTCACAGTAGCAGCTCCAGAATTTCTATCCAAGAGGGTATGATGGCTGGAGTCTAATTGGAAAGGAGGTTAGGAACTTCCAACAGTGTTTGCATCAGAAGGATGCTATTTTTTATGCTGATATGTAGCTGATTTACAATATTATGTTAGTTTCAGGAGTACAGCATCATGATTCAATATTTTTATAGATGACATTCCACTTAAAGTTATTATAAAATACTGATTATATTTCTTAGGATCTATAATTGTACTTTATTTATTTACAAGGTTTCTAATTTTGCTTTCAAATTGAAAGAAATGTAAAAAACAGCAAAATTTACCACAGATACTTTTAGTGTTAAACACAGTACTGAGAAAATATCAACCATTATTAAATATATGTTTTTCTTTGAGATGGTATGAGGAGGCTTGATATTTTAAGGAGAGGTGAAAAGACTCCATAGCTACTATTTTCTGGAAATATTTATTGAGCACAAGCCATGTGCTAAACATTGCTCTAGACACTAGAGATAAGAGTGGTGAACATAACAAAAACCATGCTCTCATGGAACTTACATACTGCTGGACACATGAAAATTACCTAAAATATATAATATGCAATACAAGAAATAAATATATATATTTACATGTATATATACATATACAGGTATGCATAATGTTTTACATATATGTGTGTGTGAGTGAAAGTGAAGTCGCTCAGTAGTGTCCGACTCTCTGCGACCCCATGGACTGTAGCCTATGAGGCTGTGTGTGTGTATAATGTCTAGCATGCTATGACAAAAGTGAAGGAAAGGACAGGAAATGTTGAGAGTGAAGCTACAGAAGAGACATCTTAGAATTTTAGATAGGTTAGCCATGACGGGCTTCAGGAGAAACTCTTTGCATGAAAAATGGCAAACGAGGCTATGCTCTAAGATCTCTAAAATGTCTCCTCTAGTTTCCCAAGGCAATAGAAATAAAATCAAAAGTAAACAAATGGTATCCAATCAAACTTATAAGCCTTTGTACAGCAAAGGAAACCATAAACAAAATTAAAGACAACCTATGGACTGGGTGAAAATATTTGCAAATGATGTGATCTACAAAGCCTTCATTTCCAAGATAAATGAACAGCTCCTACAATTAAATAACAACAAAAAGCAAACAACCTAGTCAAAATATGGGAAGAAGATCTAAATAGACATTTGTTCAAAGAAGACATACAGATGGTCAATACCATTAATTATTATGATACACAGACAGATGCTCAATACCATTAATTATTAGAGAAATATAAATCAGAACTACAGTGATGTACCACCTCACATGGGCCAGAATGGCCATTAAAAAGTCTACGAACAATAAGCACTGCAGAGTGCATGAAGAAAAGGGAACTATCTTACAGTGTTGGTGGGAATGTAAATTGGTGCAGCCAGTACAGAAAACAATATGGAGGGTCCTCAGAAAACTAAAAAGAGAGCTGCCATATGATCTAGCAATCCCATTCCTGGGTATATATCCAGAAGAGAAGAAACTCTACTTTCAAATGATACATGCACCCAAAGTTCAGAGCAGCACTATTTACAATAGCCAAGACATGGCAACAGCCTAAATTACCATTGACACAAATGGATAAAGAAAAGGTGATACACACACACACACCCCCATTACTCACCCATTAAAAAGAATGAAATAATGCCATTTCCAGCAACATGGAGGGACCTAAAGATTAGCATACTAAAGTGAAGTAAGTCCAAAAGACAAATACTACATGGTATTTATATGTGAATCTAAAATACAACACGAAAGAACGCATCTACAAAATAAAACTCACAGATACAGGAAACAGATTTGTGGTTGCCGAGGCTGGGTAGGGGAGGAAGTGTTGGGAGTCTGGGATTAGGGGAGGCAAACCAGTATCCACTGAATGGATGAACAACAGGGTCCTGCTGTACCGCACAGGGAAGTATATTCAATATCCTGTGATAAGCTATAATGAAAACTAATACAAAAGAGAGTATTATGGATAACTGAGTCACTTTGCTGTGTAGCAGAAATTAAACACAACACTTTGATCAATTGTACGTCAGTAAAATAAAACAATAAATGCAATGTCTCCTCTTATAAATAGAAGTTCAAAAAATATGCCTTAAAGAAAAGAGTAAAAACAGCTCATGGAATCACAGACCTTCACAGAGGCTGGAATATACTTAAAAGATTATCTAATTCAACTTATTTTATAAAAGAAGAAATTGACAAAACTGATTTTGAAAAGTTAGATGACATGTCCAAGATGACAAAGCCAGTCATGAGCAAATTCAGATTGTCTGACTGACTTTTCAGTGCTGTGTCCTCTACAATTTAAATGATACTTCCCTTTTTAAGTGTGACCACCTTTTAGATTATGTTCTAGAAGGAACTGGTGCTTTAAAACAACATAAATGGCTATTGGCAATATAATATAGTAGAAAGCCTTTGGCTGGGCCCTCAGTTTAGATATTGATTTTTAAGGAATGCCCTTGCTAACCAGACAGATTTGGGATTTTGTTACTTTCCGCCTGGGTTTGCTGAAGAGATTAAATGTATAGTACTTAGCACATAGTAAGAATTCACAAACTCTTAATTATGATGAGAGTGTCAGAAGTCACCTATGTATAGAGGATTATCAGATTATATTTGAGTGCTGCAAACCAAAACATTGCTCATCCCAGTACATTAATATTCCCAGTGCCTTCCAAAGGATCTGTGCAAATTGTTCATCTGACCTTAGAACACATGGGAAGATAAGGCACACCAGTCTTGCTAAGAGCACTGGAGGGTTTTTCTCTGCAGGTGGTCAAGCTGTGTTGCAAAAATAAAATCCACTACAAATCAACTCTGAGTGAAAGTACATACCCATCTCATCTTGTCCTGTCAGATGGAGTGCAAGACTGGGTCTCCAAGTAGCAGCAGTGAAGTTCCACAAACACCAGCACGTTTCCAAGACAACGGTGTGTGAAATGATGGTGAGGCCTGCAGTCACCAGACTGGTGAAGCAAATGTTTTAATACAGGAACCTATTACAACTTATGAGCGAGCTGCGAGCTCTTTCCATCTAAATGCAGGACAAACAGTATCACATTTTGGGGACAACGGTGTGTGAAATGATGGTCCCTGTTGAAATAGCTGGAGTGTAGGAGCAAACGCGTTAAGGTAAAAAGCTTATTACGGACTCATGAGCTGTAAGCTTTGCTTCCCTCGGGCAAAAGCCTGCAGATTTCTGGAACCCGCAGTCTCATTCCTGCCATCAGGAGTTTGAGAGCATAACACATGTGGAGGGACTCAGTGAGGTGTGAGGGCCACTGCTCCACAGATGCAGACCGTTCCTCCTGTTAGCCTTGTGCTCACCCCCATGGGGCTCCATGAGTAACTGCTTGAGTGATACTCCTCAGCCGTGAGCTCAAAAAGAGGTACGAAAGCTGGTCTTTCAGAAAAATGTCTTCTTCATGCATGTGCAATGGTGCTTAAAATTTCAACATGCCAATTCCTCTTGAGGCACTCTGCCACTTGGAATATAAATACACCTCATCAGAGGAGTCAGGCATTAGGCTACTTTCCACACAATGTGAATTAACCCACCAACGTATGGTCATTCACACTTGAGGGATACACTCACAGCAATAAACCTGCTTTACAGAGGTTCGTTGTGCATGCAAATATACTCTGAAGAGTGGTTTGAGACGTGCCTTCAGTATCAGTAAAAGGAGGGTGAACAGGAAAAAGATGAGAGAGAAAGTACCTTGGAAAGCAGTTGTTTTCCTAGAACCAACTCTTCCCTTTTATTTGGAACATATTACATTTAAGACTCCTTTTCATTTCAAAGATAATTAAAATTAGAAATGATATCATTTCTAAAGTTTTTCCTAGAAAAGGGCAGAAGTACTTGTAAGATGGGTTTTATTAGATCAAAACTCATTTTCTTTGCTTTAAACAACATTGTATAAAGACTTCTTACAGAGTATAGAGGACAAGATCAAAGTTATGTCTCACTTTGGCTCAATTTAAGGCTTTTCATATCCTCAGAAGCTCAGGATGTTCCATATTCCTGACTTGGAGGAGTTGCATTCAAGTTAGAAGTCAGCTGTGCTCACTGTAATACTCTACCTCAGACTAATGAAAAGAAAGTTTGAAATCTGACCAAAATTCAATTCTACAATTATGGCAGAACATTAGGACAAAACACTAAAATGGGAGGAGATGAATTTTCTCCAAATGATTCATGTGTAAAATTGAGCTTTTTGACAGATGGGATCATGTGGCTTACTATCAGAAATCATTAAGTCTACTGGGGGCTCCCATGGTATCCTCAACAGTATGGAAAAATACAGCAAATGAGAAATACTCTCCAACTTTAAGATGTTAACAATATTCTTCAAGAGACAGAAATTAAACATAGGCAACAGATAATAAACAGTGTTACTAAGCACTAAATCTGTTAACTAACTTCAGCTGCTGAAACAATCTTCCAGCTGTACGTGGAGGCTGGGGTGGTGTGGAAAGACCTGGGGATAGAATCCAGGAAGGTGCCTGGTGAACCTGGTGTCTCAAGAAAACTCTGCAAGTCAGTTGGGCCTTAGACAGAGAGGAGAGAATAAGGCACTCCTTGGTGAGAAATGAACACCATAACCATAGATCTACTGATGCTCAAGAGCAACAGGTCCCTCCTAGCAAAGAAACACCATATGACATGTGAAGGACTTGGATGAGCAATACAACGTCATTTCATCTAACTGGAATGGTGGTCACTGAAGAGCCAGCACACAGAGACGGTTTCTTGGAGATTTCAGAGATAGCAGATCACATAAACGAGCGAAGCAGGTTATATCTGAGAGAAGACACAGGGCTGAGGACTGTTGGAAATCATGTGAGCCTGGCCTAAAGGCATTCAAATAAAAACATAAAAGCATTTTACAGGCGATGTAGCTGTAGGCTCACGGCCAAACTGCAACAACATCCTAACTCCTCCAGGCTGGGCTTCACCTTACCCAGGATTTTCACACACTCAGCATTAACAGCACTATTTTCTTGAAGACTCAACTTGGGATTCTCAGTGACCCACTCCCCCACTTACTTCTCTAGATAGCGTTCCTGTTCCTCCACTTCATCCATTCATGTGAATGCTAAAGCATTTTGTTCCCTGAAATGACCTGGAACTCCCCTACCTCTTCTATTCACTTTCTTCCCTCTATCTCAACTGTCCTTCCCATCAAAGGTCTTCTCACTCTTAAAAGATGTGTTAATTATGACTCAGTTATAAGGGACAGAAACCCAACCCAACCAGCTTAAGTGAATACAGGGATAGCCTGACAGACTGATCTGCTATCTCCCAGGCTTTCGCAGCTGTTTCCTTTCCTACACTCCTGTGGACTGGCCTCATCTGTCCTTTTGTGGCCATTCTTCTTGCATGTAAGGGTGTGCTGGGTAGTAAAGGGGAATGTGGAAAACAAAGCAGACCCAAGCTTATATCACCCAACTTAGTGACCCTGGAAAACAGGGTGCTTTCAGCATGTAGAAATAAGTGTCAGAAAAGAACTCTGATTGGCCTGACCTGCATAGTAACCTGTGTGTCATTAGCACAGGTCACTGTGATAGGCCAGGCATGGGCCACGTGGTTCCCTTTCAGCTAGAGGTACCCCATGAAGTGGGAAGGCTCCTTTTCATAAAGAAAGTAAGGGAATGCACTAAAAGAAGATGTAAATACCAAGATACCACAACCAGTGCAACTATCAATCACAGCACCCTGTTCTAATGCCTCACTTCAGGAATCAAGGGAGCTTAGTGGAAAGAGCACAAACCAGACCTCAGTTTAACAGCTAAATGGAATTGACAGTAGCCTCCTCTCCCTCACATGCCAAATTTGTTGTCCAAATCAGTGTATTCAGGGCAGCGTCTGGAATATAGGAAATGCTCAATATACAACTGCTGTATGATGCCGCTGCTGATTACGGTCATAACTACCAGTATTGTTACTATGATTACTACTCTTTTCCCCTTACTCCTCTCCCTTTCTTATGCTCTGAGCCAAAAGAGATCTCTCTCTTTTACCTTCATTCGTGGACAAACTGAGCATCGTCACAAGTAAAAAATACTTGCTTGTGAAGGTACTCAGCCTTTTTTCCCCTCTTCATGGTAAACAAGCATTTGTTCTTTGTTCACTCTCTTCCCTGCTTTACCCACCCTCTTGTGGTAGCCTGGTTCCTTGCTTTTGAAACTGGGAATCAGACGATGCATTAGAGTTGGTGGGGTAGGGTGGGGAAAGAAGGAGGCTGGAAATGGAGAGGGAAAGGGCACAGGAGGAGAAAAGATGTGAGCCAGGTAGCCTGTATCAGGGAAAGATGTGACTGGCGGAGTGTTGGTAAGAGAAAAGTTCCTGAGCAGGCTTTTCTGTGGGAAGCAGGAGAGGAGATGAAACAGGATAAAATAGAGATGAAATAGAAAGAGCTATCCATGTTTTCCCAAGATTGACAGCCTATATACATCAAATGCAGTCGTAGTCTGCCTTCTTTCCCCCTCTCCTCCCTCCCTACATACACACAGCTCAAATCACTAAATTTCAGTTGAAAATGAGAAACAAGTTTATATTTTTTGTTGTTGCAGAACTGTGTACACTGATTATGAGTTCATAGAACAAACGCAGGAAAATCTGCAGTTTTAAAAGTCACATATTCCCCCTATATTGTTTGTGCTTATTACATCATCCATCAAGGTAAAAAACGGAACAAATCATGCATATAAAAGTTATCTTTACCATCTTCCCTGGAGCTGATGTCCTAACACAGGACATGTATGGACAGGATTTGGGCCCTAATGCTGGGTTACTTGGTAAGACAAAGGGCACTGCTGCCCCGCTCACACTGCAGTGCAGTGCTTGTGTGTAAGCGCTCTGCCTCCAATGTGGTAACGTGAGTTCATGTTTAGAAAGGCTATTCCCACATTTCCGTGCCTTTGCTGCAGCCGTAGGCCTGGAGTTCAAAGGATGCAACAGAGATTCAAAGGTGAGTCTGTGAAACAATAAGCCCAGGTCTAGTCAAGGGATAAGGTAAAAATTTTTTGGATGCAAATTTCTATCAACACAGAAGTCTAGAAGTGCTTGGACTTCTTAGAAATACCAGTTCTATTCCTCTTCCTGATGTCTGATCATATAAATTTAGCTATCACCTGAGGTGTTGATGCAGCTAAAGTTGTGTGTGTGTGTGTGTGTGTGTGTGTGTGTGTGTGTGTGTGTGTGTGTTCAGTTGCTCAGTCATGTCTAACTCTTTTGTGACCCCATGAACTGTAGCCTGCAAGGTTCCTTTGACCATGGAATTTCCCAGGCAAGAATACTGGTGTGGGTTACCATTTCCTACTCCAGATCTTCCCGACCTAGGGACTGAACTCATGTCTCTTGCGTCTCCTGCATTGGCAGGAAGATTCTTTACCACTGCACCACCTGGAAAACCCAAAATTAAGATGAAAAGAGAAGCAAAAGTGAAAATCCCTCAATCGTGTCTGACTCTTTGTGACCCTGTGGACTATATAGTCCATGGAATTCTCCAGGCCAAAATACTGGAATGGGGAGCCTTTCCCTTCTCCAAGGGATCTTCCCAACCCAGGAATCCAACCCAGGTCTCCCACATTGCAGGCAGATTCTTTTTTACCAGCTGAACCACCAGGGAAATCCACAATTAAGATAAATTAATTAAAAAGGCTTCCAAAGTGGTGTGGTGGTAAAGGATCTGCCTGACAATGCAGGAACCACAGGTTCAAAGACCCCTGGGTCAGAAAGATCCCCTGGAGTAGGAAATGGCAACCCACTCCAGTATTCTCGCCTGGAGAATCCCACGGACAGAGGAGATTGGTGGGCTACAGTTCATAGTTACGCAGAGTCAGACATGACTGAACGACTGAGCATGCATGAGCATGGTATTAAAAATGATAAAAGGAAATTCTTAGCTTTACTGAATAATAATAGAGAAAACTTTGAAATTTGTGTTGTTCAAATCTTGCAGTTTTACATATGTAAAATTTTAAAGGTTAAACCATTTGCCCATAATACATGAGGTCATACGGGAATACATAGAGATGATTCAAGACTGAGAGGGCATATGTTATAGCCACAGACTCCAAGTGAAATCATAATTAATTCTTACCACCTGCCCTGAGGTTTTAGATTTTAATACTCAAATAAGAATTTCATTTCCTACTGCTATCAATTTTTAATTTAATCTTGTTTATACTGATTACCATTTTATCCCTCTTACATATAATGCATTGCTCTCCAAGGTTTCATTTAAATCTCCTCCATTTGTACCAGAGGCACCTAATACTTCTTGGAATTGGACAGAAGTTACCAACTAGCATATTCTTAGACATTCAAGTAGCAGAAGCCCATGCCTTCATTTTAGGCCCTCGTGCTTGATGATGTCACATATCTGGTCAATGACTTTTTAACTTTGAGAGTTACAGTTAGCCCTGAGAGCAGTGGCCTCCCCAGGACGGAGCACTGGGCGCATACAGATGTACATAACTGATGAATGGAGGATGGAGGGATGACAGTGTGACACAAGGAAGGGAGTGCTGACACACCCTCCATTTACTGGGTAACTCACTGGAGATACTAGATGGTTAGCACTCTTAAAAGGAAGAGAGTATTCCTGGACTTTCTCTTCCTCTGTTCTATGGAAATAAATATTGCTCGCTCTGAACCAAGTAGTATTTTCTGCACCTGACAGAAGCAGCCTGAGATCACAGGGACTGCCAGAAACAGAGATTAAGGCTGGCCCTACCCCTGTCTCTGCCATTCAGACTACCCATCTAGGTTAACTAACCTAGGTCTTTCTCACATTACATTTTTATCCTTTCACAGAGGAGAAATAAAAAATAAGCAAAATTAAAAATATTATTAAGATATATGAGAGAAGTGGTAGGGATCCGTCTGTCTGGGGAAGGGCAGTCATCTGCATCCTAGTCACAGAACACTGACCCAGACTGGGAAGGAGCTCAGCTGGTGTCCGGTTTAAGGTCACAGCTGAGGCTGGATGCTGAGCCTGTTGGCCTTGGGAGCTGTGGTCGGTGAGAAGACCCCTGTGAGAGGCAGCTGGACACAGTGGAGCCATCAGCATGGCAGCGTGCAGGAACAGCTTGTGACGCCCTGGGCCAGTGGAACAGACACACGTCTGTCCTGTAAATTTTGGAACACGCCTTCATCTCAGAGGTCTGCTATCACCTCAGATTTACTAGTGAGACCAGGGCTGACTCAGGACTTCTCATCTCATTGCTTTTGGTAAATGATGTCTCCAAGCTGGATTTGGCTATAAGCTATGAGAAGAGAAGCTCTTTCTCACCCTCTTACTACAAGATCTTTCAACCTACCTGCATCTCCAAACCAACTGTCTGCTTTACTCACTACTGCAGTGCATTCACTGCTCATGGTCCTACTTGAAGCAGCCCCTCCCGTTGTGCAGGAAACCCACTTGTCCTCACACCCTCACTCAGCACTTCAGCTACTCTTTTTCCCCCACACTATCAATCCCTATCTCTCCATCAGCATATCCACTTGCTGGAAAAACTCCCAACTTCAAAACACCTCCTCTCGATTCATGTCCTTTTCCAGCTATGCATGGTCTCTCTGCTAACTTAAGAGTAAAGCTGCCCCTACAGTTGTATAGATGTCGTTCCCACGGTGTCTCCTCCCGCCCCTACTATTCCTTCCTCAGCCCACTCCAGTTAGGCTCTGATATCTGGTCCTCACTTTCCTCAACCTCCCAGCAGCATTCGCTGCTGATGCCGGTGTTTACTTCTGCCTCCAAACGCTTTGCCGCCTGAGCTCCCGGGACATCACTCTGCCCTGTTTGCCTCCAACACACTGGTTGCTGCTTGTCATTCACTTCTGCTAGGTCCTCTTTTCCTTCCCATTTCTCAATGTGGGAAGACCCCAGAGATTAATCCTTGTTTCACTTCACACCCAACCCCTTGACAATCTCATTGAGTCGCAAGGCTTTAAATGTGCTCTACATGCGGAAGTATCCCAAATTTCATCTTCAGTCTCCACTTCTTCCTAAATTCCACACTCATATTTAATTCCTACCGAGCATCTTTATATACCTAATAAGCATTTCAAATCTGTATCTTTATTCCCATGTCCACCCTCAACTATGCACATTTCTAAGAGTTTTCTGTTTTTTTTTTTTTTTTAATGGTTTCAACATTGAATAGTTGCTTAATTAGAAAAAAAAAAAAAACTAGGAGTCATCCGTGGTCCTCTCTCTCAGAACTTGCATCAGATTTATTAGCAAATCCAACTGGCTTTACCTCACTAAATGTCACTTGTCACAATCTTACCACCATCCAAGTCTAAGCAGTCATCATCTTTTACTTGTGCTATGTCAACTTTCTTCTGAGTATCCTGTATCATTCTTAATGTTGCCAAGAACAACACTTTAGAAGTGTACATCACAGCATAACAGTCTCCAACTTAAAAGTCCCCAACTAATCCATCATACTCAGAATAAAGACAAAGTGAGGGCAAGGTACTTTTTGCATCCTCATCCAGGAACACACCTCCCTCAGACACGCATGCCCATGAGGCCACTTGCTCACTTCAATCCCTGAGTTCCTGGTCAAAATAATACTTAACTTTCCTCCAGAGATCTTACTCCTAATGTCTCATATTATACACTGCTTATGTAATTACTTATACAGTTAAATAGTTATGTATTTTCTCATGTTTATCTTCTTCACAAAAATATACAATCCATGGAGCAGTAACTCTGCCTATTTTGTTTGCCATCTTTCCGACTGACCTAAAAGAATCTGTGATACAGAGCCAGGCTTAATGTATTTTTGTTGAATGTATAAATGGCAAATTTCAATCAACCCAGGCTATTATATTTCAGTAATTTGTATTGAACTGAAGTGGTGAGTTAGCACTAAACTGTTACAGCAATTGCACTTATAATGGATTCTTTATGATTAATCTGTGCTTATTTCAAAGATTGTTTATTGAGCAGGAAAATGCTAAGAGAAAACCAAACTGCATTTATGATTCTTCCTTTGTGCAAAAATTATTATATATCACACAACAAAATGCTTTTAAAAATTACCTTGTTTTTAGCTGCCATGAGTTTTTGCATTTAATCCCTTGGCCTGCAACATTATTCCCCCCCCAAAATTTTCATGACATCACATAATCATTTGATATAAATATTTACTGCTCTGAAAAAATATAGATATTTTTCTAGCACTGAAGATGATTAATACACATTCTTACAGTAAAAAGCAAGTAACAGGAGAAGACACTAGGAATACATACAACTGACTATAAAGTTACTATACAAAATATATAACCAACTTCTCTAAATCAGTGAACAAGATAAGCAACAAAATAGAAAACTGAGAATAAGTAAATAAATTTTACAGAAAAGGAAGTACAAGTGACCTACTAATATATGAAAATATGCTCAACTTCTTAAGTTTTTGGGAAAGGCAAACTGAAAATCACAATAAGATACCATTCCCAACTAAGATATTGGCAAAAATTAAAAATTTTGATGGTAGTAAATGTTGGTGAGGGTATGTAACAACAGAAACTATCAAAATGTAGGCAGGTAAGCAAAGCATTACTGCTTTGGATACTCTTTGCCATGACCCATTAAGATGAAACTTATGCACATTCTGTTTCCAAGCAAATTCACTGCCAGGTATGAAAGGTAGAAAAGCTCTTCCCTATGTATACAAGAAGTCATGTATAAAAATGCAATTACAGCTGTTCTTGGAATAACAAACACATACACAAAACCAAAACTGAAAAATCCAAATATCACATAACAACAGAAGAGAAAAATAAGTTCTTTATTAATGTAGCAGAATATTGTTTAGCAAAGAATATGAATGAATTCTGGCTACACAAATCAATGTAGACACATCCCAGAAACACACTGCTGAATCAAGAAGCAAACATATACAGTATCATTCCATTTTTAGTATTCAAAACAAAAAAGCATTTTTAAGTATACATGCAGAAATGGTAAGAACCAGAAAGGAAGCCAGAGAGTGATAAACAAATTCAGGATAGTGATTAACTCTGGGATATCTGGGAGGGGGAAACGTATCTAGGAGGCTTCTGCTCATAAACTATTTCTTGGTTGGTTGGTACACAGATGTTTGTTTTGTTCTGTCTTTCGATTGCACTTACATGTAGTAACATTTTTTGTTCATGTTCTCTATTTCTTAAGGGAAAGAAAAGTACCACCATGACAGAAGTAGGAAGGTAAAAATAACAATGGAGTTAAGTCACAGAAACTGACTTAAAAGTATGAAATTCCATACTATGACTCAGGCGCTGCTCTATTTTCAACTCTGCAACTCAGAGGCATTCGAACAAGCTGATTAATGAGAAGAAACCTAGGTTTTATCAAATAATTTCATTGAGTATCTGGAAATAGGAAACCAGTGAAAGTTTCATAGAACCATGCTGACTTTGCATGATCATATACAACAAGTAGCATATATGACACACAGCAAGACTACACCATGAATTGAAATGATCACTTCCCTGTCAGAGGCAGCTGTGAAAAACATCCTCAATGATTCCCCTGCCTGATATTCATGCTTTGTGTAATCCTCTCCTGTTGAATGTGAGCTAGACTTAGTGTTTTGCCTGTAATGAATAGAATATGGAAAAAGAGAGAGGTATCATTTCTGAGATTAGGTTCAAAAGACTATGACTTTTGGTTTACCCTCTCTCCCTTTTGGTTCCATCACTCTGCTAAACACACACTGATGAAGCAGACTGTCTAAAGGAGAGGGCCTGTGGCGGGGAAATGAGCATGGTCTCTGGCCAACAGCCTATGAGGCAGTGAGGACCTCAGTTCACAGGTTTGGAAATAAGTAAATTTCATCAATCAACACTGGAATGAATGCAGAAGTGAATTCTTCCTCAGATCATCCTTGAGATAAGACCACAGCATTGTGGAGAGGGTATAGAGAAGAGGGAACATTTCTACACTGTTGGTGGAAATGTAAATTGGTACAGCCTCTAAGGATAACAATACAGAGGTTGCTTAAAAAGCTAAAAACACCTTTTTGAGAAGCCTGGAACTAGCAGATGTTGGTCCTTTAAGAAAAAACCTGTAACACCTGAATGCTTCTCCACCAAAGAGGATTAAAGACCTAAATGTAAGACCAGAAACTATCAAACTCTTAGAGGAAAACAGAGGCAGAACACTCTATGACATAAATCAAAGCAAAATCCTCTATGACCCACCTCCTAGAGTGATGGAAATAAAAAAAGAAGTACAGAAGTGGGACCTGAGTAAACTTAAAAGCTTTTGCACAGCAAAGGAAACTATAAGGAAGGTAAAAAGACAGCCCTCAGAATGGGAGAAAATAATAGCAAATGAAACATCTGACAAAGGATTAAATTCCAAAATATATGCACTGGAGAAGGAAAGGGCAACCGACTCCCGTAATCTTGCCTGGAGATTCCCAAGGACGGGAGCCTGGTGGGCTGCCGTCTATGGGGTCACACAGAGTCGGACACAGCTGATGTGACTTAGCAGCAGCATACAATTCCATGCCAGAAAAACAAACAATCCAGTCAAAAAGGGGGGGAAAGACCTAAACAGACATTTCTCCAAAGAAGACATACAGATGGCTAACAAACACATGGAAGGATGCTCAACATCGCTCATTATTAGAGAAATGCAAATCAAAACTGCAATGAGACATTGGTCAAAACGGCCATCATCAAAAAGTCTACAAACAATAAACACTGGAGAGGGTGTGCAGAAAAAGGGAATGCTCTTGCACTTCTAGTGGGAATGTAAATTGATACAGCCACTATGGAAGACGGTACAGAGATTCCTTAAAAAACTAAGAATAAAACTACCATATGACCCAGCAACTCCACTCCTAGGCATATACCCTGAAGAAACCAAAATTGGAAAAGACACATGTATTCCATTGTTCACTGCAGCACTATTCACAATAGCTAGAACATGAAAGCAATCTAGATGTCCGTCAACAGATGAATAAAGAAGTTGTGGTACATATACACAATGGAATATTACTCAGCCATAAAAGGAACACCTTTGAGTCAGTTCTAATGAGGTGGATGAAGCTAGAACCTATTATAAGGAGTGAAGTGAGTCAGAAACAGAAAGATAATTATCATATTCTAATGCATATATATGAAATCTAGAAAAATGGTACTGAAGAATTTATTTACAGGGCAGCAATGAGAAACAGACTTATGGACATGGGGAGAGGGGAGGAGAGGGTGAGATGTATGGAAAGAGTAACATGGAAACTTAAATCACCACATGTAAAATAGACAGCCAACATGAATTTGCCGTATGGCTCAGGACACTCACACAGGAGCTCTGTATCGACCTAGAGGGGTGGGAGGGTCAACAGGGAGGGGATATATGTGTACCTAAGGCTGATTCATGTTGATGTATGGCAGAAAACAACAAAATTCTGTAAAGCAATTATCCTTCAATTAAAAAATTAATTAATAAAAAAACCCCAAAACTAAAAATAGGACTACCATATGATCCAGCAATATCACTCCTGGGCATCTATCTGGAAAAAAAGAGAACTCTAATTTGAAATGACACATGCACCCCCTGTTCAGAGCAGTACTAAGTACAATAGCCAAGACAAGGAAGCAACCAGAATGCACGCTGACAAATGAATGGATAAAACTGTGGTACAGACGTACAGTGGAATATCACTCAGCCATAAAACAGAATGAAATAATGCCATTTGAAGTAATGTGGATGGATTTATAGATTATCATATTAAATGAAATAAGATAAAGACAAATATCATAAGATGTTACTTACATGTGGAATCTAAAAAATGATACAGACAAACTTATTTATAAAACAAATATACTCACAGGCTTAGAAAATGAACTTATGGTTACCAAAGGGTAAAGGGACGGGAGAGAGAAATCACAAGTTTTGGATTAACATATATACACTACTTTATATAAAATAAACAATAAGATCCTACTATATAGCACAGGGAACTATATTTAATATCTTGTAATAACCTATAATCCCCTGCCCATTGGGAAGGGTGAGGAAGGTAGGGGCGCGTGCGGCCTCCGGCCCTTACCTTTGGTTTTTTGGGGGACTTCCCTGGTGGCTCAGATGGTAAAGCGTCTGCCTACAATGCAGAAGACCTGGGTTCGATCCCTGGGTCGGGAAGATCACCTGGAGAAGGAAATGGCAACCCACTCCAGTATTCTTGCCTGGAAAATCCCATGGATGGAGGAGCCTGGTACGCTACAGTCCATGGGGTCGGGTCGCGAAGAGTCGGACACAACTGAGCGACTTCACTCACTCACTCAATAACCTATAATGGAAGACTCTGAAAAGCGTGTGTGTGTGTGTGTGTGTGTGTGTGTGTGTGTGTGTGTGTGTACATACGCACATATATATTCTAACATAACACTGTAAATCAATTATACTTATAATAACAACAACAATATAAAAACAAGACCACAGCTTTGTGACTGACCCTTAGACAGAGGACTCAGCTACATTACATCTGGATTGCTGACCTACAGAAACCATTAGACAATAAGCATTAATGTTTTAAGCCACTAAGTTCTTAAGCAATTTGTTATGCAGCAGCAGATCACTAATGTGTTTATCAGTTTTCCTTGGTGTTTCTAGAGGGTTCTTAATCTTTCAAATTTAACTGTGGCAGGTATCCTTTCGGCCATGTGATAAAATTTATAGAAAACTCACTTATTATAATCTTTTTAAATGAATGAGATACATACAAGAAAACAAATTATGTCAAAATTTACATTAAAACCCCACCTAGTCCATTCCACTGTGCCAGATTCATATTGTTTTGATTATACTAGTTACATGTTAAGTCATAGCAACTTATAGACAAGTTCTTATTAATTACTAATGTTCAAAAATTTCCTGGAAACCTCATGTTAATATAATATAATGTCTAAAATAACTTTGCTTATCCTTCCTAAAACTGATTGGGAGTGTTATTGGAAATGTATTAAATGTATGTATAAATTTGAGAGGCATTAAATTTTAACGATTTTAGGTCTTCTACATATTCAGACCTTATGCTCTTCATACCTATCTTACTTTCTAAATATTCTCTAAATAATAGTAGTAATAATAGTAATAGTGTCAATTAAATGCCATGTATCAATAGTTAATACTTACAATATGCCATACCAGGTACTAGATATTTTACAAAAATTAGCTAGTTAAACCCTCACAGCTCTATGAGATCAGAGCATTGTCCACTTCAAGACAAGAAAGCTGATGTTCAGAGATGTCAAATAAGTTTCCCAAAGTTAAAAAGTTAGACAGGAGCTAAAATGTGTATCTGCCTAGAAATCACATTTTCTCTAAGCCAAACCATGTTCTTGACCTATGCTTCCCAGGAGACAGTGAAGGGCAAAGACTTTTAATGTCCTATAGTATATATCACAATGAATATATAGTTGTTTGAAAGAAATTCTACATTTCCAAACTGAATACAAATGTGTTTCTAATTAAGATATTAACTCCATTCTTGTTGTTTGTCAACAGCTTTCAAGCATCACCTTTCTCTTCCCCTTCTGCACCTTACCAGGGCATGCTAATAAGAAAGCTGGCTGCACATTTAATACCTGAAGGAAGTCCTAAGCTCTCAAGCCCTAGCTCTTGTGAGGAAACCCTCATTACAACCCCTGTCCCAACGTTCATAAAACTGTAAGCCCCTCAAGCCTTTTACACACCTGCTTGGGAACCTGTCTTTCTTCCAGAAAACCTCACTGGTCTCAATGTTTGAACAAAATGTTGAATGGGTATTTATCCTACCTCCATAGAGTGATCACAGGAGCACTGAATATTTCAGTTAGTCTTTTAGATGCATGCATGCTCAGCCACTAAGTCATGTCCAATTCTTTGCAACCCCATGGACTATAGCCGACTAGGTTCCTCTGTCCATGGATTTCCCAGGCAAAAATACTGGGGTGAGTTGAGTCCCCATTTCCTTCTCGAGGGGATCTTCTTGACCCAGGGATTGAACCCATATCTCTTGCATTGGCAGGTAGATTCTTTACCACTGAAACACTTGGGAACCTCCAGTCTTTTAGATATTATGATTTAAAACCCACAATTGATCTATATTACAAATTATTTTACAATGGATTCATTTATTCCAAGGAAACTTATTAAATACCTATTGTGCAGCACATAATTCCAGATGCTCTAAAGGTACCAAAGAGTTTCTCACCAAGGAGTTATGCGATATGATTCCAGCTTTGGGAACTGAAATGTTAATTAAAAAATACAGCCAAACAAAGGGGAAAAACCTATAGATTTATTCAAGACATTATTAATGTGCTATTCCCTTATGAAAAAAAATTAGTCTATAGCTAGTTATTTAAAGCATTCGCTATTCTAAAAAAAATAAATAAATAAAGCAATTGCTATTCTAATCATTAGAAGAAATTAAAGATTTATTTTGTCACATAAAGCTAAAGCTCACAATATATGTTTGCCTTACAATTCAAAGCCATTGACTGTTTGCCATTGAAATTTCTCTACGGACTTAAAAATTTTTCATTTATATTATAAAATGACAACTTCCAAAGTCTCTAAACATGTCAACATAAAAGACTGATATCATAGGTGAAGCACTGTAGTTGGGAAGATAAATATCTTACCATCCTGTGAAATCCATTTTAAATCAGGTTTCAACACACTGATGCTTGTACTGATTTGCCAAGTATTTACAGTAAATTCATATACTAATTTGATAAGGACTGCATATTTATAACACTGTCATTTCAGGGTATAAACCTCCATTTATTCAAGTGCATCTCAGTACTCTACCAAATTCTATGCTTTCTTTTAACTAGGTCTTGTACCTTCCATGTTTATTTTTAGGTCTTTCTAATAAAAATTAGAAATTATTTTTTTCAGTTTCTAACTGGTTATTGCTAACATAAAGGGAAAGTATTGCTTCTGTTGTGGGATTTACCTTGAAAATACTTCACTGAATTATTTAATAGATTTTCTTTTAATTTGGGAAGTATATATATATGAGCATATCATCTGTGAGTAAGAAAAAATGTGTTCTCCCTCCAAATATCTGTTTCATGTATGCTGGTGCCTTATTGTCTTAACCTGAACTTCTAAAGTGATACTGAATAATAGCGATAACAGTGACCATACTACAGTTCTAGTTTTAATAGGAACCTCTTAGTAGGACATTCACTCTAGGTTTATATTCAATATCCATCACATTTAGAAAATTTCCTTCTAACTCTATTTTTCTTTGGATTAAAAAAAATTGGAGAAAATATTAACTTTTGGATTACCATATTTAAAACATAATTTTAACCCTTGTATGGTAAGCTGGTTTCAAGCTCAACCCTCAGGAAACTGAACCAAAAATAATGTTCCAGAAAATTATTCATGTGTTAAATCAATAAATCAAGACTACTACTTCTGTGGCAATTCCTTTTCAGATATAAACATCACGACTTCTACTCTATTTACTTCAACCAAATGCTAACTAAATATAATCCTGAAACTTTTTCTTATGTTGAGGACAACTCTGTAACTATAGTTTGAAAAACCAGAGAATGGCACTAGTAGAAAGTCTAGAATATTAACTTTCACAACTAATTGGGAACTGTGATTTCATAGAGCCCTTCTGTATTCTATGTTTGACCTGATTTATGATTCTGAGCATTATTTTTTTTTTTTATGTTTTATTCACTTAAACTAGATGCAGACCTAATATTAGGTAGCAATTTGCTTCTCATGGTGGCACAGATGGCTCCATGACAAGACATATTTATCAAAATAAAGCAAATGACAAAACAAGTAATGTTCAGCAACATTTAAATAAGGCTCTCCAAGCGCTAAGACTTTAAAGCAGACAGCAAAATGAAAGTTTAGTTATTACATCTGTCTTCTGATTCATTTTCAAGTATACTTTGAAGCATGATTAATGGTTTTATAAATACTTTTCTCACTTCATCCATACCAACAAAGGATTTCAAATTAATTCACCATTTCTGACTTCATCCTTAATGGATTTTTAAAGTCCATGGCAACAAATCAATCTATTGCAGATTCAAACCCATGAAAAAAGTGATACAGTTTTTTATATAACAGAAAGCAATGGGAATATGACAAGAGAAATGATACTGCGAAATAGAGTGGTACTATTTGCTCTAAACAGGAAAAGGGACAAGGTCATTAAGAAATTTAATCATTAGTACCCAAAAGTTATATTTTTGAATTTTTCTAGACAACTAATAGGCCCTCATAAAATTTTAAAGGCTTATAACATGCATACTATACATTTTAGCTAAACGCGTTCCTTATTAAATTTTTCCCCAGATATTCGATCTCTTAAAAAAGCAAGCTTTTAAACACCCAAGAGATACAAATGGTTTCCAGCTTCATGAAACCTACATTTATAAAGGAATTTAACACTGTCACTTGAAAAGCTAAAAAGTTCCAAGAACTGCCAAAAGAAAAGAGGTTTTTGAAGGCTCATAAAGAAAATTGCAAATATCAAGGGCTGAAAAGCTGTAAGAATAGACAAATAGATCAAAGGTACAAAAGAGACAAAATAATTCCCAAATAAATGGGAACAGGGAAAATGAACGAGAAGGAAGGAACAGCAAATCAGGGAGGAAAGGAAGACCAGTTCCATAAATGATGCCAGGGAAATTTGCTCTTCAGATGAAAAATTGTTAAAATTAGAACCATAAACATCAAATGAAAAGAATTTATAAGAAAATGCAGGAGAATATATTTTATATCTTGAGCTAGAGAATACTTTCTTAAACAAGGCACTATACTAAAAGTGCAAACCATAATAGTGAACACCAAGTTTCTCTTCATTAAAATTAAAAATTTTATATAAAAATGATAAAATGTAATTAAGTGACAAGTTAAGTATTATTACTTGTAACATTATAAGGCAACTAAGGTTTGGCAATAATAAGAAATAAAATTGGATTATTTATCTAGGATAAAAAAAATGACAGTAAAAACTTATATAGTACTTAGCATGTTCCAGACATTGTTCCATGCACCTTACATCAAACCCCTTTAATCCTCATAACAAATTTTAGGTAAAATTATTCTTTCCACTTTGTAAAATAAAAAACTAAATCTTAGGTAAAGTGTGTAAGTCATCCAAGGTCACATCCAAACCACATCCATTTCTTAATGGCAGAAATAGGACACATTAAGATCTATAAATCAAACAGATAAAGATGAATAAACTAATAGGGGAATAAAAAAGAAAGACAGTGGCCATATAATGCACAAGAAAGGAATACTGAATGGCTAATATACACATGAAGACCTCTCAACTAAAAATGCAAATTAAAACACTAAGATGCAAATTTGCACACATCAAATTGGCAAAATTTTAAAAGTCTGGAAATAGTAAGTGTTTGCAAATTTAACAAAAGGGAATTTCATATACAGCTGACATCTAGGAGAGGTTAAATACTTATAAACCCTCCAACCTAAGAACTATACTTTTGAGATATTCTCACTTGTAAGAATGAAAAGTAATGTATAAATACACTATTATAAATGGAGCAATCACAATTGTGCAAGCTTCATAAGGGTAATTCAACATGAAAAAATGTATAACCTGGATGATAAAAGCACAAAGCACCGCCATGTCGTTTATGGTTATACATACATATACACACATTTCACATATACATGGTAAACCTTTTTACGAACACACAGAAATGATACATATAACCTTCAAGTTAGTGGTTACCTCTAAGAAAGGAAAGAGAACAATAGGGGTGAGGTTTTATTTTCCAAACAGGAAGTTTATAAAAATCTAACTTGGAAAAACATTAGCACCTATTGTGTGTACAGCAGATACACAGGAGTCAGTTATACTGCTTTTAGTACTTATTTTTATGTTGTATTTTTCAATTAAGTTTGTTTTTCAAATTAATGATACTATGGAAATAAAAAATATTCTATGAAAGTAAGAATGATGAGGACAGACACAGCCATGAAAGGGAGATGTTTTCAGTTAGTAGTAACTGAAGGAAGACTACTTTTCAGTGAGTCCTGTGGGCAGAAAAAAAGGAGAGAGAATATCTTTCATTTAAGGAGAAGCCACAAAATGCTGACCATTGTTGCCAAGACATGTGCATATTCAGCTAGCACAAAATTATTCAATATTTGAATATTTTTATCTAGTGCATATAATTTCTATCTCACCACAGTTCCCAAAGATCTTTCACAAGTCCCTTGTGTCTCCCATCAGGTTATGTCATTTGTTTATTTATGTGGTTATGAAAATTTGTCTGTAATCTTTGAGAGAGACCTGTATTCAACCCCTGGGTTGCTAAGATCCCCTGGAGAAGGGAAAGGCTGCCCACTCCAGTATTCTGGCCTGGAGAATTCCATGGACTGTATAGTCCACAGGGTCACAAAGAGTCAGACACGAATGAGGGACTTTCACTTTCAACACTTGCAACAGAACAAAAGGGGCAAGAAGATACAGAGCCAGCTTTGGAACGCAAGAAGAATACCTCTTCATTAGAACCTGTAGAGAAAGAGAAATAAGAAGAGATGGAAAACATCTGAAAAGTGGGGTTTTGAATAAGAACAAAGTATTAGAAAAAGATTAGTGAAAATTGAAAGTTGCTCAGTCATATCTGACTCTTTGGGACCCCATGGACTATACAGTCCATGGAACTCTCCAGGCCAGAATACTAGAGTAGGTAGCCTTTCCCTTCTTCAGGGGATCTTCCCAACCCAGGGGTTGAACCCAAGTTTCCTGCATTACAGGTGGATTCTTTACCAGCTGAGTCACAAGTGAAGCCCTTAATATGCAAAGTGATAAAACACCTGGAACATGTTAAACTACCACATAGGTCTTTCTCATATATATCCGTATTGTTAAAATCATCTTCATCAGCTGTTTGTCCCCGATCTCTTATGTTCTGCTTCTAGACATCAGCATTTTTTCTACTTCAAATCTTAAATGTTTCCACAAGCATGAACTATGATTTATGTGACTACTGAATACTTTCCGTGACTATGCTCTGCACTAGTCCTTCTTGGACTTCTGTGAGTGAAACCTTTCCTAGTCTTCACCTAGAAAAGAATCTTGGGAAGGTTCTTCTTCTTAACATAAATAAGACCCGCCTCTACAACTTCCCTGAATGCGTAAGAAGCTTTCATCAAATTGAGGGTCTCAGCCATTTTCTCCTTAGTCCATTTTCTTTATCATCTCCTTCAGAAACCTTTCGGTTTTACCGTGCTTGAAAGGGTGGCAACAGTGTTCAAATACTGAATCAGGCTGCATCTCCACTACATAAGAGTAAGTGATTCAATTGATTTTGTAAAACCCTCTCCTTTTATTAATTGGGGAAAAATGTCCAGCCAACTTTATCTCCACGAGAATGGTGAATTTGCCATTTCAATCAAACTGGCTGGTCAATCCAGTCAAATAAGTGGTATAATGGTTTTCTCTAGTGAATTAATTAGTTGTTTAATTGAATTGAAGAGATTTATAGGTTTCTTGGGTATTACATGAATAAAACCACAATGAAAATCAACAGTTCAATGTGTCACTTTATAGTCAAAATGCTTTTTTTTTTCACATTTGTAATTAAGTTTTGGCTAAATTTCTTAACCTTGTGAAGCTTTGCTTATACACATTTAAAATTAATGTGTCTCAAAATGTTCTGGATATTTTGGAGGACTGGTCAAGAGGATTATTGTAAAGTAGTAGGAATGGTGAAGTAAAGTAATGTGCTGCAGGCATGGTGGAAGAGGTAAGTTTATTCATAAAGAAACTGATGTACCTAAATCAAGATTTACAGAGATTTCACATTTATATACAAATACATTTTTAATGTAAAACACTGGTCTAGATACAAGTGCCCTCAAAATGAAAAGAATAAAAATTCCTACCTTCACTGAGTATATCAATTAGGAAACTTTTGTCTGCTACAAACAAAAAAATACTATTTGGGGTCAAATGTATTTCAAAAAATGTATCATTTCACGTAAATGGAGTTTTAAAGAGACCAGATTTTGGTGTGATTTGATAAGCGAGTTAATTATGACACTGAAGATATTTGGTATTCTTGGTATTATTCATCCTGATATATTCCACAGATCTCTACCCTAAATCAGGTTTCTGTTTTGGTTACAAGGTGGTTAGTAGGGCAATTAGGACTATAACTGCTCTTGTTGTTAGCTACTACTATTCATGAGTGAATATGTTAAAAGGGAAGGAAAATGTAGTGGAGCTATGAAGCAAGAGAAACTGAACAGGGAGAAGACAAGGGCTCAAAAATACAGAGAGAAAAAGTTCTGATTATTGAAAGTAAGCCTTTATCTTTCATTTAGTGGGGCAAATTGAATATTGACGCTCTAGGCTACGAATAGGTTCTAGGAGGCATGCCAGGTATTGGCTTAGAATAATCATTATCCCCACTACCACATGAAAAAACAATGTTTAGCAGAGACTAGATAAAGAAAATTGCTATTCTCTTAGGCAGTGAGAAGAAAAGAAATGGATGTTGGATAACCAACTGATAATATTTTCTACATTGATTTTGCAATTTATTTTTGCATGGTGATAGGGAAAAAGGCAAGGATACATACAATTACAAATTAAGACATGATAAAATAAGTGGACAAGCTCATAAGTCAGTCACAGTTGGTATTAGAGTAGAATCATGCCTTCCATACCTGAAATAAACACTTAAAATTCTGGGTGGTATTATCGTTACCTTCAGAAAGTCTCACTTTGTGAATGCTAATTTGTAAAGACTCTTGAGTTCGTCTGGAATCATGTTTCACTTTGGTTTTCTTTTTGCATGTGCTCACAATGTATGCTAATGTTTTAAACTTAATTGAAGATTTTTCTGTGATTTATGGTCATTTTTTCACAAAAAGGCAAAGGTTTCAATTACTGCAGCGAAATTACCATATATTCACTGAGGAGAGAATAATGTGTGTTGAGATGATGACTTGTGCTCACACATCAGCTTGTCTGTGTGCTCAGTTTGAATATTTTACCTCAGCAAAAACAAATCAAAGCACGTCATGGATATCAGGTCATTTTCAAATAGTTGAAATCACTTATATTAAGTCCATAAATGCCAAGGTATTCAACACAGATGTAAGGTATTAATAAATTTTGTGACAGGTGTATAAATCAATTATTAAGGAAACTTAAAAATCCCTCCCCAGCAAAGCATCACTGGAAATACTGGAACGATTATTGTTAATCAAAACCCATGGCAGATTTAGAAACTCCCTTTGCAACTTCTATGGTAATACTTTGATGTGGATGGCTAAAAAAAGTCCACAGCTCTGTAAATATCTTCGTTAAGAAAAGGAAGCAATTCTTGATCTAAAGAATGAGTTTTGAAAAGGGAAATGGGAACACATTCAACTGCCTTTGTTTTAAAAACACACGTAACTGGGCTTCTAAAGGATTGTTTGAAAGTACAAACATGCTATCAAGAAAATAGGGAAACTATTTTCAAAAGAAGAAAACAAGCAAATCAACTTGCACAACAATCAGTCCGCAATGTACAGAGCAAGTGCCCAATCACATGAAAGTGAAAGTGAAGTTGCTCAGTTGTGTCTGATTCTTTGTGACCCCGTGGACTGTAGCCTACCAGGCTCCTCCGTCCATGGGATTCTCCAGGCAAGAATACTGGAGTGGGTTACCATTTCCTTCTCCAGGGGATCTTCCCGACCCAGGGATTGAACCCGGGTCTCCCGCATTGGAGGCAGACGCTTTAACCTCTGAGCCACCAGGGAAGCCCGCCCAGTCACATAGAAAGCACCAATTCTGGTGGAGAAGGAAAGGAGTCTACTTATGACAGGTCTCTCACATTTTTCCATGGTGCTGAAGGCCACTGACTGAAACAACAGTCTTGAGTGAGACCTACAGCTTCAAACTCTGGCTCTCCTCACGGCAGGAACGAACTGCATGCAGTAATCATGCTGGATGGTCAACATGTCCAACTCAGCAGTTATACTGTTAGTCTAGGAGAGTGCCAGATTAAGTTAGTGAAAGTTAAAGGGAAGTCACTCAGTCATGTCCGACTCTTTGCGACCCCATGGACTGGAGAAGGAAATGGCAACCCACTCCAGTATTCTTGCCTGGAAAATCCCATGGAGGGATTTTCACCAAAGGAGGATTACTTACTTTGTGGACTCCGTCAAGTGGGCTGTATAACTTTGAAGTAATAAAGTAACTTATAATTAATCAAGTGATTCAGCTGGCTGTCTATAAAGACACACAGATGTCTCAGACTTCACAGTAATTTGGAAACGAGATTATAATAAAAATATGTTCAGCTGTTTGCCCAGAAAATTTAGAAATGAAAGTTACTAAAGCACTATTGGCTATAAATACACGGGATATGATCTCAACCTCCCTCATGAAAAACATCTCTCCATACAATCTCAAATTCCTTATACTTTACTTGTCTCACTAATGCACACTCAAAATATAAGGATATTTAGAAATATTCACATCTTGTAAAATAAAAAAGCTAGAAGGAATCAAGTTAACTAATGAGAACTTTACTCATAACACCTATCTGACAGCTTATCTTCCTTGACAGAATGATAGTTTTGATGGGGATGAAGAGCATGTGTACTCGAGGTGCAAAAGGATTGAGTGGGTCAATAGAGTATAGTTCTAGGACCTACAGACTGGAGAGGGAGATATCAGATGGATTTCCAGGGTCAGTTCTGTGTATCTGTCACTTACAAAGCTAGGAGGCACAAAATGGGGACTCTCAAAGCTAATCTGTCTCTTAAAAAAATCACTGCTTCCTTCTCTATTAACTGTTCATACCTATTGCTTTATGTATCCAAGTGTCATCAAAATTTTATTGAGTACCTACTATGTGCCAGATATCATAAAGTTATTTTATAAAGATTATCTTATTTAATCCTTAAAACAATGGTCAGTGTATAATCCACACTTTACAGATATGAAAGCTCAGTAATTTATCTAATACCACTTAATGTGAAGTGACAAAAATAGGATGTGAAAGCAGATAGTGTGCCTTCAGGGACAATGTCCTTAACAGACACTGTGTTTTCTCTGGATTCCTAGTTCCTATTTAGTCTGACCTTCCTCCTATGTAGCTATTTTCTATCTGGATACCTCCCTTATTCTAGAAATTCCTTTTTGTTTTCTGACCATATTTTCTGGCTAAGAACTTTCTTTGTTCTGGCAAAGTGTTGGTAATCTGCTTTTTCAACCTGTCTCCAGTGACACTGCTTGACTTTGCTACACAGCAACAACTAAGCGTCCAGGTTCTTAGTCTGAAAGAGAAGGCACACAAAGACAGAAAAAGAGAAAGACAGGGGAGGCTGATGAGGCCAAAATCAGTCTTCTCTTCCTTAAAAATTTTAAACCTAACATTAACCGATACAGAAGATTCTCCTAAAGTTGATGCTATACCATGACCTTCAGATAAATTACTTCACTTCTCTGACACTACCAGTTGACAAAGGATACTTGATGCTACTTTGGACAAAATGAACACGTTCTCTGCTCTCATGGGGCCTATAGTCTACAAAACTGGACAATAATCAAATTTTTGCAGGGCTGTTGTGATGATTAATAAGGGTCCTATGCTTATAAGGAGTAAACATTTGTTAAAATTTAGTTTGCTTCCTCTGGGTAGAAATCAAATACTATCTATTCAAATTTAGTTAAGCTTAATCTTGCTTCTATGTTGGTATTACAAGTATTTGAGTTATGAAATCAAGGCAACTATTGATTACCTTCCTGTGCTTATAAGCCCAAGCCTAAGTACCAAAGAGGCTGCAGATAAACAGACTGAAGTACAAGATTGAATTGCTGATCAGTGTTTTTCCTGTACAGAGACTGTTCTTCTTGCCCATGGGGTAAGAGCAAGTCTTTTACAAGAAAATCAAGGCACTTCCTCAGCAGTCCAGTGGTTAAGACTCCATGCGTCCAATGGAGGGGGTGCAGGTTTGATTCCTGGTCAGGGAACTAAGACACCATGTGCCATGGAGCATGCCTCAATTTAATTTTAGAAAACTGAAAAACGAAAGTGGCAACAGCTGTGGCAACATGGTGTGTTTCCAACTACATGGATAAAGACAATGCTCATGGTAGTCTTAAGGTCTGTCTCTGCATGGAATGACCCAAAGAAAGTCCCATACCACCATTCTAAAGCTTAAGATTGTATGAATTAGTCCAATGATCCTGGATAAAGGAAATATCTTCTGAGAGTGAAGTATGTACTGGCACAAAGGCTGTCGTTTCAATTCTCTGAGAGACAGGATTTATCACATACAAACTTGCTCCTAACACTGCTAGTCAACACAGTTCTGCTTCAAGATATCAAGGTTCTTCCTCATACCCTTTCTTCTGAATGAGGCTGGCAAGTACATCTCTACTTCGGCATGGAAGTAAATCGGTCCTATTCACGTGCGTGGAGACAAGGGTGGTAACCGCTGTCCTCACACCACAAGGATTCCAGGTAGAAACAAGAGTAACAAAGACACTATGCAAGTTGACACTTACACTTATGCCTAAGGGAGTTTATTGATACGCACAACCAAATTACAGGACAGTGAATCTACCTACAGGGATGGCTGGCTTCAAAGGTATGTTCAGGACTCTATTTCTCTGTGAGTATGTGGGTGTATAAAGATAGATAAACATATATGTATACACATAGACAAAATGAAATACTCAAATCCTAAATATGTAATGAGTTTTAATAAATGTATACAACTGTCTACTCATCATAGCCATCAAAGAGTTGAAATTTCTATCACACCCAAGGTTCTCTGCTGCCCCATTCTTATAGACAAATCCTTTCTAAATTGTGTTGACCTAACAGCACAAATATCAAGAAAAGTTTAAGCTAAGTTTAGAAACCCCCTAAAGAACGTCTTTTTAGAGTCCAAACATTTCAACTACTTTTCTAGTGTTTAATTAACCAACACTAATTGCTTTATTAATATATTTAATCCAAGTGCACATATGCCTTATAATCACATTAAACTGTTACAGGTTTTGAGTGTTTACAAGTGAGATAATAAAAGGCTAATAAAAGTGGCATTTTGGTATTTAAAGCATTTGATATTTTAGAGCTATTTTTTCCTAACGTTATCTACGGCTTACATTTTCTAAGCTTTCTCTAGGTACTTTGCTGAAGATTAATTGTGTATCAGGTTTATGTAAATAGGAGAACTAAGATTCCTGTGCATATTCATTCATGAATTAAAAACAATGCTTTCTACCAGTTAGCTCTATAAAAGGGAAATAGACCTTGACCAGACATAATGAGGCATTTGTGTTCGCCATAACTGTAATTTACTGTGACTGTTTGAAGAGCAATCAGTTCTTGTTTACTCTGTTAAGTGACAATAAGTGAGGCTAAAATAAATTCAGATCAACACTCCTGGGTCACCTTAGTGAATTTATGGAGCATACCATAACAGTATTTGAAACAACTGTAATTTTGGTCCTGGTGTGTGGTAGCACAAACTACGGGTTTGTCATTTTGTATATCCAGTAATGTTCAAGGTGTTCCATGGGCAAGACTGACTTCACAGTCAAACAGGAATTTCTCACGCTTTTGAGATCCTTCAGCAGAAGTCAACTCTGTGGAGCATGCAAATCCTAGATTATAATTATGTGTAAATATATATTTAAATATTTTTTCCTAAAGCTAGTAATAAACAGAAAAATCATTTATAACGTAGGCTTTTTTTCATCTAGCATAATTCAGTTTATCCAGAGGGTGAATTTTAGAAAACTATAATCCTACAAAATAATAGAAAAATAAACTAGAGATTCCTTGATGTTAAAGGGTTTTCTTAAGGATGTCACCTCTGCCCTAACAGTTTATATAACACATAGATTCACAGGAGACTGGGCTCATGGGATTTTACCTCCTTGCCCTTCAAACTGAACATTTCTGTTTTTACCTGATGAATTATCTGAGGTTCTGTTGAGAGAGAGAGAAAACAGGTTGTTGGCTTTGACTATATATCACAAAGCCATTGTACCAAATCCAATTTGTTCTTTAAGAGAAGCTCCAAAACTCTAGTCATATGGAGGTATTATAAGCTTGGCTGACTGGTGTTTTTAAGCCACATGGATCAGAAGTAGCAAATCCAAGAGGAGGCAGTGGAAGTCCAAGAATAAGTACAATCACTGATACAAACCAACAACAAGCAATCACTGAAAAGGTCCAGTACTGGCATAAGGAGAGACATAGTGACTAACGGATAAAACTGGGAATACAGAAATAAACCCATGTATTTTTGACAAATTGATTTTTGACAAGGCTGCCAAGTCCATTCAACAAATGATGCTGGAACAAATGGATTTTAACATGCACAAGAATAAAGTTTGACTCCCTCATCCATACTGTACATAAAAATTTAATGAAAATATAACAGTAACCTAAATATGAGTTAAAACCTTAGAGCTGTTAGAAAAAAATGTTAAATGTTAAAATGTTAAATGTTAAATTTTCGATTTTGCAGAGACAACAAAATAATTAGAAGTAAAAAAAGATAAATTAGAACTCATCAAAATTAACAAAATTTTATGCATCAAAGGACATTATCAACAAAGTAAAAGGATAATCAATAGATTTGGAGAAAATATTTACAAATCATGTATCTGATAAGGGTTTAATATAGAGGATATGTAAAAGAAAAAGACAACCCATTCAAAAATAGGCAAAAGACTTAAATAGACATTTCTCCAAAGAACATACACAAATGACCAAGAACCACTTGAAAAAAATACTCAATTCGTCATTCAGTTCCCTGGTGGCTCAGACAGTAAAAGCGTCTGCCTACAACCTGGGAGACCCAGGTTTGATCCCTGGGTTGGGAAGATCCCCTGGAGAAGGAAATGGCAACCCACTCCAGTACTCTTGCCTTGAAAATCCCATGGATGGAAGAGCCTGGCAGTTGCTCAGTCATGTCTGACTCTTTGCGACCTCATGGACTGTAGCCTGCCATATGGCAGGCCTCCCTGTCTATTAGCAACTCCCGGAGTTTACCCAAGCTCATGCCCATTGAGTCAGTGATGCCATCCAACCATGTCATCCTCTGTTGTCCCCTTCTCCTCCTGCCCTCAATCATTCCCAGCATCAGGGTCTTTTCCAAAAAGTCAGTTCTTCACATCACGTGGCCAAAGAAGTGGAGTTTCAGCTTCAACATCAGTCCTTCCAATGAACACTCAGGACTGATTTCCTTTAGGATGGACTGGTTGGATCTCCTTGCAGTCCAAAGGACTCTCAAGAGTCTTCTCCAACACCACAGTTCAAAAGCATCAATTCTTCGGAACTCAGCTTTCTTCACAGTCCAACTCTCACATTCATACATGACCACTGGAAAAACCATAGCCTTGACTAGATGGACCTTTGTTGGCAAAGTAATGTCTCTGCTTTTGAATATGCTGTCTAGGGTGGTCATAACTATCCTTCCAAGGAGTAAGTGTCTTTTAATTTCATGGCTGCAATCACCATCTGCAGTGATTTTGGAGCCCCAAAAAATATAAAGTCAACCACTGTTTCCCCATCTATTTGCCATGAAGTGATGGGACCAGATGCCATGATCTTAGTTTTCTGAATGTTGAGCTTTAAGCCAACTTTTTCACTCTCCTCTTTCAGTTTCATCAAGCTCTTTAGTTCTTCTTCACTTTCTGCCATAAGGGTGGTGTCATCTGCATATTTGAGGTTATTGATGTTTCTCCTGGCAATCTTGATTCCAGCTTGTGCTTCATCCAGCCCATTAGGGAAATGCAAATCCAAGCCACAATGAAATACCACTACATACTTACTGCAATGGCTATAATTTTTTTTAATGGAAATTAACAAAGATGTGGAGAGAGAGAACATTCATACAGTAAGTAGTTCAGCAGTTCCTCAAAAATTTAAAAATAAAATTACCTTATGATCCAGAAATTCCACTTTTAGGCATATACCTCAAAGAACTGAAAACATGGACTTAAAAAATACATATCCAGCACTATTCACAACAGCCAAAAGGTAGATACAATTCAAGCGTCCATCAACAGATGAAGAGATAAAGAAAATATGATAAATGCATAGACTGAAATGTTGTTGTTGTTGTTGTATGGTCACTGAGTCATGTCAGACTCTTCAGCCTGAAAGAAATGAAGTTTTAATATATGCTACAACCTGGATGTTCCTTAAAAATTATGCTAAGAGAAGAAGCCAGACACAAAAGGACAAATTCTGTATGAATCCATTTATATGAAATATCCAGAAAGTCTGTAGAGACAAGAAGTAGAGATTACTGGGGTCTAGGGATTATGGTGATAGGAGTTTTATTGCTTAATAGATAGAGTTACTGTTTAGAGTGATGAAAAAGATTTAGACATAGTGATAATGGTTTCAGAATACTCTGAATATAATTAATGCCACTAATACACTTATAAAATTTTAAAATAGTAAGTTTTACATTTTACGTGTTTTACCACAACAATAACAAAATTGATAGCTGAAAGACTGGAAAGAAGGGATACATTTAAGAAAAAATAAGTAGTGATATTTACATGAGTCAGTAAATATTAACAACTGGTAAAGCCCAGCCAAGCAGCAACCAATCAACATTGATGCCAATTGCAGACATGGGTCCAGAGGTACTCTGAATTCAGTTTAAGTACCACCTTGAACCAGCAAAAACTACTAAAGCTCATCTCTGAAAAAGCAGAGAGGAAGAAAAACTCTTTGCATACATATTCATTACGGAGTGATGGTATCAAAGCAAAGTTTGTTTGAACAAAAGCGCTGTATATATTTAAGGCCCTCACTTTATGGATGAGAACAGTGAGAACTGCAAAGACTTGCCAAAGCTCCCCTGCATGACAAACAGAGCCTGCACCACCGTACTGCTCACAGGACCATCGATCTGTGATCTTCTCGCAATACACATAGTAAAAGCGGGTGCAAGAAATCCAGTCTACTACATGAAAGTGAAACAAATGCTACAAAAAGGAAGCATTAATTTCTGTGATTGTGATGAGAATATGTGAAACACTTCTGATTTTCTTTCTTCTCATCCAGGCAGGTCAACAAGCTACTCAGTTTACAATGTGTCTGGCCCCAATTCTTCTTACACTTTCTGAAGTGGATTGAGACTGTAGAGTGGTTCAGAGTGGTTCAGAAAACAGAGACCAGAGTTTGTTGTCAGCTCAGTCATGTACCGACGGTATGAACTAGAGTATGAACTATGATTATTAATTAATCTTGCTATTATAAACTTTATCTTGCTAAACTTGTTTCTTCATCTTAAAATGGGTATATAGAAGTATCTTTATATGACTTGTGGCATTACTGTGATAGTGGGACAAGATAGCACCTTTAAAATCCTGATGTTTTATATGTTATGAGCACTCAATCACTGGTAGCTACACTAATTACTCTTCCATGAATGCTGCCACTACCACAAACTCAGGCTTGCCCATCCTTATACCTATAGGGAAGACTTTTTCTGACTCTACTTCATTGCATTCAAATCACTTTAATTATTATTCTCAAAGTATGGCCTCTCATCTTGCTTTGCTTCATTTACAGTTACAAACCCTCATTTGCAAGCTGACTGTTCTGATCTTGGTCCAGGCATTACAAAGCGTATTACCTCTCTCCAAACCCCTGCCCCCAGGTCCCTAACCCATCACTAACACACACCTGACTGGGGGATGTTGAGAGAATTGCATGTACCTAATAGTAAACTGTTTTTTCCTTCTTCTATGTGAAAATTACAAAAGGAGAGAATGAAACTACCCAAGACCAAATTTCAGTCAGTGACTAAAATGGAAAATGCAATTCTCATACTTTTCACGCTATTCTGCATCGATCATTAGCCCAGTTAGTCTTGTACCAGATTAGGGTTAATGAGAAACATGAACTCTCCATCTCTCAGGTTTCCTGGGGAGACATTCCTGAATGGACCAGAAACATCCCCATTAAGAGGGAAAAAGTTACCTCATGGAAGTAATCAGAGATCATTCTTTACCACTGTCCCTGTCCAGCTTTGACCTTTAAAACACAAACATTTGGGGTTCTTCTACCAAATACCTGACCATAAGTAAGCAACACATGAACTTACATCACCTCCAAAGTCTAGGCTTAAACACACAAACAATGAAAGCTTCAATTCTACATCAGAGCACTGGATATGCTACATCACTAGGAGCAACATGATTAAAATCAGTATGAATCTCTCAAAATGAATTTTTTAAAAAAACGAACACAAAAATACACTTATGAAAATATACTTGAAATTTATTTTCTGTATCTTTCAGAAATAAATAAATAAATATATATATATATATATATATATATATTTTTTTTTTTTTAACTTTACTACTTCCAAGCTGTCCTCTGTTACTTATTCAACAGAATTTCTCCTGACAAGTAACTTTTGATACTTTGTTGAAATGCACATCAGGGTACAAAAAATTTAAGAATTACTTTATGTTCTAACCTAAAAGATAAATTTTTAAAAGACTCTAATAACCTTATAAAATGATTCTTTACTTCACTGAAAAATAAAATTTACCTTTATCAGGTCAAATAGATAATTTAGTGGCTCATGTAATGAAAAATTTTATGGCTCTGTCTTCAGGTACAGTTTGATCCAGGAGTCAACAGAGAGTCTCAAGACCTACCATGTTTGATTATGCTTATCACTTCTGGTTTCTTTTAGATTGTTTTTCACTGCTTGCATTATGCAACACCAGGCCTATAGTGCAGTTATTCAGTAACTCCAGAGGAATAGGTCTAACAGCTCAAGCCACGGTTATCCATTATTGCAGAATTTCTCTCATTAGAGTAGCCAAGAAAATGGACTATACCAGGCAGCCACATTTGGGTCATATTCTCACCCTAAAGAGTTGGGGGATCAACCTCACCCAAAATATGAGGACAGAAAGTGAAAGAAGTCTTCAGAAAACTCAGGCTACTGCTTTCAGAACACCAAATTCTAAGCAGGCAGAAACAACTTAAACTTTGAAGCCAAGTTAATTGTTTCTCAACATGGAAAACTACTCAGAGCTCTCATTTCACTTTCTCACAGTGACTAAGAGCCCAGAGTAATACAGCTCTCTATGCTGGTGCTTCCCCATCTGCGATTTCAGAATATTCAGTTACCTGGCTTGCAGGCACACTGTTTACACTCAATGCTTGTAAAATGCTCAAGACCCAAAACACACTATAGAAATGTAAAGCATCAATATAAATTGTGCTAAAAGAGGTATTCCTCAGTTAACAGGAGGAACAGCATGTCCACAAAGATACAGCAAATGCTATAAAAGAAATGCTAATTTCTTTTGCTTCCTCACCACATAATTTAAAAATTGCTTTACCCACAACCATTATTTTAGAGGTTATATTTTCTCTCACAATGTCTGCACTTCAATCACTTGACTTTCTAAAGGTTATCATAACATGACTTTTTTTTAACCAAGCCACTTCTAGAGGATGACAGAACAGTTTGTTAGAATTCCAACACAGTGACAAAATCCTCTTTGCCCTCACTCTCAGTCTTGAGAAAAATTGATTTTTCAAGTGCCTCTGATAAAAGATTTCAGTCATTTGGATTTTTTCCCCCATCTTTTTCAGAAATAAAAAGAAATGCTTTGGGTTAAAGGTATAAATTGCCCTATTTAGTCACAGAAACAAATTTAGACCTTAATAGCACACAGTGAAGATGAGTGAAAAGCTAGCACCGCACAGATGTTGCCAGGATAAAAGGTAGAAATCTCACCTGACAGGTGATCAATGAGACATTAAAGGTTAGAAGAATTATTAATGTGAGGGCAGAAGAGCAAAGGACAGTAGAAAAGAGCAAAACTCTTTGGTTTTTTTTTTATTCATCAGAAAGTAAGATGATCTCACTCTAACAAACTGTCTCTTGTAATGATCATTACTCGTTGATAGCTGAAGGCCAAGTCAAAGCATTTTCAAAGGCCAACCTGGTTAATGTTTTGTTATCATAATGGTGGGTTTCTATTTTTGTTTTGATTTTCACTTTTCTTATGACTTTTAGCAATAAAAGTCAATTTTGGACTAAAGTGCTAATGATGGGCTAGAAAGATATACTTCACTAAGAGTTCAGTTCAGTTGCACAGTCGTGTCTGACTCTTTGTGACCCCATGAACCGCAGCATGCCAGGCCTCCCTGTCCCATTATCAACTCCCAGAGTTTACCCAAACTCGGGTCCATTGAGTCGGTGAGCCATCCAACCATCTCATCCTCTGTCATCCCCTTCTCCTCCTGTACTCAATCTTTCCCAGCATCAGGTTTTTTTCCAGTGTGTCAGCTCATTGCATCAGGTGGCCAAAGTATTGGACTTTCAGCTTTAACATCAGTCCTTCCAATGAACACCCAGGACTGATCTCCTTTAGGATGAACTGGTTGGATCTCCTTGCAATCCAAGGGACTCTCAAGAGTCTTCTCCAAAACCACAATTCAAAAGCATCAATTCTTCAGCGCTCAGCTTTCTTTATAGTCCAACTCTCACATCCATACATGACTACTGGAAAAACCATAGCCTTGACTAGATGGACCTTTGTTGGCAAAGTAATGTCTCTGCTTTTGAATATGCTGTCTAGGGTGGTCATAACTTTCCTTCCAAGCAGTAAGCCTCTTTTAATTTCATGGCTGCAGTCACCATCTGCAGTGATTTTGGAGCCCCATAAAATAAAGTCAACCACTGTTTCCACTGTTTCCCCATCTATTTGCCATGAAGTAATGGGACCGGATGCCATGATCTTAGTTTTCTGAATGTTGAGCTTTAAGCCAACTTTTTCACTCTCCTCTTTCAGTTTCATCAAGAAGCTCTTTAGTTCTTCTTCACTTTCTGCCATAAGGGTGGTGTCATCTGCATATCTGAGGTTGTTGATATTCCTTCTGGCAATCTTGATTTCAGCTTGTGCTTCATCCAGCCCAGCATTTCTCATGATGTACTCTGCATATAAGTTAAATAAGCAGGGTGACAATATACAGCCTTGATGTGCTCCTTTTCCGATGTGGAACCAGTCTGTGGTTCCACGTCCAGTTCTAACTGTTGCTTCCTGACCTGCATACAGGTTTCTCAAGAGGCAGGTCAGGTGGTCTGGTATTCCCATCTCTTTCAGAATTTTTCAGAGTTTATTGTGATCTATACAGTCAAAGGCTTTGGCATAGTCAATAAAGTAGAAATAGATATTTTTCTGGAACTCTCTTGCTTTTTTGATGATCCAGCAGATGTTGGCAATTTGATCTCTGATTCCTCTGCCTTTTCTAAAACCAGATTGAATATATGGAAGTTCACAGGTTAGTGAACAGTAAAGAATGATAATATACAACAAAGGAGGTTATGAAACAGCATGAAATACAAGCTGTTTATTTTTAAAAGATGGATATGTTATATTTGATGGTGCTTTGATCATGCTTCTATGGGCGAGACACTCTTCTGAGGACTTAATATTTAACTCATCTAATTCCCCCCTCTATTGGATACCAATAACCATCTGATACATGAGCAAACTGAGGCACAGAGAGTTTAAGCAAACATCTTGTGGTCTTAGATGGTGAAAGAGAGAGAGAGATGGGTGCATCAATCTTCAATGATGTTTCTCAAGACATTAATGGTGATTCCTTCTGAATATGGGAGTAAGATTCTCTGTCATGCTCAACTTATTTAAAAATTCAGAAAATCATAAATATTTCCCATTGAAAACTATGTATATTTACAATTAGGAAGTAAACATCAATAGCTTTTCTCATTTGGGGGATAATGTTTCATATCCTGAACAATGCTTCAGGCTTTTTGATGACTCAGTTATGCCATCAAACATCTTAATCTGACTGTTGCACAGTCAAACCAAAACAGTTCCAAATGGATGGAAGTTCACCTTCTCTCCAGACCGTCTTCTCATCCTCCTCCCACCATACCACCAGCCATCCATGGAGGCAAATCCCTTCAGCCATCTTACCCATTCTGTCTCCATCTCGACAGGAGGTGAGCGAGCTGAATTAATTTCACCATCCACCTTGTTCTCAAACCTTTACCTTCTTGTTTTCCCTTTCTCTCTCCAAAACTATCTTTACCAACCTCAATAAAACTATGAGCATCTTCTGTGAGTGTTTTTGCACCAGCTTCCTAACTCTTTTGCTCCCTCCACCCACCCATCACATTCATCCTCTCCATCCTTCTAATTTACCTTCCATCTTGTCTACAAAGATCCCTTTGTGGCAATCTAACTGTATCATGCGCCTGCTTAAAAATCTAAAGCTGTTCCCACTTATGAAAAAATAAAAAGTAACTCCTTCACCTTAAATAGAAGGTCCTCAATAATCTGGATTATATACACCTTTCTCATTTATAGCATAAGCCTCCCTGTTGCTCTGTCTCTTCCTGCATGGGGTTTTCTGAGTTTACAAACCATATACTAAGGTTTCCCACTTCTAGAACTTGACATATGCTCTTCTGTCTGCAATGCCATCTGTTGGATTTAAATCATTCTACTCTTAAGAAATAGGACAAAGCCTAGCCCCCATTCATTATTCAATTAATATTTATTAGCCACTTGTTATGCATCAAGCCATTTGCCTGTGTACATGATATGAAAGTAAACTTAATTTGACCTGATTCTTGCAAAGGGTGACCAACTTCCCCAGTCTGCCCAGAACTTTATTGCTTTTAGCACTAAAAGCCTCACATGTCAGGAAACCGGTCAGCCTTACATAACCCAGGGCAGGTGATATCTCATTTCTGCACATAAATTTATCTTCTAACAAAGTTCAGTTCAGTCGCTCAGTCATGTCCAACTCTTTGTGACCCCATGGACTGCAGCATGCCAGGCTTCCGTGTCCATCACCAACTTCAGAGCTTACTCAAACTCATGTCCATTGAGTTGGTAATGTCATCCAACCATCTCATCCTCTGTCATTCCCTTCTCCTCCTGCCCCCAATCCCTCCCAGCATCAGGGTCTTTTCCAATAAGTCAACCCTTCACGTGAGGTGGTCAAACTACTGTAGTTTCAGCTTCAGCATCAGTCCTTCCAATGAATATTCAGAATGGGTTTCCTTTAGGATGGACTGGTTGGATCTCCTTGCAGTCCAAGGGACTCTCAAGAGTCTTCTCCAACACCACAGTTGAAAAGCATCAATTCTTAGGCACTCAGCTTTCTTCATAGTTCAACTCTCACATCCGTACCTGTTCAGTTTCAGTTCAGTTCAGTCACTCAGTCCTGTCTGACTCTTTGTGACCCCATCCATATATGACTACTGGAAAAACCATAGCTTTGACTAGATGAATCTTTTTCAGCAAAGGAAGTTGGTTAATAAATGATTTGAATTAAACTAGTAAATAAAGGGATTTCTTTTTATAGCACCTTAGGGCAGCTATTATCAGTCAGTCAGTTCAGAGTCACTCAGTCATGTCCGACTCTTTGTGACCCCATGGACTGCAGCATGCTAGGCTTCCCTGTTGAGAGAGTCATTTTCTAGGCAGGTTGATAGGAAGTCTAGGGGTCCCCAAGGAGAGAGAGGTCTGGAATATTCAAGGAGGAAAAAAAGACAAACTTTTTACTTTTTTCCTCTTCATTCCTTAGGATTATATAACAATAACGTATCCTGCCTGAGGACAGTCTTTGGATTAAACCTTCTGGCTAATTCTGTTATCTTAAAACATAAATTATGGGAGTAGGTCTGGTCTTTACAAGGATGTATCCTGCTTGAGGACAGTCTTTGGATTAAACCTTCTGGCCAACTGTTATCTTAAAATGTAAATTATGGGAGTAGGTCTGGTGAGGTCTTTACAACCTCCAGACATTCTTTGGACTCATTAGAGAGTATATAACTCCATTGCTAACACCAGCAAGTGGGTACTCTTTCTACCCCCTTCTGATGTGTATGTCAGAAGCTTTCTCTATCTCCTTTATACTTTAATAAAACTTTATTGCACAAAAGCTCTGAGCGATCCAGCCTCGTCTCTGGCCCCGGATTGAATTCTTCTCCTCCAGAGGCCAAGAACCCTGGCGTCTTTGAGTGATTCAGAAACAACCTTTCACTGTCCATCACCAACTCCTGGAGTTTACTCAAACTCATGTCCATCGAGTCAATGATGCCATCTAACTATCTCATCCTCTGTTGTCCCCTTCTCTTCTGCCTTCAATCTTTCCCAGCATCAGGGTTTTTTTTCCAATGAGTCAGTTCTTTGCATAGTTAATATACACATCTTTTATCTCTATATAATTTTACAATAAACCTGAAGTCAACTTTACGATGGAGAGAAATACATGTAAGTAGCATAATATATGAAGCACAAATCCTAACATGAACTGAACCAGATTATCTGACTTGTGTAGTACAGAGGAAGCCAGAAGAGCTTGTGAAGGGCTCCCCAAAGACAGGCGGGTAAGAAGGGAACGAATCTTTGTCTCCCCGCAGGGGACTGGAAATTCAGCTCGTGTTTATTCCCATGACATGTGGCAGCAGGACGAATTCTCCTGAAATGGTTTCAAGGGAGGATGGAGTGGAAATACAGGAAATGAGGGAAAGAAAGGGAGTTCTCAGCCTGTTACTGAAACTCTTCGTTACTTTCATCTGTAAAATGGTGGTAATAAAGACTTCTAACTCACAAATTTTTTAAACGATTAACTCAGTATGTCTGAAGTGCTTTGGACAGTGCCTGGCAATGGTAAATACTCTGCATCAGCTTGTACCACAATGACCTCAGTACTCTCCCTACAGACCAGAAGAACATGCAGAGGAGCCGGAGATCGCCGGCCTGACTGAGCTCAGCTCCTCTACTCTCGGCCTTACCCAAGAAGAGGCCTAGAGCAGGAGGGGAGAAAGAGGGCTGCGATTTCCACGCCAACCAGGTTTCTCAGCATGCACTGGAGAGGAAAACAATTTAAGGCAATCTTCAAACCTACTCTGTTTCAACCACTGAAACTCAGACAGGCTGGGACCTGGACGCTTTGTTATAAGTGCTGCAGTGCTTTTTGCACCTGGACAAACTTCTCCTCCAGCAACAAAGAAACTATATGGGACTAAAAATAACTGTGTGCCTCAACAGCTGGGACAAATTCTGCACAAAAGATACAAAAAACAAACAAAAAACCTGGTTGCCATTTCTAAAGAGCCAGGAGCAAAAACAGGTGTTGAAGCAAAACCAAGGTACTGATCATGCCCCCTGCACTCAACACACTAGAGAGGTGGGCAAAACACCCAAGCGACCCCTATGGTGTGACCCCCGGACACACCTCTACCCTCACCCCATATAAGGAACAAGCTCACTTCTCCTCTGGGATGGGGCTAGCAAGAGAATCTGTTACTTATTTTTGCTCCCTCCTGTAGCTGGCACAGGACTCTCAATAAAGCCTTGCCTGAATTTCTTCCCTGGCCTCTAGTAAGTTTCTATTGCTTGGGAAAGACCAAAAACCCTGGTCAGTATGAAAACCATCTGCATTCCCATGAGCATGTATGTGACAGGAGCATTTTTTAAAAGATGGGTCAAAAAAATGCACTGAGAAAGAAATCCATCTTTCAAAATATTCCAACACAACTATTTATATTAATAATAAAATTTAGTAAATAAGGAAACTATTTTTCACTATTTATCTAAACATTATTGAACTTGAAAATCATGGTAAATTGAGACTTGCTCACACAGATTAAAATTAGCTCTAATAAACAAAGAGAAAAACATCCATCTTTTGCCAAGAGGCTTAACACACAATCTGATATTTATATTCTAACAATAGGAATATATTCATGCACTTTTAAAAGTTAATTGAATTAAAC
Organism: Dama dama; assembly: GCF_033118175.1. Lineage (NCBI taxonomy): Eukaryota > Metazoa > Chordata > Mammalia > Artiodactyla > Cervidae > Dama > Dama dama. The sequence continues at coordinate 28,067,138 of NC_083704.1, read as the reverse complement.
AGGGAAAATAATGAAACTAAGTATATGCATTGACAACCTTCTGGCCATCTTTATAAAAAAAAAAATGGATTGAGTTAACTCAAATATGAAGGAATAATATATCCAGGGCTCAAGCACCAAAATTGCAACCAGATTTAAGACCAGCCCATCTGAGTTCAACAGTTTGCATTCCAACAATGCCCAGATGGGGTTCTTCAGTAGATGTGGCCAGTTCAGCTCATGCCTCTTCTTCAAGCCTCTTGCCCAAATATACAGCCTCAAGGAGGTACAATTGATTATCGGGGATTTGTAATTGAACACAAATCTCAGTTTCACTGATGGTAAATGTTAGGTTAAAAAATCTGAAAAGCAGATGATCTGATAAAGATTCTCTAAGCAGAGAAAGGTAGTGTAGGGGTTGGAGATCTCTGCTTGGGAAAGACCAAATATGAGAATTCATCCCCGAGAAACATGCAAAACATTTTGTGTAAGGCCTTCTGCCAAGGCTCCTTTCCAGCAGGCCCCCTACTCTCAACAGCTGTGAGCAAATGAGAAAATGGCCATATTTTTCATGAAAAAACTGCATCTCACATTCCCTCTGAGACTTCTCCAATGCTTTCCCCTACCTCTGCCCACAATAAAACAAACATACAGGTGTAGCAAAAGTGAATTAAAAGTCTGTTAAGGTCATGAGTAAACTGAATCCTGGATATGCAATTAATTTGTTTCCAGAACTACCTTCTTTAAAAAAATACAGACTGGCTAATTACCGTCTTTAAAATACAGACTGCTGTTCAACTGAAACTATCACAGCATTGTTAACTGCTTATACCCCAACACAGAGTAAAAAGGTTTTAAAACACACATAATCCCCATACAGATGTGAACAAAATCCTGCAAAACAAACAAAAAAGAAAATCCTGCAAAACAAAAAAAAAGAAAAACCCCTACTCTGAAATTATATTATAGAATAAGATGATTCATCCATGTTAAAGAAAATACAGACCATTGGAGATTTAGCAGAGAATTTCATTATTTTACTATCAATTCCAGGGTGTTCTTGAAATTACAGTCGTGACAATTTTGACATCTTAACTTGCCAAATACATATTAATGTGTCTTAAAGCCGCCTCAATAATTAAAGTTGACAATTTTTTTTTTCTAATGTAACATTTAAAGATTTACAGAATCATAAGCTGGGGTGTTTCGTGTTCATCTAAATATGACCTGGTCTTATGAATTTTGAAAAAGAAGAAGAATATTGACAAGCCAACGCATAGTCCCTCCCTTAGCATTACTGAAATGATTAAAATGCAGTGGGCTATGGCAGTTTCAAATACTTAGGAGGAGAAATACTAAACCGTGTTTGGCACAAGACACTCAGGAACAGGACATGCTGGGGACACAACTACCATCTGTATGTAGTCACCACACTTCTGGCCACACTGCTTTCCAAGGAGCATTTCTCTAGGTTTAATTTAGAAATTTTATCCTTACATGAAAATGGAATCTTGAAAAGTCTAAAACATCATATTGCTTATGCATACAAGCCTGACTGTAAAGTTGAATTATGAGGGTGACATGAGAATGCCTAAAACTCCAGCTCAAAAAATTAAATGTTTCATTCAATGGATGATAATGGAAACTTTTGTGAAGTTGCTTTACCTGTATTGTTAATAACAAGGTGACATTTATGAAACTAATAAATGGTAAAGTCCATTTTGGTTTAATGACAATTCTTGAACATGAACTTTGTAATATATTCATTTATAAAACCACTTGAGTCATTTAAATATCATTACACCATGGCAAAATTAAAGTGAGTTGTCTCCTCATGGGCTCAGGTGTAGGAGAGTCATCATCTGTGTTGGCTGGAGTAATTTCGTTTGGAGTCTGATGTCCAATGGTGGCAGGCTGCTCCTGCCCTGGAGTGTGCACGCTCGAATCAAGGAGTGTGTCAGCTTCCCAGTGTAAAACTGGGGGAAGTGCAGTCACTCAGACGTGTCAGACTCTTTGCGATCCCATGGACCATAGCCCACCAGGCTCCTCTGTCCATAGGATTCTCCAGGCAAGAACACTGAAATGGGTTGCCACTTCCTACTGCAGGAGATCTACCCAATCCAGGGATTGAACTCATGTCTCCCACATTACAAGCAGATTATTAACCATCTGAGCCACCAGGGAAGCCTTGTAAAACTGGGGAAACTCTATTTCTTATTGCATGGTTAGAAAAACAGTGTGTCTTATTTCAGACTGAAGCATAATTAAAAGCTTTCTGCTATGATCCTTGCTATGTTCTCAGCTATGATTCTTACTGTGTGGGAACTGACCACTGAAAGAAACTGTGGAGTTTTCTTTAGGAATCAGCCCTCTCCTCTCACATTCTTTCTCATCTGGAGTCCTGGCCTTCAGGACCTTCTCTTCCTGACCAATGTGCTCCACTGTCGTTTTCCTAAACACACATTTCACTTACAATTCTTTAGGGTAATATTTAAACTCCAAAGTATGGCAGAAAAAGCTTTTTGTGTTTGACTCATCTTAATCGCTAAGGCATGCAGAACTCAGAGGGAAGCAAACAGAGGGTATCCAACCATCTCCAAAGAGGTTACTTATGCAAGTAAACTGAAAAAAAAAAAAAATTAGAAATATGAAAGTGAAAGAGGAGAGTGAAAACTTTGGTTTAAAGCTCAACATTCAGAAAACTAAGATCTTGGCATCCGGTCCCATTACTTCATGGCAAATAGATGGGGAAACAGTGGAAACAGTGGTTGACTTCATTTTGGGGGCTCCAAAATCACTGCAGATGGTGACTGTAGCCATGAAATTAAAAGATGCTTACTCCTTGGAAGGAAAGTTATGACCAACCTAGATAGCATATTAAAAAGCAGAGACATTACCTTGCCAACAAAAGTCCGTCTAGTCAACGCTATGGTTTCCAGTGGTCATGTATGGATGTGAGAGTTGGACTGTGAAGAAAGTTGAGCACCGAAGAATTGATGCTTTTGAACTGTGGTGTTGGAGAAGACTCTTGAGAGTCCCTTGGACTGCAAGGAGATCCAACCAGTCATCCTAAAGGAGATCAGTCCTGGGTGTTTATTGGAAAGACTGATGCTGAAGCTGAAACTCCAATACTTTGGCCACCTCATGCGAAGAGTTGACTCATTTGAAAAGACCCTGATGCTGGGAGGGATTGGGGGCAGGAGGAGAAGGGGACGAAAGAGGAGATGGCTGGATGGCATCACCGACTCAATGGACATGAGTTTGAGTGAACTTTGGGAGTTGGTGATGGACAGGGAGGCCTGGCATGCTGCGATTCATGGGGTCTCAAAGAGTCGGACACGACTGAGTGACTGAACTGAACTGAAACTCTGTTTCTGGCCTATCACATATTGATTAAATCATTTCCTACACTAACACCATGAATTGAAAAAAAAAAAAAAAAAACAGCCAGAAGTTGAGGATGTAACAAATCACTTTCTTTTCCTCCAAAGAAACAAAGGATTTACTCAAACGTAGTTAAAACTCCTTTCTGGTGACTGCCCACATTTACTGTGTGCCTGTAGTGTCTGACTGCTATATTTACTTAATCTTTATTTCATTCTGTCTATAGAGCTCAATTAAGAAGAAAGTCAGCTGGACAGCTGCCTGGGACATCAGTTCATAAAGCACATTAAAATAGCCCTAGGATAAATGTAAATACAATGCTAGTTAAGTCAGGTTTCCACATGAGACTCCTAACATAATTGGCAAAAGTAGGTAACACACTCAAGTGCAAATTATGGAAATACTTCTCCTGGTGCTGAACTTACTCTGCTGAGTTACTTGTGAAGCATAATTGCAAACTGCATGATCCAATTACAGGCTGCTCCAGTAGCCTTGAGACAAGCTGGCTGAGTGTCAGTTGACATTCTAAAACTGAGTCAGGCATGGTAAAGTGGTTTCATTTTTTGTTTTAATCTAAAAAAAGTGATTTAGCTCATTATCTACATTTCAACCCTTGGAATATGCCCCTAAGAAACATTTTGTTTCAGAAACTTAAATATAAATTCAAAGTGAGAAGAATGGTGAAAGGTAGGAAATGATTTGTCAACCTGAAGCCCATAAAATTAGAATGTGGGGTTATAATTTGAACAAAATGTAACACCACTTACCTAAGTAAGTTACTTTTTTTTGTGATTATGGGTTATTAAAAAAAAACCTGAAAGACAATTTGAACCAAGTTAAAAAGTTGGCCCAAAATGTATATACCCTATTAATAGAAAAGCCACTTTATTTTGGTGTCTATTAAATAAATGTTAAATACATATTTGAAAAAGATCAACTTCAAGGAGTATCTCCAGATAGTTGGAGTGTCTAAAGTGCTATCTTGTCTCCATCCAGCCTGGTCCCTAGTAAACACACTTGCACCCTTCACAAAAGAGACCTACAGAGGTTAGTATCATATCAAGAGACTACTTTCAAGGAATAATTTTGTCAGAGGCCTGAGAGCAAGAGATTGTATTTCCATCCTGGATCCTCGAGGTAAGCAATAGTCCATAGTCCAGAACTGTTGAAAACTGTCATTATTTGTTTTGTTTTTAGATATAAATTGACAGATGACATGAAATAGAGATGGGTATTAAACATACCAGACATCAGAATCAGGATCCCAGGAGTCTGAAATGAGCTGATATGAAGAAGTTGAACTTAGGAAGACTAAATATGAGAAAATTAGATTTAAGTTTTATACTTAGGCATAAGAAGAGGAGGAAGGGAAAAGAAAAACAGAACGAAGGACACAATACTAACATGTGAATAGCACTATAGACTTTCATGTAAATGAGCAAAATAAAAGGAGGGAATGCAAAATATGGGTACTCATACTGTTTGAGGTTACATGCGTAACTGAAAATCTGATGAGGGAGGAGAGGACGGCACTTGGGCAATTTCAGGAGGAAGCAAAGTAGCTCAGGATCTTCCTAGGTGTCAAAGTGGTAAAGAATCTGCCTGCCAATGCAGAAGATGAGGGTTCAATCCCTGGGTCATGAAGATCCCATGAAGAAGGAAATGGCAACCCACTCCAATATTCTTGCCTGGAGAATGCCATGGACAGAGCAGCAGACAGAGCTATAGTCCATGGGGTTACAAAAGAGTCAGGCATGACTGAGCAATGAGCATGGCTGCTTTTACCATATACCACAAACCAAACTTGGGATTCAATTTCAGGAGGCCAACAGAGACTTCAAAACCATTTTTGGATCCCTAAACTATCCACAGAATCTCATATTAAGACTTCAATTGGGAGAACTATCTTAGAGTTCATACAACCACAGATATGAACACCAACCTCACCACTACTACTAGGATAGCATTGGGCATGTTACTTAAATTTGATCAGCCTTACAATCCTCATCACAACATAGGAATAGAAATATTTACCTTTAAGGGTAGTGGTATGGTTAAAATGAGATCATTATTTCATAGATTTACCTCCCAGTTAGTAAATACTCCCTCAATGATTGATTATCATGGAGAAGATAACATAGAAAAGGGACCCATGTGTTGTGTATGACTCAAAGGGAGTTATAGAGAGTTAGAATTTTGTTCAAAATAAAATGAAGTATAAATTGGTTCAGCTGCTAGGGAAAACAGTGTAAAGATTCCTCAAAAAATGAAAACTAAAACCACTAAATGATCTAGCAATTCCACTCCTGGATATCTAAGAAAACAAAATCACTAATTAGAAAAGATACATATATGCCTGCGTTCACTGCAGCATTACTTACAATAGCCATGACATGGAAGCAACCTATGTGTCTATCAATAGATAAAGAAGATGTGGCGTGCGCGCGCACACACACACACACACACACACACACAATGGAATATTACTTAGTCATAAAAAGGAATGAAATAACGCCATTTACAATAACATGGATGAACCTGGAGGGTGTGATGCTAAGTGAAATAAGTCAGAAAAAGACAATATCATATGATTTCATTTATATGTGGAAACTAAAAACAAAACTAATGAACAAATATGACAAACAGCAAGAGTTATAGGTAACAGAGGAGAAAACAGGTGGTTGTCAGAGTGGAAATGGGTAGGGGGAGAAAAGAAAGGTGAGAGAGATTAAGGGGTATAAAGTTCAGGAGAAAAATAAATGAGTCATGAATATGAAGTTTACAATATGGGAAACACAGTCAAGAGTTATTAATATCTTTGAAAGGTGACAGATTTTAACTAGGCTTATTGTGGTGATCATTCTGAAATGTATAGAAGGCCAATTATACTTCAAAAGCAAACATATTCAGAGAAAAAAAGATTTGTGGTTGCCAGAGGGGGAGGACAAGGGAGGTGGAATTGATGAAGGTAGTGAAAAGGAACAAAATTTCAGTTATGAGATAAATTAGTACCAGGGATATAATGTATTTACTACACAGTAAATATATCACTGCTGAGTTTCATATAAGAAGGTTGTTAAGACAGTCAATCCTAAGAGTTATCATCACAAGAAAAATTTATATTTCTTTAATTATATATACACACACATATACATATACATATATGAGATTATTGTCATTGAGCTTACTGTGGCAATCGTTTCATGATGTATGCAAGTCAAATCAATGGTCTATACCTTAAATGTAAATAGTGCTCTATGTCAACTATATCTCAAAAAATTGGAGAACTAAATCACTGTCAGTTAAAAAAAAAAAAAAACAGAGAGAGAGATAAAGCATGCCATTGTTTGGAGCTACACCCTTCAAATCAACTTTCTCTTGAGGTATTGAGCCTTCCATCACTAGAGATGGTCAACCAGAATCTGAAGAAATGGTTATCAGTGACATCATAGACAAGGAAACAGAGGGCTGAATTAAATCCAAATAGGCCAGCCTGGGTCTGTGCACACTTGGCCAGGAGTCACAGCATGGTGAGTGAGAGGTGTAGGCAGAGTATAGCATGAACCAGACCTCTGTCTCCAAATTGAGACATGATATGTGGCAACTGTCAACCTTGTTGGGCGATGGCTTTTTTACTCCTGTTTATAGGGAAAATGTTGCTCAGTCACGTCAGACTCTGTGATCCCATGGACTAGAGCCCACCAGGCTCCTCGGTCCACGGAATTCTCCAGGCAAGAATATTAGAGTCAATTGCCATTTCCTTCTCCAGGGGATCTTTCCTATTCCAGGGATCAAACCTGGGTCTTCTGCATTGTGGGCAGATTCTTTACCATTGGCACCACCAGGGAAGCCCGATTTATACGTTTAAGCAAATAAGTATCCTTTGCAAAGTGTGATGTTTATGACTGATAATACTGTAAATTACTAGATGCCTTTATCAACTGTTGACTTATAAATTTTGACTCATTTTCACATCATGTTTCTTTTAAAATATCTTGACTACTCTACCTATGTGATGATAAAAAGAACTTTCCATGTGAAACAAAATTGAGAACAAAGTCCCCCCGCTCAAGAATTGCATGTGCCTTGCTCTAGCACCAGACCTGGCCATCGCTTGCTCCCCTCTCAGCCCTTGCTCCCCATGGCCATGAGGGAGGGTGGGCCATAGAGGCCTCTAAGAGTAGGAGGTGCGAGGGAGCAGGCCTGGGAGTTGAAGTGTCATGGGGCAGCAGCTGCAGCAAGATAGCAAAGACAGGCCCAGGAGCAATGGTGTCCAAAGAGAAACAAGCACTAAAAAAAAATCTCAATATGGAAAATGTCAACCAGGACAATGAGAAAAGGATGAAAATGGACAAGATGCTAACAAAGGAGAGCCTGTAGCCCTCCCCTTGGGAGCTGTGAACACTGTACCTAGGGGAAATTGTAGGTGGTTCTGTGGTAGGCAGCCTATCATGCAGTGTAGATGGGACATGACTCGGAGGCATGGAGAGCCACAGGTAAGGACGAGAGAAGAGAATATGGAAAGGACTTGGGGGGAAGTGAGGAAGCTGATTGAATATCTGAGGGGAAAGCATTTGAGTCATAGTCTGTGGACAGTCATAGTCTGTGGTGCTAGAGAAGACTCTTGAGAGTCCTTTGGACTGCAAGGAAATCAAACCAGACAATCCTAAAGAAAATCAATCCGGAATATTCATTGGAAGGATTGATGCTGAAGCTCTAAGAATTTGGCCACCTGATGCAGAGTCAAATCATTGGAAAAGACCTTGATGCTGAGAAAGACTGAAAGTAGAAGAAGAGGGTGGAAGAGAATGAGATGGTTAGATAGCATCACTGAGTCAATGGACATGAATTTGAGCAAACTGTGGGAGACAGTGGAGGACGACAGAAGAGCCTGGTGTGTTGTAGGCCATGGGGTCGCAGAGTCAGACATGACTTAGTGACCGAACAACAACTGTGAGCAGTTAGCACAGACCCCCTCACCATGACCATCATGATGACATTTGCCTTGTGCCTTGAATCCTGATGTTTTCCCTGAAGTTAACACATGTTAACTTCATGAAGACACACATGTTTCCTAAACTTACAGGTTTGTGACACATGTTTGTTGTAAACCTTTTGGTGTTACTTGTTTCTTGTGGGTCTCCCATTACTAGCTTCTAATTGAATGCTGTGCTTCTGACCCAATCTCTAAGTTTCTGTCAGCAGGAGAGGTTTATCTATTGTATGGATGTTCATTATATGCTACTGCTAAGTCACTTCAGGGGCTTCCCTTGTGGCTCAGCTGGTAAAGAATCGCCTGCAATACAGGAGACCTGGGTTCGATCCCTGGGTTAGGAAGATCCCCTGGAGAAGGGAAAGACTACCCACTCCAGTATACTGGCCTGGAGAATTCCATGGACTGTATGGTCCACGGGGTTGCAAAGAGTCACTCATGACTGAGAGACTTTCACTTTCACGTCACTTCAGTTGTGTCCAGCTCTTTGCAACACCATGGATTGTAGCCCACCAGACTCCTCTGTCCATGGGATTCTCCAGGCAAGAATACTGGAGTGGGTTGCAATGCCCTTCTCCAGGGGAATCTGAGTTTTACCTATTGCATGGAGAGATGTTCATTATATATTATGAAACTGATAAAGCAGTTTAAAGAAGCAAAATAATTAAAAAAAAAAAAAAAGTCCCCTACTAAGGTCACTTCCTAAACCAAAGTCTTCAGATTTGGTAAACCCCGTGCAAATGAGAATCCTAAAATAAGGAGCTGGGGTGGAAGCAATCTGGAAAAGGAAAGGGTGTTCTAAATATATCACATCTCAGGCGCTGTACTGGAAGAAATGCAGGCAAATCTGTCATGACATCATGAACACACTCTGCAAATGACAAAACTGTTCTGACACACTCTTAGGAAGCAACACAACACAGTATATCCTTTTAAGGCAGACTCAGGGGTGGGGAGGGAAGAGGGAAGCCATGAAGACCAAGTAAGACAAAGCATGAAACAGATAGATGCATTTGGGTTATCAGCTGTCATTGTGAAAACGCGCGCACACACACACACAATGAAACAGGGAAGTCAAGCTACAGGATTAAAGACTTCTAAGCTTGCACTTTCAAAATATGTATGAATATTGCTACTGGTGATCAAGAAGATGAATGTGTTTGCTAACCAAATAATATATGGGTTCTTTTGGAAAGTAGTAATTAATTGATTACTGAAGACAGCCAATCACTGGATGTCGTGCTTACTACTTGAAGGGAATAACAATGTCAAATGAGAGCATGTTGTCCATTCTCGGCTTAGGTTCCTGGGAGCTCATAAGTTAGGTAGCTATCTGAGCCCTCCTGCATCTCACTTCAACACTCTAAATATTACATTTTTTATGAAAAGAGAGTTCTCACTCTCATGTCTGTTGACAGAGCTGCTGCTAATGCACTGTCACAGCAATCTGGTAAGAAATACTGGGTTTTTTTTTTTCCACTGCTTCCTATGTGCAAAGTCACACTTACTAACTGTATGTATTAATAACTAAAAAATAAAAACATAATCCCTGTTCTTCACTCCCCTTACCTCCACTCACAACCAACTTCTTAAGCCTACTTTTCCTTATAGAACAAAAGGAATTCAATTCATGTCCTACTCATAAAAGATATTTTAAATTTCACAAACTGAACAGGCGAATGTGTTTTCCTGTTTATTCACGAGCACCACTGGTTTACATGAACCATGTTACCCTCTGGATGATCCACTCTCAGAGCAGTCTTTCTCTACTCAGTAACAAAGCCACTGGGCTGGAGACTGCAAAGAAATACACAGTAAATGAAAGGAAGAGGTAAGTCCACAATTTCAAAATTAACTGAACAGTAAGTTGATAAAACATTTTTGTTTTGTTTTTCTGTTCTAGAAACTGAAAAGATCTCTTTTCTCTTATGAGGTGGTCAGTCAAGGCACATGGTCTAAAGTGCAGGTTTTTGTCAGGCTGAGGGCATTATACATGCTGGGCTTCAGATAAAATATTACCGCCCAAACTTTTCAGGAGTCCTCCTGGAAGTGAAGAGTCACTGCCTTCCCAGGTGGTTCACTGAACCTTTAGATCACTCAGAAGCTGTACCTGCACTTCCCTGCTCCTGGAGCACTCAATGCCACCTTGGACAGATCCATTCTTTCTAAAGGGAGGTTCCCGCTCAGTGGTTTCCCCTCGGCAGTGTAAGTAAAAGGTGAGAATAATTAAGAGTTGTTCTATTATGATAAAGGTGGTCCCGACAAGACCCCCCCAGCGCTGCTCTGATGGGTAAGTGAATCAGTCTGCACAAAGACCCTGGGATCTTTCGTGAATAAACTGTCTCATACCCTGTGATTGCAAATTGGTAACATTGCCTAAACCAAGATGTTTCTGTTTAAAACATGTGCACAGGCAAACACATATACATGATTTTTGGCTCCAGCTGTAGAAAAAACTTTCTACCCCTAACTTCCACATTTTCTTCAACCATCACGTGCCCCTCAGTTTTGCCTTTCTTAACTTAAATATCTCTTTTCTTCAGTCATTCCTCCTAAGATTTAATGCTTATATGTTTCTGAAGTGCTCCTGCTGTTCTAGACCTCATTTTTAAGTTCTCTTGCATAAAATCTACTTCAGAAGCTCGGCTCTGGTGTAAGGACTACTCTCTCACACTCTGGAATAGCAAAGAATGGTACTTTTTGTCACTCCAAAAACCATGCTGTATTCAAGTCACAAGAACGCCCTGCTATCTTAACAGTCGCATCACACAACTGTCTTTTGAGTTTATTGTCAAGTCCACAAAAGCTCTTCGATGCACCGCTGAACTTCAGCCTTCATTTTACAGCTGGTATTACAGGCGCAAGGTCAGAAGTTTACATTGGAGTTTATCCTGTCATATTCTGTTTATACCTTTGGTTTGCTGCCATCTTGGTGTTTCATTGTGCCCTCCAGAATATTCCCAATCTCTTAATTTTTGAATCTAAATGTAAGCCAAGGACACCATCTCAATTCAAGTGATATATAGCTGGCTACAGTCAGAGATCCTTTCTGCGGCCATGGATCTCAACTGGACCTAATTAGCAAGACCCATGCTCCCGATTTCTCCTAGTAAAACGTTCAAAATTTTTAGCGGGGGTGCTGCTCAAAGAAAGATGATAAATGCTAATGAGAGCAGGTCTGTGAGAGATTTTTTTTTAAACATCTGAAACTTTCAATACCTATTTGCTGAGTGAGTAAATAAACTGTGGGCCTTAATCTCTCACCTTCTATATTCTTTAATGTCAACATTCCTCCTCTCATACAGTGAATGCACTGTTACTAAGCGCCCATTTTCTACCATGCATGGTAAGCTACAAAGACAAGTAAGGCAGGAGATCTTACCTTTAACGAGCACCCAGTCTAGTTACAGCAGCAGGAACAAAAGAGAGGAGAGCCAATTATGATGCAACTATGATGGAGCACACAGAACTGTGAGAGCACAGAAGAAAGAGCCAACTCTGCCCAGAATGTGTGTGTGCAGACCTGAGAGTTAGGAGAACTGCCTGGAAAGGTTAGTATCTCAGCAGAATTCTGCATGGAAGTGAGAATTAGCCAGGTGAAAAGGAGGGGACAAAGATTTTCCATTAGAAGAAGCTACAGAAAGTACAGCTTGCCTGGGCTAGGGCGAGTCATTTAGAACGGTGCAAATGCAAGAAACTGGGACACAGTATTGAAATGTAAGTCAGGAGAGGCAAACAGGGGACACATCATAGTGACCCTCAGGTACCACGGCATGAGATTGAGACTCCACTTATAATTTAATGAACAAACAAGAAGGAGGTGGACAGGATCAGATGTGCAGTTTAACAAGATCATTCAAATTGCAGGGCAGGAAATGTATCAGAGACAGGTGTTATTAGAGCAGAAAGGTCAGTTAGAAGCTGTGATATAATCTAGGTGGGAAATAATGAGGGTGTTAACTCAGACAGTGGTTTTGAAAGCCTGGGATGAAGTTCAAAGTATTAAAGAGGCTAAGTCTATATATTTCAGTAACTTTCTGCATGAAGTAGAAGAGGGAGGGGGCCAAGAAAGAAGCCTAGTCTTCTGCCTTAGGAAACTTGTGGAAGATAAGCCTGTTGACTAAAACAGGAAGCTAGTGATGGGGGGAGGGAGGTTAGGGACTTGTGTTGATGGGAAACACAAGGAGAGGTTTGCTGTGGACATACTGCAAGTGGTAGTGGTAATGGCACATTAGGGTGGAGATATCAAGGAGACAATCAGAACCCTATAGAGAAATATGGATAGGACTAAGAGGCATCAGTGTCAGCTAGATGAATCCACAGGAGTAACTGACATTTCCCAGGGATCTAAATAAGAAAAAGATAACAGCAGAGAATCAAGTCTCAGCTGAGCACTGCTAATGCTAACTTATGATCTCTGCACAGTAATCTACATAACATCAAAATAGTATGTTTTAGTCAATAACTAGAAGCAATAAAGCAAAGAAAAATTATTCCAGGCATTGATTATACAGAGGCAAAGAAGCAATAAAAACAAAAAACAGACTAATGCAACTGTAACACAAGTATATGTTGCTTTTTAAAACACTCAAAAAGGCTATTTTCTTTAACCAAAAATATGTACTCTACCATTTTTCTTGACATGTACAACTTTCTTGGTCTATATTTGGTTTTGAAACATTTTCAGACAATAGTGGGATTTTACTTTAACCTACCCTCAAAAACATTAGGGCAGGTTCACAGATAAAAGGCATGTGATATGGCAAAGATTAGAAAATAGGAATCTGGGAGTCTCAATTAAAGGGGGCAAATGCTACTTAGCTTGTGACACTTGATGCCACAGAGCAACTCAGGCCCATGGTCTTGCAAGTTCTCCATTTTGAAGCAGAAATAAAACCTCTGGATTTATATGGGATTTGGGGGTGGGGAACTAATTAAAAGCTGTGTGATGCTGGAGCAGTGGTGGCACGGTGCTGGGCAACGGTGAGGAAAAACCCCACGTCCAAGGGCAAAGGAGAAGCCCTAGCAAGATGGTAGAAGGGGCAAAATCACGTTTAGAATCAAATCCCATATCTGCCAGAGATGCTAAGAGGGCTCAAACATACCTTGTGTGCACCAGGACACAGAGACCTCACAGAGACTGAGACAGAACTGTGTTTGACTATCTCCTGAGGAGGTACAGGTCAGCAGTGGACTGCTGCGGGGGCAGGGGCTCTGGGAGCAGTAGACCAGGGCAAGGAATAAGCCCTCTTGGAAGAGGTCGCCATTAACCCCACCACAGAGCCGCCAGAACTTACACAGGGCTGGGGAAACAGACTCTTGGAGGGCACAAACAGAACCTTGTGCTCACCAGGACCCAGGAGAAAGGAGCAGTGACCCAACAAAAGACTGATCCAGAGTGGCCCGTGAGTGTCCAGGAGTCTCTGGGGAAATTGTGGGTCGGTGGTGGCCTGTTGCAGGGTTGGGAGCACTGACTGTAGCAAAGCCTGCATGGGACCTTTTGAAGGAGGTTATCTTCATTACCTCCACCACCATTTGGCCTCAGGTCAAATAACAGGGAGGGAACACAGCCCCACCCTTCAACAGAAAATCAGATTAAGGATTTACTGAGCATGGTCCTGCCCATCAGAACAAGACTCAGTCAGTCTCTCCCATTAGGAAGCTTCCATAAGCCTCTTATCCTTCTCCATCAGAGGGCAGACAGACTGAAAACCACAATCACAGAAAACTAACCAATCTGATCAAATGGACCACAGCCTTGTCTAATTTAATGAAACTATAAGCCATGCTGTGTAGGGCCACCCAAGATGGACAGGTCACAGTGGAGAGTTCTGACAAAACATGGTCCACTGGAGAAGGGAATGGCAAACCACTTCAGTATTCTTGCATTAAGAACCCCATGAACAGTATGGAAAGGCAAAAAGATAGGACACTGAAAAATGAACTTCCCAGATTGGCAGGTGCCCAATATGCACTCCAGAAAGAATGAAGAGACGGAGCCAAAGAAAAACCAACACTCAGTTGTGGATGTGACTGGTCATGGGTAAAGTCCGATGCTGTAAAGAGCAATATTGCATAGGAATCTGGAATGTTAGGTCCATGAATCAAGGCAAATTGGCAGTAGTCAAACAGGAGATGGCAAGAGTGAACATCAACATTTTAGGAATCAGAAAACTAAAACGGACTGGAATGAGCGAATCTAATTCAGATGAGCATAATATCTACTACTGTGGGCAAGAATCCCTTAGAAGAAATGGAGCAGCCATCATAGTCAACAAGAGT